>NW_027518692.1:5652500-6902500 GCF_043159265.1 Tasmannia lanceolata
AAAAAAAAGCTCGTCAAAATATTCGCCGGGATGATTGAGTTATGCTCTTTTGAGCCTAAAATGCCGAAAAACGTAATTTTGGATTTCAAAGTGAGTTACTTAGTAAAACATCCATAACTCTCACATTTTAAGACTAAATCAAGTGAAATCCGTATCTATACCCATCTCGAAGTTTTCTTTTGAACCCAACAAATGGCACCCAAAAACTCATAGGGATGCGAGAGTTATGGTCCTTTTTTTAAAGATCGTGCGGAACTTCACCTAAAATTAAAACCTCCATAACTCTCTAATTTTAAGTCCAAAACTGGTGATATTTCAACCAATCGGGTACATAGAGATTGATTTCACATGATATAGTCATAAAATGAGAGAGTTATGGATGTTTTACTAAATAACTCCCTCTCAGTCCCAAAATTACGTTTTAATGCTCTTTAATATATTCACCAGGATGATTGAGTTATGTTCTTTTTAGCCTAAAAAGCATTAAAACATAATTTTGGGACTGAGAGGGAGTTATTTAGTAAAACATCCATAACTCTCTCATTTTATGACTATATCATGTGAAATCAATCTCTATGTACCCATCTCAAAGTTTTCATTCGAACCCAACAAATGGCACCCAAAAACTCATCGGGATGCGCGTGTTATAGTCCTTTTAATGATTGTGCAAAACTTCACCCAAAATTATAACCTCCATAAGTCTCTCATTTTAAGTCCAAAACTGGTGAAATTTCAACAAATCGGAGGCCTTTGAAAGTTATCCTTCAAAGGAAAAAAATTTGTTCAATATATTCACAGGGATGATTGAGTTATAGTCTTTTTAGCCTAATAAGCGTTAAAATGTAATTTTGGGATTTAAAGGGAGTTATTTAGTAAAACATCCATAACTCTCTCATTTTAAAACACAATCAAGTTAAATCAGTGTCTACATACACATGTCGAAGTTTTCTTTCGAACCCAACAAATTGCACCCAAAAACTAATAGGGATGCGAGAGTTGTGGTGCTTTTTTTAAAGACCATGCACAACTTCTCCTAAAATTAAAACCTCCATAACTCTCTAATTTTAAGTCCAAAATTGGTGCAATTTCAACCAATCGAAGGCCCTTAAAAATTATTTATCTGAAAGAAAAAAAGCTGGTCAATCTATTCACGAGGATGATTGTGTTATATTCTTTTTAGCCTAAAAAACGTTAAAACGTAATTTTAGGATTGAAAGAGAGTTATGTAGTAAAACATCCATAACTCTCTCATTTTAAGACAAAATCAAGTAAAATCAATCTCTACATACCCATCTCAAAGTTTTCATTCGAACCCAACAAATGGCACCCAAAAACTCATAGGGATGAGAGAGTTATGGTTTTTTTTAAAAGATCGTGCAAAAATTCACGTAAAATTAAAACCTCCATATAACTCTTTAATTTTAAGTCGAAAACTGGTGAAATTTCAACCAATCGGAGGCCTTTAAAAATTATCAATCAAAGAAAAAAAAGCTCGTCAATATATTCAACGGGATGATTGAGTTATGTTCTTTTTTTTATGTGTAAGCTGGGGTTAGGCGGACCCCGACCAGATATATTAATAAGATAAGATTGATACAATGAAGCTGCAAAATACATGCCCAAACCCGGGCAAACTAAGAAAAAAACAAACACACACAAAAAAACAACTTTCTTGGCCACAGATGGCACAAAAGCAGAAGCATCAAACAAAAAGAGACCAAATCGGGCCAACAAGGGCCTTAGGAGGGCTTTTTCATCTGACCAGCAGTAATTGTAGGGAAAGGAAACCTGCAAGATGGATAAGCTAGGAAGAGCAAGTTGTCTCTTTTTTTGTTTTTGACTTTTTGCCAAGCTTCACCATCAGGTTCTGAACTTTGGTTTCTAGGAACTCCCAAGGAGGAGGAGGGGTGTTCCTTTTGATCTCCCATGCAGGGGAGCTCTCCATCGAGATTTTTAAGAGCCTCAAATCTGTTTCTATGAGAATTAAAAATAGGCACCTCACCAGCAGAGGAATGTGCTTCAGAGTGAAGGGAGGCTACTGGATTTTCAACAAGTTCGGAGTCTATAGAGCTGGGCTTAGAGGGAATGGTCTCTTTAGTCAAGATAGGAACTATAGGTTTTTGAACTGGTCTCCACACTTTTCTTGGTTGCTCGGCCGGTTGCTGAGGGAGATGGCTACAATTCTCAGAGAGGTGGCTGAAATCGTTGCAGAGAGTGCAGAATTTTGGTTTCCAATCATAAATTATATTCTGCAGAATACTGGCAGAAGAGGTACGAAGGGTTATACCTTTGGGAAGAGGATCACTGGCCTTGACTTGGATGCACATTCGGGCATAATTCAAACGGGTAGCTTCAGCAGTATGAGTATCCATATAGAGAGGTTTGCCTATCATGCTCGCAATCCTGCTGAAGCAATGAGAACTCCAGAATTTTAGATGTAATCCAGGTAGGCGGATCCAAATTGGGATTTCTGGAAGGCTTTTCTTCTCCATGGAAGAATCCGGATCCCATCTCTGAAGAAGTAATGGACGACCACCAAAATTATGAGTTGTGTCTTCAAGAACTCTAGTACAATCCTCTGAAGATGAGAATTTGAATAGAAAAAAGCCATTTTCTAAAGTATAGAGCTGGAGGGATCCTTGAAGATGCCACTTGCGGCTGAGAGTTTCTCTAAGAGAGATGAAATATGGTCTCTTTCCAATGAAATAACCCACAAGACAGTTCACCCATTTGTTCACCGAATCCACTGTTTCTTCATCCTTGAAGAGCAGCTCTAAGCTATCTTTCTCTTCAGACTTGGGGGGGATAACATTAAGCTTGGTGGGAAGAGGAGGAGGTTGCTGAAATAGAGATTTCCAGGGGTTGGAGGGGTTCACATCTCCTTGCTGATCCTTCAAGGAATTGTTGGATCTGATAAAAGCTGGCTGTAGGTCGAAGGGAGTGTTTTGGTCTCTAAGAGGAGAACTCCTCAAGCTGGCATTGGAAGAGACCATAGGGTCTTTTGCACTGGTATTTTTGAGATTTGATGGGCGTGAAAGTTCTCTGGGGCTGTGAGATGCTTTCTCATAAAGACAAGGCACTACAGTGTTAACTTTATTTCCTTCTGGGCTGATTGGGATAGGACAGGAGCTCTCTTTAGCTTGAAAAAATGCTGGGCAGGAAGGAATATTTTCCTTGGGAAACGAGGACACAGGTGTATCCAATTGAAAAGTAGCAGAAACAACAGGTGAGATTTCAGAATACCTACTCATTTCCAACACATTTTTACTGCCAAGGTGTAGACACTCTCATTTTGCTACACTTTAACCAACAATAACCTAATATATTGATCCGTGGAATTTCATTGGTAAAGTATGCATCCTCAAATTTTCTGAAAACCAAAATGATAAAGAGATGTACCTGGTGAGATGATGAGATCCGAAAAATTGAAAAATACCCTGATTGGTGAATTTAGTGTGTTAAATCCATGTGAGAGCCCTTCTATCATGGATTTATATGTTTTAGGTCATTAATATCTCGATCTGACTTTACGGATCATCAATCGGGACAAAATAAGCTAGGGTCACTTCACAGCCCGGGCCCTGATTCCATTCCGAGACCCGATTTCCGTAAATCGCCAGATCGAGGGCAAATCGTGACCTGAGAGTCTTTCCTTACCAAGAATTTGTGATCATTTAGTCAAAATAAGATCGATCAAGGTTAATCTCAAATTCAGATTAAACATTGTGTCACTTAATTGAGCAAAAACCTAGTGAAAAATCACGGATCAATGTGGGTGAGCGAGAGCCGTCAAAATAATTTAACCAAATTATCAACAACAATGCTTTCAGTACTTTAATTGTTGTCAAAATTCATATTTCAAAGGTTAGGATCATTCATCAAAAATTGATCAAGTTGTTGGACTGATCGAATCGTCAATTTGATCAATGGTTAGAAAAACGATTTGCTGTTAAAAACCGACGGCTCGCATTGGTCAAAAATTCTGAAAATAATATTTCTATGGCAATATTGGGCTTAAATGAAAGAGGAAAAATCAACGATTTTAATGGCGAAAGAATTATCGAAATCGGACTTCAAAATCTCCTGAAAACCGCGTTTTTCGATTTTCACATTCAAAATATTTGAAAAATCTTTTACAAGATTCTAGGAGATTTGGAGGCATCATCTCGTCCATTCTTTCGATCGAAATTGATCTCAACAACCCAATCTTATTCCATATCATTGCAAAGATTTCAGGATATTTGGAGACCCGATCTCGCCCGTTCTTTCGATCACATGGAGATTGCAGTTAATCGCAACCATCCAAAGGACTCTGATTGGTTGAAATTTCACCACTCTTGGACTTAAAGTGAGAGAGTTATGGAGGTTTTAGTTTTGTGTGACATTTCGCACGGTCTTTAAAAAAAGGACCATAACTCTCTCATCCTTTTGAATTTTTGGGTGCCAATTGTTAGGTTCGAAAGAAAACTTCGAGATGGGAATGTGAAGAATGATTTCACTTGATTTAGACTTAAAATAAGAGAGTTTATTTTTATTTTTATGGGAAGCTGGGGTTAGGCAGACCCTTACCAGATATATTAAAATAAGAAAAGGATACAACATTAAGAGCGAAGGACCAGCCCTTGATCCAAAACAGAGGGCAAATCAAGAGCAAGATAGCTCAAAAATACAAAGCAAATAAGAAGCAAAGAAAAACCAGCTCCCAAAGAGTCTTCAACAAGGGAGAGAACAAAAAAGAAGAAGGACAGCAACATAGCAACAGAGGAATCAAGCACCAAACTGACCCAACCAAAACAAGGGGGAATATCCCAACCCAACACCACCGATGACTATCCCGGAATGAGACCCTTAAAAGCGGGGGATCTTATTCCAGGAGTTGAGTTTGTGGATGGGTGGGTTTTTCCTTTCTTTTTTGAAACAGTTTGCCAGGGATCCTCATTGGGGGAATTTGGCAAAGAAGAATGTACTTTATCTGAACTGGAACTGCCCTTTGGTGTCTTTGAAATGCTTGAAGCTTCAGGGGGGAACTTCTGTTGGTTCAGCTTCTCATGAGAGGGGGAAAGTGTGTCATTGATAACAAGAGCTGCAAAACGATTGTGGTGCTTGACTTGAGCTTCAGATTGAGTAGAAGGCTTGTCCAGAGCTGAATTCGATGGAATGCTATTATCCCGAAAATTTTTATCACTTGAGCTAAAGTCTGATCTATTCTTCACTGGTCTCCATTCCTGCTTAGATTGAGATGGGTTCTGCCTTGGATACATACTGCAATCTTCCGAAGAGTGAGAGAAATCCTTGCAATTTCTACATGCTTTTGGTTTCCAGTCATAAATAATGTCCTGAACGAGTTCCCCAGAGGAAGATTTGAGCTTAATAGATTCAGGGAGCTGCTGCTCGGCGCTAACTTGAACACACAATCTTGCATAATTTAGTCTCGTAGCCTCCACTGTGTGGGTATCCATATAGAGAGGTTTCCCTATCAAACTGGCTATACGACTCAAGCAGTGCACAGACCAGAACTTGAGGTGTAAACCTGGGAGCCGGATCCAGACCGGAATTTCAGAAATATGTTGCTTTTCAAGAGAGGCTTCTGAATCCCATCTTTGGAGGATAAGACGCCTACCTCCGTAGTTATGGGAAGTATCTTCAAGAACACGCGAACAATCATCCGAGTTAGAGAATTTGAAAAGATAAAACCCATTTTGAAGAGTGAAAAGCTGAAAATCACCCATTAGTTTCCATTTTGGGGCAAGGTTATCCTTTAGAGATAAGAAGTAAGGCCTCCTGCCCAGGAAATAACCCACCAAGCAATTTACCCATTGGTCTTCTGCTCCCTTGGTCTCTTCATCCTTGAAGGATAGTGCCAAATTTTCCTTTTCATCCTCATCATGAATGAGATGGTTAAGTTTTGTGGACACAACAGGTGAAGGCTGGGGTGCAAAAAGGGATCTCCAAGGGTTTAGTGGAATTCCATCTGATGCAGGCTTAGAAGGAGAGAGGTCTGTTGCAGACTTTTGCTTTCCAATGGAATTATCAGGGGAAGGAAGGAGCTTTGAACCATTTGGTTCTTCCAACAGATTAGATGGGCGGGAAAGGGGGAGGGCAACAAAAGGAGGACCCGTAGGCTTTCCTGTCTTGATGTCGTTTGGGGCAGATAAACCTTATCAGCATCCTTCTCGAGGCAAAGAGCATTTGCATTAGATGATATTTGAAAAACATCTGGGCGGGAATCTTTGCTTGGGGAACTTGAGATAGGACAGGGGTAGAGAGGGCTAGAGCTGTCTTTTTCAGTTAGAGTTGATCTTTCAGCAAAGCAGCTAGGGAGTATCAAGGAAGGATCTTGGGTTTGATTGAGTACAATAGAAAGATCTTAATTTTCTTTGTTGTCACCGATCAGAGCATTTAATGAGTTCAGTTTAGTTTCTGCTATTCAGTAAGTTCATTTCGCTGTACTCTGTTCTTCATTTTCCAACCAGTCTTCCATGGATTCCCATCACTCTGAGACTGATGACTCGGATTCGAAAGTCACAATTTCCTTCTCAAACCTCAAGAGAGACTGGTCTCCTGGAACCCTCCCCCACCCTGAATCTCCTCACTCTATGACTTTCTCCCAATTCCTCAAGTTTAAGATTAGCAGTGCTACTCATCTGACAGATAAACTGATAAACTTGAAGGACCTAGCAGATAAGGGAGCTTTTGAGGAGGATATGGCTATCAAAGACAAGATGAATATCCTCAAGGAGGTTGATGTGGAACTCGAGAGTCCTCATCCTACAACCCCCTGTCTGGTGCTCCATATCAGATAAATGGAAGCCCTTCTTCCTCCAGTAGCTCCTCAAAGAAAAAGAATAAGAAGTCCAGAAAGAAGGCAAAAGCTTCCTTCCAAAAACAAATTAGGGAAGAAGAGTTTATATCCTACGAAGATAGAGTTAATGGCCTCAATAAATCCCCAGGTACTGATCTCCCCATTCATAATCATGAATTAAATGACCCCATCTCCTCCCTGGCTTCCTCCCCTGGGCAAACCGCTAACCCTTCTCTCAGCCTAGAGAAAACCTCTTCGGTTTCAATCCCCCACCTACGTGGTTTTCTTCTACCTGATTTTGATTCCACTGTAAACCTTCCACCTGTTGCAGTTAATGCTCAACTACCCCCAGCTGACCGAAGCTGCTATGGTGTAATTGAAGCCTCCAATACCACCTTGGATACTACTTGCAAATAAGGGTGTCAATTTTGGCTCGGGCTCGGAAGCTCGCTCGAGCTCGGCTGGAAAAAAACTCGGCTCGAATCCTTAACTAGCCGAGCCGAGCCGGCTCGTTAAGCTTAACGAGCCGAGCCCGAGTTAGGCCAGGCTCGGCTCAGCTCGGCTCGGCTTGTTAAGAATTTAATATATTTAAATATATATATTATATATTAATATATACACTAAAAGGGTTGTCTAGGGAGTGAAAGGGGGAGGCAAAATATGTCACTTCTTTTTTGGAACCCTATTTGTTACTTGGACCACCCCCTAGTGTAAAAAGAGTAGTAAAAAAACACTAGATAGGGCTGTCCAGAGAAGATGAGGGGTGTAAAATTAATATAATTCGAGCTCGATAAGGCTCGCGAGCCTGGCCGAGCCTGACCGAGCCGAGCCGAGCCTGGTTCGAGCTCGAGACGAGCCCGAGCCGAGCTTTAGAGCTTAACGAGCCGAGCCGAGCCTGGCCAGGCTTGGCTCGGCTCGTTTACACCCCTACCTGCAAAGTTCCTTTCCCTTTGGTGAAAAGTCAGAACAGTTCTGTTGAGGACAGTACTCTTGAAACTAACCTTTTGTTGAAAAGTGAAGGTTCATTAAAATAAGAGAGTTATGGATGTTTTACTAAATAACTCCCTTTAAATCCCAAAATTACGTTTCAATATTGATTTCACTTGATTTAGTCTTAAAATAAGAGAGTTATGGATGTTTTTACTAAATAACTCCCTTTCAATCTCAAAATTACTTTTCAAAGCTTTTTAGGCTAGAAAGACCATAACTCAATCATCTCGGTGAATATTTTGGCGAGCTTTTTGAAAGCCTTCGATTGTTTGAAATTTCGCCACTTTTGGACTTAAAATAAGAGAGCTATAAAGGTTTTAATTTTGGGTAACGTTTTGCACGCTCTTTAAAAAAATGACCATAACTCTCTCATCCCTTTGAGTTTTTGCGTGCCATTTGTTGGGTTTGAAAGAAAACTTCGAGATGGGTATGTAGAGATTGATTGCACTTGATTTAGTGTTAAAATGAGAGAGTTATGGATGTTTTACTAAATAACTCCCTTTCAATACCAAAATTACGTCTTAACGCTTTTAAGGCTAAAAAGACCATAACTTGATCATCCCGCTGAATATTTTGACAAGCTTTTTTTTAAAGAGAATTTAAAGGCCTCCAACTGGTCTAAATTTCATCACATTTGGACTTAAAATGAGAGAGGTATGGAGGTTTTAATTTTGGGTGACGTTTCGCACGGTCTTTAAAAAGGATCATAACTCTCTCATCCCTTTGAGTTTTTGGGTTCCATTTGCTGGCTTCGAAAGAAAACTTTGAGATAGATATGTAGAGAATGATCTCTCTTGATTTAGTTTTAAAATGAGAGAGTTATGGGTGTTTTACAAAATAACTCCCTTTCAATCCAAAAATTACGTTTTAACGCTTTTTAGGCTAAAAACACCATAACTCAATCATCCCGGTGATTATTTTTACGTCCTTTTTTTTAAAGTGAATTTTTAAAGGCCTCCGATTGGTTGAAATTTCACCACTGTTGGACTTAAAATGAGAGAGTTATGGACATTTTAATTTTGGGTGGCATTTCGCACGGTTTTAAAAAAAATGACCATAACTCTCTAATCCCTTTGAGTATTTTGGATTGAATTTGTTGCGTTCGAAAGAAAACTTCGAGTTAGGCATGTAGACACTGATTTCACTTGATTTAGTCTTAAAATTGGAGAGTTATGGATGTTTTACAAAATAACTCCCTTTTAATCTCAAATTTACGTTTTAACGCTTTTTAGCCTAGAAAGACCATAACTTAATCATCCCGATGAATATTTTGACGAGCTCTTTTCCTTTAAAAGAGAATTTGAAGGCCTCCGATTGGTTGAAATTTTACCACATTTGGACCTAAAATGAGAGAGTTATACAGGCTTTAATTTGGGTGGCGTTTCGCGCACTCTTTAAAAATAGGACCATAACTCTCTCATCCCTGTGAGTTTTTTGGGTGCCATTTGTAGGGTTCGAAAGAAAACTTCGAGATGGGTATGTAGTGACTGATTTCACTTGATTTAGTCTTAAATTGAGAGAGTTATGGATGTTTTACTAAATAACTCCCTTTCAATCCGAAAATTACGTTTTAACGCTTTTTAGGCTAAAAAGACCATAACTCAATCATGCCGGTTATTATTTTTACGTGCTTTTTTTTAAAGTAAATTTTTAAAGGCCTCCAATTGGTTGAAATTTCACCACTGTGTGATTTTAAATTAGAGAGTTATGGAGGTTTTAATTTTGGGTGACATTTCGCACGGTCTTTAAAAAAATGACCTTAACTCTCTAACCCCTTTGGCCTATAAGGGCATACTTCTGATTGGTGACTAAAACCCCTGCAAGAAGCACAAGCTTTAGGCTTCCATTCATACGATATTTGTTGCGAACTTTCACTAGAAGATGTTTGTAGAATCAGGTAGGGAGTGGTCTGCAATGATCAACACACACAAGCGAAGATTCTTGGCAATTTAGTTAACAGGAAGAAAGGGAAATTCCTTCCTATTGTGAACACCTAGCCTGTATCTAGAACCCCTTTTAAAGGGCTCATCCCTTGAAAATCTTGATTGGTTCAGGAGCTTGGTGTTTGAGGGGTTTTTTTTGCTCTCTTGTTGTTGTTGGCTCCTCTGGGTTAGGCTCTCTTTGCTTGTTTTGGTGCTACGTTTCTCTCCTTTGTTGCACTCTTTTGTTTTTTGTTGGCTTCTTTGTTTCCCCGCTCTATGAAGTTGTGAGTTGTTCTTTCTGCTTATGTTTTTGTAGCCCCTGTGGCCATTTATTGGTTTCTACGCTTATTCATTATCAATATATCTGGTAGGGGTCCCGCCTAACCCCAGCTTACCTATTAAAAAAAAAAATCTCTAACCCTTTTGAGTTTTTGGGTGCCATTTGTTGGGTTCGAAAGAAAACTTCGAGATGACGTAAAGATTGATTTCATTTGATTTAGACTTAAAATGAGAGAGTTATGGATGCTATACTAAATAACGACCTTTTCATCCCCAAATTACGTTTTAATGCTGATTTCACTTGACTTAGTCTTAAAATGAGAGAGTTATGGATGTTTTACTAAATAATTCCCTATAAATCCCAAAATTATGTTTTAATGTTTTTAGGCTAGAAAGATCACTCAATCAACCCGGTGAATATTTTTACGTGCTATTTTTTAAAGAGAATTTTTAATGGCCTCTGATTGGTTGAGATTTCACCACTATTGGACTTAAAATGAGAGAGTTAGGGAGGTTTTAATTTTGGGTGACATTTCCCATGGTCTTTAAAAAAAGGACCACAACTCTCTCATCCCTTTGAGTTTTTGGGTGCCATTTGTTGGGTTCGAAATGGGAATGTAAAGAATTATTTCACTTGATTTAGACTTAAAATGAGAGAGTTATGGATGTTTTACTAAATAACTCTATTTAAATCATAAAATTACGTTTCAATATTGATTTCACTTTATTTAGTCTTAACATGAGAGAGTTGTGGATGTTTTACTAAATAACAACCTTTCAATCCCAAAATTACGTTTTAAGGCTTTTTAAACTAAAAAGACAATAGCACAATCATCCCTATGAATGTTTTGACTAGCTTTCTTTCCTTTGAAAGAGAATTAAAGGCCTCCGAATGATTGAAATTTCACCACTTTTGGACTTAAAATAAGAGAGTTATAGAGGTTTTAAATTTGGGTGATGTTTTGCAGGGTCTTAAAAAAGGACCATAACTCTCTCATCCCTATGAGTATTTGGGTTGAATTTGTTGCGTTCGAAAGAAAACTTCGAGATGGGTATGTAAAGACTGATTTCACTTGATTTAGTGTTCAAATGAGAGAGTTCTGGATGTTTTGCTAAATAACTCCCTTTTAATCCCAAATTTATGTTTTAACGCTTTTTAGCCTAGAAAGACCATAATTTAATATCCCGGTAAATATTTTGACGAGCTTTTTTCCGTTAAAAGAATTTAAAGGCCTCCGATTGGTTGAAATTTCACCACTTTTGGACCTAAAATGAAAGGGTTGTACATGTTTAAATTTTGGGTGACGCTTCATGCGGTCTTTAAAAAAAGGACCATAACTCTCTCATCCCTGTAAGTTTTATGGGTGCCAGTTGTTGGGTTCGAAAGAAAACGTCGAGATGGGTATGTAGAGACTGATTTCACTTGGTTTAGTCTTAAAATGAAAGAGTTATGAATGTTTTACTAAATAACTCCTTTTCAATCCAAAAATTACGTTGTAACGCTTTTTAGGCTAAAAAGACCATAACTCAATCATCCCAGTGAATATTTTTACATCCTTTGTTTTTAAAGAGAATTTTTAAAGTCCTCCGATTGGTTGAAATTTCACCACTGTTGGACTTAAATGAGAGAGTATGGAGGTTTTAATTTTAGGTGACATTTCGCACGGTCTTTAAAAAGGACCTAACTCTTTAATCCCTTTAAGTTTTTGGGTGCCATTTGTTGGGTTCGAAAGAAAACTTCGAGATGGCGTAAAGACTGATATCACTTGATTTAGACATAAAATGTGAGAGTTATGGATGTTTTACTGAATAACGCCCTTCCAATCCCCAAATTACGTTTTAATGCTGATTTTACTTGATTTAGTCTTAAAATGAGAGAGTTATGGATGTTTTACTAAATAATTTCTTTTCAATCCCAAAATTACGTTTTAACGCTTTTTTGGCTAGCAAGACTATAACTCAATCAACCCGGTGAATATTTTTACGTGCTTTTTTTAAAGAGAATTTTTAAAGGACTCTGATTGGTTGAAATATCACCACTGTTGGGCTTAAAATGAGAGAGTTATGGAGGTTTTAATTTTGGGTGACATTTCGTACGGTCATTAAAAAAATGACCATAACTCTCTCATCCTTTTGAATTTTTAGGTGCCAATTGTTGGGTTCGAAAGAAAACTTCGGGATGGGAATGTAAAGAATGATTTCACTCGATTTAGACTTAAAATAAAAGAGTTATGGATGTTTCACTAAATAACTCCCTTTAAATCCCAAAATTACGTTTCAATACTGATTTCACTTGATTTAGTCTTAAAATGAGAGTCATGGATATTTTACTAAATGACTCGATTTGAATCCCAAAATTATGTTTCAACGCTATTTAGCCTAAAAAGACCGTAACTCAATCATCCCAGTGAATATTTTGGCGAGCTTTTTAAAGGCATCCGATTGGTTGAAATTTCACCACTTTTGGACTTAAAATAAGAGAGTTATAAAGGTTTTAATTTTGGGTGACGTTTCGCACGGTCTTTAAAAAAGGACCATAACTCTCTCATCCCTTTGAGTTTTTGCGTGCCATTGTTGGGTTCGAAAGAAAACTTCGAGATGGGTATGTAGAGATTGATTGCACTTGATTTAGTATTAAAATGAGAGAGTTATAGATGTTTTACTAAATAACTCCCTTTCAATCCCAAAATTACGTCTTAACGCTTTTTAGGCTAAAAAGGCCATAACTTAATCATCCCGATGAATATTTTGACAAGCATTTTTTTAAGAGAATTTAAAGGCCTCCGACTGGTCTAAATTTCATCACATTTGGACTTAAAATGAGAGAGGTATGGAGGTTTTAATTTTTGGTGACGTTTCGCACGGTCTTTAAAAATGATCATAACTCTCTCATCCCTTTGAGTTTTTGGGTGCCATTTGTTGGCTTCGAAGGAAAACTTTGAGATGGATATGTAGAGACTGATTTCTCTTGATTTAGTTTTAAAACGAGAGAGTTATGGATGTTTTACAAAATAACTCCCTTTCAATCCGAAAATTACATTTTAATGCTTTTTAGGCTCAAAAGACTATAACTCAATCATCCTGGTGATTATTTTTACGTGCTTTTTTTTAAAGAGAATTTTTAAAGGCCTGCGATTGGTTGAAATTTCACCACTGTTGGACTTATAATGAGAGAGTTATGGTGGTTTTAATTTTGGGTGACATTTTGCACGGTCTTTAAAAAAATGCCTATAACTCTCTAATCCCTTTGAGTTTTTGGGTGCCATTTGTTGGGTTCGAAAAAAAACTTCGAGATGGCGTAAAGACTGATTTCACTTGATTTAGACTTAAAATGAGAGAGTAATGGATGCTTTACTAAATAACGCCCTTTCCATCCCCAAATTACGTTTTAACGCTGATTTCACTTGATTTAGTCATAAAATGAGAGAGTTATGGATGTTTTACTAAACAATTCCTTATAAATCCCAAAATTACATCTTAACGCTTTTTAGGTTAGAAAGACCATAACTCAATCAACCCGGTGAATATTTTTACGTGCTTTTTTTTAAGAGAATTTTTAATGGCCTCTGATTGGTTGAGATTTCACCACTGTTGGACTTAAAATGAGACAGTTATGGACGTTTTAATTTTGGGTGACATTTCGCACGGTCTTTAAAAAAACGACCTCAATCTGATATGGAGGAACTGGATTCAACAATGCATTACCACTCATGCCTTCTCTATTCTCCTTAATGGGAGTCCTAAAGGATTCTTCAAAGCTTTAAATGGCTTGAGGCAAGGATATCCTCTATCTCCCCTCTTGTTTTGTATTGTCATGGAGATGCTATCCTTCATCATTCACTAAGGAGTCACTCAAAACAATTTTGCAACCCCCTTCAAGAGAGGTAACCTTTCCATATCTCATTTGTTTTTCTCTGACGATGCGTTGTTTTTTATGTCAGCTTGCCCTGAAAATGCCAGCTGCCCAAGAGATTGCCTAAAGAGATTCCCGGCCTGCTCCGGTTTGGAAGCCAATCTTGATAAGTCTGAAATCATGTTCTCAAGCAGTATTGGTTTGTCTAAGACCAGTATCTGTGATATTTTGTATATGAAAGAGGGGAATCTTCCTTTCAATTACGTTGGCCTCCCAATCTCCTCGGGGCGACTGATGTCCTCAATGTGCAGACCTCTAATCACTAAAGTCAGGAAAAGAATTTCAGCCTAGGCACCTCTCAAGAGCGGGCAGGATAGAATTAGTCAAGACTGTTCTTAATAGTTTCCAAACTATATTGGTCTTTCGCTTTCTCCTTGCCTCAAGAAACCCTTAATGAAATTGATGGTATAATCAAAAACTTTGTCTGGAGTGGCCCTGCTATGGTTAGGAACTGCCACCCGATTGGCTAGAACTTGCTGTGTAGGCCCAAGGAGGAGGGAGGGGTTGGAGTTCGGACCCCCTATGATCTAAACAAAGCTGCTCAAGTTAAGAGTCTCTGGAGGATCCTAAACCCTTCCATCAGTCCTTGGGCTGATTGGTTCAATCGAAAATATCTTAAAGGGAAAAACTTCTGGAGTGCTAAAATACCTACGAACTGCTCTACAGCTGGGCGGGGGATTTTCAAATGCAGGGAGCTGGCTTCAGAACACATTTGCTACAATATTGGTGATGGGAAGGGCATAAATTTTTGGAAAGATCCTTGGCATCCCAATGGACCCATCAATAAACAGACATTGATTGGGTCTAGGATCACTTTCCCTACTAACATATCAGTTAATCAGCTATTCAGAAATGAGAAATGGGATGATATCTTCCACCATCCATGGCTAATAGACCTGAAGAGGATTGTAAAAACAACATCCTACTCCGGAATAGAAGAAAATACTCTTGTTTGGAAACCATGCTTTGATGGCAGATTAATCATGAAGTCTGCTTGGAACCAAGTGAGAAAAAATATCAAAAAATCTCTTGGGATAAATATGTATGGTTTAAAGGGAATATTCCCAAACATGGGTTCAATGCTTGGTTGGCCTTAAACTATAAGCTTGCAACTCGAGATAGGTTGCATTTCCTTGGATCTCAAAGGGAAACTAGATGCTTACTTTGCAAAGCCGAACCAGAAACCATCGACCACCTGTTCTTCTCGTGCTCCTTCTCAGCATGGATTTCGAGATCCAATTTATGGCGATTCAACTACAGAAGAAAACCCAGACCTACCCTCAAGCTTACAAGAATGGATCAGGTACAACTTCCCTGGAAGAAACCAAGGGGCAATAGCCATCAGAATTGCTTTTGGGGGGGCCATCTATTTTATTTGGATGGAGAGGAACAACAGATTGTATGGGGGAACTCCTAATCACAAACCTTTTCTCCTCCGGAATATTCTCAACCAGACTAGAACTAGAGTCCTCCACTGTAACCTGATGGACACTCCATCAGAAGGGAGCATAATCATTGCTGTAAACTTGGGGCTCCCTATATTTCACTCAGAAAAGATCCAGAAATCAGTGCAATGGGTAAAACGAAATGAGGGATGGGTGAAACTTAACACAGATGCTTCAGTCATGGAAGAAGGTGCGGGAATTGGGGGTGTTCTTTGAAACCCCGAGGGGAAAGCTATGGTTACTTTCTCTCAGAATGTTGGTAAAGACAGTATCCACAACCTAGAATTGGATGCAATGCTATATGGGATCCAAATGACAGTTTCAAAAAAATTTAGAAACATTTGGGTGAAATCTGACTTACTGATGGCAGTGAAGACTATTGAAGGGGAGTACCCATGTCCGTGGCAAAGAGCTGGGGTGGTGGAGAAAATCAGAAGACGCTACGTGTGAAAACTGGAAGATGACCCACAAATGGAGAGAAGGAACCGGGGTAGCTGATTAATTGTCTATGGGGAGTTGTCCCATAAAAGGGGAGCATTATGACAATTTCCCTAATGATCTATGTGTGATTCTTTGTAATGATGCCTCTGGGATTATGTACCCTCGATGGTAATTTCTATCTTTTTGGTTCTTAATTTAGTCTGGTAGGGGTCCGCCTAACCCCAGTTTGCCCATAAAAAAAAAACATAACAAATGGCACCCAAAAACTCAAAGGGATGAGAGAGTTATGGTCCTATTTTTAAAGACCGTGCGAAATGTCACCCAAAATTGAAACCCCCATAACACTCTCATTTTAAGTCAAACAGTGGTGAAATCTTAACCAGTCGGAGGTGTGGGACCCGATCCCGCGAGAGGGGAATGAGGCACGAGCCGCCACGCTCTCTCTTGGTCTCTCGTACCCACGCGATTGGCGTGTGGTTTTTATTATTGATTTTAATTACACAACCAAGCAGGCAGCAACAAGGCCATAGGGTGCAAACAAACGTGCAACCCAGTACCAATAAGAGCAGGGGTAAGCCGCCGAGCCTAGCAAGGTGTGATTTAATTTATCTTTTCCGTGAACTTGGGATCACTAAGGTAATTCGAATTCCATGCAAAAGAGAGTGACAGAGTCGCCACCTAGATGAGGGATCTAGGACCCATAATTGACCAGAAATCTAGACTCGTTACCTGGTTACGAGAATGGAAGGTATGGGGAGTTATCACCACATGCACCATTCCTGCCTGTTAATCGGTCTTCAATTTCAAAAGTTAACTCTTTTGAATTTCTTTTAAATGGCTCATTTAACTCTATATTAATGTGCGAACTACATGACATGCATCCTAAGATCTAATTTCAGTGTAATTCCTAAATGTGTATCTCGATTTTCTTAATTTGTTTGAATTCAATCTATGTGAAAGTTCTCATAAAATTCTAATTTCATGGAAAGTCCTAAGTGATTTAATTACTTTTAATTTAAGGATTAATGTACAAAACCCCACCACTTATGTGTGGAGCCGACTCGTGATTGGTATGCCATCAAGCATCCAAGCTGCCTACGTACCCAAGCCTCACGGGGATCAGAGTCGACGTAGTTCGGTGCACCAAAGCTAAGCTACTTATGCCTAACTCATCTAAGACACCGATCTAGACTGGATTGACTGTTTCAACAGTTTTAAGAGAAGTTATTTAATTCAAGTTGAAACTTTTATTATCCTAGGACTTCATCTAAGATGCTATATGATCCTATCTAAGTGCAAGTTGTCCCTTAGACTAATGCAGGTTAACCTACATCCTAGGTAACTAGGCTTGTCCTATGGAAAAAATGGATAAGTAGTGTAACTAGATCTATGACTCAATTACTAATAATAGCAATCGGTCGTGATGAGGCTGAACTCCCTAACTCTAGGACACCCTAAAACCTAGAATACAACATGACATAAGTGTTACTAAATGTGGCTCTAATGGTTCCTACGATGGGAAGCCGTAATCCAACGGTTCCAAAAACATGGAGTAAGTTAGTTCAATTTGTTGAAGTTGATGATTTTCGATTTCAAGGGTTTTTGATTCCTAAACATCTAAGGAATACCAAAGGCTCTATGGTTCACAAGTTTCGGCTTCGAATCGCAACCATGGAAGGGAATCGAGCTCTCAACCCTTGTATAATTTAGCACGTAAATTATAGTATCTTATTGCCTGGCATATTTCTCAAGATTTCCTTGGACAGTGGACCTCGGAGCCAATATCATACTATAATTTACGCCCTCCAATTATGCAGGATTAATCGCAATTAGTATACGATTACGGTTGCGATCTCGGCAGTTAAATTGGCACAGCATAGCTAATTTACAAAGACAATCTATGAACCCTAAGGTTTCTGTTTCAAAAAAGTTAGGGATTGAATTTATGATGAAAAGCTAAGGTTTTTTGCAGATGTTTACTGACTTTTATATTGATTTGCTATTAAATTGTGATTTAATATCATTAAGACCAGATTGCTAGGATTAGACAGTAACCCTAAGCAATAGAACTCCAACTCACTTGAAAATTTTTTAGTAACAAGATATGGATGATTTTGGCTTACTGAAAAACTTTCACAAATTATCATTAAGATTTGATATCAATTTATGATTTTTCAAAATTCAAATCAGATTATAGATTAACACAGTAACCTCTTTCATATCAATTTTAAATTACTCCAAAATTTTATATAATAAATATATTGATGATTAAATCTTACTGAAAAATTTTCATGAATTAGCATTAAGATTAGATATCAATTTCAGATTTTTCAAAGTTCAAATCAGATTATAGATTAACACAGCAACCTATAGCATATCAATTTCAAATTAATCTAAACTTTCACAAAATAAAGATAATCATGAGCTTAGACTACTGTATGACTTTCATGGACTTTTATTATGATTTGATATCAATTGAAATTCACACAAAAATCGAATGAAACTAGAGAATTACTTAAAAAGCAAACCTAATAGTATCCTAAAATCAAATAAAAACTTCCAGTAGATATATAATAGATTGTAAAATTTTCTATCAAAATTTCAAAACTTAAAAATTAAAGCTCCTCCATAAAATCGATTTTTAAATAGAAAAGGGGAATTTGTTTCCTAGAAATTGAAACCCATTTATTAACATAAATTACAAAATCATATTAAAACTTTGTAAAACCAATTGAAAATATTTCTCTAACATTCCAGTAACCTAAGTTACTGGTTTGTAAAGAAAAATTTCAAAAATTTACTAATTTAATAAGAAAAAGAATTACGGCACGTAAAACGAAAAAGCGATTAGAAAATAAATAAAAAAACCTTTTTTTCAAAAACAAAATTTCATGAGAAATTCAATTTATTATTGAACATTAATTCTGGAGAGTTTCCTCAATTTTTAAAATATTTTGATATTTATTAAAAATGGCCGAAATTTAAAATAATTTAAAACTGGATTAAAAAAATTCAAACAAATCTGAAAATTTTTGGGTGTTCTGAAAATCAAAACATTAATTTGGAAACAAGATTTCACAAATTTTCGACATGGTTTGATATACTTTTGGATTCGTTCATCAAGAAATAACCCCGAGGTTTGAAAAATAGAATGAAAATTAAAACGGTCAAACCGCGATTGGAAATTAAGTTTCCAGTAGTATTTTATTTTATAGAAATCCCAAAAAATATCAGTTTTTAAAGAAACCCACGTTTTCTAACACTTACTTTGATGATCCGATTTAAATCCATAATGAATAAAAACGAAAGAAAATCATTATTAAATAGAGAAAATTTAATTTTTTGGTGAAATTTTGAATTTTAAAAAGTTATAATCTATATTATAACATACTGGAATTTCAAGAAAAAATTCATTGATTTGATCTATCAAAAGTAAAACTCTAGCATGCTTTTCTACTTTTGATATTACAAAGATAAAGATCCTACCGTTGATCGCGCTCCTTGTCTCTAGGGTGCGTAGATCCGAGGTATACGCTTTGTCGCACCCTTTTATATGATGAAGAAGACCCGAAGAACACCCCAAAGATCCTTGATGTGTGATTTGTTGAAGAAGGAAAGGGATTTCAAGAATCCCTTTTGTGAAGAACCCTTGAGAGATATGAAAACACTTCAAGAGAGAAGAAGTTTTTTTTTTTTTCTTGGGAGGAGAGAGAAAATGGACGAATTTGGATTTTTTTTTAATCTTTTTTAGGATTGTTTGCTTTGGATTTTATACAAAAAAGCTAGGGTTAAGAGAGATAGTAATTTCCAATGTGAGAGCTCACTTTTTGGCTTGTTTCCAATTTTTCCCTTTTGCTTTCTTTCTTTCTTGTTTCCAAATTGGATTTGATTCCAATCTTAATTTTTTGTCAATCAAAAGATGCTATTCTCATTCCACATTGCTTCTTTGGAAGAAAACCTTTTTAAGCAATCATTTCTCTTTTCCTTCTTTCCTTCTTTTCATGTTTTATTCTTTTTATTTTTATTTTAACAAATATGATGTCACCATTGTGACATCATCAAGGTTGGATGCTCAACTCATGTGGGTCAGCCATGTGGGGCGCCCACCATGGTGGTCGACCCATATGGGTGAACCCACATGAGCTCCATCTTTGCAGGCTTTAGCCCAATGGGCCATTTCACACGGGTTTCGGGTTTTTCCGTAAAAATTCAATAAAATCTTTCTAAATTCAACATTCTATATATGGACCTAACCCATTTGACATTTATGGTGCATCCCTTACAAATGATCGAACCATCTTTTTTGGGAAAATAATTTTTCGAACAAAAATGCCCCTATTTGACAATTACACATCCAAATGTGACCAAAATAACCTTAAATTGGTTCACCCCTAAAGGAAAAAGTTAAAAATGGAAAGTCTTTGTGATCAAACTTCAAAAATAGAAACTTTTAAAGTTGGGTCCTTTTGATGACCAATATCAAACAGGATCATTTGGTATTCCCTGAAAATACCCAAAATGCCCTTGACATAAACTTTCCAAGTCAAACGAAACCCCTGAGAAATTCTAAATTTAGCAGGTTTTCCAAAATTCAGGAAATCATTCATAATCTCTCAAACATATTTCGGGGATCAAAAGAATTACACAGGAAAAGACCAAATTACCCCGAGGTGCTAGAATTTGGCGAGACTAGGGAAAACCCTGAGAAATTCCAAAAATAGCAGATCTCCGAAAATTTATGAACGGACTCAAGATTTCTTAGACACAACTTAGGGACCAAATATGATATATTGGAAATGTATAAAAATACCCCCGAAGTGCAAGACTAAGAGAAAATCTTGAGAGATCTAAATTTAGCAGGTTTCCCAAATCTTACGAAATTATTCCTAATCCATCAGCCGTACCCTCGAGATGGTTTTGGATATATGAGAAATGATTGAAACATCCATAAGATGATGAAAATGTGGAAGCCCCATGAGTTTCTAAAAATAGCAGCTTTTTCAAAATTCATGTTATCGCTCAAGATCTCTCGGACACAGCTCGGGGTTCAAACAGGACACATCAGGAATGACCAAAATACCCTTGTAGTGCAAAATGGGCAAAAATGAGAGAAATCCTTAAAATTCTAAAAATAGCAGGTTTTTTCATTTGCTTGGAAACTTGATTTTACATCTTCCGGAGGCTAAATGAACCCCCTAGAGACCTTTAGGATCGCGAATCAACTTCAAAACTCCCATAATGAAATAAAATCTACCCTAAAATGCATGGATGCCTAATCTAATGCTAAATATGGATTCAAGACTCGATGATACTACCGAATCTTTTACTTTTTAAAGCGTAGCAAAATGGGGGTGTCTACAGATGCCCCTCTTTAGTAGAGATGACGTAGTCATCGAATACCAAAGCAAAAGTGACAGAGCCATTTTGTGCAGCTTTAATCAACAAAGGACTCTAGACAAAATGCAACCTAGACGCAAACATATAGTACCTAATGCAAGACCCTAAACGAAGTCCTAGAATTGAAATGTAATAAAAAATAATTTTTATTCTTGCTACCATGAGCTGGTAGTTCAGAAAAAATGGAGCAATGAATTCAATCTAAGAAAGAAAATCACGCAACTTAGAATGAAAAATAATCCCGATGTGGCGCCGTTCACAAACGGGCAAGGAGAGAATGAGATATCATTTTCGAATGGATTCTGAAGAGAATGAACAAAGATCATTCTCAAACGGTTTTTAGAAGAAAATGAGACACCAGAATGAGACACCGTATTTGTACGGTTTCCCAAAGGAAATGAGCAACCATATTTGTATGGATCCCTAAGAGGAATAAGAGACCATTTTTGAATAGACTCAGAAATGATGAGAAACCGTATTTGTATGATTCCCAAGGGTATTTGTATGATGTTCAAAGAGAATTAAGAGATCATTTTTTAATGCACTCAGATAAGATGAAATACCGTATTTTTACGGATTCCAAGGAAATGAGATATCATATTTGTATGATGCACAAAGACATTTAAGAGACCATTTTTGAATGGACTCAGAGAAAATGAAATACCGTATTTTTACGGATTCCAAGGAAACGAGACATCATAATTGTATGATCTTCAAAGAGAATTAAGAGATCATTTTTTAATAAACTTAGATAAGATGAAATACAGTATTTTTACGGATTCCAAGGAAATGAGATATCATATTTGTATGATGTTCAAAGAGATTTAAGAGACCATTTTTGAATGGACTCAGATAAAATGAAATACCGTATTTTTACGTATTCCAACGAAATGAGACATCATATTTGTATGCTGCTCAAAGAGAATAAGAGACCATAGTTGTATAGACTCGAAGAGAATGGAATACCATATTTATACGGATTCCAAAGACATCGGACATCACATTTGTATGATGCTCAAAAAGAATAGGAGACCACGTTTTAATAGACTCGAAGAGAATGGAATACCATATTTATACGGATTCCAAGGAAATGAGACATCACATTTGTATGATGCTCAAAGCGAATAAGAGACCATTTTTTAATGGACTCCGAGAGAATGAACTACAATATTTATACGGATTCCAAGGAAATGAGACATCACATTTGTATGATGCTCAAAGAGAATAAGAGACCATAGTTGTATGGACTCAAAAAGAATGGAATACCATATTTATACGGATTCCAAGAAAATGAGACATCACATTTGTATGATGCCCAAAGAGAATAAGAGACCATTTTTGAATAAACTCAGAGAGAATGAAATACCGTATTTTTACGGATTCCAAGGAAATGAGACATCACATTTGTATGATGTTCAGAGAGAATTAAGATACCATTTTTTAATGGACTCAGAGAGAATGAAATACCATATTTATACGGATTCCAAGGAAATGAGACATCACATTTGTATGATGCTCAAAGAGAATAAGAGACAATTTTTTAATGGACTCCGAGAGAATGAAATACCGTATTTATACGGATTCTAAGAAAATGAGACATCACATTTGTATGATGCTCAAAGAGAATAAGAGACCATAGTTGTATGGAGTCGAAGAGAATGGACTACCATATTTATACGGATTTCAAGGAAATGAGACATCGTATTTGTATGATGTTCAAAAAGAATAAGAGGCCATAGTTGTATGGACTCGAAGAGAATGAAATACCGTATTTATACGGATTCCAAGGAAATGAGACATCACATTTGTATGATGCTCAAAGAGAATAAGAGACCATAGTTGTATGGACTCGAAGAGAATGGAATACCATATTTATACGGATTCGAAAGAAATGAGACATTGTATTTGTATGATGTTCAAAGAGAATAAGAGACCATAGTTGTATGGACTCGAAGATAATGAAATACCTTATTTATAAGGATTCCAAGGAAATGAGACATCACATTTGTATGATGCTCAAAGAGAATAAGAGACCATAGTTGTATGGACTCGAAGAGAATGGAATACCATATTTATATGGATTCCAAGGACATGAGACATCACATTTGTATGATGCTCAAAGAGAATAGGAGACTATTTTTTAATAGACTCTGAGAGAATGAAATACCGTATTTATACGGATTCCAAGGAAATGAGACATCACATTTGTATGATGCTCAAAGAGAATAAGAGACCATAGTTTTTTGGACTCGAAGAGAATGGAATACCATATTTATACGGATTCCAAGGAAATCAGACATCACATTTGTATGATGCTGAAAGACCATAGTTGTATGGACTCGAAGAGAATGGAATACCATATTTATACGGATTCTAAGGAAATGAGACATCATAGTTGTATGATGTTCAAAGAGAATTAAGAGATCATTTTTGAATAGAGTCAGAGAAAATGAAATACCGTATTTTTACGGATTCCAAGGAAATTAGACATCACATTTGTATGATGCTCAAAGAGAATAAGAGACCATATTTGAATGGACTCCGAGAGAATGAAATACCGTATTTATATGGATTCTAAGGAAATGAGACATCACATTTGTATGATGCTCAAAGAGAATAAGAGACCATAGTTATATGGACTCGAAGAGAATGGAATACCATATTTATACGGATTCCAAGGAAATGAGACATCACATTTGTATGATGCTCAAAGAGAATAAGAGACCATTTTTGAATGGACTCCGAGAGAATGAAATACCGTATTTATACGGATTCCAAGAAAATGAGACATCACATTTGTATGATGCTCAAAGAGAATAAGAGACCATAGTTGTATGGACTCGAAGAGAATGGAATACCATATTTATACGGATTCCAAGGAAATGAGACATCACTTTTGTATGATGCTCAAAGAGAATAAGAGACCATAGTTGTATGGACTCAAAGAGAATGGAATACCATATTTATACGGATTCCAAGGAAATGAGACCGTAATTGTACGGACTCGGAAGGAACATGACGCCGTAATTATACGGACCCTGAAGGGAATGAGACACTGTAGTTATACAGCCTCAAAGGGAATAGGACACTGTAGTCATACAGGCCCAAAAGGATTAGAGTCCATAGTCATATGGACTCAAAGAGAATGAGACACCATAGTTGTACGGGTTCAAAAGAGATAAGACAACTTCGGTTGAGATGAATTAATGAATTCGGTAATGAAGAATTTGTAGATTTTTCATGAACTTGAATTTGAGGTAAACTCGAATTTGATGAATTTTAGATGCTTGAAATTGGTGTAGGATGAAATCGGGGACAATAGAAATCGTACCCAATGAAGATATGAGAAACTAAGACTTTGACAAATGATGAGACGACAAACCTTATGAACTATGCAACGTGATTAACGAGAATGGTTTAGGAACGCTATCAGGAAGCTTCAACAAGATTTTTTTTTCGCAAAGAGATTGTCTGTCTTTTCTTCTGGGGATTTTGATAACTGAAACCTTGATGTAACTACCTGGTATTGGTAATCTAGAACAACAGCTCTCTTGGATACTGAAAATTGGGAAGTGGGATTTTTCCTTTGACAGGTGTTTAGATAAACACTTCTTGACCAGGATAATATTCAACTGCCAGGAAGGAAATTAAAAATTTTAAGGGTTCATCTTTCTGAGAAACTGGCCCAATCATCATCACATATGAAATCCTCCATGCCTCAGGTGCCTTTCTGGCGCATGGTCCTCTTATGAAAACTCCACTTCCCGATGGTTCTACTTCGGAATGCTTCTGAGCTGATCATCTTTAAAATGGAGCTCTTTGACTAGATTCTCAAGATCTTTCCTTTAGGATTAACTTGGCGTAGGTACAATCGCAGGGAGCTGATGACACCGGGCCTATTTCACCGAGACAGTTGCATCATTTGGACACAAGGACGACTGCTCACTCTTCTTAAAGAGAAAATTTGGATAAATGACACTATTCAAAGGATTGAGACACTCCGAAAGAGTGAACTTAAAATGACAAAGATTGACTAACTACACTGACAGACATAGTGATGCTTCTGACTTAGTTAACGTTTTGTTTGGTAAGTCTATCTTTTCAAAGAGTAGTTTCTTAATTAATAAACACTGGACTTCTTCCTTAAAACAATAATGCCTCAAGGATTTGGTTATCATTCCTAGGATTGTTTGGTTTCAATGCCCCCAATTTCTAGGATGACATTTGAACTCGCTTGAACTTCTTTTTGATCTTCAGTCTTGATACCGGCTATAGCCTTCTTATAATGATTCTCTTACCGTGACCAAGTCATCCCTTCAGGGTTTTTAACTTGGCGGACCGTGCTAGCCTTAACTTTTGCCTAAACCGCCTTTCTAGGTTTTCGATCCAGCAGGCTATCTCCTTAGCTTTTGCCTAACCCTTTCGGGTTTTCAACTTAGCAGGGGAATGATCTTTAAATTTGCCTAGACCGCCTTTTCAGGTTTTCAGTGTAGCAGATCTTCAAATTCCGTTCTTTTTCTTATTCTTCATTTTTTATTTATTTTTAGGAATAGATCTTTCATTCTGAACATCTGAAGGACTTTATAGGTAGGATAGGGCTTTTCAAAGAATGGGTTACGGTTGAACAAAGAATTCGACCGAACCTGTGAACAGGTTGCCTACGTATCCCAGGGTAGGAATCAAGTCGTGCGTAGTTCAGGGCGAATGCCCCTAGTTTGAAGATAAATTGTTTGAAGGTTATTGATTTTTCTTTTTTTCTTTCTTTCTGGAATGATTAACTTCTCTTCTTTTGGAACTTGTCCCTCTTTTTTTTCTAGAACGATTGAATTTCTTTTCTTTTTTTTTAATCGACCGAACTCGGTTTAACCGAGCTACCTACGTACCCCAGTGTAGGGATCAGGTCTCGCGTAGTTCGGGACAGATGCCCCTAGTTTGATGGGTTTTCAAGAAAATTTCATTCAGGCTCAAAGGGTTTGCAAACCGGTATTTTTTTTGACATAGGGTTATGATTCTGGGATTTGTTCGGCCAAATGAGGCCTTCCAATGTTCAGGTTTGGAATTGATCTAGGTTGATGAGTTCTCTTTATTATTATTTCTTTTTTTTTTTCGGAGTTTGACGGCATTTCCAGGTAAGAGATAATGGATCTTCTTCTTTCGAGATTCTAATATGTGCTTTCGACTTTCATAGAGCGAAACTTGTTCTTTGACATCCTCCATCTATGGATTTGTAACTCTTGATATTTGATGATCACTTTTCAATGCTTGCTTTTGAACTTCTTATCTTGAATTTGTTGGCTTCATGTTATGAATTTGAGAACCAAGGTCATTGATTGGAAATATGAAAGTTGTTTCCACTCTATCCCCCTTGTATAGCATATGTCTCTCACTTTCTTCATTCTCTTGAGCTTTCTATCTATGTCTTGCCCCTGGTATCGGTTGTATCGTTTCTAGACAATCTTCTTATTCTTGAAATAAGTTTATCAATTTTGCACTCTTCGGAGGGTAATGTACTTTTAATCGGCGTTCACTGAATCAAAGTTTCAGTGCCAATGTTTATCACTTCAGTTTTATCTTTAAGAGGCCAAGCTCGACACTCCTCTTGTTTGCGCATATGCTACAAACTAAGGGGAGTTTCGTTGGCATTTCTTTCCTCATTCGAGATGGGAGTCTTATTTTTATTGTTATGAAAGTTAGAAGCAAACACACTAGAATGTATAAAGAAGCAAGCTTTATTGAATGGAAAGAAATTATATCATTATTGGACTCATCCTAAACAAGCTCAAGATTTACATTATCAGAAAAGGACTCACTTGGACAAATCGGAGGCCTTCAAATTCTCTTTTAAAGGAAAAACGCTCGTCAAAATAATCACCGGGATGATTGAGTTATGGTCTTTTTAGCCTAAAAAGCGTTAAAACATAATTTTCGGATTGAAAGGGAGTTATTTAGTAAAACATCCATAACTCTCTCATTCTAAGATTAAATCAAGTGAAATCAGTCTCTACATACCCATCTCGAAGTTTTCTTTTGAACCTAATAAATGGCACCCAAAAAACTGACAGTCTCGTATGGTCCTTTTTTAAAAGACCGCCCGAAACGCCACTCAAAATTTAAACTTGTATAAGTCTCTCATTTTAGGTCCAAAAGTGGTGAAATTTCAACCAATCGAAGACCTTCAAATTCCCTTTTAAAGGAAAAAAGCTCGTCAAAATATTTATCAGGATCCATTTCAAAAAATATTTATCGGGATGATTAGCTTATGGTCTTTCTAGGCTAAAAAGCGTTACAACGTAAATTTGGGATTAAAAGGGAGTTATTTAGTAAAACATCCAGAACTCTCTCATTTTAAGACTAAATCAAGTTCAGTCTCTACATACCCCCACCTCGAATGTTTTTTTCGAACGAAACAAATTCAACCCAAATACGCATAGGGATGAGAGAGTTATGGTCCTTTTTTAAGGCCGTGCGAAACGTCACCCAAAATTAAAACCTTTATAACTCTCTTATTTTAAGTCCAAAAGTGGTAAAATTTCAACAATTCGGAGGCCTTCAAATTCTCATTCAAAGGAAAGAAAGCTAGTCAAAATATTCACCATGATGATTGTTCTATTGTCTTTTTAGTTTAAAAGCTTTAAAACGTAATTTTGGGATTGAAAGGGAGTATTTAGCAAAACATTCACAACTCTCTCATTTTAAGACTAAATCAAGTAAAATCAGAATTAAAACGTAATTTTGGGATTGAGAGGGAGTTATTTATTAAATCATCCCCAACTCTCTCAGTTTAAGACTAAATCAAGTGAAATCAGTATTGAGATGTAATTTTGTGATTTAAAGGGAGTTATTTAGTAAAACATCCATAACTCTCTCATTTGAAGTCTAAATCAAGTGAAATCAATCTTTACATTCCCATTTCGTAGTTTAATTTTGAACCCAACAAATGGCACTAAAAAACTCAGCGGGATGAGAGAGTTATGATACTTTTTTTAATTACCGTGCGAAATGTCACCCAAAATTAAAACCTCCATAACTCTCTCATTTTAAGTTTAATAGTGGTGGAATCTGAACCAATCGGAGGCCTTTAAAAATTCTCTTTAAAAAATAAAGCACGTAAAATTATTCACCGGGTTGATTGAGTTACGGTCTTTCCAGCCTAAAAAGCGTTGAAACGTAATTTTGGGATTTATAGGGAATTATTTAGTAAAACATCCATAACTCTCTCAGTTTTAAGACTAAATCAAGTTAAATCGGCGTTAAAACGTAATTTGGGGATGGAAAGGGCGTTATTTAGTAAAGCATCCATAACTCTCTCAATTTAAGTCTAAATCAAGTGAAATCCGTCTTTACGCCATCTCGAAGTTTTCTTTCGAACCCAACAAATGGCGCCCAAAAACTAAAAGGGATTAGAGAGTTATGGTCCTTTTTTTAAAGACCGTGCGAAATGTCACCCAAAATTTCAACCTTCATAACTCTCTCATTTTAAGTCTAACAGTGGTGAAATCTCAACCAATTGGAGGCCATTAAAAATTCTCTTTAAAAAAAAAGCACGTAAAAATATTCATCGGGTTGATTGAGTTATGATCTTTGTACACTAAAAAGCGTTAAATCGTAATTTTAGGATTGAAAGAGAATTATTTAGTAAAACATCTATAACTCTCTTATTTTAAGTCTAAATCAAGGGAAATCAGTCTTTACATCATCTCGAAGTTTTCTTTCGAACCCAACAAATGGCACCAAAAAACTAAAAGGGATTAGAGAGTTATGGTCCTTTTTTTAAAGGCCGTGCGAAATATCAACCAAAACTAAAACCTCCATAACTCTCTCTCTCTCATTTTAAGTCTAATAGTGGCGAAATTTCAACCAATCGTTGGCCTTTAAAAATTCTGTTTAAAAAAAAAGCACGAAAAAATAATCACCTGAATTATTGAGTTATGGCCATTTTAGCCTAAAAAGCGTTAAACGTAATCTCCGAATTGAAAGGGAGTTATTCAGTAAAACATCCATGACTCTCTCAGTTTCAGACTAAATCAAGTGAAATATGTCTCTACATACCAATCTCGAAGTTTTCTTCCGAACCCAACAAATTCAACCCAAATACTCATAGGGATGAGAGAGTTACAGTCCTTTTTTTAAAGACCGTGCGAAACGTCACCCAAAATTAAAACCTCTATAGCTCTATTATTTTAAGTCCAAAAGTGGTGAAATTTCAACCATTCAGAGGCCTTCAAAATTCCTTTCAAAGGAAATAACGCTAGTCAAATTATTCACTGGGATGATTGTGCTATTGTCTTTTTAGCTTAAAAAGCTACAAAACATAATTTTGGGATTGAAAATGAGTTATTTAGTAAAACATCCACAACTGTCTCATTTTAAGACTAAATCAAGTGAAATCAGCATTAAAACGTAATTTTGGGATTGAGAGGGAGTTTTTTAGTAAAACATCCACAATTCTCTCATTTTAAGACTAAATCAATTGAAATCAGTTGGTACATACCCATTTCCAAGTTTTCTTTCGAACCCAACAAATGGCACCCAAAAAACTCACAGGGATGAGAGAGTTATGGTCCTTCTTTTAAAGACCGCGCGAAACGCCTCCCAAAATTAAAACCTGTATACAACTCTCTCATTTTAGGTCCAAAAGTGGCAAAATTTTAACCAATCGGAGGCCTTTAAATTCTCTTTTAAGGAAAAAAATCTCGTCAAAATAATCACCGGGATGATTCAGTTATGGTCTTTTTAGCCTAAAAAGCGTTAAAAAGTAATTTTCGGATTGAAAGGGAGTTATTTAGAAAAACAACCATAACTCTCTCATTTTAAGACTAAATCAAGTGAAATCAGTCTCTACATACCCATCTCAAAGTTTTCTTTTGAACCCAACAAATGGCACCCAAAAAACTGACAGGTGTGGACCCCGATCCGAGAGAGGCGGGGGACGGGCCCCCCACACGCAGTAGTCTCAAGATCATCCACTTGAATGGAGAGCTCTACCAAGGAACTCTCGAAAGAAGTGCCCCTCACAGCATAAGTGGCGATACAAAGGGTGAGATACCTCTCGATTCGGGGACTAGCCCAGATTCGAAGCGTACCTTAAACAAAGAAGAGTCGCTATCCAAGAAAGTGGGCCAAGGATCCCATACTATGCTCTGTTGCAACAGATAACCAGAGATATAAAATAAGGTTCGTGCCTGGTTACGAATTTGGAAGGTCCGAAGAGCACCTCATCCGCCCAAGTGCAAACACCTGGTCTCTTATGCCATTTATTATTGATTTTGAAGAGTTTTGGGCGAAAGTCATACGAAATGGGAACACATATCTCCAAGGAGACGTCTATCTAATCATGCATGTCTCGGAGGAATAATAAGCACACACAAAATAGAAGAAAATAGTGTCGCCTAAGAATAGCTAGGTTATGAGTGTCATACCTAATTGGTGTCTGAGTTCTTGTGTGCAAACACATGCATGCTACAGCTAAAGGTATAGGATCTGTACATGAAAGTAAGAAAACACAGCAAAACATATAACACAAATAAACTCTATACATGGCTGGACAAGAAGAATCCTAAAACTCTAATGCGACTTGACTCGGACCAAGATGGCCGTCCATCCCAGCTGCTCTACGTATCCTGGCCTTGGGAAGAATCGGAGTCAACGTAGTTTGATGACCTATTCTAAACTACGATGCCTAACCATCTAGAACCGCTATCCTAGACTCGATCCACTAGACTCGACTGATTTTTAAAGCTTTTTTGCACAATTGCTTAAGTTCATATGAATTGTAATTTTTAGGACTCTCTATATGCCCTAACTAATGCAAGTTGATTAGCCTTAAACTAATGCAGGTGGGCCCTACATCCTATGTGTATCTAGGCTGTGCAACCTAATGAAAACCATGGGCTTACTATATGCTTCCTAGTCTAGCCATCGGTTCGACTAAATGTCTAACCGATCGACTCGAGACCTCCTAACTCTAGGGACACTCACACGACAGGACACACCATATCAATACAAATCAGGACAAACTCCTAACTCTAAAACACCCCAAATATCTAGGACAGACTCCTAACTTTAAGGGAAGATCTTTTTGAAAATGTTTTGAAGAAGTTTTGTATTTTTGGAAATTTTGAAATGTTTATTTTTAAAGGTTTGGCTGGACTTGGGATGTGGATCCCAAGCTGCACTACGTACCATATGAGAAGGTATCAAGCCAACGTAGTTCGAAAACGGACATTCCTAACTACTCTCCTAATGACTCAAGATTTTTAAGATTTTTGGTTTTTCATATGTTTTGATACTTTTGAAATTTCTGAATGTTTTTGAGTTTTTAACACAAGAGGACAAATTCCTATCATCATAAGGGGAGGACAGACTCCTGAATATCCCACAAAGGTTGGACAGCATCCTATGCTTTGCGGGGGAAAAGAACAGAATCACAGCTCTGCAAGGGTTGGACAACATCCTATACCTTGTAAGGAACTGGATAAAATCATATAATTTGATGAGAGGTTGGACGAAAATCTAACCCCTATGATGATAGGACAGACTCCTAAAAGATTGACTCTCTAACTAAAGACAGATTCTCTAACTAAATGACTGATTCCTATATGAAAGGACTGACTCCCAGTGTACAACCCTAAGAAGGAAGTGCCAATGAGACTAGGCTAGTCTCCTAAACACAGAGATGGGCTCCATTGCCCTTGCAAAGACAAGATGGGTACGGTTTTTAACAGACCAAGTCGATTTTTAACCTAAAGGAGATATTCTATTTGAGACTTGGGTAGTCTCCTATGTATGACTCGCTAATGAGACAAAGCTTGTCTTCAAAATGTATGATTTTCTCTGCACGAGACATAGCTTGTCTCCCTAAACAGGGGCTCTAGGTGACTCTTTCATCGCCCTGGCAATGAGAAGGACCTTATGTTTTAAGGGATACAAAAGACTGGGCAAGTCTTAAAATAAATGAGGGGAGTGCTACTTGGACTAAGCGAGTCACCTATGGATGGGCTTGGGCTATCGCCTTCATCGCCCTGGCGATGAATGAAAGGATCTAGTGACTTGATGCTATCTTTATAAAAGACAAAAGGAAAAGGGAATAAAAGGAAAGAGGGTACTACCACGACCGGGTAAGTCCCTCCAATGATGGGCTTGGGCTAGCGCCTTCATCGCCCTTGCAATGAGAGGGAAGATACTTATATTTTAATTTGTACATTGAAGCAACATCAGAAGTTTTGAAGCAAATACTACCATAAAAAATATGAAACGCATAAATGTCAAGCCTTGAAACTATACAGAACCTATCCAAGTCATAATTCAGTACCTTTAACATTTAAACCAATTCATTTCTTCGTAAGCACATGAATGACCTATCTGCTATCATCCTAACAAAGCTGAGAAAGCATACTTTTAATTCTAAAAATACAGCAAATCTACTTATATTATTTATGCCAGATGAAGAGCAATTAGTAGGATAATAATAATAGAAATGACACCTTTCTATTCCATACATGAGAAAATGTGTTTGCTTACTTTTACATTCTGAAACCTGTTGCTTACCATGAAAAAATACTCTTGAACCTCAATCTCCCTTTTTTTTTTAATCTAAGAAACCTTATTCCACAACCAGCTAAACAAAGTAGGGTATTCATTTGATTTTATTTTAATCTTACATGGAAAACATTTTACTACTGAGCCATGGGATCCTGTCCTAAAAAAAAATGGGATTTTTATTTAAAAATCTCCCATACACATCAATATACTTGTCTAAAAAAATACAACATAAGCTAATAGAGGACAAAGCATATCATTATGCACATGACGTTTTTGGCTTTAAACCCGACATATGCTCATCACAACATAAACCAATGACACAACAGCTTTATGATTTGAACCAGTGGAAAACAGAATTTCATCCAAAAATTTGTAAACGAGACAAACATACTTGAGACCCAAGAGGTAGTCATCAAAGCCCACGGTATCCCTCAGATCCTATGCATATCAACTTCATATACTCTAGAAAACGACATTATCAATGTCCTTTTAATTAGAATCTCTAATTTAACCCTTCATCACTAAAAAAAAAAGAAACTATTAAAATTTTCAACCAATAAAATTCTTCACAAAATAAGCTAAATTAGTTTAGCTCTCCAAGCCTGATGATGTTCATAAATACCAGACTCAAATCCTACAATCCTAATGCATTGTCTGAAGAAAAAATCATTAAATTCAGCTCATTGTAAATGCCTTATGCTTACATTTGACACATCTTGAGACCATTCATGGATAAACTATCATCTAATGTATAGGGGTAAACAAAGGTAAAAATCTTCACTTTTTCATAACCCAGACAACAAGAATTATAAGATCTTCATCATGCATAGGTATGGAAAATGACAGTAACCACATTCTCATTTCAAACCCCTGTTATACAATGGGATACACTATGACACAGAACACTAACATCATCTCCCTACCAACATAAAACATGACCCGGGAACCTCCTTCTCTATGCTTGGGTTTGCTTAGATCAAAGAAATAGAATCTGATAAGGAAATTTGAAATGGATTTCAAAGGGGGGTTCAAGTGATGGTTGATGATGTGGAGAATACATGTCCATTTAAACTGTTGTTAGAGATTCAAGGCATTGTCAAGAAAGATTGTGTGAATATTGTTCATTCAAGGAAAAAAATGACATCATTACTGCCTTAACACCTCCATGATAAAGACTCACCTAAATATTTCTCAATCAAGTAACCATATCACATTATCATGAGGACTTGACGACAATCATCAAGAAAATTGTGAATATCGAATGATTCCCGGCCATGACATCTAAAATTTATCAATTTAACTTATAAAAAAATAATTCAACCTGGAATTTAAGAATCAAGCATACCTTTTCGAAATCAGAGTTCTTTAAAACAATGATTGTCACCTTTCTCAATCTCATGACCTTCAGCACCTTGATGTTGAGAAGATATTGCCAAAAATGATGATTCTCACCGAAGTATGAAGGAAATAGAACATCTACCATAGAGCTTTAAAGCTATTAAAGCTTTAACCCTCAAAGAACACTTCAAAATTCAAGACCTGAGCTTGTGAAGGTCAAATTTAAAGCTTTCTAAAAAACAAAATCTAAACATGCCTAATCTCAGGTTGTATAAAGTGGATCTAGGGTTTCAACTGCTAGAAGAAGGATTTCTTAGGATTTCAAGAGGTATAGTTGAAAAAGAAGAAGAAGAAGAAGAAGATTTGGCCGGGGCTCACCGGAGCTTGCCGGAGAAGATGGAGGGTTAATCGAAAAATATGATTTTCTCTCTCTCTCTCGCTCTCTGCTTCTCTCTTCTCACGGAAATCTCTCTATCCTCCTCTATCCTCCTCTCAAATCTTCTCTCTATTTTGTGATGGAGATGCTGATCGGATCTTAGGGTTTTTTGAGGAGAAAAATAGGGTTTCGGTGGAAGAATACCTCAGATCTAAGGTAAAACAGCAAGCCCTAGGGTTATAGGTACGTAGAAGAGCGGGATAACAGATTGAAATTGACCGGCCGGAGCTCCGATTACTTCGCCTGAGAAAGGTGACTTGATCGGAAAAAATGGGTTTTGGATGAGATCTGTTTTCACTCTCTTGATTTTCCCTTCTCTTTCTCTCTCTAAATTTGCAAAAAAATAATAATTCTCGATCCATCAAAATGAGGGTTAAATGATATTTATAAGCAAATTAAATGGTTGATATTTGCACTAATAAAAATGATGGGCGCGGGGTTGCGCAAAAATTGATAAGGCGCGCGAAGAAATCACGTCCTTTCTGGCCCAGGTTCGGCCCTAGACGAGATAAATTCGCCCCCCTACCAGATAAATTCACCCCCCTTTTCTGAACTTGCACTAAGACTTTGCTCGACTCGTTCGCTAGGCAAACGAACTCGGATTTCGACGAAATTTTGCAGGGACCTTAGTGGGACCCTAAGCTAGCTTAGGGTGAAGTTTGGGACTCTACCTAGTTGATTTGATGGGGTTTTTGCTCAAACACGGGAGGCTCAAGGTACGGTCAAAATGGGGTGTCTACAGATGCCCCTCTTTGGCAGAGCGTGCTTGTCACGCGAATGTCAAAGCTGAACAGACGAACCATTTTGGCCGACCCGAAAAAGAAGCAAATCAAATTTTGATTTTTGGTTTTGAAAATGATATTTACGAAGATAACACGGTGAAATAGCCTTTCACCAGACTCTGACTGTGCAAACACTGGTGAGATAGCCTCTCTCCAACTCGTAACTCAACAATGGGTATATGGATGAGATAGCCTCTCTTGCAAAACTTTAAAGGATTGATTTGGCTGCAAGAGAGCCAGGAAGGAAATTGGTTTGGTTGCGACTGAACCAGAAGACAGGGAATTGACTTGACTGCGAAGGAGTCAAAGAATCAGGGATATTAGCTTGGTTGCGAACGAACCAGAAGATCAAAATACTTGACTGCGAATGAGTCGAAGAATCAGGAACTGGCCTGGTTGCGAATGAACCCTAAGGCCGAGCAATTGACTTGACTGCGAACGAGTCAAAAAGTTAAGAATTTTGCTTGGTAGTGAATGAACCAGAAAGCAAGGGATTGACTTGACTGCGAAAGAGTCAGAGTCGGAGAGATTACCTTGATTGTGAATGAATCAAGGAATCAACGAGAAACTTGCCAGCGAACGTGCCGAAGAGTCTAATATTTTGACCCGGTTGCGAATGAACCAAAAAGGCCGGAATGATGACTTGGTTGTGAACGAACTGAAGTCAAAGAGATTAACTTGACTGCGAATGAGTCAAGAAATTAGAAAATAGACCTGACTGCGAATGAGTCGAAAGTGTAAGATTGTGACTTGGTTGTGAATGAACCAAAAGGCTGAGATGATGACTTGGTTGCGAATGAACCAGAAAGGTAATAACCTGACAAAGTCAGAAGTTAAAGGATTAATTCGGTCATAGATTAATCGAAAAACTTGACTGCGAAAGTCAAAAAGCTCAGAGATTGACTCGGTTGCGAATGAACCAAAAAGTCGAGGATTGACCCGTTAGCGAATGAACCGAAAAAGTCGAAACGATGACTTGGTTGTGAATGAACCAAAAATATAATAACCTGATAGAATCAGAAGTTGAAGGATTAACTCGGTTACAGATTAACCGAAAAGTCGGGGATAGAAGCTTGACTGCGAATGAGTCAAATACTAAAGGATCGACTTGGTTGCGAATGAACCGAAAAGTCGAGGATACGAGCTAGACTGCGAATGAGCTAAAGGCTCTAAGGATCGACCTGATTGCGAATGAACCCAAAAGGCCGGAACGATGACTTGGTTACGAATGAACCAGAAAGGTAATAGCCTGACGGAATCAGAAGTTAAAGGATTGACTCAGTTACAGATTAACCGAAAGCTCAGGAACACTAGCTTGACTGCGAATGAGTCAAAAACTCAAAAGATTGACCCGGCTGCGAATGAACAAAAAGGTCGAGGATATGAGCGAGACTGCGAGTGAGTCAAAGGCTCCAAGGATTGACCTGATTGCGAATGAACTGAAAGGTCGAGGGTATGAGCGAGACTGCGAATGAGTCAAAGGCTCAAAGGATTGACCTGGTTGCGAATGAACCAAAAAGTCGAGGATATGAGCGAGACTGCGAATGAGTCAAAGGCTCAAAGGATTGACCTGGTTGCGAATGAACCAAAAGGTTGAAGATACGAGCTGGACTGCGAATGAGTCAAAGGCTCAGAGGATCGACCTGGTTGCGAATGAACCAAAAAGTCGAGGATACCTTGATCAAGCCGAAGTCTACATGAGACAATACGGGAATCAAAGGTATGACAGACCTGTGGAAAGGCTTTCACCAGAATAACAGTAGATGGACCTGTGGAAAGGTTGTTCTCCACACTAACTGCTAGTAGGTACACAAACATTAGAATTCCAATTGATTCCACTGAGAGATTGATCGTTTCTTGCTGAGAATAATGGGAGTGCGGGTTCCTTGCTAGGACCGGACTCGGATAACTTGCTGGGTTTTGGGTATTAACTCCTCTTCTTTTTTTTAAGAGAATTGTATTCTGCTGGGGATTGAAGACTGTGGGAGCAAATTCTAGACTCCGTTGGGGAAACTGATTTTCTTGGGAAGTTGACTTTTCAAGAGAGTGGACTCGTCTGAGAAGTTTGGAGGTTTGGCTCGAGATATACTCGTACCTCTCTTATCTCAACTTACTGAAGACATTGGCACTGATTCCCTTTAATGTACTTGATATCTTTTATGACGCAAGTCATAAAAGATGCCCCTAGTGTGTTGTGATTCCATGACAAGAGTCTTAAGGAAGCGGAACCAGCATAGGTAAGGGAAATTTGAATTTGTATGGGTTCTTTCTTTAAAATAGGAAGAACAATCTCTACAATGGCTGAGTCTGAGAATTTCTTCTGTCGTTGCTCACTGTTTGAGGCCTTGATGTCTCTGGTAGGTCTGAACAAGATCTCTCTTGCCCCTCTTTGATTTCCAACCAGGATTCACTTTGAATTTTTTTTTTTCGCATTTTGGAAGATGTACTCTCGCTCTCCAGTGCCAGACAACTTTAGACCTTGAGAACTTTACACCTTGAGAGAAAAATGGATAAGAATGAGGAATAGACTTCGAATGACTCGATCAAAGAAAATTTATACGATTCAAGGGACGACTCACTTTTGATTCACCCTTAGATCCAATGTATTATTTTTTTTTTTAGGGTAAGACTAGCCGCTCTCAGAGTAATTTCGAAAACCATGTCAAGAGGCATTAATTTCCTCCATCGGTATTTCCGTCATGGTTATTACCCTTCTTCGGATTGCTCAGTTTTAATGCCCCTAGTTTAGAAGGGTATCAAAGTAAGTCTCACCGACACTACTCAGATTCCGGGATCCTGCCCTGTTTGAAGATTGCTTCTCCATCTCGTCCATTCCCTCCTTGCGGGAACTCATGACTAATGTCCTTCCAAAATATATTTTTTTTCTAGCAAACCATCTGTCTCAACTCTTGTTTGCACTGCTTGCATTCTTGAGTTCTTCATGGTTGAGGAACTCCTTCTGCAACTCATCAGCTCTTTCTTCATGGGAAGTCTTGCTGCTGACTAGATTGTCTTCTTGAGTTTTCAATCTAGCGAACCGATACCCTTGCTTTTGCATAAACCAACTCCTTTGGTTATTGACTTAGCAAGACTTTTTCTTTTCTCTAGGCTGCCCTTTTCGGGTTTTCAACCTAGTGGTGGGTCTTCAGACTCTCATTCTTTTCTTTTCTTTCTATTTTTGTCTTCATTTGCCTTGAACCTTTGCTTGTTTTAGTAGAAGGACTTTCTAAGTAGGCTCGGGTTCAAAAGGGTAGGATATTTCTTAGGTTCAAACGATTTGGATCGAATCTGGTCCAGCCAGACTACCTACGTACCCCAAAAATGGAGGATCAGATCCGCGTAGTGGGCTTTGGGGTTTATCAAAGAATGGTTTAGCTTTTTAGCTTCAAAATTTTGAAAGGGGGATGATTTAGCTTTTATCCCAAAGATTTTGACCGAACCTAAATTGATCAGGTTGCCTACGTACTCCCGAAGAGTTGGGGATCAGGTCATGACGTAGTTCAGGTGCATAATGCCCTTGGTTTATAATGTGGTTGAAAGAATGTTTAGCTTAACTTTTGGCTCAAAAAAATTTACAAGAGGTTTTTCTGACGTTAGGATTTTGGCTATAAAGACTCAAACGACCAAGGATGGCCTCCTGATGTTTTGACGTGCAAGCTTTTGAATGTTTAAGGTTCAAGACTTTGAATATTTTTGTCGAGTAGTCTGGCGGTATTTGCAAGCAAGGCTTCAACCACAGTGCTCCACTTAAACTTATGCGCTTCTCGAATATCTTGAATTTATGTTCAAGGTTATACAGCTCTCGATAGTCTCCAAATATTGGAGACAATTCTGATATTCAATCTATCCCATAGACTCCATCACTTGGGTCTTTAATTTTTCTAAGATATTGTCTTAAGGACACATTCCCTTCTCCTTCTGTCTTTCTCTCATACATTTTTTTTTTGCTTTTAGACATTAGGAATGTCCTTACTCTTGAAGTATTCCATCTCGGAATCTCATTGAAACATGTAGCCCAAGTGCTCTTTTTGGGCTCAAATTGATGACTTCATTTTCTGAAAGTCTTCGCTAAATTTCTCATCAGCTCGACTGGATGTCTGATGCTTCACTCTCTTGAATTTTGCTTTTCGACTGATATCTAAAGCTGATGGATTCTTGCTTTTCATCACAACAAGGCATTCACCTGGTTTATCCTCATAGGATCAAGCAAGACTACCTCAAACCCCTCTAAATAGGTTTATCAATTCTCTGCGCTCCTCGGGAGATAAAGTTTTGCCAATCCATCTTTCCTGAGTTTCAGATTTCAATACCACTATCAATAGCTTTGATTTCTTCTTTGAGTGGCTATGCTCGACGCTCTTCTTCTCGTTTAATCATGTTTCAGATCTCGAGGGGAATTTCATCTGCATTCTCATCCGAGATGGGTGTCTTTAGTTATTTTAAACATTAGATCCAAGAGTGAATCATAAGAATACAGATAACATTAAAACCAAACTTTATTGAATTGAAAACTTTCAAGTAGATCAATAGTTCTCAACATGCCTCAGTGGGCTCTACATCAGACTTGACAGAAAATAAAACAGCGACTCTTAATGAGAAAGACTGACAAACATGACACTCTCACATTTTTTTATATATTGACATTGACTCACCAACTTTCAACACAAGAGTTGGTATACATTTGATAGAAACATCTTGAAATATGACACTTGGAACATGACTTTTGAACAGAGACAAGGGTTTGGCACTGAAATTCGTGAGTAGCATGCCTTCCTCCATAATGTTGTCGGCTAAGGATTTCGACCCTGGTTTAGGAACCTTGGAAGAGGCGGTCTCATGTAATTTTGTCTACCTGGCCCAAACTGCCCTTGAAAACCAGCCGGTGGCATCATACTCTCTGCCCTAACATTCTTCGGAGGCTCAAATTCTGACATCTTTTCTTTTCCTTTCGATTCATTTTTCTGCTCTGAGGCGGCATAAGCGGAGGTGGTGGAACCTTTGAAGGGTTGAATAGGTCTAACCGGTGCATAATTCACGAAAGCATGGAGCTCAGGAAGAACGGAAGAGTCTCCATCTATCTCGTCCAGAATTTTGTGTTTCAATACCAGGCACTTTTCTGTTGTATGACCAATACCTCCGTGGTATTCGCAATACTGATCTCTTCTCCAGTGTTTGGGGAGTGGGTTAGGAAAAAGCTTCGGATCTAAAAGTGTCAAACGACCTTCACTGACTTATTTCTTCATGATGACTTCCTGAGGACAAGGTAGGTGAGTGTATTCCCTCCTCAGTCCTGTAGACACCCCCATTTGGCTAGGCTTTAAAAAGCAAAAGATTCGGTAGTATCATCAATTTTTATATCCGTATTCAGTATTAGATTAGGCATCCATGCATTTTAAGGGTAGATTTCATTTCATTATGAGAGTTTTGAAGTTGATTCGCAATCCTGAAGGTCTCTAGGGGGTTCCTTTGGCCTCTGAAAGATGAAAGTTCAAGTTTCCAAGCAAATGAAAAAACCTGCTATTTTTAGAATTTTCAGGGTTTCTCTCATTTTTGCCTATTTTGCACTGCAGGGGTATTTTGGTCATTCCCGATGCGTCTCGTTTGAGCCCCGAGTTATATTTGAGAAATCTTGAGTGATTTTACAATTTTTGAAAAAGCTGCTATTTTTAGAAACTCATGGGGCTTCCACATTTTCATTATCTTATGGATATTTCAATCATTTCTCATATGTCCAAAACCATCTCGAGGGTACGGCTGATGGATTATGAGTAATTTCGTAAGCTTTGGGAAACCTGCTAAATTTAGATCTCTCAAGATTTTCTCTTAGTCTTGCACTTCGGGGGTATTTTAGACATTTCCAAACATATCATATTTGGTCCCTAAGTTGTGTCTAAGAAATCTTGAGTCCGTTCATAAATTTTCAAAAATCTGCTATTTTTAGAATTTCTCAAGGTTTTCCTTAGTCTCGCCAAAATTCTAGCACCTTGGGGTAATTTGGTCTTTTCCTGTGTAATTCTTTTGATCCCCGAAATATGTCTCAGAGATTATAAATGATTTTCTGAATTTTGGAAAACCTGCTAAATTTAGAATTTCTCAGGAATTTCGCTTAATTTGGAAATTTTAAGTGTTGAGGGCATTTTGGTTATTTTCAGGGGATACCAAATGATTCTGTTTAATATTGCTCACCGAAAGGACCCAATTTTAAAAGTTTCTATTTTTGAAGTTTGACCACAAAGACTTTTCATTTTTAATTTTTCCCTTTAGGGGTGAACCAATCTGAGGGTATTTTGGTCGCATTGGGATGTCTAACAGTCAAGTAGGGGCATTTTGGTCCGAAAAGTTATTTCCTAAAAAAGATGGTCCGATCATGTGTGAGGGATGCACCATAAATGTCAAATGGGTTGGGTCCATATATAGAATGTTGAATTTAGAAAGATTTTATTGTTTTTTTACGGAAAAACCCGTAACCCGTGTGAAATGGCCCATTGGGCTAAAGCCCGCAAAGATGGAGCTCATGTGGTTCACCCATATGGGTCAACCACCATGGTGGGCGGCACACATGGTTGACCCACATGAGTTGAGCACCCACCTTGATGATGTCACAATGGTGACATCATATTTGTTAAAAGAAAAATAAAAAGAATAAAAAATGAAAAGAAGGAAAGAAGGAAAAGATGAATGATTGCTTAAAAAAGTTTTCTTCCAAAGAAGCAATGTGGAATGAGAATAACATGTCTTGATTGACAAGAAATTAAGATTGTAATCAAATCCAATTTGGAAATAAGAAAGAAAGAAAGCAAGAGGGGAAAATTAGAAACAAGCAAAAAAGGGAGCTCTCACATTGAAAATTGCTATTTCTCTCTTAACCCTAACTTTTTTTTTTATATAAAAATCAAAGCAAACAATCCAAAAAAAAGGAAAAAAAAATCCAAATTCGTCCATTTTCTCTCTCCTCCCAAGAATTTTTTTTCTTTTCTCCCTTGAAGTGTGATCTCTCTCTCAAGTGTTCTTCAAAAAAGGAATTCTTGAATTCCTTCTTCTTCTCCAAGGCATCATACAATCAAGAATTATTGGAGTGTTCTTTGAGTCTTCTTCATCATAAAAAAGGGTGCGACAAAGCGTATACCTCGGATCTACGCACCCTAAAGACAAGGAGCGCGATCAACGTGGTGGAAATAAAAAAAAAGGAAAGAAAGAAAGGGAAGAAAGGATGCAGGATCGAGCGTCGGCGAGATTTTTCAGAATTTTTGGCTTTTGGATTCGGCGAGGATCTCCATCACAGGTAGGTGCACTATTCTCAGATTTTTCCAGGATTATTTGGTATTCTTTATATATTTTTGCATGGTTTTTAGCATTTAATTGAATTTAATTCGATATTATATGTGTGTGTGAAATACTCAAGAGGGGGGGTGAATTGAATTTAACTCAATATTAGGCCTTTTGAAAATTATCTATAAACCCTAATTGGAATTTTTCTTCACTTAGATAAATATTTGGTTAGTGCAAATATAATTGAAAGAACAAAGTGAAATGCCAAACCAAAACAATAATGGAAATGCAAGAGTGAGAAATTGACACACCGATATATAGTGGTTCGGCCAACGGCCTACTCCACTCTACTCAAGGTCGCACTTGAGGGATTCCACTATAGGAGACCTCCACGATGCCCGGCTCCGAGGCGGTTACAAATCCAAGGGATATTAAACAAGGATGCCCTTACACCTTTACAAAGACTCTCCTTCTCCGCCGAGTTCTAAGCGGTTGCTCTCTAGGGAATTAAAAAGGGAATGCCCTAGCCACCTACACTAGATTTGAAAGAGAATAGCTTGGCTTCTTCTTGAAAGCTTGATGCTCTTTGTAGACCCTTGATTGCTCTTCAAAGATGGTGATTTGCAAGTGAAAGCACTACTATATCCAAACTCAAAAGATTCACAAGTGAAAGGCAAGTTTGGGATGAAAAACAAAAACTCAAGCTAAAATGGATTGCAAATGTTTTTGATGCTTAAGGATGTTTTTCAAAGATCAAGAGAGGGTGAAAAACTTCTCTACATGTTGTATATATAACCACACCAAAGAATATGACCGTTTGGGGGTGGAAATATCAAAAACCAATAATTAATTTGAATCCCAACGGCTATTTTTTAGTCTGTCGCGAGGTTCTCGGAGTTCCGAGAACCATTCTCGGAGTTCCGAGAATTCTCGGAGTTCCGAGACAACGGCCAGAAGAAATAAAATTTCTACTGGACCATTTCTCGGAGTTCCGAGAAATTGTCTCGGAGTTCCGAGAAAGTGTCCAGATGCTACTGGACCTTTTCTCGGAGTTCCGAGGGAACTCTCGGAGCTCCGAGAAAAATTCTCGGAGCTCCGAGAAAAATTCTCGGAGTTCCGAGAAGCCTAAAAATCCGCACTTTTTGATTTTTATTGCAAATTTGATTTTTAGCTTTTGGAACTCAACTCCTATGGTTATTTTGGAATGTTTATGAGGGTCCCAACATGTTGGTCCACCACATAACCATTCACTAATGCATTTTAAGTTCTTAAGTGTTCTTTGAAAAACAAGTTGAAAACACTTTGCCTTGACTTGGAAATCTAAAGAGAAAGGATGTACAATGATACCTATGCAATCTTCAACTTCTCTTTAGTTTTGGTCTTCAATTGATCTTCCATCTTGTGTATGCTTTGCTTGAGAGATGAGGTGAGCTTCACTTAGCTCCTTTGACTCTTGTATGGGATATCTCCAAGCATGACCATGTTGTGTGTTGGTTTCTTCAATGATCAATCCTATCTTAAACACAACACTTCAAAGCAAATTGATTAGTATTCAAAAACACAATCAATTATGTTTAGAATCATCAAAACAAGATAGGAGAGTAGACCCTTGGGCTTACAATCTCCCCCTTTTTGATGATGACAAACAAAATTGATTATGAGGTGTGTGTGGAGTGACATAGTAGGCAAGTGAATACTAGAACTCCCCCTCAATATATGCACACATATAAATGATACAAGTTATAAGCAAGTGGTGCATATAGTCAATTGAATAGATAATCAATTTCAAACTTCTCCCCCTTTTGTCATCGACAGAAAGGGTAAAAAAAATAGGAGTGGATAACTCCCCCTGAATCAATGCTTATGGTATAAAATTATATAACCAAGTAATGCACATATACCTGTTCATGATCGAGATGTTGACATATGTCAAGATGTTAGGTATTTTAATTAAAGTGAAGATACCTCTCCAACTTAGAAAAACTAAGAAGGCTAAGAATATCAATTGAGTGATTTTTAAGATTAAAAATTTGACATCTCATTCATGCAGATACTACCAAACAAAGATTATATATATAAATACTATATAGATAAGCTGGTTAAAGGCACAAAGTATTTATTTGGCAATTTCTTTGATTTGATCCGCACTCCATATGTTTAAGGCACTTCGGATATAGCAAATTCTATCATCACTAAGGGGTTTTGTAAAGATATCCGCTAATTGTTCTTCAGTGTTGATATATTTTAAGCAAATATCCCCTTTTTGTGAGTGATCTCTGATGAAGTGGTGCCTAATCTCAATGTGTTTTGTTCTTGAGTGTTGTATGGGGTTCTTTGTTAAGCTTATAGCACTGGTATTGTCACATTGGATGAGAATATTATCCATTTTGATTGCATAGTCCATCAATGTGCTTTTCATCCATAGGACTTGAGCACAACAAGCTCCAGCTGCCACATATTCTGCTTCTGTTGTGGACAGAGCTACTGAATTTTGCTTCTTGCTAAACCATGAAACAGGTGATTTACCCAAGAATTGGCAAGTCCCACTAGTGCTTTTCCTATCTACTCTACGTCCAGCAAAGTCTGCATCTGAATATCCGATGAGAGTGAAGGAAGATGATCTTTCATACCACAGTCCTAGACTTTGGGTTCCTTTTAAGTACTTGAAGATCTTCTTAACTGCCGATAGGTGAGATTCTTTAGGATCCGATTGAAATCGAGCACAGAGACAGACAGTAAACATAATGTCTGGTCTGCTGGCTGTCAAATAGAGCAAACTACCTATCATACCCCTATACAATTTCTGATCCACAGATTTGCCAAATTCATCTTTTTCGAGCTTAGCAGTAGTACTCATGGGAATTCTTGATGTCTTACTGCTATCCATGCCATACTTCTTTAATAACTCCTTTGTATATTTTTCTTGATTTAAAAATATTCCATTTTTGTATTGTTTAATTTGAAGTCCTAAGAAGTAGGTTAACTCTCCCATCATGCTCATTTCAAATTCATTTTTCATTAAGGTTGCAAATTCATCACACAATTTTTGATTAGTTGAGCCACAGATGGTATCATCCACATAGATTTGGACAAGGAGGATATCATGATTTTCTCTTTTGATAAATAAGGTTTTATCCACCTTTCCCATCTCAAAGCCCTTTTCAACTAAGAAAGTGCAAAGCCTCTCATACCAAGCTCTAGGAGCTTGCTTTAATCCATATAAAGCTTTATCAAGCCTGAAGACATGATTTGGATGTTTGAAGTCTTCAAAACCTGGAGGTTGCTCAACATACACTTCCTCTTGGATATAGCCATTTAGGAAGGCACTTTTGACATCCATTTGATATAGTTTAAATCCTTTATGAGATGCATATGCCAAAAGTATCCTAATAGCCTCCATACGGGCAACAGGAGCAAATGTCTCATCATAATCTATCCCTTCCTCCTGATTGTACCCTTGGGCTACAAGCCTAGCTTTATTCCTAGTGATAATTCCATTTTCATCCAATTTATTTCTATACACCCATCTCGTGCCAATGACTGGATGATCACTAGGTCTAGGTACTAGCCTCCATACCTTGTTCCTTTCGAATTGACTCAACTCTTCTTGCATGGCCATCAACCAATATTCATCCTTTTCTGCTTCCTTGATGGATTTTGGTTCTAATTCGGATAGGAATGCCAAATTATTGCTCACACTACGATAGTATGATCTAGTTCTTACTGGCAATGTGGCATCACCTAAGATTTGGGATTCAGGATGATCAACCAATGTTCTCCTATCCCTAGGTAATGAGGTATCATCTTCATTTTCTACTTCCTCACTAGGTAATGTATGACTTGTTGATGCATGAGGAGGAGCACTGAATTTTGGAAAAATATGTTCAACGGGTTCATCCTCATCATGTGGCATTTCTTGAGGTGTTGGCTCTCTTTCATCAAATGTCACATGCATGGATTCTTCTACTACTAGGGTTCTCCTATTAAATACTCTATATGCTTTGCTATGAGAAGAATACCCTAAGAATATTCCATCATCCGACTTCTTATCAAATTTATGTAAATTATCTCTAATGTTCAAAATGAAGCATTTACATCCAAACACTCTAAAATAGCTTATATTTGGTTTCAAGTTTTTCCAAAGCTCATAAGGTGTTTTCTTAGAGATTGGCCTTAAGTATACCCTGTTTATGATATAGCAAGCGGTGCTAACCGCTTCCGCCCAAAAATATCTAGGGAGATCATTTTCATGCAACATTGTTCTAGCCATTTCTTGGAGAGTTCGATTCTTTCTTTCTACTACTCCATTTTGTTGAGGTGTTCTAGGTGCGGAAAAATTATGTTTAATGCCATGTTCATTACAGTAAGTGTCAAAGTGTACATTTTCAAATTCCGTTCCATGATCACTTCTAATGTGGGAGATGGCAACACCTTTTTCATTTTGAATTTGATTGCATAATGTTAGGAAGTTTTCATAAGTTTCATCTTTATGTCCTAGAAATATGACCCATGTGAATCGTGAGTAGTCATCAACAACTACAAACACGTACCTCTTTCCACCTAGGCTACTAGTCTTCATTGGTCCAAAAAGATCCATATGAAGTAGCTCCAAAGGGTAGGAAGTTGAAATCATATTTTTAGGTGCAAAAGAGCTTTTCAATTGTTTTCCTAATTGACAAGTTCTACAAATGTGATCCTTGATGAATTTGAACTTAGGCAATCCTCTAACACTTTCTTTTGAGGAGAGGGTCGAAATGAGATCCATTCCGGCATGACCCAACCTCCTATGCCATAGCCAAGAATCCTCACTAATGGCATTTAGACAAGTCACTTTTTGGAGTCTAAGATCATCTAGTCCAATTGTATAAATGTTATTGTCTCTAGACCCTATGAATTTTACTTCTCCATTTATCTTATTTTTAACAATGCATTTGTCGGGATTGAAGACAACTTCAAAACCATTATCACATAATTGACTAATGCTAATAAGATTATGGGACAAGCCATCAACAAAGAGTACATCATGTATGGGAGAGGTAGAGTTACCTATGGTGCCTTCACCTTTGACTTTTCCTTTCTTGTCATCTCCAAAGGTGACTTCTCCACCATCCTTGAGTGATAGGGATGCGAATTGAGTGAGATCTCCGGTCATGTGTCTAGAGCATCCACTATCAAGGTACCATGTGTTCCTCTTGTTGTGGCTTTTAAGGCATACCTACATAGGAATAGGCAAGTGAGATCCCTTAGGTACCCAAATCTTCCTAATCTTGCTATGTTCATTTGTTTTCACTTTAGAGTTCAATTTGATCTTATCTTGTTTAGCATGCAAGCAAGCAACTTTATAATGACCTAACAATCCACAATAAAAGCAAATTTTGGTACTACTAGAGGAGGTCTTTTCAAGTTTGTTTTTATAGTTAGATATTGTGGTATTCCATCTATGTCCAAGTCCACTTTTGTCACTTGACATTCTTTGAAGATTTACAAGTTTATCCAATTTTAATGAACTATTTTCAAATTTTTCAAAGAGTTTCTTGAGTTCATCATATTCAAAAGATAGTTTACCGTTTTCATGCTTTAGTTTGTTATTTTCAATAGAAAGATTTTGTCGATTTTCATTCAAAGTCTTAATGGTAGCATTTAGCTCATGAATCTCTACTTTGCATTTTTCATTTTCATTATCTAAGAATTCATGATCCTTTTTTAACCAACCAAATTCTTTTGTCATGTTAGCAAGAGAATTTTCAAGTGATGCAATTTTATCAAATTGAATTTCAAGTTCATCATTTGCACTTTGTAAGGACTCTAAAACTTCTTGTAAGATAATGACATCATTTAAAGTGTTTACCTCATTGTTGTCATTTGTTGAGGCCATGAAGCACACATTTCTTGCTAATAGGCAATCTTCCCCATCATTTTGTTCGCCTTCGCTTTCAATCTCCTCATCCCATGTGGCGGACATTCCTTTCTTGCCTTCTCTTCTCTTGAAGCGGTTGTTTGAAGTAGGTTCATTGTTGAGTGGACAATCCGGGCGAATGTGTCCAAGCTTCTTGCAACCGTAACATCGGGGTTGAGAAGATCCATCACCAACTTCTTCTTTCTTCTTGAATGGAGGATTGGTCCTTCTATTTCTCATGCCTCCCATGTTTCTTTGCAAGAACTTGATCCTTCTTGTTAGGAGAGCTACTTCATCCTCGATGTCTTCCTTTGCATCTTCACTCTCACCTACATTACAAGCAAAAGCAATTCCTTTTCCTTTTTCGATTTTAGTTTCGATTTCGGGTGCTTTTGTTTTGAAAATCATTTCATGTGTGATCAAGGACCCTATAAGTTCATCTAGGTTCAAAGTGTTCATGTCCTTGGCTTCGGTGATTGCGGAGGTTTTGGATTCCCAAGACAAAGGTAGGGACCTAAGAATTTTAGTTACTAAATCTCTATTGGAAAATTGTTTTCCAAGTCCCCTTAATCCATTTACAAGGTTGGTGAATCTAGTGTACATGTCGGCAATTGTTTCATCGGGTGTCATTTGAAAAAGTTCGTATTGCCGAAAAATATGGTTCATTTTAGATTCTTTAACTTGATTGGTTCCTTCATGGGTGACTTCTAGAGTGTCCCAAATTTCCTTAGCCGAATTCAAATTTGATACTCTATTGAATTCTCCGGGAGATAGAGCACAAATGAGAGAATTCATGGCTTTGGCATTATAATTCGAAGCTTGTTGTTCGGCTTCGGTCCAATCATTTAAATTTCTTGTGGGTAGGATATATTCATTATTAATTGCTCTCCACATTTGATAGTCTTGAGTTAAAAAGATTTTCATTTTAGTTTTCCAAAAACCATAATTTGTACCATCAAAATAGGGTGGCCTAGTGTTTGAATAACCTTCATGATGTTGAGGGTAGTTTGCCATTTTTGAATCTTTACTCTAAACCGGTTAGGGTTTTCAAAAAAAATAGAGACGAGGCTCTGATACCAATTGAAATACTCAAGAGGGGGGGTGAATTGAATTTAACTCAATATTAGGCCTTTTGAAAATTATCTATAAACCCTAATTGGAATTTTTCTTCACTTAGATAAATATTTGGTTAGTGCAAATATAATTGAAAGAACAAAGTGAAATGCCAAACCAAAACAATAATGGAAATGCAAGAGTGAGAAATTGACACACCGATATATAGTGGTTCGGCCAACGGCCTACTCCACTCTACTCAAGGTCGCACTTGAGGGATTCCACTATAGGAGACCTCCACGATGCCCGGCTCCGAGGCGGTTACAAATCCAAGGGATATTAAACAAGGATGCCCTTACACCTTTACAAAGACTCTCCTTCTCCGCCGAGTTCTAAGCGGTTGCTCTCTAGGGAATTAAAAAGGGAATGCCCTAGCCACCTACACTAGATTTGAAAGAGAATAGCTTGGCTTCTTCTTGAAAGCTTGATGCTCTTTGTAGACCCTTGATTGCTCTTCAAAGATGGTGATTTGCAAGTGAAAGCACTACTATATCCAAACTCAAAAGATTCACAAGTGAAAGGCAAGTTTGGGATGAAAAACAAAAACTCAAGCTAAAATGGATTGCAAATGTTTTTGATGCTTAAGGATGTTTTTCAAAGATCAAGAGAGGGTGAAAAACTTCTCTACATGTTGTATATATAACCACACCAAAGAATATGACCGTTTGGGGGTGGAAATATCAAAAACCAATAATTAATTTGAATCCCAACGGCTATTTTTTAGTCTGTCGCGAGGTTCTCGGAGTTCCGAGAACCATTCTCGGAGTTCCGAGAATTCTCGGAGTTCCGAGAAATATTCTCGGAGTTCCGAGACAACGGCCAGAAGAAATAAAATTTCTACTGGACCATTTCTCGGAGTTCCGAGAAATTGTCTCGGAGTTCCGAGAAAGTGTCCAGATGCTACTGGACCTTTTCTCGGAGTTCCGAGGGAACTCTCGGAGTTCCGAGCTCGGAGCTCCGAGAAAAATTCTCGGAGTTCCGAGCTCGGAGCTCCGAGAAAAATTCTCGGAGTTCCGAGCTCGGAGCTCCGAGAAAAATTCTCGGAGTTCCGAGAAGCCTAAAAATCCGCACTTTTTGATTTTTATTGCAAATTTGATTTTTAGCTTTTGGAACTCAACTCCTATGGTTATTTTGGAATGTTTATGAGGGTCCCAACATGTTGGTCCACCACATAACCATTCACTAATGCATTTTAAGTTCTTAAGTGTTCTTTGAAAAACAAGTTGAAAACACTTTGCCTTGACTTGGAAATCTAAAGAGAAAGGATGTACAATGATACCTATGCAATCTTCAACTTCTCTTTAGTTTTGGTCTTCAATTGATCTTCCATCTTGTGTATGCTTTGCTTGAGAGATGAGGTGAGCTTCACTTAGCTCCTTTGACTCTTGTATGGGATATCTCCAAGCATGACCATGTTGTGTGTTGGTTTCTTCAATGATCAATCCTATCTTAAACACAACACTTCAAAGCAAATTGATTAGTATTCAAAAACACAATCAATTATGTTTAGAATCATCAAAACAAGATAGGAGAGTAGACCCTTGGGCTTACAGTGTGCTCAAAATCATGATCTACATGAGTGTTTCAATTCCGATTCGTCCCGAAATTTAATACACTGATCTATTTAAATAGACTAAAATAACCATCGGATCGGATCGGACATTGAATCAAAGAATTTTGAAAATTTGAGCGAAGAGTGAAATTTCATTTAAAATAATGGCTGAGAAATTACAAAAGTTGAAAAAATAGCTATCTCAGGATGATTTGTTTTGTGGAATTTCAAATATTTCTTGTGTTTATCACATCAGAACAAGGTTAAAGGACATTTTCCGGAGTCGTAATTTTCTCGAAAATCGTGTTTTAAAAATAGAAAACTCTTCAAAAACATCTTTTTGACGAAGAAAAATAAAATATATACTAAACAGATTCCAAAATTAATGACATTTCGTGGAAACATAATATGATACTGGTACATTCTACCATGAAGTTTTGAGAATTTTTGGATTTTTTTTATATATTATTTAATGTTTTCTTTGAAACTTATCAGATTTTGTGAGAATTTGTACTGACATCAGATCACAATTAAAATTCTCAAACTTTTTACAGTAGTCTTATATTTCATATTTCTTGCTGCTGTAAACGTTTCAAGTGATTTGGATTTTGTTTCCTAAGGGTTGCAGTGTAAATCCATAATCTGGTCTTAAAATTGAAAAATCCGAAATTGGTAGTAAATGGTTTTTAAAATTCATGAAAATCTCACAGCATGCTATGTTTACCCATATCTTATTTCTGTAGAAATTTCAATGAATTTAGATTTCTATTTCTAGTAGTTTCTGTGTTATTTTAACAATCTGGTCATATTATTGTTAAATCAAAATTAAATAGGAGCTTAATGTAAAAATATACAAACCTTTTCCAGTAAGCTACATACATTTCCATCTTACTGCTGTAGAAATTTTAATCCATTTTGAATTCGTTTGCAATAAATTCACTTGTAAAATCACTCATGCGGTTTAAAATTGATAAAATCCACTCAAAATTGAAATTAATTGAAAATCATTATCAAAATTTCTAAAGAACCTTAAATTTTTGTTACATATTAATTCTTTAATCCATTGAAACAGAAATCTTATGATCTTTAGATTTCCCTGGTAAAATGGCCAGTGCATCCATAATCGTATTCCAATTGCAACCTATCTTTGACAATTTGAATATTTAAGCTATAGCATGTTATTGGCTCCGAGGTTATTGTCCACGAAAATCCTGAGATATGCCAGGCAATAAGGTGTGCTATAACCTAAGTATTAAATTACACAAGGAAAGAGCGCACGATTCCCTTCCTTGGATGCCATTTGAGGCCGAAATTGGAGAACCCTAGAACCTTTGATATTCCTTAAATGTTCAGAAACCGAAAATCCTTGAAATCTGAAATTAATTAACTTCAAGAACTTGAATCAATTTATCTCATGTCTTTCGGAACCATTGGATTATGGTTTCCGATATAAGAACCATTAGAGCCCAACTTAGGAACACTTATGTCAGGTCGTGTCCTAGGTCTTAGGGAGTCTTAGGTTTTAGGGAGTCCTAGAGTTAGGAGTCCCGCCTCATCACGGACGTTTGCTATGGATAGCAACCGTGCTATAGGTCTAATTACACTAGTCACCCAAATTTTTCCTAGGACAAGCCTAGTTACGTAAGATGTAGGTTAACCTGCATTAGTCTAAGGGACAACTTGTACTTAGATATGATCATATAGCATCTTAGATGAAATCCTAAGATAATAAAATCTTCAACTTGAATTAAATAACTTCTCTTAAAACTGTTGAAACAGTCAATCCAGTCTAGATCGGTGTCTTAGTCGAGTTAGGCATAAGTAGCTTAGCTTAGGTGCACCGAACTACGTCGACTCTGATCCCAGTGAGGCTTGGGTACGTAGGCAGGTTGGATGCTTGATGGCATACCAATCACGAGTCGGCTCCACAACAAATTGTGGGGTTTTGTATATTAATTTTCTTGTAAATTCTTAATTAAATCATTTAGGACCTTACATGAAATTAGAATTTTAGGAGAACTTTCACTTAGATTGAATTCAAACAAATTAAGAAATCAAGATACACATTTAGGATCTTCATTGAAATTAGATCATAGGATGCATGTCACGTAGTTAGCACACTAACATAGAGTTAAATGAGCCATGTAAAAGAAATTCAAAAGAGTTAACTTTTGGAATTGAATACCGATTATCGGGCATGAATGGTGCATGTGGTGGATAACTACCCATACCTTCCATTCTTGTAACCAGGTAACGAGTCTAGAGTTCTGGTTGATTATGGGTCCTAGATCCCACATCTAAGTGGCGACTCTGTCACTCTCTTTTGTGTGGAATTCGGATTGCTTTAGTGATCCCAAGTTCATATAAAAGATGAATTAAAATCAATAACAAAAGAGCACACGCCAATCGCGTGGGTACGAGAGACCAAGAGAGAGCGTGGCGGCTCGCGCCCCACCCCTCTCGCGGGATCGGGTCCCACAGTTTGGTGACTCTGCCAGGACCACCTAACTTCATTAAAATTTCAAAAGATAATTCATTTGAATTTATTTTAATTGGCTCACTGTATCTCTTTTATGCTTGCTAGATTAGTTTGTTTATCTTGTTTTATTTTCTCATCACATTTTACTCCAACTTAATCTAACAAAACCTGAAGGCATCATAGATTGCGCAAACTTATTGCACACACTGACATCACTTGCATCTGAACCCTTGCATCTCACATGCACACACGTCCTATTTTAGGAACCCGGAGTGTTATCTAGCATGGTTGACTGGGATTTCATCACCTGGTGCCTCTGTGCTAGAGAAGCATTCCACCCTTAGCTTAGCACCTTATGGTGCGTAAACGGATCTCTTGTTCATGTACTGATACGCCGGACACTGATACAGTATATCGAACATGGATTCGCGCTAAGGGAACTCTTTGCCTTACCCCTAGATTAACCCACACATGCATGTAGTATACGAACACATGTGCATCACGTGTGTGAGCCTAGTTTAGGATATCTTACCCACTTGTGTCTAGATTAGGCCGTAGTCCATCTTCCAATGGCTGCGATCGGTCCTAGGTACACAAACAAAGTCATGAGTCGAGATCCTCTCTCGACTCCGCTAGATTAGGATTAGGGTTTGATGCCTTCAGGTAGCACTGATAAAATGTACGAAGATTAAAAAAAAAATTCCTTTGGGGTTAGGATATAAATCCCATCTTTCCTAAGATCTCATAGGATTAGTCATTCATGATCTATCCGTTGAAAGTAATCTTATGTAATCTCATCTAATCTTTTGATCGTCTGTCTATCATACGCCTCTTGTGTGATTAGATTATATCTTCCTTCCCTTTCTCAATTGGCAGAAATTGTGTCTCGATCATTTGATTGTGCAATCTTGATGATCTGATCATGCTTGTACCCTTAGTCTTTCTTACTCTAAGGACAACCTTTTTCAAGAATATTTTGCTAAGTCCTTCAGAGTTCACTCTCATGATCCATGAACTAGGGGCATTTCCTTATACGATTTTATTATCATTGTCATATCTTGGTCCTTTGGGATTTCTATTGTCCCAATTACTTCCTTAAATGTGTAATCTTTTTTCAGTCATTAAGAATGAACACTCCATGAATGTCAAGCTCATATACCTCGTGTTCATTATTTCCATGACAGGAAGTTGGCACCATAGCTAAGCCTACTACTCCTTGGGTTCGAATTTCTTCACGGTTAGAGAGGAAATCTGTCTCTCTGCCACCTTCTCTGAGAACCCCAACATCTCCCCCTTTCTCGTCCTCATCCCCACCAATGGCAGACAACCAAGATGGTCTTCCACCCGCTGCTATCACCGATACTCTCACTTTGGTCCTCCAGCAACTTCAAGAACTCAAAGAAGAGAACCGAGTTATCAAGGCTCAGCTTTCTGAGAAATTGGGACCTTCGTTGTCCAAAGATAAAGGGCCCATGCACCATACAGCTACTTCAGCCGCACCTGCCCAGCCAGTATTCATCCCTATCCCTGATAAAACCGAAGAAGATCTGGAAAAAGAGCAGTACAGCGAGGATCGCAGTATGCCTTCTCAGTCCATGATAGACAAGGCAGTTATGGAAAAATTAGAAACTCTTATCAGGAAGGTTCAGGACATCCAGTTTCAGGACCAGGGCGGTTTCAATCCCAGTGACCTCACACTGTTTCCCGAAATTCGTCTCCCTGCTAATTTTCAAATGCCAGATTTTGACAAATATGATGGTGTGGGTTGTCCAATCACACATTTGCAAATGTTCACCACCATGTGTCAGCCTCAAGGCTTATCTCCTGAACAGATGGCTCAGTCGTTCCCTGTTTCACTTACTAAAGTTGCTAGGAGATGGTTCATGGTCCTAGACAAGACTCATTACAGGACATGGAAGGATATCGGTGAGCAATTCATCAGGCAGTTCAAATATGATGATCGGACAGAAATCACTAGAAAGGATTTAGAGAGAACCAAGCAAGACTCGAGAGAATCCTTTCTGATTTTTGTGAAAAGATGGAGGAGACTAGCAGCTCAGATGATGGAGCGCCCTTATGAGGAAGAGCAGGTCCAGATAATCATGAAAAATATTTCCCCCCAGCTCCAGTATCACATGTCGTTGCAGTATTATCCGGACTTCAAACACTTTATCATGGCAAGCACCCAAATAGAGGAGGCTATGGCTCAAGGTGTATTCAACCGAAGTAACCCGAATACCAGAGAATTCAGAAAGTCTCCATCAGCTGAAATTAATAACCTTTCCCGCTCCAAGCCTCAGCCTTCAAAACCTCAGAACCCCATGGTGATCGATTATACCCAACCTGCTGTCGCACCTCGACCACAGGCCCAGATAGAATTTACCCCTCTCCCTCTTCCACCATCTGAGATACTCAAGGAGTGTCTAGCCTCAGGTCGCATAATCCTGCCCGACATTAGGGCTCTTCCTAATCCTTTACCAGCAAATTGGCGCACAGATCAACACTGCGAATACCATAGAAATTCTGACCATCTCACTGATAATTGCATTGCCCTAAAATTCAGAATCCAGAGGTTGCTTGACAATAAATGCCTTGTGTTTGAGCCAAGACCCGATGCTACCAATAACCCATTACCGAATCATGCAGTACTGCCGCCAGCCGATCGCAATGCTTAGATAACTGAGGGTTCAAAGGTGCACAGGTCCGGTTGCAATGAAAAGAATCAGAAGTTGAAAGTACCATTTATGAGCCAGCTTTCGCCAAGCCTCCGAAGCTAGACAGTTGCGGCAGTCAAAGTTTTAGTCGTTTGCTATTTTATGTTGAGTCAGTCATCATGGTCAGTACAATTGTTGAGTCCGGTTTTACAGTTCAAGGTTAATGCCTAGTCCAGGCAAGATATCTTTTGCTTTTCTCTTTATTCAGAGTTGTGAATCCTGAGCATGTTCAGGATAGGTCGTCAGATGTAATAGCTTTTTCTTTAAATAAAATTTCAGTTCCAATAGTTCACTGGTGTCTGTTTCTTAAGTATGCTTCTGATCTTAAAGTAAGACTCCCTCCTCAAATGAGGACAAAATTGACGAAATTCCACTTGAGTCACAGCAATTACTTGAACAAGAGGAGGAGCGCCAATCCCAGCCTTTCAAAGATGAAATTGAAGTGGTAAACATTGGCACTAAAACTTTGATTCAGTGAATGCCGATTAAAAGTACATTACCCTCTGAAGAGTGTGAAGAATTGATAAACTTATTTTAAGAATAAGAAGATTGTCTAGAAAAGCTACAACCGATACCAGGGGCAAGACATAGATAGAAAGCTCAAAGAGAATGAAGAAAGTGAGAAGACATATGCTATACAAGGGGCATAGAGTGGAAACAACTTTCATATTTCCAATCAATGACCTTGGTTCTCAAATTCATAACATGAAGCCAACAAATTCGAGATAAGAAGTTCAAGAGCAAGCATTGAAAAGTGATCATCAGATATCAAGAGTTACAAATCCATAGATGGAGGATGTCAAAGAACAAGTTTCGCTCTATGAAAGTCGAAAGCACATATTAGAAACTTGAAAGAAGAAGATCCATTATCTCTTACCTGGAAATGCCGTCAAACTCCGTGAAAATTTTTTTTTTTAAAAAAAGAGAAAAAAATAATAAATAAATAATCAGTACCAGAGGGACTCTAGTAACCTAGATTGATTCCCAATCTGAATATCGGAAGGCCTCCTTCGGCCGAATAAATCCCAAAATCAAAACCCAACGTCAAAAGAATACCGGTTTGCAAACCCTTTGAGCCTGAATGAAATTTTCTTGAAAACCCATCAAACTAGGGGCATTCGCCCCGAACTACGCGAGACATGATCCCTACACTGGGGTACGTAGGCAGCTCGGTTGAACTGAGTTCGGTCGATTCAAAAAAAGAAAAGGGGACAAGTTCCAAAAGAAGAGAAGTCAATTATTCCAGAAAGAGAAAAAAAAGAAAAATCAATTAACCTTCAAACAAACTATCTTCAAATTAGGGGCATTCGCCTTGAACTACGCACGACCTGATTCCTACCCTGGGATACGTAGGCAACCTGTTCACAGGTTCGGTCGAAATCTTTGTCGAGCCTTAAGGCATTCTTTGAAAAGCCCTATCTTACCTATAAAGTCCTTCCGGTGTTCAGAACTAATGATATAGGTCCCGAGACACAATAAGTAACAAAAAAAAATGATGATGAATAAGAAAAGAACGGAGTTTGAAGATCTGCTAGACTGAAAACCTGAAAGGGCGGTATAGGCAAAATTTAAGATCATTCCCCTGCTAAGTTTAAAAACCGAAAGGGTAGGCTTAGGCAAAAGCTAAGGGGATGGCCTGCTGGATCAAAAACCTCGAAAGTTGGTTCAGGCAAAAGTTAAGGCTAACACGGTCCGCCAAGTTAAAAACCCCGAGGAGGTGACTTGGTCGCGGTAAGAGAATCATTATAAGAAGGCTACAGCCGGTATCAAGACTGAAGATCAACTTGAGTTCAGGCAAATTCAAGTGGGATCCTCAAAACTGGGGGCATTGAAGCTAAGCAATCTTAGGGATCGTAATTAAATCCTTGAGGCATTACTGTTTTAAGGAAAAAGTCCAGTGTGTACCAATTGAAAAAAACATTCCTTGAAAGGATAGACTTACCAAATAAAACGTTAACTAAGTCAGAAGCATTACTGTGTCTGTCAGTGTAGTTAGTCAATCTTTGTCATTCTATGTTCACTCCTTCAGGCTGCTCAATCCTTTGAGTAGTGCCTTTTATCTAAGTTTTCTCTTTAGAAAGAGTCAATCGTCGTTCTTATGTCCAAATGATGCAACTGTCTTGGTGAAGGAGGCCCGGCCTCGGCAGCTCCCTGCGATCGTATGAAAGAGCTCGGTAATCTAGTCAAGCAGCCTCATTTCAAAGAAGATCAACTCAGAAAAATTCAGAAGTAGAAACATCAGAAAGCCCAGCTTCCGTAAAAAGATCATACCCTAGGAAGGCACCTTAAGCTTGGAAGAGCCTCAGATGCAATGGTGGTTGAGCCAATTTCTCAGAAAGATGAAGCATTAAAATTCAGAATCTCCTTCCAGTTAGTTAAATACTATCTTGGTCAAGAAATATTTATCTAAACACCTGTCAAGAGGCAAATCCCACTTTTCCATGATTATATCCAAGAGAGCCGTTGTTCTAGATTACCAATTTCAAGTATCTTGTTCAAGGTTTCAGTTATCAAAATCCCCAGAAGACAAGACCAGCAGTCTCTTTGAGAAAAATCTTGTTGAAGTTTCATAAAAGTGTTCCTAATCCATTCTTGTTAGTAATGGTTCTTCGTTCCTAAGGTTTGCCGTTTCGTCATTCGTCAAAGTCCTAGTTTCCAATATCTTTGTCGGGCACGATCTATAATATCCCCGATTTTATTGAGTTCAAAAAATCAAAAATTCATCAAATCCAATCTTACGTCAAATTCAAGTTCATGAAAAATCTCTAAATTCTTCGTTGTTGAATTCATCAATCAAAGCTATCTCGTTTCTTTGAGCTCGTTTGGGAACGGTGCCTCTTTTCTCGAGTCCATTTGTGAATGGTCTCGTCTTCTCCTTGAACCTGTTTGTGAACGGTGTCTCTTTTCCTCGAGTCCATTTGTGAATGGTCTCATGTCCTCCTTGAGCCCGTTTGTGAACGGTGCCTCATTTCTCGAGTCCATTTGTGAATGGTCTCATATCCTCCTTGAGGCCGTTTGTGAACGGTGCCTCATTGTCTGAGTCCATTTGAAAATGGTCTTTTCTCTTTGAACATCATATAAATGTGATGTCTCATTCCTTGGAATTCGTATAAATACGATATTCCATTGTCCCTGAGTTATCTTTGAGCATCATATGAATATGGTGTCTCGTTTTCTGGAAATCCGTATAAGTATGTCATTTCATTCTCCCTGAGTCCATTTGAAAATGGTCTTTTCTCTTTGAACATCATATAAATGTGATGTCTCATTCCTTGGAATTCGTATAAATGCGATATTCCATTGTCCCTGAGTTATCTTTGAGCATCATATGAATATGGTGTCTCGTTTTCTGGAAATCCGTATAAATACGTCATTTCATTCTCCCTGAGTACATTTGAAAATGGTCTTTTCTCTTTGAACATCATATAAATGTGATGTCTCATTCCTTGGAATTCGTATAAATACGATATTCCATTGTCCCTGAGTTATCTTTGAGCATCATATGAATATGGTGTCTCGTTTTCTGGAAATCCGTATAAATACGTCATTTCATTCTCCATGAGTCCATTTGAAAGTGGTCTTTTCTCTTTAAACATCATACGAATATGATGTCTCTTTCCTTGGAATTCGTATAAATACGATATTCCATTATCTCTGAGTTATCTTTGAGTATCATATGAATATGGTGTCTCATTTTCCTTGGCATTCGTATAAATACGATGTTCCATTATCTCTGAGTTATCTTTGGACATCATATAAATGTGATGTCTCATTTCCGTGGAATTCGTATAAATGCGTTGATTCATTCTCTCCAGGTCCATTCGAAAATGGTCTCTTACTCTCTTGAGCACCGTACAAATACGATATCTCATTCTTCCTTAGTCTATTAAAAAATAGTCTCTTATTCTTCTTTGGGATCCATAAAAATATGGTTGTTCATTCTTTGGGAAACCATACAAAGTCGGTGTCTCATTCTGATATCTCATTCCTTGTGGGCCTGTACAAATACGATGCCTCATTCTTGTTGAATCAATTCAAAATGATATCTAGTGTCCTTTGAATCCATATAAATATGTCTGAGCTCATTCAAAAATGATGCTTCGTTTTCATTAAAAATCTTTCGAAAGTCATCCATTATTCTCTCTAAGACCATTTGAGAATGGCGTCTCATTTCCTCGGAAACCGTTCAAAAACGGTATTCATTTTTTCCTCCGAAAATCCGTTTGAAAATGGTATCACATTCCTTCATTGCCCGTTCGAAAACGGCGCCGCATCATAATCATCTTTTGTTCTGGATTGCAAGATTTTTGCACCCAGAATAAATCTGATTCTCTGTTATTCTAAACTGCCATCTCATGGTGTTTAGAGTAAATGATTTTGATATATGTTCAAATTCTAGGATTTCATCTAGGGTCTTGCATTATGTTAGGTTGCATTGTGTCTAGAGAGTCCTTTGTCGATCAAAGCTACGCAAAATGGCACTGTCACTTTTGCTTTGGTGTTCGATGACTACGTCATCTCTACCAAAGAGGGGCATCTGTAGACACCCCCATTTGGCTAGGCTTTAAAAAGCAAAAGATTCGATAGTATCATCAGTTTTTATATCCGTATTCAGCATTAGATTAGGCATCCATGCATTTTAGGCTAGATTTCATTTCATTATGAGAGTTTTGAAGTTGATTCGCAATCCTGAAGGTCTCTAGGGGGTTCCTTTGGCCTCTGAAAGATGAAAGTTCAAGTTTCCAAGCAAATGAAAAAACCTGCTATTTTTAGAATTTTCAGGGTTTCCCTCATTTTTGCCTATTTTGCACTGCAGGGGTATTTTGGTCATTCCTGATGTGTCTCGTTTGACCCCCGAGTTATATTTGAGAAATCTTGAGTGATTTTACAAATTTTGAAAAAGCTGCTATTTTTAGAAACTCATGGGGCTTCCACTTTTTCATCACCTTATGGATATTTCAATCATTTCTCATATGTCCAAAATCATCTCGAGGGTACGGCTGATGGATTATGAGTAATTTCGTAAGCTTTGGGAAACCTGCTAAATTTAGATCTCTCAAGATTTTCTCTTAGTCTTGCACTTCGGGGGTATTTTAGACATTTCCAAACATATCATATTTGGTCCCTAAGTTGTGTCTAAGAAATCTTGAGTCCGTTCATAAATTTTCAAAAATCTGCTATTTTTAGAATTTCTCAAGGTTTTCCTTAGTCTCGCCAAAATTCTAGCACCTTGGGGTAATTTGGTCTTTTCCTGTGTAATTCTTTTGATCCCCGAAATATGTCTCAGAGATTATGAATGATTTCCTGAATTTTGAAAAACCTGCTAAATTTAGAATTTCTTAGGAATTTCGCTTAATTTGGAAATTTTAAGTGCTGAGGGCATTTTGGGTATTTTCAGGGGATACCAAATGATTCTGTTTAATATTGCTCACCGAAAGGACCCAATTTTAAAAGTTTCTATTTTTGAAGTTTGACCACAAAGACTTTCCATTTTTAATTTTTCCCTTTAGGAGTGAACCAATCTGAGGGTATTTTGGTCGCATTTGGATGTCTAACAGTCAAGTAGGGGCATTTTGGTCCGAAAAGTTATTTCCCAAAAAAGATGGTCCGATCATGTGTGAGGGATGCACCATAAATGTCAAATGGGTTGGGTCCATATATAGAATGTTGAATTTAAAAAGATTTTATTATTTTTTTACGGAAAAATCCGAAACCCGTGTGAAATGGCCCATTGGGCTAAAGCCCGCAAAGATGGAGCTCATGTGGGTTCACCCATATGGGTCAACCACCATGGTGGGCGGCCCACATGGTTGACCCACATGAGTTGAGCACCCACCTTGATGATGTCACAATGGTGACATCATATTTGTTAAAAGAAAAATAAAAAGAATAAAAAATGAAAAGAAGGAAAGAAAGAAAAGAGGAATGATTACTTAAAAAGGTTTTCTTCCAAAGAAGCAATGTGGAATGAGAATAACATGTCTTGATTGACAAGAAATTAAGATTGGAATCAAATCCAATTTGGAAACAAGAAAGAAAGAAAGCAAGAGGGGAAAATTAGAAACAAGCCAAAAAGGGAGCTCTCACATTGGAAATTGCTATTTCTCTCTTAACCCTAACTTTTTTTTTATATAAAAATCGAAGCAAACAATCCAGAAAAAGGAAAATAAAAATCCAAATTCATCCATTTTCTCTCTCCTCCTAAGAAATTTTTTTTTCTTTTCCCCCTTGAAGTGTGATCTCTCTCTCAAGTGTTCTTCAAAAAAGGAATTCTTGAATTCCTCCTTCTCCAAAGCATCATACAATCAAGAATTATTGGAGTGTTCTTTGGGTCTTCTTCATCATAAAAAAGGGTGCGACAAAGTGTATACCTCGGATCTACGCACCTTAAAGACAAGGAGCGCGATCAACGTGGTGGAAATAAATAAAAAAAGGAAAGAAAGAAAGGACGCAGGATCGAGCGCCGGCGAGATTTTTCGAAATTTTTGACTTTTGGATTCGGCGAGGATCTCCATCACAGGTAGGTGCACTATTCTCAGATTTTTCCAGGATTATTTGGTATTCTTTATATATTTTTGCATGGTTTTTAGCATTTAATTGAATTTAATTCGATATTATATGTGTGTGCTCAAAATCATGATCTACATGAGTGTTTCAATTCCGATTCGTCCCGAAATTTAATACACTGATCTATTTAAATAGACTAAAATAACCATCGGATCGGATTGGACATTGAATCAAAGGATTTTGAAAATTTGAGTGAAGAGTGAAATTTCATTTAAAATAATGGCTGAGAAATTACAAAAGTTGAAAAAAAAGCTATCTCAGGATGATTTGTTTTGTGGAATTTCAAATTTTTCTTGTGTTCATCACATCAGAACAAGGTTAAAAGACATTTTCCGGAGTCGTAATTTTCTCGAAAATCGTGTTTTAAAAATAGAAAATTCGTCAAAAACATATTTTTGACGAAGAAAAATAAAATATATACTAAACAGATTCCAAAATTAAGGAAATTTCATGAAAAAATAATATGATACTGATACATTCTACCATGAAGTTTTGAGAATTTTTAGATTTTGTTTGATATATTATTTAATGTTTTCTTTGAAAATTATCAGATTTTGTGAGAATTGTTACTGACATCAGATCAGAATTAAAATTCTCAAACTTTTTACAGTAGTCTTATATTTCATATTTCTTGCTGCTGTAAACGTTTCAAGTGATTTGGATTTTGTTTCCTAAGGGTTGTAGTGTAAATCCATAATCTGGTCTTAAAATTGAAAAATCCGAAATTGGTAGTAAATGGTTTTTAAAATTCATGAAAATCTCACAGCATTCTATGTTTACCCATATCTTATTTCTGTAGAAATTTCAATGAATTTAGATTTCTATTTCTAGTAGTTTCTGTGTTATTTTAACAATCTGGTTATATTAATTTTAAATCAAAATTAAATAGGAGCTTAATGTAAAAATATGCAAAACTTTTCCAGTAAGCTACATACATTCCTATCTTGCTGCTGTAGAAATTTCAATCCATTTCAAATTCGTTTGCAATAAATTCACTTGTAAAATCACTCATGCGGTTTAAAATTGATAAAATCCACTCAAAATTGAAATTAATTAAAAATCATTTTCAAAATTTCTAAAGAACCTTTAATTTTTGTTACATATTAATTCTTTAATCCATTGAAACAGAAATCTTAGGATCTTTAGATTTACCTGGTAAAATGGCCAGTGCATCCATAATCGTATCCCAATTGCAACCGATCTTTGACAATTTGAATATTTAAGCTATAGCATGTTATTGGCTCCGAGGTTACTGTCCACGAAAATCCTGAGATATGCCAAGCAATAAGGTGCTATAACCTAAGTATTAAATTACATAAGGAAAGAGCGCACGATTCCCTTCCTTGGATGCCATTTGAGGCCGAAATTAGAGAACCCTAGAACCTTTGGTATTCCTTAAATGTCCAGAAATCGAAAATCCTTGAAATCTGAAATTAATTAACTTCAAGAACTTGAATCAATTTATCTTATGTCTTTCGGAACCATTGGATTATGGTTTCCGATATAAGAACCATTAGAGCCCAACTTAGGAATACTTATGTCAGGTCGTGTCCTAGGTCTTAGGGAGTCTTAGGTTTTAGGGAGTCCTAGAGTTAGGAGTCCAGCCTCATCACGGACGTTTGCTATGAATAGCAACCGTGCCATAGGTCTAGTTACACTAGTCACCCAAATTTTTCCTAGGACAAGCCTAGTTACCTAGGATGTAGGTTAACCTGCATTAGTCTAAAGGACAACTTGCACTTAGATAAGATCATATAGCATCTTAGATGAAATCCTAGGATAATAAAATCTTCAACTTGAATTAAATAACTTCTCTTAAAACTGTTGAAACAGTCAATCCAGTCTAGATCGGTGTCTTAGTCGAGTTAGGCATAAGTAGCTTAGCTTAGGAGCACCGAACTACGTCGACTCTGATCCCAGTGAGGCTTGGGTACGTAGGCAGGTTGGATGCTTGATGGCATACCAATCACGAGTCGGCTCCACAACAAATTGTGGGGTTTTGTATATTAATTTTCTTGTAAATTCTTAATTAAATCATTTAGGACCTTCCATGAAATTAGAATTTTAGGAGAACTTTCACTTAGATTGAATTCAAACAAATTAAGAAATCAAGATACACATTTAGGATCTTCATTGAAATTAGATCATAGGATGCATGTCATGTAGTTAGCAAAATAACATAGAGTTAAATGAGCCATGTAAAAGAAATTCAAAAGAGTTAACTTTTGGAATTGAAGACCGATTATCGGGCAGGAATGGTGCATGTGGTGGATAACACCCCATCCCTTCCATTCTTGTAACCAGGTAACGAGTCTAGATTTCTGGTTAATTATAGGTCCTATATCCCACATCTAGGTGGCGACTCTGTCACTCTCTTTTGTGTGAAATTCGGATTCCTTTAGTGATCCCAAGTTCATATAAAATATGAATTAAAATCAATAATAAAAGAGCACACGCCAATTGCGTGGGTACGAGAGACCAAGAGAGAGCGTGGCGGCTCGCGCCCCACCCCTCTCGCGGGATCGGGTCTCACAAGTCTCTGACCCATCCTTTCTTCCACTTCTATGATTGGCTTCTTAAGGGGTTGGTGAGATGGTTCAATATTCTTAAACTCACTGGAAACAATGACAGGCTTTGTCCTACTATGCAAATCAACATATCTGTCAAGAATTAAACTCTGAACTGATGTTTCTTCTGTCATAGTACCCATATCGGCAAACTGCTTAGGAGCTGAATCACATCCGGTGGATAGATATCGTATTTGAGTTTTCATCTCTCTCACTTCTTCAGTTAGCATGGTCATCTGACCAAAAAGTTTAACCATCCAGTTTTCCATTCTAATGAGGGCCGATCTTTCAAAAGATTCCTCCATTGGGCGAGAGTTTGATGGAATAGGTGGTGTTTCTGAGATAGGACGAATAAGAGATGCAGGATCCAATAATGGTTCATCCATAGAGATAGCTCCTACCATTGGTAAAGGGCTAATTGACCTTCGCACTGGTTTTCTGGTAGCACCGGGTTCTCCAACAACTACCGTACCATCCTTGATAAGTTTTAGGATCTTATGTTTCAAGGCTTGGCAATTGTTGGATGAATGTCCATAAACTCGATGATATTCACAGAAGTCTTGTCCATAAAAGTTGCTAGGAAGAGGATTTGGAGGAGGAGAAGGTTCAGGAAGTTCAAGTTTACCCACTTTGACCAATTCTCTCAAAGCTCTTTCAAGATTCTTTGGTAATTGATGAATCTCTTTATTTGGCTTCTGAATAGGCTTGTTTCCTTTCTGGGCCACCTTCTTGAAGGGTTGACGAGATATCTCCACATTGCTGACCTCTTTAGCTGCTACCATAGTCCTCTTTCCATCTCTAACATCAGTTGAGGTCCTTGTCTTTAGGCCTTTAGCCAGTGCATCCTCTACTTGGGTTCCCGTCTTGATGAGGTGATTGAAATCGAGAAAGTATTGGATAGCCATATGATGGTAGTATTGTGGAGACAGATTCTTCACCACAAATTTAATCTGGTCCTCATCTGACAGACGATGAGTCATCTACGCAGCTTTCCTTCTCCATCTGCGGATGAAGGAAGTGAAGGTTTCATCATGTCCTTGTTTCAACATTTTCAGATCCCTTTTGGTTACATCGATTCCCTCTTCCATGGAAAACTGTTCCACGAACTTATTGGCAATGTCTTCCAAAGTTCTGATCTCTTCAGATTTTAAGCTCAAAAACCATTTCTTAGCAGTTCCGACTAGAGACCTGGGGAATAGGAGAGCAATCTGCTCTGGAGAGAGACCATGTTGTTGCAGAAGAGGAATGACGGATTTCAGATGACTTGTGGGGCATCCCGTCCCATCATACTTATCAAGATCAGGTACTGTGAACTTAGAAGGAAGAACAACACCTGGGGCTATCATGAAATCGGCCATGTTCAGCTTTTTAGGGCCTTGGAACTTCATGCTTTCCATTTCTCGGGTGAGCGTATCCAACCTGTCTACAATCCCTTTGCTTTTATCAGTTCTATCCAGATGGGGAAGACAATTCTCTTCTGCGTACTGCTCTTCATCAAAGTCATCCTCAACTGGGAATACAACAGGCCTAGCTGACACCGGGGGTGGAGGAGGTATAAGCGGAGTTTGATGGGGTGCAGGTCCTTTAGAAGCAGAACCTTTATCACTTTTCAGATGGACTATCTCCTCACTCATATTATTCATCTGTTGGAGCATAGACTTCATCAATTCATTCATTTCAGCCAGAGTATTTCTGGATTCAGCCATAAGTTCTTGTGTGGGTTGAATAGAAATAGGTACTGGAAATGAGTGAAGCCAACAAGGTCAGACTCCTGCCATGGAATTGACGAACACTAAAGTTCAATATAGGGTAATCAAATGAAAATCCCATATGCAAGCTGAGACAAGAGATGATGTGAATATATCTTTCCCATGGATAAAATCTGGCGGCATAACATCTATGCAAAGAGATATGGTAAGATAAGCACATAGAGTTTGTTGACAAGTCTAAAAGGATACCGACCAAACCCAAGGTATTTGGAGAAAATTTGGCAGCATAACAGCTATGCAGGGGAGGGTCTGGAGCAGCTAATCACAAAGGATATACCAACAGGGTTAAGATAAAGTAAAGCTCTCTCAGCAAGAACACACACTTGAATGAATGTTAGCAAGATAAACTCACAATCAAACAAGTGGAACATAATCATATTAGAATCAATCATAGGAAAATGATACAAAGATGATCAAGACGAATTTTTCATCCATGATCAAAGATGATCAGTAGATCAGAAAGAAGAGCACGGCCACAAAATGACAGAAGTAGGTCATAGACCGGGTCTAAATCTTGAAGATGGATAGATAGGATTGATCGAATTAGATAAGAAAACCTCACTGAATAAGAAGGCCTTAATCTAATAATCAATATAAATAGGTATATATACATATATACACCCTAACCAGGGGCACCAGCCCTAAATATAATTCCACAGAGTCAAAAAGCTGACTCAAAACAGACATGTGAGTGTACTAAGACTGCGTTGTAGCCACATAAGGTGAGCTATAATAATCTATGGATATGACATGGTTCCTAAATCTAGGCTCCAACATGTATAAGAAACACATGTTCGTCTTTATATGAATGCAATATATATATAAGCACATGCAAATCCTAATTGGGTTTTATTAAATCAACAAATATATCCATGTACATAATATATGTAAAATGAAACTAGAGCTCCGGACTCAATATATCGGGTACTATGCATATGATCTATACTTTAAGTATATAACACAAGTACACCGAGTGTTATATACAGTATGCTTCATTGCTCACCGGCTGCTGTAAACACAAGTACACCGAGTGTTTACGACTGCAGCACTGGCGCATAGCTTGGAAATAAATACAACAGCACCAATAGGGTAATGACATCCCATGTGGCACCCATTGTATCTATCCCGTGGAGCCAATAATAATAAAATCAATAAAAGAAAATAAAGAACAAAATGATGTATGCTGTGTAGTGTGTGAATCCCTTGTTTTAAACACCTATTTGGTGCCCCTGGATTCTAAGCGATTAAATTCCCATTTATAATGATTTTAGACCAAAATTCTTCAAAATTAATAAAAAATGGCATTTTAACAGAGTTAGGCAATATCTCAAAAGAAATCCCCAGCAGAGTCGCCAGCCTGTGGACCCCTATTTGAGAGAGGCGGGGGACGGGCCCCCCACGCGCAGTAGTCTCAGGATCATCCACGTGAATGGAGAGCTCTACCAAGGAACTCTTAAAAGAAGTGCCCCTCATAGCATGAGTGGCGATACAAAGGGTGAGATACCTCTCGATTCGGGGACTAGCCCAGATTCGAGACGTACCTTAAACAAAGAAGAGTCGCCATCCAAGAAAGTGGGCCAAGGATCCCATACTATACTCTGTTGCAACAGATAACCAGAGATATAAAATAAGGTTCGTGCCTGGTTACGAATTTGGAAGGTCCGAAGACCACCTCATCCGCCCAAGTACAAACACCTGGTCTCTTATGCCATTTATTATTGATTTTGAAGAGTTTTGGACGAAAGTCATACGAAATGAGAACACATATCTCCGAGGAGACGTCTATCTAATCATGCATGTCTCGGAGGAATAATAAGCACACACAAAATAGAAGAAAATAGTGTCGCCTAAGAATAGCTAGGTTATGAGTGTCATACCTAATTGGTGTCTGAGTTCTGGTGTGCAAACACATGTATGCTACAGCTAAAGGTATAGGATCTGTACATGAAAGTAAGAAAACACAGCAAAACATATAACACAAATCAACTCTATACATGACTGGACAAGAAGAATCCTAAAACTCTAATGCGACTTGACTCAGACCAAGATGGCCGTCCATCTCAGCTGCTCTACGTATCCCAGCCTCGGGAAGAATCGGAGTCAACGTAGTTCGATGACCTATTCTAAACTACGATGCCTAACCATCTAGAACCGCTATCCTAGACTCGATCCACCAAACTCGACTGATTTTTAAAGCTTTTTTGCACAATTGCTTAAGTTCATATGAATTGTAATTTTTAGGACTCTCTATATGCCCTAACTAATGCAAGTTGATTAGCCTTAAACTAATGCAGGTGGGCCCTACATCCTATGTGTATCTAGGCTGTGCAACCTATGGGACCCGATCCTGCGAGAGGGTTGCGGCGCGAGCGGCGCCACGCTCTCTCTTGGTCTTTAATACCCACGCGAATGGCGTGTGTTTTTTATTATTGATTTTAATTACCCAACCAAGTAGGCAGCAACCAAGCCATAGGGTGCAAACAAACGTGCAACCCAGTACCCATAAGGGCAGGGGTAAGCCGCCGAGCCTAGCGAGGTGTGATTTAATTCATCTTTTCCGTGAACTTGGGATCACTAAGGCAATCTGAATTCCACGCAAAAGAGAGTGACAGAGTCGCCACCTAGATGAGGGATCTAGGACCCATAATTGACCAGAAGTCTAGACTCATTACCTGGTTACGAGAATGGAAGGTATGGGGAGTTACCACCACATGCACCATTCCTGCCCGATAATCGGTCTTCAATTCCAAAAGTTAACTCTTTTGAATTTCTTTTAAATGGCTCATTTAACTCTATATTAATGTGCGAACTACATGACATGCATCCTAAGATCTAATTTCAGTGTAATTCCTAAATGTGTATCTTGATTTTCTTAATTTGTTTGAATTCAATCTAAGTGAAAGTTCTCCTACAATTCTAATTTCATGGAAAGTCCTAAGTGATTTAATTACTTTTAATATAAAGATTAGTGTACAAAACCCCACCACTTATGTGTGGAGCCGACTCGTGATTGGTATGCCATCAAGCATCCAAGCTGCCAACGTACCCAAGCCTCACTGGGATCAGAGTCGACGTAGTTCGGTGCACCTGAACTAAGCTACTTAAGCCTAACTCATCTAGGACACCGATCTAGACTGGATTGACTGTTTCAACAGTTTTAAGAGAAATTATTTAATTGAAGTTGAAGATTTTATTATCCTAGGACTTCATCTAAGATGCTATATGGTCCTATCTAAGTGCAAGACATCCCTTTGACTAATGCAGGTGAACCTACATCATAGGTGACTAGGCTTGTCCTATGAGAAAAGTGAGGTGACTAGTGTAACTAGATCTATGGCACAGTTGCTATCCATAGCAAACGCCCGTGATGAGGCTGGACTCTTAACTCTAGGACTCCCTAAAACTTAGGACACAACATGACACAAGTTGTAAGCCCAAGGGTCTACTCTCTTATCTTGTTTTGATGATTCTAAACATAATTGATCGTGTTACTGAATACTAATCAATTTACCTTGAAGTGTTGTGTTTAAGATAAGATTGATCATTGAAGAAACCAACACACTCATGGTCATGCTTGAAGACATACCAACACAAGAGTCAAAGGAGCTAAGTGGAGCTCACATCATCTCTCAAGCAAGCATACAAAAGATGGAAGATCAATTGAAGACCAAGACTAAAGAGAAGTTGAAGGTTACATAGGTATCATTGTACATCATTTCTCTTTAGATTTCCAAGACAAGGCAAAGTGTTTTTTAAAAGAGTTTTTTCAAACACACTTAAGAACTTAAAATGGATTAGTGAATGGTTATGTGGTGGACCAACATGTTGGGACCCTCATAAACACTCCAAAATTATCATAGGAGTCGAGTTCCAAAAGCCAAAAATCAAACAAGCAATAAAAACACAAAATCTGCTGATTTTTAGGCTTCTCGGAACTCCGAGATTTTTCTCGGAGCTCTGAGCTCGGAACTCCGAGAAATGGTCCAGTAGCTTCTGGCCATTTTCTCGGAACTCCGAGAAATGGTCCAGTAGAATATTTTCTTCTTCTGGCCGTTCTCTCGGAACTCCAAGAATTTCTCGGAGCTCCGAGAATGGTTCTCGGAACTTCGAGAACCTCGCGACAGACCAAAATATAGCCGTTGGGATTTGAATAAATTTGTGATTTTTTATATTACCACCCCCAAACGGTCATATTTTGATGAGAGGTTATATATACAACATCAAGAGGACTTTTCCTCTCTCTTGAATATTTTGAAGAATCATCCTTAAGCTTTCAAACACTTGCAAATCCTTTTAGCTTGAGAAATTATTTTCTTCTCCCCAAACTTGCCTTGCAACTTGCAAATCTTTTGAGTTTGGATTTAGGCCTTCACTTGCAATCTACATTGGAGAGCTATCAAGGGACTACATTGTGCATCAAGCTTTCAAGAAGAAGCCAAGCAAATTTTCATCTTCCATTATTGTAAAGGTGGCTAGGGCATCCTATCTTAATACCCTAGAGAGCAATCGCTTAGAACTGGGCGAAGAAGGAGAGTCGGTGTAAAGGTGTAAGGGCATCCTTATTTAATATCCCTTGGAAGTGTAATCGCCTAGGAGCCGGGCATCGTGGAGGTCTCCAATAGTGGAAATCCTTAAGGACGATCTTAAGAAGAGTGGAGTAAGGCTTTGCCCGAACCACTATATATCGGTGTGTTCTTTCTTATTCTTGCACTTTCATTCTTATTTTTGGTTTGGTATTTCTATTTGTGTTGATCTCATTTGAACTAACCAAAATCTAATTAAGAGAAGAAAATTCTAATTAGGGTTCACTAATTAATTTTCAAAAGGGCTAATTCTAGTTTTAAAATCAATTCACCCCCCTCTTATGTATTTCAATTGGTATCAGAGTCTCGTCTCTAATTTTTTTAAAAACCCTAACCGGTCTAGAGTAAAGATTCTAAAAATGGCAAACCATCCTCAACACCATGAAGGTTACTCAAACACTAGGCCACCCTACTTTGATGGAACAAACTATGGATTTTGGAAAACCAAAATGAAATTTTTTTTAACCTAAGATTACAAAATGTGGAGAGCAATTAATAATGAATATATATTACGCACTAGAAATCTAAATGATTGGACCGAAGCCGAACAACAAGCCTCAAACTACAACGCCAAAGCCATGAATTCCCTAATTTGTGCTTTGTCTCCCGGAGAATTCAATAGAGTGTCAAATTTGAATTCGGCTAAGAAAATTTGGGACACCTTAGAAGTCACCCATGAGGGAACCAACCAAGTCAAAGAATCTAAAATGAATCACTTATTTAGGCAATATGAACTCCTTCAAATGACACCCGATGAAACTATTGCTGACATGTACACTAGATTCACGAACCTTTTAAATGGATTAAGGGGACTTGGAAAGCAATTTTCAAATAGAGATTTAGTGACCAAAATCCTTAGATCCCTACCTTTGTCATGGGAATCCAAAACCTCCGCAATCACCAAAGCTAAGGACATGAATACATTGAACCTAGATGAACTAATAGGGTCCTTGATAACCCATGAAATGATTTTCAAAACAAAAGCACCCGAAATTGAAACTAAAATTGAAAAAGGAAAAGGAGTTGCTTTTGCTTGTAATGTAGGTGACAATGAAGATGCAAAGTAAGACATGGAAGATGAAGTTGCCCTCCTAACAAGAAGGATCAAATTCTTGCAAAGGAACATGGGAGGCATGAAAAATAGAAGTACCAATCCTCCATTCAAGAAGAAAGAAGAGCTCGGTGATGGATCGTCTCAACTCCGATGCTATGGATGCAAGAAGCTTGGACACATTCGCCCGGATTGTCCACTCAACAATGAGCCTTCTTCAAACAACCGTTTCAAGAGAAGAGAAGGCAAGAAAGGAATGACCGCCACATGGGATGAGAAAATTGAAAGTGAAGGCGAACAAAACGATGGAGAAGATTGCTTGATTGCAAGAAACGTTTGTTTCATGGCCTCAACAAACGAAAATCAAGAGGTAAATACTTTAAATAATGTCATTGTTTTAAAAGAAGTTCTAGATTCCTTGCAAAATGCACATGATGAACTTGAGATTGAATTTGATAAAAATGCATCACTTGAAAATTCTCTCTCTAACATGACAAAAGAATTTGGTTGGTTAAAGAAAGATCATGAATTTTTAGAGGATGAAAATGAAAAATACAAAATTGAAATTCATGATTTAAATGCTTCTATCAAAATCTTAAATGAAAATCGTCAAGAACTTTCTATTGAAAACAACAAGCTAAAGCATGAAAATAGTAAACTATCTTTTGAATATGATGAACAAAAGAAACTATTTGAAAATTTTGAACATAGTTCATTGAAATTGGATAGGCTTGTTAAGATTCAAAGAATGCCACATGATAAAAGTGGACTTGGACACAAATGGAATACTACAATATCAAACTATAAAAACAAACTTGTAAAGGCTTCTTCTAGTGGTACCAAAATTTGTTTTTATTGTGGTTTAGAAGGTCATTATAAAGTTGCTTGCATGCATGCTAAACAAGATAAAATCAAATTGAACTCTAAAGTGAAAATAAATGAACATAGCAAGATTATGAAGATTTGGGTACCTAAAGGATCTCACTTGCCTATTCATATGTAGGTATGCCTTAAAAGCCATAACAAGAAGAATACATGGTACCTTGATAGTGGATGCTCTAGACATATGACTGGAGACCTCACTCAATTTGCATCCCTATCACTCAAGGATGGTGGAGATGTTACCTTTGGAGATGACAAGAAAGGAAAAGTCAAAGGAGAAGGCACCATAGGTAACTCTACCTCTCCCATACATGATGTGCTTTATATTGATGGCTTATCCCATAATCTTATTAGCATTAGTCAATTATGTGATAATGGTTTTGAAGTAGTCTTCAACCCCGACAAATGCATTGTTAAAAGTAAGATAGATGGAAAAGTGAAATTCATAGGTTTTAGAGACAATAACATTTACACCATTGGACTAGATGATCTTAGACTCCAAAATGTGACTTGTCTTAATGCCATTAGTGAAGATTCTTGGTTGTGGCATAGGAGGTTGGGTCATGCCGGAATGGATCTCATTTCGACCCTCTCCTCAAAAGAAATTGTTAGAGGATTGCCTAAGTTCAAATACACCAAAGATCACATTTGTAGAACTTGTCAATTAGGAAAATAATTAAAAAGCTCATTTGCTCCTAAAAATATGATTTCAACCACCTACCCCTTGCAACTACTTCATATGGACCTTTTAGGACCAATGAAGACAAGTAGCTTAGGTGGAAGAGGTACGTGTTTGTCATCGTGGATGACTACTCACGATTTACATGGGTCATATTTTTAGCACATAAAGATGAAACCTATGAAAATTTCCTTAAATTGTGCAATCAAATACAAAATTAAAAAGGTATTGCCATATCTTACATTAGGAGTGACCATGGAACGGAATTTGAAAATATACATTTTGACACTTACTGTAATGAACATGGCATCAAACATAATTTTTCGGCACCTAGGACACCTCAACAAAATGGGGTTGTAGAAAGAAAGAATCGAACCCTCCAAGAAATGGCTAGAACTATGTTGCATGAAAATGATCTCCCTAGATACTTTTGGGCGGAGGCGGTTAGCACTGCTTGCTATATCATAAATAGGGTATATATAAGGCCAATTTTTAAGAAAACACCTTATGAGCTTTGGAAAAACTTGAAACCAAATATAAGCTATTTTAGAATGTTTGGTTGTAAATGCTATATCTTGAACATTAAAGATAACCTACACAAATTTAATAAGAAGTCGGATGATAGCATATTCTTAGGGTATTCTACGCATAGCAAGGCATATAGAGTATTTAATAGAAGAACCCTAGTTGTAGAAGAATCCATGCATGTTACATTTGATGAGAGAGAGCCAACACCTCAAGAAATGCCACATGATGAGGATGAACCTATTGAACATCTCTTACCTAAGACAAATGTTCCTCTCCATGCATCTACAAGTGATACATTACCTAGTGAGGAAGTAGAAAATGAAGATAATGACTCATTGCCTAGGGATAGGAGAATATTGGTAGATCATCCTGAATTCCAAATCTTGGGTGATGCCACATCGCCAGTAAGAACTAGATCATACTATCGTAGTGTGAGCAATAACTTGGCGTTCCTATCCGAATTAGAGCCTAAGTCCATCAAGGAAGCCGAAAATGATGAATATTGGTTGATGGCTATGCAAGAAGAATTGAGTCAATTCGAAAGGAACAAGGTGTGGAGGCTAGTGCCTAGACCTAGTGATCATCCAGTCATTGGGACGAGATGGATGTATAGAAACAAATTGGATGAAAATGAAATTATCACTAGAAATAAAGCTAGGCTTGTAGCCCAAGGGTAGAATCAGGAGGAAGGAATAGACTATGATGAAACATTTGCTCCTGTTGCCCGTATGGAAGCTATTAGGATACTCTTGGCATATGCATCTCATAAAGGATTTAAACTATATCAAATGGATGTCAAAAGTGCCTTCCTAAATGGCTATATCCAAGAGGAAGTGTATGTTGAGCAACCTCCAGGTTTTGAAGACTTCAAACATCCAAATCATGTCTTCAGGCTTGATAAAGCTTTATATGGATTAAAGCAAGCTCTGATGGCGTCTGGATCCGGGTCTGCGATCGCACGGTCGGTAGAGGGCCTCCGCGGGGTCTGCAATCACAAACAAAAGGGGGTCAGGGGGTCCGGGGTGGGTCCCGGACGACCACTTCGACACCCAAGTCAGATCCTTCGACCAGTCAATATAAAGAACAGCTAGAAAGGGAGGGGGTTTTGACCAGGGTTACCAGGGCCAGTGCGCGAGGACATTTCTGGGTGCATAAATGAGTGAGTCGGAGGGGACTAGCAGGGAGGGCAGGATGGGATTCCTGGCCTCCTCTGTTGTTGCCTCGCCTCTTTTTCCGGTGTTGCGGGGTGGAGGATGGGTGAATTCCCTGCTTTCCGGGGTCAAAAGAGAAAAAAGTTCCTCCCTCTTCTTCCTTTCCCTCCCCTTTTAAAGGGAGGTGTGCGGCCCTTTTCATCATTATGGAGGGAAAAACTTCCTTTGCAGGATTGGGCCGTCCCTCTGCCTCGCCGGCGCGCGTGGCTTTGGCGGCCATTTCCTTCCCTAATTTGTGATGATGAGGCTTGGGTGGTGAGAAGAACTTCCTTTGCAGGATTGGGCCGTCCCTCTGCCTCGCCGGCGCGCGTGGCTTTGGCGGCCATTTCCTTCCCTAATTTGTGATGATGAGGCCTGGGTGGTGAGAGGGCGACATGTGTCATGAATGTGTGGTCTTTGCCGTTTTTCAACACCCTTCTTCATGATGGTTGGGCTCTGCTCGTGCATGGATGACACGTGGCGATATTTGGGAGCGTAGCCGTATTTGTGCCCCATCATAACTCCCCCTTACTCCTTGGGTCCATTGAATGGGCCAAGGGAGTAACGTTTTGTTCGAGCTAAGTCATGATGAGGATATTTACGAAGGCCCCGGGGTGCGTGGAGACGTGCCGTTTTATCCGGCGGCTGTCCTTGGGAAGCGGCGGCGTCGTTAGGAAGGCTGGGTTGTCTCGAGGCACCAGGATTTCTTTCCCGAGTTTAAAAGAGGGGAATTACCCTGGTGTCTTTTTGTGGCTCCTCGTCGCTCTTCTTCTTTCTTTTGCGGTAGGGGTTCTTTTCGTATATTCTCCAGCAACATGTCTGGCTCTTCTTCACGAGTTAGGGGCAAGGCCTGTTTCCTCCAGGAGTCGTCGAGCGACCCTGACTTGTCCTCCGATCCGGGGGAGGATCTCGTGGCTCGTCGGAAGAAGGCTAAGAGGGGCCCGGGCGCTTCATCGGGCTTCCCCCCCCTTCGCCTTTCTTCCCTGCCTAGGAAGGACAGATTGTCCAGGTCCCGCGTTGCCCGGGAGTGGTCGTTTTTCTCTCGAGCCTATCGTCAGGGGAGGAGTCGTTCTCCGATTAAGCTTTGGCTTTCTATGTTTTCCTGCGTGTCTATCCCCTTCTCTGGCGGGGATTTTTGAGGCCTGCGTGCCCTGTGCTGTTTTTTGGTTTCCCTTTATTTTTGTAGGCCTATGGGCCAGGAGGATGTTAATGGGTAGTTTATGTGTATTTGGGCCATATCTCTTAATGTTGTTCTTGGCTTGTGATGGAGAATCTCTGTGTTTGCAAGGATTTGCGATGCTCCGACCCTTCCGGGCGCCCTCCTTTTTTGTTTTGTTTTGTTTTGTTTTTTTTTTTTTGGGGGGGGGGCGAACCTGCGTGGGGTCGGGATAGCGAGGCGTGTCGAATTCGCATGATTTGGCCCTTTACCCTCTACTTCCTTTATGAAGGTTAGGCTTTATGTAGATCTGCTGGCGACACGTGGCGTGCTCCGGTGATAGCGTCGTCTTTGCATGTTATCGTGATATGACCTTTAGTGCATTGATTGGCCTCGGGGAGCGGGCCCGTTGGCATAGTTAAAGGATAATGTGGTGAAGGCGTTTATGGGAGCATTGGGGTGCGAGCGGATATTCTGCTCCGTCCGGCGGCTCCTTCCCGAGGCGCCGCTTGGCTGTTCAGTAGGAAACGGACACGCGGGTAGTAAGTGCTTCGTTTTTTCACACCGGGGTTTCCTATAAGGGTTCTATAAGGGGTGAGCTTTCCTGAAGTCAGGAATATCGCCCTTTGTTTCTTCTCTGCCTTTTTGATTTCTTCCGGCCTTTCTTCAAGCTTGTCCGAGATGTCGTCGCCTTTCCAGGGTCCCTTTGCGGGCGGCGATCGTAGGTCTGATCGTGACGGGAGTCGTCCGAATAACCCCGAGGCAAATTCTGGCGGGCTGGGGCCTCAGCGAGGGGTTCCGGAGGGGGACGTGGATCATCCTCCTCCCCTGCACGAGAGGGAGTCTCATGAAGCGTTTATTCACCGCAACCGTTCCTTCTTTTCCTGCGTCCATCGTAGGGGAATGGAGGTTTTTAGCCGGATGAGGGACATGGATCGGGAGATTGCTGCTTTGCGCGCAGAGAACGATCTGCTGAGGAACCGGGTGCGTTGGTTAAATGACCAGGCCCGTTTGGCTGGGAATCGGCGTTGGGGAAGCTCTTCGGACGGGGAACAGAGTGATAGGGAGATTTCTGATGCGGAAAACTCTTTCAGCTGCCAGTCCCTCTGAGCTGATTGCGGTTGGAGTTTGGAATTTTTTGAGGAAGCCTCTTGTCTTTGCGCTTTCTTTTTTTTTGTCTTAGGGATCTTGGGGGCTTCGGGCCTGCGTGCCTATTGTCCTTGCTCCCCTTTTTGTAGGCCTTCGGGCCAGGAGGAAGTGGTTTATGAATGGTGCCTTTCTTTTTCCTGTTTCTGATGTGTGTTTTCTCCTTACGTGTTTGCTTTTCTTTTGCATGCTTGCTTTCTCGCGCATTTCTGAGCCCTTGTCGCTGCGTTCGATATTTTCGGCCCGGTGGTATTTTGTATGGGGTATCTAGTCGTACCTCTATGACGGGTTCCGAGCTCTTTGCCATCGAATATGGTTTTTTTTTTTTTTTTTTATCTTGTGGAGGTGTATGTCGGGCCCTTGTGACGGGGTCCGAGCCCTTTCTTTATGAACGCAGTTTTGTCCATCTGGTGGAGGTGTATGGATGGCTTGCTGAGGAAGCTATGTCGTGGGTAGGGGTAGAGACGTCCTTTCTAGGGGTAGAGACGTCCTTTCCGTATGGCGCTTCGACTTATGGCGGTTCCCTTGGGTTTCTCAACCGGCGCCACGTGTGCACGTCCCAACGACTTAGAAAGGGCGGGAGATCGAACGACAGCTGTCAAAACCCTAGCCCTTTTTAAAGCCTTTTTGGGGATTTCATTTTTTAACTTTATTCCTTCGTCTTCCTCGATTAGAACAGGTTATTCCTCCGCGGCGATTCTTCTACGTGTTGCTTGTCGTCCACGCTTCGTTCGGTGAGTTCTGTGTCTTTGTTTCATAGCTTACGATGTCTGTTGCAACTGTGCCTCAGAGCCCCTCTTCCGCGTCGGTGGAGGTGGTGGAGAGGGCTCCGATGAGAAAGAGGAGGCGGTTGTCTGTAGAGGGTGGGAGCGGCATCGCTGAAGATGTGCGGCAGCCCACAGAGTTGAGGGATAGTTCCGGGACCTCCGGGTCGTCGGTGGGGGCCGCTGCTTCGGAATCTCCGACTCGAGTTTCTTATGCTCGTGGGGCGGAGATTGGGGACATTCGGCCTGGCGCCGTTATTCGTCCCAGCCGGGTGGCGTCTTTCAGGAATACTTTGGAAAAAGGGGCGGCGGAGAAAATTAGGAGGGAGTTCCATATCCCCGACGATTATGGGATTAGAGTCCCCTCCTTTGTAGAAGGGGTGTGTGGGGGTACCACGGAGGAAGAGGTAGCTTTCTACGTGGAAGCTTTCCGGGCGGGGGTTAGGTTTCCGCTCTTGGACATTATAATAGAGGCCCTCGAGTTTTACCAAGTGGCTCCTTCCCAACTGGCGCCTAATAGTTGGCGCACACTCCTGGCCTTTGTGGCCAAGGCGAGTCTTCATAAGGTTCAGCCCACCCTTCCGCTGCTCCGGGCCTGCGTGGCCCTCAGTCCGTTGGTGAAGGGGGAGGACAGCTGGCTTTATCTGACCCAGCGTCCTCAGGTGAAGATTGCAGCGAACTTGCCTTCGTCCATCAAGAAGTGGAAGGAGGAGTATGTGTTTGTTACCCCTCCATCGGATTCTGGCTGGGATTTTTCTCGTTCTTGGAGGCGCTCCGTTGAGTGGCGGAGGAAGTCCCTTCCCGACGAGTCTGACTACAGCAAGTTTGACTTGGGGAAGCTCGCCTCTGGGGAGGCTATTGACGTCTCCGAGTTTAGGTGGGAGAGGAGCCTGAAGAGGTTTGGCTTGGTGGGAGCCGTGGAGAGGAGGGTCCGTTGCACGGGCGAGGGAATGGGGGAGAGTTCAGCCAGCTATCGTGGTGAGCCCCTCCCCTCTTCCTCTCTCTTTTCTATTTTTTTTTTTGTGTTTTTCCTTTGCTTTGAGCGATTGTTATTTTCTTATTTTTGGCAGGAGAGATGTCTTCTTCTGGTGACGTTGGTAAGGGGAAGGAGGTTGCGGCGGTGACAACAGGCTTGTCGAACCGTAAGAAAATTCCTTCTGACTTTATGGCCGCGGCCAGGCTAGGTCGGTCGCAAGCGAGGCTCGCAACATCTATGCCTTCCAGCCCCTCTAGTCGAGCGGTTGGAGAGAAGGGGCCGGTTAGTTCCTCACCCCCGGGGCCTGAGCATCCTCCCAAGAGGGTCGCCGGCCGCGTGGTGTGTCCTTCAATTTTTGCGGAGGACGTGCCAAGTCGGATGGAGGGGGCAGTAATGACCAAGCTTCTTCTGGAGCGGGCGGAGCTTCCCCCGCAAAGTTTCCAGATGCGAGGGGAACTGTTTAAGCCTGGCTGGAGGATTGGTTTTGAGGACAGCGTTCTTGCGAATCCCCGGGTTGGGGTGGAGCTAGGGGTGACAACTGCCCTTCCTTGTGACGAGGCTAAGCTGAAGGGCTATGATCGTAGGGCCCTGGGGGCTCAGTATTTTCAATCAACTTCCTGCGTAAGTAATGGGTGGCCGGTTTTCTGATGGTATTTTTCTCTCCTCGCTGTTTTCGAGATTGTATGTTGGAATTTTCCTGATAACTTGCCTTTTGCAGTCCCAAAGTTATGCCAGGAGGATGGTGCAGTGCCTTCTTGAGGATGAGGCTGAGATAAGTGCTGTGGGGGAGCTAAACCGGCAGTTACGCGAGGAATTGGGCAGAGCCCGGGCGGAGAGAGCGACCTTTGATGACACTGTTGCTCAACTCTGGGAAGATCTCCGGGTGACTGTGGAGGGGAGGAGTCGTGTGTCGGACAAGTTGGCGCTGGCCCGGCGAACTCATGCCCGGGAATTGGCGAAGGCACGGGAGGAATGGCGCGACTCTGCGGAGTTTTTTAAGGCTGCGGCTGCGTTCAGCGTGGATATTGAGATTGATGCGTTTGTTGAATGCCGGCGGCGCGTTCAAGAGGTTGATCCCTCCTTCCCTCTCGATAAACTGATGCATGAGTCTGAGGTTGATCCTTTGCCGGCACCGGCGGAAGTGGTGGAGCCGGTAGGAGAGGAGGTGGCCGCCGCGGTGGATCGCGTAGTTGCCGAGACTTCCGAGGGGGGCCCAGTGATGTTGTGAATGCCTCGGGGGGCTTGCTCTTTTCTTTTAATGTTCCTGGTTATTTGGTCCGTAATAACTTTCGAACTACCTATTTTTTGTTGTTTGGTGTGTAACCGTATTGACATCTCTGCATATACACGATGTGCCGCGAGGGTTTCGAGGTCCTCAGGCCTTTGCGAATTGTGTTGGTGAGAGTATTCTTAGTGCACCCCGTAGGGCGTCTGTTTATGGGAGGACTATCTTCCCCTCGAATGATCAGTTCGGGGTTAATGGGTCCCGCCTGCCCTTAAAGGGGGAGGTCTTTTTTTTTCATGGGGAGCGTTTTAGGGTATTCTCGGGGGGATCGGCCCCGATGTTACCTCTGTCTCACTCCCTGTTTTCTTTCGGGTCCCTCATTTATCGTGGGCCGGAAAGTGGAGATGTACGCTGCTTTTGTAGAAGTGCTTTTCCATTAATTTGTTGACAAGAATACATCTTTGCTTCTAGAACACAAAAAAGGAAACCAAAACACTTGTCATATTTTTAAAAGAAAGGCACGGAACTTACCCTGTCGTTTTACTGATAGAACTTTCGGAGGTTGTCCATGCTCCAACTGCGAGGGACCGGGTCCCATCGAGGCATTCTAGTTGGTAGGCCCCGGGTCGAAGTGCTCGAACGACTTTGTACGGTCCTTCCCATTTGGGTGCGAGCTTACCCGTGTTGCGGGGGTCTGATACCTCTGCACGCCGTAGCACCAGATCTCCGGGCTTTACCGAACGCTTTTTTACCCGGGCATCGTAGTATCGTGCCACCTTTTGCTGTTAGGAGGCGGTTCGGAGGAGGGCTTGCTCTCTTTTCTCGAGCACGAGATCGAGGTTGTTCCGGAGGAGTTCGGAATTTCCCTGCTCGTCGTAATTTGCGGTGCGGAAGCTGGGGAGGCCAATTTCTAGCGGAATGACCGCTTCGGTCCCAAAGGTTAAGCTAAAAGGGGATTCTCCAGTTGCGGTCCGTGGTGTTGTTCGATAGGCCCAGAGGACGCTAGGGAGTGCATCCAGCCAGTTTTTTCCGGCTTCTCCCAATCTCTTCTTGAGACTTTGTAGCAAAATCCTGTTGGTTACCTCGACCTGCCCGTTGGCCTGCGGGTGTGCTACGGAGGCGAAACGGTGTTCGATGCTTAGGCTATCACAGAATCTGCCAAATTCGGCGCTTGCGAACTGGGGACCGTTGTCTGTTACAAGGGTCTTTGGAATGCCGAAACGGCAAACGACGTCGTGATAGAAGAACTTCTCCGTCGCTTTGGAATTGGGTTTCACCACGGCTTTGACCTCAACCCACTTGGTGAAGTAGTCGATGGCGACGTATAACATTGTATACCCCCCGGGGGCCTTGGGGAATGGTCCGAGTAGATCCATGCCCCACATGGCGAAAGGCAGGGGTCCTGCTATCGCGGTGTACGGTGTAGCCGGTTGGTGGGGGGTGGTTGCGTACCTTTGGCAGGGGCTGCATTTTTTGACGAATTCCTTGGCGTCCCTAAGGACCGTGGGCTAGAAGTAGCCGTGCCTTATGATTTTCTGGGTTAGGGTCTGCCGCCTCCATGGTCTCCGCAGATCCCTTCATGTACTTCTCGTAGCGCGTAGTCTGATTCGGAGGGTACCAGGCATCGGAGGTACGGCCATGTGTACGACCGTTTGTAGAGCCTGGGCCCGTGGACCACGTAATGGGTGGCTCTTGCGGTTAGGCGCTGGGCTTCCAACTTATCTGCGGGTAGTATGCCGTCTTTCAGGTATCGTATGATGGGGTCCATCCAGTTTGGCCCCGGTGGAATCTCCAGAACTCGTATCTCGTCGATGCTGGGGTGGGGCAGGATTTCTGTGAGCACGGTGCCGAAGTCATGGGTCTCTTCGGCGGCCATTCTTGATAATGCATCCGTTCGGTTGTTCATGTCTCGCGGCACCTGGAGGATCTCTACCTCTCCCATCCCCTGCAGTTTCTGTTTTACCTTGTGGAGGTATTTTTTCATTCTGAAGCCCTTGGCTTGGTATATTCCGTTTACTTGGTTAACGACAAGCTGTGAGTCGCTATAGACTTTCAACTTGCCCGCGCCGAGCTCCGCGACTAGACTTAGTCCTGCTAGTAAGGCTTCGTATTCGGCCTCGTTATTGGAGGCTTTGAAATCCAACCTGAGGGCATATTCCAGTGTGAACTCCTCTGGGCCGTGGAGGACCACTCCCGCTCCGTGTCCTTTATTGCCGGCGGAACCATCAACGTGCAGGATCCAAGGGGTTTCGCTGTTCTGTTCCGAGGGGTCCTGCATCCCGTCGTCGCAAACCGTGTGCGCAGTGGGGCCCTCGCTGCTCCCCATTGTTGCTGGTTCTTCGGCCGGGGCCGTGAATTCCACTATAAAGTCAGCGAGGGCTTGAGATTTGATAGCTGGCCTCGGGCGGACTTGTATGTCGAACTCGCCCAGCTCGACGGCCCAACTTACCATCCTACCCGAGGTCTCTGGTTTTTGGAGAATCTTAGGGCTGGTCGGTTAGCAGGACTATGGGGTGGGCCTGGAAGTAGGGGCGGAGCTTTCGAGCGGTATTGACGACTGCGAGGGCGAATTTCTCTATGTTCGAATATCGGATTTCTGCACCGTGGAGAGTCTTGCTCACGTAGTACACAGGGTGTTCCTTTTTGTCGCTTTGTTTGGCCAACACCGCGCTTACTGCCGTGGGGCTGACGGCCAGATATAAAAATAGCTCTTCCCCCGACTCGGGTTTGGCGAGTACGGGCGGTGTCTGGAGGTACTGCTTCAGAGAGTCGAAGGCCTCTTGGCAGGCCGGGGTCCATTCGAATTCCCGTATGTTTTTTAATTGTTTGAAGAAGGGTTGGCACTTCTCTGCTGATTTGGGCATGAATCGGCCGAGGGCCGTGATCCGTCCTGCGAGCCTCTGTACTTCTACTGCTGTCGTCGGGGGTTCCATGTCTAGGATGGCCTGGATTTTTTCTAGGTTGGCCTCAATCCCTCTTTGGCTGACCATGAACCCCAAGAACTTTCCGGAAGTTACCTCAAAGGCGCATTTCGCAGGGTTCAGCTTCATTCGGGCTCGTCGTAAGGTGTCGAAAGTTTCCTGAAGGTCGGAGATGTGTTTGGCGGCTTCCAGGCTTTTTACCAGCATATCGTCGACATACACCTCCATGTTCCTTCCAATTTGCGTTTGGAATAGCTTATTCACGAGCCGCTGGTAGGTGGCTGTAGACACCCCATTTTGACCTGACCCCAATATTCCCAAAAAAATAAAAAAATAAAAAAAATCCCTAAATCGATCCCGAAATCGAATTCGAAATTCCCCAAACTCAATTTTCAAGCCCTGGAAATCGATTTCCAGAATTTCTAGAGCTTGAGGTCCAATTGCAGAAGAGCCTGAAAAATCCGAAAATGCCCGCTTGAAAATCATTTCTGGAAATATTCTGACAGCCTGAGCGATCCCGAAGCCCCATTGATATCCTCCGTTCAATCGCCCCCACCTTCCCTTTCCATTTTTCCAGAATTTACAAAAATTGCAAAATACCCTGAGTTCTGGTATTGGCACCCCTCTACACGAACCTCCCAAGTGCGGATGATGCTGACACAATCTTGCTTTGATATTTTCACTAACTTACCTTGTCTTCTAGTGTTTAAATCGCGATTAAATGATCATTACATTTTCAGGAGTTTAAATAAGAAAAGACGGGCGAGTTGGTGTCGTTATCAGAATACGAATGTGTCAATATCATTTCCCTAAGAAAAGATACAAGAAAAGAAAAAAGTAATTCACTCTTCCCCTTTTCTTGCTCAGACCACCTCCTATAACTAGAAAATATGCTATAGAGGGCTGTCCAAGGAAGAAAGATGTGGCAAATATATCATTCTCTTTTATTCGCCTCGCTGTCTTTTACTTGGACTCCCCCTCTAGATTAAAAGAGTAGTCACAAATGCACTATAGGGGCTGCCCATGGAATAGGAGGGGCGAAATACTTCATTTCCCATGTAAAAGGGAGAGTGGTTTATCAAATCATGGGTGTGGTCATACCAATTACCATGCCCATTTAACCCAATAGAGAAAAGACAAGTTGAAGGGGTGCTATTACTAAAGCTTGGGGGTGCAAATATCAGCCCTCACCTCTCTTTAAAAGGGTAGTCGGCTAGGGTTTTTTGGGAGGCCCATTTTCTAAAAAAAAAAGAAGGGAGAGGGGGCAGCTGCAAGAGAGAAAAAGGGAGAGGCATATGGGCCATCTCCATGACCATCACCCCACCATGATAGCTTCCTCACTACCATCCCTACCCAAACCTCAACTCCATCACTGCTAGCTACCCCTTTCTCCTTCCCTTCCACCATTGATTCCCGCCATCTCGCCGGAATCCGACCACCGGAATCCGGCACCGCCACCATCGGACCTCATTCAAGCCCTACCCAACCACCATCCACCTCTACAAGTTCGACCCACCTCCATTCCACCCACCACCACTAATTCCGGCCGGCCACCACCTCTTGCCCCCATCACCACCTACACCACCATTGAAATAGAGAAAAGAGAGGAGCCCCATTTGGCAGCCACAAGAACAGCAGCAGCAGAGAGAGGGAGAGGGAGGAAGGGATTTGCAGCCCCACCATTGCCGCTCGACCCCACCTTATCTCCGACCCAAACCCATCTCAACCTCCTTGATCTCCACCACTACCTCAGCCACTATCTCTGCCTCAAACCCATTTGGCTTATCTTCTTAGCCACCATTAAAAACCCCTCCATCAGCCCTTGCCACCATCAAATCCGCCACCCACCGGATTCCACCATCTCCACCACTGGCCTTCACCTCCATCACCATCTCCATCAAAACCTTTCTCTATTCATCATCTTCGTTTTTTTTAGCGCCTACCCATAGCAAAGCCCCTTTCCATCTTCTTCTCTTCGGGTAGATAGCAGCTGATCGAGAGGGAGATAAAAAGAGGATAAGAGGGAGCTGAGGGGGGAAAGGACATTTCAGAGGGAGAGCTTGAGCTCTACTTTCCGACATCATCCAAGATTAATCTACCTCGTTTGCACCCGATTCTGGTAACTACCCCCAATCTAGGTAATTCTTTTTTTGTTAGGACTATGTTAGCAATTGCATTAATCCAACCTGTCTGCATTCTTAGTTTGCTTGAATGACCTCATCTAATTTTTTTTTAAAAGTCAAGATGGCTCTGTGCAATTATCAATAGCATGGTCATACCGATGCCATCTCCAGGCATGGATATCTTCGCTACCATGTTCTAGTAATTGTATAAGACTCAATGTGTCTTCTCCTTTTGTCTAACCGGTTAGCAATAATTCAAAATATATAAGCACTATCTGTTGAATACTTAAGTGAGAACAGGCAAGAGGGGTTTAGGCCATGGTTAGAGTAGAATTGTGATGACATCATTTTCCTTGGGTATTTGATATTTGCATTACCACCCTTTGATAATGGCAAGGCAGTCACTTTCACCTTCTCCATGGAACAGTTACCTTACATGTTTGGAATGCTATGAACATGATCATTTTTTTTATTGAATGGTGAGATTACAGAGCAAGTGTTGCCATTATTAAAGCGTAGTAGTCCAAATATTAGTTTATAATTGCTGGTGCTGGGGTTATCTGGATTTAATGTTAGCACTCAAAATTATAAGATCACATGTTGTGCATGCTTATTGCTATGACTTGAGTTTTTGAGTGCTTAGATTGCCTTTGATTTCCATTTTGAGGTGACTACAATGTTCCTTTATTTTTTTATCCCAAATATTAGTGAGGTGGTTGTTTCATCAAGCAGGGAATTCATTTTGCTTTAGATCATTCAAGCATTCTTCATCAGATTACAGCATTATTGGATCAAGCTTGCTTCCTTTTGCCTCATTTTACCATTGGCATCCCTCTTTAGAGTGTGAGTGTTTCCTACTATGGGAGCTACTGCTCAGATTTAGGACAGCTAGAAGAGTGTTTCAGAGCTGAAATGCAAAGAGGTACTTATGGGTTCCGCTTTGACTATTGAAAATTCAATTACCAGCCACGAGGAAGTATCAAAAGCCTTTTGGATCTTGTTTGTGTGAATGTCAATGGTTATATCAAACGCTATACACGAAGGGGAACTTCTTCCATTATTGGGTGTTCGGCTATCCCGCTAGTGAGCTCCAAGTTTGTAGTTATCCTTGATAATTACCCGTTGTTACTAGTATGGCGTTAGTAGTACGTACCTTACCCCTTAGTTGTTGATATTGCTATTCCCTCCTCCTCTCTTTATTAAGTTCTAGTCCAAGACTTAAGTTACATCTCTGTTCCAAAGATTTTCTCCCATTTTGGGAATCTTCATTGGAATCTGGGTTATCACTTATGTCTGACATTCTTATCCGCTTTCAAGAACTCCCTCTCAGGTCCAGGCGATGATGGAATTTTTCTTAAGCCAACCCCTTGCCCTTCCTATCATTTTCCCTATCTTAGGGTCATCACAGGGTTTGAGAGGTTTTCCTTTCTTTTCGGGACTATTCTTTGGACGTTCCTCGGGATCCTTTTCGAGTTTCGGGATTCCCATCAATTTTGGGAGCACATCTTTGTCGGGTTGAGGCTATGACGGACGGCAACCACTTGAGCCAAACCCCCCCTTTCGATCAAAAGGGATAAAAATACATAAAAATCAAATAACAAAAACAACAAAAAATATCAAAAAACACTCAAAGCGTTTTTCGAAAAGCTGTTTCGAACTACGTTGGCTTGATCCCTTTTCACAGGGTACGTAGGCAGCTTGGGATCGTCATCCCAAGTTCAGTCAAACTTTTCAATAAAATTATTTAAATCCTTGAAAAAAATCATTTCAGCATCCAAAAATATCTTTCAAGCTTTCTCAAAAATACAAAAACCAAAATGGGCAAGGATGGTGATTGCCAGGTCACTCGGAGCCTTCTTTTCATTTCATTTCCGATTTTGATCATGGTTTGCTGGTTTTATCGGCTTTCCGACGTTTTATCGGGTTTTGGGACGGGCGATGACGTAGCGTGGCCCCTTTACAGGGATTGTCCTCGCTGAGCCCAACGATAGGTTTATTCTATTACTTTGGTAGTTTACTGCTGTGCTTATCTGTCCTCTCGCCTGCTTAGTTGTAGCATTTATTCACCTTATCTTGATTATCTGCTTAGCTGTAGCTGTGCGTGCGGATGTTACTGCTTTCCTAGATGTGATGGGTTAGGATTAGATGCGGTGAGTTAGGATTTGGATGTTTATTTTCTTTTGCCCATCCCCGGGTCATGCATGCTTAGATAGACGTTTCTTCGGGGATACTCGTTCCCATTTCACATGATTTTAGCCCAAAATTCTTCAAAATTAATTAAAAATGACATAAGAGACCAGGTGCTTGCACTTGGGCGAATTGGGGGCGCTTAATACCTTCCCCATTCGTCATCAGGCACGGACTTTTGTATCTCTGGTTATCCGTTGCAACAGAGTATTTCATGGGATCCAGGGCCTACTTCCCTGGATGGCGACTCTTCTTTGTTATAGGTACATCTCGGTTCCGGGCTAGTCCTTGAATCGAGAGGTATCTCATTTGTATCGCCACCCATGCTGTGAGTGGCACCATTTTGAGAGTTCCTTGGTAGAGCTCTCCTTCACATCGTGGAGGTCTCAGAGGATTGAGAGGGGGATCACGCGTCCGTCGCTCACTGTCCTCTCGGGATCGGGGTCCACAGTGGCGCCTGCGTTTTTTAACCCAAAGGGCATGACAGTGTAGCAATAGACGCCCTGATCGGTGATGAACGCTGTTTTCGGGATGTCTGGCTCGTGCATTTTGATCTGATTGTAGCCTGAGAACGCGTCTAAGAAGGTGAGAAGTTCGTGTCCGGAGGTGGCGTCGATGAGTTGGTCAATGCGCGGGAGGGGATAGGGGTCTTTTGGGCAGGCCCGGTTAAGGTCGGTGAAGTCTATACAGGCCCGCCATCCTCCGCTAGCTTTCTTGACCATCACGACGTTTGACAGCCATTCGGGATACCGGATTTCCCTGACGAATCCGGCTTGTAGCAGTTTTTCCACTTCGGCCTTTATGTGAGTTTGGCTCTCTATTGCGAAGTTCCTCTTTTTCTGCCGGACGGGTTTAAGGGCGGGGTTCACATTCAACTTGTGGACGGCCATTTCCTTGGGTATCCCGGGCATGTCCTTGGCGGACCATGCGAACATGTCTTTGTTTATTCTGAGGAAGTTGATCATCTGGTCTCGCAAGGGGCCTGTTAACATGGAACTTATCCGGACTTGTCTCTCCGGCTGAGCTTGGGTCAGGGGGATGGAATCTAGCTCCTCGGCGGGCTCTCCTCTAATTGCGCGAGCCCGCTGCCGAGGGTCTTCACTGCCGATTGTGAAGTTTTCGGCTGGGGCGTTGGTTCCTTTCAGGCTTGCCGCGTAGCACTGGCGTGCTATCATTTGCTGTCCCCTGACCTCTCCCACTCCGTCCGGAGTGGGGAATTTCATCTTGAGATGGGGGGGTGGAGACTACGGCTCCCAAGTCTCTGAGAGCAGGGCGCCCAATGATGGCGCTGTAGGTGAACGGTATGTCTACGACCAGGAAGGTGGTCAGGATGGTTTTCTGCAAGGTGTGCGCTCCGAAAGTCACGGGCAAGTCGATCTTGCCGTCTACCTGTACGGATGCCCCGGAGAAACCGTAGATGGAGTATTCCGCGGGTCCCAGCCTTTCCCTGCCCAGCTTCATTTCTTCAAAAGTTTCGAGGTGTAGCACATTGACAGAGCTTCCTGTGTCCACCAAGATTTTTCCTATATCGAAGTTGGCGACGACCAGCCTGATGACCAGTGCATCGTCATGCGGGACTTGCAGCCTGTCGAGGTCTTTGTTGGAAAAAGTGATGATCTGGTTTTCATGGGGTGGATTTGTTCGGGCCTTCTTGGAAGGTATATCCATGGAGAATACCCGTTCCGCGTATGCCCGCCGACCGGCTGTTGTCGGCCCTCCCGCCGCGGGCCCGCCTGCGATGATATTGATTTTTCCTATGATGGTAGGCGGTTGCTCGCGAGCCTGTGGCTGTTCGGGGGGCTCGCCTTTTCGGGGGCGCTGGTGGCGGCTCGTGTCGTGTCTGCTGCGGGATCGGCGTCGGCTTCGTGAGTGATGCCTACCGGGGGATCGGTGTCGGCTTGTGGACCGGCGGCAGTTTGGTGACCGATGCCTACCTCTGGGTTCGTCGAGCGGGCGCTGGGCCTCGCGTGGGCTTCTGTCAGGACTCCTGAGGTATTGGTTTAGGTGTCCTTCCTCGGCCAGCCTTTCCAGCTGGAGGCGGAGGTGGAAGCAATGGTCAGTTTCGTGGCCGTGGTCCCCGTGGAATTCGTAGAATTTCCTAGCGGACCTCTTCTTTGGATCTGTGGCCATTTTCTTGGGGGGAGTCAGGAGACCCTGATCCCTAATAGCCGATAGAACGTGGGAGAGGGGGAACTTTAGTGGGGCGGTTCCCAACCTTTCGAAGACGGGGATGGGGTTGCGGCCCGTCTGTCTTTTATCGGTTCGTGGCCTTATGGCCCTTCGGCCGTCGTTTTTTCTCTCGTCGGGGCCGGGCCGATTCTGTTCTCGAGCGCAGGCTTCTTCTGCTCGGACGAACTTATCAGCCTTTGATTCAAGCTCCTGTAGGTCCCGCAGGGGCTTGAGGGTGAGGTGCAGCTTAAGATTCGGATCGGTGGTGGCATGCTTTAGTGTGGCGACCGCTATCTGGACGTCCATGTTGGAGAGTTGGGCCAATTCGGCGTTGAACTTCAACATGAAGTCTCTTAGGGTCTCGTTTCTGCCTTGGCGGAGGGCTAGGAGGGCGTCCGCAGGATCATGGCGGAGGCGGTTGTTAGCAAACCTCGTGCTGAACTTTCGCCCGAATTCGTGGAAGGATGCGATGGAGTCGGGCTCCAATCTCATGTACCAGTCGTTGGCGGTTTTTCTTAGTAGGGATGCAAAGGCTCTGCACATGAATCCATCCGACACGCCTCGAAGCGTCATTACTCTCTTGAAAGTCTGGAGGAAGTCGAGGGGGTCCGTGCTCCCGTCGTATAGACCGAAGCGGGAGAGGTCTATGCCTGCTTCTGCGGGGGTCTTTAAGACCTCTGAGGTGAACGGGGATGCCGTTTCCCTTTCCCACTCATCGAGGATGCCGTGGGCGTAGGGTTTTTTCATTTCTAGTTTTACCTCTCGGATTTGCCTTTGCAGGTCCGCTATTGGATCCAAGCTGGGCGGTTGCGCCGAGGTTGCAACTTCTTCTGCCCGAGCCAAGGGCGGTTCCCGGAGACGGGTATCTTGGACAGGGGGGGGCGCGGCTGTTAGTAACCTGTCCCCTGCTGCCTCGCTGATGTCCCCCGCCTGCGTGGGGCAAGGGGCTATTTGTTGATGGGGACGGCGTTCTGCGAGTCGGTGCTCGCTTTCGGCGGGGATGTCGTTCCCCTGATTGTTCCTCATTGCCTTCGTCGTAGGCTTCTGTCCGGTCCTGTGTCGTCCTGGGCTTTTTCGAAGCCGGGAGAGGCAAACGCTGGAGTAGTTCGTTGCGAAGTTCGTTGAACATCTCCATGGTGGGGACCATCTGCGGCGTGCTGGAGGAGGGTCGGGGTTGGTCCGAAGGCGGTGAGTTTCGCTCTTGGGAGCTTGAGGAGCTGGCTTGTGCGCGCTGGGCCTGACTCCTGGTTATTACCCCTGTTTCTGGCTGTTGGGTGTGGTTTATCATCGCCATAAGGCGTTCAGTTACTCGACGAGTCCCACGGATGGCGCCAATATGATGGCGTCTGGATCCGGGTCTGCGATCGCGCGGTCGGTAGAGGGCCTCCGCGGGGTCTGCAATCACAAACAAAAGGGAGTCAGGGGGTCCGGGGTGGGTCCCGGACGACCACTTCGACACCCAAGTCAGATCCTTCGACCAGTCAATATAAAGAACAGCTAGAAAGGGAGGGGGTTTTGACCAGGGTTACCAGGGCCAGTGCGCGAGGACATTTCTGGGTGCATAAATGAGTGAGTCGGAGGGGACTAGCAGGGAGGGCAGGATGGGATTCCTGGCCTCCTCTGTTGTTGCCTCGCCTCTTTTTCCGGTGTTGCGGGGTGGAGGATGGGTGAATTCCCTGCTTTTCGGGGTCAAAAGAGAAAAAAGGTCCCCCCTCTTCTTCCTTTCCCTCCCCTTTTAAAGGGAGGTGTGCGGCCCTTTTCATCATTATGGAGGGAAAAACTTCCTTTGCAGGATTGGGCCGTCCCTCTGCCTCGCCGGCGCGCGTGGCTTTGGCGGCCATTTCCTTCCCTAATTTGTGATGATGAGGCCTGGGTGGTGAGAAGAACTTCCTTTGCAGGATTGGGCCGTCCCTCTGCCTCGCCGGCGCGCATGGCTTTGGCGGCCATTTTCTTCCCTAATTTGTGATGATGAGGCCTGGGTGGTGAGAGTGCGACATGTGTCATGAATGTGTAGTCTTTGCCGTTTTCCAACACCCTTCTTCATGATGGTTGGGCTCTGCTCGTGCATGGATGACACGTGGCGATATTTGGGAGCGTAGCCGTATTTGTGCCCCATCAAGCTCCTAGAGCTTGGTATGAGAGGCTTTGCACTTTCCTAGTGGAAAAATGATTTGAGATGGGAAAGGTGGATAAGACATTATTTATCAAAAGAGAAAATCAAGATATCCTCCTTGTCCAAATCTATGTGGATGACACCATTTGTGGCTCAACTAATCAAAAAATGTGTGATGAATTTGCAATTCTAATGAAAAATGAATTTGAAATGAGCATGATGGGTGAGTTAACCTACTTCTTAGGACTCCAAATTAAACAATATCAAAATGGGATATTTTTAAATCAAGAAAAATATACAAAGGAGTTATTAAAGAAGTATGGCATGGATAGCAGTAAGACATCAAGAATTCCCATGAGTACAACTGCTAAGCTAGAAAAAGATGAATTTGGCAAATCTATAGATAAAAAGATGTATAGGGGTATGATAGGTAGCTTACTCTATTTGACAGCCAGCAGACCAAACATTATGTTTACTGTCTGTCTCTGTGCTCGATTTCAATCGGATCCAAAAGAGTCTTACCTATCGGCAGTCAAGAAGATCTTTAAATACTTAAGAGGAACCCAAAGTCTAAGACTATGGTATGAAAGATCATCTGCCTTCACTCTCATTGGATATTCAGATGCAGACTTTGCTGGATGTAGAGTGGATAGGAAAAGCACTAGTGGGACTTGTCAATTCTTGGGAAAATCACTTGTTTCATGGTTTAGCAAGAAACAAAATTTAGTAGCTCTGTTTACATCAGAACCAGAATATGTGACAGCTGGAGCTTGCTATGCACAAGTCATATGGATGAAAAGCACATTGATGGACTATGCAATTAAAATGGAAAATATTCTCATCCAATGTGACAATACCAGTACTATAAGTTTGACAAAGAACCCCATACAACACTCTAGAACAAAATATATTGAGATTAGGCATCACTTCATTAGAGATCACTCACAAAAAGGGAATATTTGCTTAAAATATATCAATACTGAGGATCAATTGACGGATATCTTTACAAAACCCCTTAGTGATGATAGAATTTGTTATATCCGAAGTGCCTTAAACATTTGGAGTGCGGATCAAGTAAAAGAAATTGCCAAATAAATACTTTGTGCCTTTCACCAGCTTATCTATATAGTATTTATGAATATCATCCTTGTTTGGTAGTATCTGCATGAATGAGATGTCAAATATTAATCTTAAAAATCACTCAATTGGTACTCTTAGCCTTCTTAGTTTTCTAAGTTGGAGAGGTACCTTCACTTTAATTAAAAATAGTTAACAATTTGACTTATGTCAACATCTCGATCATGAACAGGTATATGTGCATTACTTGGCTAAATATTTTTATACCATAAGCATTGATTTAAGGGGAGTACCTAACTCAATTCTCATTTACTCCTAAATTGCTGTATATTTTAATTCACCCTTTCTGTCGATGACAAAAGGGGGAGAAGTTTGAAATTGATTATCTATTCAATTGACTATATGCACCATATGCTTTTAATTGTTATAATTTATCTATGTGCATATATTGAGGGGGAGTTCCAGCAATCACTTGCCTACTATGTCACTCCACACACACCTCATAATCAATTTTGTTTGTCATCATAAAAAAGGGGGAGATTGTAAGCCCAAGGGTCTACTCTCCTATCTTGTTTTGATGATTCTAAACATAATTGATCGTGTTATTGAATACTAATCAATTTACCTTGAAGTGTTGTGTTTAAGATAGGATTGATCATTGAAGAAACCAACACACTACATAGTCATGCTTGAAGACGTACCAACACAAGAGTCAAAGGAGCTAAGTGGAGCTCACATCATCTCTCAAGCAAGCATACAAAAGATGGAAGATCAATTGAAGACCAAGACTAAAGAGAAGTTGAAGGTTACATAGGTATCATTGTACATCCTTTCTCTTTAGATTTCCAAGACAAGGCAAAGTGTTTTTTAAAAGAGTTTTTTCAAACACACTTAAGAACTTAAAATGGATTAGTGAATGGTTATGTGGTGGACCAACATGTTGGGACCATCATAAACATTCCAAAATTATCATATGAGTCGAGTTCCAAAAGCCAAAAATCAAACAAGCAATAAAAACACAAAATCTGCTGATTTTTAGGCTTCTCGGAACTCCGAGATTTTTCTCGGAGCTCCGAGCTCGGAACTCCGAGAAATGGTCCAGTAGAATATTTTCTTCTTCTGCCTGTTCTCTCGGAACTCCGAGAACCTCGTGACAGACCAAAATATAGCCGTTGGGATTTGAATAAATTTGTGATTTTTAATATTACCACCCCCAAACGGTCATATTTTGATGAGAGGTTATATATACAACATCAAGAGGACTTTTCCTCTCTCTTGAAAATTTTGAAGAATCATCATTAAGCTTTCAAACACTTACAAATCCTTTTAGCTTGAGAAATTGTTTTCTTCCCCCCAAACTTGCCTTGCAACTTGCAAATCTTTTGAGTTTGGATTTAGGCCTTCACTTGCAACCTACATTGGAAAGCTATCAAGGGACTACATTGTGCATCAAGCTTTCAAGAAGAAGCCAAGCAAATCTTCATCTTCCATTATTTTAAAGGTGGCTAGGGCATCCTATCTTAATACCCTAGAGAGCAATCGCTTAGAACTCGGCGAAGAAGGAGAGTCGGTGTAAAGGTGTAAGGGCATCCTTATTTAATATCCCTTGGAAATGTAATCGCCTATGAGCCGGGCATCGTGGAGGTCTCCAATAATGGAAATCCTTAAGGACGATCTTAAGAAGAGTGGAGTAGGGCTTTGCCCGAACCACTATATATCGGTGTGTTCTTTCTTATTCTTGCACTTTCATTCTTATTTTTGGTTTGGTATTTCTATTTGTGTTGATCTCATTTGAACTAACCAAAATCTAATTAAGAGAAGAAAATTCTAATTAGGGTTCACTAATTAATTTTCAAAAGGGCTAATTCTAGTTTTAAAATCAATTCACCCCCCCTCTTGTGTATTTCACAAGTGTTCCTAAATAGGGCTCTAATGGTTCCTACGATGTAAACCGCAATCCAACAGTTCCGAAAGACATGGAGTGAGTTAGTTCAATTTGTTGAATTTAATGATTTTCGATTTCTGAAGATTTTCGATTCCTAAACATCTAAGGAATACCAAAGGCTCTATGGTTCGCAATTTTCGGCCTCGAATCACAACCATGGAAGGGAATCGTGCTCTCAACCCTTGTATAATTTAGCACGTAAATTATAGTATCTTATTGCCTGGCATATTTCTCAGGAATTCCATGGACAGTAGACCTCGGACCCAATATCATACTACAATTTACGCACTCCAATTATGCTGGATCGATCGCAATTAGTATAAGATTATGGTTACGATCTCGGCAGTTAAATTGTCACAAACCCTAAGGTTTCTGTTTCAAATAGTTAGGGATTGAATTTATGATGAAAAGTTAAGATTTTTTGGAGATTTTTACTGACTTTTGTATTGATTTGCTATTAAATTGTGATTTAATATCATTAAGACCAGATTGCTAGGAATACACAGTAACCCTAAGCAATCGAACTCCAAATCAGTTGAAACTTTTCTAGTAACAACATATGGATGATTGTGACTTACTGGAAAATTTTCATGAATTACCATTAAGATTTGATATCAATTCCCGATTTTTCAAAATCCAAATCAGATTATAGATTAAAACAGCAACCTATATCATATCACTTTTAAATTACTCCAAACTTTTACAGAATAAATATATAAATGATTAAAGCTTACTGAAAAATTGGCATGAATTATCATTAAGATTAGATATCAATGTCCGATTTTTCAAAATTCAAATCAGATTATAGATTAACATAGTAACCTATAGCATATCAATTTCAAATCAACTTAAACTCTTACAGTATAAAGATAATCATGAAATTATAATACTGTATGACTTTCAGGGATTTTTATAACGATTTGATGCCCATTTAAATTCAGACAAAAATAAGATAAAATCAAAGAATTACTTAAAAGGCAAACCTAATGGTATCCTAAAATCAAATGAAAAATTCCACTAGATATATAATAGATTATAGAATTTATTATCAAAATTTCAAAACTTAAAACTTAAATCTCCTCCATAAAATTGGTTTTTAAATATAATAGATCAATTTATTTCCTAGGCGTTAAAACCTGTTTATTAAAATAAATTGTAAAACCTTATCAAATCTTTGCAAAATTAATTGAAAATATTTCTCTAACATTCCAGTAACCAAAGTTACTGGTTTGTAAAGAAAAATTTTGAAAATATATTAATTTAATAAGAAAAAGAATTATGGCACGTAAAACGGGGAAGCGATTAGAAAACAGTAAAAACCATATTTGTTTTAAAATATTTTTCAATGAAAACTTCCATTTATTATTAGGCTTTAATTCTGGAAAGTTTCATCAATTTTTAAAATGATTTGGTATTTATTAAAAATAGCCGGAATTTAAAATAATTAATAATCCAATTAAATAAACTCCAAAAAATATGAAAATTTTTGGGTGATCTAAAAACCTTGTAAAACTACTAGAAACAAACTTTCACTAAATTTAGACATGATTTGATATACTTTTGGCTCCAATAATCAAGAAATAACCCTTTTTTGGGGTTATTCTTTGAAAAATAGAATGAAAAATAAAACGGCTGAACCGCGGTTGGAAATTAAGTTTCCAGTAGTTTTGTATTTTATATAAAACCCAGAAAATGTCATTTTTTTAAAAGAACCATGTTTTCAAACACTTGCTTTGATAATCTAATTTAAATCCATATTGAATAAAAACACAAGAAAACCATTTTTAAATTGAGGAAAATTATTTTTTGATAAAATTTTGGATTTTGAAAACTCATAATCTATATTACAACATACTGAAATTTCAAAGAAAAACTCGTTGATTTGATCCATCAAAATTAAAACCCTAGCATGCTTTTTCTACTTCACAAAGATGAGGAATCCTTACCGTTGATCGGGATCATTGTCTCTAGGGTTGGTGATCCAGGATATACGCTTTGTCCAACCCTTTTATACGCTAAAAAAAGGTAGAAAGAATATTCCAATAATTCTTGATTGTGATCACTTGGAGAAGAAGAAGGAATTCAAGAATTCCTTTTATGAACTACACTTGAGAGAGAGATCACACTTAAAGAGAGAAAAAAAAATTCTTGGGAGGAGAGAGAAAAATGACGAATTTGGATTTTTTCCAATCCTTTCTAGCATTGTTTGCTTTGATTTTTATACAAAAAAAGCTAGGGTTAAGAGATAAATAGTAATTTCCAATGTGAGAGCTCCCTTTTTGATAACTGAAACCTTGATCTAACGATTGGTAATCTAGAACAACGGCTCTCTTGGATACTGAAAATTGGGAAGTGGAATTTTTCCTTCGACAGGTGTTTAGATAAATATTTCTTGACCAGGATAGTATTCAACTACCAGGAAGGAAATTAAAAATTTTAAGGGTTCATCTTTCAGAGAAACTGGCTCAACCACCATTGCATCTGAGGTTCTTCCAAGCTTAAGGTGCCTTCCTGGGGTATGATCTTCTTTGGAACTGCACTTCCCGATGTTTCTACTTCGGAATACTTTTGAGCTGATATTCTTTAAAACGAAGCTCTTTGACTAGATGCTCGAGATCTTTCCTTCAGGATTAACTTGGCGCAGGTACAATCGCAGGGAGCTGACGACACTGAGCCTCTTTCACCGAGACAGTTGCATCATTTGGACACAAGGACGGCGGTTGACTCTTCTTAAAGAAGAAATTTGGGTAACGGACACTATTCAAAGGATTGAGGAACTCTGAAAGTGTGAACTTAGAATGACAAAGATTGACTAACTACACTGACAGACATAGTGATGCTTCTGACTTAGTTAACGTTTTGTTTGGTAAGTCTATCCTTTCAAAGAGTAGTTTCTTAATTGATAAACACTGGACTTCTTCCTTAAAACAGTAATGCCTTAAGGATTTAGTTACCATTCCTATGATTGCTTGGTTTCAATGCCCCAAATTTCTAGGATGACACTTGAACTCGCTTGAACTTCTTTTTGATCCTCAGTCTTGATACCGGCTGTAGCCTTCTTATAATGATTCTCTTACCGTAACTAAGTCACCTCTTCGGGATTTTTAACTTAGCGGACCGTGTTAGCCTTAACTTTTGCCTGAACCACCATTCTAGGTTTTCGATCCAGCAGGCTATCCCCTTAGCTTTTGCCTAAGCTGCCCTTTCGGGTTTTCAACTTAGCAGGAGAATGATCTTAAATTTTGCCTAGACCGCCCTTTCAGGTTTTTCAATCTAGCAGATCTTCAAACTCCGTTCTTTTTTTTCTTTTTCACCTTTTTGTGTTTCAGGACCTAGATCATTAATTCTGAACACCGGAAGGACTTTATAGGTAGGATAGGGCTTTTCAAAGAATGGCTTAAGGTTCAACAAAGATTTCGACCGAACCTCTGAACAGGTTGCCTACGTATCCCAGGGTAGGAATCAGGTCGTGCGTAGTTCAAGGCGAATGCCCCTAGTTTGAAGATAAATTGTTTGAAGGTTAATTGATTTTTCTTTTCTTGAATGATTGACTTTTCTTCTTTTGGAACTTGTCCCTCTTTTTTTTTGGAACGATTGAATTTCTTTTCTTTTTTTGAATCGACCGAACTCGGTTTAACCGAGCTGCCTACGTACCCCAGTGTAGGGATCAGGTCTCGCGTAGTTCGGGGCGGATGCCCCTAGTTTGATGGGTTTTCAAGAAAATTTCATTCATGCTCAAAGGGTTTGTAAACCGGTATTTTTTTTTTACATTGGGTTATGATTCTGGGATTTGTTTAACCAAAGGAGGCCTTCCAATGTTCAGGTTTGGAATTGATCTAGGTTGATGAGTTCTCTTTATCATTATTTTTTTTCGGAGTTTGACGGCATTTCCAGGTAAGAGATAATGGATCTTCTTCTTTCAAGATTCTAATATGTGCTTTCGACTTTCATAGAGCGAAACTTGTTCTTTGACATCCTTCATCTATGGATTTGTAACTCTTGATATTTGATGATCACTTCTCAATGCTTGCTCTTGAACTTCTTATCTTGAATTTGTTAGCTTCATGTTATGAATTTGAGAACCAAGGTCATTGATTGGAAATATGAAAGTTGTTTCCACTCTATGCCCCTTGTATAGCATATGATATTCACTTTATTCTTTCTTAAACCTTCTATCTGGGTCTTTCTCCTGGCATTAATGGTAGGGCTTACTGGACCATCTCTTTATTCTCGAAATAGGTTTATCAATTTCTCACATTCTTCAGAGGGTAATGTATTTTCAATCGGCATTCACTGAATCAAAGTTTCAGTGCCAGTGTTTACCACTTCAATTTCATCTTTGAAAGGCTGGGATTGGCGCTCCTCCTCTTGTTCAAGTAATTGTTGTGACTCAAGTGGAGTTTCGTCAATTTTGTCCTCATTTGAGGAGGGAGTCTTACTTTAAGATCAGAAGCATACTTAAGAAACAGACACAAATGAACTATTGGGACTGAAATTTTATTTAAAGAGAAAGCTATTACATCTGTCGACCTATCCTGAACATGCTCAGGATTCACAACTCTAAATAAAAAGAAAAGCAAAAGATAACTTGCCTGGACTAGGCATTGACCTTGAACTGTAAGGCCGGACTCAACAATTGTACTGACCATGATGACTGACTCAACATAAAATAGTAAATGACTAAAACTTTAACTGCTGCAACTGTCTAGCTTTGGAGGCTCGGCGAAGGCTGGCTCATGAATGGTACTTTCAACTTCTGATTCTTTTCATTGTAACTAGACCTGTGCTTCTTTGAACCCTCAGTTATCTAAGCATTGCGATCGGCTGACGGCAGTACTGCATGATTCGGGTAGGCTAATTTCTTTCATCAATCAACTTTTGGATCTTAAATTTTAAGGCAATGCAATTGTCAGTAAGGTGGTCAGGGCCTCTATGGTATTCACAATACTGGTCCATTCTCCAATTTGCTGGTAAAGGATTAGGAGGAGCCCTAATGCCTGGTAGGGTAATGTGACCTGAAGCTAACCCTTGCTGCAAAATGACTGATGGTGGAAATGAGAGAGAGGGGTAAATTCCTTCTTAAGCGCTTGCTTAGGTGTAGCCGTTAACTGATTGTATTTGAATACCGTAGGATTTTGTAGCTCCTTGATTTGTTTTGAAGTAAAATTGCCTCTGTTATAAGCCCCATGTGTTGTGGCCACTTTGATTTCCTGACCTATAGAGACCGGGCTCAATATATTTCGACCCATCATTGTACATTGCTAGTCGTGATTATCGTGAGACTTTCTCTTCATTTGCTCAAACCACGGTTTGCGGTCATCAGGAAAGGATGGAGTTTCACCGCTTGACAAAATATTTTGAGGGTCGAGGAGCTCCATGTTTATAAGGTCTTGAATATCATATTTCAAGCTGAGGCATTTATCAGTAGCATGACCAGGACGTAAATGGTAATCACAAAATTCTTTCATTTGGAAGGTCCTGGGAAGAGGATTAGGAACAAGCTCTGGTCCCAATAGTGTTATCATTCTTTTCTTGAGCAACCATTTCAAAGCATCAGGTCGCGAGATCAGCAAGTCAGTGAATTCTCTTTTAGGAGTTTCAGATGGTGGCTCTTGGTCATATTCAAGAATTAAGGGCCCAACAGAATCCTGCTGGTGATGAGAGACAGAGTTCCTGGTAACAACATCCTAGACTTTGGTATTTTTGTCAGCGAAATGCTCAGAACTTTGGGACTGACAATACCAGGTTTGCATTTGTTGCTTCATCTGATGAACTTCTTCTGTTAACGCAGCCATTTGTCTAGAGAGATTCACAATTAGTTCTTCCGAACCCATAACCATGGAGAGGCTCGGATCTTTGCCCTTAGAAACAACAATGGTTGGACCAAATTTCTCAGTATGTTGAGCTTTGATGAATCGATTTTCTTCCTTCAATTCCTTTGTTTGTTGGACGAGCTGGGTCAAGGCTTCCACGATGTAAGAGAGCTGTGAATTTTTCATAGAGTCTGCCATGAGTATGGAAGGAGAGGATTAGAGACGCTTCCAAAGAAAATGGGGAATTAGCTTCCTCATTGACCGCGAATAGATTCAAACCCAAGAAGCTTTCCTGGATTTTTAGTTCTGAACAGTCCTGAGATGGAAACAATAAGAACGATATATGAGCTTGACATTCAAGGAGTATTCATTCTCAATGACTGAAAAAAAGATTACACATTTAAGCAAGTAATTGGGACAATAGAATGAATCATAAAGGACCAAGGCATGACAATGATGACAGATTCGCATAGGGGAATGCCCCTAGTTCAAGGATAATGAGAGTGAACTCTGAAGGACTTAGCAAAATATTCTTGAAAAAAGTTACCCTTAGAGTAAGAAGAGACTAAGGGTACAAGTACGATCAGATCATCAAGATTGCATAATCAAATGATTGGGACACAATTCCTGCCAATTGAGAAAGGGAATGAAGATACAATCGAATCACACAAGAGGCGAATGATAGACACATGATCAAAAGATTAGATAGCTTACATAAGGTTACTTTCAAAGGGTAGATCAAGAATAACTAATCCTATGCGATCTTAGGGAAGACGGGATTTATATCCTAACCCCAAAGGGAAAGTTTTTTAATCTTCGTACATTTTAACAGTGTTCCCTGAAGGCATCAAACCCTAATCCTAATCTAGCGGAGTGGAGAGAGAATCTCGACTCATGACTTTGTTTGTGTACCTAAGGACCGATCGTAGCCATTGGAAGATGGACTACGGCCTAATCTAGACACAAATGGGTAGGATATCCTAAGCTAGGCTCACACACGTGATGCACGTGTGTTCGTATACTACATGCATGTGTGGGTTAATCTAGGGTAAGGCCAAGAGTTCCCTTAGCGCGAATCCATGCTCAATATACTGTACCAGTGTCCTGCGTATCAGTACGTGAACAAGAGATCCGTTTACGCACCATAAAGGTACTAGGCTAAGAGTGGAATGCTTCTCTAGCACAGAGGCACCAGGTGATGAAATCCCAGTCAACCATGCTAGATAACACTCCGGGTTCCTAAAATAGGATGTGTGTGAATGTGAGATGCAAGAGTTTAGATGCAAGTGATGTAAGTGTGTGCAATATGTTTGCACAATCTATTATGCCTTCAGATTTCATGAGCCAATTAAAATAAATTCAAATGAATTATCTTTTAAAATTTTAATGAAGTTAGGTGGTCCCCAGCAGAGTCGCCAAACTATGGGACTCGATCCCGCGAGAGGGAAATGGCGCGAGCGGCGCCACGCTCTCTTGGTCTATAATACCCACGCGAATGGCGTGTATTTTTTATTATTGATTTTAATTACCCAACCAAGCAGGCAATAACCAAGCCATAGGGTGCAAACAAACGTGCAACCCAGTACCCATAAGGGCAGGGGTAAGCCGCCGAGCCTAGCGAGGTGTGATTTAATTCATCTTTTCCGTGAACTTGGGATCACTAAGGCAATCCGAATTCCACGCAAAAGAGAGTGACAGAGTCGCCACCTAGATGAGGGATCTAAGACCCATAATTGACCAGAAATCTAGACTCGTTACCTGGTTACGAGAATGGAAGGTATGGGGAGTTACCACCACATGCACCATTCATGCCCGATAATCGGTCTTCAATTCCAAAAGTTAACTCTTTTGAATTTCTTTTAAATGGCTCATTTAACTCTATATTAATGTGCGAACTACATGACATGCATCCTAAGATCTAATTTCAGTGTAATTCCTAAATGTGTATCTTGATTTTCTTAATTTGTTTGAATTCAATCTAAGTGAAAGTTCTAAAATTCTAATTTCATGGAAAGTCCTAAGTGATTTAATTACTTTTAATTTAAAGATTAATGTACAAAACCCCACCACTTATGTGTGGAGCCGACTCGTGATTGGTATGCCATCAAGCATCCAAGCTGCCTACGTACCCAAGCCTCACTGGGATCAGAGTCGACGTAGTTCGATGCACCTGAACTAAGCTACTTATGCCTAACTCATCTAGGACACCGATCTAGACTGGCTTGACTGTTTCAACAGTTTTAAGAGAAATTATTTAATTCAAGTTGAAGAGTTTATTATCCTAGGACTTCATCTAAGATGCTATATGGTCCTATCTAAGATGCTATATGGTCCTATCTAAGTGCAAGACATCCCTTTAACTAATGCAGGTGAACCTACATCATAGGTAACTAGGCTTGTCCTATGAGAAAAGTGAGGTGACTAGTGTAACTAGATCTATGGCACGGTTGCTATCCATAGCAAACGCCCGTGATGAGGCTGGACTCCTAACTCTAGGACTCCCTAAAACTTAGGACACAACATGACACAAGTGTTCCTAAATGGGGCTCTAATGGTTCCTACGATGGAAACCGCAATCCAACGGTTCCGAAAGACATGGAGTGAGTTAGTTCAATTTGTTGAATTTGATGATTTTCGATTTCTGAAGATTTTCGATTCCTAAACATCTAAGGAATACCAAAGGCTCTATGGTTCGCAAGTTTCGGCCTCGAATCACAACCATGGAAGGCAATCGTGCTCTCAACCCTTGTATAATTTAGCACGTAAATTTTAGTATCTTATTGCATGGCATATTTCTCAGGATTTTCGTGGACAGTAGACCTCGGACCCAATATCATACTATAATTTACGCACTCCAATTATGCTGGATCGATCGCAATTAGTATACGATTATGGTTACGATCTCGGCAGTTAAATTGTCACAGCATAGCCAATTTACAAAGGCAATCTATGAACCCTAAGGTTTCTGTTTCAAAAAGTTAGGGATTGAATTTATAAATGGAAGATTTTTACTGACTTTTGTATTGATTTGCTATTAAATTGTGATTTAATATCATTAAGACCAGATTGCTAGGAATACACAGTAACCCTAAGCAATCAAACTCCAAATCAGTTCAAACTTTTCCAGTAACAAGATATGGATGATTGTGACTTACTGGAAAAATTTCATGAATTACCATTAAGATTTGATATCAATTCCCGATTTTTCAAAATTCAAATCAGATTATAGATTAAAACAGCAACCTATATCATATCACTTTTAAATTACTCCAAACTTTTACAGAATAAATATATAAATGATTAAAGCTTACTGAAAAATTGGCATGAATTATCATTAAGATTAGATATCAATGTCCGATTTTTCAAAATTCAAATCAGATTATAGATTAACACAGTAACCTATAGCATATCAATTTTAAATCAACTTAAACTCTTACAGTATAAAGATAATCATGAAATTAGACTACTGTATGACTTTTATGGATTTTTATGACGATTTGATGCCCATTTAAATTCACACAAAAATCAGATGAAACCAAAGAATTACTTAAAAAGCAAACCTAATGGTATCCTAAAATCAAATAAAAAATTTCAGTAGATATATAATAGATTATAGAATTTATTATCAAAATTTTAAAACTTAAAACTTAAATCTCCTCCATAAAATTGGTTTTTAAATATAATAGATCAATTTGTTTCTTAGGCGTTAAAACCCGTTTATTAAAATAAATTGTAAAACCTTATCAAATCTTTGCAAAATTAATTGAAAATATTTCTCTAACATTCCAGTAACCAAATTTACTGGTTTGTAAAGAAAAATTTTGAAAATATATTAATTTAATAAGAAAAAGAATTATGGCACGTAAAACGGGGAAGCGATTAGAAAACAGTAAAAACCATATTTATTTTAAAATATTTTTCAATGAAAACTTCCATTTATTATTAGGCTTTAATTCGGGAAAGTTTCATCAATTTTTAAAATGATTTGGTATTTATTAAAAATAGCCGGAATTTAAAATAATTAATAATCCAATTAAATAAACTCCAAAAAATATGAAAATTTTTGGGTGATCTAAAAATCTTGTAAAACTACTAGAAACAAACTTTCACTAAATTTAGACTTGATTTGATATACTTTTGGCTCCAATAATCAAGAAATAACCCTTTTTCGGGTTTATTCTTTGAAAAATAGAATGAAAAATAAAACGGCTGAACCGCGGTTGGAAATTAAGTTTCCAGTAGTTTTGTATTTATATAAAACCCAGAAAATGTCATTTTTTTAAAAGAACCATGTTTTCAAACACTTGCTTTGATAATCTAATTTAAATCCATATTGAATAAAAACAAAAGAAAACCATTTTTAAATTGAGGAAAATTAATTTTTTGATCAAATTTTTGATTTTGAAAACTCATAATCTATATTATAACATACTGGAATTTCAAAGAAAAACTCGTTGATTTGATCCATCAAAATTAAAACCCTAGCATGCTTTTTCTACTTCACAAAGATGAGGAATCCTTACCGTTGATCGCGATCCTTGTCTCTAGGGTTGGTGATCCAAGATATACGCTTTGTCCAACCCTTTTATACACTAAAAAAAGGTAGAAAGAGTATTCTAATAATTCTTGATTGTGTGATGCCTTGGAGAAGAAGAAGGAATTCAAGAATTTCTTTTGTGAACTACACTTAAGAGAGAGATCACACTTAAAGAGAGAAAAAAAAATTTCTTGAGAGGAGAGAGAAAAAGGACGAATTTGGATTTTTTCTAATTCTTTCTAGTATTGTTTGCTTTGATTTTTATACAAAAAAGCTAGGGTTAAGAGAGAAATAGTAATTTCCAATGTGAGAGCTCCCTTTTTGGCTTGTTTCCAATTTTCCCCTCTTGCTTTGTTTCTTTCTTATTTCCAAATTGGATTTGATTCCAATCTTAATTTCTTGTCGATCAAGACATGCTATTCTCATTCCACATTGCTTCTTTGGAAGAAAACTTTTTTAAGCAATCATTCATCTTTTCCTTCTTTTCATTTTTTAATCTTTTTATTTTTCTTTTAACAAATATGATGTCACCATTGTGACATCATCAAGGTTGGGTGCTCAACTCATGTGGGTCAACCATGTGGGCCGCCCACCATGGTGGTTGACCCATATGGGTGAAATCCACATGAGCTCCATCTTTGCGAGCTTTAGCCCAATAGGCCATTTCACACGGGTTTCGGGTTTCTCCGTAAAAAATCAATAAAATTTTTCTAAATTTAACATTCTATATATGGACCCAACCCATTTGACATTTATGGTGCATCCCTCGCACATGATTGGACCATCTTTTTTGAAAAATAACTTTTCGGACCAAAATGCCCCTATTTGACCGTTACACATCCAAACGCGACCAAAATAACCTCAGATTGATTCACCCCTAAAGGGAAAAATTAAAAATGGAATGTCTTTCTGGTCAAACTTCAAAAATAGAAACTTTTAAAATTGGGTCCTTTCGGTGAGCAATATTAAACAGGATCATTTGGTATCCCCTGAAAATACCCAAAATGCCCTCAACACTTAGAATTTCCAAATTAAGCGAAACTCCTGAGAAATTCTAAATTTAACAGGTTTTCCAAAAGTCAGGAAATCATTCATAATCTCTCAAACATATTTCAGGGATCAAAAGAATTACACAGGAAAAAACCAAATTACTGGCGAGACTAGGGAAAACCCTGAGAATTCTAAAAATAACAGATTTTCGAAAATTTATGAACGGACTCAAGATTTTTTAGATACAACTTAGGGACCAAATATGATATGTTTGAAAATGTCTAAAATACCCCCGAAGTGCAAGACTAAGAGAAAATCTTGAGAGATCTAAATTTAGCAGGTTTCCCAAATCTTACAAAATTACTCTTAATCCATCAGCCGTACCCTCGCGATGGTTTGGGACATATGAGAAATGATTGAAATATCCATAAGATGATGAAAATGTGGAAGCCCCATGAGTTTATAAAAATAGCAGCTTTTTCAAAATTTGTAAAATCACTCAAGATTTCTCAAATATAACTCGGGAGTCAAATGAGATACATCGGGAATGACCAAAATACCCCTGCTGTTCAAAATAGGCAAAAATGAGGGAAACCCTGAAAATTCTAAAAATAGCAGGTTTTTTTCATTTGCTTGGAAACTTGAACTTTCATCTTCTAGAGGCTAAAGGAACCCCCTAGAGACCTTTAGGATCGCGAATCAACTTCAAAACTCCCATAATGAGGTGAAATCTACCCTAAAATGCATAGATGCCTGATTTAATGCTCAATACGGACTCAAGACTCGATGATACTACCGAATCTTTCGCTTTTTAAAGCGTAGCAAAATGTGGGTGTCTACACAACCTAATGAAAACCATGGGCTGACTATATGCTTCCTAGTCTAGCCATCGGTTCGACTAAATGTCTAACCGATCGGCTCGAGGCCTCCTAACTCTAGGGACACTCACACGACAGGACACACCATATCAATACAAATCAGGACAAACTCCTAACTCTTAAACACCCCAAATATCTAGGACAGACTCCTAACTTTAAGGGAAGATCTTTTTGAAAATGTTTTGAAGAAGTTTTGTATTTTTGGAAATTTTAAAATGTTTATTTTTAAAGGTTTGGCTGGACTTGGGATGTGGATCTTAAGCTGCACTACGTACCCTATGAGAAGGGATCAAGCCAACGTAGTTCGGAAACGGACATTCCTAACTACTCTCCTAATGACTCAAGATTTTTAAGATTTTTGGTTTTTCATATGTTTTGATACTTTTGAAATTTCTGAATGTTTTTGAGTTTTTGACACAAGAGGACAAATTCCTATCATCATAAGGGGAGGACAGACTCCTGAATATCCCACAAAGGTTGGACAACATCCTATGCTTTGCGGGGGGAAAGAACAGAATCACAGCTCTGCAAGAGTTGGACAGCATCCTATACCTTGCAAGGAACTGGATAAAATCATATAATTTGATGAGAGGCTGGACGAAAATCTAACCCCTATGATGATATGACAGACTCCTAAAAGATTGACTCTCTAACTAAAGACAGATTCTCTAGCTAAAGGACTGACTTCTAGTGTACAACCCTAAGAAGGAAGTGCCAATGAGACTAGGCTAGTCTCCTAAACATAGAGATGGGCTCCATTGCCCTTGCAAAGACAAGATGGGTACGGTTTTTAACAGACCAAGTCGGTCTTTAACCTAAAGGAGATGTTCTATTTGAGACTTGGGTAGTCTCCTATGTATGACTCGCTAATGAGACAAAGCTTGTCTTCAAAAGGTATGATTTTCTCTGCACGAAACATAGCTTGTCTCCCTAAATAGGGGCTCTAGTTGACTCTTTCATCGCCCTGGCAATGAGAAGGACCTTATGTTTTAAGGGATACAAAAGACTGGGCAAGTCTTAAAATAAATGAGGGGAGTGCTACTTGGACTAAGCGAGTCCCCTATGGATGGGCTTGGGCTATCGCCTTCATCGCCCTGGCGATGAATGAAAGGATCTATTGACTTGATGCTATCTTTATAAAAGACAAAAGGAAGAGGGAATAAAGGAAAGAGGGTACTACCATGACCAGGTAAGTCCCTCCAATGATGGGCTTGGGCTAGCGCCTTCATCGCCCTTGCAATGAGAGGGAAGATACATATATTTTAATTTGTACATTGAAGCAACATCAGAAGTTTTGAAGCAAATATTACCATAAAAAATATGAAACGCATAAATGTCAAGCCTTGAAACTATACAGAACCTATCCAAGTCATAATTCAGTACCTTTAATATTTAAACCAATTCATTTCTTCGTAAGCACATGAATGACCTATCTGCTATCATCCTAACAAAGCTGAGAAAGCATACTTTTAATTCTAAAAATACAGCAAATCTACTTATATTATTTATGCCAGATGAAGAGCAATTAATAGGATAATAATAATAGAAATGACACCTTTCTATTCCATACATGAGAAAATGTGTTTGCTTACTTTTACATTCTGAAACATGTTGCTTACCATGAAAAAATACTCTTGAACCTCAATCTCCCTTTTTTTTTATCTAAGAAACCTTATTCCACAACCAGCTAAACAAAGTAGGGTATTCATTTTATTTTATTTTAATCTTACATGGAAAACATTTTACTACTGAGCCATGGGATCCTGTCCTAAAAAAAAAAAGGGATTTTTATTTAAAAATCTCCCACACACATCAATATACTTGTCTAAAAAAATACAACATAAGCTAATAGAGGACAAAGCATATCATTATGCACATGACGTTTTTGCCTTTAAACCCAACATATGCTCATCACAACATAAACCAATGACACAACATCTTTATGATTTGAACAAGTGGAAAACAGAATTTTATCCAAAAATTTGTATACGAGACAAACATACTTGAGACCCAAGAGGTAGTCATCAAAGCCCACGGTATCCCTCAGATCCTATGCATATCAACTTCATATACTCTAGAAAACGACATTATCAATGTCCTTTTAATTAGAATCTCTAATTTAACCCTTCATCACTAAAAAAAAAGAAACTATTAAAATTTTCAACCAATAAAATTCTTCACAAAATAAGCTAAATTAGTTTAGTTCTCCAAGCCTGATGATGTTCATAAATACCAGACGCAAATCCTACAATCCTAATGCATTGTCTGAAGAAAAAACCATTAAATTTAGCTCATTGTAAATGCCTTATGCTTACATTTGACACATCTTGAGACCATTCATGGATAAACTATCATCTAATGTATAGGGGTAAACAAAGGTAAAAATCTTCACTTTTTCATAACCCAGACAACAAGAATTATAAGATCTTCATCATGCATAGGTATGGAAAATGACAGTAACCACATTCTCATTTCAAAACCCTGTTATACAATGGGATACACTATGACACAGAACACTAACATCATCTCCCTACCAACATAAAACATGACCCGGGAACCTCCTCTATGCTTGGGTTTGCTTAGATCAAAGAAATAGAATCTGATAAGGAAATTTGAAATGGATTTCAAAGGGGGGTTCAAGTGATGGTTGACGATGTGGAGAATACATGTCCATTTAAACTGTTGTTAGAGATTCAAGGCATTGTCAAGAAAGATTGTGTGAATATTGTTCATTCAAGGAAAGAAATGACATCATTACTGCCTTAACACCTCCATGATAAAGACTCACCTAACAATTTCTCAATCAAGTAACCATATCACATTATCATGAGGACTTGACGACAATCATCAAGAAAATTGTGAATATTGAATGATTCCCAGCCATGACATCTAAAATTTATCAATTTAACTTATAAAAAAATAATTCAACCTGGAATTTAAGAATCAAGCATACCTTTTCGAAATCAGAGTTCTTTAAAACAATGATTGTCACCTTTCTCAATCTCATGACCTTCAGCACCTTGATGTTGAGAAGATATTGCCAAAAACGATGATTCTCACCGAAGTATGAAGGAAATAGAACATCTACCATAGAGCTTTAAAGCTATTAAAGCTTTAACCCTCAAAGAACACTTCAAAATTCAAGACCTGAGCTTGTGAAGGTCAAATTTAAAGCTTTCTAAAAAAAAATCTAAACATGCCTAATCTCAGGTTGTATAAAGTGGATCTAGGGTTTCAACTGCTAGAAGAAGGATTTCTTAGGATTTCAAGAGGTATAGTTGAAAAAGAAGAAGAAGAAGAAGAAGATTTGGCCGGGGCTCACCGGAGCTTGCCGGAGAAGATGGAGGGTTGATCGGAAAATATGATTTTCTCTCTCTCTCGCTCTCTGCTTCTCTCTTCTCACGGAAATCTCTCTATCCACCTCTCAAATCTTCTCTCTATTTTGTGATGGAGATGCTGACCGGAGCTTTGTTGATCGGATCTTAGGGTTTTTTGAGGAGAAAAATAGGGTTTCGGTGGAAGAATACCTCAGATCTAAGGTAAAACAGCAAGCCCTAGGGTTATTTTGGATGAGATCTGTTTTCTCTCTCTTGATTTGCCCTTCTCTTTCTCTCTCTAAATTTGCAAAAAAAAAAATTCTCGATCCATCAAAATGAGGGTTAAATGATATTTATAAGCAAATTAAATGGTTGATATTTGCACTACTAAAAATGATGGGCGCGCGGTTGCGCGAAAATTGATAAGGCACGCGAAGAAATCGCGTCCTTTCTGGCCCAGGTTCGGCCCTAGACGAGATAGATTCGCCCCCTACCAGATAAATTCACCCCCCTTTTGCGAACTTGCACTAAGACTTTGCTCGACTCGTTCGTTAGGCAAACGAACTCGGATTTCGACGAAATTTTGCAGGTACCTTAGTGGGACCCTAAGCTAGCTTAGGGTGAAGTTTGGGACCCTACCTAGTTGATTTGATGGGGGCTTTTGCTCAAACACGGGAGGCTCAAGGTACGGTCAAAATGAGGTGTCTACAACAGGGATGAGAGTATGTACCTTTTTTAAAAGACCGCCCCAAACGCCACCCAAAATTAAAACCTGTATAACTCTCTCATTTTTTGTCCAAAAGTGGTGAAATTTCAACTATTCGGAGGCCTTCAAATTCCCTTTTAAAGGAAAAAAGCTCGTCAAAATATTTATCAGGATCCATTTAAAAAAATATTTATCGGGATGATTAAGTTATGGTCTCTCTTGGCTAAAAAGCGTTAAAACGTAAACTTGGGATTAAAAGGGAGTTATTTAGTACAAGATCCAGAACTTTCTCATTTTATGACTAAATCAAGTGCAATCAGTCTCTACATACCGACCTCGAAGGTTTCTTTCGAACGCAACAAATTCAACACAAATACTCATAGGGATGAGAGGGTTATGTTCCTTTTTTTAAGGCCGTTCGAAACGTCACCCAAATTAAAAAACCTCTATAACTCTCTTATTTTAAGTCCAAAAGTGGTGAAATTTCAACCATTCGGAGGCCTTCAAATTCTCATTCAAAGGAAAGAAAGCTTGTCAAAATATTTACCGGGATGATTGTGCTATTGTCTTTTTAGTTTAAAAGGCTTTAAAATGTAATTTTGGGATTGAAAGGGAGTTATTTAGTAAAACATCCACAACTCTCTCGTTTTAAGACTAAATAGGTGAAATCAGAATTAAAACGTAATTTTGGGATTGAGAGGGAGTTATTTAGTAAATCATCCACAACTGTCTCATTTTAAGACTAAATCAAGTGAAATCAGTATTGAAACGTAATTTTACGATTTAAAGGGAGTTATTTGTTAAAACATTCATAACTCTCTCATTTGAAGTCTAAATCAAGAGAAATCATTCTTTACATTCCCATTTCGGTGTTTTATTTCGAACCCAACAAATGGCACCCAAAAACTCAAAGGGATGAGAGAGTTATGGTCCTTTTTTTAAAGACCGTGCGAAATGTCACCCAAAATTAAAACCTCAGTAACTCTCTCATTTTAAGGCCAACAGTGGTGAAATCTGAACCAATCGGAGGCCTTTAAAAGTTCTCTTTAAAAAAAAGCACGTAAAATTATTTACCGGGTTGATTGAGTTATGGTGTTTCTAGCCTAAAAGCGTTAAAACATAATTTTGGGATTTATTGGGAATTATTTAGTAAAACATTCATAACTCTCTCATTTTAAGACTAAATCAAGTGAAATCAGCGTTAAAATGTAATTTGGGGATGGAAAGGGCATTATTTAGTAAAGCATCCATAACTCTCTCAATTCAAGTCTAAATCAAGTGAAATCAGTCTTTACGCCATCTCGATGTTTTCTTTCGAACCGAACAAATGGCACCCAAAAACTCAAAGGGATTAGAGAGTTATGGTCCTTTTTTTAAAGACCGTGCGAAATGTCACCCAAAAATAAAACCTCCATAACTCTCTCATTTTATGTCCAACAATAGTGAAATTTCAACCAATCGGAGGCCTTTAAAAATTCTCTTTAAAAAAAAGCACATAGAAATAATCACCGGGATGATTGAGTAATGGTCTTTTTAGCCTAAAAAGTGTTAAAACGTAATTTTCAGATTGAAAGGGAGTTATTTAGTTAAACATCCATAACTGTCTCATTTTAAGACTAAATCAAGTGAAATCAGTCTCTACATACCCATCTCGAAGGTTTCTTTCGAAGCCAACAAATGGCACCCTAAGAACTCTCCAGCATCCGTTGCAGAACTCTGCAAATGGTCAAATCCTTGAGGGTGAGATATCTACTTTGAGTGGGTCTCTTCAAGCTGCAGTCCAAGATCCCAGCAGTCCCCATGTCCCCCTCTTGCCTCCTTCGTATAGTCAGAGTCCCTTTCAAAATGTACCAAATCACTGGAAAAGCCTCTTAGTGGAACCCTCTTCTCCTCCAATCCCAACTAACCTTGACCACATCATCCCTGAGGATGCTAAGAAAGCAAGCATGGCTCTTCTATTCAATGACTCTGAAATCTGTGAATCCGAAAAAAAATGGGCCTATTGCCTCGTTGGGTACTTCATTGGGAAAAGACCTTACTTTTTCTCCCTTAGGGAGAACCTTTTCAGGAAATGGAAGTTAAAAGGTTCCCTCCACATGTTCACGCTTGAACATGGTTTTTTTCTGTTTAAATTTTCATGTGCAGATGAATGTACAAGGGTGCTAGAAGATTCTGGTCAAAGCTATGGGGGAAGACCTCTGATTCTTCAACGGTGGAATCTTGATTCTTCTTCGGAAAGGAAGATCATCACGGAAATCCCGATTTGGATCAAACTCCACGGGCTTCATCTTAAATTTTGGTCCCACCACTGTTTAAGTAGGATAGCCAGCTTGATTGGAAAACCATTATACATGGATACTCATACAGCAGAAGCTACAAGGCTGAATTTTGCTAGATTGTGTGTGTTGATCAATGCAGACCACTCCCTACCTGATTCTATCAAACTTCGAACATCTTCTGGCGAAATTTCGCAACAAATATCGTATGAATGGAAGCCTAAAGCTTGTGCTTCTTGCAGGGATTTTAGTCACCAATCAGAGGTATGCCCTTATAGGCCAAAGCAAGTGCAAGATACCCTAAAGCAGGTGTGGAGACCTGTTCTAAAAACCTCAGCATTTAGTCCAAGACAATGTCTCTGGTCCTGCTGAGTCTGAATTTACACCATCTTTTTCTCCCCTAGTTGATTCCCAAGTCAAAGAACATAACCGACTAAGCAGCAGATGGTTCCCCCTATAGAACCTGTAAAAGGGAGCTCCTATTCAGATTTAATCCCATCCTCTTCTCTCAAAGCCGCATGCGAAGATTCTTGGCAATTAGTTAACAGGAAGAAAGGGAAATTCCTTCCTATTGTGAACACCTTGCCTGTATCTAGAACCCCTTTTAAAGGGCTCATCCCTGGAAAATCTTGATTGGTTCGGGAGCTTGGTGTTTGAGGGGTTTTTTTGGCTCTCTTGTTGTTGTTGGCTCCTCTGGGTTACGCTCTCTTTGCTTGTTTTGGTGCTTTGTTTCTCTGCTTTGTTGATCTCTTTTGTTTTTTGTTGGCTTCTTTGTTTCCCCTCTCTATGAAGTTGTGGGTTGTTCTTTCTACTTATGTTTTTGTAGCCCCTGTGGCCTTTTATTGGTTTGTACTCTTTTTCATTATCAATATATCTGGTAGGGGTCCCGCCTAACCCAGCTTACCTATCAAAAAAAAAAAAAAAGTTATGGTCCTTTTCTGAAAGACTGCGCGAAAGGCCACCCAAAATTAAAACCTATATAACTCTCTCATTTTAGGTCCAAAAGTGGTGAAATTTCAACCAATCGGAGGCCTTCAAATTCTCTTTTAAAGGAAAAGATCTCGTCAAAATATTCATCGGGATGAATAAGGTATCGTCTTTCAAGGCTAAAAAGCGTTAAAACGTAAATTTGGGATTAAAAGGGAGTTATTTAGTAAAACATCCATAACTCTCTCATTTTAAGACTAAATCAAGTGAAATCAGTCCCTACTTACCCATCTCGAAGTTTTCTTTCGAACCCAACAAATTCAACCCAAATACTCCTAGGGATTAGAGAGTTATGGTCCTTTTTTTTAAGACTGTGCGAAATGTGACCCAAAATTAAAACCTCTACAACTCTCTCATTTTAAGTCTCAAAGTGCTGAAATTTCAACCATTCGGAGGCCCTCAAATTATCTTTCAAAGGAAATAAAGCTACTCAAAATATTCACTGGCATGATTGTGCTATTGTCTTTTTAGCTTAAAAAGCTTTAAAACGTAATTTTGGGATTGAAAGAGAGTTATTTAGTAAAACATCCACAACTCTCTTATTCTAAGACTAAATTAAGTGAAATCAACATTATAACGTCATTTTGGGATTGAGGGGAGTTATTTAGTAAAACAGTCACAACTCTCTCATTTTAAGACTAAATCAAGTGAACTCAGTATTGAAACGTAATTTTGGGATTTAAATGGAGTTATTTAGTAAAACATCCACAACTCTCTCATTTTAAGTCTAAATCAAGTGAAATCGTTCTTTACATTCGCATCTCGAAGTTTTCTTTCCAACCCAACAAATGGCACCAAAAAACTCAAAGGGATTAGAGAGTTATGGTCCATTTTTTAAAGACCGTGCGAAATGGCACCCAAAATGAAAACCTCCATAACTCTCTCATTTTAAGCCCAACAGTGGTGAAATTTCAACCAATCGGAGGCCTTTAAAAATTCTCTTTAAAAAAAAGCACGGAAAAATAATCACCGGGATGATTGAGTTATGGTCCTTTGTTTTAAGACCTTGTGAAACGTCTCCCAAAATTAAAACCTCTATAACTCACTTATTTTAAGTCCAAAAGTGGTGAAATTTCAACTATTCGGAGGCCTTCAAATTCTCTTTCAAAGGAAATAAAGCTACTCAAACTATTCACAGCGATGATTGTGCTATTATCTTTTTAGCTTAAAAAGCTTTAAAACGTAATTTTGGGATTGAAAGGGAGTTATTTAGTAAAACATCCACAGCTCTCTCATTTTAAGACTAAATCAAGTTAAATCAGCATTGAAACATAATTTTGGGATTGAGAGGGAGTTATTTAGTAAAAAACAACCACAACTCTCTCATTTTAAGACTAAATCAAGTGAAATCAGTATTGAAACGTAATTTTGGGATTTAAATGGAGTTATTTAGTAAAACATCCATAACTCTCTCATTTTAAGTCTAAATCAAGTGAAATCATTCTTTACATTCCCATCTCGAAATTTCCTTTCGAACTCAACAACTGGCACCCAAAAACTCAAAGGGATTAGAGAGTTATGGTCCTTTTTTAAAAAACCGTGCGAAATGTTACCCAAAATTAAAACCTCCATAATTCTCTCTTCTTAATTCCAGGAATGGTGAAATTTCTACCAATCAGAGCCATTTAAAAATTCTCCTTAAAAAAAAAGGAGGAAAAAATATTCACCGGGATGATTGAGTTATGGTCTTTTTAGCCTAAAAAGCGTTAAAACGTAATTTTCGGATTGAAATGGAGTTATTTAGTAAAGCATCTATAACTCTCTCATTTTAAGATTAAATCAAGTGAAATCAGTCTCTACATACCCATCTCGAAATTTTCTTTTGAACCCAACAAATGGCACCCAAAAAACTGACAGGGATGAGAGAGTGATGTTCCTTTTTTAAAAGACTGCCCGAAACTCCACCCAAAATTAAAACCTGTGTAACTCTCTCATTTTAGGTCCAAAAGTGGTGAAATTTTAACCAATCAGAGGCTTTCAAATTCTCTTTTAAAGGAAAAAAGCTCGTCAAAATATTTGTCAGGATCCATTTCAAAAAATATTTATCTAGATGATTAAATTATGGTCTTTCTAGATTAAAAAGCATTAAAACGTAAATTTGGAATTAAAAGGGAGTTATTTAGTAAAACATTTAGAACTCTCTCATTTAAAGATTAAATCAAGTGAAATCAGTCTCTACATACCCACCTCGAAGGTTTCTTTCAAACGCAACAAATTCAACTCAAATACTCCTAGGGATGAGAGAGTTATGATCCTTTTTTTAAGGCCGTGCGAAACGTCACCCAAAATTAAAACCTCTATAACTCTCTTATTTTAAGTCCAAAAGTGGTGAAATTTCAACCATTCGGAGGCCTTCAAATTCTCTTTCAAAGGAAAGAAAGCTGGTCAAAACATTCACCGGGATGATTTGCTATTGTCTTTTTAGTTTAAAAACTTTAAAACATAATTTTAGGATTGAAATGGTGTTATTTAGTAAAACATCCACAACTCTCTCATTTTAAGACTAAATCAAGTGAAATCAGAATTACAATGTAATTTTCGGATTGAGAGTGAGTTATTTAGTAAATCTTTTTTTTCTTATGGGTAAGCTGGGGTTAGGCAGGACCCCCACCGGATATATTAATAAGAAAGAAAGATACACGTTAAGCTTGAAAGGCAAGCCCTCTACATGGAGGGGAACAATAAGAGAATCCAAGGTAAGAATTTAACAAACACGAAAGCAACACAAAAAAAGAGGCCAGTGGCCCCAAAAAGAAACAAGCGGGTAACCAACAACATACAATCGCAAAACCAAGAGGCCCAAGATAAAACAAGGTGGACAACGTCCACACTACTGCACAGATCAATGGCGGTAAACTCCCGAGATTATCCTAATTTTAGGATAGGCTTGCAGAGGGAGGGAAGAATGCATGGGGAAGGGGGCGGAGGAGAACAGCTGGGGACTTTCCTTTCTTTCTATGAACGTTTTGCCACTTATCATAATCAGATTTTGAAGGATCTAAGTCTTCAAGGGCAGAGAAACTGTTTTTATGCTCGCAAGGTTGAGGGGAATGCACCTTTGGAAGCTTTTTCTTTTTTTGATGGGTACACCTTGGAAGCTTGATTGGTCCCATTGGGGGAAACACAACTGTTAATAGAGAAGTCTACTGATTTGCTACAGGTGATAGACTCATTGGGGGGTCAGATTTGGAGGGCAATGAATCTCCAAATCTAGAAACCGGCTTCCACACTTGCTTAGGGACTGCCCCAAGCTGATTTGGGCGCAAACAACATTCATTAGATTTGTAACTAAAGTCTACACAGAAGTTGCAAGCCTCTGGCTTCAAATCATAGGTTATTTTCTGAGTGATCACACCAGAAGAAGTTCTAAGCTTAATTGAGTCCGGAAGAACTTTGTCTGCCTTAACTTGTATGCACAACCTTGCATAGTTTAAACATGTAGATTCAGCAGTATGTGAGTCCATATACAAGGGTTTCCCGATTATGCTAGCAATCCGACTAAAGATTCGCGGGGTCCAAAACTTGAGGTGAAGCCCTGGAAGGCGAATCCAAATAGGCATTTCAATGAGTTTCTTCCTCTCGATTATTGATTCGGAAGTCCACTTTTGGAGGACGAGAGGTCTCCCACCATAACTATGACTGGGCTGTTCGAGGACTCGAATACAATCCTCCTAATTTGAAAATTTAAAGAGAAAGAACCCCTCTTCTAGGGTGTACAATTGTAGATCACCTTTGAGCTTCCATTTCCGAGAAAGAGCATCTCTAAGGGCATTGAAATAGGGCCTCTTACCCAAGAAATATCCTACTAAACAGTTTGACCATTTATGTTCTGCTTCCTCTGTTTCTTCGTCTTCAATTTCGAGTTCAAGATTTTCAACCTCCTCTTTCTCTGGAAGAACGAACTCGAGGCCAGTTGGAATTGGATCCTGAGCAATGGAGGTGAATAAATTTTTCCAAGGATTGATGGATACTAGAGAAACAACACCGTCGATTGGGGGATGGCCTGTGATTTCCTTGGGTTGAACGATTCCCGCAATCCTTGGGGGATGGCCGGGCTTACCTTGCGAGGGAGGGGGTAGGACCTGTGATTTGCCAATTGAAAGAGGGTTCCCATTAGGAGTCTAAGCGTGGGAGGTGATGGGGTGTAAAAACTGCAGCCTCTCACAGGCCGCCACCTGTCCCAGAGTAGGTGAGCTGCAGCCTCTCACAGGCCGCCACCTGTCCCAGAGTAGGTGAGCTGCAGCCTCTCACAGGCCGCCACCTGTCCTGGACACCTGTCCAGGACACCTCACCAGATTTTCCCTATAAATAGGGGATCAAAGCTCAGACCAATGGGTAATGCAAAAAACCCCTCTCCTCCCAAACTCTTAGACTTCTCCTCTTCACTCCTGCTCATACTGACTTGAGTGTCGAAGGGCCTGTCCGGAGTAAAACCCGGTCTGGTCTTCTGACCTCGCTTGCCTTGTGCAGGACTCAGCCCTCATAGCAGGACTTTTTCTCGACCACCTCACTCCTCATTCACTCCGGTCCCTCAGGACTCAGCTCCCCTAGTCATCCAGCTCAGCTCTTACATCACTGCTGTACCTGTTACCGATTTTGGGTCTAACAGATTGGCGCCATCCGTGGGACCCCAGAACTAAAAGCTGTCCTTACACATCCCACTCACAAAAATGGCAGGACGCAAGAGTACGCGGATGCCTACTGCGCGGGCGCGGACTACCCAAACCGCGCTACCCCGCAGGACCCGGAGCGAGCGAATTGCATCACTAGTAGTAGCAGCTTTTGCTACAGCAGAGCAGAGCCCGGCTCGCTCAGAACATCTGAATCCCTTGCCCACCCCGGAGCAAGTACAAGCTCTATTTCAGCAGATGACAGCCCTCGTTGGGCAGTACCAGCAACTACTTCAAGTGCCCCCTCAACCTCCCCCAGAGGCTCCGCGATCTGTCCAAGGAAGGCCAGACGTCCACAGGGGAGAGTCATCACACCATGGTGAGGGCCGAACTCATCATTCCACCAGACAAGTCCCTCACCCCACGACGAGGCATGCCCAAACAGAGCCTCATCACCGTGAAAGGTCGCGGTCCCACTCCGCACAGAGGCACCGAACTCATGAAGATCGTGCGCCACCAGCTAAACGTCGACCTCGTCGTATGAGTCGGGAGAGCCAATCCAGCTCCGCGGCGAGCCAGTCTGTGGAAAGGATCAGGTCCTTGGACCACAGGACGGATCCACTGCTACAGAGAATGGAGGAGATGGATCATCGGATAGAGGAACTGGCGAAGGACCAGAGCCGGCCCGTCTCCAGGGCGTTCTCAAGCAAGACGCCATTCACTGATGATGTTCTGGGTGCCCCAGCACCCAGAGGGTTTAAAATGCCCGCCGTCCCTCAGTATGACGGCACTACAGACCCCGTGGACCATTTGGAGACGTTCAGAACAATTATGCTCCTCCACGGAGCTTCCGATGGCTTTCTTTGCAGAGCGTTTCCAACGACGCTAACTGGCGCGGCAAGAGACTGGTATTCCAGGATCAAACCGAACTCCATCAGCAATTTTGATGATTTTGGAGAGGATCTTGTCCGCCATTTCATGAGCAGCCGCAGGCCAAGGAAAACAACAGCTTCCCTGATGGCCTTGCGACAGGACGACAACGAGCCTCTGAAGGTGTTCGTCCGTCGATTCAACAAGGAGGCACTTCAAGTGCCAAATCTAGATCCCTCAGCAGCAATGAATGCGCTCCTCGCAGGCGCCAGGTCTAATGATTTCCGTCGAGCGGTGGCTCGACAAAATCCGCACTCACTAGCGGATCTTATGGCCGGGGCAGAAGAGTACATAACGGTGGAAGAAACACTGGCAGCTCTTAATTCAAATCGGAGGATAACCTCTGAAGAGAAGAATCTCCCTAAGCAGCGCAGGGAGGATAAACCTCCCAGGAGAGAGAAGTCTCCGCCTCCTCAGAGAAGAGAAGAAAACTTCACGCCTCTCAACACCTCCAGAAAGCACATACTGGCGGCAATCAGCGAAGAACAGTTCGTGAAGTGGCCTGCTAGAATGATCTCCAAGGGAAACAGGAGAGATCTTTCAAAGTAGTGTCGGTTCCACAAGGACCACGGCCACGACACAGATGATTGTTGGCAACTCAAGGAGGAAATTGAGCAACTCATCAGCCGGGGCTATTTGAAAAAGTATATCCGAACTGACAGCCGCAACCAAGAGTGCAGAGGAAAGAGCCCCCAGGGCCACAGCCCTCGAAGATCACAGCAGCCCCCTGCTCGGGACAAAACCCCTCAGCTGGCCAATGCGCAGCCTGAGGCACCCCGATCTCAGCCAAGGGGGGTCATCGGTACAATTATGGGTGGGCCTGCCGCTGGGGGCACCTCCTCTACCGCTCGCAAAGCATATGCACGGCGAGTTAACGCCGTGCACACAACCAGCAAAAAGACGAGAACGGAGAATGAGATCTCCTTCTCAGATGCAGATCTGGATAATCTTATCCTCCCCCACGACGATGCACTGGTTTTAACCATGCTCGTTGCCAACTGGGAGGTGAAGAAAATCCTCGTAGACAATGGGAGTTCGGCGGACATTCTATACTACCACGCCTTTGAAAAAATGATGATAGGCGACGACCGTCTGAGGCCGGCGAACTCAGATTTATTTGGCTTCTCCGGAGAGGTCGTGAAAGTGGTGGGGCAGATCGAGCTCCCTGTTCTTGTCGGAGACCCACCTTGTCAAGCTTTCGCCATGGTCAACTTTCTGGTAGTAAGGGCCACTTCGGTCTATAATGCTATCTTAGGACGGCCTGGCCAGAAAATGATTCGTGCAGTGGCTTCGGCTTATCACCAAAAGATGAAGTTCATAACCCCCAACGGCGTGGGAGAAGTTCGAGGAGATCAACCTCAATCTAGGGAGTGCTACGCGATGGCACTCAAAGGCAAAAATGCAGTGGAATCACTGCCAATCGAACTGCTTGATGTAAGGGACGAGCTCAGGGGGACTCAACCCACTGAAGACCTCCTCTCCATCCCGCTATGCCCAGAAGATAGTGAGAAAGTCGCTCTGATCGGCTCCTCTTTCAGCAGCAGCACTCAGCACCAACTCACTAAGTCAAATCGTCCTGCATGAAAGGTGATTTTGTAAATTAAATTTATGTTAATATGAATAATATAATCTTTTTGCAGACTCAGTCTCCCTCTTGTATCTGGAAACCCAGTTCATAAAACTTGGGTACTCTCTGGAAACCCAGTTCATAAAACTTGGGTACTCTCTGGAAACCCAGTTCATAAAACTTGGGTACTCTTTGGAAACCCAGTTCAATAAAACTCGGGTACTCTGGAAACCCAGTTCGCTAAAATGGGGTACTCGCTGCTTGGTTCGCCACGGCTCGTCTCCGCAAAGATCGGGAGCTCACTCCTGGTCTGGAACCAGCCCGGATGCAAAAACCATCGCCGCCTGGAAACCCAGTTCACTAAAACTTGGGTACTTTGGAAACCCAGTTCAATAAAACTCGGGTACTCTGGAAACCCAGTTCGCTAAAACTGGGTACTCGCTGCTTGGATCGCCATGGCTCGTCTCCGCAAAGATCGAGAGCTCACTCCTGGTCCGGAACCAGCCCGGACGCAAAAACCAACGGTGCCCGGAAACCCAAGTTCAATAAAACTTGGTCATCCTAAGCCGTTCAGAACATCTGAGGCCGAACTGGATATGACGAGTCTCGCTACAGGACAAAATTCAGTCCGGCCCCAGCCGGACTGGATATAACGCGTTTCAGCAAAACGACAAAAAGCAGTCCGGTGCGAACCGGACCGGGCGCAAGACGATAAAAAATCAGTCCTGTGCAAGCCGTACTCCGAACTCCGGACTGAATATGACGCATCCTACAAAACGTCAGAATCAGTCCGGTCGAAGCCGAACTCCGGACTCCGAACTCCGTACTCCGAACTCCGGACTGAATACGACGCGTCCTACAAAACGTCAGAATCAGTCCGGTCGAAGCCGAACTCCGGACTCTGAACTCCGGACTGAATACGACGCGTCCTACAAAACGTCAGAATCAGTCTGGTAGAAGCCGAACTCCGAACTGCTCCAAGCTCCGGATGGACAAAATCCGGACTGCTCCAAGCTCCGGATTGACAAAATCCGGACTGATAAGCTCCGGACTGCTCCAAAATCCGGACTGCTCCAAAATCCGGACTGATAAGCTCCGGACTGCTCCAAAATCCGGACTGCTCCAAGCTCCGGACTGACAAAATCCGGACTGATAAGCTCCGGACTGCTCAAAATCCGGACTGCTCCAAGCTCCGGACTGACAAAATCCGGACTGATAAGCTCCGGACTGCTCCAAAATCCGGACTGATAAGCTCCGGACTGCTCCAAAATCCGGACTGCTCCAAGCTCCGGACTGCTCCAAGCTCCGGACTGACAAAATCCGGACTGCTCCAAGCTCCGGACTGACAAAATCCGGACTGATAAGCTCCGGACTGCTCCAAAATTCGGACTGCTCCAAGCTCCGGACTGACAAAATCCGGACTGATAAGCTCCGGACTGCTCAAAATCCGGACTGCTCCAAGCTCCGGACTGACAAAATCCGGACTGATAAGCTCCGGACTGCTCCAAAATCCGGACTGCTCCAAAATCCGGACTGATAAGCTCCGGACTGCTCCAAAATCCGGACTGCTCCAAGATCCGGACTGATAAGCTCCGGACTGCTCCAAAATCCGGACTGCTCCAAGCTCCGGACTGACAAAATCCGGACTGCTCCAAGCTCCGGACTGACAAAATCCGGACTGATAAGCTCCGGACTGCTCCAAAATTCGGACTGCTCCAAGCTCCGGACTGACAAAATCCGGACTGCTCCAAAAGCCGAACTGACGAACTCCGGACTGGATCTCCGGACTCATTTCCAGCCGGACTGGCTCAAAATTCGGACTGGATCTCCGGACTCATTTCCAACCAGACTGCCGAACTGGATATAGCGCAAAGCGCTACAGGACAAAATCTAGTTCATCTCAAGCCGAACTGGATAGCGCTACAGGACAAAATCCAGTTCATCTCAAGCCGACCAGGACTCGGTGAGATTCGCTACAAGACAAAATTCAATTTCGTCTTTTAGCTGATTCCGCTATATTCAGTTCATCTCAATCCGAACTGGATATAGCGCAAAGCGCTACAGGACAAAATCCAGTTCATCTCAAGCCGAACTGGATATAGCGCAAAGCGCTACAGGACAAAATCCAGTTCATCTCAAGCCGAACTGGATAGCGCTACAGGACAAAATCCAGTTCATCTCAAGCCGACCAGGACTCGGTGAGATTCGCTACAAGACAAAATTCAATTTCGTCTTTTAGCTGATTGCGCTATATTCAGTTCATCTCAATCCGAACTGGATATAGCGCAAAGCGCTACAGGACAAAATCCAGTTCATCTCAAGCCGAACTGGATATAGCGCAAAGCGCTACAGGACAAAATCCAGTTCATCTCAAGCCGAACTGGATAGCGCTACAGGACAAAATCCAGCTCATCTCAAGCCGAACTGGATATGGCGCAAAGCGCTACAGGACAAAATCCAGTTCATCTCCAGCCGGACTGACGAACTCTGGACTGGATCTCCGGACTGGATTTCCGAACTCAACTTCCAGCCGGACTCCGGACTGGATTTCCGGACTCAACTTCCAGCCGGACTCCGGACTGGATTTCCGGACTCAACTTCCAGCCGGACTCCGGACTGGATTTCCGGACTCAACTTCCAGCTGGATTTCCGAACTCAACTTCCAGCCGGACTCCGGACTGGATTTCCGGACTCATCTTCCAGCCGGACTCCGGACTGGATTTCCGAACTTAATTCTCCGACTCACTCCCAGACAATGCCTACCCATTCAGAGAAACGAATGACTACACTTTCCCAAGTCCCTCAATGACTTGGAAAACTGGGGGGCAACTGATGGGGTGTAAAAACTGCAGCCTCTCACAGGCCGCCACCTGTCCCAGAGTAGGTGAGCTGCAGCCTCTCACAGGCCGCCACCTGTCCCAGAGTAGGTGAGCTGCAGCCTCTCACAGGCCGCCACCTGTCCCAGAGTAGGTGAGCTGCAGCCTCTCACAGGCCGCCACCTGTCCTGGACACCTCACCAGATTTCCCTATAAATAGGGGATCAAAGCTCAGACCAATGGGTAATGCAAAAAACCCCTCTCCTCCCAAACTCTTAGACTTCTCCCCTTCACTCCTGCTCATACTGACTTGAGTGTCGAAGGGCCTGTCCGGAGTAAAACCCGGTCTGGTCTTCTGACCTCGCTTGCCTTGTGCAGGACTCAGCCCTCATAGCAGGACTCTTTCTCGACCACCTCACTCCTCGTTCACTCCGGTCCTTCAGGACTCAGCTCCCCTAGTCATCCAGCTCAGCTCTTACATCACTGCTGTACCTGTTACCGATTTTAGGTCTAACAGGAGGCATTTGGAGAGTTTCCAGCTTTGCTAGCAGCACCCCTCTCAATGAGGAAAACATGAGCCTCCAGGGGTGGGTTTTTCTCATGTAGGGAAGCAGCACCAGCTTTTTTTGATAGCTTTGCACCTTGAAGACACCCAGGGGAGCTCAAGGGACCATCAGGTTCCAAGGGAATTGCAGATACAGAGGCTCCAAAGGTACTGTCAAGGAGCAGCTTGTCAGTTCTGTCCTTTGACAGCAGCTCTAGCTTTTCACTAGCCTTTCTAGGATCTAAAAGGCCCCTGTCAGATTCCATGCTAGAATTGGGTTGAGAGGACAAGGCATTTCCATCAGCATATAATGCCAAGATGAGGCCTGCTGCCTTAGGCTGGTTTTTACCTCTTGCAAGTTGACTGCTTTTTCCAGCTCTTTCAGTACAATCACCTTTCAAAGTACTAGCCAGTAGCTGCCCTTTTCTATGATTACCATCAGGAACTAAGGACCTCTCAGCTGATACGTCAGAAAAGCCTGGATTGGGTGAAATAGCAGTGGTCTTCCCAGGAGATATTGGAGTAGGAAGCCTTTCAATGGTCTCGTTGCCTAGGATTTTTTAATAGGACAAGGACAGGTCATTCTCCAAAGAAGAAGAGGCTATTGATGGGACATAAATACAGCGCGATCCTCAAATCTCACCACGTGTCGCCCATGTACCGATGGAATCTAATCATAATAAAGTAGGGCATTAATGAACGACAAGACCGCATAATCCCGTCAAGTGTCACCCTCCCGCTGCCAAAACCTCATCATCACGATTATGAGCGAGACTACACTGCAAAGCCAAGCGCACCATCACACCAGGGAGGCAGCCCAATCCGACGAGAGTGGTCTCTATCTGAAATGATGAAAAGGTCCGCATGACGCCCCTTAAAAGGATTCGCAAGCAAGATGGAGAAAGGAGGAGCGACGGAAGAGAAAAAAAAGAGAGGGGCCGGGGAGGAGAAGAAAATTCCATCCCTCTCAAGGCCACCCAAAAGGAAGGGGCAACTCCCCAAAAAGGGAGGCGACAACAAAGGAAGTAGGAAGATTAATCTTGGGGAGAAAGGAAAAAGGTACTGGACGCCCGGATTCCTTTGCCCCGCTCTCCTCTTCTTCCACTTCCCACTCGTCGCCTCCGACCCGTCCACCCATGCACCGAAAGAAGAATCTGCATTTTGGCCTTGGTAAACCTGATTGCACGTCAGCCTTTTCTTGCTGTCCTTTTTATATTGTTGGTCCAGAATCTGACTTGGGTGTCGAAGTGGTCGTCCGGGACCCACCTCGGACCTCCCTAACCCCTCTGTTTGTGATTGCAGACCCCCGCGGAGGCTCTCTACCCACGGCACTATCGCAGACCCGGATTCTGATGCCATCATATTGGCGCCATCCGTGGGACTCGTTGAGGTTGAACGCCTCGTAACGATGAGAAACCACACCCAACAGTAGGAAACAGGGGTGTAGACACCCCATTTTGCTCCGCTTTAATCAACAAAGAAGTTAGTGTTCTTGTTATCAGTATTTTTCAGTGTTTTCTATCCCCGTGTCTGCCTCGTATGTTTTCTCGATCTTTTCGGGCATCTCGGTCATGTTCTGCATTTTTCTGCTAAGCGTTGAGAGGGGTTGTTCCAAGAATCCAAGCAAGAGAGAATTTTGACCCGTTTGCTGGGCCCGTATTGAGCGCTTCTTATTAAAATGAGATCCCGCACTGGGTTGCGAGTCTAGATTTCTGGTTAATTATGGGTCCTAGATCCCACATCTAGGTGGCGACTCTGTCAGTCTCTTTTGTGTGGAATTCGGATTGCCTTAGTGGTCCCAAGTTCACATAAAAGATGAATTAAAATCAATAATTAAAATGCACACGCCAATCGCGTGGGTACGAGAGACCAAGAGAAGGCGTGGCGGCTCGCGCCCCACCCCTCTCGCGGGATCGGGTCCCACAGTTTGGCGACTCTGCTGGGGACCACCTAACTTCATTAAAATTTCAAAAGATAATTCATTTGAATTTAATTTAACTTGCTCATAAAAACTCTATACTTGTTAGATTAGTTTGTCTTGTTTTATTTTCTCATCACATTTTACTTAAACTCAATCTAACAAAACCTGAAGGCATCATAGATTGCGTAAACTTATTGCACACACTTATATCACTTGCATCTAAACCCTTGCATTTCACATGCACACACATCCTATTTTAGGAACCCGGAGTGTTATCTAGCATGGTTGACTGGGATTTCATCACCTGGTGCCTCTGTGCTAGAGAAGCATTCCACCCTTAGCCTAGCACCTTATGGTGCGTAAACGGATCCCTTGTTCACGTACTGATACGCCGGACACTGGTACAGTATATCGAACATGGATTCGCGCTAAGGGAACTCTTGGCCTTACCTCTAGATTAACCCACACATGCATGTAATATACGAACACATGTACATCACGTGTGTGAGCCTAGTTTAGGATATCCTACCCATTTGTGTCTAGATTAGGCCGTAGTCCATCTTCCAATGGCTGCGATCGGTCCTTAGATGCACAAACAAAGTCATGAGTCAAGATCCTCTCTCCACTCCGCTAGATTAGGATTAGGGTTGATGCCTTCAGGTAACACTGCTAAAATGTGCAAAGATTAAAAAACTTTCCCTTTGGGGTTAGGATATAAATCCCATCATTTCCAAAGATCTCATAGGATTAGTCATTCATGATCTATCCGTTGAAAGCAATCTTATGCTATCTCATCTAATCTCTTGATCGTGCGTCTTTCATTCTTCTGTCATACGATTCGATCGTATCTTCATGCCATCCCCTAACTGGCAGGAGCAGAATCTCACAATCTTTCGATTATGCAATCTCATGATCTGATCATGCCTGGTCCAGATGATTCAATCTTGCTTGTACCCTTGGTCTCTTCCTCCTCTAGGGGCTATATTTTTCAAGATTATTTTGCTAAGTCCTTCAGAGTTCACTCTCAGAATCCTTGAGCTAGGGGCATTCTCCGCGTGCTATCATGTCATCATTGTTGTGTTTATTTGTTTTGAGGAACCATCACTTTACTTCCCATTCCTTATCTAGTCATATCATAATTATCATGTCAATCATAGAAAGGAAAAATTCCCTGAATGTCAAGCTTACATCACGTGTTTATTTCTATGTCAGGATTGTTCACTGCTGAAAATCCAGGAAAGCTTCTTGGGTTTGAATCTATTCTTGGCCAGTGAAGAAGCTAATTCCCCATTTTCTTTGGAAGTCTCTCTATCCACTTTTTCCTACCTATGGCAGATTCTATGGAAAATTTTCAACTCTTTCATGTCACAGAAACCATGGCCCAGCTCGTCCAACAGGTGAAGGAATTGAAGGAAGAAAATCAATTCATCAAAGCTCAACTTATTGAGAAATTTGGTCCAACCACTGTTGTTTCTAAGGGCAAAAATCTGAGCCTCTCCATGGTTATGGGTTCGGAAGAACTAATTGTGAACCTCTCTAGACAAATGGCGGCGCTAACAGAAGAAGTTTATCAGATGAAGCAACAAATGCAAATCTGGTATTGTCGGTCTCAAGGTTCTGAACATTTCGCTGGCAAAAATACCAAAGTCCAAGATGTTGTTACCGGAAACTTTGTCTCCCAGCACCAGCAAGATTCTGTTGGGCCCTTAGTTCTTGAATATGACCAAGAGTCACCATCTGAAACTCCTAAAAAAGAATTCACTGATTTGCCTACCCCACGATCTGGTATCCTGAAAGGGTTTAAGAAAAGGGAAAAGGGGATTAACTGGTCGCAGGAGCCTATGGTAATCGAATATGATCAACCAAGACCTATACCTCAGCAAAAGCCAGGTAGGCAATTCGTCCCCCTCCCGCTTCCACCATCTGTTATATTGCAACAAGGGTTGGCTTCAGGTGATGTCTATTTACCTCACATTAGGGATCCTCCTAATCCGCTCCCCAGGACATGAAAGGCGGAAGAACACTGCGATTTTCATCGAGGATCGGGGCATAATACCGATCGGTGTATAACTTTGAGGCGTGTGATCCAAAAATTGATTGATGAGCGCAAGCTATCATTCCAGCAAACGCCAAAGGTTGTGTGGAACCATGTTGCACCATCGCCGGATAAGGCTGAGGCGCATCGAAATTTGAGAAGCTCAGGTCTAGCTGCGGTAGAACAGGAAGAATCCAAAATTGAAAGTGTCAGCCATGATGATGTTCAGAAAGAACCAGCCTTCGTCGAGCCTCCGAAACCAGACAGTTGCAGCAGTTAAAGTTTTAGTCACTTACTATTTTATGTTGAGTCAGTCATCATGGTCAGTACAATTGTTGAGTCCGGTCTTACAGTTCAAGGTCAATGCCTAGTCCAGGCAAGTTATCTTTTGCTTTTCTCTTTATTCAGAGTTGTGAATCCTGAGCATGTTCAGGATAGGTCGTCAGATGTAATAGCTTTTTCTTTAAATAAAAAATTTCAGTTCCAATAGTTCACTTGTGTTTATTTCTTAAGTATGCTTCTGATCTTAAAATAAGACTCCCTCCTTAAATGAGGACAAAATTGACGAAACTCCACTTGAGTCACAGCAATTACTTGAACAAGAGGAGGAGCGCCAATCCCAGCCTTTCAAAGATGAAATTGAAGTGATAAACACTGGCACTGAAACTTTGATTCAGTGAATGCCGATGAAAAGTACATTACCCTCTGAAGAGTGTGAAGAATTGATAAACTTATTTCAAGAATAAGAAGATTGTCCAGAAAAGCTACAACCGATACCAGGGGCAAGACATAGATCGAAAGCTCAAGAGAATGAAGAAAGTGAGAGACATGCTGTACAAGGGGCATAGAGTGGAAACAACTTTCATATTTCCAATCAATGACCTTGGTTCTCAAATTCATAACATAAAGCGAACAAATTCAAGATAAGAAGTTCGAGAGCAAGCATGGAAAAGCGATCATCAGATATCAAGAGTTACAAATCCATAAATGGAGGATGTCAAAAGAACAAGTTTCGCTCTATGAAAGTCGAAAGCACATAGTAGAATCTTGAAAGAAGAAGATCCATTATCTTACCTGGAAATGCCGTCAAACTCCGTGAAAAAAAAAAGAAGAAATAAAAATAAATAAATAATCAGTACCAGAGGGACTCTAGTAACCTAGATCGATTCCCAATCTGAACATCAGAATGCCCCCTTTGGCCGAATAAATTCCAAAATCAGAACCCAATGTCAAAAGAATACCGGTTTGCAAACCCTTCGAGCCTGAATGAAATTTTCTTGAAAACCCATCAAAACTAGGGGCATTCGCCCTGAACTATGCGAGACCTGATCCCTACCCTGGGGTACGTAGGCAGCTCGGTTAAACCGAGTTCGGTCGATTCAAAATTCAAAAAGGAAAAGAAATTCAATCGTTCCAGAAAAAAAGGAGGGACAAGTTCCAATAGAAGAGAAGTTAATTATTCCAGAAAGAAAAGAAAAAAGAAAAAATCAATTAACTTTCAAACAATTTATCTTCAAACTAGGGGCATTCGCCCTGAACTACACGCGACCTGATTCCTATCTTGGAATATGTAAGCAACCTGTTTACAGGTTCGGTCAAAATCTTTGTTGAGCCTTAAGCCATTATTTGAAAAGCTCTATCCTACCTATAAAGTCCTTCTGGTGTTCAGAACTAATGATCTAGGTCCCGAAACACAAAAAGTGAAAAAAAAATGATGAATAAGAAAAAGAATGGAGTTTGAAGATCTGCTAGACTGAAAACCTGAAAGGGCGGTCTAGGCAAAATTTAAGATCATTCCCCTGCTAAGTTGAAAACCCGAAAGGGCGGCTTAGGCAAAAGCTAAGGGGATAGCCTGCTGAATCGAAAACCTAGAAAGGCGGTTCAGGCAAAAGTTAAGGGTAGCACGGTCCGCCAAGTTAAAAACCCCGAAGAGGTGACTTGGTCACGGTAAGAGAATCATTATAAGAAGGCTACAGCCGGTATCAAGACTGAAGATCAACTGAAGTTCAGGCAAGTTCAAGTGGCATCCTCAAAACTGGGGGCATTGAAGTTAAGCAATCTTAGGGATCGTAATTAAATCCTTGAGGCATTACTGTTTTAAGGAAAAAGTCCAGTGTTTACCAATTGAAAAAAAAAATATTCCTTGAAAGGATAGACTTACCAAATAAAACGTTAACTAAGTCAGAAGCATTCCTGTGTCTGTCAGTGTAGTTAGTTAATCTTTGTTATTCTATGTTCATTACTTCAGAGCTCCTCAATCCTTTGAGTAGTGCATTTTATCTAAGTTTTCTCTTTAGAAAGAGCCAATCGTCATCCTTGTGTCCAAATGATGCAACTGTCTTGGTGAAGGAGGCCCGGCCTCGGCAGCTCCCTGCGATCGTATGAAAGAGCTCGGTAATCTAGTCAAGCAGCTTCATTTCAAAGAAGATCAACTTAGAAAAATTCAGAAGTAGAAACATCAGAAAACCCAGCTTCCGTAAAAAGATCATACCCCAGGAAGGCACCTTAAGCTTGGAAAAGCCTTAGATGCAATGGTGGTTGAGCTAATTTCTCAAGAAAGATGAACCATTAAAATTTAGAATTTCCTTCCAGTTAGTTAAATACTATCCTGGTCAAGAGATGTTTATCTAAACACCTGTCAAGAGACAAATCCCACTTTTCCATGATTATATCCAAGAGAGCCGTTGCTCTAGATTACCAATTTCAAGTATCTTGTTCAAGGCTTCAATTATCAAAATCCCCAGAAGACAAGACCAGCAGTCTCTTTGAGAAAAATCTTGTTGAAGTTTCATAAAAATGTTCCTAATCCATTCTTGCTAGTAATGATTCTTCATTCCTAAGGTTTGCTGTTTCATCATTCGTCAAAGTCCTAGCTTCCAATATCTTTGTCGAGCACGATCTACAATGTCCCCGATTTCATTGAATTCAAAAAATCTAAAATTCATCAAATCCAATCTTACGTCAAATTCAAGTTCATGAAAAATCTCTAAATTCTTCGAACCCGTTTGTGGACGGTGCCTCTTTTCTCGAGGCCATTTGTGAATGGTCTCGTCTTCTCCATCAAATCCAATCCCCGATTCATCAAATCTAATTCTACGCCAAATTCAAATTCATGAAAAATCTCTAAATTCTTCGAGCCCGTTTGTGAACGGTGCCTCTTTTCTCGAGGCCATTTGTGAATGGTCTCGTCTTCTCCTTGAGCCCGTTTGTGAACGGTGCCTCATTTCCAAAAAAAAAAAAAAAAAATTCATCAAATCCAATCTCCGATTCAAAAAAAAATCCAATCCTACGTCAAATTCAAGCTCATGAAAAATCTCTAAATTCTTCGAGCCCGTTTGTGAACGGTGCCTCTTTTCTCGAGGCCATTTGTGAATGATCTCGTCTTCTCCTTGAGCCCGTTTGTGGACGGTGCCTCATTTCCCAAAAAAAAAAAAAAATCATCAAATCCAATCCCCGATTCAAAAAAAAAATCCAATCCTACGTCAAATTCAAGTTCATGAAAAATCTCTAAATTCTTCGAGCCCGTTTGTGAACGGTGCCTCTTTTCTTCGAGTCCATACAACTATGGTCTCTTATCCCCTTTGAACATCATATAACTATGATGTCTCATTTCCTTGGAATCCGTACAAATACGGTATTTCATTCTCTTCGAGTCCACACAACTATGGTCTCTTATCCCCTTTGAACATCATATAACTATGATGTCTCATTTCCTTGGAATCCGTACAAATACGGTATTTCATTCTCTTCGAGTCCATACAACTATGGTCTCTTATCCCCTTTGAACATCATATAACTATGATGTCTCATTTCCTTGGAATCCGTACAAATACGGTATTTCATTCTCTTCGAGTCCATACAACTATGGTCTCTTATCCCCTTTGAACATCATACAACTATGATGTCTCATTTCCTTGGAATCCGTACAAATACGGTATTTCATTCTCTTCGAGTCCATACAACTATGGTCTCTTATTCTCTTTGAACATCATACAACTATGATGTCTCATTTCCTCGGAATCCGTACAAATACGGTATTTCATTCTCTTCAAGTCCATACAACTATGGTCTCGTATCCCATTTGAACATCATACAAGTATGATGTCTCATTTTCTTGGAATCCGTATAAATACGGTATTTCATCTTGCCCAAGCCCATTCAAAAATGATGCTGTGTTTTCATTAAAAATCTTTCGAAAGTCATCCATTATTCTCTCTGAGACCATTTGAAAATGACGTCTCATTTCCTCTGAAGCCGTTCAAAAGCGATATTCCTTTCCCTCCGAAAATCCATTTGAAAATGGTATCCCATTTCTCTCGTTGCACGTTTGTGAGCGGCACCGCAGCGGGATTTTTTATTACATTCCAATTCTAGGACTTCGTTTAGGGTCTTGCATTAGGTAGTAAATGTTTGCGTCTAGGTTCCGTTTTGTGTAGAGTCCTTTGATTGATTAAAGCTACGCAAAATGGCAATGTCATTTTTGCTTTGGTATTCGATGACTACGTCATCTCTACCAAAGAGGGGCATCTGTAGACACCCCATTTTGCTCCGCTTTAATCAACAAAGAAGTTAGTGTTCTTGTTATCAGTATTTTTCAGTGTTTTCTATCCCCGTGTCCGCCTCGTATGTTTTCTCGATCTTTTCGGGCATCTCGGTCATGTTCTGCATTTTTCTGGTAAGCGTTGAGAGGGGTTGTTCCAAGAATCCAAGCAAGAGAGAATTTTGACCCGTTTGCTGGGCCCGTATTGAGCGCTTCTTATTAAAATGAGATCCCGCACTGGGTTGCGAGTCTAGATTTCTGGTTAATTATGGGTCCTAGATCCCACATCTAGGTGGCGACTCTGTCAGTCTCTTTTGTGTGGAATTCGGATTGCCTTAGTGGTCCCAAGTTCACATAAAAGATGAATTAAAATCAATAATTAAAATGCACACGCCAATCGCGTGGGTACGAGAGACCAAGAGAAGGCGTGGCGGCTCGCGCCCCACCCCTCTCGCGGGATCGGGTCCCACAAGGGGTAGTGACCAGGAGCCAGGCCCAGCATGCTCAAACCCATACCTCAAACTCTCAGGAGCCGAACTCGCCGCTCTCGGGCCACCATCAGCCCGCCTCCAGCACACCACAAATGGTCCCTACCATGGAAATGTTCAACGAACTCTGTCAGGAGCTACTCCAACGACTACCACCACCACCAGAGCCTCCAACCCCGGGAATGCCCCCGGCCACGCATGATCGCACGGAAGCTTACGACGAAGGCGACGGGGAGTCGCCAGAGGAACGTCATCCCCGGCGAAGGCGAACGCCCTCCCCTTCGACAAATAGCCCTTTAACTCCCCCAGCTGGGAGACACCAGCCAAATAACAGGAGACAAGCTACCCTGAGCCACGCCCCCTACCCGTACGGCTCGATTCCAAGAACTGCCCCCAAGGCGGGTAGAAGAAGTAGCAACCTTGGTGCAGCCCCCCGGGCTAGACTCACTGGTCGACCTAAAAAGACAAATCCGAGAAGTCAAACGGGAGATGAAGAAACCTTACGCCCACGACATCCTCGACGATTGGGAAAGAGAGACGGAGTCCCCATTCACCTCAGAGATCTTAACAACTCCCGTGGAAGCAAGAATAGATCTCTCCCGATTCGGCTTTTACGATGGAAGCACAGACCCTTTTGAGTTCCTCCAAACTTTCAGGAGGGTAATGGCGCGTCGGACGGATTTATGTGCAGAGCCTTTGCCTCCTTGCTGAGAAAGACCGCCAACGACTGGTACATGCGCCTGGAGCCAGACTCCATCGCATCTTTCCACGAATTCGGGAGAAAGTTCACCGCAAGGTTCACCAACAACCGCCTCCGCCACGATCCGGCAGACGCCCTCTTAGCCCTCCGACAAGGAAGAAACGAGGCATTGAGAGACTTCATGTTAAAATTCAATGCCGAGCTAGCCCAACTTGCTAACATCGACGTCCAAATAGCGGTCGCGGCACTAAAACACGCTACCATCGACCCGAATCTCAAACTACATCTCACTCTCAAGCCGCCATGAGACATGCAGGAACTTGAATCCAAAGCTAACAAGTTCATACGGGCGGAGGAAGCATGCGTACGGGAGTGAAGCCGAGCCCGCCCCGAGGAAAGAATGAAGGAAGATGGCAGAGGGGCCATGAGGCCACGGGCCGAAGCAAATCGGAACCCCGCCCCCGTCTTTGAAAGGCTGGGAAGTGCCCCCCTGAAGGTTCCCCTCTCCCATGTCCTGTTCGCCATCAGAGATCAAGGGCTTCTGACCCCTCCTAGGAAAATGAGCACGGACCCGAAGAAGCGGTGCAATGGAAAGTTCTGTGATTTCCATGGCGACCACGGCCACCCACTGTTTCCACCTTAGACTCCAGTTAGAGAAACTGGCCAAGGAGGGACATTTAAATCAACACCTTAAGAGCCCCGCGCCAATTGAACGTCCGCACGAAGCCCAATTCCCCGCCGACGTGCCGAGAAGCAGGCACCGGTCACCTACAAGGCACCTGTCCCGCAGTAGGCGCCGATCCCGCAGCAGGCACGGCGCGCGCCACCAAAAATGCCCCAACAGGGGGGAACCACCTCAACAGAATCCGACCCCGGAACAGCCGCCCACCATCGTCGAAAAAATCAACATCATCGCGGGAGGACCTACGGCAGGGGGGCCGACGACAGCAGGCCGGCGAGCATACGCGGAGCGGGTACTCTCCCTAGAAGTACCCTCCAAAAGGGCCCGGACGGAACCGCCCCCAAAAAGACCAGATCATCACTTTCTCCTCCGAAGACCTCAACGGGCTACAAGTTCCACACGACGACGAGCTAGTAGTCAGGCTAATCATCGCGAACTTCGACATAGGAAAGATCTTGGTGGACACGGGGAGCTCTGTCAATGTACTGCACCTTGGAACCTTCGAAGAAATGAAGTTGGGCGAGGGAAGACTGGGGCCCGCAGAATACTCCATCTACGGTTTCTTCGGGCATCAGTGCGGGTCAGTGGCAAAATCGACTTACCAGTATCCTTCGGAACATACCCCCTCCAAAAGACCATTATGACCCCCTCTATGGTCGTAGACATTCCTTTCATTTACAGCGTCATCATAGGATGCCCTGCTCTGAGAGACTTGGGAGCAGTAGTTTCCGCCCCCCACCTCAAAATGAAGTTCCCTACTCAAACCGGGATAGGAGAAGTTCGGGGACAGCAGATAATGGCACGTCAATGCTACGCGGCAAGCTTGAGAGGAAGCAACGCCCCGACCGAAAATTTCACCATTGGGAGTGAAGACCCCCGAAGCGAGCCCGTACTGTCCGAGGAGCTAGACTCCATCCCTATATCCGAAAACCAGCCAGAGAAACATGTCAGAATTGGTTCCTCGCTAAAAGGTACCTTGCGAGACCAGATGATCAGTTTCCTCAGACCCAACAAAGATGTGTTCGCATGGTCCGCCCTGGACATGTCCGGTATACCTCTGGAAATGACCGTTCACAAGTTGAACGTAAATCCGACCCTCAAACCCGTCCGACAAAAGAAAAGGAACTTCGCGGCAGAACAACAAACTCACATCAAAGCGGAAGTGGAGAAGTTGCTACAAGCCGGATTTGTCAGAGAAATCCGGTATCCCGAGTGGCTATCCAATGTGGTCATGGTCAAAAAGGCCAGCGGGGGTTGGCGAGCCTGTATAGATTTTACAGATCTAAACCGAGCCTGCCCGAAAGACCCCTACCCTCTCCCACACATAAACCAGCTCATCAATGCCACATCCGAACACGAGCTCCTCACCTTCCTAGATGCCTTCTCCGGTTACAACCAGATAAAGATGCACGGGCCCAACATTCCAAAAACTGCATTTATCACCGACCAGGACGTCTACTGCTACACTGTCATACCCTTTGGGTTGAAAAACGGGGAGCTACGTACCAGCGGGTCATAAACAAACTATTCCGGAAGCAAATAGGCAGAAATATGGAAGTATATGTGGATGACATGTTGGTAAAGAGTTTGGAAGCCCCCAAACACATCTCTAACCTTCATGAAACCTTCGACACCCTGCGACGGGCCCGGATGAAACTCAATCCTGCAAAGTGCGCCTTTGGGGTAGCGTCCGGAAAGTTCTTAGGGTTCATAGTTAGCCAGAGAGGCATCAAAGCCAACCCAGAAAAAATCCAGGCCATCCTAAATATGGAACCCCCAGCAACGACAGTAGAGGTGCAGCCACTTGCGGGGCGGATCATCGCCCTCGGCCGTTTTATGCCCAAGTCGGCCGAAAAATGCCAGCCCTTCTTTAAGCAGCTAAAAAACATACGGGAGTTCGAATGGACCCCGGCCTGTCAGGAAGCTTTCGACGCCTTAAAGCAGTACCTTCAAACACCACCCGTGCTGGCCAATCCTGAACCTGGGGAAGAATTGTTTTTGTATTTGGCCGTCAGCCCTACGGCGGTAAGTGCGGTACTGGTTAAGTAGAACGACAAGCGGGAACATCCGGTGTACTACGTGAGCAAGACCCTCCATGGTGCGAAGGTTCGGTACCTGGACATAGAGAAATTCGCCCTCGCAGTTTTCAGCGCCACCCAGAAGCTCCGCCCCTACTTCCAGGCCCACCCCATAATACTCTTGACTGACCAACCCCTCAGAAAAATTCTACAAAGACCGGAGACTTCGGGTAGAATGGTAAGCTGGGCCGTCGAGTTAGGGGAATTCGACATACAGGTCCGACCAAGGCCGGCCATCAAATCCCAGATCCTCGCCGACTTTATAGTGGAATTCACCGCCCCAGCCATAGAACCAGCAGCAAGGGAGGAAACCAGGGCCCCCAGTGGGCAAATGACTCATGAAGGCGGGCGCAGCAGGCCCGAGTCGCCAGAAGAAGACAACGAGATCCACTGGATCTTGCACGTGGACGGCTCGGCAAGTAAAGTAGGATGTGGGGCAGGAGTGGTCCTTCAGGGCCCAGATGAATTCATAGCAGAGTACACCCTCCGACTAGACTTCAAGGCCTCCAATAACGAGGCTGAATATGAGGCCTTATTGGCAGGTCTGAGTCTAGCTACGGAGCTGGGCACGAGGAAGTTAAGAATCTACAGCGACTCGCAACTGGTGGTCGAGCAAGTGAACGGAGCGTATGAGGCCAAGGACCTCAGGATGAAAAGATACCTCCAAAAGGTAAGGTAAAATCTGAAAGGAATGGGGGAAGTCGAGATTCTCCAGGTACCGAGAGGCATGAACGATCGCGCGGACGCCCTGTCCAAAATGGCCTCCGAAGAAACCCATGACTTTGGTGCCGTGCTCACGGAAATACTGCTTCACCCCAGCATCGACGAGGTGCAAATCTTGGAAATTCCACCAGGGCCCAACTGGATGGATCCCATAGTACGGTACCTGAAAGACGGAATACTGCCCGAGAACAAACTGGAGGCCTGACGTCTAACCGCAAAGGCCGCCCACTACGTGCTCCACGGACCCAAGCAGTACAAACGGTCGTATACATGGCCGTACCTCCGATGCCTGGTACCCTCCGAGTCGGACTATGCACTATGAGAGGTGCACGAGGGGATCTGCGGAGACCATGGAGGTGAGAGGACCCTAGCCCAGAAGATCGTAAGGCATGGCAATTTTTGGCCTATGATCCTCAGAGACGCCCAGGAATTCGTCAAAAAGTGCAGTCGATGCCAGAAATTCCCCACCACCACCCATCGACCGGCCAGCTCCTACACCTCAGTGGCGGGGCCGCTGCCTTTCACCATGTGGGGCATGGACCTGCTCGGACCATTCCCGAAGGCCCCAGGAGGGCATACGATGTTATACGTCACCATCGATTATTTCACCAAGTGGGTCGAAGTTAAAGCCGTAGCGAGACCAAACTCTAAGGCAACAAAAAAAGTTTTTCTATCATGACGTGGTTTGCCGCTTCGGCATTCCCAAAGTCCTCTTAACAGACAACGGACCCCAGTTCGTGAGTGCTGAGTTCGAGAAGTTCTGTGATAATCTGAGCATCGAGCACCGATTCACCTCGGTAGCGCACCCTTAGGCCAACGGGCAGGTGGAGTTAACTAACAGAATTGAGAGAGTTATGGAAAGTGCTGGGTAGCTCCCCAGTGTCCTCTGGGCGTACCGGACAACACCCCGGGCCACAATAGAGGAGTCCTCTTTCTGTTTAACCTTCGGGGCCGAATCGGTCATTCCAGTAGAAATCGGCCTCTCCAACTTCCGCTAAATCAAGTTAAAGTAGCATTGAAACATAATTTTGGGATTGAGAGGGAGTTATTTAGTAAAACATCCACAACTCTCTCATTTTAAGACTAAATCAAGTGAAATCAGCATTAAAAGATAATTTCGGGATTGAGAGGAAGTTATTTAATAAAACATCCACAACTCTCTCATTTTAAGACTAAATCTAGTGAAATCAGTATTGAAACGTAATTTTGGGATTTAAAGGGAGTTATTTAGTAAAACATCCAAAACTCTCTCATTTTAAGTCTAAATAAGGTGAAATCATTCTTTACATTCCCATCTCAAAATTTTCTTTCGAACCCAACAAATGGCACCCAAAAACTCAAAGGCATTAGAGAGTTATGGTCCTTTTTTTTAAAGACCGCGCGAAATGTCACCCAAAATTAAAACCTCCATAACTCTCACAATTCAAGTCCAAATCAAGTGAAATAAGTCTTTACATCATCTCGAAGTTTTCTTTCGAACTGAACAAATGGCACCCAAAAACTCAAAAGGATTATAGAGTTATGGTCCTTTTTTTAAAGACCGTGCGAAATGTCACCCAAAATTAAAACCTCCATAACTCTCTCATTTAAAGTCCAACACTGGTGAAATTTTAACCAATCGGAGGCCTTTAAAAATTCTATTTAAAAAAAAGCAAGTAAAAATAATCACCGGGATGATTGAGTTATGGTCTTTTTAGGCCAAAAAGTGTTAAAACGTAATTTTCAGATTGAAAGAGAGTTATTTAGTTAAACATCCATAACTGACTCATTTTAAGACTAAATCAAGCGAAATGAATCTCTACATACCCATCTCAAAGTTTTCTTTCGAACCCATCAAATGGCACCCAAAAAACTCACAGAGATGAGAGAGTTATGGTCCTTTTTTTAAAGATTGCGTGAAAGGCCACCCAAAATTAAAACATGTATAACTTTCTCATTTTACGTCCAAAAGTGGTGAAATTTCAACCAATCGGAGGCCCTTCAAATTCTCTTTTAAAGGATAAGATCTTGTCAAAATATTCATCGGGATGAATAAGGTACGGTCTTTCAAGGCTAAAAAGCGTTATAACGTAAAGTTGGGAATAAAAGAGAGTTATTTAATAAAACATCCATAACTCTCTTATTTTAAAACTAAATCAAGTGTAATCAGTCTCTACATACCCATCTAGAAGTTTTCTTTTGAGCCCAACAAATTCAACCCAAATACTTCTAGGGATGAGAGAGTTACGGTCCTTTTTTCTAAGGCCGTGCGGAACGTCACCCAAAATTAAAACCTCGATAACTCTCTTATTTTAAGTCCAAAAGTGGTGAAATTTCAACCATTCGGAGGCCCTCAAATTCTCTTTCAAAAGAAATAAAGCTAGTCAAAATATTCACCGGCACGATTGTGCTATTGTCTTTTTAGCTTAAAAAGCTTTAAAACGTAATTTTGGGATTGAAAGGGAGTTATTTAGTAAAACATCCACAACTCTCTTATTTTAAGACTAAATCAAGTGAAATCAACATTATAACGTAATTTTTGGGATTGGGAGGGAGTTATTTAGTAAACCATCCACAACTCTCTTTTTTTAAGACTAAATCAAGTGAAATCAGTATTGTAACGTAATTTTGGGATTTAAAGGCAGTTATTTAGTAAAACATCCACAACTCTCTCATTTTAAGTCTAAATAAAGTGAAATCGTTCTTTACATTCGCATCTCTAAGTTTTCTTTCGAACCTAACAAATGGCACCCAAAACTCAAAGGGATATGAGAGTTATGGTCCATTTTTTGAAGACCGTGCGAAATGTCACCCAATATTAAAACCTCCATAACTCTCTCATTTCAAGTCCAACAGTGGTGAAATCTCAACCAATCGGAGGGCTTTAAAAATTCTCTTTTAAAAAAAATGCACGGAAAAATAATCACCGGGATGATTGAGTTATGGCCTTTTTAGCCTAAAAAGCGTTAAAACGTAATTTACAGATTGAAAGGGAGTTATTCAGTAAAACATCCATAACTCTCTCATTTTAAGACTAAATCAAGTGAAATAAGTCTCTACATACCCATCTCGAAGTTTTCTTTCGAACCCAACAAATTCAACCCAAATACTCATAGGGATGAGAGAGTTATGGTCCTTTTATTTAAGACCGTGCGAGACGTCACCCAAAATTAAAACCTCTATAACTCTCTTATTTTAAGTCCAAAAATGGTGAAATTTCAACCATTGGTGGCCTTCAAATTCTCTTTCAAAGGAAATAAAACTACTCAAACTAATCACCGAATGATTGTGCTAATGTCTTTTTAGCTTAAAAAGCTTTAAACGTAATTTTGGAATTAAATGGGAGTTATCTAGTAAAACATCCACAACTCTCTCATTTTAAAACTAAATCAAGTTAAAAAGGTAATTTTGGGTTTGAGAGGGAGTTATTTAGTAAAACATCCACAACTCTCTCATTTTAAGACTAAATCAAGTGAAATCAGCATTACAACATAATTTTGAGATTGTGAGGGAGTTATTTAGTAAAACATCCACAACTCTCTCATTTTACGGCTAAATCTAGTGAAATCGGAATTGGAACGTAATTTTGGGATTTAAAGGGAGTTATTTAGTAAAACATCCATAACTCTCTCGTTTTAAGTCTAAATCAAGTGAAATCATTCTTTACATTCCCATCTCGAAATTTCCTTTCGAACCCAACAAATGGCACCCAAAAACTGCAAGGATTAGAGAGTTATGGTCATTTTTTTAAAGACAGCGCGAAATGTCACTCAAAATTTAAAACTCCATAACTCTATAATGCAACAATGGTGAAATTTCAACGAATCGGAGCCCTTTAAAAATTCTCATTAAAAAAAAGGAGGAAAAAATAATCACCGGGATGATTGAGTTATTGTCTTTTTTGCCTAAAGAGCGTTAAAAAGTAATTTTCAGATTGAAAGGGAGTTATTTAGTAAAACATCCATAACTTTCTCATTTAAGACTAAATCAAGTGAAATCAGTCTCTACATACCCATCTCGAAGTTTTCTTTCGAACCCAACAAATGGGACCAAAAAAACTGATAGGGATGAGAGAGTTATGGTCCTTTTTTAAAAGACCGCCCGAAACGCCACCCAAAATTAGAACCTGTATAACTCTCTCATTTTAGGTCCAATAGTGGTAAAATTTCAACCAATCGGAGACCTTCAGATTCCCTTTTAAAGGAAAAAAGCTCGTCAAAATATTTATCAGGATCCATTTCAAAAAAGATATATCGGGGTGATTAAGTTATGGTCTTTCTGGGCTAAAAAGCGTTAAAACGTAAATTTGGGATTAAAGGGGAGTTATTTAGTAAAACATCCACAACTCTCTCATTTTAAGACTAAATCTTGTTAAATCGGCATTGAAACGTAATTTTGGGATTGAGGGGGAGTTATTTAGTAAAACATCCACAACTCTCCCATTTTAAGACTAAATCTACTGAAATCAGTATTTAAACGTAATTTTGAGATTTAAAGGGAGTAGTAAAACATCCTTAACTCGCTCATTTTAAGTCTAAATCAAGTGAAATCATTCATTACATTCCCATATCAAAATTTCCTTTCGAACCCAACAAATGGCACCCAAAAACTCAAAGGGATTAGAGAGTTATGGTCATTTTTTAAACACCGTGTGAAATGTCACCCAAAATTAAAACCTCCATAACTCTCTCTTTTTAAGTCCAACAATGGTGAAATTTCAACCAATTGGAGCCCTTTAAAAATTCTCGTTATAAAAAGCAGTAAAAAATAATCACCGGGATGATTGAGTTGTGGTTTGTTTAGCCTAAAAAGCGTTAAAACGTAATTTTCAGATTAAAAGGGAGTTATTTAGTAAAACATCCATAACTCTTTCATTTTAAGACTAAATCAAGTGAAATCAGTCTCTACATACCAATCTCGAAGTTTTCTTTCGACCCCAACAAATGGCACCCAAAAAACTAACAGGGATGAGGGAGTTACAGTCGTTTTTTAAAAGACCGCCCGAAATGGCACCCAAAATTAAAACCTGAATGACTCTCGCATTTTAGGTCCAAAAGTGGTGAAATTTCAACCAATCGGAGGCCTTCAAATTCCCTTTTGGAGGAAAAAAGCTCGTCAAAATATTTACCAGGATCCATTTCAAAAAATATTTATCGGGATAATTAAGTTAGGGTCTTTCTAGGCTAAAAAGCGTTGAAACGTAAATTTGAGATTAAAAGGGTGTTATTTAGTAAAACATCAAGAACTCTATCATTTTAGGACTAAATCAAGTGAAATCAGTCTCTACATACCAACCTCGAAGGTTTCTTTCGAACGCAACAAATTCAACCCAAATACTCATAGGGATGAGAGAGTTATGGTCCTTTTTTTTAAGGCTGTGCGAAACGTCACCCAAAATTAAAACCTCTATAACTCTCTTATTTTAAGTCCAAAAGTGGTGAAATTTCAACCATTAGGAGGCCTTCAAATTCACTTTCAAAGGAAATAAAGCTAGTCAAAATATTGACCGGCCTGACTGTGCTATTTGTCTTTTTAGCTTAAAAAACTTTAAAACATAATTTTGGAATGAAAGGGAGTTAATTAGTAAAACATCCACAACTCTCATACTTTAACACTAAATCAAGTGAAATCAGCATTATAATGTAATTTTCGGATTGAAAGGGAGTTATTTAGTAAAACATCCACAACTTTCTCATTTGAAGACTAAATCAAGTGAAATCAGTACTGGAACGTAATTTTGTGATTTAAAGGGGGTTATTTAGTAAAACATCCATAACTCTCTCATTTTAAGTCTAAATCAAGTGAAATCATTCTTTTACATTCCCATTTCAATGTTTTATTTCGAACCCAACAAATGGCACCCAAAAACTCAAAGGGATGAGAGAGTTATGGTCATTTTTTTAAAGACCGTGCGAAATGTCACCCAAAATTAAAACCTCCATAACTCTCTCATTTTAAGTCCAACAGTGGTGAAATCTCAAGCAATCGGACGCCTTTAAAAATTCCATTTCAAAAAAAACGCACGTAAAAATATTCACTGGGTTGATTGAGTTATGGTCTTTCTAGCCTAAAAGGCGTTAAAACGTAATTTTGGGATTTATAGGGAATTATTTAGTACAACATCCATAACTCTCTCATTTTAGGACTAAATCAAGTGAAATCAACGTTAAAACGTAATTTTCGGATGGGAAGGGCGTTATTTAGTAAATCATCCATAACTCTCTCAATTTAAGTCTAAATCAAGTGAAATTAGTCTTTATGCCATCTCGAAGTTTTCTTTCGAACCGAACAAATGGCACCCAAAAACTCAAAGGGATTAGAGAGTAATGGTCCTTTTTCTAAAGACCGTGCGAAATGTCACCGAAAATTAAAACGTCTATAACTCTCTCATTTTAAGTCCAACAGTGGTGAAATTTCAACCAATTGGAGGCCTTTAAAAATTCTCTTTAAAAAAAAGCACGTAAAAATAATCACCGGGATGATTGAGTTATGGTCTTTTTAGCCTGAAAAGTATTAAAACGTAATTTCCAGATTGAAAGGGAAGTCGTAACTGTCTGATTTTAAGACAAAATCAAGTAAAATCAGTCTCTATATTCCCATCTCGAGGTTTTCTTTCGAACCCAAGAACTGGCACCCAAAAACCTCACAGGATGAGAGTGTTATGCTCATTTTTTTAAAGACTGCGTGAAAGGCCACCCAAAATTAAAACGTATATAACTCTCTCATTTTAGGTCCACAAGTGGTGAAATTTCATCCAATCGGAGGCCTTCAAATTCCCTTTTAAAGGAAAAGATCTCGTCAAAATATTCATCGGGATGAATAAGGTATGGTCTTTCAAGGGTAAAAAGCGTTAAAACATAAACTTGGCATTAAAAGGGAGTTATTTAGTAAAGCATCCATAACTCTCTCATTTTAGGACTAAATCAAGTGAAATCAGTCTCTACATACCCATTTCGAAGTTTTCTTTTCGAACCCAACAAACTCAACCCATTTACTCCTGGGATGGGAGAGTTATGGTCCTTTTTTTTAAGACCGTGAACGTCACCCAAAATTAAAACCTATATAACTCTCTTACTTTAGGTCCAAAAGTGGTGAAATTTCAACCATTCGGAGGCCCTCAACTTCTCATTCAAAGGAAATAAAGCTAGTCAAAATATTCACCGGCATGATTGTGCTATGTCTTTTTAGCTTGAAAAGCTTTAAAACGTAATTTTGTGACTGAAAGGGAGTTATTTAGTAAAATATCCACAACTTTCTCATTTTAAGACTGTAGACACCCCATTTTGACCTGACCTCCAATTTCCCCCAAATTCGAACCAATCCCAAAGGTCGAGTAAAATCCCGAAATCAAGTGAGGTCCCGAAGCCAATTCCTAATGTCCGAAGCCTGACTCTTAGATTGGAAAACTTAAAGTTGAACCCTGAACATCCAAAGATTGAGCCATAATTCCGAACCCCGGTCCCTCCAATCTTTGTTTTCAAAAATTTATAAAATATCCCAAAGTTTTGGCGTTGACCCCCTTTGTTTGAGTTCTCGAGTCCTGAGGCTTAATTTGTACAACCTTATTTTGATATTTTCACTAACCCACCTTGTTTGCTTGAGCGCAGAATGTTACCCAAAATATTGTTAGTGTTCTCCAGAATCCTCTCGCAAAATTACATAAGAAATGGGCGAAAAATGGACAAGCAGACAAGCTGAGTTTGTGCAAAAAAAATCAAAACTGGATTGTGCTAGTGTCATTTGTTTAAGTGAGAGAGAAAGTGGTGTGAATTATACTAGAAGGGTGTTGTTCAAGGAAAGAAAAAGGGGAGCAAATATATAGCTTGCGTCTTTAGGGCCCTTTCTCACCTCAAACCACCCTCTATACAACAAACAAGAATGTTACATACCAGGGGGGCTGCCCATGGAGCAAAAGGGGGCAAAAATATCATTTCTCTTTACATCGCCATCGAATGATGGAAAAATGGAGGAGGAGGCTTCATCTGCTGTGGAGAAAGAAAAACCTAGAAAAAGGCAAAAAGAGAGGGAGGCAAGGGGAAGAAAGGAAGCTGCAAGAGAGAATAGAGAGGGAGAGGGGAGCGGCCATCTTCCATTGCTACCATTTTCCGGCCTCCATTGCCATCACCTTCCATCCGCCACCACCACGATCTCCATTGATTCCGGCAAGCTTGCCAGAATCCGACCCAAACCAACCCAAACCCTCTTCCTCTTCCGCTCTCTCACTTTCCTAGCAGCCCCCATTTCTCACCGGCAAGCTCCACCGATACTCACCTTTGATTTCATCTCCAATACACTCTTATAAACCCTCACCATCCCACCACCATCCGACCATCATCACCACCATCAGCCTAAACCCATTTCAAATCCACCAATCCCTCTTTGAAATTTTCTACCATCCTCCCCCTGTTTTGATCCTTCACCAAAACCCACCTCATTCCCATCATCAGATCCTCTATCACCGCCATTGCCTCCCCAAATTTGTGCAACGCACATCCAATTTTGGACGTTGTGAGAGCTAGTTCTTTGCTCCAGAATTTCAGCAAAGGAGATCTGAAGACATCTACTTTCGCTTCAGATATTCGAGCCGCAACCCAGTGCGAAGGTAGTCTTGGAATTGGCAATTCTCCATGGCATCAGCAAGGTATTCTTATCGTACTAGTTCTAGCGCGATTCCATGCAGCAATTCATTTAACTAAAGGAGGATCAATCGAAACATAAAATCATTTGAGAAAGCTCAGGTAACTCTCTCTCTTCTTTCAGTTCCTTACTTCTATCGTACTTTTATCTGGTTCGTCCTGTTTGAGATGAGGTGGCAATTTGTGTTGGTTATCATGATGATTTGGGATGAAGGATTGCTATATCTGTTATAGTTTGAGGGAAAATTTTCTCCTTGAATTGGGTCAGGTTAAACTCTTGCCCAAGGATGAATTGGGATCAATGTGTATCTAACCTGAGCCTTGAATGAAGCTTCAACCCAAACTCTCAAGTAGTCGACCCATATTTCAAGTTTAAAGGAAAACAGTAGCAACCTTGGTGTTAGTTCGGTACTTTATGAACCAGATTCAATGGAGGATAGAATGATTTTGGCCCCAATCTTAGTTTTGATGTGTATTTGGGTAGCAGAGTGGTGAAGACCGAATTCTTGTCCTAGATATATTTGGATTCTTCTTAAGCCTCTCGTATACATCCTAACAAGCTTAAGAAACTTTTCCATGCCTCTTTCATTTTGTTAATTCTGAGAGTTAAGACCATCTCTACTGATCATCATGGGAATTAAAAGCAAACTGAGTCAATGTGAAGAAGTGAATTGGATAATGGTGACATCAGCTGTGGTTCATTGATATTAAAACACCATATTCTGGTCTCTGCCCAAATCCTTTTGTCCTTCTTGCTAAAATAAATTTCTCCGTTATAGAGTTTTCCCTGTGAAATTGCAATTGTCCTCACAGATGTCATACCAAAGAAGGAAAGCTAACTTGATGCAATTATTCACCTTGGCCATGGATTTGGTTCCGTTGATTTTCATGTTGATTATCCATTTACCCTCAAGAGTCAGAACTGTGCATGAGCGTTCCTCTTGTTTGGCATTCGCATGAATGAAGCATGGTGGTCTATATATTTTAGAACTAGAAGGATGGTGATTGCCAGGCGTGGTCCCTTTACAGGGATTGTCCTCGCTGAGCCCAACGATAGGCTATGACGATCGCGAGACTTGTCCGATCTTTAGCGGATCAGGATCACTGAGCTCGATTCCTTTAGAATCACTCCCTGAGTCTATCGTATGTCCCATTTTCTTTTCCCTGGCATTTTGGGTTTGCGCATACCGTCTATTTTTTTATTCCTTTCTTCCCTCGCATCTTTTAGTTTATCGTGTGTTTGTCTTTGGTTCCTTGTGTGTTTACTTTCAGCTTGCTTATTCCTTGTGCGTTTAGTTTCACATGCTTAGTTGTAGATATTTACTGTTTTTCTGCTTATCATATCTGCTATTACTTGCTTAGCTGTAGCTGTGCATGCGGATGTTATTGCTTTCCTAGATGTGATGGGTTAGGAGTAGATGCGGTGAGTTAGGATTTGGATGTTTATTTTCTTTTGCCCATCCCCGAGTCATGCATGCTTTGATAGACGTTTCTTCGGGGACACTCTTCCCATTTCACATGATTTTAGCCCAAAACTCTTCAAAACTAATTAAAAATGGCATAAGAGACCAGGTGCTTGTACTTCGGTGAATTGGGGGCGCTTAACACCTTCCCCATTCGTCACTAGGCACGGACTTTTGTATCTCTGGTTATTCGTTGCAACAGAGTATTTCATGGGATCCAGGGCCTACTTCCTTGGATGGCGACTCTTCTTTGTTATAGGTACATCTTGGTTCCGGGCTGGTCCTTGAATCGAGAGGTATCTCATTTATATTGCCACCCATGCTGTGAGTGGCATCATTTCGAGGGTTCCTTCGTAGAGCTCTCCTTCACATTGTGGAGATCTTAGAGGACCGACGTGGGACCTCGTGTCCCTCGCGCCGCCGTCCTCAGGATCGGGGTCCACAAAGACTAAATGAAGTCAAATCAGCATTATAACGTAATTTTGGGATTGAGAGGGAGTTAGTTAGTAAAACATCCAAACTCTCTCATTTTAAGACTAAATCAAGTAAAATCAGTATTGAAACGTAACTTTGGGATTTAAAGGGAGTTATTTAGTAAAACATCCCCAACTCTCTCATTTTAAGTCTAAATCAAGTGAAATCGTTCTTTACATTCGCATCTCAAAGTTTTCTTTCGAACCTAAGAAATGGCACCCAAAAACTCAAAGGGATGAGGGAGTTATGGTCCTTTATTTGAAAACCGTGCGAAATGTCACCCAAAATTGAAACCTCCATAATTCTCTCATTTTAAGTCCAACAGTGGTGAAATCTAAACCAATCTGAGGCCTTTAAAAATTCCCTCTAAAGAAAAAAGCACGTAAAAATATTCACCAGGTTGATTGAGTTATGGTCTTTCTAACCTAAAAAGAGTTTTGGGATTGAAAGGGAGTTATGGTCGTTTTTTTAAAGACTGCGAAACGCCACCCGAAATTAAAACCTTGATAACTCTCTCATTTTAGGTCCAAACGTGGTGAAATTTCAAGCAATCAGAGGGCTTCAAATTCTCTTTTAAAGGAAAAAAGCTCGTCAAAATATTCATCGGGATGATTAAGTTATGGCCTTTCTAGGCTAAAAAGCGTTAAAACATAAATTTAGGATTAAAAGGAAGTTATTTAGTAGAACATCCATAACTCTCTCATTTTAAGACTAAATCAAGTGAAATCAGTCTCTACATACTCATCTCGAAGTTTTCTTTCGAACTCAACAAATTCTTCCCAAATACTCCTAGGGATGAGAGAGTTATGGTCCTTTTTTTTAAGACCGTTCGAAACGTCACCGAAAATTAAAACCTCTATAACTCTCTTATTTTAGGTCCAAAAGTGGTGAAATTTCAACCATTCGGAGGCTTTCAAATTCTCTTCCGAAGGAAAGAAAGCTAGTCAAAATATTAACCGGGATGATTGTGCTATTTTCTTTTTATTTTTTTTTATGGGAGTTATTTAGTAAATCCTCCACAACTCTCTCATTTTAAGACTAAATCAAGTGAAATCTGTATTGAAAAGTAATTTTGCGATTTAAAGGGAGTTATTTTGTAAAACATCCCTAACTCTCTCATTTTAAGTCTAAATCAAGTGAAATCATTCTTTACACTCCCATTTCGAAGTTTTATTTCGAACCCAACAAATGCCACCCAAAAACTCAAAGGGATGAGAGAGTTATGGGTGTTTTTTTAAAGACCGTGCGAAATGTTACCCAAAATTAAAACCTCCATAGCTCTCTCATTTTAAGTCCAACAGTGGTGAAATCTCAACCAATCGGATGGCTTTTAAAATTCAATTTTTAAAAAAAGCACGCACAAATATTCACCGGGTAGATTGAGTTATGGTCTTTCTAGCCTAAAAAGCGTTAAAAAGTAATTTTGGGATTTATAGGGAATTATTTAGTACAACATCCACAACTCTCTCATTTTAAGACTAAATCAAGTGAAATCAGTCTCTACATACCCATCTCGAAGTTTCCTTTCGAACCCAACAAATGGCACCCAAATACTCAAAGGGATTAGAGAGTTATGGTCCTTTTTTAAAACACCGTGCGAAATGTCACCCAAAATTAAAACCTCCATAACTATCCCAGTTTTAGTCTAACAGTGGTTAAATCTCAACCAATCGGAGGCCTTTAAAAATTCTCTTTAAAAAAAAAGCACGTAAAAATATTCATCGGTTTGATTGAGTTACGGTCTTTCTAGCAAAAAAAGCGTTAAAACGTAATTTTGGGATTTATAGCGAATTATTTAGTAAAACATGCATAACTCTCTCATTTTAAGACTAAATTAAATGAAAACAACATTAAAACATAATTTGGCGATGGAAAGGGCGTTATTTAGTAAAGCATCCCAAACTCTCTCATTTTAAGTCTAAATGAAGTGAAATCAGTCTTTACGCAATCTCGAAGTTTTCTTTCGAACCCAACAAATGGCACCCAAAAACTCAAAGGGATTAGAGAGTTATGGTCATCTTTTTAAAGACTGTGCGAAATGTCATCCAAAATTATAACCTCCATAACTCTCCCATTTTCAGTCCAACAGTGGTGAAATCTCAACCATTCTGAGGCCTTTAGAAATTCTCTTCCAAAAAAAAAGCACGTAAAAATATTCAGCGGGATGATTGAGTTATGGTCTTTCTAGCCTAAAAAGTATTAAAAGGTAATTTTCAGATTCAAAGGGAGTTATTTAGTTAAACATCCATAACTGTCTCATTTTAAGACTAAATCAAGTGAAATTAGTCTCTACATACCCATCTCGAAGTTTTCTTTCGAACCCAACAAATGGCACCCAAAAAACTCACAGGGATGAGAGAGTTATGGTCCTTTTTTTAACGACCGCGCGAAAGGCCACCTAAAATTAAAACCTGTATAACTCTCTCATTTTAAGTCCAAAAGTTGTGAAATTTCAACCAATCGGAGCCCTTCAAATTCCCTTTTAAAGGAAAAGAGCTCGTCAAAATATTCATCGGGATGAATAAGGTTTGGTCTTTCAAGGCTAAAAAGCGTTAAAACATAATTTTGGGATTAAAAGGAAGTTATTTAGTAAAACATCCATAACTCTCTCATTTTAAGACTAAATCAAGTGATATCAGTCTCTACATACCCATCTCGAAGTTTTCTTTCGAACCCAACAAATTCAACCCGATTACTCCTAGGGATGAGAGAGTTATAGTTCTTTTTTATAAGACTGTGCGAAACGTCACCCAAAATTAAAACCTTTATAACTCTCTTATTTTAAGTCCAAAAGTGGTGAAATTTCAACGATTCAGAGGCTTTCAAATTCTATTTCAAAGGAAATAAAGCTAGTCAAAATATTCACCGACATGATTGTGCTATTGTTTTTTTAGCTTAAAAAGCTTTAAAACATAAATTTGGAAAGAAAGGGACTTATTTCGTGGAAATCCACAACTCTCTCATTTTAAGACTAAATCAAGTGATCAGCATTAAAACGTAATTTTGGGATTGAGAGGGAATTATTTAGTAAAACATCCAGAACTCATTTTAAGACTAAATCAAGTGAAATATGTATTGAAACGTAATTTTGAGATTTAAAGGGAGTTATTTAGTAAAACATCCACAACTCTCTCATTTTAAGTCTAAATAAAGTGAAATCATGCTTTACATTCGCATCTCGAAGTTTTCTTTCGAACCCAACAAATGGCACCCAAAAAAAACTCAAAGGGATGAGAGAGTTATGGTCCTTTATTTAAAGACTGTGCAAAATATCACCCCAAATTGAAACCTCCGTAACTCTCTCATTTTAAGTCCAACTGTGGTGACATCTCAACCAATCGGAGCCCTTTAAAAATTTCGTTTAAAAAAAAGGCACTAAAAATATTCATCAGGTTGATTGAATTATAGTCTTTCTAGCCTAAAAAGCGTCAAAATATAATTTTGGGATTGACAGGGAATTATTTAGTAAAACATCCATAACTCTCTCATTTTGAGACTAAATCATGTGAAATCAGCGTTAAAATGTAATTTGGGGAATGAAATGGCGTTATTTAGTAAAACATTCATAACTCTCTCATTTTAAGTCTAAATCAAGTGAAATCGGTCTTTACAGCATCTCGAAGTTTTCTTTCGAACCCAACAAATGGCACCCAAAAACTCAAAGGGATTAGAGAGTTACGGTCCTTTTTTTAAAGACCGTGCGAAATGTCACCCAAAATTAAAACCTCCATAACTCTCTTATTTCAAGTCCAACAGTGGTGAAATTCCAACCAATCGGAGTCCTTTAAAAATTCTCTTTAAAAAAATGCATGGAAAAAAATCACCGGGATGATTGAGTTATGGCCTTTTTAGCCTAAAAAGCGTTAAAACGTAATTTTCGGATTGAAAGGGAGTTATTCAGTAAAACATCCATAACTCTCTCATTTAAAGACTAAATCAAGTGAAATGTGTCTCTACATACCCATCTTGAAGTTTTCCTTCGAACCCAACAAATTCAACCCAAATACTCATAGGGATGAGAGAGTTACGGTCCTTTTTTTTAAGACTGTGAGAAACGTCACCCTAAATTAAAATCTCTGTAACTCTTTTATTTTAAGTCCAAAAGTGGTGAAATTTCAACCATACGGAGGCCTTCAAATTCTCTTTCAATGGAAATAAAGCTAGTCAAAATATTCACCGGGATGATTGTGCTATTGTCTTTTTAGCTTAAAAAGCTTTAAAACGTAATTTTGAGATTAAAAGGGTGTTATTTAGTAAAACATCCACAACTCTCTCATTTTGAGTCTAAATCAAGTTAAATGAACAATGAAACATAATTTTGGGATTGAGAGGGAGTTATTTAGTAAAACATCCACAACTCTCTCATTTAAAGACTAAATCAAGTGAAATCAGCATGAAAACGTAATCTTGGGATTGAGAGGCTGTTATTTAGTAAAACATCCACAACTCTCTCATTGTAAGACTAAATCAAGTGAAATCAGTATTGAGCGTTGCTATGGAGATCTGTTCTTTGTAGGTTTTGCTTCAGAAGAAAAACCTTTAATACCATCAGCAGGAGGTGGAATGGATCCGTAAGACGTTCAGTGGAAAAGGTCAGACAGCAACAGCAATCAGAATTGGATTCTGTGCTACGATATATTTCATATGGTTGGAAAAAAATCGTCGAATTCATGATAATGTTTCCACCCACAAGCAAAGTACCCTTTGGTCAATCCTCTCGGCTATGAAGACCCTACTGTGCTATCTCGGTCTCCAGGATACTCCCTCTTTCAGGAACTTGAAATTCGCTGCCAATTTGAACATTCCATTCTCCCAATCTGTCGTCTCTCCCAAATTATGTTCCTGGATCAGCCCTGAGAACCAAACAATCAAAATCAATTCGGATGCCTCCCTTACGGGTGACAGTGCAGGTATTGGTGGTCTTCTCCGGGGCCCGAAGAGTGAGGTTGTTGCCCTTTATTCGATCAAAATGGAGAAGGAAGCAATCAATTCCCTTGAAATCAAGGCTATTAACCATGGCCTCAATCTTGCTATCTTGAAAAAAATTGAACAGATTTGGGTTGAATCCGACTCCCTCATGGTAGTCAACATAATCAACAACACCTGGTTATGTCCTTGGAGACTGATTCCCGTTCTTGATAATATTCATAGCTCCCTCTCCAAGTTCAGAAAATGGAAGGTGTCTCACGTTTGGAGGGAAGCTAATGCTGCGGCAGATTTTCTATCTAAAGTTGATTGTGTGAGCAAGGGGGAAGATATTCCTCTTGATCTCATCCCTTCCGCGCTTGCCCATATCATTTTTAATGATGCATAAAGTTGTTTGTTCTCCCGATTACAATTCCTATGCTTTAGGCCTTTTGTATTGGGAGCATGTTCCCTTTTGGCTGCTTTTTAAGCCCCCTAGTTGTACTCCTTTTTCCATTAATGATATCTGGTCGGGGCCTAACCCCATCTTACCTACCAAAAAAAAAATCAGTATTGAAACGAAATTTTAGGATTTAAAGGGAGTTATTTATTAAACATCCATAACTCTCTCATTTTAATTCTAAATCAAGTGAAATTATTCTTTACATTCCCATCTCGATTTTTTCTTTCGAACCCAACAAATGGCACCTAATAATTAAAACCACCATAACTCTCTCTTTTTAAGTCCAACAATGGTAAAATTTCAACCAATCGGAGCCCTTTAAAAACGCTCTTTAAAAAAAAGCACTAAAAAATAATCACCGGGATGATGGTGTTATGGTATTTTTAGCCTAAAAAGCGTTAAAATGTAATTTTCGGATTGAAAGGGAGTTATTTAGTAAAACATCAATAACTCTCTCATTTTATGACTAAATCAAGTGAAACCAGTCTCTACATACCCATCTCGTAGTTTTCTTTCGAACCCAACAAATGGCACCCAAAAAACTCACAGGGATGAGAGAGTTTTGGTCCTTTTTTTAAAGACCACGCGAAACGCCACCCAAAATCAAAACCTGTATAACTCTCTCATTTTAGGTCCAAAAGTGGTGAAATGTCAACCAATCGGAGGCCTTCAATTCTTTTAAAGGAAAAAGGCTCATCAAAATAATCCCCGGGATGATTGAGTTATGGTCTTTTTAGCCTAAACCGCGTTAAAATATAATTTTCGTATTGAAAGAGAGTTATTTAGTAAAACATCCATAACTCTCTCACTTTAAGCCTAAATCAAGTAAAATCAGTCTCTACATACCCAAAATTAAAACCTGTATAACTCTCTCATTTTAGGTCCAAACGTGGTGAAATTTCAACCAATCGGAGGCCTTCAAATTCCCTTTTAAAGGAAAATAGCTCGTCCAAATATTTATCAGGATCCATTTCAAAAAATATTTATCGAGATGATTAAGTTATGGTCATTTTAGGCTAAAAAGCCTTAAAACATAAATTTGGGATTAAAAGGGAGTTAATTAGTAAAACATCCAGAACTCTCTCATTTTAAGACTAAATCAAGTGAAATTAGTTTCTACATACCCACCTCGAAGGTTTCTTTCGAACGCAAAAAATTCAACCCAAATACTCATAGGGATGAGAGAGTTATGGTCCTTTTTTTTAAGGCCGTGCGAAACGTCACCCAAAATTAAAACCTCTATAACTCTCTTATTTTAAGTCCAAAACTGGTGAAATTTCACCATTCGGAGGCCTTCATATTCTCATTGAAAGGAAAGAAAGCTAGTCAAAATATTCACTAGCAAGATTGTGCTATTGTCTTTTTAGTTTAAAAAGCTTTAAAACGTAATTATGGGAATGAAAGGGAGTTATTTGGTAAAACATGCACAACTCTCTCATTATAAGACTAAATCAAGTGAAATCAGAATTAAAACATAATTTTGATAATGAGAGGGAGTTATTTAGTAAATCATCCACAACTCTCTGATTTTAAGACTAAATCAAGTGAAATCAGTATTGAAACGTAATTTTACGATTTAAGGGGAGTTATTTGGTAAAACATCCTTAACTCTCTCATTTTAATTCTAAATCAAGTGAAATCATTCTTTACATTTCCATTTCGAACCCAACAAATGGCACCCAATAACTCAAAGTGATGAGAGAGTTATGGTCCTTTTTTTTAAGACCGTGCGAAATGTCACCCAGAATTAAAACCTCCATAACTCTCTCATTTTAAGGCCAACAGTGGTGAAATCTAAACCAATCGGAGTCCTTTAAAAATTCTCTTTAAAAAAAAAGCACGTAAAATTATTCACCGGTTGATTGGTCTTTCTAGCCTAACAAGCGTTAAAACGTAATTTTCAGATTGAAAGGGAGTTACTTAGTAAAACATCTATAACTCTCTCATTTAAAGACTAAATCAAGTAAAACCAGCGTTAAAACGTAATTTGGGGATGGAAATGGCGTTATTTAGTATATCATCCATAACTCTTTCATTTTAAGTCTAAATCAAGTGGTGAAATCAGTCTTTACGCCATCTCGAAGTTTTCTTTCGAACCCAACAAATGGCACCCAAAAACTCGAAGGGGTTAGAGAGTTATTGCCCTTTTTTTAAAGACCGTGTGAAATGCACCCAAAATTAAAACCTCCATAACTCTCTCATTAAGTCCAACAGTGGTGAAATTTCAAGCAATCGGAGGCCTTTAAAAATTCTCTTTAAAAAAAAGGCACGTAAAAATAATCACTGGGAACATTGAGTTATGGTCTTTTTAGCTTAAAAAGTGTTAAAACGTAATTTTTAAGATTAAAATGGAGTTATTTAGTAAAGCATTCCATAACTCTCTCATTTTAAGACTAAATCGAGTGAAATCAATCTCCACATACCCATCTCTAGGTTTTCTTTCGACCCCAACAAATGGCACCCTAAAAACTCAAAAGGGATGAGAGAGTTATGGTCCTTTTTTTAAAGACCGCGCGCGCAAGGCCATCGAAAATTAAAACCTGTATAACTCTCTCTTTTTAGGTTCAAAAGTGGTGAAATTTCAACCAATCGGAGGCCTTCAAATTCTCTTTTAAAGGAAAAGAGCTCGTCAAATATTCATCGGGATGAATAAGGTATGGTCTTTCTTGGCTAAAAAGAGTTAAAACGTAAATTTGGGATTAAAAGGGAGTTATTTAGTAAAACATCCATAACTCTCTCATTTTAAGACTAAATTACGTGAAATCAATCTCTACATACCCATCTCGAAGTTTTCTTTTAAACCCAACAAATTCAACCCAAATACTCATAGGGATGATAGAGTTATGGTCCTTTTTTTTAAGACCGTGCGAAACATCACCCAAAATTAAAAAACCTCTATAACTCCCTTATTTTAAGTCCAAAAGTGGTGAAATTTCAACCATTCGGAGGCCTTCAAATTATCCTTCAAAGGAAATAAAGCGAGTCAAATTATTCACCGGCATGATTGTGCTATTGTTTTTTTAGCTTAAAAAGCTTTAAAACGTAATTTTGGGATTGAAAGGGAGTTATTTAGTAAAACATTCACAACTCCATAATTTTAAGACAAAATCATGTGAAATCAGCATTGAAACGTAATTTTGGGATTGAGCTGGAGTTATTTAGTAAAAAATCCACAATTCTCTCATTTTAATACTAAATCAAGTTAAATCAGTATTGAAACGTAATTTTGGGATTGAAAGGGAGTTATTTAGTAAAACATCCATAACTCTCTCAATTTAAGACTAAATCAAGTGAAATCCATCTCTAGATACCCATCTCGAAGTTTTTTTTCGAACCCAACAAATGGCACCCAAAAAACTCACACGGATGAGAGACTTATGGTCCTTTTTTTAAAGACCGCGCGAAACTGCACCCAAAATTAAAACCTATATAACTCTCTCATTATAGGTCCAAAAGTGGTGAAATTTTAACCAATCGGAGGCCTTCAATTCTTTTAAAGGAAAAAAGCTTGTCAAAATAATCCTCGGGATGATTGAGTTATGGTATTTTTAGCCTAAAAAGCGTTAAAATGTAATTTTCGTACTTAAAGGGAGTTATTTAATAAAACATCCATAACTCTCTCACTTTAAGCCTAAATCAAGTGGAAGCAGTCTCTACATACCCACTCGAAGTTTTCTTCCGAACCCAACAAATTCAACCCAAATAAACCTAGAGAAGAGAGAGTTATGGTCTTTTTTTAAAGACCGTGCGAAATGTCACCCAAAATTAAAACCTCTGTAACTCTCTTATTTTAAGTCCAAAAGTGGTAAAATTTCAACCATTCGGAGGCCTTCAAATTCTCTTTCAAAGGAAATGAAACTAGTCAAAATATTCACCGGCATGATTGTGCGATTGTCTTTATAGCTTAAAAAGCTTTAAAACGTAATTTTGGGTTTGAAATAGAGTTATTTAGTAAAACATCCATAACTCTATCATTTTCAGACTAGATCATGTGAAATCAGCATTAAAACATAATTTTGGGATTGAGAGGGAGTTATTTAGTAAAACATCCACAACTCTCTCATTTTAAGACTAAATCAAGTGAAACCAGTATTAAAACGTAATTTTAAGATTTAAAGGGAGTTATTTGGTAAAACAACCACAACTCTCTAATTTAAATTCCAAATCAAGTGAAATCATTCTTTACATTCGCATCTCGAAGTTTTCTTTCGAACCCAAAAAATGGCACCCAAAAACTGAAAGGGATGAGAGAGTTATGGTCCTTTTTTTAAAGACCGTGCGAAATATCACCCAAAATTGAAACCTCCATAACTCTCTCATTTTAAGTCCAACAGTGGTGAAATCTGAACCAATCGGAGGCCTTTAAAAATTCTCTTCCAAGAAAAAGCACACAAAAATATTCACCGGGTTGATTGATTTACGTTCTTTCTAGCCTAAAAAATGTTAAAACGTAATTTTTGGATTGAAAGGGAATTATTTAGTAAAACATCCATAACTCTCTTATTTTAAGACTAAAACAAATGAAATTAGCGTTAAAACATAATTTTGGGATTGAAATGGCGTTATTTAGTAAAACATCCATAACTCTCTCATTTTAAGTCAAAATCAAGTGAAATCAGTCATTACGCCATCTCGAAGTTTTCTTTCGAACCCAGCAAATGGCACCCTAAAACTCAAAGGGATTAGAGAGTTATGGTCCTTTTTTTAAAAACCGTGCGAAATGTCACCCAAAATTAAAACCTCTATAATTGTCTCATTTTATGTCCAACGTGGTGAAATTTCAACCAATCGGAGGCCTTCAAAAATTCCCTTTAAAAACAACACGTAAAAATAATCACCGGTACAATTAAGTTATGGTCTTTTTGGCCTAAAATCCGTTAAAACGTAATTTTCGGATTGAAAGGGAACTATTTAGGAGAACTTCCATAAATCTCTCATTTTAAGACTAAATCAAGTGAAATCAGTCTCTACATACCCATCTCGAAGTTTTCTTTCGAACCCAATAAATGGCACCCAATAAGCTCACAGGGATGAGAGAGTTATGGTCTTTTTTTTAAAGACCACGCGAAATGTCACCCAAAATTAAAACCTTTATAACTCTCTCATTTTAGGTCCAAACATCGTCAAAATATTCATCGGGCTAATTATGTTATGGTCTTTCAAGGCTAAAAAGCGTTAAAACGTAAATTAGGGATTAAAAGGGAGTTATCTAGTAAAACATCCAGAACTTTCTCATTTTTAGACTAAATCAAGTGAAATCAGTCTCTACATACCCATCTCGAAGTTTTCTTTCGAACCCAACAAATTCAACCGAATTACTCATAGGGATGAGAGAGTTATGGTCCATTTTTTTTAAGACCGTGCGAAACGTCACCGAAAATTAAAAGCTCTATAACTCTCTTATTTTCAGTCCAAAAGTGGTGAAATTTCAACCATTTGGAGGCCCTCAAATTCTCTTTCAATGGAAAGAAAGCTAGTCAAAATATTGACCAGGATGATTGTGCTATTGTCTTTTTAGTTTTTTTTTATGGGAGTTATTTAGTAAATCGTCCACAACTCTCTCATATTAAGACTAAATAAAGTGAAATCAGTATTGAAAAGTAATTTTGCGATTTAAAGGGAGTTATTTAATAAAACATCCATAACTCTCTCATTTTAAGTCTAAATCAAGTGAAATCATTCTTTACATTCCCATTTCAAAATTTTATCTCGAACCCAACAAATGGCACCCAAAAACTCAAAGGGATGAGAGAGTTATGGTCCTTTTTTTAAAGACCTTGCGAAATATCACCCAAAATTAAAACCTCCATAACTCTCTCATTTTAAGTCCAACAGTGGTGAAATGTCAACCAATCGGAGGCCTTTAAAAATTCTATTTAAAAAAAAATCACGTAAAATTGTTCAACGGATTGATTGAGTTATGGTCTTCCTAGCCTAAAAAGCGTTACAACGTAATTTTTGGATTTATGGGGAATTATTTAGTAAAAGATCCATAACTCTCTCATTTTAAGACTAAATCATGTGAAATCAGCGTTAAAACGTAATTTGGGGTTGGAAAGGGCGTTATTTAGTAATGCATCCATAACCCTCTCATTTTAAGTCTAAATCAAGTGAAATCAGTCTTTACGCCATCTCGAAGTTCTCTTTCGAACCCAACAAATGGCACCCAAAAACTCAAAGGGATTAGAGAGTTATAGTCCTTTTTTTTAAAGACCGTGCGAAATATCACCCAAAATTAAAACCTCTATAACTCACTCATTTTAAGTCCAACAGTGGTGAAATTTCAACCAATCCGAGGCCTTTAAAAATTCGCTTTAAAAAAAAGCACGTAAAAAAAATCACCGGGATGATTGAGTTATGGTCTTTTTAGCCTAAAAAGCATTAAAACGTAATTTTCGGATTGAAAGGGAGTTATTTAGTAAAACATCCATAACTCTCTGATTTTAAGACTAAATCAAGTAAAATCAGTCTCTACATACCCATATCAAAGTTTTCTTTCGAACCCAACAAATGGCACCAAAAAAACTCACATGGATGATAGACTTATGGTCCTTTTTTTAAAGGCCGCGCGAAACGCCTCCCAAAATTAAAACCTGTATAACTCTCTCATTTTAGGTCCAAAAGTGCTGAAATTTCTACCAATCGGAGGCCTTCAAATTCTGTTTTAAAAGAAATGAGGTCGTCAAAATATTCATCGGGATGATTAAGTTATGGGTTTTCTATGCTAAAAAGCGTTAAAACGTAAATTTGGGCGTAAAAGTGAGCTATTTATTAAAAATCCATAAGTACCGTATTTTTAGACTAAATCAAGTGAAATTAGTCTCTACATACCCATCTCGAAGTTTTCTTTCCAACCCAACAAATTCAACCGAATTACTCATAGGGAGAGTTATGGTCCTTTTCTTTAAGACCGTGCGAAACGTCACCCAAAATTAAAACCTCTATAACTCTCTTATTTTCAGTCCAAAAGTGGTGAAATTTCAACCATTCGGAGGCCTTCAAATTCTCTTTCAAAGGAAAGAAAGCTAGTCAAAATATTCACCGGGATGATTGGTCTTCTTAGCTTAAAAAGCTTAAAACATAATTTTGGGATTGAAAGGGAGTTATTTAGTAAAACATCCACAACTCTCTCATTTTAAGACTAAATCAAGTGAAATCAGCATAAAACGTAATTTTGGGATTGAGAGGGAATTATTTAGTAAAACATCCACAACTCTCTCATTTTAAGACGAAATCAGTATTGAAATGTAATTTTGGGATTAAAAGGGAGTGATTTAGTAAAACAACCTAACTCTATCACTTTAAGTCTAACTCAAGTGAAATCAGTCTCTACATACCCATCTCGAAGTTTTGTTTCGAACCCAACAAATTGCACCCAAAAAACTCACAGGGATGAGAGAGTTATGGTCCTTTTTTTAAAAGCCACACGAAACGCCACCCAAAATTAAAACCTGTATAACTCTCTCATTTTTGGACCAAAAGTGGTGAAATTTCAACCAATTGGAGGCCTTCAAATTCTCTTTTAAAGGAAAAAGGCTCGTCAAAATATTCATCAGATTGATTAAGTTATGGTATTTCTAGGCTAAAAAGCGTTAAAACGTAAATTTTGGATTAAAAGAAGTTATTTAGTAAAATATCCAGAACTCTCTCATTTTAAGCCTAAATCAAGTGAAATCAGTCTCTACATACCCCTCACGAAGTTTTCTTTCGAACCCAACAAATTCAACCCAAATACTCATAGGGATGAGAGAGTGATGGTTCTTTTTTTTATGACCGTGCGAAACGTCACCCAAAATTTTAACCTCTACATCTCCATTTTTTCAAGTCTAAAAGTGATGAAATTTCAACCATTTGGAGGCCTTCAAATTCATTTTCAAAGGAAAGAAAGCTAGTCAAAGTATTCACCGGGATGATTGTGCTATTGTCTTCTTACCTTAAAAAGCTTAAAACGTAATTTTGAGATTGAAAGGGAGTTATTTAGTAAAACATCCACAACTCTCTCATTTTAAGACTAAATAAAGGGAAATCAGGAGTAAAACGTAATTTTGGGAGTGAGATGAAGTTATTTAGTAAAACATCCACAACTCTCTCATTTTAAGATTAAATCAAGTGAAATTATTGAAACATAATTTTGGGATTTAAAGGGAGTGGCTAAAAGCTCATTGACACACTCTCTAGTGTTTCATATGTCTAAAAGATAGATGTTTTATAAAGTTTCTAAAAATAAGAAACTTTTTATTTTTTCACAATCCTTCATCAACTAAATCTAAGATTCAATACCATTCCTAACTCCTCCCGAAACTTGGCTCATAGCTCCTTCACACCATTTCTAGGTTTTACTAAGTGTAAAAGATTAATGTTTTGTAAAGTTTTTAAAATAAGAAACATTATAGTTCTTCAATCTCCATCATTCATCAACTAAATCTAAGATTCAATTTCATCTCATCCCCATCCCAAAACTTGGCAAAAAGCTCCTAGACACTTTCTCTAGGGTTTTCTATGTCTAAAAGATGTGTCTTATAAAGTTTCTAAATTGAGAAACTTTCTATTTTCTCAATCTCCATCATGCGTCAACTAAATCTAAGATTCAATATCATCTCATCCTCATCTCAAAACTTGGTTAAAGCTCCTTGACAGCATCTCTAGGGTTTTCTATATTTAAAAGATGAATGTTTTGTAAAGTTTTTAAAATAGGAAGCTTATTAATTCTTCAATCTCCATCCTTCATCAACTTAATCTAAGATTAAATTTCATCTCATCCTCATCCCAAAATGGCCTAAAAGCTCTTTGACACTATCTCTAGGGTATCCTATGTCTAAAACATGGATGTCTTAAAAGTTTATGATTTAAGAAACTTTCTATTTTTTCAATCTACATCATGCGTCAATTAAATCTAAGTTTCAAATTCATCTCATCCTCATCTTAAAACTTAGCTAAAAGCTCCTTGACAGCATCTGTAGGATTTTTTCTATGTCTAATAGATGTATGTTTTATAAAGTTTCTAAAATCAGAAACTTTCTATTTTTTCAATTCTCATCCTCAACCTAAAACTTGGCTCAAAGCTCATTGACACCATCTACAGGGTTTCCTATGTCTAAAAGATGAATGTTTTACAAAGTTTCTAAAATCAGAAACTCTCTGTTATTCCTTTTTCCATCCTTCATCAACTAAATTTAAGATTCATTACCATCGCATCCTCATCCCAAAACATGCCTAAAAGTTCCTTCACACAATCTTTAGGGTTTCATATGTCTAAAAGATAGATGTTTTGTAAAGTTCCTAAATTAAGAAACTTTTTATTTTCTCCCCATCCTCATTAACTAAATCTAAGATTTAATACCATCGCTAACTCATCTCAAAACTTAGCTCAGAGCTCCTTGACACAATTTCTACGCTTTACTAAGTGTGAAAGATTGATGTTTTACAAAGTTTCTAAAATAAGAAACTTTATATTTTCAATCTCCATCATTCAACAAGTAAATCTAAGATTCATTATTCTCTCATTCTCATCCCAAAACTTGGCTAAAAGCTCGTTGGCATCATCTCTAGGGTTTCCTATATCTAAAAGACTGATGTTTTATAAACTTTCTAAAATCTGAAACTTTCTGTCTTTTCAATCTCCATAATTCATCCACTAAATATAAGATTCAATAACCTATCATTCTCAATCTAAAACATGGCTAAAAGCCCGTTGCATCATCTCTGTGGTTTCAATACCATACAAGATGGTTGTTTTATAAAGTTTCTAAAATAAGAAACTTTCTATTTTGTCAATATCCATCTTTCATCAACTAAATCTAAGATTCAATAGCATCTCATCATCATCCCAAAATTAGCTAAAAGAACATTGACACCATCTCTAGGGTCTCCTATCTCAAAAAGATGGATGTTTCATAAAGTTTCTTAAAAAAAAACTCTCTATTTTTCAACCTCCATCCTTCATCAATAATATCTAAGATTCAATACCATCTCATCATCATTCCAAAACTTAGCTAAAAGTTCCTTGACACCATCTCCTAGGGTTTCATGTGTCTAAAAGAGAGATTTTTTATAATAGGAAACATTTTATTTTTTGCCATCTTTCATCAACTAAATTTAAGATTCAATACCATCGCTAACTCATCCCAAAACTTGGCCCAAAGCTCCTTGACACCATCTTTAGGGTTTCCTATGTCTAAAATAAGAAACTTTCTATTTTCTCAATCTCTATTTTTCATCAACTAAATCTAATATTCAAAATCATCTTATCTTCATCCCAAAACATAGCTAAAAGCTCTTTGACACCATCTTTAGAGTCTCATATGTCGAAAATATGGTTGTTTTATAAAGTTTCTAAAATAAGAAATTTTCTATTTTTTCAATCTCCATCTGTAAGCCCAAGGGTTCCCCATGGGTTCATTCAATGACCTTGTTTTGATGATTAACAAACACAAATTGATTAGTCGTTTATGGACTGATCAGTTACCTTGAGTGTTGTGTCTTAGACAGGAACTTGACATGTCATATCGCCATTACACAATGCAACACAACACATGCTTGAGGATCAACATGCAAAGGAGCTTGAACACATTGGTGGCATCATCCTTGGAAGATGTTAAAGCAAGGAGCTCAAGTGAAGATCCCACAAGCAATCCAAGAATCACATTGAAGATCAAATGAAGATTGGCTCAAGAGTTCATTCAAGAGAGTGTTCAAAAGGGTAGTATGTATCACCTTTCTCTCTTGTGTTTTCTCTTGATCAAGGCACATCTTAAAACCCCTAAAATATGTTTTTCAAAGAGACTAACACACCCTTTAAGGACTTAAATGGATAAGTGAATGGCCATGGTGGTGTACCAACATGTTGGGACCCATATGGCATTCAACACAAGAATGAACAAAACAGAGTTCCGAAGCAACAACCTGGACCAGCAACTAAATCCTATCAAAACTTATTTAAACCATTTTCAAATATTTTTGAAAATATTTTTAACAGATAGCTCTCATTTTTCTCATATCCGTAGAGTATAGGAACGTCAAAATCCGACGAGAAATGAGGGAGATATGAATTTTACAAGTTCAACACTGTTTGCTGGAAACCAGTCTCGGAACTCCGAGAATTATTCTCGGAGCTCCGAGCTCGGAACTCCGAGAAAATTCTCGGAGCTCCGAGAAATGCACCAGGTTCTTAAACTTAAATCTCTGTTTGGTTTCTCGGAACTCCGAGAAACCCTCGGAGCTCCGAGCTCGGAACTCCGAGAAAACTCTCGGAACTCCGAGAAGTGTATTTTCTCAAAAAATTATAGCCGTTGGAGGCCCAACGGCTAGTTGATTTTTTGACCCAGTTTTGACTGTTTTACCCCCCAAACGGTCACATGGAGTTGGGACTTTATATATACCCATTCAAGGGTTTAAAACACATGATGAACATGTTCCAACCTTAACAAACCCTAGAAACTTATTTGCAACCATTTTTGGGTTAATTTTTCTCACCAATCCATTGTGCCTTGATTTTGGGAAAATCATTTGAGATTGGTTTAGGCTTTCATTTGCAAATTATTTTTGAGAGAAAGTGTGTGAGCTACAACTTGTAATCAAGCCTAGTAAGAGGCTAATACTTCTTCTTCTTCTTTATTCGATCGGTGGCAAGGGTATCCGTGTTTAATTCCCTTGGGAGAAAGCGCTTAGAACTCGGCGAAGAAGGAGAGTCATTGTAAAGGTGGAAGGGCATCCTTATCTAATTCCCTTGGAGTGTAAAAGCCTCGGAGCCGGGCGTCGTGGAGGTCTCAATAGTGGAAATCCTCAAGTGCGACCTTGAGTAGAGTGGAGTAGGCCGTTTGCCGAACCACTATAAATCTTTGTGTCACTTGTGTTGGTATTTCTCTATCTTTCTCTCCCTCTCACTTTCTTATTTATTTGTGCTTGTATTCTTACATATTTGGAATTGAGTGAGTAGTTAGCATTTTGGTTTTGATTGAATATTGGTACCTTGCTAACTAGGCTATAAATCACCTAATTAAGTTTCCTAATCAACAAGGGTTTTTGAACTTATATTAATTTGTAATATTGTTTAAGTTCAACTATTTCAAACTTAATTAAACAAGGGATAAGTCTTGGGTGAAATTTTAGTAAAAGTTTTTAAAAGGTAAAAGTTTTATAAACATCCTATTCACCCCCCCTCTAGGTTGCCAAACCAAGTCACTACTTGGATTTCAATTGGTATCAGAGCTTGGGCTCTTGATTAAGACCCTAACCGGTTAAGAGTTAAGCGATCTAGTTTTTTGGCAACTTAAAAGATGGGATCTAGACTTCCTATTTTGGATGGTTCGGATTATGGATCGTGGTTGATCCATATGAAGACATACTTAAAAGGTCTAGATAAAGATATGGTAAAGATAATTGAAAATGGATTTATGTTAAATGCTAAATCTAAAGGATTAAATGAATATAATAAAAAATTATCTTTACTAAATACAAAAGCCCTAATTGCAACATGTTGTGCATTACCACCACACGTTTATGAGAAAGTATCCTCTTGTAAAAATGCTAAAAATATTTTGGACTCTATTGAAAATCTTCAAAATCAAAACATGTGCTTAATGGGATTATCTAATGTAGACCCCGTGGATAATGCCGAATTCACACTTGAAGAACTTGTTGAAAATGTCCAAGAATTACATAAGAAACTTGAAGATCAACTAGCTAAGAATTCAAACTTGAAAAACAATTTAGCTAGTATTCACAAGGAGTTTAGGTCACTAGAAATAGATCATGCACATCTTAGTGAAGAAAATGAAATTTTTAAAAAAGATTTTATTGAACTAAGTAATACCATTGCTTCACTAAGAGAGGAAAATCAACTCCTTAAAGAAGAAGAAGAGAAAATCAAAATGTTTTCATCTCTTGAATCAATGAATTTTAAAACGGAAATCAATGATTTGATAATTAAGAATGAAACATTAAAGTTGGATAATCATAAGTTACAAGAGAATGTAAAATTCAATTGCCATCATTATCACTCTTGTAATTCATCATGTTCATCCCGTCCATCTACCTACCCTTATGCATCTTGTGACTATTGTGATAGATTTGGACATTACAAATCTAAATGCATGTTTAGATTTGTAAAAAGTAGTAAGTTTATTTGGGTTAGAAAAGATAAATTAACTAGAACAAACTTGCTTGGAACCAACATGGTTTGGGTTCCAAAATCCCCTACTTGAATCACATCATATGATTAGTAGATTTAGGGGTAATGAGCTTAAAATGAAATATCTTTTGATAGATTTGTTTGTGTAGATACCATGTACTTATTCTTGTTTGATTCTCATGTATTTATACGTTCTACTCTAAGTGCACACACTATGATTTAGATCTTATTGCACTTAGTATTCATCCACATTCATGCCACTATAGAATTTAATGTGAAAACCATAATTTGATCCTAATAGAATATACAACCACATCACTTGCCCATGTGTTCAAATTAAATCTACAAGTATATCCTTAGCATTTGAACCCATATTGGTAGTTGCTAGTAATTACATTAAATGATCACATCTTTCTAGCAAAACCAAAAGAAACCCATAGGTTTAAGACTTGAACCTAAATGCTTTTAAAATCCTTGGTCTCTTCCCAAAATTCATAAAAGGATATAATTTGTAAGGAAGTTGAAAATATGCCTAGATTCAATGTATCACTTGAAATGAAAATATCATAGGAATCTAGAATCATATTTGGGCATTTACTCACTTGAGTAAAATTAAAATTCACTATGGTGGTTGTGTACACTAGATTATGATGGGAACATATATCTCCCACACATCTTGGTTTTCAATGGGCTTATGCACTATGTGCTTAATGCCTTATCTTTACATTTGTGGTATGTGAATGTAGGAAGAAGATGTTTGGACCATGTACCTTATGTATCATGATCATTGTGTCCAAACATGGTAGACTATCCATGGAAGCTTTGATATAGATCATATCTTCCTCATGATTACCCATAGTGGTATACTCTCACTCATGAGCCATGGATGTCTCTCTTAGACATGGTTCTTTAATGTCCATTCTTCTATGTCTAAGTTCTATAGAATCAAGTCAAATTGGAATTCTTATATATATATTCTATAGATATCATCCCTTGGTTGATTATATCTACATGTATGAGATGTCAAACTTTAACTTAAAAGTCACTCAATTGGTGCCCTTAGCCTTCTTAGATTCTAAGAGGGAGATGGTACACTCACCGTAATTAAAATATTTAACAAATTGGCATTGTGCCTACCTCTCAAACATGAATAGGTATACATTTACATGTGATCTCCCTGGCTAGTTATATATGTTGCATACTTAGGGAAGTAAAACTTAAATTTGAAAAATATTATATCACATTTAGGGGGAGCATGAGCCAAAGATTGAACATCTTTTGTGCTATGCTTGTTTATCATGATGAGCTAGACTATGACTATCATTTTATCATGATAAACCGACACTTGGAGAGTAAAGTGTCTTCGTAGCCCAAGGATTGATCTAAAATCATTCATTTGAAGATCCTTAGAGTCTATGTTAGGACTACCCTTTGGATTCATGCATTGCATGACTCTCTTTCAAAGGGGGAGCTTAAAGGTCAAGATTTGTCCTTAGTGGCTTATCATATGATACTCAATGTATATATCATTTGGATTATGATAAGTACACCCATTAGGAGCCATGATTGCTCCATATGTGGTTAGTTCGGGCTTGTCTTATGCTCCTAAATTGGTATCATCTAGCATGTGACTGTTTTAAGACAAAAAGCCCATAGCCTAGGACTTAAAGTCATATCTTTTAGGCTTTTAGACTTATCTTGGATGATCTAGATTGGTATCATCTATTCCAAGAATAAGTTTTGATGGCCAAGCATTCAATTGTCATATCTTTGGCCTATTGTGTAATGTCATACCTTGTTTTTATATAAGGCAAATGACAAATACAAAGGGGAGAGATTACCTTTGCTATATTCATGTTTAAAATGACTATAATGACTTGCTTATATAGTTCATTTTTTCATTCCCCACCTATATGTGCTTATATGTTCATACTTTAACAAAAAAAAAAAAAACAAAAAAAACAAAAAAAAAGGCTTAAATGTTCATCTTTTTGAATTTTGTGCTCAATCTTGAATATCTTTCTTGTTTCCCATTCATAGGAGAAAATTATACTTTGTAATCTTAATCTCTATGAATTTGATTGCTTATCATGTGTACTTTCACTTGAAAATTTGTATTTTCATGATAAGTTTCACTGTCATGCCATATATCCTAATAGTTAGCCATATTAGGATCAAATGTCCATTTCTATGCATGACAATTTAAGAATATATTTTTAACTTGAAATATATATATTCTTGCTTATCATGATGAGTCTATACTTACACATCACCTCATGATAAGATTCTAATAGGAATTTTAAAAACAAAAGGGGGCTTATCATGCTAAGTCTAAAACTTGCTTAATTTCTTTCATGATAAGTAAAATATAAGCTTTAACTTGCTAATCTATTACTATATTATGGGTCATAGGGTAGATTTATATTGGAATTATATATATACTAAGATATACCCTAAAAAGTTGTACTAAATTTGGAATGTCTCTTTGTTTTTCCAACATAGGCTTGATTTGTTTTGTGTCATTCCTTTCCTATGTTAATTATCTCTTATCATGCCATATATACATTAATTTAATTGGTAAATCATGACAAGAAACTAGGGGGAGCATCATATTCTCATTGTATATCTTGATGCTTTATGTATTGTGCTTAAGTGCTTAATTCTTCCTTTTTGCTTATGCCAAAAGGGGGAGAATTTGTATAATTGATTAGATCCATTATCATATGCATTCTTGTATTATACTTTGTTGAATATATCTCATGCATATGTTGAGGGGGAGTAGTCATGATTAAATTGTCCATCTAATCCTCATAAGAGGTTCCTCCCACCTATCTAATCAATTTGGTTTGTCATCATCAAAAAGGGGGAGATTGTAAGCCCAAGGGTTCCCCATGGGTTCATTCAATGACCTTGTTTTGATGATTAACAAACACAAATTGATTAGTCGTTTATGGACTGATCAGTTGCCTTGAGTGTTGTGTCTTAGACAGGAACTTGACATGTCATATCGCCATTACACAATGCAACACAACACATGCTTGAGGATCAACATGCAAAGGAGCTTGAACACATTGGTGGCATCATCCTTGGAAGATGTTAAAGCAAGGAGCTCAAGTGAAGATCCCACAAGCAATCCAAGAATCACATTGAAGATCAAATGAAGATTGGCTCAAGAGTTCATTCAAGAGAGTGTTCAAAAGGGTAGTATGTATCACCTTTCTCTCTTGTGTTTTCTCTTGATCAAGGCACATCTTAAAACCCCTAAAATATGTTTTTCAAAGAGACTAACACACCCTTTAAGGACTTAAATGGATAAGTGAATGGCCATGGTGGTGTACCAACATATTGGGACCCATATGGCATTCAACACAAGAATGAACAAAACAGAGTTCCGAAGCAACAACCTGGACCAGCAACTAAATCCTATCAAAACTTATTTAAAACATTTTCAAATATTTTTGAAAATATTTTTAACAGATAGCTCTCATTTTTCTCATATCCGTAGAGTATAGGAACGTCAAAATCCGACGAGAAATGAGGGAGATATGAATTTTACAAGTTCAACACTGTTTGCTGGAAACCAGTCTCGGAACTCCGAGAATTATTCTCGGAGCTCCGAGCTCGGAACTCCGAGAAAATTCTCGGAGCTCCGAGAAATGCACCAGGTTCTTAAACTTAAATCTCTGTTTGGTTTCTCGGAACTCCGAGAAACCCTCGGAGCTCCGAGCTCGGAACTCCGAGAAAACTCTCGGAACTCCGAGAAGTGTATTTTCTCAAAAAATTATAGCCGTTGGAGGCCCAACGGCTAGTTGATTTTTTGACCCAGTTTTGACTGTTTTACCCCCCAAACGGTCACATGGAGTTGGGACTTTATATATACCCATTCAAGGGTTTAAAACACATGATGAACATGTTCCAACCTTAACAAACCCTAGAAACTTATTTGCAACCATTTTTGGGTTAATTTTTCTCACCAATCCATTGTGCCTTGATTTTGGGAAAATCATTTGAGATTGGTTTAGGCTTTCATTTGCAAATTATTTTTGAGAGAAAGTGTGTGAGCTACAACTTGTAATCAAGCCTAGTAAGAGGCTAATACTTCTTCTTCTTCTTTATTCGATCGGTGGCAAGGGTATCCGTGTTTAATTCCCTTGGGAGAAAGCGCTTAGAACTCGGCGAAGAAGGAGAGTCATTGTAAAGGTGGAAGGGCATCCTTATCTAATTCCCTTGGAGTGTAAAAGCCTCGGAGCCGGGCGTCGTGGAGGTCTCAATAGTGGAAATCCTCAAGTGCGACCTTGAGTAGAGTGGAGTAGGCCGTTTGCCGAACCACTATAAATCTTTGTGTCACTTGTGTTGGTATTTCTCTATCTTTCTCTCCCTCTCACTTTCTTATTTATTTGTGCTTGTATTCTTACATATTTGGAATTGAGTGAGTAGTTAGCATTTTGGTTTTGATTGAATATTGGTACCTTGCTAACTAGGCTATAAATCACCTAATTAAGTTTCCTAATCAACAAGGGTTTTTGAACTTATATTAATTTGTAATATTGTTTAAGTTCAACTATTTCAAACTTAATTAAACAAGGGATAAGTCTTGGGTGAAATTTTAGTAAAAGTTTTTAAAAGGTAAAAGTTTTATAAACATCCTATTCACCCCCCCTCTAGGTTGCCAAACCAAGTCACTACTTGGATTTCACCATCTTATATCAACAAAATCTAAGATTCATTACCCTCTCATTCTCATCTCAAAACTTGGCTAAAAGCTCGTTAACATCATCTGTAGAGTTTTAATACTATAAAAGATCAATCTAAAAGCTCATTGACAACATCTCTAGGGTTTACTAAGTCTAAAAGATTGATGTTTTATAGAGTTTCTAAAATATGAAACTTTTTATTTTTTTCAATCTCCATTCTTCATCAACTAAATCTAAGATTCAATACCCTCTCATTCTCAAGTCAAAACTTAGCTAAAAGCACCTTGACATCATCTCTAGGGTTTCCAATGTCTAAAAGATGGATGTTTTATAAAGTTTTATTTTTTCAATCTCCATCATTCATCAACTAAATCTAAGATTCAATTTCATCTCATCCTCATCCCAAAACTTGGCTAAAAGCTTCTTTACACCATCTCTAGGGTTTCCTATGTCCAAAAGATGGATGTCTTATAAAGTTTCAAAATTAAGAAACTTTCTATTTTTTCAATCTCCATCCTCCGTTAACTAAATCTAAGATTCAATATCATCTCATTCTCATCTCAAAAACTTGGCTTAAAGCACCTTGACACCATCTCTAGGGTTTCCTATGCCTAAAAGTTGAATGTTTCGCAAAGTTATTAAAATAAGAAACTTTCTATTTCTTTAATCTACATCATTCATCAACTAAATCTAAGACTCAATTTCCTCTCATCCTCCCAAAACTTGCCTAAAAGCTCCTTGACACTATCTGTAGGGTTTCCTATGTCTCAAAGATGGATGTCTTATAAAGTTTCTAAATAAAAAACTTTCTGTCTTTTCAATCTCCATGCTTCATCCACTAAATCTAAGATTCAATACCCTCTCATTCTCATCCCAAAGCGTGGCTAAAAGCTTGTTGACATCGTCTCTAGGGTTTTAATACCATAAAAGATGGGTGTTTCATAAAGTTTCAAAAATAAGAAACTTTCTATTTTGTCAATCTCTATCCTTCATCAACTAAATCGAAGATTCAATTCCATTTCATTATCATCCCAAAACTTGGCCAAAAGCACATTAACACCATCTCTAAGGTCTCCTATGTCTAAAAGATGGATGTTTTATAAAGTTTCTAAAATTAGAAACTTTCTGTTTTTTCAATGTTAATCCTTCATCAACTAATTCTAAGATTCAATACCATCTCATCCTAATCTCAAAACTTGGCTAAAAGCTCCTTAACACGATTTCTAAGGTTTCCTATGTCTAAAAAACGGACGTTTTACAAAGTTTATAAAATAAGTAACTTTTTATTTTTTCAATCTTCATCCTTCATCAACAAAATCTAAGATTTTAAACCATCTCATCATCATCCCAAACCCAGGCTAAAAGCTCTTTGACACCATCTCTAGGGTCACATATGTCTAAAATATGGATATTTTATAAAGTTTCTAAAATAAGAAACTTCATATTCTTTCATTCTCCATCCTCCAATGACTAAATCTAAGATTCAATACCATCTCATCCTCTTCTCAAAACTTGGCAAAACGCTCATTCACACCATATCTAGGGCTTCATATGTCTAAAAGATGGATGTTTTATAAAGTTTCTATGATTAGAAATTTTCTGTTTTTCAATCTCCATCCTTCATCAACAAAATCTAAGATTCAGTACATTCTCATCCTAGGATCAATACTTGGCTGAAAGCTCCTTGAAACCATCTCATTGGGTTTCATATGTCTAAAAGATAGATTTTTTATAAAGTTTCTAAAATAAGAAACTTTTTATTTTTTCGCCATCCTTCATCAACTAAATTTAAGATTCAATACCATCGCTAATTCATCCGAAAACTTGGCTCAAAGCTCCCTGACACCATCTCTAGGGTTTCCTATGTCTAAAAGGTAGATGTTTTATAAAGTTTCTAAAATAATAAACTTTCTATTTTCTCAATCTCCGTTTTTCAATAACTAAAACTAAGATTCAAAATCATCTTATCTTCATCCTAAAACATGGCTAAAAGCTCATTGACACTATCTATAGGGTCTCATATGTCTAAAAGATGGATGTTTTATAAAGTTTCTAAAGTAAGAAATTTTCTATTTTTTAAATCTCCATCCTTTATCAACTAAATCTAAGATTCTTTACCCTCTCATTCTCATCTCAAAACTTGGCTAAAAGCTCGTTGACATCATCTGTAGAGTTTCAATACTATAAAAGATAATTCTAAAAGCTCATTGACAACATCTCCAGGGTTTTCTAAGTCTAAAAGATTGATGTTTTTAAAAGTCTCTAAAATACAAAACTATCTTTTTTTTTTCAATCTCCATTCTTTATCAACTAAATCTAAGATTCAATACCTTTTTATTCTCAAGTCAAAGCTTAGCTAAAAGCTCCTTGACATCATCTCTAGCATTTGTTATGTCTAAAAGATGGATGTTTTATAAAGTTTCTAAAATAAGAAACTTTTTATTTTTTCAATCTACATCATTCATCAACTAAATCTAAGATTCAATTTCATCTCTTCCTCTTCCCTAAACTTGGCTAAAAGCTCCTTCACACCATCTCTAAGGTTTCCTACGTCTAAAAGATGGATCTCTTATAAAGTTTCAAAATTAAGGAACTTTTTATTTTTTCAATCTCTATTATGCGTCAAATAAATCTAAGATTCAATATCATCTCATCCTCATCTCAATACTTGGCTAGAAGCTCGTTGACAGCATATCTAGGATTTTTTTTATTTTTTATGGTTAAGCTGGGGTTAGGCAAGACCCTTACCAGATATCATTAAAATTAAGGAAAAGATACATCAAGGGGGCCAAAAGTCCGGCCAGAGGGGAACAGACTCCCAAAAGGCTATCCACATAATGGCAAAAGGAAAACAAGAAAAACAACCTAAACAGGCAAACATTGGAAACAGGGAAAGATAGAACAGGGGCATCAGAGAATCAATTTCAGTTTTTCATTCTCTGGTACACGGTTTTCTCTCTGTCAGATTTGACAACAGCAAGGAGATCGTCAGGAACTCTCGTCTGAAAGGTGGAATGCCCTTTAAAGGGACATTCTCTCTTGGATAATAGGTCGGCTGCCATGTTGCCCTCTCTCCAGATGTGGGATATTCTCCACGTCATTCCTGCCAGCTCACTCCAGGCTCTATGGATTGCTGGGATTTTTTTCCACGGAGGAGAGGAAATTTTGTTAAAAGAGTTGACAGCAAAGGTAGAGTCAGGTTCTATTTTGTTAAAAGAGTTGACAGCAAAGCTCCTCAACTTCATGGGTGATTGTCATGAAGCAAAGATCATCTTTTTTATTTTCTTCCCCTTCACTTGAGCTTTTGCCCGATGTGCTTAACGCATCCCAACCGGCGGCAAGAGCCTTATGCTTCTTCCAATCCTTCTTACCCTTGTACTTAGAGGAAGTTGATTTTAGAAGTGGACAATCCGGTCTTTTGTGTCCAATCTTCTTGCAATTGAAGCATCTTAAGGCTCTTTCAACATCACTTTCCTCTTTCTTCTTCTTATCTTTCTTATGCTTCTTTCTCCACAAGCTCTTGAATCTTCGTAAGGCTTCTTCTTCGTCACTATCCGCTTCACTTGATGAGTCTTCCTTGGAAGCCTTGAGTGCTAGGGATCTAAATTCCCTCTCCTTCTCCTTTGGCTTCTTTTCCTCTTGTCGGCTAGTAAGGAGCATCTCATGGGTGATGAGAGATCCTACAAGCTCCTCTATGGTTAGAGTCTTGAGATTTTTTGACTCTTGAATCGCGGTCACCTTTGGATCCCAATGGGGAGGAAGGGACCTAAGTAACTTACTCACAAGCTCATCGTTAGGATAAGATTTACCAAGATTAGCTAGTTCGTTAGAAATAATAGAAAAACGAGTATACATTTCCGAAATACTCTCGTTTGGACTCATTCTAAACATTTCATACTTGCTCTTTAACAAGTTTATTTTGGAATCCTTGACTTGTGAAGTTCCCTCATGGGTAGTTGCAAGGGTATCCCAAATAGTCTTGGCGGAATCAAAAAGAGCAACTCTATTAAACTCCTCGGTAGCTAAGGCACAAAACAAGGAATTTATTGCTTTGTAGTTCAAATTAGCTTGCCTTTTCTCTACCACATTCCATTCTTCAAAAGGATTGGAAGGTACATTGTATCCATTTTCAACAATGTACCAAAGTTCCACATCTATCGAAAGAAGATAGATGCGCATCCTTGTTTTCCAATGTCCATAGTTTGACCTATTGAAGAAAGGAGGTCTAGTTGTGGAATGGCCTTCCGGAAGTCCGGTTCCAATTTGGTGTGCCATTTCACAATTAGAAGTTGCCAAATAAAATCTTTCCCTAGTTAGATTTTGAAATAACTTTTACAAAAATTTTAAAATCTTTTAAGAGCCAAGGCTCTGATACCAAGTGAAAATCCGATATAGGGGGTCCCAAGTTGAATTATAAATGGCAACTATGAGGAGGGAGAATACGGTTGTTTAAGAAAACTAGAATTTACCAATTTGAAAAACTTAAACCGATTAAGAGATCAAAAACAATATTTTAAGCATACAAGTTAAATCTAATGGTGCAATGCAAATGAAAGAGCAAAGAGATAGAAAGAGTGCACCCGAGATTTAAAGTGGTTCGGTCCTCAAACCCGAGGCCTACTCCACTCCACCAACCAAACCCGTTGATGGCTTCACTATTTGATCTTCTTAACCTTGGCGAAGATCGGTGCCAATTACAATTGCTTTAACCTTGGTGGCAATCCTCACCACGGAGAAAAAAGGGCTCCGCTTCTCCGAATACTCGCCCGAATACAAATCTTGAAAGATGAAAGAAAGAACTAAAAAATCCCTTCACAAGGGTTACAAAAGATGTACAATTGAGAGCCTATGATCCAAATCCTAGAGTTGGTGATGAGAGGCACAATTGAAGCTTGATTCACTCTTGGGTATTCAAATGAAGTTTAAGAGTGTTAGGATTGATGGTTTGTATGTTTAGAACACCCATATTTATAGGAAAAACAAAATATGACCGTTCAGTGGCATTACGGTAATTCCAGCAAAATTCCAAACGGCTCTTTTTCAGACCGTTGGAGTGTTCTCGGAGTTCCGAGAATAATTCTCAGAGTTCCGAGAAGCCTCACAGAAATTGGAAAAAGTCTACTGGACCATTTCTCGGAGTTCCGAGAATAATTCTCGGAGTTCCGAGAAAAACTCTCGGAGTTCCGAGAAGCCTATGCAGAGCAGATTTTCAATTCTGTTTTTGGGCTTCCAGTTCTCAACCAAGATGGGATTGCTATGAGGGTTCCAAGGTGTTGGAACTCCACAAATACAATCACTTGTCTATTTAGGGTGTGTGAGATTACCTTAATTATGCCTCTAAAAACCTAATCTAGGTTTGGATCAATTACATTAAAAAATGGTCTTCAATATTAATTTCTTCATGTCTTCAAGTCTTCATGACTTCTTGCTTGATGACTTTGGCCTTCCAATTAGTGGTCCAATGTGGGCTTCTTGGCCTTCAATCCAAGCATCCTTGATCTTACTTTATCAAGATCTACAACTTAGACAAATAAACACATTAGTGATAAATGATCACTTGTGTATTGGAATCATCAAAACAAGATGGGAATGCCAAGGTAAAAACCATTGGGCTTACATTTTCTCTCTGTCAGATTTGACAACAGCAAGGAGATCGTCAGGAACTCTTGTCTGAAAGGTGGAATGCCCTTTAAAGGGACATTCTCTCTTGGATAATAGGTCGGCTGCCATGTTGCCCTCTCTCCAGATGTGGGATATTCTCCACGTCATTCCTGCCAGCTCACTCCAGGCTCTATGGATTGCTGGGATTTTTTTCCACGGAGGAGAGGAAATTTTGTTAAAAGAGTTGACAGCAAAGGTAGAGTCAGGTTCTATCCGAAGAGAAGTGATACCCAGACTTTTTGCAACAGCCACTCCTTCATATATAGCTTGAATTTCCAAGGCGAAAATCTCTTCCCCATCAGTATTTTTAGAGAAAAATTGGATTATTTCGCCATCATTGTTTCTAATAATTCCTCCAATCCCTCCTCCAGCATCTGTTAAAGAAGCATCAGTGTTAAGTTTGAATTCTCCCAAAGCAGGGGGAACCCAACAGCAGAATTTTAGGTCTTTCTCTTGTACAGAAATCGTTTAGCCAAAGTGATTTGCGACAGCAGCCGTGTGCACTTCTTTACTGTCCCCGAGATTGAGGCTGTTAACTCTTGTCTTTACATCATCAAGAATCATACGGAGAATTTTGATCTTATGATTTGATTTTTTTTCAAAGATTCTCAGGTTTCTCTCCCCCCATAACCTGTAAATGGCAGAAGCAAAAGCAATTTTCATGGCCGTGGAACTTTGAGACTTACCTCGACAATGAGTTCTTATCCACTCTTCTTCTTCCTGGATGGTTTTCTTCGGTTTTCTTCGTGATCCATACCGCCACAAAATGGACCTCCAGACCCAAGCTGAGAATCCACACCTGAAGAACAAGTGATTAATTGTCTCCTTTTCTGATTTACAGAGAGGACACCCTTCATCCATCACTCTATTTCTGAAAATCTGGTGATCTCTAGTAGGCAGTTTCTTGTGTAGAACTTTCCAAGCAGATAACGTTTGCCTTGGTATATGACCTGTAAACCAGACTGAAGAAGCCCATGGGGTATCCACTTTATGCTTCCTGATAGAGTTCCAAGCACTTCTAACAGAGAAATAGCCATCGGCTTCCAGATTACTCTGTTTTCATCGTCCTCCTGAAAAAGCGACTTTTGCAAAATAGCTTTTTCCTGAATGAGAGATGCTTTATTTATGATTGGATTCCAGCCTTCCTTTGAATGTATCTCGCCCAGACATTTCATCGAGGAGAGAGGATAATCAGTCACTGATTTAGGAATGATTTGATCAAGGACTCCATCCGGATGCCAAGGTTGAGTCCATAGATCAATTTCAGCTTCGTTCCCAACTAAGTAGCAAATCTTATCTTTGAGAATATCTCGAGCTCTAAGGATGCTCCGAAAAGCCCAAGACGGTCTGGAGGGAACCTTCATGGACCAAATGTTCTTGTTTTGAATGTATTTAGCAAAGATCCATTGTCTCCACAAAGAATTATTTCCCTGAAGAAGTCTCCACAATAATTTGCACTGGAGAGCCGAGTTAATGTCTCTCAAATTATGGATACCCAGGCCACCTTCTTCCTTAGGTTTGCATATAGTTTCCCAAGCCACCGTATGAACTTTCTTAGCTTTCTCACTTCCAGCCCAAACAAAATCTCTGCAAAGTCTTTCAAGCTTGTCTATAACTCCCGAGGGGAGATTAAAAGAGGAGGACCAAAAGACTTGATAAGAGTGAAGGACAGATTTCACCAACTCAATCCTTCTTGCAGCGGAGAGAAAACGACTACTCCATCCATTGATTTTTTGAGTGACCTTCGAGATGATCGGGAAACAATCGTTTGAAGAAAGTCTTGAAGAGGTCAAGGGGAGTCCAAGGTATTTGATTGGCAGTTTTCCTTCAGGGATGAGCAGTAATTTTGAGATTTCCTTTCTTTCTCTGGAACTAATTCCAGCAAAGAAGACCTCACATTTCGAAAAATTTGGTTGGAGGCCAGAGAATCTATAGAATTCTTGTAAACAAGCTAGAATTTCTTTTGCGGACTTGACAGAACCTTCCGCGAAGATCATAAGATCATCCGCAAAAAGTAAATGTGTTATGGAGACATTTTCATGAGTAAAGGGGGAGTGGAGATTACCTTTCAACTGAGAATCTTCAAGGGTCCTGGAAAGCATTTCCATCGTTAGACAGAATAGCAATGGGGATAGGGGATCTCCTTGGCGAATTCCGTTGGATGAAGAGAAGTGTCCATGAGGAGACCCATTTATCAAGACTAAAAAGGAGGGAGTCTGAATACATTCCTCCACCCACTTACACCAAAGTTTACTGAATCCCTGTTTCGCCATAAATTGAAGAAGGGCTTCTCTCTTAACATTGTCAAAGGCCTTTGCAAGATCAATTTTAAGACACATAGCCGCCTTTGCAGAGGGGAGATGGAATTTGTGTAGAATGTCATGAGTTAACAAGATATTATCTTGAATTTGCCTACCTCTGATGAAAGCAGATTGGGCAAGGTTAACCAATTTGTCTATTACCAATTTCAATCTCTGCGCAAGAATCTTGGTTATCGTCTTGTAGATGAAGTTGCACAAGGATATAGGTCTGAACTTGGAGGGCGAAGACGCGTCAGGGACCTTAGGAATTAGAGAGATGAAGGTGTTATTAATCAAAATCTTTGCTTTCGAAAAGAAATTGAGGATCGCATCAGTAAAGTCTTTTTCAACAAGATACCAAAACTTTTGAAAGAAGGAGCCATTAAATCCATCCGGACCAGGCGCTTTGTCTCCATCAGCCATAAACACAGCCTCTCTAACCTCCTCCTTGGTCACCTCACGGGATAAATGATTTGCTTCCTCCAAGGTAAGAATTTTATTAGGCCTGGGGGTCCGGGAATTCTGATCATGGTTCCTGTTTAAGAGCTTGTGATAGAAATTGACCAAGATATCAGATATCTCAGCAGGATCATAAGAGATGGATTTGTCTTCTCTTTCCATAGCCATAATGTGATTGGAATGATTTCTGGTTCTGACAGCAGCATGAAAGAATTTTGTATTAGAATCACCTTGACACAGCCACTCAATTCTAGATTTCTGCTTGTAAAGCGCCCCTTCCCTCCTAGCGACCGTACGAAATTCATTTCTGGCTTCAATTTCGGCCTCATTGATTCTCTGATCCGCAGGGTTATTTGCAAGTTTGATCTGAATATCTTCCAGTTTGAGGCGAGCTAAAGGAAGCATCACATCAATTCTACCAAAATGTCCTTGTTCCATGAAGCAAGTTGTCTTTTAACTTCTTTAAGTTTGTGCACTAACCTATACATAGGATTCCCGATGCACTTGGTGGCCCAAGCTCTTTCAACAACAGGATAAACAGAGACATCATCGAACCACATGTTCATGAATTTGAACGGTTTTGGGGCCAAACTAGTGTGAGTATTTAGACTCACAATAATAGGGCTATGGTCCGAGATTCCCGGAGGCCTATACTCAGCAAAACCAAGAGGGAAGTCTTGCAGCCATAGATCATTGACAAGGGCTCTATCTAATCTGGCATATTTTCTTTCACTCATAGTGGCTCGATTATTCCAGGAAAGAGAGTGGCCAATAGATCGCAGGTTCGCCAAACAGCAATTGTATATACAACTATTAAAATCCTCAATGTCATTCTGTTTATGAGGGGATCCGCCCGATCTTTCATCATAGCTTCTTATCACATTGAAATCCCCCAACACAATCCAAGGGCCTTGGATGGCAGCATTAACTAATTCAAGATTTTCCCAAAGAGCTTTCCGATCTCCCCCATAATTCCTTCCATAGACAGCGGTAAGATGAAATCGCTGGTTAGTCTGGGTTAGATGGACCTCAGCATGAATGAATTGGCTCGACTCCGAAAGAATCTGAAGATTTACTCTCATTGGATCCCAAAGAATCCAAACTCTTCCTTTAATAACATGTGCATAATTTCCATGAAAAGCCCAAGACTCACAAATATCTTTCACATGATTCTTCATCATTGGTTCTCCGGCTTTAGTTTCTTGAAGACAGCAGATAGGAGCGTTAGTGCTTCTGATCAGATTTTGAACTTCCCTTCTCTTTGTGGCTGAACAGATCCCCCAAATGTTCTAGGATGTTACAATATTCATTGGGTAACAATGAAAGGAGGGGGAGGAGGGGCTCTTTCAGAGTGCGGGTCATGGGTTCTTTCAGAGTTCGGGTCATGGGCTCTTTCAAAGTTAAGATCATGGGCGCTATTGAGTTTAGTTGGATTCTGGCAAGCATTTAATCCTACCAATAAGTGTTGAACAGGAGTTTCACTTGATGAAGATAAGACTTGGACGAATTCTTTTTCAAGACAACCTATCAAATTATCTCGATCGTCAATATTGGAGTCAACTTGATCCTCACTCCCTGCCACCTCTTCATAATCATTTCCTTCAACATCAGCTAGGGCATCAAAGCTGTTTTGAATCTGGATTGCTGTCTCCGCCACTTGTGTGCTGACACCACTTAGAATTCTGCTCTGCTCCACAGCTTGGGGGTTACAGGGGGGATTGACTGGCATTTCCTCCCGGTCTCTATCTGGATTGTCTGCTTGTTGGGGTTGCTTAGAGGGATTTTTTACTGGATGCCATTCCTGCTTATGATTGTGCTGCGCAACCTGAACATTTTTGGAACATGCTTTTTACAGGCTGAAGGTTTCCAGTCATATTGCACCCTTTGGTTATGGATCCCATAAGGGGTGTGTATGGGAATGGTTTCGGGAAATTCTGCTCCTGCTTCCACTTCCACACACATACGAGCATAACTTAGCCGAGTTTCTTCAGCAGTCCTTGAATCCATGTACAAAGGATTTCCCTATGAAACTGGTTATTTTACTTAATCCTTTAGCACTCCAGAACTCAAGAGGCAAACCTGGAAGACGAACCCACACAGGGATTGAGGTGAGGTTTAGTTTCTCGAGGGGTGTCCCTGGTTTCCACTTCCGTAAAATCAAAGGTCTCCCAGCATAGGAGTGCTCCCCTGATTCCAGCACTAAGTCACAATCCTCCAGACAGGTGAACTGAAATAAATAAAATCCATTAGAGAGAGTAAAAATCTGCAGTTCCCCTTTAAGTTTCCACTTTCGTGAGAGATTTTCTCTCAGATTCATGAAATAGGGCCTCCTACCAATAAAGTATCCCACCAAAGAAGTTCTCCATTTACATCCAATCTCCTCAAGCTCCTCATTCTCGAAAGAAATCTTCTTCTTCCCCGAATCAGCCATTATAGGGTTCACAAACTCAAGTTGTGAGAGGCCCTTAGTAGATTTTTCCCCAAAGAGGGATCTCCAAGGACTGGTTTTAGCTTGGTTAGTAGCCGCTCCTTTTGCTGAAAGAGTTGCAAGATCAGACCCATCGGATTCCAGGGGCATGGGGATGGTCATTGGAGCTGGCCCAACAGAGTGGGCGGGAATGTCTGAGCTGGAAGAAGGAGTTTTGTGGTTTGAAATTTCAATTGGGCGGTAATAATTCCCAGGGGTTGAAAAGAGAAATGAGTGGGGGTGTGGGCCAATGCTGATTTTCTCCACTTTTGCTGCTTCAATAAGCTTTTGATTTAAGAAAGGACTGGGTTCTGATGAGAGAACAGAGCTGGTTGGAGATGAGGAGACAACAGATAAGGTTGGGAAGGAGGAGGCGTCAGGGGGTAGGTGTTGACTGTCAGGGGTCACAGCAGAAACTGTTGGGCAATACCCCTTTTCCTGGAAAAGGTGGTTTTGTTCCTGGTTTCCTTGAGCAATGGAAGAACTTCCCAAAATGGAAGGTTTCTCTCCAGCCATCTCTTCCTCTCCGATTTGCAGATTCAGAGGTAAGAAGCAGCTTAAAGTTGGAGGGGGAGGAGCACGAATTTCTTGTGTGGACTGAAGCTCAGGGCTTTGGGATTTTCGAGGGGTAGAAGTTTTCAAAGGAATTCTAGACGTCTGCTTTGATTTTTTCAGAGAGCTTGTAGTCTGAGCTGGGGTTATGGTAAACCTTTTGTGCACTCTAGTACCTCTCCTGAAATGGGTTGAGGGTTCAGGATCCTCTAGAGGGAACATTTCTTTCAGGTATGCAACACGCTGGACTGAGTTCATACCTGGTTCAGAGAGAGGAGATGGCTTTTGTTCAACACAAGAAGAGAGCCTATCAAAGAGATAGTTATCCTCAAGCTCACAAACTGATTGAGGCACATTTCCATGGGGTGATTTGCCAAGACCAGCGGGTTTTGGATTTACCCAGAAACGGCCTTCCAATACAGCACCAGGGGTCTTGCCTGAGTCAGGAGGAATCTCCATGGTCTGGAATTCCTCCTAAACCACCAAACAAAAAACCAAAAAAGATTAGTTTCCCAGGAGGGAGGAAGGAAACGAGAAGGGCTTGGGCCCTTGGCCTCTAGCCGGCTGGCCGGAGGAAGAACTTGGCAGAACTTGGCAGAAGGGAAGGGAGGAACAAGAAGGGCTTGGGCCCTTGCTGCTTCGCCGGCCGCCGCCGGCTCTCGCCGGAGGGAGGGGGAGGAAGAAGAAGACTTTTCTCTCTCCTCAGACTTTTCTCTCTCCTCAGAGCTAAAAGCTCATTTTCACATATCTAGGATTTTCTATGTCAAAAAGATGTAAGTTTTATAATGTTTCTAAAATCAGAAACTTTTTATTTTTTCAATTCTCATCCTCAGCCTAAAACTTGGCTAAAAGCTTCTTGACACCATCTATAGGGTTTCCTATGTCTAAAAGATGGATGTTTTATAAAGTTTCTAAAATCAGAAACTTTCTGTTTTTTCATTCTCCATCCTTCATCACCTGTAAGCCCAATGGTTCCCACCTTGGCATTCCCATCTTCTTTTGATGATTCCAAGACACAAGTAATTTTATATCACTAATGTGTTTGATTGTCTAAGTTGTAAATCATGATTGTGTTAAGACAAGATTGCTTGGATTGATGCCAAGAAGCTCTCATTGGACCGCATTTGGAAGGCCAAAGACATCGGAGATCCAAGACGCATGAAGAATTGAAGCATCGCAATTGAAGATCGAAGTCGTTTAGATTGTATAAGAGGCATAAATAAAGTAATCACACACCCCCTAATGGACTGACATGTTTAAGTGATTGCCCTTGTGGTGTTCCAAGCCTTTGGAACCCTCATAACAATCCCAACCTTGTATAAAATATGCAAGTCTTGAAGCCCAAAAACAAACAGCAAAACATATTTGAAAACCAGCTGGAATTAGGCTTCTCGGAACTCCGAGAATATTCTCGAAGCTCCGAGAAATGGTCCAATAACTTTTTCCACCTTCTGTTTGTATTTTCGGAACTCCGAGAATTTCTAGGAGCTCCGAGAAAATCTCTCGAAACTCCGAGACCACTATGTCGGAAACAAAATTGTAGCCGTTGGGGATTTTGCCAGAATTACCACTATACCCCTCAAACGGTCATATTTGGGTTTTCTATATATATGTGGATTCTAAACTTCCCAACTATCAATCTTAACACTCTAAAAACCTATTGGAATATCCTAAGAGTGTATTAACTTTGTTTATGCCTCTCATCCTCTAGAATTAGGATTTGGATCATAGGCTTCAATTTGTACATCTTCTTAAAACTTTGTAAACCCTTGTGAGGGATTTTTTTGTTCTTTCTTTCTTTGCTAAACGATTGTATTCGGGCGAGTGTTCGGAGAAGCGAAGCCCTCTCTCCGTGGTGAGGATTGCCACCAAGGTTAAAGGCAAATGGAATTGTAATTGGCATCGATCTTCGCCGAAGTTAAGAAGATCAACATAGTGAAGCCATCAACGGGTTTGGTTGGTGGAGTGGAGTAGGCCTCACGTTTTGAGGACCGAACCACTTTAAATCTCGGGTGCACTCTCTCTTATCTCTTGCTTTACATTTGCATTGCACTTAGGATTTAACTTTTATGCTTAATTGCCTTTTTGATCTCTTAAATCTTCAAAATTGGGTTAGAGTTTTCAAAAGCTTAAAACTTGTTAGGAACCTAATTTTCCCTCCTCATAAGTTGCCATTAGAATAGTACTTGGGTCTACCCTTGGAATTTCATCAACTAAATTTAAGATTCATTACCATCGCATCCTCATCTCAAAACCTGGCTAAAAGCTCCTTCATACAATCTCTAGGATTTCATATGTTTAGAAGATAGATATTTTATAAAGTTTCTAAAATAAGAAACTTTTTATTTTGTCCCCATCCTTCATCAACTAAATCAAAGACTCAATACCATCGCTAACACATCCCAAAACATGGGTCGGAGCTCCTTGACCCCATTTCTAGGGTTTACTAAGTGTAAAAGATTGATGTTTTACAAAGTTTCTAAAATATGAAACTTTCTATTTTTTCAATCTCCATCATTCAACAAATAAATCTAAGATTCAAAACCGTCTCATTCTTATTCTAAAACTTGGCTAAAAGCTCCTTGACACCATCCCATTCTCATCTCAAAACTTGGCTAATGCTCTTTGTCATCATCTCTTAGGTTTCCTATGGCAAAAAGATGGATGTTTTTTAAAGTTTCTAAAATAAGAAACTTTTTATTTTTTCAATCTTCATCATTCATCAACTCAATCTAAGAGTCAGTACCATCTAACCCTCTTCTCAGAACTTGTTTGAAAGCTCCTTGACACCATCTAAAGGGTTTCTTATATCTAGAAGATGGATCTTTTATTAAACTTCTAAAATAAGAAACTTTTTATTTTTTCGCTATCCTTCATCAACTAAATTTAAGATTCAATACCATCGCTAACTCATCTCAAGTCTTGGCTCAAAGCTCCTTGACACCATCTCTACGGTTTCATATGTCTAAAAGATGAATGTTTTGTAAAGTTTCTAAAATAAGAAACTTTTTATTTCTTCAATCTCCATCCTTCATCAACTAAATCTAAGTTTCAATTTCATCTCATCCCCATCCCAAAACTTGGCTAGAAGCTCCTTGACACTATCTCTAGGGTTTCTTAGATGTTGTATAAAGTTTCTAAATTTAGAAAATTTCTATTTTTTCAATCTCCCTTACGCGTCAACTAAATCTAAGATTCAATATCATCTCATCCTAATCTCAAAACATGGCTAAAAGTACTTTGTCAGCATTTCTAGGGTTTTCTATGTTTAAAAGATGAACATTTTGTAAAGTTTCTAAAATTAGAAACTTTCTATTTTTTCATTCTCCATCATTCATCAACAAAATCTAAGATTAAATTTTATCTCATCCTTATCCCAAAACTTGCCTAAAAGCTCCTTCACACTATCTCTAGGGTTTCCTATGTCTAAAAAATGGATGTCTTATAAAGTTTTTAAATTAAGAAACTTTATATTTTTTCAATCTCCATCATGCGTCAACTAAATCTAAGATTCAACGTTATGTTATCCTCATCTCAAAACTTGACTAAAAGCTCCTTGACAGCATCTGTAGGGTTTTCTATGTCTAATAGATGTATGCTTCATAAAGTTTATAAAATCAGAAACTTTCTGTTTCTTCAATTCTCATCCTTATCCTAAAACTTGGTGGAAAGCTCCTTGACCCCATCTAAGGGTTTCCTATGCGCAAAAGATGAATGTTTTGTAAAGTTTTTAAAATCAGAAACTTTCTGCTTTTTCATTCTCCATCCTTCATCAACTAAACTTAAGATTCATTACCATCGCATCCTCATCTCAAAACTTGGCTAAAAGCTCCTTGACACAATCTTTAGTGTTTCATATGTCTAAAAGACAGATATTTTATAAAGTTCCTAAAATAAGAAATTTTTTATTTTTCACCCATCCGTCATCAACTATATCTAAGATTCAATACCATCCCTGAGTCATCCCAAAACTTAGCTCAGAGCTCCTTCACACCATTTCTAGGGATTACTAAGTGTAAAAGATTGACGTTTTACAAGGTTTCTAAAATAAGAAACTTTCTATTTTTTCAATCTCCATCATTCAACAAGTAAATCTAAGATTCAATACCGTCTCATTCTTATCCAAAAACTTGGCTAAAAGCTCCTTGACACCATCTCTATGGTTTACAAAGTCTAAAAGATTAATGTTTTATAAAGTTTCTAAAATAAGTAACTTTCTATTTTTTCATTCTCCATCCTTCATCAACTAAATCTAAGTTTCAATACCATCTAATCTTCATCTCAAAATTTGGCTAAAAGCCCTTTGACACCTTCTCTAGGGTTTACAAAGTCTACAAGAAGGATGTCTTATAAAGTTTCAAAAATAAGAAACTTTCTATTTTTTCAATCTCCATCCTTAATCAAATAAATCTAAGATTCAAGATCCTCTCATTCTTATCCCAAAACTTGGCTAAAAGCTTGTTGCCATCATCTCTAGGGTTTCCTATTTCTAAAAGATGGATGTTTTATAAAGTTTCTAAAATAAGAAACTTTCTATTTTGTCAATCTTCATCCTTCATCAACTAAATCTTAGAATTAATACCATCTCATCGTCATCCAAAAACTTAACTAAAAGCACACTGACACCATCTCTAGGGTCTCCTATGTCTAAAAGATGGATGTTTTATAAAGTTACTAAAATTAGAAACTTTACGTTTTTTCAATCTCAATCCTTCATCAACTAATTCTAAGATTCAATACCATCTCATCCTAATCTCAAAACTTGGCTAAAAGCTCCTTGACACCATATATAGGGTTTCCTATGTCTAAAAATTAGATATTTTATAAAGTTTCTAAAATAAGAAGTTTTTTTTTTCAATCTCCATCCTTCATCAACTAAATTTAAGATTTAAAACCAACTCATCATCATCCCAAAACTAGCTTAAAAGCTCTTTAACACAATCTCTAGGGTCTCCTATGTCAAAAAGATAGATATTTTTTAAAGTTTCTAAAATAAGAAACTTCCTATTCTTTCATTTTCCATCCTCCATCAACTAAATCTAAGATTCAATATCATCTCATCATTTTCTCAAAACTTGGCAAAAAGCTCATTCACACCATCTCTAGGATTTCCTGTCTAAAAGATAGATGTTTTTTATAAAATTTCTAAAATTAGAAACTTTATATTTTTTAAATCTTCATCCTTCATCAACTTAATCTACAATTAAATACCATCTAATCCTCAACTCAAAACTTAGCTAAAAGCCCCATGACATCATCTAGAGGGTTTCATATGTCTAAAAGATGGATGTTTTATAAAGTTTCTAAGATTAGAAACTTTCTATTTTTCAATCTCCATCATTCATTAACTAAATCTAATATTCAATACCATCTCATCATCGTATCAAAACTTGGCAAAAAGCTCCTTGACACCATCTCCTAGGGTTTCATATGTCTAAAAGACGGATGTTTTATAAAGTTTCTAAAATAAGCAACTTTCTATTTTTTCAATCTTCATCCTTCATCAACAAAACAAAGATTTTAAACCATCTCATCATCATCCCAAAGCCAGGCTAAAAGCTCTTTGACACCATCTCTAGGGTCACATATGTCTAAAAGATGGATGTTTTATAAAGTTTCTAAAATAAGAAACTTCCTATTTTTTCATTCTCCATCCTCAAATAACTAAATCTAAGATTCAATACCATCTCATCCTCTTCTCAAAACTTGGCAAAACGCTCATTCACACCATGTCTAGGGTTTCCTATGTCTAAAAGATGGATGTTATATAAACTTTCTAAGATTAGAAACTTTACGTTTTTCAATCTCCATCATTCATTAATTAAATCTAATATCAATACCATCTCATCATCGTATCGAAACTTGGCAAAAAGCTCATTGACACCATCTCCTAGGGTTTCATATGTCTAAAAGAAAGATTTTTTATAAAGTTTCTAAAATAAGCCACTTTTTATTTTTCCGCCATCCTTCATCAACTAAATTTATGATTTAATACCATCGCTAACTCATCCCAAAACTTGGCTCAAAGTTCCTTGACACCATCTCTAGGGTTTCCTATGTCTAAAAGGTGGATGTTTTATAAAGTTTCTAAAATAAGAAACTTTCTATTTTTTCAACCTCCATTTTTCATTACCTAAATCTAAAAATCAAAATCTTCTTATCATCATCCCAAAACATGGCTAAAAGCTCATTGACACCATCTATAGGGTCTCGTATGTTTAAAAGATGGATGTTTTATAAAGTTTCTAAAATAAGAAATTTTCTATTTTTTTAATCTCCATCTTTTATCAACTAAATATAAGATTCATTGCCCTCTCATTCTCATCTCAGAACGTGGCTAAAAGCTCGTTGACATCATCTGTAAAGTTTCAATACTATAAAAGATCAATCAAAAAGCTCTTTGACAACATCTCTAGGGTTCAGTAAGTCTAAAAGATTGATGTTTTATAAAGTTTCTACAATACAAAATTTTCCATTTTTTCAATCTTCATTCTTCATTAACTAAATCTAAGATTCAATACCCTCTCATTCTCAACTCAAAACTTAGCTAAAAGCTCCTTGACTTCATCTCCAGGGTTTCCTATGTCTAAAAGATAAATATTTTGTAAAGTTTCAAAAATAAGAAACTTTCTATTTTTTCAATCTCTGTCATTAATCAACTAAATGTAAGATTGTTCATCACATCCTCATTCCAAAACTTGGTTAAAAGCTCCTTGACACCATCTATAGACACGTCTAAAAGGTGGATGTCTTCTATTTTTCAATCTCCATCATCCGTTAACTAAATCTAAGATTCAATATCATCTCATTCTCATCTCAAACTTGACTAAAAGCTCATTGACACCATATCTAGGGTTTCCTATATCTAAAAGATGAATGTTTTGTAAAGTTTCTAAATTAAGAAACTTTCTATTTCTTCAATCTCAATCTTTCATCAAGTAAATCTAAGACTAAATTTCATCTTATCCTCATCCCAAAACTTGTCTAAACGCTCCTTGACACTATCTCCAAGGTTTTCTATGTCTAAACGATGGATATCTTATAAACTTTCAATATTAAGAAACTTTCTATTTTTTCAATCTCCCTCATGCGTCAACTAAATCTAAGATTCAATATCAACTCAAAACTTGGCTAAAAGCTCCTTGACAGCATCTCTACGGTTTTCTATTTCTAAAAGATCTATATTTTATAATGTTTTTAAAATCATAAACTTTCTGTTTTTTCAATTCTCATCCTTATCCTACAACTTGGCTAAAAGCTCCTTAACACCATCTATAGGATTTTCTATGTCTAAAAAATTGATGTTTTTTAAAGTTTCTAAATCAGAAACTGTTTATTTTTTCATTCTCTATCCTTCATCAACTAAAATTAAGATTCATTACTATCGCATCCTCATCTCAAAACTTGGCTAAAAGCTTCTTGACACAATATCTTGGGTTTCATATGTCTAAAAGATAGATGTTTTTTAAAGTTTCTAAAATCTAAAATTCAATGCCGCAATAATGGCATCGAATTGAGGGGTTAGCTAGGCTAGTTACATTATGATATACACTTCTAGATCTTACACTAGCCTTTCTAAGGACTATGTCTATAATTTTGTCTCCATTCATAAAACCATATAGACACATCCTTAGCCTCTCATTTTCATTTTGAAGATGATTTAAATAGTTTGAAAACCAAAATCTTTCATCTTCAAAAGACTTGGACGAACTTGCCATGTTTTGAAAGCTCAAAACATGAGTCTCAAGTTCACTCAAGCGACCTTTAAGGGTCTCATTTTCAAACTTTAAATCTCCTTCCATTTTGGCTTGGGCTTGAAACTTAGAAGAAAAGTTTTGATTTAAAGATTCAAGTTCTTTTTTAATATGAGAAAGATTTTTCTTTAAAGCTTTATTTTTTTACATTTGCAAATCCAAGGTTTCACAAACTTCATTATAAGTCATTTCATTATCATTAGAACTTGAACTAGAAGATGGATGGGAGCATACCTCATTTTTATCTTCTTCGATGTTGGCCAATAGACATACGGTAGGTTCAACATGGGCTGAGATACAGAAGTTTGATTTTTCTTCCTTGGAGCTCTTACTTGATCACTAATCCAATCCCAATTTGCCACGTGTGCTCTAAACTTCTTTCCATATTTCTTTTTCTTGTTCTTGAGGAGAGGGCATTTCGGCTTTATGTGTCCGGGTTTGCCACATTCATAGCATTTTATTGGGTCCTCCTCCTTCTTTTCCTCCTTTTTCTTCTTATCTGTTCTTCCTTTCTTCTTCTACATCTTCTTAAACTTCTTGAAAGCTTCTCCAATTCATCGCTATCGGAACTTGAGGAAGGAGATGATGATTTGGCCGTGAAGGCAACGGATTTTCCTTTGTCTTTCTCCTTGAGTGTTGAAGCCTCGGCTTGTTGGTTTTCCCTTCTCTTTATCTTCATTTCATGTGTAATGAGGGATCCAACTAACTCATCTAACTTCACATTGTCAAGATCTTTAGATTCTTCGATCGCCGTGACCTTGGGGTCCCAACTAAATGGAAGACACCGAAGAAGCCTCGTCACCAATTCTAAATTTGCATAGGTTTTACCTAAACCTTCAAGCTCATTAACAATATTAGTAAAACAAGAATACATTTCAGAAATGGATTCATTTTCATTCATTTTAAAAGCTTCTAAATCACTAACAAGAAGACTAACATTAGACTTTTTGACTTGTGAAGTCCCCTAATGAGTGGTTTCAAATTGAAAACCATCAACACACCCAAAAATGTGTTTGAAAACCTTGGACTTAAGCCCAAAAGCCCCTGATCTTCAAAGTTAAAATGGAATTTTTACCAGGGCCGGTCGACCGGGCTAGGCCTGGCGACTGCGGGATGGAACCTAGAAATCCAGGCCATCTCGAATTTTATCAGGCCGGTCGACCGGGTTAAGCCGGGCGACCGCGGATATGTGTCTGTTTCAAAATAGAACAATCCTACATGGTTTGGACGGACAGATGCCGCGGGTCGGTCAACCGGGATAGGTTTTTTAGCCAAATTTTTTGAGTAAACACTTAGCCTTCGTTGGGCGACCGCCGAGTGGCCAGTCGACCGCGACGGTAAGAAATTTGAAATAGAATAGGGCGCCCGATAGAGGTGAACGACTGCTGTAGCCCGGCCGACCGCCGCGGTCGAGCAAACTAGCCGTCGGGGCATTTTCTGCTTGACTTTTTCAAGCCGTTTATTTACAGTTTTACCCCAAATGGTCATATTTTCAAATACACTGTATATACATCATTAAAATCTATTTCTATAGGCTTTTGAACATTTTGAGAAAAGATCAAATCCCATTTCTCCTTGAGCCTCAACATTCTATTTCAATTACTAAAACCCTCTTTGATCTTCCATTTCTACATGTTATCAAGAGGCACTCCATAGCCCTTTTATTTGTTTATTTCTTTGAGTGAATGCGTGCTTACAAAGTTGTAATCAGCCTATTAAGAGGCAATGAGAGTTTTACATTTAATTTGTTCTTCATGAGAGGGTCTTCTCTTCGGCCCGTAAATAAAGGTGAAGAACGGTGAATCATGTGTGAGGGCTTGATTCCCTTGCCAAGGCTTCGTGCGAGGGGCTTCGCTTTGGCCCTTGAGAATGGAAAAGAAAGGGTTTGTTCCCTTTAGAGATGAAGGAGTCGGGTGTACGGCTTGATCATTTTAGTGGAGATCCCAAGGAGGTAAACTTGGAAGAGTGGAGTAGGTCAAGTTGTGACCGAACCAGTATAAATCTTGTGCCTTATGGATGCTTGCCCTTTTATCTCTCTCTCTCTCTCTCTTGAACGTGTGGTGATTGGTAATTTCTAACCTTACTTTTGTTATGCTTTAATTGAACATGGGTTAGTAAATGCACTTGTGTTATATGTTATAAACCCTAATTGCATTATGATATTCATTTGAACAAGGGTTAGTAAATGTGCATGATTAGAAAGTCTAAATTCTAGCTTTTATTGATATACATATTTGAACAAGGGTTAGACTAATTAGTGATTAATTACAAGATTAATTTTTAATCTTCCTTAATTAAGCCTAAAATTTCTAATTGACCAATTCATTCCCCCTCTTGGATTGTCACACCTGTACTTCAAATACCCTCTCATTCTCATCCCAAAAGTTGGCAAAAAGCTGGTTGACATCATCTCTAGGGTTTCAATACCATACAAGATGGTCTTTCACCAACTAAGTCTAAGATTCAATACCATCTCATCCTAATCTCAATACATGGCTAAAACTCCCTCACACCATCTCGAGGGTCTCTAATGTCAAAAAGATTTATGTTTTATGAAGTTTCTAAAGTAGGAAACTTTTTTCTTTTTTCAATCTTCATCCTTTATCAACTAAATCTAAGATTCAATACCATCTCATCCTCATCCCAAAATTTGGCTAAAAGCTCCTTAACACAATCTCGAGGGTTCCCTATGTCTAAAAGATGTATGTTTTAAAAAGTTTCTAAAATAAGAAACTTTCTATTTCATCAATCTCCATCCTTCATCAACTAAATCTAAGATTCAATATCATCTAATCCAATTCTCATAACTTGGCTAAAAGCTCTTTGACACCATCTATAGGGTTTACTAAGTGTAAGAGATTGATGTTTTAAAAAGTTTCTAAAGAGTTATCTCTATGGTTCAAATTAGTTTTTATGTTGAAGTGTTAGTTCAATCAGGTTCTATGGTTGACTTTGCAAGAGTGTGATCTCATATGCCTCCATACTTTGGTAATATTAGCATCCCTATATCCTTGATAATGTCACCCCCTTCCCACTTTAATGTTTATTTTCTTCACCTCATTTTGATGTGCACTGCCCTATTTTCATTTTATTTTTGGCAGCCACCTCCTTATTTTGATAATAACAGCATTCTTATAGGCTGGTTTTCAATTTTCTGTACATTTAATTTGGGCACACCCTGTTTCATTTAATTCCAGGTATCTTTATCATGAATTTTTAAGGTCTATGTAATAGAAAATTAGTTAGAAGCATTTTACATTCAATCCTTTCGTATAATCGTGGTCTATTATGTGCACGATCCTGATTTGTTCATTTCATGTGGTGTACAAGAAATGATGTTTGAATGACCATATTTTATCACAGGTGCTTATTTCTGTTTAGACATAGCTATTAGCACACTTTTGAGAATAAACAGATGTTGGGCTAAAGTTTATCCCTTTTGTGTAATTATAATACAGCTCATATATGTGGCTGTAATAATTTTACTAGATAGGTTTGTTTAAACTAAATGATTCAGTTCTTATGTGAGTCTTTACTCTTATACACAACCAGTTTTGGATATCTCCCTGTTAGCTTATGATAGTGCAAATATTAGTTGAGACTATTTTCTCCAGTACATGCTCATGTTTGTATTCTACAGGCCATGCTCCTTTATTTACAAAATCATTTCAGGGAATATTTATATCTGAACCATTATACGTTTTTTTTTTATCATACTTTATTCAAGGTGTTTTCTCTTTTGGGGTTCAAGTTTCAACTTTTATACATAACTTCATGGTGCTATTGAATTTGTTGTGGCATATTGAATCCCTCATATTATTTGTCAAATGTTTTTCTGATAGGGGTTTGGATACATGTAATAAAATATAACACTAGAGCATCTGATGGGGGGAAAGAATATGACTGATTCTGCAAGCAAAATATTTTTCCTTTTGGGATCACTCATTATAAGAAAATCAAATCAACTTTTGAGTTTATTTTGGAAATCAGGAAGGTGTTTTGAATAATTGTATAAAGGTTGAAATGAGTTCTGGGCAGATGGTGATATGGGGTATTATACAAGCTGTGTTTGAGTTTAGATAAATAAAAGTTTATGTGTATTGTTGCAAGCTACAGTTTTGGTCAAGTATTTTTGCTAATTGCATCATTAGTGTCTTATTATGTCTATGAGGGTGCATTCTCATTATCATTTTTTTTTATATTCATTGTGTTTAATACGAGATATGATAGCAGCTAGACTAATTATTAGACTAATGAAAATATATGTGTGTCATAGCTTGTAAAGATTTTGATTAAATATAGTATTATTATTAAACAAGGTTGATAATGATATGTGCCTAATTATTTCAGACAGTTTATCCATAACTTATCTTTATCACCCCCAACCGGAGACCTCTTCTTCTTTCATTTATAGGACTTGCCTAGTATTTTAGATGTCAGTAAGTATTAGTAGCCTTATCATTGCTCGGGCGATGAAGGCGCCCAAGCCCGTTATTAGGGGACTTGCTCAGTCCAAGTAGCACTCCCCTCTTTACTTAAAAGACTGGTCCAGGCTTTTAAGTGTGTATCCCTTGTATATTAGAAACCCATTCATTGCACAGGCAATGATAATAAGGATACTTGGAGCCCACCTCTCTTTTTGGAGACCTGCTTAGTCTCATTGATACCCTTCATTGTTTCCCCTCTTATTTTTTTTAGACTTATTCAGTGTTTAGAAACCCTTTGTCCTCTCATTGCAAGGGCAATGAAGGAGTTATCCAGAGCTTACCCTTTTAGAGAGACATGCTTTGTCTCGTAGGAAAGTTTACCCTCAGGGAGACAGGCTATGTCTCATGGGGTAAAATTCAAACCCTTTGGAGACAGGCTTTGTCTCATTGGTCATAGTTGTCCTCCATCTCTTTTAAGAGACATGCATTGTCTCATTAGCACATCCTTCTTAGAATTCCTAATTTCAGTGTCAGTCTTTAGCATAAGAGTCTGTCCTTAGCTAGAGAGTCAGTCCTTCCATCTTTCAAGAGTCTGTCCTATCACCATAGGGGTTAGGATTCTTTCCAACCTCTCATCAAATATTGTGATTTTCATCCGCTCTTGCAAGGTATAGGATGCTGTCCAACCCTTGCAGAGTCGTGATTCTGCCATTTTCCCCCGCAAAGCATAGAATGCTGTCCAACCTTTGCGGGATATCAGGAGTCTGTCATACTCTTATGATGATAGGAATTTGTCTTCTTGAGTAAAAAACACTTGAAAATTCAAAAACATTTCAAAAAACCAAAAATCTCAAAAGTATTGAGTCTTTAGTAGTAGTTAGGAAAATCTGTTCCGAAATACGTTGGCTTGATCCCTTTCAACAGGGTACGTAGTGCAGCTTGGGATTCACATCCCAAGTCCAGCCAAACTTTCAAAAATAAACATTTCAAACATTCAAAAAAATACAAAAAATATTCAAAACCTTTTCAAAAAGATCTTTCTCTTAGAGTTAGGAGTCTGTCTTAGCTGTTTGGGTTATTTTAGAGTTAAGAGTCTATCCTCATTTGTTGATATGGTGTGTCCAGTCGTGTGAGTGTCCCTAGAATTAGGAGGCCTCAAGTTGATCGATTAGACATTTAGTCAAACCGATGGCTAGACTAGGAAGCATATAGTCAGCCCATAGTTTTCTTTAGGATGCACAGCCTAGTTACACATAGGATGTAGGGCCCACCTGCATTAGCTTAAGGCTAATCAACTTGTATTAGTTAGGGCATATAGAGAGTCCTAAAAATTACAATTCACTTGAACGTAAGCAATTGTACAAAAGGCTTTAAAAATTAGTCGAGTCTAGTGGATCGAGTCTAGGATAGCGGTTCTAGATGGTTAGGCATCGTAGTTTAGAATAAATCATCGAACTACGTTGACTCCGATTCTTCCCGAGGCCGGGATACGTAGAGCAGCTGGGATGGACGGCCATCTTGGTCCGAGTCAATGCATTAGAGTTTTTGGATTCATTTTATCCAGTTATGTTTAGAATTGATTTATGTTGTATGTTTTGCTGTGTTTTCTTACTTTCATGTACAGATCCTATACCTTTAGTTGTAGCATGCATGTGTTTGTACACCATAACTCAGACACCAATTAGGTATGACACTCATAACCTAGCTATTATTAGGCGACACTTCTTTCATTTCTTTTATATGTGCTTATTATTCATGTCCGAGACATGCATGATTAGATAGACGTCTTCTCGGAGATATTCGTTCCCATTTCATATGACTTTCGCCCAAAACTCTTCAAAATTATTAAGTAAATGGCATAAGAGACCAGGTGTTTGCACTTGGGCGGATGAGGTGCTCTTTAGACCTTCCGAATTCGTAACCAGTCACGAACCTTCATATCTCTGGTTATCCGTTGCAACAGAGCATAGTGTGGGATCCTTGGCCCACTTCCTTGGATGGCGACTCTTCTTTATTTAAGGTACGCCTCGAATCTGGGCTAGTCCCTGAATTGAGAGGTATCTCACCTTTGTATCGCCACTCATGCTGTGAGGGGTACTTCTTTCGAAAGTTCCTTGGTAGAGCTCTCCATTCACGTGGATGATCCTGAGACTGCCCGTGGGGGCACGTCCCGCCCCTCTCTCGGATCGGGGTCCACAGAAACTTTCTATTTTTTCAATTCATATCCTTCATCAACTAAATCTAAGATTCAGTATCCTCTCATCGTTATCCAAAATATGATTAAAAGCTCCTTGACAACCGTGTCTAGGGTCTCTTATCTCTAAAAGATGGATGTTTTACAAAGTTTCTAAAATAAGAAACTTTCTATTTTTTCAATCTTCATCATTAATTAACTAAATATAAGATTCAATACCATCTCATCCTCATCTCAAAACTTGGCTAAAAGCTCATTCACACCATGTGTAGGGTTTCCTTTGTCTAAAAGATTGATGTCTTATACAGCTTCTAAAATAAGAAACTTTTTTTTTTCAATCTCACCGCTTAATCAATTAAATCTAAGATTCAATATCAACTCATCCGCATCTCAAAACTTAGCTAAAACCTCATTGCCGCCATCTCTAGGGTTTCCTAAGTCTAAATATGGATGTTTTCTAAAGTTTCTAAAGTATGAAACTTTCTATTTTTCAATATCCATCATTCACCAACTAAATCTACGATTCAATATCATCTCATCCTCACCCCAAAACTTGGCTAAAAGCTCCCCGACCCTATCTCTAGGGTTTCCTATGTCTAAAAGATGAATGTCTTATAAAGTTTCTAAAATAAGAAACTTTCTATTTTTTCAATCTCAAAACTTTATCAACTAAATCTAAGATTCAATGCCATGTCATCCTCTCTCAAAACTTGGGTAAAAGCATCTTGTGACCATCTCTAGGATTTTCTATGTCTAAAAGATAGATTTTTATAAAGTTTTTAAAATAAGAAACTTTCTTTTTTTCCATTCTCTATACTTAATCAACTAAATTTATGATTCAGTACCCTCTCATTCTTATCCCAAAACTTGGATAAAAGCTCGTTAACATCATCTCAAGGGTTTCCTATGTCTAAATGATGGATGTTTTATATAAGTTTCTAAAATAAGAAACTTTCTATTTTTCAATATCCATCCGTCATCAACTAAATCTGAGATTCAATACTCTCCCATTCCCATCCCAAAACTTGGCTAAAATCCCATTGGCACCGTCTCTAGGGTCACATATGTCTAAAAGATGAATGTTTTATAAGGTTTTAAAATAAAAAACTTTGTATTTTTTCAATCTCCATCCTTCATCAACTAAATCAAAGATTCACTATCAACTCATCCTCATCTCAAAACTTAGCTAAAAGCACTTTGACCCCATCTCTAGGGTTTTCAATGTCTAAAAGATAGATGTTTTGCAAAGTTTCTAAAATAAGAAACTTTATATTTTTACCTCTTCATCCTTCACCAACTAAATCTACGATTCAATACCATCTCATCATCATCCCAAAACTTGGTTAAAAGCTCATTGACACTATCTCTAGGGTTTCCTATGTCGAAAAGATTGATTTTTACGAAACCATTGTGCAGTTTCTAGTGAGAGAAGCTCTGTGATTTCTAGTGAGAGAAGCTCTGTGATTTCTAGTGAGAGAAACTCTCCTCTTCGAGGAGATCATCTTCTTCCTCGGGCCAGCCGGCTAGAGGCCAAGGGCCCAAGCCCTTCTCATTTCCTACCTCCCTCCTGGGAAGCTATTCGGATTTTGTTGGTGGTTTAGGAGGAATTCCAGACCATGGAGATTCCTCCTGAGCCAGGAAAGTCTGCTGTATTGGAAGGCCGGTTCTGGGCAAATCCACAACCAGCTGGTCTTGGCCAATCACCCTCACCCCATGGAAATGTGCCTCAAGCAGTTTGTGAGCTTGAGGATAAATATCTCTTTGATGGGCTCTCTTCTAGTGTTGAACAAAAGCCATCTCCTATCTCTGAACCAGGTATGAATTCTGTCCAGCATGTTGCATACCTGAAAGAACTGTTCCCTCTAGAGGATCCTGAACCCTCAACCCATTTCAGTAGAGGGACTAGAGTGCACAAAAGGTTTACCATAACCCCAGCTCAGACTACAAGCTCTCTGAAAAAATCAAAGCAGAGTTCTAGAATTCCTGTGAAAACTCCTTCTTCTCAAAATTCCCAAAGTCCTGAGCTCCAGTCCACACAAGAAATTCATGCTCCTCCCCTTCCAACTTTTAGCTGCTTCTTACCTCTGAATCTGCAATTTGGAGAAGAAGAGACAGCTGGAGGGAAACCTTCCATTTTGGGAAGTTCTTCCATTGCCCAAGAAAACCAGGAACAAAACCACCCTTCCCAGGAAAAGGGGTATTGCCCAACAGTTTCTGCTGTGACCCCTGACAGTCAACACCTACCACCTGACGCCTCCTCATTCCCAACCTTATCTGTTCCCTCCTCATTCCCAACCAGCTCTGTTCTCTCACCAGAACCCAGTCCTTTTTTAAATCAAAAGCTGATTGAAGCAGCAAAGTGGAGAAAATCAGCATTGGCCCACACCCCCACTCATTTCTCTTTTCAACCCTGGAAATTATTCCCGCCCAATTGAAATTTCAAACGAAAAAACCCCTTCTCCCAGCTCAGATATTCCCTCCCGCTCTATTGGGACAGCTCCAACGACCATCCCCTTGCCCCAGGAAACTGATGGGTCTGATCTTGCTACTCATACAGCAACAGCAGCTGATGCTAACCAAGCTAAAACCAGTCCTTGGAGATCCCTCTTTGGGGAAAAATCTACTAAGGGTCTTTCAAAACTTGAGTTTGTAAACCCTGTAATTGCTGATTCGGGGAAGAAGAGGATTTCTTTCGAGAATGAGGAGCTTGAGGAGCTTGGATGTAAATGGAGAACTTCCTTGGTGGGATACTTTATTGGTAGGAGGCCGTACTTCATGAATCTGAGAGATAATCTCTCACGAAAGTGGAACCTTAAAGGAGAACTGCAGATTTTTACTCTCTCAAATGGATTTTATTTATTTCAGTTCACCTGTCTGGATGATTGTGACTCAGTGCTGGAATCAGGGGAGCACTCCTATGTGGGGAGAGCTTTGATTTTACGAAAGTGGAAACCAAGGACACCCCTCGAGAAACTAAACCTTACCTCAATCCCTGTGTGGGTTCGCCTTCCAGGATTGCCTCTTGAGTTCTGGAGTGCTAAAGGATTAAGTAAAATAGCCAGTTTCATAGGGAATCCTTTGTACATGGATTCAAGGACTGCGGAAGAAACAAGACTAAGTTACGCTCGTATGTGTGTGGAAGTGGAAGCAGGGGCAGAATTTCCAGAAACCATTCCCATACACACCCCTTATGGGACCCACAACCAAAGTGTGCAATATGACTGGAAACCATCAGCCTGTAAAACCTGTATTGATTTCAGTCATACCTCGGAAGCATGTCCCAAAAATGTTCAGGTTGCGCAGCACAATCATAAGCAGGAATGGCGACCAGTAAAAAATCCCTCTAAGCAACCCCTTCAAGCAGTTAAACCTGATAGAGACCGGGAGGAAAGGCCAGTCAAACCCACCTGTAAATACCCCCAAGTTGTGGAGCAAAGCAAATTTCTAAGTGGTGTCAGCACACATGTGGCGGATACAGCAATCCAGATTCAAAACAGCTTTGATGCCCTGGCTGATGTTGAAGGAAATGAAAATGAAGAGGGGGAAGAGAGTGAGGATCAAGTCGAATCCAATATAGACGATCGAGATAAATTGGTAGGCTGTCTTGGAAAAGAATTCGTCCATGTCTTATCCTCATCAGGTGAAATTCCTATTCAACACATATTGGTAGGATTAACCGCTTGCCAGAATCCATCTACTCTCAATAGAGCCCATGACCTGAACTTTGAAAGAGCCCTTGACCCGAACTCCTAAAGAGCCCATGACCCGAACTCTGAAGGAGCCCCTCCTCCCACATCTTTCATTGTTACCCAATGAATATTGTAACATCCTGGAACATTAGGGGGATCTGTTCAGCCACAAAGAGAAGGGAAGTTCAAAATCTGATCAGGAACACTAACGCTCCTATCTGCTGTCTTCAAGAAACTAAAGCCAGAGAACCTATGATGAAGAATCATGTGAAAGATATTTGTGAGTCTTGGGCTTCTCATGGAAATTACGCACATGTTATTAAAGGAAGAGTTTGGATTCTTTGGGATCCAATGAGAGTAAATCTTCAGATTCTATCGGAGTCGAGCCAATTCATTCATGCTGAGGTACATCTAACCCAGACCAACCAGCGATTTCATCTTACCTCTGTCTATGGAAGGAATTATGGGGGAGATCGGAAAGCTCTTTGGGAAAATCTTGAATTAGTTAATGTTACCATCCAAGGCCCTTGGATTGTGTTGGGGGATTTCAATGCGATAAGAAGCTATGACGAAAGATCGGGCGGATCTCCTCATAATCAGAACGACATTGAGGATTTTAATAGTTGTATATACAATTGCTGTTTGGCGGATCTTCGATCTATTGGTCACTCTCTTTCCTGGAATAATCGAGCCACCAAGAGTGAAAGAAAATATGCAAGATTAGATAGAGCCCTTGTCAATGACCTATGGCTGCAAGACTTCCCTCTTGGCTTTGCTGAGTATAGGCCTCCTGGAATCTCGGACCATAGCCCCATTATTGTGAGTCTAAAAAATCACACTAGTTTGGGCCCAAAACCGTTCAAATTCATGAACATGTGGTTCGATGATGTCTCTGTTTATCCTGTTGTTGAAAGAGCTTGGGCTATCAAGTGCATCGGGAATCCTATGTATAGGTTAGTGCACAAACTTAAAGAAGTTAAAAGACAGCTTGTTTCATGGAACAAGGACATTTTTGGTAGAATTGATGTGATGCTTCCTTTAGCTCGCCTCAATCTGGAAGACATTCAGATCAAACTTGCAAATAACCCTGCGGATCAGAGAATCAATGAGGCCGAAATTGAAGCCAGAAATGAATTTTGTACGGTCGTTAGGAGGGAAGGGGCGCTTTACAAGCAGAAATCAAGAATTGAGTGGCTGTGCCAAGGTGATTCTAATACAAAATTCTTTCATGCTGCTGTCAGAACCAGAAATCATTCCAATCACATTATGGCTATGGAAAGAGAAGACAAATCCATCTCCTATGATCCTGATGAGATATCTAGTATCTTGGTCAATTTCTATCACAAGCTCTTAAACAGGACCCAAGATCAGAATTCCCACACCCCCAGGCCTAATAAAATTCTTACCTTGGAGGAAGCAAATCATTTATCCCGTGAGGTGACCAAGGAGGAGGTTAGAGAGGCTGTGTTTATGGCCGATGGAGAAAAAGCACCTGGACCTGATGGTTTTAATGGCTCCTTCTTTCAAAAATTTTGGTATCTTGTTGAAAAAGATTTCACAGATGCGATTCTCAATTTCTTTTCGAAAGCAAAGCTCTTGAAGGAAATCAATAACACCTTCATTTCTCTCATTCCTAAGGTCCCTGACGCGTCTTCGCCCTCCAAGTTCAGACCTATATCCTTGTGCAACTTCATCTACAAGACGATTACCAAGATTCTTGCGCAGAGATTGAAATTGGTGATAGACAAATTGGTTAACCCTCCCCAATCTGCTTTCATCAGAGGTAGGCAGATACAAGATAATATCTTGTTAACTCGTGACATCCTACACAAATTCCATCTCCCCTCTGCAAATGCGGCTATGTGTCTTAAAATTGATCTTGCAAAGGCCTTTGACAATGTTAAGAGAGAAGCACTTCTTCAATTTATGGCGGATCAGGGATTCAGTAAACTTTGGTGTAAGTGGGTGGAGGAATGTATTCAGTCTCCCTCCTTTTCTGTTTTGATAAATGGATCTCCTCAAGGGCACTTCTCTTCATCCAACGGAATTCGCCAAGGAGATCCCCTATCCCCTTTGCTGTTCTGTTTAACTATGGAAATGCTCTCCAGGACTCTTGAAGATTCTCAGTTGAATGGTAATCTCCAATCCCCCTTTACTCATGGAAATGTCTCCATAACACATTTACTTTTTGCGGATGATCTTATGATCTTCGCGGAAGGTTCTGTCAAGTCAGCAAAAGAAATTCTAGCTTGTTTACAAGAATTCCACAGATTCTCTGGCCTCCAACCAATTTTTTTGAAATGTGAGGTCTTCTTTTCTGGAATTAGTTGCAGAGAAAGAAAGGCAATCTCAAAAATTCTGCTCATCCCTGAAGGAAAACTGCCAATCAAATACCTTGGCCTCCCCTTGACCTCTTCAAGACTTTCTTCAAATGATTGTTTCCCGATCATCTCGAAGGTCACTCAAAAAATAAATGGATGGAGTAGTCATTTTCTCTCCTCTGCTGGAAGGATTGAGTTGGTGAAATCTGTCCTTCACTCTTATCAAGTCTTTTGGTCCTCCTCTTTTAATCTCCCCTCGGGAGTTATAGACAAGCTTGAACGGCTTTGTAGAGATTTTGTTTGGGCTGGAAGTGAAAATGCTAAGAAAGTTCATACGGTGGCTTGGGAAACTATATGCAAGCCTAAGAAAGAAGGTGGCCTGGGTATCCGTAATCTGAGAGACATTAACTCGGCTCTCCAGTGCAAATTACTGTGGAGACTAATTCAGGGAAATAATTCTTTGTGGCACCAATGGATTTTTGCCAAATACATTCAAAACAAGAACATTTGGTCCATGAAGGTTCCCTCCAGACCGTCTTGGGCTTTCCGGAGCATTCTTCGAGCTCGACATACCCTCGAAGATAAGATTTGTTACTTAGTTGGGATCGAAGCTGAAATTGATCTATGGACTCAACCTTGGCATCCGGATGGAGTCCTGAATCAAATCATTTCGAAATCAGTGACTCATTATTCCCTCTCCTCGATGAAAAGTCTGGCTGAGATACATTCAAAGGAAGGCTGGAATCCAATCATAAATAAATCATCTCTCATACAGGAAAAAGCTATTTTGCAAAAGTCTCTTTTTAAGGAGGACGATGAAAACAGAGTAATCTGGAAGCCTAGTACCAATGGCTATTTCTCTGTTAGTAGTGCTTGGAACGCTATCAGGAAGCATAAGGTGGATACCCCATGGGCTCCTTCAGTTTGGTTTACAGGTCACATACCAAGGCAAGCGTTATCTGCTTGGAAAGCTCTACACAAGAAACTGCTTACTAGAGATCACCAGATATTCAGGAATAGAGTGATGGATGAAGGGTGTCCTCTCTGTAAATCAGAAAAGGAGACAATTAATCACTTTTTCTTCAGGTGTGGATTCTCAGCTTGGGTGTGGAGGTCCATTTTGTGGCGGTATGGATCTCGAAGAAAACCGAAGAAAACTATCCAGGAAGAAGAAGAGTGGTTACGAACTCATTGGAGAGGTAAGTCTCAAAGTTCCACGGCCATGAAAATTGCATTTGCTTCTGCCATCTACAGGTTATGGGGGGAGAGAAACCTGAGAATTTTTGAAAATAAATCAAATCATAAGATCAAAATCCTCCGTATGATTCTTGATGATGTAAAGACAAGAGTTAACAGCCTCAATCTCGCCTCAATCTCAGGGACAGTAAAGAAGTGCACACGGCTGGTGTCGCACACCACTTTGGCTACACGATTTCTGTTCAGGAGAAAGACCTAAAATTCTGCTGTTGGGTTCCCCCTGCTGTGGGAGAATTCAAACTCAACACTGATGCTTCTTTAACTGATGATGGAGGAGGGATTGGAGGAATAATTAGAAACAATGATGGCGAAATAATCTAATTTTTCTCTAAAAATACTGATGGGGAAGAGATTTTCGCCTTGGAGATTCAAGCTATATGCGAAGGAGTGGCTGTTGCAATTGTCTGGGTATCACTTCTCTTTGGATAGAAGCTGACTCTACCTTTGCTGTAAACTCTTTTAACAAAATTTCCTCTCCTCCGTGGAGAAAAATCCCAGCTATCAATAGAGCCTGGAGTGAGCTGGCAGGAATGACGTGGAGAATATCCCACATCTGGAGAGAGGGTAATATGGTAGCGGACTTATTATCCAAGAGAGAATGCCCCTTTAAAGGACATTCCACCTTTCAGACGAGAGTTCCTGATGATCTCCTTGCTGTTGTCAAATCTGACAGAGAGCAAACCATGTACCAGAGAATGAAAAACTGATCCTTGTTTCCAATGTTTGCCTGTTTAGGTTGTTTTTCTTGTTTTCCTTTTGCCATTATGTGGATAGCCTTTTGGGAGAATGTTCCCCCTTGGCTGGACTTTTGGCCCCCTTGATGTAACTTTTCCTTATTTTTAATGATATCTGGTAGGGGTCTTGCCTAACCCCAGCTTAACCATCAAAAAAAAAAAGATTGATTTTTATAAATTTTCAAAAATAAGAAACTTTCTATTTTTTCAATCTCCAAACTTAATCAACTAAATCTATGATTCAGTATCTTCCCATTCTTATCCCAAAACTTGGCAAAAAGCTCATTGACATCATCTCTAGGGTTTCCTATGTCTAAAAGCTGATGTTTTATAAAGCTTCTAAAAGAAGAAACTTTCTATTTTTTTCATTTCTCATCCTTCATCAACTAAATATAAGATTCAGTATCATCTCATCGTTATCCCAAAACATGGTTAAAAGCTCATTCACACCGTGTCTAGGGTCTCATATCTTTAAAAGATGGAAGATTTATAAAGTTTCTAAATTAAGAAACTTTCTATTTTTTCTATCTTCATAATTTGTCAACTAAATATAAGATTCAATAGCAACTCATCCTCATCTTAAAACTTAGCTAAAAGCTCCCTCACACCATCTGGTGGGTTTCATATGTCTAAAAGATTGATGTCTTATACAGTTTTTAAAATAAGAAACTTTTTTTTTTCAATCTTACTCCTTAATCAACTAAATCTAAGATTCAATATCATCACATTCGCATCTCAAAACATAGCTAAAACTCCTACACACCATCTCTAAGGTTTCCTATGTCTAAAAGATGGATGTTTTCTAAACTTTCAAAAATATGAAACCGTATATTTTTCCATCATTCACCAACTAAATCTACGATTAAATACCATCTCATCCTCATCCCAAAACTTGGCTAAAAGCCACTTGACATCATCTCTAGGGTTTCATATGTCTAAAGATTGATGTTTTATAAAGTTTCTAAAAAAATAAACTTTCTATTTTTCAGTCTCCTTCCTTCACCAACTAAATCAACGATTCAATACCATCTCATCCTCATCCCAAAATTTCGCTAAAAGCACCTTCACTCCATCTCTAGGGTTTTTTATGTCTAAAAGATGGATATTTTATAAAGTTTCTAAAATAAGAAACTTTCTATTTTTTCAATCTTCATCATTTATCAACTAAATCTAAGATTCAATACCATCTCATCCTCATCTCAAAACTGAGCTAAAAGCTCCTTGACCCCATCTATAGAGTTTCCAATGTCTAAAAGATGGATGTCTTATAAAGTTTCTAAAATAAGAAACTTTCTATTTTTTCCATCATCATCCTTTATCAAGTAAATCTAAGATTCAATACCATTTCATCCTTACCTCAGAACTTGGGTAAAAGCTCCTTGTCACCATCTCTAGGATTTCCTATATCTAAAAGATGAAGTTTTATAAAGTTTCTAATATAAGAAACTTTCGATTTTTTCAATCTCTATCCTTCATCAACTAAATCAAAGATTCAATATCATCTCATCCTCTTCTCAAAACTTAGCTAAAAGCACTTTCACATCATCTCTACGGTTTTCTTTGTCTAAAAGATGGATGTTTTATAAAGTTTCTAAGATAAGAAACTTTCTATTTTTCAATCTCCATCCTACACCAACTAAATCTACGATTCAGTACCAACTCATCCTCATCCCAAAACTTGGTTGAGAGCACCTTGACACCATCTATAGGGTTTCGTATGTCTAAAAAATGGATGTTTTATAAGTTTCTGAAATAAAAAATTTTCGATTATTTCAATCTCCATCCTTCATCAACTAAATCAAAGATTCAATATCATTTCATCCTCATCTCAAAACATAGCTAAAAGCTCCTTGACACCATCTCTAAGATTTAGTTGATATGGGATTTCGTATGTCTAAAAGAGTGTTGTTTTATAAAGTTTCTAAAATAAGAAACATTCTATTTTCTCAATTGTCATCATTGATCAACTAAATCTATGATTCAAAACCATGTAATCCTTATCTCAAAACTTAGCTAAAAGCACCTTGACACCATCTATAGAAAGTTTTCTAGGTCTATAAGATAATCTTTTAGAAAGTTTCTAAAATAAGAAACTTTATATTTTTCAATCTTCATCCGTCGTCAACTAAATCAAAGATTCAATACCATCTCTTTCTCATCCCAAAACTTGGTTAAAAGCTCCTTCACACCATCTCTAGGGTTTCCTATATCTAAAAGTTGGATTTTTTATAAAGTTTCTAAAATAAGAAACTTTCTATTTTTTCAATCTCCATCATTCATCAACTAAATCAAAGATTCAATATCATCTTATCCTCATCCCAAAATATGGCTAAAAGCTCATTGACAGCATCTCTAGGGTCTCTTATGTCTAAAAGATGGATGTTTTATAAAGTTTTTAAAATCAGAGACTTTTTAATTTTTCAATCTCCATCCTTCATCAGCTAAATCTAAGATTTCTAGTGAGAGGAACTCTGAGATTTCTAGTGAGAGAAACTCTGAGATTTCTAGTGAGAGAAAACTCCTCTTCGAGGAGATCATCTCCTTCCTCCGGCCTTCCAGCTGGAGGCCAAGGACCCAAACCTTTCTCTTCCCTTCCTCCCTCCTGGGGAGCTAATTTGTTTTCGGTTTCTTGGGTGGTTTGAAGGGTTTCCAGGCCATGGAGATTCCTCCTGACCCAGGCAAAGGCCCTGTGGAAGGCCGTTTCTGGGCCAGTCCCAAAACTGATGGGTATGGCACCCCTCCTTCATCCCATGGATCTGTGCCTAAAACAGCTCGTGAGCTTGAGGAAATCTACCATTTCGATGGCCTTTCTTCTATTGCTGCACCCCAGCTACCACCTCTATTCGAACCAGGTAAGAGCTCCCCCGCTTCCCATGGAAATGTGTTTCCAGCAGCTAGTGAGCTGGAGGATACCCATGAGTTTGAAACGCTCCCCATCTATGTTGGACCAAAGGCTTCTTCTCTCTCTGAAAAAGGTGCAAACTCTGCCCAGCGTATTGCATACCTTAAGAACTTGTTTCCTCTTGATGACCCCCCTGGAAATGATCATGATCCCTCAACTCACTTCAAGCGAGGTACTCGAATGCACAAAAGGTTCACTAAAAACCCAGCTCAGCCTTCCCTCTCTCAAAAAAAATCAAAGAAGTCGACTGGTTCATCTTCCAAAACCCTTTCTCCTCGAAAATCCCACACCCCTCAAGCCATCCTTTGTGCTCCACCCTCACCCACCCTCAACAACTTCCTACCTTTGGAATGGCAAAATGGAGAAGATGAGAATGATGGAGAGAAACATTCCTTATTTGGCAGTTCCTCCATTGATCCAGAAAACCAGGGAACAAACCACCCCATTCAGGGAAAAGGGTATTGTCCAGCAGTCTGTTCTGTGAACCCTGTCAGTCAACACCTACCCTCTGCTGTCTCCTCTGTCCCAATATTATCTGTCCCCAATCCTTTAACCCCAGGTCACAGCCCTATCCTCAACCAAAAGCTAATTGCAGCTGCTAAAGGGGACAATATTCACCAACCACTGCCTCGAGTTCCTCAACTCACCAACCCAGCAGTGTTGACTGACGAGAGACCAGGTCTGACCTCTGCCTCCTCTGCTGGAAATGGAAAAGGCATCTCTACCCCTGGGAGGGAAAGTGAATTCCCTGTCCTTGAAACCAATTCGAATTCTACAGCAACTAAAGAGAAACCTGCAAAATCTCTGTCTACCTCAGAATCCAATGCAAACCCAACTTGGTCTACCCTATTCTCTAACCCTTCATCTTCTTCCCCTGAAATCCCTCCATTACCTTATTCAAAACCAGAGATTGCAGAGGATGGATCTCCATGCTTTGAATTTGAAGAACCAGAGTTCAATGAATCCTCCAGCAGATGGATCAACTGCCTTATTGGATATTACCTTGGAAAAAGACCGTATTTCCCTGCCCTTAAATCTCATATGCTCAAAGCCTGGAAATTAAAAGGAGATTTCGAACTGTTTGCCCTTGCAGGGGGTTTCTTTCTTTTCAAATTCAGAAACGAAGAAGATTGCAACTCCATTCTCCAATCCCATCATTCTTACGGAGGCCACCCCCTAATTCTGAGGAAATGGCTCCATGATATGCCCTTTGAAAAACTAAGCTTATCTTCTATTCCTGTGTGGATCAGACTCCCTGGCCTTCATTTGAAATTCTGGACAACCACAAACCTCTGTAAAGTTGCGAGTGGTGTGGGCAAACCATTGTATATGGATCCTTATACTTTAAATGGTACTCGGCTTACCTATGCCAGGATTTGCGTAGAAGTCGATGCTTCCTCTGATTTCCCAACTCATGTTACTCTAAAAACTCCTTCTGGAGTCATAAAGCAGCCAGTCGAATATGACTGGAAACCTTCACCATGTCAAGCTTGTAAAACCTTTAGTCACTCCCCGGCAACTTGCCCTCATACTCCCAAAGAAAATCCCAAAGAAAAGGTTGAGAAAAAACAATGGAAACTGAAAGCTAAATCTGACCCGATTCATTCCACTCCTCCTGCTGTTGAGGGCCAGGAGATTTTTGTGGATGAGCAATCCCGAACCACTTTCCTTCCTTCCTTTCAGCATCTCCCTGAAAAAATCAATCAGTCAGCTCCAACCCCTCTTTGCTCCAAAGAAATCCCGCCTAATAGTTCTGAGCCTAAATCACCCTCTCAATCCATTGATCTCTCTTTTCCAAAAGTTCACAATTCTTTCTCCATTTTGGAGGAACTTGATGAATCATTTGAATCTCCCCAGAGTATTCCAAAAGAACAAGTGTGTACCACTTTCCAAAGCCTCACAGGCCGTTCTCCCACTCCTAAATCTGTCATTGATGATGAAGATCGCGGCTTGGAACGTTAGGGGTCTCGGGTCTCAAATAAAGAGGAAGGATATCGGCAATGTCCTTCTCAAAAATAAAATTCCCCTCATCTGTGTATCTGAAACCAGAGCTCCTAAAGGAAAAATGGAAGAATATATCTCTGATATAAAAGATGGCTGGCTTTCCGTTGACAATTATGATCACACCGAAAATGGTCGTATCTGGATCATCTGGGACCCAAATCTGCTCCACTTTCAGCTCCAGGAAAGTTCCCCTCAATTCATTCATGGTAACGTTTCTTTTCTGCAATCAAATTTTTCTTTCCTGCTAACTGCTGTGTATGCTCACAATTCTGGCTCTAGCCGAAGAGTTTTATGGGAAGATATTAGGCTTATTGCGTCCGGGCATTCAGAAAATTGGATTGTCTTAGGGGATTTCAACACTACTAGATTCTCCGATGAACGATTCGGAGGAGCTCTTCCGGTCAGTAAAGATCTTGAGGATTTTAACAACTGTATCGATGACTGCTCCCTAACAGATTTAAAAGCCCTCGGCTCTCAATTCTCCTGGAACAACAAATCCCGATCCAATAACTTAAAGCTCCGAACCCTTGATAGAGCCTTAGTTAATCACGATTGGATTAACTCCTTCCCCCTTTCAACTGCTCAATTTCTCCCTCCCGGTCTTTCTGATCATGCCCCAATCGTTGTTAACCTCCAAAACCACCAAAGTTTGGGTGCTAAACCCTTCAGATTTCATAATATGTGGACTGAAGATATATCCATCTTCCCCATTGTTGAGAAAGCCTGGAATAGGAAAATTGTCGGCAACCCAATGTATCGTTTGACCCAGAAGCTGAAATTTGTGAAGAATGAAATTAAAAACTGGAATGCTCACATTTTTGGTAGAATCGATGTATTGGCCCCTTTGTACCGCAAAGAGTTGGAAGAGATTCAAATGAAAGCTGCTGCTGACCCTGGGAACAGTACTCTAAAAGAAGAAGAACGCCGAACTAACGAAAAATTCCTCCGCACTGCAAAGTTGGAAGAATCTCTGCTTCGACAGAAATCCCGGATTGATTGGCTAAATCTTGGAGATTCAAATTCTCATTTCTTTCATACCGTGATAAACTCCCGCCGGAACTCAAATACCATTCAGGGTCTTGCAAATGGCAGTGGTGAATTCACTACAGAACCTGATCAAATCTCCAATATTCTGGTTTCCTATTTCAAAAACATTCTCAATTCTCAGCCTCCCAACCAGATCCTCTCAACCCCTGAGCCTAGTCGCACTATCTCTGCTGCTGTGGCTGAAGAGCTTACGGCTGAGTTCTCCTCAGAAGAAATTGAAGCAGTCGTATACTCTTCAAGGGAGGACAAAACCCCTGGGCCTGACGGATTTAATGGTCATTTCTTCAAAAAGTTCTGGTATCTTGTTGGAAATGACACCATTGAAGCCATACAAAATTTTTTCAAATCTGGAAAGTTGCTCACTGAAATGAATGCTACATTTATCTCTCTTATTCCCAAATGTTCCGGAGCTTCTTGACCTGATCAATACAGGCCTATTTCCTTATGCAACTTCATTTATAAAGTGATAACCAAACTGTTGGCCAATCGGTTAAAAAGGAGCATGAATCTGATCATCAGTCCGGCGCAATCCGCATTCATCAAGGGCAGACTTATCCAAGATAACATTTTGCTAGCTCATGACCTCTGCCACAGATTCCATTGTAAAAGATTAAAAAATGCCATGTGTGTTAAAATGGATCTAAGGAAAGCTTTTGACAATGTCAGGCATGATTCCCTCCTTGATTTCCTGAAAAAGATTGGATTTAATGAAAAGTGGAGAAATTGGATCAGACAATGCATTTCGACCCCCTGCTTTTCTGTCCTCGTCAACGGTACGCCGAAAGGGTACTTCAAATCTTCCAATGGCCTCAGACAAGGTGACCCTCTCTCCCCTCTTTTGTTTTGCATAGTTATGGAAATGTATTCTGTCATTATCGAAGCCTCGGCTCTCCAAGCCAGCAATCCCCCCTCATTCTCTAGAGGCCCTCTTCGCATATCCCATTTGCTGTTTGCTGACGATGTGCTGCTGTTCTCGGAAGCTTCCCTAACCGCTGTCTCGGAGATCAACAACTGCCTCTCTGAATTCAAGAAAAGTACTGGCTTGGATGTCAATAGAAGCAAATGTGAAGTTTTTTTCGCCGCAGTGCCCCTTTCCCTGAAAAGAAGAATATGTAATTCACTCACTATTACTGAAGGCTCCCTACCAGTAAAATATTTGGGATTGCCCCTCTTCTCCTCTTGGATGACTGCAAAAGAATGCTCCCCCCTGATATCTAAAATCAGGAAAAGAATATCTCTCTGGTCTAATCGATTTCTCTCCAGGGCTGGCAGGATTGAGCTCATCAAGTCTGTCCTTAATTCCTTCCAGCTGTTTTGGTCTGCTGCTTTCAATATCCCTGTGGGGGTGCTGAACTCCATTGAAAAAAAATTTAGGGACTTTGTATGGGCTGGCTCTTCTATGCACAAGAAATATCATTCTATCGCTTGGGAAACTATCTGTCGCCCAAAAGATGAAGGAGGTCTGGGCATCAGAAAACTGGGAGATCTAAATTCTGCAGCTCAGCTCAAGTTACTTTGGCATATCGTTGACAAAAGAAATACTCCCTGGGTTCAATGGTTCTATCTGAAATATATTCAAAAAAAGAATTTCTGGCAGATGCCCATTCCCTCAAATCCATCCTCGGTGGCTCGAAGTATCCTCAATTCCAGAAAAGAGGCTCAAAAGTTCATTTGTTGTGCTGTGGGAGCTGGAAAAGGCATAAATTTTTGGAAGGACCCCTGGCACCCAAATGGTCCAATTGATTCTCAAACTTCAGTGGGAAGGACGATCTACAACATCCCTCGCAATGCAACCATTGAAGACGTTCGGCTGAATGGAACTTGGGATACCGCTCTTATCTCACCCCCGTATAATTTGGGTAGCATCCTTAATCCGGCTATTTATCATCTATCCCCTGTTGATAACACTGTTATTTGGAAACCAGAGACGAATGGTACATTCTCTATACGAAGTGCTTGGGAGCAAATTCGTCACAAAAATGAAAAACCTTGCTGGTTTCGATCCATCTGGTTCCATGGATATATCCCTCGGCATTGTATGATAGCTTGGCAAGCGATTCAAGGTAAACTTAGCACTATTGATCGTCTCCAATTTCTGGGCAGCTCAAGAGATCCTCGGTGCATCTTGTGTAACCAAGAACAAGAATCTCATGATCACTTATTCTTTAACTGTGCATTCTCTTCCTGGATTTGGAGAAACGTTTTACGGAGGTTCAAGCAGAGAAGAAAACCAGCAAACTCCCTGAGAGCGGAAGAAGAATGGATGCGGTTCACATTTCAAGGAAAAAATCAGATATCCACCGCCATTAAAGTTGCGTTCTCGGCTGCGATTTATAGCATTTGGGCTGAAAGAAATTCCAGATTATTTAACCAGAAGTCGACCCACAAGCAAATTGTTCTGCGAAACATCCTATTCGTAATCCAAAATAGAATATCCTACCTGCTGCTATATGACTTGAAATCTGAGAGGAACGAAGATATCGCTGCCAATCTCAGGATACGTCTGCTTCCTCGCCCATGCTTTCCAAAGTTTTGTAGCTGGATTCCCCCATGCCTTCCCTTCCTCAAGCTGAATTCTGATGCTTCGCTCTCCGGGGATTATGGATCAATTGGAGGTATTGTTCGAAATGAAAAAGGAGAACCGTATGTTATGTATTCTGTCAATAGGCTGCCCAAATCCATAAATGTGCTTGAGATGGAAGCTATTGCATTTGGACTTAAATCTGCCCTTCAATTGAACATTCAACACATCTGGATCGAAACTGATTCCTCAATTGCTGAAAAAATTATATCGGGAGTCCTTCGCTGCCCTTGGAAAATGCTTACAACGCTGGATTCTATAAAACTCTCCCTCTCCTTTTTCACAGCGTGGAAAATCTCCCATGTCTGGAGGGAGGCAAATAGAGCAGCTGATTTTTTGTCCAAAGTGGATTGTACGTGCAAATGAACAAATATAGATACCAATCTGATCCCCTCTGCTCTTGCTGATATTCTCACTGATGACTTCTCCGGGAGGGTATACACTCGGTTGTAACATGGGCGCAGATCCTGCTCATTTTCCCAGTTCTTGGGCTCCTTCCCATAGTCCCAATGTCGATTATTTTGAGTCTTCCTGCTGGATCCCTAGTTGGTCGGGCAGGTCCTTTCCCATATCTCAAGGGATCGAATGGATCCAATCCTCAATTCAAATGCTATGGATGTTGGACTGCAGAGAGGATGTTCCCTTCGGAAACTTGGTCACTCCTCCGAATGGCATTTGTTTTTTCTATTATTTTTCTTGGCTGTTGATGTGCTGGGAGCTTGTTCCCTTCTTGTTGGCTTTTGAGCCTCCTTAGTTTGTATTTCTTATTTCCTTTTAATGAATCTGGTAGGGGTCCTGCCTAACCCCAGCTTGCCAACCAAAAATAAAAATAAAAAATCTAAGATTCAATACCCTCTCATCCTCTTCTTAAAACATTGCCAAAAGCTCCTTAACACCATCTCTACGGTTTACTAAGTCTAAAAGATTGATGTTTTATAAAATTTCTAAAATAACAAACTTTCTATTTTTTCATTCTCCATCCTTCATCAACTTAATCTAAGATTTAATATCATTGCATCCTCATCTCAAAACTCGCTAAAAGCTCCTTAATTCCATCTCTAGGTTTCCTATGTCTAAAAGATAGATGTTTTATAAAGTTTTTAAAGTAAGAAACTTTTTTTTTTCAATCTTTATCTTTAACCCGACTAAATCTAAGCACTCTCATTATCATCTCAAAACTTGGCTAAAAGCACTTTTACACCATCTCTATGGTTTCCTATGTCTAAAAGATGGATATTTTATAAAGTTTATATAATAAGAAACTTTTTATTTTTTCAATCTCTTTCATTCGTCAACTAAATCTAAGATTCAATATCATCTTATCCTCACCCAAAACATGGTTAAAAGCTCATTGACAACATATCTAAGTTGTCTTATGCTTAAAAGATTGATGTTTTATAAAGTTTCTAAAATGAGAAATTTTCTTTTTTTACAATCTCCGTCATTCATTAATTAAATCTAAGATTCAATACCATCATCGCATCCTCATATCAAAACTTTGCTAAAAGCTCCATGACACTATCTCTAGGATTTTATATGTCATAAAGATAGATATTCTATATAATTTCTAAAATAAGAAACTTTTTATTTTTTCAATCTCCATCCCTCATCAACTAAATCTAAGATTCAATATTATCTCATCCTCATCTTAAAACTTAGATAAAAGTTCCTTCAAACCATCTCTAAGGTTTACTAAGTCTAAAAGGTTGATGTTTTATAATGTTTCTAAAATGAGAAACTTTCTATGTTTTTAATCTCCATCCTCCATCAACTAAATCTACGATATAATACCATCTCATCATCATCTCAAAACTTGGCTAAAAGTTCCTTGACACAATCTCTAGGATTTTTTATGTCTAAAAGATGGAGGTTTTATAAAGCTTCTAAAAACAGAAACTTTCTATTTTTTATATCTTCATCATTTTTCAACTAAATCTAAGATTTAATATCATCTCATCCTAGTCACAAAACTTGGCTAAAAGTACGTTGACATCATCTATAGGGTTTCTTATGTCTAAAATATTGATGTTTTAAAAAGTTTCTAAAATAAGAAACTTTTTATTTTTTCAATCTCCATCCTTCATCAACTAAATCTAAGATTATAAACCAACTCATCATCATCCCAAAACTTACCTAAGAGCTCCATGACACCATCTCTAGGGTCTCCAATCTCAAAAATATGGATGTTTTATAAACTTTCTAAAATAAGAAACTTTCTATTTTTTCAATCTCCATCCTTCATCAACTAAACCTAAGATTCGAAACCATCTCATCGTCATCCCAAAACTTGGCTAAAAGCTCCTTGACACCATCTCTAGGGTCTCCTGTATTTAAAAGATGGATATTTTTACAATCTCGTTCCTTCATCAACTTAATCTAAGATTTACCATCTCATCCTCATCTCAAAACTTAACTAAAAGCTCATTGACACCATCTCTAGGGTTTCCTATATCTAAAAGATCGATGTTTTATAAAGTTTGTAAAATAACAAACTAGTTTGTAAAATAACAAACTTTCTATTTTTTCAATCCCATCCTTTATCAACTAAATCTAAGATTTAATACCATCTCATCCGTATTTCAAAACCTGGCTAATAACAACTTTACACCATATCTAGGGTTTATAAAGTCTAAAAAATTGATGTTTTAAAAGTTTCTAAAATAACAAACTTTCTATTTTTTCAATCTCTATTCGTCATCAACTAAATCTAATATTCAATACCCTCTCACTCTCATCCCAAAACATGGCAAAAAGCTCTTTGACACCATCTCTAGGGTTTCCTATGTCTGAAAGATGTATGTTTTATACAGTTTCTAAAATAAGAAACTTTATATTTTTTCAATCTCCACCTTCCTCAACTGAATATAAGATTCAGTACCTTCTCATCATCACCCCAAAACTTCACTAACAGCTCTTTGACACCATCTCTAAGGTCTCCTTTGTCTAAAAGATTGATGTTTCATAAACTTTTTAAAATAAGAAACTTCTATTCTTTCCATCTTCATCCTTCATCAACTAAATCTAAGATTAAATATCATCTCATCCTAATCCCAAAACATGGTTAGAAGCTCATTAACACCATCTCTAGGTTTTCCTATATTTAAAAGATGGATGTTTTATAAAGTTCCTAAAATAAGAAGCTTTCTATTTTTTCAATCTTCATCCTTTATCAACTAAATCTAAGATTCAATACCATCTCAACATTTTCTCAAAACTTGGCTAAAAGCTCCTTCGCACATTCTCTAGGGTTTCCTATGTCTAAAAGGTTGATATTTTATAAAGTTTATAAACTAAGAAACTTTATATTTTTTCAATCTCCATCCATCATCAACTAAATCTAAGATTCAATTTCATCTCATCCTTATCCCAAAATTTGGCTAAAAGCTCCTAGACACCATCTCTAGGGTTACTTATGTCTAAAAGATAGATGTCTTATAAAGTTTCTAAAATAAGAAACTTTCTATTTTTTTCAATCTCTATCCTTAATCAACTAAATCTTGGATTCAATATCATCTCATCGTCATCTCAAAATTTGTCTAATAGCTCATGGACATCATCTCTAAGGATTCTTATATCTAAATATGGATGTTTTATAAAGTTTCTAAAATAAGAAACTTTCTATTTTTCAATCTCCATCCGTCGTCATCTAAATCTAGGATTCATTACCCTCGCAATCTCATCTCAAAACTTGGGTAAAAGCGCCTTGATATCTCTCTATGGTTTCTTAAGTCTGAAAGATGGGTGTCGTATAAAGAATCAATAGAAAGTTTATGATGTTTTAGCCAAGTTTTGAGATGAGGATGACATGGAGCTTTTCCTATATATAAAAGATGGATGTTTTATAAAGTTTCTAAAATAAGAAACTTTCTATTTTTTCAAACTCGTTCCTTTATCAATTAAATCTAAGATTTAATATCATCTCATCCTCATCTCAAAATTTGGCTGAAAGCTCCTTGACACCATCTCAAGGGTTTCCTATGTCTAAAAAGTTATTGTTTTATAAAGTTTCTAAAATAGGAAACTTTCTATTTTTCAATCTCTATCCTTTATCAACTAAATCTAAGATTCAATATCAACTCATCATCTTCCCAAAACATGGCTAAAACCTCCTTGATACCATCACTAGGGTTCCCTATGCCTTAAAGATTGATGTTTTATAAAGTTTCTAAAATATGAAACTTTCTATTTTTTAAATCTCCAAGTTTAATAAACTAAATCTTAGATACAATACCCTCTTATCATCATCTCAAAAATCAACTAAATCTAAGATATCCTCTCATCATCATCTCAAAAATCAACTAAATCTAAGATACAATACCCTCTCATCATCATCTCAAAACTTGGCTAAAAGCTCATTCTCTAGGGTTTACTAAGTCTAAAAGATTGATGTTTTACAAATATTCTAAAATCAGAAACTTTCTATTTTTTCAATCTCTTAATCAACTAAATCTAAGATTCAATACCATCTAATCCTCATCTCAAAACATGGCTAAAAGCTCGTTGACATCATCTCTAAGGTTTTCTATGTTTAAAAGATGGATGTTTTATATAGTTTCTAAATTCAGAAACTTTCTTTTTTACAATCCCCATCATTCATCAACTAAATCTATGATTTAATACCATCGCATCCTCATCTCAAAACTTAGATAAAAGCTCCTTCACACTATCTCTACGGTTTTTATTGTCTAAAAGATAGATATTTTAAAAAAAATCTACAAGAAGAAATTTTCTATTTTTTCAATCTCCATCCTTCATACACTAAATCTAAGATTCAATACCATCTCATCATCATCTTAAAACTTGGCTAAAAGCTCATTCACACCATCTCTTGGGTTTACTAAGTCTAAAAGATTGATAATTTATAAAGTTTTTAAAATAAGAAACTTTATATTTTTTCAATCTCCATCCTTCATCAATTATATCTAAGATTCAATACCAACACGTTCACATCCCAAAACTTAGTTAAAAGCTTGTTGACATCATCTTTAGGGTTTCCAATGTCTAAAAGATTGATGTTTTATAAAGCTTCTAAAATATGAAACTTTAAAATTTTTCAATCTCCATCCTTCATCAACTAAATCTAAGATTCAATTTCATCTCATCCCCATCCTAAAATTTGGCAAAAACCTCCTAGACACTATCTCTAAGGTTTTCTATGTCTAAAAGATGGGTGTCTTTTAAAGTTTCTAAATTAAGAAACTTTCTATTTTGTCAATCTCCATCATGCGTCAACTAAATCTAAGATTCAATATGATCTCATCCTCATCTCAAAACTTGGTTAAAAGCTCATTGACAGCATCTCTATGGTTGTCTATGTTTAAAAGATGAATGTTTTGTAAAGTTTCTAAAATAAGAAGCTTTCTATTTCTTCAATCTCCATCCTTCATCAACTAAATCTAAGAGGGGAAGATGATGAGATGAAATTGAATCTTAGATTTAGTTGATGAATGATGGAGATTGAAAAAATAGAAAGTTTCTTATTTCAGAAACTTTATAAAACATCTATCTTTTAGACATAACAAACCCTAGAGATGATGTCAATGAGCTTTTAGCTAAGTTTTGACTTGAGAATAAGATGGTATTGAATCTTGGATTTAGTTGATGAAGAATGGAGATTGAAAAAAAAAGATAGTTTTATATTTTAGAGACTTTTAAAAACATCAATCTTTTAGACTTAGTAAACCCTGGAGATGTCGTCAAGGAGCTTTTAGAATTATCTTTTATAGTATTGAAACTCTACAGATGATGTCAACGAGCCAAGTTTTGAGATGAGAATGAGAGGGTAAAGAATCTTAGATTTAGTTGATAAAGGATGGAGATTGAAAAAATAGAAAATTTCTTACTTTAGAAACTTTATAAAACATCCATCTTTTAGACATATGAGACCCTATAGATAGTGTCAATGAGCTTTTAGCCATGTTTTAGGATGAAGATATGATGATTTTGAATCTTAGTTTTAGTTACTGAAAAATGGAGTTTGAAAAAATAGAAAGTTTATTATTTTAGAAACTTTATAAAACATCCACCTTTTAGACATAGGAAACCCTAGAGATGGTGTCAAGGAAAACCTTCTAAAAATAGAAAGTTTATTATTTTAGAAACTTTATAAAACATCCACCTTTGAGCCAAGTTTTGGGATGAGTTAGCGATGGTATTGAATCTTAAATTTCTTGATAAGGATTGAAAAATAGAAAGTTTCTAATCATAGAAAGTTTATAAAACATCCATCTTTAGACATATGAAACCCTAGAGATGGTGTGAAGGAGCTTTTTGCCAAGTTTTGAGAAGAGGATGAGATGGTATTGAATCTTAGATTTAGTTATTGGAGGATGGAGAATGAAAAAATAGGAAGTTTCTTATTTTAGAAACTTTATAAAACATCTGTCTTTTAGACATATGTGACCCTAGAGATGGTGCAAAGAGCTTTTAGCCTGGCTTTGGGATGATGATGAGATGGTTTAAAATCTTATATTTTGTTGTTGAAGGATGAAGATTGAAAAAATATAAAGTTACTTATTTTATAAACTTTGTAAAACATCCATTTTTTAGACATAGGAAACCTTAGAAATGGTGTTAAGGAGCTTTTTGCCAAGTTTTGATATTAGGATGAGATGGTATTAAATCTTAGAATTAGTTGATGAAGGATTGAAATTGAAACAACAGAAAGTTTCTAATTTTAGAAACTTTATAAAACATCCATCTTTTAGATATAGAAGACCCTAGAGATAGTGTTAATGTTTTTTTTTTTTTTGATTGGTAAGCTGGGGTTAGGCAGACCCCGACCGGATATATTAATACGAAAAGGCAAGAATTACAAAGGGGGCCCAGATGGGCAGCAGAGGCATAGCGCCAAAAGGAGAATCAAAGAGCAGTGCATACAAATCCCACGGTTGGGGGTACAGATAGTCCCCCCACACCAACAACTCTACACTACACTGATCGCCGTGGTGGAGCTGAAGGTCACATCAATATCCCTACAAACGAGGGTAAAGGTGGCCGGCTGCATCAAGATCAAGAATATCCCTAAGCCCTCGGGGGATACAAGAAGGGAGGAGGACTGCTCCTTCGCAACAACAGTCAGGCTTAGACAGGAAGTCCGCGGCCCCATTCGCTTCTCTCCAAATATGAGACAATTTCCAGTTCGGAGTGTTTCAGAGGGCGTCACGAATTTCTTCAACAATTGGAATTGCTTTCCAGGGACAATCCCACTTTTCTAAGAGCACATTTACCGCAAGCAAAGAATCGGATTCGATCCAGATAGAGTTATACCCCTCCGTGCGCGCGAGTATGATGCCATGGAGGATGGCTTTCATTTCCAGAAGATGGATCTCCTCACTGCCTGACCGAAGAGAGAACATGACTTGTACCTCCCCCACCGATTTCCGAATTAAACCCCCTATCCCACCAATCCCATTGCGAACAGCCGCATCGGTATTAAGTTTGTAAACTTCAAGAGCCGGCCTAGTCCAGGAGCAGAAGACAGCGCTGGTTCTCTCTTAGATACAGGGAAGGCCAAAATTTGCAGCCGTTGCTACATTGTTCCGACTAATAAAATCATGCAGGTGAAGATGAGCAAACCTAGAATGAATGACACTGAGGCAACTGTGGAGGGTACTCTTCTTATGGCAAGGGGGCTTCCCGTACAGCCGGCTGTTCCTCTCTCTCCAGATCATGGACACCACCATACAAAAACTAAGCCGCATAATCGAGGTGGCTTGCCCTTCCCCTTTAAACTTTTCCCGAATCCAATTCTCTTCCAATATGAGGGTCTTGAGCGGTTTCCTTCTGATCCCACATCGCCATAGAATAGATCTCCAGATCCATGCCGAATAGGAGCAGCGAAAGAGTGTTAATGTTCTTTTGGCCAAGTTTTGCGAAGATGATGAAATCGAATTGAATCTTCGATTTAGTTGATGAAGGATAGAGATTGACAAAATAGAAAGTTTCTTATTTTTGAAACTTTTTGAAACATTCATCTTTTATGGTATTAAAACCCTAGAGACGATGTCAACAAGCTTTTTGCCATGCTTTGGGATGAGAATGAGAGGGTATTGAATCTTAGATTTAGTGTATGAAGGATGGAGATTGAACAGACAGAGTTTTTTATTTTTGAAACTTTATAAAACATCCATCTTTTAGACATAGGAAACCCTAGAGATGATGTCAACTAGCTTTTATCCAAGTTTTGGGATGAGAATGAGAGGATATTGAATCTTAGATTTACTTGATGAATGATGGCGATTGAAATAAGAGAAAGTTTATTATTTTAGAAACTATGTAAAACATCAATCATTTACACTTAGTAAACCCTAGAAATTGTGACGAGGAGCTCTGAGCCAAGTTTTGGGATGAGTTAGTGATGGTATTGAATCTTAGATTTAGTTGATGAAGGATGGGGAGAAAAAAAAGTTTCTTATTTTAAAAACTTTATAAAACAACTATCTTTTAGACATATGAAACCCAAGATATTGTGACAAGGAGCTTTTAGCCATGTTTTGAGATGAGGATGCGATGGTAATGAATCTTAAATTTAGTTGAAGAAGGATGGAGAAAGAAAAAATATAAAGTTTTTTATTTTAGAAACTTTATAAAACATTAATCTTTTAGACATAGGAAACCCTATAGATGGTGTCAATGAGCTTTTAGCCAAGTTTAGATTAAGGATGAGAATTGAAAAAATATAAAGTTTCTTATTTTATAAACTTTATAAAACATAAATCTATTAGACATAGAAAACCCTACAGATGCTGTCAATGAGCTTTTAGCCAAGTTTTGAGATTAGGATGAGATGATTTAAATCTTATAATTAGTTGACGCATGATGGAGATTGAAAAAATAGAAAGTTTCTTAATTTAGAAACTTTATAAGACATCCATCTTTGAGACAAAGGAAACCCTAGAGATAGTGTGAAGGAGCTTTTAGGCAAGTTTTGGGAGGATGAGAGGAAATAGAATCTTAGATTTAGTGTATGAAGGATGTAGATTGAAGAAATAGAAAGTTTCTTATTTCAAAAACTTTGCGAAACATTCATCTTTTAGACATAGAAAACCCTATAGATGGTGTCAAGGAGCTTTAAGCCAAGTTTTGAGATGAGAATGAGATGATATTGAATCTTAGATTTAGTTAACGGGGGATGGACATTGAAAAAATAGAAAGTTTTTTAATTTTGAAACTTTATAAGACATCCATCTTTTAGACATTGGAAACCCTAGAGATGATGTCAATAAGCTTTTAGCCAAGTTTTGGGATGAGGATGAGATGAAATTGAATCTTAGATTTAGTTGATGAATGATGGAGATTGAAAAAATAAAACTTTATAAAACATCCATCCTTTAGACATTGGAAACCCTAGAGATGATGTCAAGGTGCTTTTAGCCAAGTTTTGAGTTGAGAATGAGAGGGTATTGAATCTTAGATTTAGTTGATGAAAAATGGAGATTGAAAAAATAGAAAGTTTCGTATTTTAGAAACTCTATAAAACATCAATCTTTTAGACTTAGTAAACCCTAGACATGTTGTCAAGGAGCTTTTAGACTGATCTTTTATAGTATTGAAACTCTACAGATGATGTCAATGAGCTTTTAGCTAAGTTTTGAGATGAGAATGAGAGGGTAATGAATCTTAGATTTTGTTGATAAAAGATGGAGATTGAAAAAATAGAAAATTTCTTACTTTAGAAACTTTATAAAACATCGATCTTTTAGACATATGAGACCCTAAAGATGGTGCCAAAGAGCTTTTAGCCATGTTTTGGGATGATTTTGAATCTTAGATTTAGTTGATGAAAAATAGAGATTGAAAAAATAGAAAGTTTCTTATTTTAGACATAGGAAACCCTAGAGATAGTGTCAAGGAGCTTTGAGCCAAGTTTTGGGATGAGTTAGCGATGGGATTGAATATGAAATTTAGTTGATGAAAGATGGCAAAAAAATAAAATATTTTCTAATTTAGAAACTTTATAAAAAATCTATCTTTTCGACACATGAAACCCTAGGAGATGGTGTGAAGGAGCTTTTAGCCAACTTTTGGGACGATGATGAGATGGTATTGAATCTTAGATTTTATTGATGAATGATGGAGGTTAAAAAATAAAAAGTTTTTTTTTTAAGAAACTTTATGAAACATCCATCTTTTATATGTAGGAGACCCTAGAGATGGTGTCAATGTTCTTTTAGCTAAGTTTTGGGATGATGATGAGATGGTATTGAATCTTAGATTTAGTTGATGAAAGATGGAGATTGACAAAATAGAAAGTTTCTTATTTTAGAAACTTTATAAAACAACCATCTTGTATGGTATTGAAACCATAGCGATGATGTCAACGGGCTTTTAGCCATATTTTGGGATGAGAATGATAGGGTATTAAATCTTATATTTAGTGGATGAAGGATGGAGATTGAAAAGATAGAAAGTTTCTGATTTTAGAAACTTTATAAAACATCAATCTTTTAGATATAGGAAACCCTAGAGATGATGCCAACGAGCTTTTAGCTAAGTTTTGGGAAGATAATGAGAGAATAATGAATCTTAGATTTACTTGTTGAATGATGGAGATTGAAAATAGAAAGTTTCTTATTTTGGAAACTTTGTAAAACATCAATCTTTTATACTTAGTAAACCGTAGAAATTGTATCAAGGAGCTCTGAGCTAAGTTTTGGGATGAGTTAGCGATGGTATTGAATCTTAGATTTAGTTGATGAAGGATGGGGAGAAAATAAAAAGTTTCTTATTTTAGAAACTTTATAAAACATTCATCTTTTAGACATAGGAAACCTTGTAAATGGTGTCAATGAGCTTTTAGCTCATTGAAAAAAAAATTAAAAAAAATGAGCTTTTAGCCAAGTTTTAGGTTGAGGATGAAAATTGAAAAAAAGAAAGTTTCTGATTTTAGAAACTTTATAAAACATACATCTATTAGACATAGAAAACCCTACAGATGCTGTCAACGAGCTTTTAGCCAATTTTGAGATGAGGATGAGATGAATTTGAAACATAGATGGAGAGAAAGGAATAGCCGGCTGCACGGGAAGCACCCTTGCCATAAGACGAGTACCCTCCACAGTTGCCTCAGTATCATTCATTCTAGGCTTGCTCATCTTCACCTGGACGATGTTATTAGCCGGAAAAATGTTGCAACTGCCGCAAATTTTGGTCTTCCTTGTATCCAAGTGAAAACCGACGCTGTCTTCTGCTCCTGGATCAGGCCGGATCATGAATTTTACAAGATTAATACTGATGCTGCTGTTCACAATGGGATGGGTGGAATAGGGGGCTTAATTCGGAACTCGATGGGGGAGGTCCAAGTCATGTTCTCTCTTCGGTCGGGCTGTGAGGAGATCCATCTTCTGGAAATGAAAGCCATCCTCCATGGGATCATACTCGCGCGCTCGGAGGGTATGAATCAATCTGGATTGAATCCGATTCTTTGGTTGCAGTAAATGTGATCTTAGAAAAGTGGGAGTGTCCCTGGAAAGCCATTCCAATTGTTGAAGAAATTCGTGACGCCCTCAGAAACACTCAGAACTGGAAATTGTCTCATATTTGGAGAGAAGCGAACGGGGCCGCAGACTTCCTGTCTAAGCCCGACTGTTGTTGCGAAGGAGCTGTCCTCCTCCCTTCTACTATCCCCCCAACTCTTAGGGATATCCTGGATCTTGATGCAGCCGGCCACCTTTACCCTCGTGTGTAGGGTTATCGATGTGACCTTCAGATCCGCAGCGGTGATCAATGCTGTGGTTAGTTGTTGGTGTTGGGGGGCTATATGTACCCCCAACTGTGGGATTCTTCTGCACTGCTCTTTGATTCTCCTTTTGGCTCTATGCCTTTACTGCCCATCTGGGCCCCCCTTGTAATTCTTGCTTATTGGTTTTAATATATCCGGTCGGGGTCTGCCTAACCCCAGCTTACCAATCAAAAAAAAAGATTTAGTTGACGCATGATGGAGATTGAAAAAATAGAAAGTTTCTTAATTTATAAACTTTTTAAGACATCAATCTTTTAGACATAAGATACCCTAGAGATAGTATCAAAGAGCTTTTAGGTAATTTTGGGATGAGGATGAGATGAAATTTAATCTTAGATTTAGTTGATGAATGATGGAGAATGAAGAATTAGAAAGCTTCTTATTTTAGAAACTTTACAAAACATTCATCTTTTAAACATAGAAAACCTTAGAGATGCTGTCAATGAGCTTTTAACCAAGTTTTGAGATGAGGATGAGATGATATTGAATCTTAGATTTAGTTGACGCATGATAGAGATTGAGAAAATAGAAAGTTTCTTAATTTAGAAACTTTATAAGACACATCTTTTAGACATAGAAAACCCTAGAGATAGTGTCTAGGAGCTTTTTACCAAGTTTTGGGATGGGGATGAGATGAAATTGAATCTTAGATTTAGTTGATGAATGATGGAGATTGAAGAACTATAATGTTTCTTATTTTAGAAACTTTACAAAATATTCATCTTTTACACTTAGTAAACCCTAGAAATGGTGTGAAAGAGCTATGAGCCAAGTTTTGGGAGGAGTTAAGGATGGTATTGAATCTTAGATTTAGTTGATGAAGGATGGTGAAAAAATCAAAAGTTTCTTATTTTAGAAACTTTATAAAACATCTATTTTTTAGACATATGAAACCCTAGAGAGTGTGTCAAGGGGCTTTTAGCCAAGTTTTGAGATTCGGATCCGATGGTATGAATCTTAAATTTAGATGATGAAGGATGGAGAATGAAAAAATATAAACTTTCTGATTTTAGGGACTTTATAAAACATCCATCTTATGAAACCCTATAGATGTTGTGAAGGAGCTTTTAGCCAAGTTTTAGAATGAGGATGAGAATTGAAAAAACAGAAAGTTTCTGATTTTAGAAACATTATAAAACAAACATCTTTTAGACATAGAAAATCCTAAAGATGTTGTCAAAGAGCTTTTAGCCAAGTTTTGAGATTAGGATGAGATGATATTAAATCTTAGATTTAGTTGACGCATGATGGAGATTTAAATAGTAGAAAGTTTCTTAATTTATAAACTTTATAAGACATCCATCTTTTTGACATAGGGAACCGTAAAGATAGTGTCAAGGAGCATTTAGCCACGTTTTGGGATGAGGATGAGATGAAATTTAATCTTAGATTTAGTTGATGAAAGATTGAGATTGAAGAAATAGGTAGTTACTTATTTTGGAAACTTTACAAAACATTAATCTTTTAGACAAAGGAAACCCTAGAGATGGTGTCAAGGAGCTTTTAGCCAAGTTTTGAGATGAGAATGAGATGATATTGAATCTTAGATTTAGTTAACGGAGGATGGAGATTGAAAATATAGAAAGTTTATTATTTTAGAAACTTTATAAGACATCCATCTTTTAGACGTAAGAAACCCTAGAGATGGTGTCATGGAGCTTTTAGCCAAGTTTTGGGATGAGGATGAAATGAAATTGAATCTTTAGATTTAGTTGATGAATGATGGAGATTAAAAAAATAGAAAGTTTCTTATTTTAGAAACTTTTTTAAACATCCATCATTTAGACGTAGGAAACCCTAGAGATGATTCAAGGTGCTTTTAGCCAAGTTTTGAGTTGAGAATGAGAGGGTATTATATCTTAGATTTAGTTGATGAAGAATGGAGATTGAAAAAATGGAAAGTTTCGTATTTTATAAACTTTATAAAACATCAATCTTTTAGATTTGGTAAACCCTAGATATGTTGTTAAGGAGCTTTAAGATTGATCTTTTATAGTATTAAAAGTCTACAGATGATGTCAACAAGCTTTTAGCCACGATTTGAGATTAGAATGAGGGGGTAATGAATTATAGATTTAGTTGATAAAAGATTGAGATTAAAAAAATAATTTTTTTTTAATTTTAGAAACTTTATAAAACTTTCATCTTTTAGACATATGAGACCTTATAGATGGTGTGAAGGAGCTTTTAGCCAAGTTTAGGGATGAAGATAAGATGATTTTGATTCAAAATTTAGGTGATGAAAAATGGAGATTGAAAAAATAGAAAGTTCATTATTTTAGAAACTTAATAAAACATCCACCTTTTAGACATAGGAAACCCTAAAAATGGTGTCAAGGAGCTTTGAACCAAGTTTTGGGTTGAGTTAGCGATGATATTGAATCATAAATTTAGTTGAAGAAGGATGGAGAAAAAATAAAAAGTTTCTTATTTTAGAAACTTTATAAAAAATCTATCTTTTAGACATATGAAACCCTAAGAGATTGTGTGAAGGAGCTTTTAGCCAAGTTTTGATACGAGGATGAGATGGTATTGAATCTTAGATTTAGTTAATGAAGGATTGGAGATTGAAAAATAGAAAGTTTCTAATATTAGAAAATTTATAAAACATCCATCTTTTAGACATAGAAAGCCCTCTAGATGGTGTCAAGGAGCTTTTAGCCAAGTTTTGAGATGAGGATTAGATGGTATTCGATCTTAGATTTAGTTGACGAGAGATGGAGATTGAAAAAATATAAAGTTTCTTATTTTAGAAACCTTATAAAAAACATCAATCTTTTAGACATAGAAAACCCTAGAGATGCTGGCAAGGGGCTTTTATCCAAGTTTGGAGATGATGATGAGATGATATTGAATCTTAGATTTAGTTAACTGATGATGGAGATTGAAAAAATAGAAAGTTTCTTAATTTAGAAACTTTAAAAGACTTCAATCTTTTAGACATAGAAAACCCTAGAGATAGTGTCAAGGAGCTTTTAGGCAAGTTTTGGGATGGGGATAAGATGAAATTGAATCTTAGATTTAGTTGATGAAGAATGGAGATTGAAGAAATAGAAAGTTTCTTATTTTTGAGACTTTACAAAACATTCATCTTTTAGACATAGAAAATCCTAGAGATGGTGTCAAGGAGCTTTGAGCCAAGTTTTGGGATGAGTTAGCGTTGGTATTGAATCATAAATTTATTTGATGAAGGATGGCGAAAAAATAAAAGTTTCTTATCTTAGAATTTTTATAAAACATCTATCTTTTAGACATGAAATCCTAGGAGATGATGTAATGAAGCTTTTAGCCAAGTTTTTATATGAGGATGAGATGGTATTGAATCTTTGATTTAGTTGATGAATGATGGATATTGAAAAACAGAAAGTTTCTAATCTTAGAACCCTTATAAAACATCTATCTTTTAGATATAGGGAACCCTTTAGATGGTGTCAAGGAGCTTTTAGACAAGTTTTGAGATGAGGATTAGATGGTAATGAATCTTAGATTGAGTTGATGAAGGATGGAGATTGAAAAAATATAAAGTTTCTTATTTTAGAAACTTTATAAAACATCCATCTATTAGACATAGGAAACCCAAGAGATGGTGTCAAAGTGCTTTTAGCCAAGTTTTTGCATGAGAATGAGATGGTGTTAAGGAGCTTTTAGCCACGGTATTGAATCTTAGATTTATTTGTTGAATGATGGATGTTGAAAAAATTGAAAGTTTCTTATATTAGAAACTTTGTAAAACATCAATCTTTTACACTTAGTAAACCCAAGAGATGGAGATTGAAAAAATATAAAGCTTCTTATTTTAGAAACTTTATAAAACATCCATCTTTTAGACATAGGAAACCATGGTGTCAAAGTGCTTTTAGCCAAGTTTTTGCATGAGAATGAGATGGTGTCAAGGAGCTTTTAGCCAAGTTTTAGGTTAAGAATGAGACGGTATTGAATCTTAAATTTATTTGTTGAATGATGGATGTTGAAAAAATTGAAAGTTTCTTATATTAGAAACTTTGTAAAACATCAATCTTTTACACTTAGTAATCCCTAGAAATGGGATGAGTTAGTGATGGTATTGAGTCTTAGATTTAGTTGATGAAGGATGGGGAAAAAATAAAAAGTTTCTTATTTTTGAAACTTTATAAAACATCAATCTTTTAGACATAGGAAACCTTATAGATGGTGTCAAGGAGCCTTTAGCCAAGTTTTAGGATAAAGATGAGAATTGAAAAAATAGAAAGTTTCTGATTTTAGAAACATTATAAAACATACATCTTTTAGAAGTAGAAAACCCTAGAGATGCTGTCAAGAAGCTTTTAGCCAAGTTTTGAGATGAATGTTTTATTAAAGATTGATGTTTTATAAAGTTACTAAAATAAGAAACTTTCTATTTTTTAATCTCCATCCTTAATCAACTAAATCTAAGATTCAATACCATCTTATCATCATCTCAAAACTTGGCTAAAAGTTCCTTGACACCATCTTTAGGGTTTCCTACGTCTAAAAGATGGATGTCTTATAAAGTTTAAGAAATAACAAACTTTCTAATTTTTCAATATCCATCATTCATCAACTAAATCTAAGATTCAATTCCCTCTCATTTTCATCCCAAAACTTGGTTAAAAGCTCGTTGACATCATTTCTAGGGTTTCATATGTCTAGAAGATTGATATTTTATAAAGTTTCTAAAATAAGAAATTTTCTATATTTTCAATCTCCATCCTTCCTCAACTAAATCTAAGATTCAATATTATCTCATCATCTTCCCAAAACATGGCTAAAAGCCCTTTGACACCGTCTCTAAGGTCCCCTATGTCTAAAAGATGGATGTTTTATAAAGTTTCTAAAATTTCAATCTTCATCCTTCATCAACTATATTTAAGATTTAATACATTCTCATCTTCATCTTAAAACTGGGGTAAAAGCTCTTTCACACCATCTCTAGGGTTTACTAAGCCTAAAAGATGGATGTCTTATAAAGTTTCAATATCCTCTCATTCTCATCCCAAAACTTGGCTAAAAGCTCATTGACATCATCTCTTGGGTTTACTATGTCTAAAAGATTGAAGTTTTATAAAGTTATTAAAATAAGTAACTTTCTTTTTTTCCAATCTCCTTCCTTCATCAACTAAATCTAAGATTCTATACCATCTCATCCTTATATCAAAACTTGGCTAAAAGCTCCTTCACACAATCCCTAGGGTTTCCTATGTCTAAAAGATGTACGTCTTACAAAGTTTCAAAAATAAGAAACTTTCAATTTTTTCAATCTCTATCCCTCATCATATAAATCTAAGAATCAATATCATCTCATCGTCAATCCAAAAGAAGGCTAAAAGCTCCTTGACACTATGTCTAGGGTTTACCTAAAAACATTGATGTTTTATAAAGTTTTTCAAAAAAGAAACTTTCTTCGTTTTAATCTCCATCCATAATCAACTAAATCTAAGATTCAATACCCTCTCATTCTCATCCCAAAACTTGGCTAAAAGGTCCTTGACATTATCTTTAGGGTTTCAATACCATAAATGATGGTCTTTCATCAATTAAAACTAGGATTCAATACCATATCATACTCATATCAAAACTTGGCAAAAAGCTCCTTGACACCACTTGCTCCCTATCTCCTCGATTTCATCAAGCTGAAAGGAGATTTTCTTATTACCTCCTTCCTCCATCACAAAATTATCAAAGTGCAGCTTAGATGGTTCTTTCTCCTTTTTCTGTTCAAAGAGAGACCTCCATGGACCATTAACATTAGGCTTTACAGTATTCAGGTCTCCAAGAGGCCAAATGGAAGGCAAGGGTTCTAGAGACAGGTCTTTACCCAGTGGTAATTTCGAATTTTCCCTCCCACTTACAGGTTTGACAGTATCACATGGCTCACTAACCTTTCCTTGGTTATTCTGACCTACAGCAGCAGGTCCAACTTCCAAGAAACTGCCTTTCTCGTCAGAAAACAGAGCAGAAGCACCATTTTCAATTCTGGACAGAATTTCAAATTTTCCTGCTGCTGCTAGTTTTTTATTGATTGGTGGGCTACAGCTAGGTGGGCTAGGGACAGCAGAAAACGTACTATGCTCCTCTGGTCTGGTCTCTACACTTGCTTGCACTCTAGGGACCATCGGTCTCTCCATGTTTCTATTTTTGGCTAGCTTCTTCAACCTCTGATTTTCCTCTTCTGGTAAAACTTCATGAAAAAAATCACTAACTTTGGGAGCTTTTGGGGCTGGTTTCTCAACTATTCCAGCATTAATTCTGTGGCCCAGATGAGGAACAATGGTAGCTTTACCTGTGTTTTTACCCCTACCTTTCTTTTTCTCTGAGGAGGACCCCTCTTGGGACGAAACTGGAATGATTTTATGAACTCTGGTTCCTCTTTTAGTATGTGTGCTAGGGTCATAATCTAGCTGAACTTCATCATTTACTTGAGAAATCAGTTTCTGGGTGAAAGAGGAGGACTTTGAAGGGCATGGCCCCTCTAGGATCTTCTGAAAATCACTGGGAAGAACTTCATTTGGCCAGTAGCTTTTATTTAAGAGGAGAGCATCACAGAGATGTTTATCAGCAGTAGATGGGGCAACATCCTTGCCAGGATCAGGGGGTTCCATTAAGGAGGAAAAATTCCCAAAAAAAGACTTGTTTCCCAGGAAGGAGAAAGGGGCGAGAAGGGCTTGGGCCCTTGGCCTCCCGCCGGCAGAGGCCGGAGGAAGAAGATGATCTCCTCGAAGAGGAGAGTTTCTCTCACTAGGAAATATCAGAGTTTCTCTGATATTGTGAATGATTGGGATAGCCTTCCAGGGGGCCAAAGATGAAGAATGACATTTACAGATATCAGCGAGTCAGATTCGATCCACAAATTGTGGCAGCCCTTGGCAGCAGCCAACTATTAATCTTTTGGACTTAGTAAACCCTAGAGATAGTGTCAAGGAGCTTTTTGCTATGTTTTGGGATGAAGATGAGATGATATTGAATCTTAGATTTAGTTGATGAAGGATGGAGATTGAAAAAATAGAAAGTTTCTTATTTTAGAAACTTTATAAAACATCCATCTTTTAAACATAGGAAATCCTATAGATGGTGTGAATGTGCTTTTAACAAAGTTTTGAGATGACGATTAGATGGTATTGAATCTTAGATTTAGTTGACCAATGATAGAGACTGAAAAAATAGAAAGTTTCCTATTTTAGAAATTTTATAAAACATCAATCTTTTAGACATAGCAAACCCCATAGATGGTGTCATTAAACTTTTAGCCAAGTTTTGAGATGAAGATGAGATGTTATTGAATCATAGATTTAGTTGATCCAGGATGGAGATTGAAAGAAATAGAAAGTTTCTTATTTTAGAAAGTTTCTTATTTTAGAAACTTTAAAAAACATCAATCTTTTAGACATAGGAGATCGTAGAGATGGTGTCAAGGCGCTTTTAGCCACGTTTTGGGATGATGATGAGATGTTATTGAATGATAGATTTAGTTGATCCAGGATAGAGATTGAAAGAAATAGAAAGTTTCTTGTTTTAGAAGCTTTAAAAAACAACAATATTTTAGAAATAGGACATCCTAGAGATGGTGTCAAGGCGCTTTTAGCCATGTTTTTGGATGATGACGAGATGGTATTGAATCTTAGATTTAATTGATAAATGATGGAGATTAAAAAAAATAGAAAGTTTCTTATTTTAGAAACTTTATAAAACATCAATCTTTTATGGTATTCAAACCCTAGTCGACGAGCTTTTAGCCAACTTTTGAGAAGAGAATGTGAGGGTATTGAATCTTAGATTTAGTTGATGAATGATGGAGATTGAAAAAACAGAGAGTTTCTGATTTTTGAAACTTTATAAAACATCAATCTTTTAGACATAGGAAAGTCTATAGATGGTGTAAAGGAGCTTTTAGCCAATTTTGAGATTAGGATTAGATGGCATTGAATCTTAGATTTAGTTGATCAATCATAGAGATTCAAAAAATATAAAGTTTCTTATTTTAGAAACTTTATAAAATATCAATCTTTTTGACGTAGGAAATCACATAGATGGTGTCAAAGTGCTTTTAGCCAAGTTTTGAGATGAGGATGAGATGATATTGAATCTTAAATTTAGTTGATGAAGGATGGAAATTGAAAAAATAGAGAGTTTCTTATTTTAGAATCTTTATAAAATATCCATCTTTTAGACATATGAAACCCTAGAGATGGTGTCATGGAGCTTTTAGCCAAGTTTTGAGATGAGGATAAGATGGTACTGAATCTTAGATTTAGTTGATAATGGATGGAGATTGAAAAAATAGATAACTTCTTTTCCAGGAAACGATATAAAACATCCATCTTTTAGGCATAAGAGACCCTAGCGACGGTGTTAAAGAGCTTTTAGCCATGTTTTGGGATGAGGATGGGATGATGTTGAATCTTAGATTTAGTTGATAAATGATGGAGATTGAAAAAATAGAAATTTCTTAATTTTGAAACTTAATAAAACAACCTTCTTTTAGACCTAGGAAACTCTAAGGATGATGTTAACGAGCTCTTAACAAAGTTTTGGAATGAGAATGAGAGGGTATTGAATCTTAGATTTAGTTGATGAAGGATGGCGATTTAAAAAATAAAAAGTTTCTTATTTTAGAAACTTTATAAAACATAAATATTTTAGAGTTAGTAAACCGTAGAGATGGTATGAAGGAGCTTTTAGCCAAGTTTTGGGATGAGGATAAGACGGTATTGAACCTTAGATTTAGTTGATGAATGATAAAGATTGAAAGAATAGAAACTTTCTTATTTTATAAACTTTGTAGAACATCAACATTTTAGGCATAGAAAATCCTAGAGAAGGTGCCAAGGAGCTTTTAGCCTAGTTTTGAGATGAGAATGAGATGGTATTGAATCTTAGATTTAGTTTATAAAGGATGGGGATTGAAAAAATAAAAAGTTTCTTATTTTAGAAACTTTATTAAATATCAATCTTTTAGACATAAGAAACTCTAGAGACGATGTCAAGGAGCTTTTAGCGATATTTTGGGGTGAGGATGAGATGATATTGAATCTTAGATTTAGTTAATGAAGGATGGAGATTGAAAAAATTAAAAGTTTCATATTTTAGAAACTTTATAAAACATTCATCTTTTAGACATAGGAAACCCTAGAGATGATGTCAACTTTTTTAGCTAAGTTTTGGGATGTGAACGTGTTGGTATTGAATCCTAGATATAATTGATGAAGGATGGAGATTGAAAAAAATATAAAGTTTCTTATTTTAGAAGGTTTATAAAACATCAATCTTTTAGACTTTATAAATCCTAGAGATGGTGTAAAGTTACTTTAAGCCAAGTTTTGAGATAAGGATAAGATGGTATTTAATTTTAGATTTAGTTGATGAAGGATGGAGGTTGGAAAAATAGAAAGTTTCACATTTTAAAAACTTTATAAAACATCTATATTTAGACATGGGAAACCCTAGAGATGATGTCAACGAGCATTTAACCAAGTTTTTGGATGAGAATGAGAGGGTGTTGAATTTTATATTTAGGTGATTAAGTATGGAGAGTGAAAAAATAGAAAGCTTCTTATTTTAGAAATGTTAAAGTATAAAAGATAAATAACACCTTTCTCCAACAGCTTAAGCTTTTAGAGAAGTTGGTAAGTTAACATGGTATTAGAGCCAAAGGTCTCGAGTTCAAACCTCCCGGATAGCAAAAATCCACATGCGATGGTTGGCCCAAAGTGGGACCACATGTGCCATGTGTTTGCCAAGTGGGCCAGACGTGCGGAGGTGTGTTAAAGTAAAATAAATAAATAACGTCTTTCTCCAACAGCTTAAACTTTTATAGAAGTTGGTAAGTTCACAAGAAACATTATAAAACATTAATCTTTTAGACTAGTAAACCCTAGAGATGGAATTGAATCTAAGATTTAGTTAATGAAGGATGGACATTGAAAAAATAGAAAGTTTCTTATTTTAGAAACTTTATAAAACATCTATCGTTTAGACATAAGACACCCTAGAAATTATGTCCAAGAGCTTTTAGCTAAGTTTTGAGATGAGGATGAGATGATATTGAATCTTAGATTTAGTTGATGAAGGATGGAGATTGAAAAAATAGAAAGTTTCTTATTTTAGAAACTTTTTAAAACATCATCCTTTTAGACATAGAAAATCCTAGAGAAGGTGTCAAAGAGCTTTTAGCCAAATTTTGAGATGAGAATGAGATGGTATTGAATCTTAGATTTAGTTTATAAAGGATGGGGATTGAACAAATAGAAAATTTCTTATTTTAGAAACTTTATAAAACATCAATTTCTTAGACATAAGAGACTCTAGAGCTTTTAGTGATGTTTTGGAATGAGGATGAGATGATATTGATTCTTAGATTTAGTTAATGAAGGATGGAGATTGAAAAAATTAAAAGTTTCATATTTTAGAAACATTATAAAACATCCATCTTTTAGACATAGGAAACCCTAGAGATGATGTCAACAAGTTTTTAGCTAAGTTTTGGGATGTGAACGCGTTGGTATTGAATCTTAGATATAGTTGATGAAGGATGGAGAGTGAAAAAATATAAAGTTTCTTATTTTAAAAGGTTTATAAAACATCAATCTTTTAGACTTTGTAAACCCCCAGAGATGGTGTAAAGTAGCTTTTAGCGAAGCATTGAGATGAGGATGATATGGTATTTAATCTTAGATTTAGTTGATGAAGGATGGAGATTGAAAAAGTAAAAAGTTTCACATTTTAAAAACTTTATAAAACATCCATATTTAGACATGGGAAACCCTAGAGATGGTGTGAAGGAGCTTTTAACCAAGTTTTGGGATGAGAATGATGTCAACGAGCTTTTAATCAAGTTTTGGGATGAGAATGAGAGGGTGTTTAATTTTATATTTAGGTGATTAAGTATATAGATTGAAAAAAATAGAAAGCTTCTTATTTCAGAAACATTATAAAACATTAATCTTTTAGACTTAGTAAACCCTAGAGATGGTGTGATGGAGCTTTTAGCCAAGTTTTGAGATGAGGATGAGATGTAATTGAATCTTAGATTTAGTTTATGAAGGATGGAGATTTAAAAAATAGAAAGTTTCTTATTTTAGAAACTTTGTAAAACATTTATCGTTTAGAGATAGGACACCCTAGAAATTATGTCACGGAGCTTTTAGCTAAGTTTTGAGATGAGGATGAGATGACAGCAAATTCTATTTGCGGCTTAGAGCATCTCGGAGGGAAATGAAGTAGGGTCTCTTCCCAATGAAATACCCTACGAGGCAGTTAGCCCATTTTTTCCCATCTTCTTCAATAACTGCGTCTTCGAAAGATAATGCCATCTCCTCTTTTCTGAAGAAGCAGGGTTAATGTGGTCCAGATTTGTTGAGATAGGAGTAGAAGGTGGTACAGCAAAGAGGTTTTTCCAAGGGGTGATAGGATTTGGAATCTGGGCTTCCATGGCCTTGGCATCCTTTGGGTGGCTGATATGGATCTGCTTGAGAGGAGCATCCAAAGAGATTGGACCATAAACTGAACTCTTGGGGTGACCTTTTGGATCAAAATGTCCAGGGGGGTGATCCAAAGGACGGAGAGAAAGAAGGGAGCTTTGAGGTATATCCTTAGTGTTGCTGTACAAAGGTTCTGTGATTCCTGCGTGCAAAAAACCAGAATCTGTAACTAAGCTACTGAGGTTTTTTTTGACATTGTTTTGAATTGGGGATGGGCGGGAATTTGAATTTCAAAAGGCCCACTTGCAGCTGAATTTTCCTCATTCTAAGAAGAAGATAAGCTCTTTTGCATAGCAGATACAGGCTCAATATTAGTCAAAACAGTAATTGGATTTGACCATCCAGCAGCAGTACTAGTTGATTTTAATGCTGAATTTTTGGGATCAGTATCAGGGCTGAGAAATACAATAGATGTGCCAGCTATAGAACGATCAACTTTTGCTAACCCATAGCAGTCCACGTTTTTTGAGGAGCTACCATCTCTATGAGAAGGAGAATTTGAAATATCCTTGGACTCCGTTTCAAGAAGACTACCATCATTGCTGCTATTCCTGACAGTTGAAGTGCCCTTAGCTGCCAGCATTTGCTGATTTTCTTTCTCATTATCATACTTTTGCAGGTTTTTCTGATTGGGAGTAGTACCTTTGTTAACTTGCACAAGTAATGCAAGCTGGGATGAGCTGCTCGTCAGAGGATAGGCTGCAGAACCTGCTGGTCCAAGGTCTAATCTTTGGGGAGATTTACACACAAGAGAAGATAGCATTTGGTCTTTCACCCATTTAGGACTGTCCTTATGGCAGGGAGTAGCAGTGGTATTAGCCAAACCAGGGAAGTGGTTTTCGGAATTCAAGAAGGTAGTTTGCTGATTCAGGGTGGTGGTTTTTTGCACTGGACTGGTGGGTTCATCATCTGAAGGCAGGCTTTCACTTCTTGTAGAGGTAGTTCTCATTAGCTGCTTCAAACGATCTTCAAAGGATGAGAAAATATCTTCTTCATCTTCTATGTGATGCTTGACATAGGACTTTGCAAGTTTCTTGGACTTTTTGTGGCTTTTCTTCTTTTTAGATAAGGGAGAGCTCAGTTTGATCTCCCTATCAACTGCTTCAAGAAAATCCATTTTTTCATGAACAGAAGCTTGAATGTTATCCAGTTCGCTATTACAAATTTGGATACGAAGCCTCTGTAGACTTCTATTTGGGGAGGACAAGGAGTCAATTTTGAATTTGACCAGGTGGAGAAAGGAGAGATTTTCAGGTTCTGAATCTGAGTTTCCCTTAGTGATGCCCATCTCGGACTCTAAAGGATTCTGCTCTTCATCAGGGATATCTGGTAGGAGACCATCATTTGGAACTTGCAGAAGGGAATCTGATGCTGGTGCTAGACCCGTCGACCAGTTTTTTAGCCCTGCAAAAGTTCCACCTATTTCCTCATCCGAAACCCCCGAAGAAAGAGAGTTTTCTCTAAGGGAATTAACATGATGAAAGAAGCTTGGCTCTGATTCAGGTTGCAAAATAGAACCAGGAGAGTTCTAAAACTGATCACCCATTTGATCCTCCATTGCTGCCAATTCTTGAAACAGAGCTTTGATATAAACAAACAATGGAACTATCTAAAATTAACTAAAACTAGGGACAAGGAATCAGGGAAGAGGAAGAACTAACCCATCGAAGTTTTTTTTTCTTTCTATCTTTTAGAGATCTTTTTAGAATGCTCCTAACCCCCCATGAAGGTTTAGAAGGCATGGGAAGAGTCCAGACATTTCTTCTTCTGAGATGCTTCTCTCTGAACCAGGCCGCCCATAACGACGAGTTTTTGAAACTGGTTTAGAGATAGTGTGAAGGTGCTTCTAAACAAGTTTTGAGATTAGGATAAGATGGTATTGAATCTTAGATTTAGTTGATAAAGGATGGAGGTTGAAAAAATAGAAAGTTTCTTATTTAAAAAACTTTATCAAACATCCATCTTTTAGACATAAGAAACCCTAATGATGGTATCAAGGTGCTTTGAGCCAAGTTTAGAGACGAGGATGGGATGATTTTGAATCGTAGATTTTGTTTATGAGGGATGGAGTTTGAAAAAACAGAATGTTTCTTATTTTAAAAACTTTATAAAATATATTTCTCTTTGACTTAGTTCACCCTACAGATGGTGTAAAGGAGCTTTTAGCCAAGTTTTGAGATAAGAATGAGATGGTATTGAATCTTATACTTAGTTGGTGAAAGATGGATATTGAAAACATAGAAAGTTTCTTATTTTAGAAACTTTATAAGACATCAATCTTTTGGACATGGGAAAACCTAAAGATGGTGTCAAGGTGCTTTTAGCCAAGTATTGAGATGAGGATGAAAAGGCATTGAATCTTAGATTTGGTTGATGATGGCTGAAGATTGAAAAAATAGAAAGTTTCTTATTTTCGGAACTTTATAAAACATCCTTCTTTTAGAGATAGGAGACCCTAGCATAGCGTCAATGAGCTTTTAGCCATGTTTTGGGATCAGGATGAGATGATATTGAATCTTAGATTTAGTTGATGAAAGATGGAGATTGAAAAAATATAAATTTCTTAGTTTAGAAACTTAATAAAACAACCATCTTTTAGATATAGGAAACCCTAAGGATGATGTTAACGAGCTTTTAACAAAGTTTTGGGATGAGAATGAGAGGGTATTGAATCTTAGATTTAGTTGATGAAGGAAGGAGATTTAAAAAATAAAAAGTTTCTTATTTTAGAAACTTTATAAAACATAAATCTTTTAGAGTTAGTAAACCGTAGAGATGGTATCAAGGAGCTTTTAGCCAAGTTTTGGGATGAAGATAAGATGGTATTGAATCTTCGATTTAGTTGATGAATGATAAAGATTGAAAGAATAGAAAGTTTCTTATTTTAGAAACGTTGTAAAACATCAACTTTTTAGACATAGAAAATCCTAGAGAAGGTGTCAAGGAGCTTTTACTCAAGTTTTGATATGAGAATGAGATGATATTGAATCTTAGATTTAGTTTGTAAAGGATGGGGATTGAAAAAATAGAAAGTTTCTTATTTTAGAAACTTTATAAAACATCAATCTTTTAGACATAAGAGACTCTAGAGAGGGTGTCAAGGAGCTTTTTGCGATGTTTTGGGATGAGGATGAGACGATATTGAATCTTAGATTTAGTTAATGAAGGATGGAGATTGAAAAAATTAAAAGTTTCATATTTTAGAAACTTTATAAAACATCCATTATTTAGACATAGGAAACCCTAGAGATGATGTCAACAAGGTTTTAGCTAAGTTTTGGGATGTGAACGTGTTGGTATTGAATCTTAGATATAGTTGATGAAGGATGGAGATTGAAAAAATATAAAGTTTCTTTTTTTAGGAGGTTTATAAAAACATCAATCTTTTAGACTTTGTAAAACTTAGAGATGGTTTAAAGTTGCTTTTAGCTAAGTTTTAAGATGAAGATGAGATGGTATTTAATCTTAGATTTAGTTGATAAAGGATGGAGGTCGAAAAAATAAAAAGTTTCTTATTTTAAAAACTTTATAAAACATCTATCTTTTAGACATAAGAAACCCTAATGATAGTGTCACGGTGCTTTGAGCCAAGTTTAGAGACGAGGATGAGATGATTTTGAATCGTAGATTTAGTTCATGAGGGGTGGAGTTTGAAAAAACTAAATGTTTCTTATTTTAAAAACTTTATAAAATATAATTCTTTTGGACTTAGTTTACCTTACAAATGGGGTAAAGTAGCCAAGTTTTGAGATAAGGATGAGATGGTATTGAATCTTATACTTAGTTGGTGAAAGATGGATATTAAAAAAATAGAAAGTTTCTTATTTTAGAAACTTTATAAGACATCCATCTTTTAAACATGGAAAACCCTAAAGATGGTGTCAAGGAGCTTTTAGCCAAGTATTGAGATGAGGATTGAAAGGCATTGAATCTTAGATTTAGTTGATAATGGGTGAAGATTGAAAAAATAGAAAGTTTCTTATTTTAGAAAACATTATAAAACATCCATCTTTTAGAGATTGGAGCCCTAGCACGGCGTCAATGAGCTTTTAGCCATGTTTTGGGATATGGATGACATGATATTGAATCTTAGATTTAGTTGATGAATGAAGGAGATTGAAAAAATAGAAATTTCTTATTTTAGAAACTTAATAAAACAACCATATTTTAGACATTGGAAACCCTAAGGATGATGCTAAGAAGCTTTTAACAAAGTTTTGGGATGAGAATGAGAAGGTATTGAATCTTAGATTTAGTTGATGAAGGATGAAGATTTAAAAAATAAAAAGTTTCTTATTTTAGAAACTTTATAAAACATAAATCTTTTAGAGTGAGTAAACTTTATCAAGGAGATTTTAGCCAAGTTTTGGGATGATGATAAGATGGTATTTAATCTTAGATTTAGTTGATGAATGATAAAGATTAAAAGAATAGAAAGTTTCTTATTTTAGAAACTTTGTAAAACATCAACCTTTTAGACATAGAAAATCCTAGAGAAGGTGTCAAGGAGCTTTTACCTATGTTTTGATATGAGAATGAGATGGTATTGAATCTTAGTTTAGTTTATAAAGGATGGGGATTGAACAAATAGAAAGTTTCTTGGTTTAGAAATTTTATAAAACATCAATCTTTTAGACATAAGAGACTCTAGAGACGGTGTCGAGGAGCTTTTAGCGATGTTTTGGGATGAGGATGAGATGATATTGAATCTTAGATTTAGTTAATGAAGGATGGAGATTGAAAAAATTAAAAGTTTCATATTTTAGAAACTTTATAAAACATCCATCTTTTTTACAGAGGAAACCCTAGAGATAATGTCAACATGCTTTTAGCTAAGTTTTGGGATGTGAACGTGTTGGTATTGAATTTTAGATATAGTTGATGAAGGATGGAGAGTGAAAAAATATAAAGTTTCTTATATTAGAACGTTTATAAAATATCAATCTTTTAGACTTTGTAAACCCTAGAGATGATGTAAAGTTGCTTTTAGCCAAGTTTTGGGAGGAGGATGAGATGGTCTTTAATCTTAGATTTAGTTGATGAATGATGGAGATTGAAAAAATAGAAAGTTTCACATTTTAAAAACTTTATAAAACATCCATATTTAGACATGGGAAACCCTAGAGATGATGTCAACGAGCTTTTAACCAAGTTTTGGGATGAGAATGAGAGGGTGTTGAATTTTATATTTAAGTGATTAAGTATGAAGATTTAAAAAAATAGAAAGCTTCTTATTTTATAAACATTATAAAACATTAATCTTTTAGACGTAGTAAACCCTAGAGATGGTGTGTAGGAGCTTTTAGCGAAGTTTTGAGATTAAGATGAGATGAAATTGAATCTTAGATTTCGTTGATGAAGGATGGAGATTGAAAAAATAGAAAGTTTCTTATTTTAGAAACTTTATAAAACATCTATCGTTTAGACATAGGACACCCTAGAAATTATGTCCAGGAGCTTTTAGCTAAGTTTTGAGATGAGGATGAGATGGTATTGAATCTTAGATTTAGTTGATGAAGGATGGAGGTTGAAAAAATAGAAAGTTTCATATTTCACAAACTTTATAAATCATCAATATTTTACACATAGTAAATCCTCGAGATTGTGTCAAAGAGCTTTTAGCCAAGTTTTGAGATTTGGATTAGATGGTATTGATCTTAGACTTACTTGATGAAGGCGGGAGATTGAAGAAATAGAAAGTTTCTTATTTTAGAAACTTTATAAAACATCTATCTTTTAGACATAGGAAACCCTCAAGATTGTGCTAAGGAGCTTTTAGCCAAATTTTGAGATGAGAATGAGAGGGTATTGAATCTTAGATTTAGTTGATAAAGGAAGCAGTTTGAAAAAATAAAAACTTTCTTATTTTAAAAACTTTATAAAACATCAATCTCTTAGACATAGGAGACCCTAGAGATGGTGTAAAGGAGCTTTCAGCCAAGTTTTGAGATTGAATGAGATGGTATTGAATCTTAGATTTAGTTGACGAGAGACCATCTTTTATGGAATTGAAACCCTAGAGACGATGTGAACCAGCTTTTTGCCAAGTTTTGGGATGAGGATGAGAGGGTATTGAATCTTAGATTTAGTGAATAAAGGATGGAGATTGAAAAAATAGAAAGTTTCTTATTTTAGAAAATTTATTAAACATCCATCTTTAGGCATAGGAAACCCAAGAGATGGTGTCAAGGAGCTTTTAGCCAAGTTTTGAGTTGAGAATGAGAGGGTATTAAATCTTAGATTTTGTTTTTGAAAGATGGAGATTGAAAACATAAAAAGTATCTTATTTTAGAAACTTTAGAAAACATCAATCTTTTACACTTAGTAAACCCTATAGAAGTTGTCAAAGAGCTTTTAGCCAAGTTTTGAGACGAGGATTTGATGGTATTCAATCTTAGATTTAGTTGATTAAGGATGGAGATTGAGAAATTAGAAAGGTTCTTATTTTATAAACTTTGTAAAACATCCATCTTTTAGACATAGAAAACCCTCGAGATGGACTTAACTAGCTTTTAGCGATGTTTTGAGATGAGGATGAGATGGTATTGAATCTAACATTTAGTTGATAAAGGATAGAGATTGAAAAAATATAAAGTTTCTTATTTTAGAAACTTTAAAAAACATCCATCTTTTAGACATAAGAGATCATATAGATGGTGTCAAGGAGCTTTTTGTCAAGTTTTGATATGAGCATGATATTGTACTAAATCTTAGTTTTAGTTGATGAAGGACCATCTTTTATGGTATTGAAACCCTAAAGATGATGTCAACGACCTTATAGCCAAGTTTTGGGATGAGAATGAGACGGTATTGAATCTTAGATTTAATTGATTATGGATGGAGATTAAAAAGAAGAAAGTTTCTTTTTTTAGAAACTTTATAAAATATCAATCTTGTAGACTTAGTAAACCCTAGACATAGTGTCAAGGAGCTTTTAGCCTTGTTTTGGATTGACGATGAGATGATATTGATTCTTAGATTTAGTTGATGAAGGAGAGAGATTGAAAAAATTGAAAGTTTCTTATTTTAGAAACTTTCTAAGACGTACATCTTTTAGACATAGGAAACCCTAGAGATGGTGTGAATGAGCTTTTTGCCAAGTTTTGAGATGATGATGAGATGGTATAGAATCTTAGATTTAGTTGATGAAGGATGGAGATTGAAAAACTAGAAAGTTACATAATTTACTAACTTTATAAAACTTCAATCTTTTAGACATAGTAAACCCAAGAGATGATGTCAACGAGCTTTTAGCCAAGTTTTGGGACAAGAATGAGAGGATATTGAATCTTAGATTTACTTGATGGAGGATGGAGATTGAAGAAATAGAAAGTTTCTTATTTTTGAAACTTTATAAGACATCCATCTTTTAGGTATAGGAAACCCTAGAGATGGTGTGAACGAGCTTTTAGCCTAGTTTTAAGATGAGGATAAGAATGTATTAAATCTTAAATTTAGTTGATGAAGGATGGAGATTGAAATTTTAGAAACTTTATAAAACATCCATCTTTTAGACATAGGGGACCTTAGAGACGATGTCAAAGAGCTTTTAGCCATGTTTTGGGATGATGATGAGATAATATTTAATCTTAGATTTTATTGAGGAATGATGGAGATTGAAAATATAGAAAATTTCTTATTTTAGAAACTTTATAAAATATCAATCTTTTAGACATATGAAACCCTAGAAATGATGTCAACGAGCTTTTAACCAAGTTTTGGGATGAAGATGAGTGGGAATTGAATATTAGATTTAGTTGATGGAGGATGGAGATAAAAAAAATAGAAAGTTTGTTATTTCTTCAACTTTATAAGACATCCATCTTTTAGACATGGGAAATCCAAGAGATGGTGTCAAGGAGCTTTTAGCCAAGTTTTGAGATAATGATGAGATGGTATTGATATCTTAGATTTAGTTGATTAATTATGGAGATTAAAAAATAGAGAGTTTCTTATTTTAGTAACTTTATAAAACATCCATCTTTAATAAAACATTCATCTCAAAACTTGGCTAAAAGCTCCTTTACAGCATCTCTAGGGTTTTCTACTTCTAAAAGATATATGTTTTATAATGTTTCTAAAATCAGAAATTTTCTAGCTTTTCAATTCTCATCTTCATCCTAAAACTTGGCTAAAGGCTCCTTGACACCATTTATAAGGTTTCCTATGTCTAAAAGATTTAGATTGATGTTTTCTAAAGTTTCAAAAATAAGAAACTTTTTATTTTTTCCCCATCCTTCATCAACTAAATCTAAGACTCAATATCATCGCTAACTCATCCCAAAACTTGGTTCAGCGGTCCTTGACACCATTTCTAGGGTTTACTATGTGTAAAAGATTGATGTTTTACAAAGTTTCTAATATAAGAAACTTTTAATTTTTTCAATATCCATCATTCAACAAATAAATCTAATATTCAATACCGTCTCATTCTTAACCTAAAACTTGGCTAAAAGCTCCTTGACATCATCTCATTCTCATCCAAAAACTTGGCTAAAAGCACTTTGACACCATCTCTTGGGTTTCCTATGTCTAAAAGATGGATGTTTTATAAAGTTTCTAAAATAAGAAACTTTATATTTTTTCAATCTCCATCCTTCATCAACTCAATCTAAGATTCAGTACCATCTAATCTTCATCTCAAAACTTGTCTAAAAGCTCATTGACACCATTTAGAGGGTTTCCTATATCTAAAAGATAGATGTTTTATAATGATTCTAAGATTAGAAACTTTCTATTTTTCAATATCCATCCTTCATCAACTAAATCAAAGATTCAATACCATCACCTCATATCAAAACTTGGCTAAAAGCCCCTTGACACCATCTCCTAGGATTTCACATGTCTAAAAGATAGAATGTCTAAAAGATAGAAGTTTTATTAAAATTCTAAAATAAGAAACTTTTATTTTTTCGCCATCCTTCATCAAATAAATTTAAGATTCAATACCATCGCTGACTCATCCCAAAACATGGCTCAAAGCTCCTTGACACCATCTCTAGGACTTCCTATGTCAAAAAGATGAATGTTTTGTAAAGTTTCTAAAATAAGAAACTTTCTATTTCTTCAATGTCCATCCTTCATCAACTAAATCTAAGATTAAATTTCATCTAATCCTCATCCCAAAACTTGCCCTAAAGCTCCTTGACACTATCGCTAGGGTTTCATATGTCTAAAAGATTGACGTCTTTTAAAGTTTCTAAATCAAGAAACTTTCTATTTTTTCAATCTCCATCATCAGTTAACTTTATCTAAGATTCAATATCATCTCATCCTCATCTTCAAACTTGGATAAAAGCTCCTTTGCAGCATCTCTAGGGTTTCCTATGTCTAAATGATGGATGTTTTTTATAAGGTTTCTAAAATAAGAAACTTTATATTTTTTCAATCTCCATCCCTCATCAACTAAATCTAAGATCCAATACCATCTAATCCTCATCTCAAAACTTGGCTAAAAGCTCCTTGACACCATCTAAAGGGTTTCCTACATCTAAAGGGTTTCCTATGTCTAAAATATGGATGTTTTATAAATTTTCTAAGATTAGAAACTTTCTGTTTTTCAATCTCCATCCTTCATTAACTAAATCTAAGATTCAATACCATCTCATCCTTGTATCAAAACTTGGCTAAAAGCTCATTGACACCATCTCTTAGGGTTTCTTTTTTTTTTTTGATGAATAAGCAGGCATTAGAAGAATAAAAAGAGATACAACTAGGGGGGTTGAAAAGCCAACAAAAAGGGAACATGCTCCCAACAACAGAGAACCCAAAGAACAGAAATACGAAACATGGATAATTACAATCTAAAGTACTCACTTCCTCTCCTATCTGAGTCCAAGAGCAGAAGGAGAGCCGGGGGGGCCAGGAAAGGGGGGAGGCCTGTACCTTTGCAAGGGCAATTCTGTTTAGAAAGGAAGTCTGCTACACTATTTCCTTCTCGCCAAATGTGGGTAATCTTCCATTGGAGGCAACGGGAAAGTAACTGATGTATTTCTTGAATACGAGAAAGGCATTTCCATGGAGTTTTAGAGGTTCCATTGATAACATCCGCTGCTGTTTTAGAATCTACTTCAATCCAAATATTGGTCATACCCAAAGATGCGGCCAGCCGCAGACCTTCGAGAACAGCTCTGATTTCCAGCGCAAGAATCTCCTCCTGCTCTACATTAACGGAGAACATGGATACTAGGAATCCATTATTATCCCGAATAGCACCTCCCATACCTCCCCCATCAGTGGTTAGAGAAGCATCAGAGTTAATTTTGAAGGACCCTTGATCCGGTTTACTCCAACAGCAGACCTGAGGAGAACTGATTTTGGGACATAGAGTACAACCAAAGTTGGCAGCAATGGACCTGTTACTTGGGCTGTCCACATCTTCCAGATTCAAGCCAAGAATCTTTGATCTTATCAAGGATAGACTTTCTGAGGGCAGAACTGAGTTGGGCAGAAAGATATTGCAGAAGATTCTGTGATTCCGCTCCATCCAGATGTTGTAAATTGCGGCTTCAAAAGCAATGAAAGCCAATTTGGAAGATTGCCCAAGCCAAAGTTCTTCCTGAATAAGAGCTGGTTCAGGGTTGCGCCAGAGCTGAAGTTTCCCAAGAATTGATTTCCAAACCCATTTCGAATAACTACATTCGAAAAAAAGATGGTTAACAGATTCTTGTCCTGAATTACATAAAATACAGCTTATGTGGACAGAAGGGTCAAGAAATGGGAGATTATCAGTTGTGCTTAAGCCATTTTTGAGAGCTTTCCAAGAGACAAGAGCGTGCCGAGGGATATGCCCGCTGAACCAAATTCGCGAAGCCCATGCCGGCTTTTCAAATTTCTGTCTAGAAACTTCCCACCCACTTTTGGTAGAGAAAATACCATTACTGTTTGGTTTCCAAATAGGAATGTTGATTGCAGAGTCATTGAAGATGGCTTCAAATAGAAGGGATTTTTCATGAGAGAGAGAGCCAAGGTTCAGAATAGGGTTCCAGGTTCCTTCATGATGCAGCTGGTCTAGAGTCTTCAAAGAAGAAAGGGAGGAATCGGTTCTGTGCCTGGAAATGAGGGAAGAGATCACACCCCTCGGATGCCAAGACTCGATCCAAAGATCAATGGCAGCTTCATTTCCCACTAAGCAGTAGATGTGGGGTTTAGCCAGATCTCTACTCCTGATGATACTTCTAATCCCCCAGGAAGGTTTCGAAGGCAGGTTAATGGTCCAAATTTTTTTTGTTTTGATATATTTCAGAGAGAACCAGCGGGTCCAGAGGTTATTCTTCTCAGCAATGATAGACCATACCTGCTTGATTCGGAGAGAAACATTGATGTCCCTTAGAAGTCTAATTCCGGTTCCTCCTTCTCTTTTAGGCCTGCACATTTCTTCCCACGAAACTGAGTGATGTGATTTTTTTCCTTCCGAACTTCCCCAGATGAAGGACCTGAAAATTCTCTCAATCGAGTCAATTACCCCCTTGGGGATATCAAAAGCAGAAGACCAATAAATCATGAAACTGTTTAGCACAGTTTTTACAAGCTCAATTCAACCGGCTTGGCTTAAGCATTTGCTAGACCAACTGACAATGCGCTTGCGGACTTTAGTGATAAGAGGAGCACAGTCCGAAACAGTGAGTCTCGATGTAAACAGCGGGAGACCGAGATATCTAATGGGGAGACTTCCTTCCTTGAACCCCAGAATTTTCAGAATTTCGAGCTTATCCCTGAGTTTAGTGCCACGGAAAAAGATTTCAGATTTAGAGGGATTAGCCTCCAGCCCAGTTATCCTATGAAACAAAGTCAGGCAAGAAGAGAGAATGGAGGCATTTCCGGAAGATCCCTTTGCAAAGATCATTAGATCATCTGCAAATAGCAGATGAGTAATGGCTAGAGAGCCTTGAACAAAGGGAGTAGAAAGGGCATTTGAGGAATAGGCATTTTCAAGAAGAACAGAGAGCATTTCCATGGAAATAGAGAAGAGGAGGGGAGAGAGGGGATCTCCTTGGCGAAGACCATTAGAGGAAGAGAAGAATCCTTGGGGGGATCCATTTAACAGGATAGAAAAGGAAGGGTTCAAGATGCATTCCTCTATCCAGCCTAGCTAGATAGAATTAAAACCTTGCTTGTCCATGAAGGATATCAGAGCTTGGTGATTAATGTTGTCAAAGGCTTTTGCAAGGTCGATTTTCAGACACATGGAAGGGGAGAGGGAGGGAAGGTGAAAGCTATGGAGAAGATCATGTGTGAGGAGGATATTGTCTTGAATTTGATGCCCTCTAATAAATGCAGATTGTGCCGGGCTTATAAGGTTGGGTATTACAGTCCGAAGGCGGTTGGCCAGGATTTTGGTTATCGTTTTGTACAAGAAGTTACAAAGAGATATTGGACGATATTGGGAAGGGGAGGAGATATCAGGGCCTTTTGGAATGAGGGATATGAAAGTGGCATTGACGGATTTAAGAAGCTTACCAGATTTGAAAAAGTTTTGATTGCTGCAATGAACTCGTCTCCCAGAAGGTACCAGAAAGCGCGAAAAAAAGAGGCATTGAATCCATCCGGACCCGGAGCTTTGTCTCCATTAGCTTTCCAAACTACATCTTTAATCTCCTCCGAAGATATAGGCTTAGATAAGTTGTCAACATCCCCAACATTTAGTTTTCGGATTGGATCAGGGGCAGCAGCAGTCTGAATTTTCCCATGATTGAGAATCTTGGAGAAGTGGCTGATCAGAATGGAAGAGATTTCAATAGGGTCGGTGGTTTGAGTGCCATCTCCTCTTTTCATAGCAAGAATATTGTTTTTGTTTTGCCTTACTTTCAAATGCGAGTAGAAGAATTTTGAATTTGAGTCTCCCAATTGAAGCCATTGGGCTCTGGATTTCTGCTTAAGAAATGATTCTTCGAGGGAAGAGAATTTTAGCAGGTCCTCTCTAATCTGAACTTCCTGTTCAAGGAGGTGGGGTCTGGTTGGATCTTGCTCAATAGAAGCTTGAATCTTTAGCAAAGACTTTCTGATGATTGGCACTTGAATGTCAATTCTACCAAAAACCTCTCTGTTCCAATCTTTTATTTGATTCTTGACCATTTTCAGTTTTTGGACAAAGGAGAACATGGGGTTGCCTTTCACCTTATGATTCCAGGCTCTTTCAACAATAGGGTAAAGAGATTTGTCTTCCAGCCACATATCCATGAACTTGAAGGGTTTTGGACCAAGAGATTGATGGTTATAGCAGGACACAATGAATGGGTTCTGGTCAGAAATTCCAGGAGGAATGAATTCAGTAAAGGAATTCGGGTAGGAGTGCAACCATTATTCGTTAACAAGAGATCTATCAAGCTTAGCCATTTTCAGATTCCCCAGCTTTCCTTTGTTATTCCAAGTAAGATTCAGACCCACAGAACGAAGATCAGAAAGAGCACAGGTGGTGAGGCAGGAGTTAAACTCCTCCATCTGAGCTATATTAGGAGGGTAGCCATATCTTTCTTCCTGGCTACGGACAGCATTAAAGTCTCCTAGCACAATCCAAGGAGCCTGATTAAAAGACGCAATATTTTCCAACTTGGACCACAGTTCTCTCCTAGAAATATAATAATTGTGGGCATAGGCTGCTGTCATTCTAAAGGACATACCAGTCTGGATGACTTCCACCTCACAGTGGATATGTTGGCTAGATTCCTCAACAATCTTCACGTTGATCATAGCACTGTCCCAGAGGATCCAAATTCTCCCTTTAAGAACACACGAATAGTTGCCATGAGCATCCCAACCATCACAACAATCCTTAACATAGTCCTTCATCTTATTGCACGAAGCCTTGGTTTCCAGCAAACAGCAAATTGAGGTATTGGAGCTTTTTAAAAAACTCTTGATTTCTCTACGTTTTGAGTGGGTGCAAAGACCCCGAGTGTTCCAAACAGAGATTAACTTCATTGGGAGTCCAGAGCAGAAGGATTCTCGGCTCCACGGGCAGCAGAAAGAGAGGGAGAAAGACAATTCAGATGAGGGCTGACAGCTCCTGGGTCAAACAGAGATGACTTGGTGGGGAGAGAAGGAGGCAGGACAGAGGATACAGGCAATCTCATCTGAGTTTGAGGAGGGTCATTTATCTCCTGATTAGAGATTAGAGGGACAATGATAGAGGTGTCAAGATTGGGATCAGATGGGGAGTCGGAAATGGATTCTGCACAGACAATTGGGATGCTCGAAACTGGCCTGGCCTCATCTGGGATTTCTGAGTCTAAGGAATCTAAAATACTGAATCCATTATGAATGCTTATTTGAGGCTGAGGGTGGGGAGCAGGGGTTTCAGGGAGGTTTTTGAAATTGGGAGGAACAGGTAGGGAATTCTTTACAGATTTAGGAGCTTTCTTTATCCATTCCTGCTTAGACATAGGAATAGGCAGAGGGATGAGGGGGCAGCGATCAGCAGAGTGGCTGAAATCTCTGCAGGTAATGCAAGCTTTTCGTTTCCAATCATATTCAACAGCTTGGAAAAAAGTACCTGAGGGGGTTTCAATTTCAATGGAGTCGAGAAGTTCGTCTTCAGGAGTGACTTCAACACACACTCTGGCAAAGTTCAGATGTGTGCCTGCAGCAGTAATGGAGTCCATGAATAGGGGATGGCCAATAGTGCTAGTTAACTTACCCAGCCCACTGGGTGTCCAGAACTTGAGATGAAGTTCAGGGAATCTAATCCAAATAGGGATGGAAGAAAGCTTTCTTTTCTCCAATGAACTCTCTGGGGACCATTTTTGCAGAATAAGAGGTCTCCCACCGTAGGTGGCAATATGTGCCTCCAGCACTTTAATAAAATCATCTTCTAAGGAGAATTTGAATAGGATGAAATTTTTGGGAAGGGAGGAGATTAGAAACTCTCCTTTTAGCTGCCATTTACGTTGGAGATGCTGTTTAAGAGTGGAGAAGAAAGGTCTACTGCCAAGAAAGAATCCCAGGAGACAATGTTTCCATTTGTCCTTCGCCTCAACATAATCATCTTTAGGGTTTCTTACGTCTAAAAGATGGATGTCTTATAAAGTTTCTAAAATAAGAAACTTTCTATAGTTTCAATCTCCATCCTCCGTTAACTAAATCTAAGATTCAATATCATCTCATTCTCATCTTAAAACTTGGCTAAAAGCTCCTTGACACCATCTCTAGGTTTTCATATGTCTAAAAGATTAATGTTTTGTAAAGTTTCCAAAATAAGAAACTATCTATTTCTTCAATCTCAATCTTTCATCAACTAAATGTAAGATAAAATTTCATCTCATCCTCATCCCAAAACTTGGCTAAATGCTCCTTGACACTATCTCTACGGTTCCATATATCAAAAAGATGGATGTCTTATAAAGTTTATAAATTAAGAAACTTTCTACTTTTTAAATCTCCATCATGCGTCAACTAAATCTAAGATTTAATATCATCTCATCCTCATCTCAAAACTTGGCTAAAAGCTTCTTGACAACATCTTTAGGATTTTCTATGTCTAAAAGATGTATGTTTTATATTGTTCCCAAAATCAGAAACTTTCTATTTTTTCAATTCTCATCCACATTCTAAAACTTGGCTAAAAGCTCCTTCACAACATCAATAGGGTTTCATATGTCTAAAAGATGGATGTTTTATAAAGTTTCTAAAATCAGAAAGTTTCTATTTTTTCATTCTCCATCCTTCATCATCTAAATTTAAGATTCATTACCATCGGATCTGAATCTCAAAACTTGGCTAAAAGCTCCTTGATACACTCTCTAGGGTTTCATATGTCTAAAAGATAGATGTTTTATAAAGTTTCTAAAATAAGAAACTTTTTATTTTTTCACCATCCTTCAACAACTAAATCTAAGATTCAATACCATCCCTAACTCCTCCCAAAACTTGGCTCATAGCTCCTTCACACCATTTCTAGGGTTTACTAAGTGTAAAAGATGAACGTTTTGTAAAGTTTTTAAAATAAGAAAGATTATAGTTCTTCAATCTCCATCATTCATCAACTAAATCTAAGATTTAATTTCATCTCATCCCCATCCCAAAACTTGGCAAAAATCTCCTAGACACTATCTCTAGGGTTTTCTATGTCTAAACGGTGTGTCTCATAAAGTTTCTAAATTAAGAAACTTTTTATTTTCTCAATCTCCATCATGCGTCAACTAAATCTAAGATTCAATATCATCTCATGCTCATATCAAAACTTGGTTAAAAGCTCCTTGACAGCATCTCTAGGGTTTTCTATGTTTAAAAGATGAATATTTTATAAAGTTTCTAAAATAAGAAGCTTTCTAATTCTTCAATCTCCATCCTTCATCAACTAAAATCTAAGATTAAATTTCATCTCATCCTTAGCCCAAAATTGCCCAAAAGCTCTTTGACACTATCTCTAAGGTATCCTATGTCTAAAAGATGGATGTCTTAAAAAGTTTATAAATTAAGAAACTTTCAATTATTTCATTCTCCATCATGCGTCAACTAAATCTAAGTTTCAAATTCATCTCATCCTCATCTCATCCTCATCTCAAAACTTGGGTAAAAGCTCCTTAACAGCATCAGTAGGGTTTTCTATGTCTAATAGATGTATGTTTTATAAAGTTTTTAAAATCAGAAACTTTCTATTTTTTCAATTCTCATCATCAACCTAAAACATAGCTAAAAGCTCATTGACACCATCTACAGGGTTTCCTATGTCTAAAAGTTGAATGTTGTATAAAGTTTCTAAAATCAGAAACTTTCTGTTTTTTCTTTCTCCATCCTTCATCTACTAAATTTAAGATTCATTATCATCGCATCCTCATCTCAAAACATGCCTAAAAGGTCCTTCACACAATCTTTAGAGTTTCATATGTCTAAAAGATAGATGTTTTACAAAGTTCTTAAAATAAGAAACTTTTTCTTTTCTCCCCATCCTTCATCAACTAAATCAAAGATTCAATACCATCGCTAACTCATCCCAAAACATAGCTCAGAGCTCCTTGACACCATTTCTACGGTTTACCAAGTGTAAAAGATTGATGTTTTACAAAGTTTTTAAAATAATAAACTTTCTATTTTCAATCTCCATCATTCAACAAGTAAATCTAAGATTCATTATTCTCTCATTCTCATCCCAAAACTTGGCTAAAAGCTCATTGGCATCATCTCTAGGGTTTCCTATATCTAAAAGATTGATGTTTTATAGAGTTTCTAAAATCAGAAACCTTCTGTCTTTTCAATCCCATCCTTCATCCACTAAATATAAGATTCAATACCATATCATTCTCATCCCAAAACATGGCTAAAAGCCCGTTGACATCATCTCTATGGTTTCAATACCATACAAGATGGTTGTTTTATAAAGTTTCTAAAATAAGAAACTTTCTATTTTGTCAATCTCCATCTTTCATCAACTAAATCTCAGATTCAATATCATCTCATCCTCATCCCAAAACTTAGCTAAAAGAACATTGACACCATTTCTAGGGTCTCCTATGTCTAAAAGATGGATGTTTCATAAAGTTTCTTAAAAAAGGAACTTTCTATTTTTCATCCTCCATCCTTCATCAATAAAATCTAAGATTCAACACCATCTCATCATCAACCCAAAAGTTGGTTAAAAGCTCATTGACACCATCTCATAGGGTTTCATGTGTCTAAAAGATAGATTTTTTATAAAGTTTCTAAAATAGGAAACATTTTAATTTTTTGCCATCTTTCATCAACTAAATTTAAGATTCAATACCATCGCTAAGTCATCCCAAAACTTGGCTCAAAGCTCCTTGACACCATCTCTAGGATTTCCTATGTCTAAATAAGAAACTTTCTATTTTTTCAATCTCTATTTTTCATCAACTAAATCTAAGATTCAAAATCATTTTATCTTCATCTCAAAACATAGCTGAAAGCACTTTGACACCATCTTTAAGCTCTCATATGTCTAAAAGATGGATGTTTTATAAAGTTTCTAAAATAAGAAATTTTCTTTTTTTTTCAATCTCTATCTTTTATCAACAAAATCTAAGATTCATTACCCTCTCATTCTCATCTCAAAACTTGGCTAAAAGCTCGTTGACATCATCTGTAGAGTTTCAATACTATATAAGATCAATCAAAAAGCTCCTTGACAACATCTCTAGGGTTTACCAAGTCTAAAAGATTGATGTTTTATAGAGTTTCTAAAATACGAAACTTTCTATTTTTTCAATCTCCATTCTTCATCAACTAAATCTAAGATTCAATACCCTCTCATTCTCAAGTCAAAACTTAGCTAAAAGCACCTTGACAACATCTTTAGGGTTTCCAATGTCTAAAAGATGGATGTTTTATAAAGTTTTATTTTTTCAATCTCCATCATTCATGAACTAAATCTAAGATTCAATTTCATCTCATCCTCATCCCAAAACTTGGCTAAAAGCTTCTTTACACCATCTCTAGGGTTTCATATGTCTAAAAGATGGATGTCTTATAAAGTTTCAAAATTAGGAAACTTTCTATATTTTCAATCTCCATCCTCCGTTAACTAAATCTAAGATTCAATATCATCTCATTCTCATCTCAAAACTTGGCTTAAAGCTCCTTGACACCATCTCTAGGGTTTTCTATGTCTAAAAGATGAATGATTCGCAAAGTTTTTAAAATAAGAAACTTTCTATTTCTTCAATCTACATCCTTCATCAACTAAATCTAAGATTCAATTTCCTATCATCCTCCCAAAACTTGCCTAAAAGCTCCTTGACACTATCTCTAAGGTTTCCTATGTCTCAAAGATGGATGTCTTATAAAGTTTCTAAATTAAGAAACTTTCTATTTTTTAAATCTCCATCATGCGTCAACTAAATCTATGATTCAACATCATCTGATCCTAATCTCAAAACTTGGCTAAAAGCTCCTTGACAGCATCTGTAGGGTTTAGATGCGATTCTCAATTTCTTTTCGAAAGCAAAGCTCTTGAAGGAAATCAATAACACCTTCATTTCTCTCATTCCTAAGATCCCTGATGCGTCTTCGCCCTCCAAGTTCAGACCTATATCCTTGTGCAACTTCATCTACAAGACAATTACCAAGATTCTTGCGCAGAGATTGAAATTGGTGATAGACAAATTGGTTAACCCTGCCCAATCTGCTTTCATCAGAGATAGGCAGATACAAGATAATATCTTGTTAACTCATGACATCCTACACAAATTCCATCTCCCCTCTGCAAATGCGGCTATGTGTCTTAAAATTGATCTTGCAAAGGCCTTTGACAATGTTTAAGAGAGAAGCACTTCTTCAATTTATGGCGGATCAGGGATTCAGTAAACTTTGGTGTAAGTGGGTGGAGGAATGTATTCAGTCTCCCTCCTTTTCTGTTTTGATAAATGGGTCTCCTCAAGGGCACTTCTCTTCATCCAATGGAATTCGCCAAGGAGATCCCCTATCCCCTTTGCTGTTCTGTTTAACTATGGAAATGCTCTCCAGGACCCTTGAAGATTCTCAGTTGAAAGGTAATCTCCAACCCCCCTTTACTTTTTGTGGATGATCTTATGATCTTTGCGGAAGGTTCTGTCAAGTCAGTAAAAGAAATTCTAGCTTGTTTACAAGAATTCTACAGATTCTCTGGCCTCCAACCAAATTTTTCGAAATGTGAGGTCTTCTTTTCTGGAATTAGTTGCAGAGAAAGAAAGGCAATCTCAAAAAATTTGCTCATCCCTGAAGGAAAACTGCCAATCAAATACCTTGGCATCCCCTTGACCTCTTCAAGACTTTCTTCAAATGATTGTTTCCCGATCATCTCGAAGGTCACTCAAAAAATAAATGGATGGAGTAGTCGTTTTCTCTCCGCTGCTGGAAGGATTGAGTTGGTGAAATCTGTCCTTAACTCTTATCAAGTCTTTTGGTCCTCCTCTTTTAATCTCCCCTCGGGAGTTATAGACAAGCTTGAATGGCTTTGTAGAGATTTTGTTTGGGCTGGAAGTGAAAATGCTAAGAAAGTTCATACGGTGGCTTGGGAAACTATATGCAAGCCTAAGAAAGAAGGTGGCCTGGGTATCCGTAATCTGAGAGACATTAACTCGGCTCTCCAGTGCAAATTACTGTGGAGACTAATTCAGAGAAATAATTCTTTGTGGCGCCAATGGATCTTTGCCAAATACATTCAAAACAAGAACATTTGGTTCATGAAGGTTCCCTCCAGACCGTCTTGGGCTTTCCGGAGCATTCTTCGAGCTAGAGATACCCTCAAAGATAAGATTTGTTACTTAGTTGGGATCGAAGCTGAAATTGATCTATGGACTCAACCTTGGCATCCGGATGGAGTCCTGAATCAAATCATTTCTAAATCAGTGATTGATTATTCCCTCTCCTCGATGAAAAGTCTGGCTGAGATACATTCAAAGGAAGGCTGGAATCCAATCATAAATAAAACATCTCTCATACAGGAAAAAGCTATTTTGCAAAAGTCTCTTTTTCAAGAGGACGATGAAAACAGAGTAATCTGGAAGCCTAGTACTGATGGCTATTTCTCTGTTAGTAGTGCTCGGAACGCTATCAGGAAGCATAAGGTGGATACCCCATGGGCTCCTTCAGTATGGTTTACAGGTCACATACCAAGGCAAGCGTTATCTGCTTGGAAAGCTCTACACAAGAAACTGCTTACTAGAGATCACCAGATATTCAGGAATCGAGTGATGGATGAAGGGTGCCCTCTCTGTAAATCAGAAAAGGAGACAATTAATCACTTATTCTTCAGGTGTGGATTCTCAGCTTGGGTCTGGAGGTCCATTTTGTGGCGGTATGGATCTCGAAGAAAACCGAAGAAAACTATCCAGGAAGAAGAAGAGTGGTTAAGAACTCATTGTAGAGGTAAGTCTCAAAGTTCCACGGCCATGAAAATTGCATTTGCCTCTGCCATCTACAGGTTATGGGGGGAGAGAAACCTGAGAATTTTTGAAAATAAATCAAATCATAAGATCAAAATCCTCCGTATGATCCTTGATGATGTAAAGACAAGAGTTAACAGCCTCAATCTCAGGGACAGTAAAGAAGTGCACACGGCTGTTGTCGTACACCACTTTGGCTACACGATTTCTGTTCAGGAGAAAGACCTAAAATTCTGCTGTTGGGTTCCCCCTGCTGTGGGAGAATTCAAACTTAACACTGATGCTTCTTTAACTGAAGATGGAGGAGGGATTGGAGGAATAATTAGAAACAATGATGGCTAAATAATCCAATTTTTCTCTAAAAATACTGATGGGGAAGAGATTTTCGCCTTGGAAATTCAAACTATATGCGAAGGAGTGGCTGCTGTAAAAAGGCTGGGTATCACTTCTCTTTGGATTGAAGCTGACTCTACCTTTGCTGTAAACTCTTTTAACAAAATTTCCTCTCCTCCGTGGAGAAAAATCCCAGCTATCAATCTCGCCTGGAGTGAGCTGGCAGGAATGTCGTGGAGAATATCCCACATCTGGAGAGAGGGGAATATGGCAGCGGACTTATTATCCAAGAGAGAATGCCCCTTTAAAGGACATTCCACCTTTCAGACGAGAGTTCCTGATGATCTCCTTGCTGTTGTCAAATCTGACAAAGAGCAAACCATGTACCAGAGAATGAAAAACTGATCCCTGTTTCCAATGTTTGCCTGTTTAGGTTGTTTTTCTTGTTTTCCTTTTGCCATTATGTGGATAGCCTTTTGGGAGAATGTTCCCCCCTGGCTGGACTTTTGGCCCCCTTGATGTATCTTTTTCTTATTTTTAATGATATCTGGTAGGGGTCTTGCCTAACCCCAGCTTAACCATAAAAAAAAAAGCATCTGTAGGGTTTCCTCTGTCTAATAGATGTATATTTTATAAAGTTTCTAAAATAAGAAACTTTATATTTTTCAATTCTCATCCTTAACCTAAAACTTGGATAAAAGCTCCTTGACACCATCTATACGGTTTTCTTTGTCTAAAAGATTAATGTTTTATAAAATTTCTAAAATAAAAAACTTTCTGTTTTTTCTTTCTCCATCATTCTTCAACTAAATTTAAGATTCATTACCATCGCATTCTCATCTCAAAACATGGCTAAAAGCTCATTGACACAATCTCTAGGGTTTTATATGTTTAAAAGATAGATGTTTTATAAAGTTCCTACAATAGGAAACTTTTTTTTCTCCCCATCCTTCATCAACTAAATCTAAGATTCAATAGCATCGCTTACTCATCCCAAAACCTGGTTCAGAGCTCCTTGTCACCATTTCTAGGGTTTACTAAGTGTAAATGATTGATGTTTTACATAGTTTCTAAAATAAGAAACTTTCTATTTTTTCAATCTTCATCATTCATCAAGTAAATCTAAGATTCAATATCCTCTCATTCTCATCCCAAAACTTGGATAAAAGCTAGTTGACATCATCTCTAGAGTTTCCTATGTCTAAAAGATGAATGTTTTATAAAGTTTCAAAAATCAAAAACTTTCTGTCTTTTCAATCTCCCTTCCATCCACTAAATCTTAGATTCAATACCCTCTCATTCTCATCCCAAAGCATGGCTAAAAGCTCGTTGGCATTGTCTCTAGGGTTTTAATATCATAAAAGATTGATGTTTCATAAAGTTTCAAAAATAAGAAACTTTCTATTTTGTCAATCTCTATCCTTTATCAACTAAATCGAAGATTCAATTCAAAAGCACATTAACACAATCTCTAGGGCTGATGAGATAATGAGGGAAGGCTTTCATCCAAGGAAGTCGTATTATAAATTTGAGCCTTAAAAAGAACAATTGGGCTGCATATTTTCAGTATGATTTCGAGGTGGAACATTTCAAGAGTAAAGACATTCCACATGTTAAAAAAAAAAAAAGGAGACAAGGAGTTGTGGAATCTTGAGCATAAATTCAAGATCTTCGAGATGGGAGTGGAGCGCAGTGGTTGAAGTTTCTTTTCAAACACATTATAAACTATGCACCCGAACTACGTCGGACCTGATCCCTAACTCTTCAGGGCTACGTAGGCAACCTGATTAATTCAGGTTCGGTCAAACCTTGGGATAAAATTTCTTTCAAAATTTTGAAGCTAAATGCTAAACCATTCTTTGAAAAATTCCAAAGCGAACTATGCGGATCTGATCCTCCATTTTTGGGGTACGTAGGTAGTCTGGCTAGACCAGATTCGGTCCAAATCGTTTGAACTTTTAAATATCCCACCCTTTTGAACCCAAGCCCACTTAGAAAGTCTTTCTGGTGAAACAAGCAAAAGTTGAGGCCAGTAGTCTTTTAGACTGAAAACTTGGAAAGCAAAAGTTGAGACAAGTGGTCTTTTAGACCGAAAATGGAAGGCATTAATTTTGACTTCTTTCGAAAAGAGAAATCAAGGAGATGGAGAAGCAACCACTACACAGGGCAGGATCCCGGAATCCGAGTAGTGTCGATAAGATTTACTTTGATACCTTTCTAAAATAGGGGCATTAAGACTGAGCAATCCGAAGGGGGTAATAACCATGACGGAATCCTAATGGAGAAAATTAGATCCTCTTGACATGGTTTTCAAGATTACTCTAAGAGTGGCTAGCCTTACCATAACAAAATAACACATTTTATCTAAGGGTGAATCAAAAGTGAGTGAAGTCCCTTGAGTAATTTGAGTCTTCTTTGATCGAGTCCTTGGAATTCTTTTTCTTATTTTTTTATCATTTTTTTCTCTCAATGTCCAAAGTGTTTGGCACTGGAAGAGCAAGAGTACACCTTTTGAAATGTAAAGAGAATTCAAAGTGGATCCTCGTCTGGAAATCAAGGAAAGGGCAAGTCACATTTTGTTCGAACTTACCAGAGACATCAAAGCCTCAAGTAGTGAGCAGTGAAAGAAACAATTTGCAAACTCAGCCATTATGGATATCTTTTTACCCATATACCCAAGAAAGAACCTATGCAAACTTGAACTTTTCTTACCTATCCTGGTATTGCTCTCTAATGAATCCTGTCATGGAAGTAATCATACTAGGGGCATCTTTTATGACTTGTGTCATAAAAGATATCAAACATGTTGATAATTGAGATAGATTTTCTCAGCAGATAGAAGCAAGAGATGCTTGAACACTCTCTTGAATCAAATTCCTCAATTGAACTCATTCTTTGAAAGAGTTAATGTTTCAAAAAATCTAGTCCCCAGCGGAATCTAGAACCTGCTTTTGCAGTTTTCAAACCCAGCAGAATGTAGTTCCCTTGTTAAAAAGAGTCAATACCTAAAATTCTTTCAAGTTACTTGAGTTTGGTTTTCAGCAATGATCATGCACTCCCATTTATTCTCACCAGGAGATAGCTATTCTATCAATGAACTCGATATAAGATCGATAAACCCATCAATCATGTTTGTAAGCCCTTTGGGCCTAAAAAAATCTTTTTCTTTGTTAAACCCAAACAAGGGGCATTTTTTTTTTTAAGAAAAAAAATCTTTTGATTGTTAGTCGGTGAGGTGCCAAGTAGTGGTGCGCCTTGTCGTCCGGTGAAAAGTAGTTTCACCTTGGTATTGAATGTTTGAGAGAGAAGTAGTTTCGCCAAATATTCGAATACTCTGATGATTGACAGTGAAATGTCAAGTTGTGACCTGTCCAATCATCGCCTGGCAATTAACAGTGAAATGTCAAGTAGTGACGTGTTTAATTGTCGCTTCACAATGTACCGCTACCTAATGAGTTAGGAGTCAGGTATATCTGCGTGGATTTATATGGAACTGTTTGGCAGGACTATATAAATCTTGAGTTAGGAGTCAGGTATATCTGCTAAACAGATGGATTTTCAGCAATGGTCTGTATAGCTATCGCCTGGTGAAAAGTAGTTTCACTGTGTTTTTAGATTGGGCGAAAAGTAGTTTCCCCGTGATTTCAGATTGGGCGAAAAGTTGTTTCCCCGTTCATTAAAAGATTGGACGAAAAGTTGTTTCCCCGTTGATTGAAAAATTGGGCAAAAAGTAGTTTCCCCGTTGATTGAAAGATTGGGCAAAAAGTAGTTTCCCCGTTGATTGAAAATTGGGCGAAAAGTAGTTTCCCGTTGGATTGGAAGGAATTTTTGAAGAGAAAAGTAGTTTCTCAATTATTTGATGATGTTTGCCGAAAAAGTAGTTTCTCAAAGGCAGAGTTTTTGGAGAGAAAAGTACTTTATCAAAGATAGAGATTTTAGAGAGAAAAGTAGTTTCTCAGAGATAGTTTTATGAAAAGAGTAGTTTCTCTAAGATAGAGTTTTTTGAGAGAGAAGTAGTTTCTCAGAGATAGAGATTTTAGAGAGAAAAGTAGTTTCTCAGAGATAGTTTTTGGAGAAGAGTAGTTTCTCCTAGATAGAGTTTTTGGAGAGAGAAGTAGTTTCTCAGAGATAAAGATGTTGGAGAAAAGTAGTTTCTCAGAGATAGAGATTTTGGAGAAAAGTATTTTCTCATGAATAGAGTTTTTTAGAGAAGAGTAGTTTCTCATTGATGAAGAATGTGAGAAAAGTAGTTTCTTGTGGCTGAGAAGGTTTTGGAGAAAAGTAGTTTATCGTGATTATGATGTTCGTCAGAAAAGTAGTTTCCTTTTGGTTTTGATTGTTTGTGTGAAAAGTAGTTTCCTTTTGGTTTTGATTGTTTGTGTGAAAAGTAGTTTCCTTTTTGTTTTGATTGTGTGTGTGAAAAGTAGTTTCCTTTTTATTGTGAATGCTTGTTTGAAAGCAGGTTCCCCCATTGTTTTGATTACTTGAGGTGGAAAATAGTTTCAGCAATATGATATGTTTTGTCAAGTTAAGAGTTTCAAGAGAGGCCATCTCATTGAGATGTAATGATTGCCGAGTTAAGAGTCGAAGAGAGGCTATCTCCCCAATGCCTGCCGATCTTGAGTCTTTTGAAATGTCATTTTGCTATTTTACCCTTGTGAATGCCATTCTTAGAACCAAAAACCCAAAAGATTTATTTTCCCTTGTCTCGGGCCGGCCAGAATGTGTTGTCTTGTCAGCTTTGCCATTCGTGTGACACGCACACTCTGCCAAAGAGGGGCATCTGTAGACACCCCATTTTGACCGAACCCTTTTACCCAAAACTGAATAAATTCCTGAAATCGAGCAAAGTTTCGAAACCGATTCCAAAGGTCCCGAAGCAAATAAATTACCGAAGAGCTGAATCCCCAAATTCTTGAAGAACCGAGTCCTGAAATATCTTAAAAATTCCTTATTGCGAAGCTTGTTGAGCATTTTTGTAGCCCGGGAAATCATTTTTTTTTAGTAAAAGAACAGCCATACATACTTATGAGGGGGGCTGTCCTAGAGAACAGGGTTGAAATATATCATTTTCCTTTTGTATTGGACCTCCATTTCTTACCAGAGTCACCCCGTTGAGTTAGAGAGTAGTTATAAAATACACTAGAAAGGGGGTTGTCCAGTTAGGAAGAGGGAGTGCAAGTATATCATCTCCTATCAAAAGGAGGGGTGTATTATTGAAGTGAGGGAGTGCCCTTACCGGAATTTTTCATGTATATTTAACTAAGAAAGAATGTAGTGTGAATATTCAAAAGAAAGGGTTGCCTTGGAGATTGCCATGGAAGAATATACCATTGATGTATATGGTGTAAAAGAGGGGCGCTATAGCCAGACAGGGGCTGTCCATGGAGGATGGAGTGCAAGTATATCATTTCCCATATAAACTCCCCACCGAATTAGGGCTGAGGAGGAGGTCCCCATTTTTCAGAAAAAAAAACCTTAGCTGCAAGCTACGCGCGCAGCGAGAGAGAGAGTTGCAGGGAGAGGCCACCTCTGACCATCATCTCCGGCCAGCCATCTCCCTCTTCTTCTTCTTCCTTTTCACCTTCTTCATCTTTTTCATCATCATCTTCTTCTTCTTCTCCATTTTCCCCACCTTCGACCATCATCTCCAACCTCCATTAAATCCGGCTTCCCAAGCTTCATTTTCGCCCATTTCATTAACCCTAAACCCCATCCTCACCGAATCTAACCTAAACCTCATCTCTCATTTCTACAAGCCCTTTTCTCGTTTATCCAAAGCCCAAATCCATTGATTCCGGCAATCTTGCTGGAATCCGACCGATTGCCATTAAAACCGTCTGGCCATTCCTCCATTAAACCCCATCTCCTCTAATTTCTCCTCTAATTTCTCATCCCCTGTGCCTTTGAAACCCAAAATCACTTCAAAACCCATTTCACCAACTTCTTCTTCTCTAACCCTCCATCACAGCCATCCCTAAACCCTCCTCCATTTTCTTATCCTTCTCTCGTTTCAACTATCTTCTTTTCCTTCTTCGTTTTGGCCATCAAACCCAACCCTATCTCCATCTCAAAAACCACCATCTGCCCCTCTCCATACCGCCAGCCACCATCTCCACCACCACCTTCAACTTCCCCTGTTTCTACCCTTTTCTCATTTCTATCCTCTATCCCTAGCTAACCCACCCTCTTCACTACCCAAATCCAACTCATCAACACCCATCTTCACCCTTATTGCCTTCAATTTGACCATCTCTATCCTCAATAGGCTCCAATCCCCACTACTTTGTCAATACCCAACTCCATTGCAACCCCACTTCGCCCAACCCTTTTTTTTCATCTCAGCCTCCAACACCATATCTATTCCCCTCACCACCGAGCTCCAACTTCTCCATTAAAATTCCAACAGCCCCTATTTTAATTACCTCTGCAAAACCCATTCCTCCTCAATTGCTCCATTTTCACTTCTTCTTTGGTGAAACCCACCAGACCCTAATTCCACCACCGTCTGCCAAGCCGCCTCAGTCCCGATCTTGGACAAGGAAATTCTCCATTAGAACTCTCTGATGAAGGGCGTATTGCGGGACTGACCTTAATTTTAGGCTCTATCTCAGGTAATTTTACCTTATTTAATTCATGTTTAGATCATACATTTAGGTAACTTGATGAATTATTCTCTTTTGCAATTTTACTTGATATACTAGCAGTTTAGGGTCATTCTATCTGTCATGTTCTTGCATAATCTGTGAAATCTAATGGACCGGATCACATCTTTGATGGGAATACATCTTCTAATCCGGGTTCCTGTGTGCTTATCCTATTCACTTTGCCTTAGATCAGTCCCCTCCCCCCATATAATCATTAATAGATCTGGGCATAGTTCCCTTTTGTTTGAGGCTAATTGATACTCCTACTACCCCTGTCCTGATAAGGAGACAGATTCATATCTTGATTTTTTTTTGGTAGTTGTCAAGGGGTCATTGCAGTTCACTTCATGATTTTGCAGCTCTTAATCAAAGGGAGAGATAAGTTGAGTTGGGAATGATCATATATATGAGCATGTGAGAGTATAAATGGGAATGCTTATGCTAGAGTATATGCACATGTGTGTGGATGTGTGTGTGTGGGCAGAGGAGTGTGGAATTAGTTAATGCAATATCAACCCATTGTTCAGCCAAGAATCATCCCCTGTTTCGTACTACGTTCAGTCCCACATTTTAGCCCTGTTTGTGTTACAAAGACAGCTCATTCACCTACATTTCAGCCCCTGTGTTTGTATTACAAAGCCAACTTATCCATCTACATTTCAGTTATGTTTTCTGTATCACAAATCTGTCCCTGTTTAGCACACGTTCTGTCCACCAAATCTGTCCCTGTTTAGAACAGTACTAGTCTATGTGGTTGCCCCCTACTATGGCACAATTCTGTGGACAGTTTATGCCCCCTGTTTTACATAAAGTTTTGTCCATAGGTCAGCTCACTGTTTTAGCATAATATGTGCATGTTGTTGTCCCCTGTTTCAGCACGAATACTAGTCCATGTTGCTGTCCTGTTTTGAATTTCCCTCTTTTCGACCTCAAATGCTTAAAACTTTTAAAATCAAACCTCTCAATCATGTAGATCTCGTCGAGCTGGTCAGTTCGACATATGGCGGCCCAAATTTGGCCAAAAGACGAGAGAGTTATGCTTGTTTAAAGTTTTCAGTCCATAATGATGTTTTTGTAAGTTTTTTAGAAATTATCGTATCGAGTAACTTTTGGGCTGCTTCTGCTCGGAATTGTTCGAAATTTGGCAAAAAACTCGATAACACTATCTCTAGGGTTTCCAATGTCTAAAAGATGGATGCTTTATAAAGTTTCTAAAATAAGAAACTTTCTATTTTTTAAATCTCCATCCATCGTCAACTAAATCTAAGAATGAAAACAAATGCTTCATCATCTCAAAACATGGCAAAAACCTTCTTTACACCATCTCTAAGGTTTACTAAGTCTAAAATATTGATGTTTTATAAAGTTCCGAAAATAAGAAACATTCTATTTTTTCAATCTCCATCATTCATCAAAGAAATCTAAGATTCTTGGTTAAAAACTCGTTGACATCATCTCTAGGGTTTCCTATGTCTAAAAGATGGATATTTTATAAAGTTTCTAAAATAAAAAACTTTCCATTTTTCAATCTCCATCCATCGTAAACTAAATCTAAGATTCAATACCATATCATCATCATCTCAAAACTTGGCTGTCTAAAATTGGTTGTCTTAAAAAGTTTCTAAAATAAGAAACTTTCTATTTTTTTAATCTCCATCCTTCATCAACTAAATCAAATAATCAATATCTTCTCATGTTTTCTTAAAACTTAGCTAAAAGCTCCTTGACACCATCTCAAAGGTTTCCTATGTCTAAAAGATAGATGTTTTATAAAGTTTCTAAAATAAGAAACTTTGTATTTTTCAATCTCCGCCCTTAACCAACTAAATCGTCGACTTAATACCATCTCATCCTCATCCCAAAATTTGGCTAAAAGCACCTTCACACCATCTCTCTGATTTCCGATGTCTAAAAGTTTGATGTTTTAGAAAGTTTCTAAAATAAGAAACTTTCTAATTTTTCAATCTCCATCATTAATCAACTAAATCAAAGATAACATATCATCTCATCTTAATATGAAAACTTAACTATTAGCACCTTCACACCTTCTCTAGGGTTTCCTATGTCTAAAAGTTGGATGTTTTATAAAGTGTCTAAAATAAGAAAAGAAACTTTATATGTTTCAATCTCCATCCTTCAACAAATAAATCTACGATTCAATACAATCTGATCCTCATCCCAATGCTTGGCAAAAAGCACCTTGACACCATCTCTAGGGTTTTCTATGTCTAAAAGATGGATGTTTTTTAAATTTCCTAAAATAAGAAACTTTCTAATTTTTCAATCTCCATCCTTCATCAACTAAATCTAAGATTCAATACCCTCTTATTCTCATCCCAAAAGATGGCTTAAGGCTCGTTGACATCATCACTAGGGTTTCTAATTTCTAAAAGATGAATGTTTTACCAAGTTTCTAAAATAAGAAACGTTCTATTTTTTCAATCTTCACCCTTTATCAAAAAATTCTAAGATTCAATACCACCTCAACCTCATCTCAAAACTTGGCTAAAAGCTTCTTAACACCATCTCTAGGGTTTTCTATTTCTAAGAGATTGGTTTCTTATAAAGTTTTTAAATAAGAAACTTTTTTTTTTCAATCTCCATCCTCGTTCAAATAAATCAAAGATTCAATACCATTTAATCCTCATATCAAAACTTAGCAAAAAGCAGCTCCTTCACACCATTTATGAGGTTTCCTATGTCTAAAAGATTGATATTTTATAAAGTATCTAAGGGAAGAAATTTTCCATTTTATAATCTTCATCCTTGATCAACTAAATCTAAAATCTAGTACCATCTAATCCTCATCTCAAAACTTGGCTAAAAGCTCGTTGCCACCATTTATTTGGTTTCTTATGCCTAAAAGGTGGATGTTTTATAAAGTTTATAAAATAAGAAACTTTCTATTTTTCAATCTCAATCCTTCACCAACAAAATATATGATTCAATACCATCTCATCCTCATCCCAAAACTTGGCTAAAAGGACCTTGGCACTATCTTTAGGGTTTCTTATGTCTAAAAGATTGTTGTTTTATAAAGTTTCTAAAATAAGAAACTTTCTATTTTTCAATCACCATCCGTCATCAACTAAATCTGAGATTCAATACTCTCTCATTCTCATCCCAAAATTTAGCTAAAAGCTCCTTCACACCGTCTCTACGGTCTCATATGTCAAAAGATGATTGTTTTATAAGTTTCTAAAATAAGAAACTTTATATTTTTTCAATCTCCATCCTTCAACAACTAAATCAAATATTCAATATCATCTCATCCTCATCTCAAAATTTTGCTAAAAGCTCCTTCACACCATCTCTAGTGTTTCATCTGTAAAAATGATGGATGTTTAATAAAGTTTATAAAATAAGAAACTCTATATTTTTCAATCTCCATCCTTCGCCTACGATTCAATACCATCTCATCCTCATCCCAAAACTTGGCTAAGGGGCATTGTTGTAATTCTGGCAAAGTTCCCAAGGGTCATAATTTTGTTCCTAACATAATGGTCTCGGAGTTCCGAGAATTCATCTCGGAGTTCCGGGAATACAAACAGAATTTGGAAAAACGTTACTGGACCAAATCTCGGAGCTCCGAGAACTTTCTCTGAGTTCCGAGCTTGGAGCTCCGAGAAGCCTAAATCAGCAGATTTTTCAGATTTTTATGCTGATACTTTTTGGGCTTCAAGGGCTTCCAAATTACACATAGATGGGATTGTTATTCCAATTTGGGTTAGTTGTTTGGTGACTCCATTATGCCTCAAGGTGGGGTACCTAATAGGGATTAGATGTACAATCTAACACAAGACTTAACCCTTCAAATCTTCTTATTTTGAAGCACATCTTCAAGTCTTGAACCCTTGCATGGATCACCTCCATTTCTTTGGCTCTTTAAGACCTCTCCTTGAATGCTCCAAGCCTTCATCATCCTTTGGCTTCAAATGGTGTTCAAGGATGTACAAGCCTCGATCCATGCTGGTTTCCTTGATCTAAGTGTTTGAAATGCTTGATTCTTCAATACATGCACTTAAACATCAAACACGTTAGAAATACAACACAATTCAACTTGTGTTTGGAATCATCAAAACATAGAAGATTGCCAAGGTGAGAACCATTGGGCTTACAATCTCCCCCTTTTTTATGATGACAACACACAAGGTGATTGCTACATTTAAGCACACTCCACATAAAATTTCTCCCCCTTTGTCATCACAAAAAGAAGGGATGAAAGTTTTAAACATAAGAGAAAAATTATGCAATATGTAGCTCCCCCTTTGTCAAGGAATAAATCAAATCAAAACTCCCCCTTAATAAAAGCAAAATTCAAAACAAGGAGGGTTTTGAAAACTCATATGGGGTTTTGAAAGATAACTCATTTTTTAACTCCCCCTAAATCAAATGTCCCCTTTAAACAAAATACAATCATCAATAAATGGGGATCATCCAAATCAAATTCCCAAGATAAAGAAATAACGATCTAAGTAAAAGTCTTGGGCACAAAGAACCAAAATTCATAAAGATATTCAAATTAAGCATATGCCCCTAATCTAATGCAAAAGCATAGAAAACTAGGTTGGGGCCTTTGGAACCCACATCCATTTGGTTCCAAATGGCTTAGATTTACCTAAAGTGTTCTTTTCAACCCAAATCATCTTACTCTTAGGTAAAGATTTAAGCACACATTCATTTTAAAAATGTCCTAATCTACCACAAAAATGACATTTTGTGCAACAAGTAGATGGACATGTAACACTACAAGAATATTTAAGATTGTCAACATTTTTCTTCTCTTCTTGCAAATTTTGGTTTTCAAAAACTAATTTTTCATTTTCTTTTGCAAATGACTCACATCTTTGAATCAAGTCTTTGTTTACATTAATCAAATCATTGTTTATTTGATTCAAAGCTTCATTCTTGAGCGAGAAATTATTAATTTCCAAGTGCAAGGAATCAATCTCATTTTGTAGTTATGCAAATTGAGGAGTTGAAATCCTTTTTAATATCAAAAGTGTTTAAACAATGATTCACAACACTATCATGTAAATGAGAAACCTTGGAATCTTCTAATGAAAGATGACAAGTATGATTTTTAGAGATTTCTTCAAGTTTAATCCAAATCTCATGTACATCTTTACATGTTGAAATTTTCTCAAAAACATGGGGAGACAACGAGCAACAAATTGCAATCAAAGCTCTATTATTTAATGCAAGCAATTTACACCCTATTTTCCCCCTTTTATAAATACCATTTTCTACTAGATTTAAGATCTCTAAATCCAAAGATCCTAAAAAGAACCACATATGGGTTTTCCATTTCCCATAGTTGGTTCCATCAAAGGATGGAGGGATAGAGATGTCATGACCAATTTTAAAATCCATGGGTTTTGACAAAAAGATCTTTAACTCTTACCGGTTAAGGCCTTTGAAACAAGAGCCCTAGCTCTGATACCAAGTGAAATTCCAAGGCTGGGCCCAAGTGGCAACCTAAAAGGAGATTAGGTTGATACAAATAAAATTTACCTTTTCAAATTTTAACCTAAAATATTTAAACTCTCCAATGAAGGATTAAGAGATCAAGGAATAAAACAATTTTAGCAAGTGAGTTAAATCTAAAGTGCAATGCAAGAAATAGAGCAAGAGACAAGAAAGAGTGCACCCGAGATTTAAAGTGGTTCGGTCCTCAAACACACAAGGCCTACTCCACTCCACCAACAAAACCCGTTGATGGCTTCACTATTTGATCTTCTTAACCACGGCGAAGATCGGTGCCGATTACAATTACTTTAACCTTGGTGGCAATCCTCACCACGGAGAGAGGGCTCCGCTTCTCCGAACACTTGCCCTTATACAATCAAAGAAAATAGAAAAAATACGACTCCCTCTTGAAGGGTAGATAGCTCTCAAGCTCACACAAATTCCACTCTTTGAAATGATGTACAAATTCAATCCTAGATCTAATCCCTCTAGATATCCCAATTTGAGGCACAAGGGTGATTACCACTCTCTAATATGTTTAGGAATGAGAGAGATATGTTCTAAGGCATAGAGAACACACACACACACACACACATATATATATATATATATATATATTTATATATATATATATATATATATATAGAAAACCCAAATATGACGATTACAGGGGCATTGTCATAATTCTGGCAAGTTCCCAAGGGTCATAATTTTGTTCCTAACATAATGGTCTTGGAGTTCCGAGAATTCATCTCGGAGTTCCGGGAATACAAACAGAATTTGGAAAAAAGTTACTGGACCAAATCTCGGAGCTCCGAGAACTTTCTCTGAGTTCCGAGCTCGGAGCTCCGAGAAGCCTAAATCAGCAGATTTTTCAGATTTTTATGCTGATACTTTTTGGGCTTCAAGGGCTTCCAAATTACACATAGATGGGATTGTTATTCCAATTTGGGTTAGTTGTTTGGTGACTCCATTATGCCTCAAGGTGGGGTACCTAATAGGGATTAGATGTACAATCTAACACAAGACTTAAGCCTTCAAATCTTCTTCTTTTGAAGCACATCTTCAAGTCTTGAACCCTTGCATGGATCACCTCCATTTCTTTGGCTCTTCAAGATCTCTCCTTGAATGCTCCAAGCCTTCATCATCCTTTGGCTTCAAATGGTGTTCAAGGATGTACAAGCCTCGATCCATACCGTTTTCGTTGATCTAAGTGTCTGAAATGCTTGATTCTTCAATACATGCACTTAAACATCAAACACGTTAGAAATAAAACACAATTCAACTTGTGTTTGGAATCATCAAAACATAGAAGATTGCCAAGGTGAGAACCATTGGGCTTACAATCTCCCCCTTTTTTATGATGACAACACACAAGGTGATTGCCACATTTAAGCACACTCCACATAAAATTTCTCCCCCTTTGTCATCACAAAAAGAAGGGATGAAAGTTTTAAACATAAGAGAAAAATTATGCAATATGTAGCTCCCCCTTTGTCAAGGAATAAATCAAATCAAAACTCCCCCTTAATAAAAGCAAAATTCAAAACAAGGAGGGTTTTGAAAACTCATATGGGGTTTTGAAAGATAACTCATTTTTTAACTCCCCCTAAATCAAATGTCCCCTTTAAACAAAATACAATCATCAATAAATGGGGATCATCCAAATCAAATTCCCAAGATAAAGATATAACGATCCAAGTAAAAGTCTTGGGCACAAAGAACCAAAATTCATAAAGATATTCAAATTAAGCATATGCCCCTAATCTAATGCAAAAGCATAGAAAACTAGGTTGGGGCCTTTGGAACCCACATCCATTTGGTTCCAAATGGCTTAGATTTACCTAAAGTGTTCTTTTCAACTCAAATCATCTTACTCTTAGGTAAAGATTTAAGCACACATTCATTTTAAAAATGTCATAATCTACCACAAAAATGACATTTTGTGCAACAATTAGATGGACATGTAACACTACAAGAAGATTTAAGATTGTCAACATTTTTCTTCTCTTCTTGCAAATTTTGGTTTTCAAAAACTAATTTTTCATTTTCTTTTGCAAATGACTCACATCTTTGAATCAAGTCTTTGTTTACATTAATCAAATCATTGTTTATTTTATTCAAAGCTTCATTCTTGAGCGAGAAATTATTAATTTCCAAGTGCAAGGAATCAATCTCATTTTGTAGTTTGGAAATTGAGGAGTTGAAATCCTTTTTAATATCGAAAGTGTTTAAACAAGGATTCATAACACTACCATGTAAATGAGAAACCTTAGAATCTTCTAATGAAAGATGACAAGTATGATTTTTAGAGATTTCTTTAAGTTTAATCCAAATCTCATGTACATCTTTACATGTTGAAATTTTCTCAAAAACATGGGGAGACAACGAGCAACAAATTGCAATCAAAGCTCTATTATTTAATGCAAGCAATTTAGACCCTATTTTCCCCCTTTTATAAATACCATTTTCTACTAGATTTAAGATCTCTAAATCCAAAGATCCTAAAAAGAACCACATACGGGTTTTCCATTTCCCTTAGTTGGTTCCATCAAAGGATGGAGGGATAGAGATGTCATGACCAATTTTAAAATCCATGGGTTTTGACAAAAAGATCTTTAACTCTTACCGGTTAAGGCTTTTGAAACAAGAGCCCTAGCTCTGATACCAAGTAAAATTCCAAGGCTGGGCCCAAGTGGCAACCTAAAAGGAGATTAGGTTGATAGAAATAAAATTTACCTTTTGAAATTTTAACCTAAAATATTTAAACTCTCCAATGAAGGATTAAGAGATCAAGGAATAAAACAATTTTAGCAAGTGAGTTAAATCTAAAGTGCAATGCAAGAAATAGAGCAAGAGACAAGAAAAAGTGCACCCGAGATTTAAAGTGGTTCGGTCCTCAAACACACAAGGCCTACTCCACTCCACCAACAAAACCCGTTGATGGCTTCACTATTTGATCTTCTTAACCACGGTGAAGATCTGTGCCAATTACAATTGCTTTAACCTTGGTGGTAATCCTCACCACGGAGAGAGGGCTCCGCTTCTCCGAACACTTGCCCTTATACAATCAAATAAAATAGAAAAAATACAACTCCCTCTTGAAGGGTAGATAGCTCTCAAGCTCACACAAATTCCACTCTTTGAAATGATGTAAAAATTCAAGCCTAGATCTAATCCCTCTAGATATCCCAATTTGAGGCACAATGGTGATTACCACTCTCTAATATGTTTAGGAATGAGAGAGATATGTTCTAAGGCATAGAGAACACATATATATATATATATATATATATATATATATATATATATATGTATATATAGAAAACCCAAACATGACCGTTACAGAGGCATTGTCGTAATTCTGGCAAAGTTCCCAAGGGTCATAATTTTGTTCCTAACATACTGGTCTCGGAGTTCCGAGAAATTCCTCGGAGTTCCGAGAATTCATCTCGGAGTTCTGGGAATACAAACAGAATTTGGAAAAAAGTTACTGGACCAAATCTTGGAGCTCCGAGAACTTTCTCTGAGTTCCGAGCTCGGAGCTCCGAGAAGCGTAAATCAGCAGATTTTTCAGATTTTTATGCTGATACTTTTTGGGCTTCAAGGGCTTCCAAATTACACATAGATGGGATTGTTATTCCAATTTGGGTTAGTTGTTTGGTGACTCCATTATGCCTCAAGGTGGGGGTACCTAATAGGGATTAGATGTACAATCTAACACAAGACTTAAGCCTTCAAATCTTCTTCTTTTGAAGCACATCTTCAAGTCTTGAACCCTTGCATGGATCACCTCCATTTCTTTGGCTCTTCAAGATCTCTCCTTGAATGCTCCAAGCCTTTATCATCCTTTGTCTTCAAATGGTGTTCAATGATGTACAAGCCTCGATCCATGCTGTTTTCCTTGATCTAAGTGTTTGAAATGGTTGATTCTTCAATACATGCACTTAAACATCAAACACGTTAGAAATACAACACAATTCAACTTGTGTTTGGAATCATCAAAACATAGAAGATTGCCAAGGTGAGAACCATTGGGCTTACAGTATTGAATCTTAGATTTAGTTGATAAAGTAAGAAGATTCAGAAAATAGAAAGTTTCTTATTTTAGAAACTTTTCAAAACATCCATTTGTAACCATAGGAAACCCTAGAGATGGTGTCAATGAGCTTTTAGCCATATTTTGAAATGAAAATGAGATGGTATTGAAACTTAGATTTAGTTGATGAAGGACCACCTTTTATGGTATTGAAATCCTAGAGATGATTTCAACCAACTTTTAGCCACGTTTTGGGTTGAGAATCAGAGGGTATTCAATCTTGGATATAGTTGATGAAGGATGAGGATTGAAAAAATAGAAAGGTTCTTATTTTAGAAACTTTATAAAACATTCATCTTTTGGACATAAGAAACCCTAGAGATGGTGTGAAGGAGTTTTTTGCCAAGTTTTTAGATTAGAATGAGAGGGTATTGAATCTTAGATTTAGTTGCTGAAGGATAGAGATTGAAGAAATAAAAAGTTACTTATTTTAGAAACTTTATAAAATATCAAACTTTTACTTTTTCTAAACCCTAGATATGGTGTCGAAGTGCTTTTAGCTAAGTTTTGAGATGAGGATTAGATGGTATCAATCTTAGATTTAGTTGATGAAGGATGGAGATTGAAAAAATAGAAAGTTTTTTATTTTAAAAACTTTATAAAACATCAATCTTTTATCCTTAGTATACCCTAAAGTTGTTGTCAAGGAGCTTTTAGCCAAATTTTGAGGTGCGGATGAGATGGTATTGTATCTTAGATTTAGTTGATGAAACATGTATATTGAAAAAATAGAAAGTTTCTTATTTTAGAAAGTTTATAAAAATCCATCTTTTTGGAATCAGAAAACCCTAGAGTTTGTGTTAAAAAGCTTTTACCCAAGTTTTTAGATGAGGATGAGATGGTATCGAATCTTAGATTTAGTTGATAAATGATAGAGATAAAAAAACTAGAAAGTTTCTTATTTTAGAAACTTTATAAAACATCAATCTTTTAGACATATGAGACCCTAGAGATGGTGTCCTGGAGCTTTTAGCCATGTTTTGAGATGAGGATGACATGGTATTTAATCAGATATTTAGTGGATGAATGACCATCTTTTACGGTATTGAAACCTTAGAAATGATGTCAACAAGCTTTTAACCAAGTTTTAGGATTAGAACGAGAGGGTATTGAATCTTAGATTTAGTTGATGAATGATGGAGATTGAAAAAATAGAAAGTTTCTTGTTTTAGAAACTTTATAAAAATCCATATTTTAGACATAGTAAACCCTAGAGATTGTGTCAAAGAGCTTTTAGCCGAGTTTTGAGATTTGGATTAGATGGTATTGAATCTTAGATTTAGTTGATGAACAATGGAGATTGAAGAAATAGAAAGAAATACAAAGTTTTTTATTTATGAAACTATATAAAACATCAATCTTTTAGACAAAGGAAACCCTCCAGATTGTGTTAAGGAGCTTTTAGCCAAATTTTTAGTTGGGGATGAGATAGTATTGAATCATAGATATAGTTGATAAAAGATGAAGATTGAAAAAATAAAAAGCTTCTTAATTTAGAAACTTTATAAAATATAATTCTTTTAGACATAGGAGACCCTAGAGATGAGTGAAGGAGCTTTTAGCCAAGTTTTGTGTTTAGAAAAAGTTGGTAATGAATCTTATATTAAGTTGATGAAAGACCATCTTTTATGGTATTGAAACCCTAGAGATTGAGAGGGTATTGAATCTTAAATTTAGTTGATGAAGGATGGAAATTGAAAAAATTTAAAGTTTCTTATTTTAGAAACTTTATAAAACATCAATCTTTAAGACATAGGAAACCCTAGAGATAGTGTAAAGGAACTTTTAGCCAAGTTTTGAGTTGAGAATAAGAGGGTATTAAAGCTTAGATTTTGTTGCTGAAGGATAGAGATTGAAAAAATAAAAAGTTTCTTATTTTAGAAACATTATAAAACATCAATCTTTTACACTTGGTAAACCCTAGAGATGTTGTCAAAGCATTTTTTGCCAAGTTTTGAGATGAGGATTAGATAGTATTGAATGTTAGATTTAGTTGATAATGGATGGAGATTGAAAAATAGAAAGTTTCTTATTTTAGAAACTTTATAAAACATCCATCTTTTAGACATAGGAGATCCTATAGATGGTGTGATAGAGCTTTTAACCAAGTTTTGAGATGAGCATGAGATGGTAATGATCATTAGATTTAGTTGATGAAGGGCCATCTTTTACGGTATTGAAACCCTAAAGATGATGTCAACGAGCTTTTAGCCAAGTTTTGGGTTGAGAATGAGAGGGTATTGAATCTTAGATTTAGTTGATTAAGGATGGAGATTGAAAAGAAGAAAATTTCTTATTTTAGAAAATTTACAAAACATCAATCTTTTAGACTTAGTAAACCCTAGTCATGGTGTGAAGGAGCTTTTAGCCATGTTTTGGAATGAGGATGAGATGATATTGAATCTTAGATTTAGTTGATGAAGGATGGAGATTGAAAAAATAGAAAGTTTCTTATTTTAGAAATTTTGTAAGACATCCATCTTTTAGACGTAAGAAACTTTAGAGATGGACTGAAGGAGCTTTTAGCCAAGTTTTGAGATGAGGATGAGATGATAATGAATCTTAGATTTAGTTGATAAAGGATTGAGATTGAAAAAATAAAAGGTTTCTTATTTTAAAAACTTTATATAACATCCACCTTTAGACATAAGAGACCCTAGAGATGGTGTCAAGGAACTTTAGCGATGTTTTGGAATGAGGATGAGACGATGTTCAATCTTAGATTTAGTTGATGAAGGATGGAGTTTGAAAAATAGAAAATTTTTATTTTAGAAACTTTAAAAAACATCATTCTTTTAGACGTCAGAAACCATAGAGATGATGTCAACGAACTTTTAGCCAAGTTTTGGGATGAGAATGAGAGGGAATTGAATCTTAGATTTAGTAAATGAAGGATAAAGATTGAAAAAAAAAGAAAGTTTCTTATTTCTGAAACTTTATAAGACGTCCATCTTTTAGACATCTGAAACCCTAAAGATGGTGTTAAGGAACTTTTAGCCAAGTTTGGAGAAGATGATGAGATGGTATTTAATCTTCGATTTAGTTGATGAAGGATGAAGATTGAAAAAATAGGAAGTTTCTTAGTTTAGAAACTTTACAAATCATCAATATTTTAGACATAGGAGACCCTAGAGATAGGTGTCAAGGAGCTTTTAGTCATGTTTTGAGATGAGGGTGAGATGATATTACATCTTAGATTTAGTTGATTAAGGATGGAGACTGAAAAAATTGAAAGTTTCTTATTTTATAAACTTTATAAAACATCTATCTTTTAGACATAAGAAACCTTAGAGATGGTGTAAAGGGCTTTTTGACAAGGTTTGAGATTAGGATGAGATGGTATTGAATAATAGATTTAGTTTATAAAGGATGTAGATTGAAAAAATAGAAAGTTTCTTATTTTAGAAATTTTATAAAACATTCATCTTTTATACGTATGAGAGTGTAGACACCCCATTTTGACCATACCCTAAACCTCCCTTGTTTGAGCAAAATCCTATCAAACCAATGCTTTAAGACCCCAAATTTCGTCTCAAGGTAGGTTAGGGTCCCACCGAGGTCCCTACAAAATTTCATCAAAATCCGAGCGCGTTTGCCTAGCAAACAAGCCGAGAGAATGCCGTAGGGTAAACTAGAAAGGGGGGTGAATTTATCCGGATAGGGGGGCGAATTTATCCTTGAACGGTGCGTGCATTGGCTGAATAAGACATGATTGTGTCGTGCGCCTATCAAAAATTCGCGCAACCGCGCGCCCATCAAAATTGATCGTGCCAATATCGACACCCCAGATTTTATATAAATATGAGTTTAATTCATTTAAAAAGAAAAAGAGAAAAAAATTAGCAGAGAGAGAGATTTTCTCCCCAAATTTCTCTAACCCTATTTTTTTCCGATCGTCTTCTCCGGCCATTCTTCTCTGAAATTCCGGTCGGATTTCTGCCATTTTGCCATCGGTTAGCTTCTCTCCATCTCCTTTTCATTCTTCTAAGCCCTAACTCATGCGTTTTAGCCTTGGATCCATATTTTCTTAAACTCCAAACCCTAGATCTACACTTATAAACCTCAGATCTACTCTCTTCCTTTGTTATTTTGTTCACTTCACTATATTACCCTCTCAGATCTGCTTAAGAAGTCTTGAAATTTTCGATTTCTAAATTTAGAACCCTATCTCCGTCCGATCTTTCTTCTTCGGCAAGCTTGCCTGAGTTCCGGCCTAGCTCCGATCGAGTCTCTCTCTATGCATATCTCAATCTTTGGAAAGGAAAATCGAAAAAAATTTCAAAACAGGAAATTAGATTCGGATTCAAAGGTTCTACATCTACTTGAGAGGCAAAATAAGGTTCTAATCTGAAAGTTCGTGAAGAGAAGAAGCTTGAACCTTGTTACATAGCCAAATCTGGAATAATTTTTCATCGTTGTTGATCATACATCAGAGGATTCCAACGAGGTAGGATCTCATTTGATTGTAAAAGATCATATAATGTTTTTCTATTCACAAACTTCATAAATATTATCTGTGTATTTTTTTATTCTGAATTTTTTTATATTATTATTCTTTTTTATTCTCTTTGTTGATTCTGTAAAGACTCATATATCAAATCTTAAATTAATTTTTACTAATCGTGTGGAGAAAATTCCAGATCTGAAATTTAGTTTATAAAATCCTATTTCAAAGCTTTAAAGCCTTTGATCTAATCTCTTTTAACTCAGAGGTTTAAAATTTGAAGTTTCATTATTCGAACCTAATTTTTCTTGAATAAATCTATTTTTAGAATTAGTTCATTTGTATCTCAATTTTAACTTATTATCAAGATTTGATTTTACTTTATTTACATTCAGAATCTCGTTTTCATTAAGAAAATTTTTTTTTTTAGCCATAGAAAACAAATGAAAAGTAGGTATCAGGTTTTAATTTCAAATATTAAAGGTTATAAGTTAAATCATATACTCTTGTTTAGTTTTGGTATCTAAAGAAAATTTAAATCATATAATTCTTTTAATATTTTAAGCCTCTGAGGTGTCATGATTAAATTTTAATATAAAAATGAATTTTGATTAGGGCCTTCTGTCTCCCATTTGTTTTACTTGTATGTTATCTTGCCTCTGTATAAATTTCAAGACAAAATACTGTTGTTGTTGTAGTTCTTTCGATTATTATTATTTATTATTATTTAGCTTAAAAGTTCAAGTTAGGGATATAGGTCCTTTGTTATGTTTCTTTTAGGCAATTTTAACTGTCATGTTTTTAATTTATAGGTGTTGATCCCCCGTTTTTTTTATTGCATTGGCTTTAGATTTGTTAATGGAGTTCAATTTCCATGTTGTGTTCGTGTAAGGCTATTGTGTTTTTATTATTTGGTTTACCGTCTGATTTTAATAGAAATTAAATTTCTGAGATGAATTGAATGATTGAATATGATATTACATATTTGAACCAAAAGCCAACCTCTTATTAGATGTTTTCTCATCTTTTCCTTCAAAACTCAGAACATAAGTGAAGGATAAGGCTTAAAATCTAAAGAAGTGGATTTTAAGCTTTGTGAACTATGATTTCTGTTCCAGATTTTTCTTGAAATTCATATTCTTTAGATCTAATATATTGCTATAAAGTGGAATTTGTAAATTTAAAGGATCAGATTACTCTATTGTTTTGTTTTTAATTGCATTTTTTCTATATATATTCTTCAGAGTGAAAAGATTCATACATTGTTTTATCATGAGAAATTATGGGGGTTTCCATGTTCAGTTCTTCTTCAGAATTTTTAGAGTCTATGGGATATAATATTATGTACGAGGATATATGTCATAGACTAAATTAATATCATCTTCACTAGCCTGTCTTCTCTTTTTGCAATGGATTCTAATATGCTTTGAAGACATATCCCATGACTATAAATTGTCAGTCGATAAGTCAAGTTCTGTTTATCTACCAAAGGGTAATGCTCATATTAGTTGTTCCCTATGTCAAGGTCTGTAAATTTGATTGGTCATGGAATTATTCTCCTATTAAACCTGTTACAATTTAGAAATTTGTTTGCGTGAATTTCTGAGGATAAAAAATGATGTCCTAATGGTCACCCTTTTATTCATAAACAAACATGAATGAAGCCTAATGTTAGAATTATCGTACCTTGCTAGATTTTCTTACATTGGTTTATTTCTTCAATATCTTGGAAGGATCTTAAAAAATCATTTGAGTTAAGAGAGTAAAAATGAGGCTAGAAGTGACTGTTATGATGCAGTAATTGTCATTTACTTTGTTGAAATTTTCTTATTTTTTATGAACATACAGTGGATTTCCTCATATTTATGGAGAATAGGATTTTACTATTGCATAAATTTAACCATCCCTATTCATCATCTATCTTATCCCCTTCACTAAGATTTGAAACCAAAACTTCGAGCTACAGTAGTATTTCTCGAGCTTGACTGGTGTAGACACCCCATTTTGATCGAACCGTAAAGTGCCCGAAATTGATTAAAGTTCCCAAAACCCGAGTTTCGAAACCGAATTCAGAGTCAATTTCAAATTCTCAAAATCGATCTCAAAATTTCTAAAAAAAAAAATCTAGTCCTGAGTGCGAGAGAGCCTGAAAAATCCAAAGTTCCCCCGTTTACATAAAAAATATTTTTGAAAACCCGGAAACAGGTACTAATATCATTTTTCTTCATTCAATGTTGAAGGAGTGCGTTTTATCGAAGCGGAGATGTTCTCATGTCAGTTCCCATCTACTTTTAACCCAAAAGAGAAAGGGTGAGCTGGGGGAGTGCGTTTACCAAAAATAAATAAAAATAAAAATAAAAATGGTTGCTCTCATATCATTTTCTTAGTTAAACAAGACTAGAAGGGGGTTTATTTTGGACAAGGGATGTGTGTCAATACCAATCCCTTTGTCCTAAAAGAGAAATGATATATTTGCCCCTCCCCTTTGCCTAGCCACCCTCCATATGATGAGAGAGTAGTGATAAATACACTGGTAGGGGCTGCCCATGGGAGAAAAGGGGGCTAAATATATCATTTTCCTTTGAATAAAACCCGTGAACTAGGGTTTCCAAAAGAGAGGAGGGATTTTTCTGCAGCCGGATAAAAGGAAGAAGAAAGAGGGGAAAAACGAAAAAAATCGGCAGAGGAAGAGAGAAGGAGAGCTACCATCTCCGGCCATCTCTCCGGCTGGCCATCGCGACTCCCCATCCCCACCACCACTTCTCCATCTCCACCTCCATTCTTTGCCTTCTTTTTCTTCTTCTTCAGCCGCCCTCGCATCCTCTCCGGTGGGTTTGCCGGAATCCGGCAAAACCATCGCAGCATCCCTCTTTCTCCGGCAATCTTGCCGTGGATCAAACCCACCTTATCAGTTACCATCTTCATCTTCCCATCCATCTTCACCCAGCTTCGGCCAAAACCCATTCTCTGACCAACTTCCGGCCGGAACCCGGCCAAGTTGCCACCTCCTACAACCCACCACCACCACCGTCAAACACCTCCTTCCCCTCTGCAACCACATCCGAATCACCACCAAACCCATCTCATTTTTACCCAAACCCATTTTATTTCCACCCATTTCTGCACCCCAAAACCCATTTCCACCGCCACCATCACTCCCTCCGGCCCTCTTCACCTCCATCTACCTCTTTATCACCATCAGCCTCTCCTTGCAGCCACCACGGTTCCACATCCATTCCCATTGATTCTGGCCACCTTGCCGGAATCCGACCAAAACCCCACAAATCCGACCCCACTCCAACAGCAACCCCCATTTCCTTTCACCCAAACCCACCACCATCAGCCACCTCCTATTTCTCTACAAATCCGATCAAGCCCTCATTTCCCCAAACCCTGGCTTTCTCTCTCTCGTTCAGCTCTCGGCTCAGTAATCTGAGGGGTACGAACATCTGCTACGAGGTAATCTCTCTGCTATTATTCTTCTTAGATTCAACTGGATGCATGCAATTCTCGATTGGTTCCTTGTTTTTAACAGTACTATCTGGGTTCTCTTGATCCTTGGTTGGGATTTTTAGTCTAGTTTCATTGGGTTATCAAATTTGATTAGTTTTCCTTTTCGGTTCGATCTTTTCAGGAGAATGTATTAATTCGAAATGGCTATCATTTTCTCGCTACAAAATTTTGTTTTAATGAGAAGTGATTTTTATATGGGGCTTGGGAAAATATTGTTTGGAAGCGTGTGTTTGATTTGTACTGGGCTGGTTTAAGAAGCGAAATTGGAAGATTATAAGCAATGGGTTTATTCAATTCTGTAATGTTGCTAACCGTGAATTAAGTTATGTGAGTTGTGGTTGCAATATGGCAGATTAGATTGATAAGTTACTTTTCGATGAGATCCATGTTTATTTTAAATGGTGAGGAGCTAACAAGATGAAATTGACCGCCTTATTTCAAATGTTTTAGGTTGTTTGTTTCCCAAATTCCCAATAAATCAATCTGAGATAAGGAAGCACGTTGTGTAATGTCTCTATTTTGAGTGTTGCAAATGCGGGTTGAATTTACACATTTCTTTGCCCCTATTATTTTCAGCCGGCCCGTTGTTTTTAATCAAAAAGTGTCTTTGAAAACATGTTGGTTTTATTGGGAAGCCTGCTACTATATGCTTGATACGATATTCAGGTTCTGTGATGCATGTTTGTCATCCAAAAGCAGGTTGTGGTTTAGTCTTTTGCTCTAATTTTACTTCAATCTTGGATGTTTATATGGGCGCATGGAAAATTTTATTTCAAAGGCAATGTCTATTTGGGGCACAGTCTCTTCAAGTTCCTAGGGATACTCTTTGCATTTTTGGATTCCATTGATTTTGGGCATATCATCCTCGGATTTTGGCGATGACGGAATGTTTCTTGAGCCAACCTCTTCCCTTCCTGCCTTAGAGTTCTCGCAGGTTAAGGGATTTCCTTCTCTCAGAGTATTTAACTAGTTAGTAGCCCATTCATTGATCGGGCAATGATAAGGTTACTTGGAGCCCGTCTTTATGTTTTGTGGCTCACAGTGTTTTCGCACTTGAATCTACTACATAAGTTGATACCCTTGTTACGCACTAAATTTTTTACAAATTGGGAATATTATTGAATATATTGAAGATTTAACACTTCTCTTATATTAAGCATTTGAGTTAGGTTTTGAAGACGGTAATAAATGGATTATTCAGGTGAGACTATCTTGAGGCTTATGATATTTATTTCTCTTTTATTTAAATAAATTGTTTTAAGAAAGAAGGAGATCAGATGACTACTCTATTCGATATTATCGACATGAGTACTGTCTGATTTCAAGGCGGGATTAGAAATATTATCATGTGTATTATGATATCAGATGATTACTTTAGCATCATCTGATTTCATCCCCATATTGGGGTGGTGTTTGTGGTTGGGCATAGAAGTGTTTGATATTGTTTTTGCTTTATTAGGCTATCCAGCGGCTGGTCTGGACTAATTTATGTTGTTCATCATTTTATGATTGCTATAGGTTGTGTATTTTTTAATTGAAAATTCTTCTTTGCTTAGCACTTGATTTTTTTTAAGAATAGAATGGAATTTGCGATTATCTGGTAGCCTTTTCTTCTCTCTTTGATAGACTAACACAGTCTTATAGATTTCTTTAGATACTAGAATCCCCTCTCATTGCGAGGGCGATGAAGGCGCTAGCCCAAGCCCATCCTTAGGGGACTTGCTCAGTCCGAGTAGCATACCCCTCCTTTGTATATAGGAGACTTGCCCAGTCTCATTCTCTTGCTAAACCTCCTCTTTGTGCGACGTTTGGTTTTGAGAGAACACCCTACTCGGCTTGGCAGCATACCCCTACCCTTATGGGTATTGGGTTGCACATTTGTTGCACCCTAGGGCTAGGCAGCTGTCCGGCCCGGCTGGGTGTTTTACCTTTACCAAATATGCACAGGGACTCTTATTCCTTTTTACGTCATTTGTGTCTCGGAGATAAGCCTTGTCTCATGTAGAGAGTTTCCCCTTTAGGAGGCTTACCTAGCCTCATGTTAGAGTGGCCTTCTCTTTTAGAGTGGGTCTTTGACTCGGTAGTGTTATTAGAGAGTCTCTGACTCCTTTGTTCCCCCTTTTAGTGTTGTTAGTTCGGAGTTTCTCCTTTAGAGTTGTTGATTACTTCGCTTTGATTATAGGCTAACTCAGTCTTATTAGAGCTTTGCTTGGTTGGGATCTTGGATCGTTTTCTCTCTTCTTGGGACACTATCTTTCTTGTTATGGTTCGTCTCTTTGAGGCGTTAGTTGCTTGTTCGGGGTTTCCCCTTTTGGATTTAGGGCTTTGCCCTAGTTTGTGGTTGTTCCTGCGTTTTCCTTTTAAGATTGAAAACATTTAAAGGTTTAGAGCATTGGAGAAGCTTTAAAATCCAAAAACATTAGAAATTTAAAACTCAAAAACATTTGAAAACTTTAAAAATATCAAAAACATTTGAAAATATAAAAAATCTTAAAAAATCTGAAGTGTGAGTGTTTCTTTTAGAAGCGTAGTTTGAGAGTTCGTTTCGAACTACGTTGGCTTGATCCTCTTCCACGAGGTACGTAGTGCAGCTTGAGATTCTTATCTCAAGTCCAGCCAAACTTTGTAAATAAATGCTTTAACCTTTTTTTTCTTCAAAACCTTGTTTTCAACAAGATCTTCCTCTAGAGTTAGGAGTTTGTCCTAGATAGAGAGTTTTAGAGTTAGGAGTTTGTCTTTTATTTGTTGTGTGCTCGTTTGTGTTGTTTTAGAGTTACGAGTTTGTCTTTTGTTGCGTGCTTGTTGTGTGTTTGTGTTAGAGTTAGGAGTTTGTCCTAGCTAGGAGCGCCTCCATCCGGTCAGTTGGCGATTCACATCGCCGACTGATGACTAGGTCTTGGATACGTTAGCAATCCTATTGTTTTCCTTAGGGCATACAGCCTAGTTACACGTAGGTTGTAGGAACCACCTGCATTAGCTTAAGGCTAACTTGCATTTAGTTAGGGCATATAGGGTGTCCTAAAATCTACAATTCACTGGAATTTAAATAATCGTTCAAGAAGCTTTAATAACTAGTCCGGTCTTTTAGATCGAGTCTAAGATAGAGGTCTAGGTATCTTAGGCATCCTAGCTTAGAATAGACGCGAAGAACTACGTTGCCTTGATTCTCGTGGAGGCGGGGATACGTAGGCTTCTTTGGATGAATACCAGACCATCCGATGACTCGGGCTAAATCGTTTAGAGTCTTAGGATTTGTTGTTTTATATTGTATATTTTGTTGTGTTTTCTTACTTTCTTGTGCAGACCTATACCTTTAGTTGTAGCATGCATGTGTTCGTCCACCAGAACTTAGACACCTGTTAGGCATGTCACTCATAACCTAGTTGTCATTAGGTGACACATCTTCTATATTACTTTATGTGTGTTTATTATTTCATCCCCGAGTCATGCATGATTAGGTAGACGTTCACTCGGGGACATTTGTTCCCATTTCACATGATTTTTACCCAAACTTCTTCGAAGTTAATGATAAATGGCATAAGAGACCAAGTGTTCGCACTCGGGCGAATTGGGGGCGCTCTTCAGACCTTCTCCATTCGTCATCAGGCACGGACCTTCTGTATCTCTGGTTATCCATTGCAAACAGAGCATTTGTTTTGGTTCCATGGCATGTCCATGGATGGCAACTCTGAGTTATTTCTAGATATATCTCGGTTTTGAGCCCTGGCTCCGGATCAGGATGTATCTCTTTCTTTTTTATATCACCACTCGTGCTATGCTGTGAGGGTGGCATCCGTTTCGAGAGTTCCTTGGTAGAGCTCTCTTTCACATTGTGGAGATCTTAGAGGATTGCAGGAAGGATCTCGCGTCCCTCGGCACCGTCCTCGAAGATCGGGGTCCACAGGGGTCATTAATATTTAAGTTATTAATTCTATATCAAGTATTCATGAGAATATCCCTCGTAATTTTATTTTTTCTTTTCTTTTCTCATCCCATATGTCCCCTGTTGTTATTATGCCAAATAATTACCTAGCCCAGTTTATCTTCCATATTAGCATGGGAGTTTACTATTCTATTTATGTCTTGTCTTTTCACTCATTGATTCTAATCACACTTTTTTAACGGCAGCTCAAACTATCTTCGTAATGACAGCCCACACCTTTCTTTTGATAAAGACAGCCTTTTCACTCCCTTGAGTTTGGCAGCTATTTCCACAATGATATTAACAGCCCATATACCCTTGATATTAACAGTCCCATACCCTTGATATTAACAGCCCCTGTACCTTTGATAATGGTCTCCATGCCCTTGTTATAATTAGCAGCTCTCACATTCTTCACATTTAATGGCAGCCCCCATCTCCTTAATAATGGCAGCCCCCATCTCTTTAATAATGGCAGCCCCCATACCCTTGATATTTGTAGTTCCACTACCCCTCCAGCTCAATCTCTTCATTGATTTAGATTTTTCTCTTTATTTTAAGCACTCTTTAGTCATTGGAGAAGGAAGAAAAACAAATATAGAAGTGTTGACCTAAGTATGTTTGTGGACATTTATAAAATGCTACTAATTTAGAGAAGTTCATTTGATCACTATGGTATATATTTTACAAGCACTAAAAGTTTGGTTCGTTCATTGAGCTGCAATAGTTTGTTATTGAGTTGTCATAGTAGAATGCTTTATTTTCTATATTATAAATTTAGGAATTTAATCTTCAACAGAATTAATGAAAATGAAATTTTCTTTTAGGTTGAAATAATTCATTATATTTAAGGATTCTTTGAATTTCCACATGAGTTCAAGTCATTTACAGGGAGTTGGAAGTAGTTAATCGTGACTTAATGGTGAGCAGTTGAATGATAAGTATATTTTGTGAAAAATGTCACATAGCACATCATGCGCAAAGTCATAGTCTCAGTTAGAATACAAAAGGGAAGAGAAAGAACCAAATTTAGTTTTCATTTTAGCATTATTATCGCATTAAGCTAGTTTAAGTATCATGATATGTGAATTAGAGCTAATGTTCATATTGTTGTTATGCTAAATTGTTCGAATAGTCTAGTGGAATAAATTGGAATTGATTTTAGAATCAACTGAGTAAAGAATATATCAGGATATTGTGTTGGATTGGTCAAAGTCATGATGATTTGATACTGTTGTTTAATATGGTAATTCAGCTCAGTTTATGTAATTTTTTCGGCTTAATATGTGTGTAAATGATTGCTTTATTCAATTGAAGTCATCACCTTTAGTGATAAATAGTTAAATATGGTTAATTGTTGCTCTATTTTAAAAGAAAATTGTCTTTAAAGATAAGGAAGTTTATATTTACATCTTTAGGTCTTTTCTAAATTTGTATAATACATAAGTCTTTATTTTCTTTTATTTTCTTTTTCATTCTTTTAGGAGACTTAGTGTTTTAGAAATGTTCTTAGTTATCTGTTCTTCTCTTCATTGCAAGGGCGATGAAGGTGTTAGCCCAAGCCCATCATTATGGTACTTGCTTAGTCTAAGTAGCACTCCCCTCTTTCATTTAAAAGACTTGCCCAGTCTTTTAGATGTATATCCCTTAAGACCTTAGGTTCCCTTTTTCATTGCATGAGCAATGAAAGAGATATCTGGAGCCCCTCTCTTTTTGGAGACCTGCTTAGTCTCATTGACACCCCTTCTTGTCTCCCCTCTTATTTTTTAAACTTACTCAGTGTTTAGAAACCCTTATAATTTGTCCTCTCATTGCAAGGGCAATGAAGGAGTTATCCAGAGCTTACCCTTTTAGAGAGACATGCTTTGTCTCATAGGAAAGCTTACCTTCAGAGAGACAGGCTATGTCTCATGCAGAGAATGTTCTATCCTTTAGAGACAAGCTTTGTCTCGTTAGTGAGTCCATCCCTAGGAGACGTACCATGTCTCATTAGCACCTTTCTTAGAGTCATCAGTTAGAAAGTCAATCTTTCTGGAGTCAGTCTTATCATCATAACGGGTTCTGTCTAACCTCTCGTCAAGTCATATGTTTTTATTCAGTTCCTTGCAAGGTATAGGATGTTGTCTAACCCTTGCAGAGCTGTGATTTTATTATTTTCTCCCGCAAAGCATAGGATGCTGTCCAACCTTTGCGGAATATCAAGAGTCCGTCCTGCCTTTATGATGATAGGATTCTGTCCTCTTGTGTCAAAAATAACAAAAATATTTCAAAAAAACCAAAAATCTCAAAAATCTTGAGTCATTAGAAGAGTAATTAGGAATTCTGTTCCGAACTACGTTGGCTTGATCCCTTTCAACAGGGTACGTAGTGCAGCTTGGGATCCACATCCCAAGTCCAGCCAAACATTTCAAAATAAGCATTTTAAAACCTCCAAAAATAAAAAAATATTCATAACCTTTTTCAAAAAGATCTTCCCTTAGAGTTAGGATTCTGTCCTAGATATATGGGATGTTTTAGAGTTACGAGTCTGTCCTGATTTATATATGGGATGTTTTAGAGTTAGGAGGCCTCGAGTCGATCGGTTAGATATTTAGTCAAACCGATGGCTAGACTAGGAAGCATATAGTCAGCCCATGGTTTTCTTTAGGATGCACAGCCTAGTTACACATAGGATGTAGGGCCCACCTGCATTAGCTTAAGGCTAATCAACTTGCATTAGTTAGGGCATATAGAGAGTCCTAAAAATTACAATTCACTTGAATTAAGCAATCGTACGAAAAAGTTTTTAAAAATCAGTCGAGTCTAGTGGATCGAGTATAGGATAGCGGTTCTAGATGTTTAGGCATTGTAGTTTAGAATAGGTTATCGAACTACGTTGACTCCGATTCTTCCCGAGGCCGGGATACGTAGAGCAGCTGGGATGGACGGCCATCTTGGTCCTAGTCAAGTCGCATTAGAGTTAGGATTTGTCTTGTCCTGTCATATATATGATTGATTTGTGTTTTATGTTTTGATATGTTTTCTTACTTTCTTGTACTTATACTATACCTTTAGCTATAGCTTGCATGTGTATGTCTACCAGAACTTAGACACCAATTAGGTATGACATTCATAACCTAGTTATTCTCAGGTGACACTTATTTCATTTCTTTTGTGTGTGCTTATTATTCATTTCCGAGACATGCATGATTAGATAGACGTCTTCTCGGAGATATTCGTTCCCATTTCAAATGACTTTCGCCCAAAACTCTTCAAAATCAATAAATAAATGGTATAAGAGACCAGGTGTTTGCACTTGGGCGGATGAGGTGCTCTTTGGACCTTCTGAATTCGTAACCAGGCACGAACCTTCTTTTATATCTCTGGTTATCCGTTGCAACAGAGCATAGTATGGGATCCTTGGCCCACTTCCTTGGATGTCGACTCTTCTTTGTTTAAGGTACGCCTCGAATCTGGGCTAGTCCCCGAATCGAGAGATATCTCACCTTTTATCGCCACTCATGCTGTGAGGGGCACTTCTTTCGAGAGTTCCTTGGTAGAGCTCTCCATTCACGTGGATGATCCTGAGAGACTGTTAGCGTGTGGGGCTCGTCCCCCGACGCCTCTCTCGGATCGGGGTCCACAGAGAGCCTTGAGATGGTGTCAAGGGGCTTTTAGCCAAGTTTTTGGGTGATGATGAGATGGTTTGGAATCTTAGATTGAGTTGATGAAGGATGGAGATTAAAAATAAATAAAGTTTCTTATTTTAGAAACTTTGTAAAACATCCATCGTTTAGACATAGGAAACTCTAGAGATGGTGTGAAGGAGCTTTTAGCTAACTTTTAAAATGAGAATGAGATGGTATTGAATCTTAGATTTAGTTGATAGAGGATGAAAAATGAAAAAGTAGAAAGTTTCTTATTTTAGAAACTTTATAAAACATCCATCTTTTAGACATAGGAGACCCTAGAGATGGTGTCAAAGAGCTTTTACCCAGGTTTTGGGATGACGATGAGATGGTTTAAATCTTAGATTAAGTTGATGAAGGATGGAGATTGAAAAAATAGAAAGTTTCTTATTTTTGAAACATCATAAAACATCAATATTTTAGACATAGAAAATCCTAGAGATGGTGTGAACGGGCTTTTAGCCTTGTTTTGAGATAAAAATGAGATGGAATTGAATCTTAGATTTTGTTCATAAAGGATGGAGGTTGAAAAAATAAATAGTTTCTTATTTTAGAAAGTTTATAAAACATCCATATTTTAGACATAGGAGAACCTAGAGATGGTGTCAATGACCTTTTAGCCATGTTTTGGGATGATGATGAAATGGTGTTGAATCTTAGATTTAGTTGATGAAAGATGGAGATTGAGAAAATAGAAATGCTTTTGTTTAGAAACTTTGTAAAACGTCCATTGTTTAGACATAGGAAACCCTAGAGATTGTGTCAAGGAGCTTTTAGCCAAGTTTTGAGATGAGGATAAGATGATATTGAATCTTAGATTTAGTTGGTGAAAGTAGAAGATTTTAAAAATAGAAAGTTTTTTATTTTAGAAACTTTATAAAACATCAATCTTTTACCCTGGCCATGTTTTGGGACGAGGATGAGATGGATATAAGCTCATTGACACCATCTCTAGTGTTTCATATGTCTAAAAGATGAATGTTTTATAAAGTTTCTAAAATCAGAAACTTTCTGACTTTTCAATCTCCATCCTTCATCCACTAAATCTAAGATTCAACACCCTCTTATTCTCATCCCAAAACTTGGCTAAAAGTTCGTTAACATCATCTCTAGGGTTTCAATACCATAAAAGATTGATGTTTTATAAAGTTTGTAAAATAAGAAACTTTCTATTTTGTGAATCTTCATCCTTAATCAACTAAATCTAAGATTCAATACCGTCTCATCATCCCAAAACTTTGCTAAAAGCACATCAACTAAATCTAAGATTCAATACCATCTCATCAGCTTCTCAAAACTTTGCAAAAAGCTCCTTCACACCATCTCTAGGGTTTCCTATGTATAAAAGATTGATGTTTTATAAAGTTTCTAAAATAAGAAACTTTATATTTTTTCAATCTCCATCATTCATCAACTCAATCTAAGATTCAATAACATCCAATCCCCATCTCAAAACTTGGCCAAAAGCTCCTTGACACCGTCTAGAGGGTTTCCTATGTCAAAAAGATGGATATTTTATAAAGTTTCTGTTTTTCAATCTCCATCCTTCACCAACTAATTCTAAGATTCAATACCATATCATACTCGTATCAAAACTTGGTGAAAAGCTCCTTGACACCATCTCCTAGGGTTTCGTATGTCTAAAAGATAGATTTTCTATAATGTTTCTAAAATAAGAAACTATTTATTTTTTCGCCATCCTTCATCAACTCACCTTAAGATTCAATACCATCGCTAATTCATCCCAAAACATGGCTCAAACCTCTTTAACACTATCTCTAGGGTTTCCTACGTCTAAAAGGTGGATGTTTTTTAAAGTTTCTAAAATTAGAAACTTCCTATTTTTTCAATCTCCATTTTTCATCAACTAAATCAAAGGTTCAAAATCATCATATCTCCATCCCATAACATGGCTAAAAGCTCCTTGACACCATCTATTGGGTCTCATATGTCTAAAAGATGGATGTTTTATAAAGTTTCTAAAAGAAGAAATTTTCTATTTTTTCAATCTCCATCCTTTATCAACTAAATCTAAGATTCATTACCCTCTGATTCTCATCTCAAAACTTGGGTAAAAGCTCGTTGACATCGTTTATAGAGTTTCAATAGTATAGAAGATCAGTCTAAAAGCTCCTTGACAAGATCTCTAGGATTTACTAGGTGTAAAAGATTGATGTTTTATAAAGTTTCTAAAATAACTCTCTATTTTTTAAATCTCCATCTCTAGGGTTAACTAAGTGTACAAGATTGATAGTTTCTAAAGTTTCTAAAATAAGAAACTTTTTATTTTTTGAATCTCCATCCTTCAGCAATTAAATCCAAGATTTTGTCCTCTCATTCTCCTTTCAAAACTTGGCTCAAAGCTCCTTGACATCATCTCTAGGGTTTAGTTGCTGAGTGATGAATGTTTTATAAATATTTTAAAATAAGAAACTTTCTATTTCTTCATCCTCAATCCTTCATCAACTAATTCTAAGATTCAATACCCTCTCATTCCCATCCCAAAACTTGGCTAAAAGCCCCTTGACACTTTCTCTAAGGTTTCCTATGTCTAAAAGATTAATGTCTTTTAAAGTTTCTAAACTAAGAAACTTTCTACTTTTTCAATCTCCATCATGCGTCAACTAAATTTAAGATTCAATATCATCTCATCCTCATCTCAAAACTTGGCTACAAGCCCCTTCATAGCTTCTCTAGGATTTTCTATGTCTAAAAGATGGATGTTTTATAAAGTTTCTAAAATCAGAAACTTTCTATTTTTTCATTCTCCATCCTTCATCAACTAAATTTAAGATTCATTACCAATGCATCCTCATCTCAAAACTTGGCTAAAAGCTCCTTGACACAATCTCTAGGATTTTATAAGTCTAAAAGATAGATGTTCTATAAAGTTTTTAAAATAAGAAACTTTTTATTTTTTCCACACCCTTCATCAACTAAATCTAAGAATAAATATCATCGCTAACTCATCCCAAAACTTGGCTCAGAGCTACTTGACACCATTTCTAGGGTTTACTAAGTGTAAAAGATTGGCGTTTTACAAAGTTTCTAAAATAAGATACTTTTTATTTTTTCAATCTCTATCATTCAACAAATAAATCTAAGGTTCAATACCGTCTCATTCTTATCCCAAAACTTGGCTAAAAACTCCTCCACTCTATCTCATCCTCATCCCAAAACTTTGCTAAAAGCTCTTTGACACCATCTCTTGGGTTTCCTATGTCTAAAAGATGGATTTTTTTTAAAGTTTCAAAAATAAGAAACTTTATTTTTTTCCAATCTCCATCCTTCATCATCTCAATCTAAAATTCAGTATCATCTAATCCTCATCTCAAAACTTGTCTAAAAGCTCCTTGACACCATCTAGACGGTTTCCTATGTCTAAAAGATGGATGTTTTATAAAGTTTCTAAGATCAGAAACTTTCTGTTTTTCAATCTTCATCCTTCATCAACTAAATCTAAGATTCAATACCATCTCATCCTAATATCGAAACTTGGCTAAAAGCACATTGACACCATCTCCTATGATTTCATATGTTTAAAAGATAGATGTTTTATAAAAATTCTAAAATAAGAAACTCTTTATTTTTTTGTCATCCTTAATCGACTAAATTTAGGATTCAATACTATCGCTAACTCATCCCAAACCTTGGCTCAAAGCTCCTTCACACCATCTCTAGGGTTTCCTATGTCTAAAAGACGAATGTTTTGTAAAGTTTCTAAAATAAGAAACTTTATAGTTCTTCAATCTCCATCCTTCATCAACTAAATCTAAGATTCAACTTCATCTCTTCCTCATCCCAAAACTTGGCTAAAAGCTCCTTAACACTATTTTTAGGGTTTCTTATGTCTAAAAGATAGATGTCTTATAAAGTTTCTAAATTAAGAAACTTTCTATTTTTTCAATCTCCATCATGCGTCAACTAAATCGAATATTCAACATCATCTCATCATAATCTCAAAACTTGGCTAAAAGCACCTTGACAGCATCTGTAAGGTTTTCTATGTCTAAAATATGTATGTTTTATAAAATTTCTAAAATCAGAAACTTTCTATTTTTTCAATTCTCATCCTCAACCTAAAACTTGCCTAAAAGCTCATTGACACCATCTATAAGCTTTCCTATGTCTAAAAGATGAATGTTTTGTAAAGTTTCTAAAATAATAAATTATCTATTTCTTCAATCTCAATCATTCATCAACTAATTCTAAGATTCGATACCATCTCATCCCCATCCTAAAACTTGGCTAATAGCTCATTGACATTTTCTCTAGGGTTTCCTCTGTTTAAAAGATGGATGTCTCATAATGTTTCTAAATTAAGAAACTTTTTATTTTTTAAATATCCATCATGCGTCAACTAAATTTAAGATTTAATATCATCTCATCCTCATCTCAAAACTTCGCTAAAAGCTCGTTGGCAACATCTCTATAATTTTTTATGTCTAAAAGATGGAGGTTTTATAAAGTTTCTAAAATCAGAAACTTTCTATTTTTTTCATTCTCCATCCTTCATCAACTAAATTTAAGATTCATTATCATCGCATCATCATCTCAAAACTTGGCTAATAGCTTCATGACACAATCTCTAGGGTTTTACCAACCAAAAAAAAAAAAGGGTTTCATATGTCAAAAAGATAGATGTTCTGTACAGTTTCTAAAATAAAAAACTTTTTATTTTTTCCTATCCTTCATCAACTAAATCTAAGATTCAATACCATCGCTAACTCATCCCAAAACATGGCTCAGAGCTCCTTCACACCATTTCTAGGGTTTAAAAAGTGTAATAGATTGATGTTTTACAAAGATTCAAAAATAAGAAACTTTTTTTTTTCAATCTTCATCATTCAACAAGTAAATCTATGATTCAATACCGTCTCATTTTTATCCCAAAACTTGGCTAAAAGCTCCTTGACACTATCTCTATGGTTTACTAAGTCTAAGATATTGATGTTTTATAAAGTTTCTAAAATAAGAAACTTTCTACTTTTTCATTCCCCTTTCTTTATCAACTAAATCTAAGATTCAATATCATCTAATCCTCATCTCAAAACTTGGCTAAAAGCACTTTGACACCATCTCTAGGGTTTACTAAGTGTATAAGATTTATGTTTTATAAAGTTTCTAAAACAAGAAACTTTTTATTTTTTCAATCTCTATCCTTCAGCAACTACATCTAAAGATTCAGTACCCTCTCATTCTCATCTCAAAACTTGGCTAAAAAAGCTCCTTGACACCATCTCTAGGGTTTCCTTTGTCTTAAAGATTGATGTTTTATAAAGTTTCTAAAATAATAAACTTTCTATTTTTTCAATTGCCATCATTCATCAACTAAATCTAAGATTCAATACTCTCTCATTCTCATCCCAAAACGTGGCTAAAAGCTCCATTACATTATCTCTAAGGTTTCAAAACCATAAAAAATGGTCCATCATCAACTAAATCTATGATTAAATACCATCATCCTCATCCCAAAACTTGCCTAAGTTTTGAGATGAGAATGAGATGATATTGAATCTTAGATTTAGTTGATGAAGGATGTAGATTGAAAAAATAGAAAGTTTCGTATTTTAGGAACTTCATAAAACATCCATCTTTCAGACATAGGAAACCCTAGAGATGGTGTCAATGAGCTTTTAGCTAAGTTTTGAGAAGAGAATGAGAGAGTACTGAATCTTAGATTTAGTTGCTGAAGGATGGAGATTGAAAAAATAAAAAGTTACTTATGCTAGAACGTTCGTAAATATCCATCTTTTAGACATAAGAGACCCTTGAGATGGTGTCAAGGAGCTGTGGACCCCGAACTGAGATAGGCGAGTGAGGGAACGGGTCCCTAACACCCTCTCTGGATCTTCCACATGTGAATGAGAGCTCTGCCAAGGAACTCTCGAAACGGATGCCACCCTCATAGCATAGCACGAGTGGCGATATAAAAAGAAAGAGATATGTCTCGATCCGGAGCCAAGGCTCGAAACCGAGACATACCTAAAATAAACTCAGAGTCGCCATCCATGGATATGCCATGGAACCCTAAAATCAAATCCTCTGTGCAATGGATAACCAGAAATATATATGGGTTCGTGCCTGGTTACGAAAGGAGAAGGTCTGAGAGCACCCCCAATTCGTCCGAGTGCAAGCACTTGGTCTCTTATGCCATTTATTATTAACTCCAAAGAAGTTTGGGTAAAAATCATGTGAAATGGGAACAATCCTCAGGAGTCGTCTACCTAAGCATGCATTTTCTGAGAATACAAATAATGAGCACACATAAAGTGAAAGATGTGCCACCTAAGCATAGCTAGATTATGAGTGACATGCCTAATAGGTGTCTAAGTTCTGATGTGCGAACACATGCAAGCTACAGCTAAAGGTATAGGATCAGTACAAAAAAAGTAAGAAAACATATCAAATCATACAATAACTACACAACAAATCCTAAGACTCTAAATTATTAGCCCGAGTCCTCGGATGGTCTGGTATTCATCCAAAGAAGCCTACGTATCCCCGCCTCCACGAGAATCAAGGCAACGTAGTTCTTCGCTCCTATTCTAAGCTATGATGCCTAAGACACCTAGCCCTCTATCCTAGACTCGATCTAAAAGACCGGACCAGTTATTAAAGTTTCTTCTACAATTATTTAAATTCCAGTGAATTGTGGATTTTAGGACACCCTATATGCCCTAACTAAATGCAGATTAGCCCTAAGCTAATGCAGGTGATTCCTACAACCTATGTGTAACTAGGCTGTATTTCCTAAGGAAAACAAAGGGTGGACTAACATATCCTACCCTAGTCATCACTCGGTCATGTGGATCGCCGACTGACCGGACGGAGGCGCTCCTATAACTCTAGGACAGACCCCTAACTCTAAAACAAGCACACAACAAACAAACAAACAACCTATCAAAAGAAAAACCTAACTCTAAAGACTCTCTTTCTAGGAGAAACTCCTAACTCTAGAGGAAGATCTTTTGAAAACAGGGTTTTAAAGGTTGGTTATTCAAAAAGGTTTTAAAAAAAATGCTATTTACAAAAGTTTGGCTGGACTTGGGATGTAAATCCCAAGCTGCACTACGTACCTCGTGGAAGAGGATCAAGCCAACGTAGTTCGATACGAACTCTCCTAACTAAAACCTAACACTTCAAATGATTTAAGGGTTTTAATATTTTTCAAATGTTTTTGATATTTTTAAAGTTTTTCAAATGTTTTTGACATTTTTAAAGTTTTCAAATGTTTTTGAGTTTCGAATTTCTGATGTTTTTTGGGATTTTAAAATATTCCAATGCTTTTGGATTCTTAAATGTTTTCACCCTTCAAGGGGACACGCAAGCATAACCACAAACTAAAATCAAAAGGGGAAACCCCGAACAAACAACAAGCGTCTCAAAGAGACGAACCACAACACATAAAGAAGTGTCCCAAGAACAGAGAAAACGAATCTAAGATCTCAAACAAGCAAAGCTCTAATAAGACTGAGTTAGTCTCTAATCAAAGTATTCAATAACAACTCTAAAGGAGAAACTCCTAACTAATAACACTAAAGAGAGAATACAACTGAGACAGAGGCTCTCGAATAATACCAAGAAAAGATGAAAGAGTCGAAGACTCTCCGATAATATCGCTAAAGAGACGAAAGCGTCAAAGACGAATGAGTCAAAGACGAATGAGTCAAAGACTCTCTAATAATACCAACTAAGAGACGAAAGCGTCAAAGACGAATGAGTCAAAGACGAATGAGTCAAAGACTCTCTAATAATACCAACTAAGACAACTGAGCCAAAGACTTTCTAATAACACTATCTAAAGGACGAGTGAGTCAACGACTCTCTAGCAAAAAATCACTAAAGAAGACCAATGAGCCAAAGGCTCTCTAATACTACAACTTAAAGGAGGAATGAGTCAAAGACTCTCTAAAAAGGAGCTGCTCTAATATAAGGCTAGGTAAGCCTTCTAAAAATGGAAACCCTCAAATGAGACAAGGCTTGTCTCCAAATAGGGGCTCCACAAATGAGGCAAGGCATGCCTCCTAGGGGTACACTATTTGTCAAAATCAAGGCAACCTCCCTGAGGGTAGGCTCCAAATGAGGCTTGACTCCAAAGGAGCAAGGCCTAATGAGACATAGCATGTCTCCTAGTAGGGGGTACAAATTGGGATACAACTTAAGAAGGGTTCTATCAACGAGGCAAGACCCGCCTTCTACGGGTAAGCCCTCTAATATGACCAAGGTTTGCCTCAAAGGAGGAGCGCCTTAAGAGACAAAGCACGTCTTCCTAAAAAGGCAGGCTCCAGCTAGCGCTATCATTGCCCTTACAATGAGAAGGGTTCTAATGCTTAAAAGGCGTCTAAAAGACTAGGCAAGTCTACTCAAAGAAAGAGGGGTGCACCCTTTTTGGACTATGCAAGTCCCCTAAGGATAATGGGCTTGGGCTAGCGCCTTCATCGCCCTTAAAGAAGAAGGGAGCCTAAAAACAAAGCGATAATTTCAAATCACAACAATTCTTATGAAAACAATTCATGCTAAGAAAAGAATGAATTACAATTATAAAGTATACAATTTATAAGGACATCAGTTATATAATAAATATACATCGACTATATGCTCTTTAACTCAATCCAAATTGCAATTATAAAACCTGTAAAATATAGGGCAGTAGCTATGCAGCAGGTATGTGCTTTTAGCTCAACTAAAATCATAATTTCAAAGTAATGAAATTATGGGGCAGCAAATATGTGATTATGGACAGCACATATGCACTTTTAAATCAATTGAAATCACAATTATAACGTGTAGAAATTATGGGGACAGCAACTACGCAATTATGGACAGCACATATGCACTTTTGAATCAACTGAAATCATAATTAGAAAGTGTAAAAACTATGGGACAGCAGCTATGCAAAGATGAAAAGCACATATGCACTTTTAAATCTAAACAACATCACAACTATAAAGTAATAACGTGTAGGATAATAGCTATATAGTGCAGAATAGCATTTCTGTGCTCTTTAATCTAATTAGAATCATTTCTTTAAAGCATACAAGCCATAGGATAACAATTATGCAGTGATGAATATCAGGCCAATGCTCTTATCTCACTCATAGTCTTAACAATTAAGTGCGTGACTAGTGAGGTCATAGCCGTATGCTTTCTATGGGGGATTTACTAATAAGACAAAGAATGTCATCTTAATAAAAATCAATTTTTCCCTTTTAATCCTACATCCGTAAATGCAAAATAGATAACAAACTCTCACCACAGTCCTTACAGAAATATGGAATGGGGAGGTAGCATTATTATTATAGATAACAATATTGCTATTTAGTTTTTTATTTTTTTATTTTTTTTAATCTATGGTGAATATCATTCCCAACATCAGCTACATCATTTGAACCCAATAAACAACCTTTATATAATGGAAAATCAAATTGTTAAACCACTTAGCTCATTTAAACAAGTGGACATAAAGCATATGACTGGATGCAAAGAAACAAAGAGAAAATAAAGAGGCTTTGAACACTTTGAGGACACCATATGCATCTTATCCATTTGTTTTCAGGGACTATTATATAGATATTACAGTTAAATATTCCTACAAGCGCATTAAGAGTGTAATCCTTATAATCTTCACAGTTTTCTCAATAAAACACACAAGACTAATAATACTATGGATATGAGACTACAGATTTGAAGCACATTTCATTGCAGGCTCAATTTTTATCTGTTTGTGACAATGATTTCATTTCTTTTATTTGGTGGTGGGCACTGATCTATCCAACTGTCCCTTCAGGTAAGGGAGATGCCAAATGCATTGATATTACCTCGCAATGCAGATTACAGTGAAGAAATATGGATGAAAATAAGGGAGAAATCTGTTTGTATGTTGCTGACTTTTTTTTTATGGGAGTTTTTCCAAAAGATGCCATTTCTGACGAGGATGATGAAAACAGTTGTAGACACCCCATTTTGACAAGGCCCTAAACCTGCATATTCGAATAAAATCCCGAGGTCATGCGGAAAATGAATGAAATTAATCCGAGCAAAAGGGAATGTGTGGCCCGCTTGTGTGGGGCCCGCTGATGTGGGACCCGCTGATGTGGGACCCGTTTGTGTGGGACTCGCTTGTGTGGGGCCCGCTGGTGTGGGACCCGCTTGTGTGGGACCCGCTAATGTGGGATGCGCTTGTATTCAAAGAGAGAATAAGGACAGTCATCATTTCCTTTGTTTTTAAAATGGCCGGTAATGAGTATGTTTTTTTTTTGATTATTATTTTTTTTTATGGCATCCGATGCCATTTGTGATGATTGTTTTTATTTTTTTTTACGAAAAAATGAGAAAATGGGGAGGAAATGGGGGGACATGAGGGGGACAAAAAAACCCTCATTTTTCTCCCCTCATGAAGACTCATGATGAGTCTCGGACTCATGATGAGTCTCCCCCTGGTCTCTCGCATGAGGGGAGAACGAAGGAAAAAAAAAAAAAAAAAAGAAAATGGACAGTGGAGAAAAAGGGAGCAGAGGAGAAAAACCAGGGGAAAAAAGAAAAAAAAAAGAAGAAAATCGGCAGAGAGAGAGATCCGGCCAGTCATCTTCTCCGGCGAATTCCTTGCCGGAATCCGATCGCACATCTCTCATTACCAGTCACCTTCTTCATCTCCATCTACGCCACAAGCGTCTCAGATCCGGCGGATCTCCGGCAAATTTCTCCCTTCTTCGGTCAGTATCATCGGATTCCGTCGATTTTTACTACCTCCTGCAATGATTCCATCTCCGGCCAAGATCCGAGGTCTGCAAATCTGAAAGGAGAGAGGATCAAGCTGCTGATTTCAAATCTTTCCGAGCTTTGATCATTTTTTTTAAACTCGATTAGCAGTCCATGTAAGTAGTTTCTCTTGAATGTTTGTTTTTGTTCTTGAGTTTTATTTGGAGGCTTGAGTTGCTTGTGATTGTAGACACCCCGCTGATGTGTGGGGCCCGCTGATGTGGGACCCGTTGATGTGTGGGGCCCGCTGTGTGTGGGGCCCGCTGATGTGTGGGACCCGCTGATGTGTGGGGCCCGCTGCTGTGTGGGGCCCGCTGCTGTGTGGGGCCTGCTGATGTGTGGGGCCCGCTGTGTGTGGGGCCCGCTGATGTGTGGGGCCCGCTGATGTGTGGGGCCCGCTGGTGTGGGACCCGCTGACGTGTGGGGCCCGCTGACGTGTGGGGCCCGCTGATGTGTGGGGCCCGCTGCTGTGTGGGGCCCGCTGATGTGTGGGGCCCGCTGATGTGTGGGGCCCGCTGATGTGTGGGGCCCGCTGCTGTGTGGGGCCCGCTGCTGTGTGGGGCCCGCTGATGTGTGGGGCCCGCTATGTGTGGGGCCCGCTGTGTGTGGGGCCCGCTGATGTGGGGCCCGCTGTGTGTGGGACCCGCTGGTGTGGGACCCGCTGTGTGTGGGACCCGCTGTGTGTGGGAATCGCTGGTGTGGGGCCCGTTTGTGTGGGACCTGCTGACGTGGATTTCTTCTTTTTTTAGAGTCTGTCATAGAGAGTTTAGGATTCCGTCCTTCCATCTTTCAGAGTCAGTCTTCAGCATAGGAGTCAGTCCTTCAGTCTTTCAGGGGTCTGTCCTATCATCATAGGGGTTAGGATTCTGTTCATCCCCTCATCCAATCACGTGATTTTATTCACTCCTGCAAGGTATAGGATGCTGTCCAACCCTCGCAGAGTTGTTATTCTGTTCATTCCCCCCCGCAAAGCATAGGATGCTGTCCAACCTTTGCGGGATATCAGGAGTCTGTCCTCCCCTTGTGATGATAGGATTTTGTCCTCTTGTGTCGAAAAATTCAAAAACATTTGAAAAATCAAAAATCTCAAAAATCTCGAGTCATTAGAGTGTAGTTAGGAAAATCAGTCCGAACTACGGATGGCTTGATCCCTAGCTGAGGGGTACGTAGGCAGCTCAGGCGTGCTGCTGGCATCCTGAGTGCAGTCACCATTTTTGTAAATATTTCTCACCTTCCCGTCCGAACTACGGATGGCTTGATCCCTAGCTGAGGGGTACGTAGGCAGCTCAGGCGTGCTGCTGGCATCCTGAGTGCAGTCACCATTTTTGTAAATATTTCTCACCTTCCCGTCCGAACTACGGATGGCTTGATCCCTAGCTGAGGGGTACGTAGGCAGCTCAGGCGTGCTGCTGGCATCCTGAGTGCAGTCACCATTTTTTTTACACACCATTTTCACTTTCACTCTTTTTTATACCACTTTACCATTATTTCTCACATTTCCGTCCGAACTACGGATGGCTTGATCCCTAGCTGAGGGGTACGTAGGCAGCTCAGGCGTGCTGCTGGCACCCTGAGTTCAGTCACCATTTTTAGACACCATTTTTACACCCTTTCACCATTTTCAGTCACCATTTTTGTAAATATTTCTCACAACTTTCACCATTTTTCATAACTTCAAAACCTCCCAAAAATACAAAAAACTTCAAAACCTTTTCAAAAAGATCTTCCCCTAGAGTTAGGAGTCTGTCCTAGATATTTAGGGTGTTTTAGAGTTAGGAGTCGGTCTTGATTTGTATTGATGTGGTGTGTCATGTCGTGTGAGTGTCCCTAGAGTTAGGAGGCCTCGAGTCGATCGGTCAGACACTTAGTCGAACCGATGGCTAGACTAGGAAGCATATAGTCAGCCCATGGTTTTCTTTATGTTGCACAGCCTAGATACACATAGGATGTAGGGCCCACCTGCATTAGCTTAAGGCTAAACAACCTGCATTAGTTAGGACATATAGAGAGTCGTAAAAATCACAATCCACTTGAATTTAACCAATCGCACAAAAAGCTTTAAAAACTAGTCGAGTCTAGTTGATCGAGTCTAGGATAGCGGTCCTAGAGGTTTAGGCATTGTAGTTTAGCATAGGACACCGAACTACGTTGGCTCTGATTCTTCCCGAGGCCGGGATACGTAGTGCAGCTAGGATGGATGGCCATCCTGGTCCGAGTCAAGTCCTGCATTAGAATTTTAGGATTTGTCTTGTCGAGTCGTGTTGTGTTGTGTGTTTTGCTGTGTTTTCTTATTTTTATGTACAGATCTTATACCTTTAGCTGTAACATGCATGTGCTTGTCCACCAGAACTTAGACACCAATTAGGCATGTCACTCATAACCTAGCTATTCTTAGGCGACATATCTTTCATTTCTTTTGTGTGTGCTTCTTATTCATCTCCGAGACATGCATGATTAGCTAGACGTTATCTCGGAGATATTCGTTCCCATTTCGCATGATTTTCGCCCAAAACTCTTCAAAATTAATAATAAATGGCATAAGAGACCAGGTGCTAGCACTTGGGCGAATTGGGGGCGCCTAATCCCTTCCCCATTCGTCATCAGGCACGAACCCTATTTTATATCTCTGGTTATCCGTTGCAACAGAGCACAGCATGGGATCTAGGGCCCACTTCCTTGGATGGCGACTCTTTCTTTGTTTAAGGTGCGCCTCGAATCTGGGCTGGTCCCCGAATCGAGAGGTATCTCACTTTATATCGCCGCTCATGCTGTGAGGGGCACTCTTTCGAGGGTTCCTTGGTGGGGCTCTCCTTCACGTGGATGATCTAGAGAGACTCGCGCGGGGGCCCGTCCCCTCACGCCCGTCTCGGATCTGGTTCCACAGACTGGCGACTCTGCTGGGGATTTCTTGAAACATTGCCTAACTCTGTAAAAATGCCATTGTTACTAGTTTTGAAGAAATTTGGGTCAAAACCAAGTTAAATGAGAACTTTATCGTTAGAAATCCAGGGGCACCAAGTAGGTGCGTAAATAAAACAAGGGATTCACACACTGCACATCATGCATTGTCATATTCTTTATTTCTTTCATTATTTTCCTTATTGGCCTCAGGGAATAGATATGACGCGCACCAGATGGGAGCCGTTGTATCTATTTCCTAGCTATGCGCCGGAGCTGCAGCCGTAGACACTGGGTGTGCTGGTGTTCTACAGCAGCCGATGAGCAATGAACATACTCTGTATAATGCTGGGTGTGCTGGCGTTATACATCAAGGGTATGGTCATAGGCATAGTACCCTGCAGAAATGCCTGGGCCCTACTTTCATTTCATTATATTATGTATATATATTAGTTGCTCCCTTTAGAACCAAAATTAGGGAACCCTTGCTAGGACACTATATATATATGTACTCATATAGGACGAACATATGTTGCTTACACATGTGAAGCCTAGAGTTAGGAGCCTTGTCCGATTTGTAGACTAGGGTAGCTCACCTTGTGTGGCTACAACGCGGTCCTAGTACACTCATCAGTCTGTCACGAGTCGAGACCTCTTTGGCTCCGCTAGATCAGGTTAGGGCCGGTGCCCCTGGTTAGGATGTATATATATATATACATATTTGTTATTAGATTAGGGTTTACTTCCTAGTTAAGTTTTCCTTCATAATCATATCAATTATTCTTCTCTATCCATTCTGTGGATTATCATCAGATGCTTGGCTCTCTTAGCCATGATCTATCTCCCATGAGTCTGATCCTTTGATTGATCCTGATCAGACCGTGTTCCACATGTCGATTGTGAGTCTATCTTGCCATTATCATTATCGGAGTGTGTGTTCTTGCTGAGAACCCTGCTTTATCTTGACCATGACGGCATACTCTTCATGTTTAGTTGCTGAGACCCTCCTAGTATAGCCGTCATGCTGCCGATTCTTTTCAGAACCCTTGAACGTAATCATTATCCTTTTGGGTTCATTGACAAACTATGTGCTTACCTTACCACATCTCCTGGTATAGCCGTTATGCTGTCGAATTTTCTCCAAATACCTTGAGTGTGATCATCATCCTTTTTGGCTTGTTGACAAATCATGTACTTGCCGTACCACATCTTTATGTACAGTTGTTATGCTGTCGGATTTTACCCAACGGAAGGATGTATTGGTGCTACCTTTTGTCTCAACTTGCGCATTGCATTGCCATGTGATTAATTCTCATTGAGCTTAGTGTTTGTGGTGTCCATGAAAGGAGTCTTAGTCACTCGTCTGCCATCAACCCCAAAAGAGCTTTCATTTCTAAACTCGCTTGGTCTAGCCAGTCTGCTGTACCTTTTTCCTCTCACATTGCCCAGATGGCCGAGTACACTGAAAATCTCATCTTGACAGAAATGAGAGAGACGATGATGACATTCAAGACCTGATAGACAGGGATCCCCTCATTCTTCTTGAACTCAAGTGCTTCCAAGAACCCTACACCTAACCGTGTTGCACCTCCTACACCCACCATGGGAACCATTTCACCCATTCAACCCTTCATATATCTTACCACCTTTACCTGTACCACCTCTGGGCTGGAAAATGATTGGGAAGAAAAAAAAATGTCAGAGCTTGAACTCCTTGAAAACATTATACCAGAGAAAGCCTTGCCATTGTCAGGTGCTAAAGGACAATTTGAGCTGGATCAACAGAAACCAAAGAGGCCCTCTCTTCTGAGATTCTAACTCCAGGATTGCTCTCTCCAATCATTATCAATGAAGGCACGTTGTCCTTGAACTTTCAGCGCCAATCCGTTGCCTCCGATGAAGTGTCTCATCTTTGAAATTTGTTTGGAAGAGTGTATACCAACCCTCCTGTCAAAGTTGGTAAGCCTAACCATGTCAATATCAATTCTACGTACGTTGTGTTTATTGGTCTCTCTCATTGTGAACCAATGTCCAATCTTTTGTTGAATTTGATGGAGAGCCTATCGTGGCGCGTCAAAAATCAATGTATGTACTTCAAACATTCAATGCAACGCACATTTGATTCCAGTGTCGTCAGTATTCTTGTATATGTTCACTCTTGGATCTAATGTTAATAAACAAATTAAGACACCCTCCTCAGACGAGGATGCCGATGAAATTCTCCTCGAGATTTGAAAGCTGATCAAACGAGGGGAAGAGCGTCGAGCAAAGCCACTTGAAGATGAAATCGATACCGTGAATAGTGGTACCCAAATCCGAAACTCGGGAAATAAGGATTGGCAAAATCTCCCGAAGAGCGCAAAGAATCGATAAACCTATTTAGAGGGTTCAAAGAAGTGTTGCTTGGTCCTATGAGGATAAACCAGAAGCGTGCCTTGGCATCGTTCAATGTGAGTCACCCTCGGCTTCAGACAGGTCAAAAAAGCAAAAAATTCAAATGAGGAATACCAAACATCAAATGCAGTGAATGAAAAATTGAGAGAAGACTTTCGGACAACAAAGTCATGAGCATAGAGCATGAACCCCAAAAAGAATACTTGGGCTATACATTGCGATGGAATTTCAAGTTAAAGCGTTCCAGGCGTAGGGGCATTCCCCACATCCAAGCAAAAAAATAAAAATCAGAATGAACAAAGAAAAATAAGATAGAATCCAGAGAAGAAAGGAGAAGGGAGCATGCCCCACGTCAACTCCTCGAGAACGTCAGAATCGCAGGAAGCAGAGTCGATAAATGGATTGAAAATTTCAAAATCATCTTCAGCATTCATAGAAGACCCAGAGCCGTAGAATCCCAAATATCAGTGCGAGATCCCAAAGAAAAAGTGGGAATTCAATCAGTCTAGCTTGCACAGTGCAGATGAAGTCTTGCCAGGAAAAGCCGCCAGACTCCTCAAAAAAGAAAAGAAAAAAGAGAACAAGAGAAAAAGTTCAAAGCCATTGAACCTTGGCCATTCAAGAAGCTTGTATGCCAAAACATCAGAAGGCCATCCTTGGACGCCTGAGCCTTAAATGCCAGAATCCCAAGTTTTTTTAAAAAAAAAAAAAAAATCCTTTTGCAAACACCTTCGAGCCTCAACAAAATCAAACATTATTTTCAAGCATCCACAAACCAGGGGCATTTCGACCCGAACTACGCGGACCTGATCCCCAACTCTTCGGGGGTACGTAGGCAACTTGATCAATTTAGGTTCGGTCAAATCCTTGGGGATAAAAACTAAATCATCCCCTTTTCAAACTTTTGAAGCTAAAAAGCTAAACCATTCTTTGTTAAACCCAAAGCGAACTACGCGGATCTGATCCTCCATTTTTGGGGTACGTAGGTAGTCTGGCGAGACCAGATTCGATCCAAATCGTTTGAACTTCCGATATCTAACCCTTTTGAACCCAAGCCCGCCTAGAAAGTCCTTCTGGTGAACAAGCAGTGGTTCAAAGTCAAGAAGAAAAAATGATGGAGTTTGAAGACCCGCTAGGCTGAAAACCCGAGAGGGCGGTCTAGGCAAAATTTAGGGTCATTCACCCGCTAAGTTGACAACTGAAAAGTCGGCTTAGGCAAAAATTAGGGTATCAAGCCCGCTGGATTGAAAACCCGAAAGGGCGAACCAGGCAAAAGTTAGGGCAAGCGGTCCGTCAGATTGAAAACCTGAAAAGGCAATCTGGTCAATGGCAATGACTTCCAACGAAAAAGCGAATCATCAAGATGGAGAAACAGTCTTCAACCAGGGCAAAATCTCGGAGTCCAAGTAGTGCCAGCAAGATTACTTTAACATTCCTCTAAACTAGGGGTATTGAAACCGAGCAATCCGAAAGGGATAATAACCATGACGGAAACACCGAAAGAGGAGAGTAGTGCCTCTTGACATGGTCTTCGAAATACTCTAAGAGTGGCTAAGCCATACCCTTGAAAAATAACACATCAGATCCAAGAGTGAGTCGAAAGCGAGTCGAGTCCTTAAAGCAAAAAGAGTCTTCTTTGATTGAGTCCTTGGAAATCTGTTCCTCCTTCATATTTGTGTTCCCTTTCCTTGCAAAGTCCAAACTGTCGGGTGCTGGAAGAATGGGAGCGTGTCTTCCAAAATGCAAAGAAAATTCAGAGTAAATCCTGGTTTAGGTATCAGAAGGGGCGAGAGACATCTTATTCAAACCTACCAGAGACCTTAAGCCTCCAAAAGTGAGCAATGCGAAAGAAGGGATTTTCAGACTCAGCCATCATGGTTATTGTCCTATTCTCTCCATACAAAAGAACTTTGCATCCTTGAGCCTTCATGAAATGAAACATCTTTTCTTCAACCATCATTGTCCTGCCTCCTTAAAACTCCTGTCATGGAAACACAATATACTAGGGGCATCTTTTATGACTCGCGTCATAAAAGATGTCAAGCACACAAAGGCAATCAGTAATAAGGCCTCCAGCAAGTTAAGATAAGAGGGGTACGAGCACATCTCAAGCCAAACCTCTAAACTCCTCAGTTGATTCCACTATTCAGAAGAGTCAATTCTCCAAGAAAATCAGTTTCCCTAGCGAAGTCTAGAATGTGCTCACGCAGCCTTCAATCTCCAGCAGAATTCAGTTCTCTCAGAAGAAGTGGTCAATACTCAGAACCTCAGCAGATCATGTGAGCCTGGTCCTCAGTAAAGAACTCGCACTCCCATTTTCTCGGCAAGAGACAAAATAAATTTCAAAGGAATCAATCTGAATCAATAAATCAATCAATCAAAATCAAAAGAAATATCCATCCCTTCCAAAGTCCCCTGAGGCATCCCATACGTGTAAGACCCCTGAGGCATTCCATCCGTGTAAGACCCCTGAGGCATCCCATCCGTGTAAGACCCCTGAGGCATCCCATCTGTGTAAGACCCCTGAGGCATCATCCGTGTAAGACCCCTGAGGCATCATCTGTGTAAGACCCCTGAGGCATCCTATCCGTGTAAGACCCCTGAGGCATCCCATCTGTGTAAGACCCCTGAGGCATCATCCGTGTAAGTCTCCCTGAGAGCATCCAACCAAAGTCTCCCTGAGAGCACCTCACTAAAGTCTCCCTGAGAGCACCCAACCAAAGTCTCCCTGAGAGCACCTCACTAAAGTCTCCCTGAGAGCACCTCACTAAAGTCTCCCTGAGAGCACCTCACCAAAGTCTCCCTGAGAGCACCTCACTAAAGTCTCCCTGAGAGCACCCAACCAAAGTCTCCCTGAGAGCACCTCACTAAAGTCTCCCTGAGAGCACCTCACTAAAGTCTCCCTGAGAGCACCTCACCAAAGTCTCCCTGAGAGCACCCAACCAAAGTCTCCCTGAGAGCACCCGCACTAAAGTCTCCCTGAGAGCACCTCACCAAAGTCTCCCTGAGAGCACCTCACTAAAGTCTCCCTGAGAGCACCCACCCAAAGTCTCCCTGAGAGCACCCACCCAAAGTCTCCCTGAGAGCATTCAACCAAAGTCTCCCTGAGAGCACCTCACTAAAGTCTCCCTGAGAGCACCTCACCAAAGTCTCCCTGAGAGCACCCAACCAAAGTCTCCCTGAGAGCAACTCACTAAAGTCTCCCTTAGAGCACCCATTCCGCTGTTGTCAATCTGTCAAGATGCTGTCTTTTCAGATCCCGATTCAGGTTTGATCATGATGCTGTCTAATCATTCCGCTGTGTTCATCTGTCAAGATGCTGTCTTTTCAGATCCCGATTCAGGTTTGATCATGATGCTGTCTAATCATTCCGCTATATTCATCTGTCAAGATGCTGTCTTCTCAGATCCCGATTCAGGTTTGATCATGATGCTGTCTAATCATTCCGCTGTGTTCATCTGTCAAGATGCTGTCTTCTCAGATCCCGATTCAGGTTTGATCATGATGCTGTCTAATCATTCCGCTATGTTCATCTGTTAAGATGCTGTCTTCTCAGATCCCGATTCAGGTTTGATCATGATGCTGTCTAATCATTCCGCTATGTTCATCTGTCAAGATGCTGTCTTCTCAGATCCCGATTCAGGTTTGATCATGATGCTGTCTAATCATTCCGCTATGTTCATCTGTCAAGATGCTGTCTTCTCAGATCCCAATTCAGGTTTGATCATGATAACTGTCTAATCATTCCGCAACGTTCGTCTGTCAAGATGCTGTCTTCTCAGATCTCAATCCCGGTTTGATCATGATAACTGTCTAATCATTCCGCTTCGTTCATCTGTCAAGATGCTGTCTTCTCAGATCCCAGGTTTGATCATGATAACTGTCTAATCATTCCGCTTCGTTCATCTGTCAAGATGCTGTCTTCTCAGATCCCAATTCAGGTTTGATCATGATAACTGTCTAATCATTCCGCAACGTTCGTCTGTCAAGATGTTGTCTTCTCAGATCTCAATCCAGGTTTGATCATGATAACTGTCTAATCATTCCGCTTCGTTCATCTGTCGAGATGCTGTCTTCTCAGATCCCAGGTTTGATCATGATAACTGTCTAATCATTCCGCAACGTTCGTCTGTCAAGATGCTGTCTTCTCAGATCTCAATCCAGGTTTGATCATGATGCTGTCTAATCATTCCGCTGTGTTCATCTGTTAAGATGCTGTCTTCTCAGATCCCAATTCAGGAATGATCAAGATGCTGTCTAATCATTTCATTCTGCAATTTGTGAGAGTCTGTCTCACTCCCCCTTGAGAGTCCATCTCAGTTTTCTTTTCGAGATTCTGTCTCGTCAATCCATCTTATCATTCCCTCTCGATGAGAATCTGTCTCGTCGCGTCAATCCATCTTATCATTCCCTCTCGACGAGAATCTGTCTCGTCGATCCATCTCGTCACCCTCTTGCATCACTTCCGTTCGAAATCTTGGGCCAGTCAAAATGTGTTGTCTGCTCGGCTTTGGCTTTCGTGCGACAAGCACACTCTGCCAAAGAGGGGCATCTGTAGACACCCCATTTTGACAAGGCCCTAAACCTGCATATTCGAATAAAATCCCGAGGTCATGCGGAAAATGAATGAAATTAATCCGAGCAAAAGGGAATGTGTGGCCCGCTTGTGTGGGGCCCGCTGATGTGGGACCCGCTGATGTGGGACCCGTTTGTGTGGGACTCGCTTGTGTGGGGCCCGCTGGTGTGGGACCCGCTTGTGTGGGACCCGCTAATGTGGGATGCGCTTGTATTCAAAGAGAGAATAAGGACAGTCATCATTTCCTTTGTTTTTAAAATGGCCGGTAATGAGTATGTTTTTTTTTTTATTATTATTTTTTTTTATGGCATCCGATGCCATTTGTGATGATTGTTTTTATTTTTTTTTACGAAAAAATGAGAAAATGGGGAGGAAATGGGGGGACATGAGGGGGACAAAAAAACCCTCATTTTTCTCCCCTCATGAAGACTCATGATGAGTCTCGGACTCATGATGAGTCTCCCCCTGGTCTCTCGCATGAGGGGAGAACGAAGGAAAAAAAAAAAAAAAAAAGAAAATGGACAGTGGAGAAAAAGGGAGCAGAGGAGAAAAACCAGGGGAAAAAAGAAAAAAAAAAGAAGAAAATCGGCAGAGAGAGAGATCCGGCCAGTCATCTTCTCCGGCGAATTCCTTGCCGGAATCCGATCGCACATCTCTCATTACCAGTCACCTTCTTCATCTCCATCTACGCCACAAGCGTCTCAGATCCGGCGGATCTCCGGCAAATTTCTCCCTTCTTCGGTCAGTATCATCGGATTCCGTCGATTTTTACTACCTCCTGCAATGATTCCATCTCCGGCCAAGATCCGAGGTCTGCAAATCTGAAAGGAGAGAGGATCAAGCTGCTGATTTCAAATCTTTCCGAGCTTTGATCATTTTTTTTAAACTCGATTAGCAGTCCATGTAAGTAGTTTCTCTTGAATGTTTGTTTTTGTTCTTGAGTTTTATTTGGAGGCTTGAGTTGCTTGTGATTGTAGACACCCCGCTGATGTGTGGGGCCCGCTGATGTGGGACCCGTTGATGTGTGGGGCCCGCTGCTGTGTGGGGCCCGCTGTGTGTGGGGCCCGCTGTGTGTGGGGCCCGCTGCTGTGTGGGGCCCGCTGTGTGTGGGGCCCGCTGATGTGTGGGACCCGCTGATGTGTGGGGCCCGCTGCTGTGTGGGGCCCGCTGCTGTGTGGGGCCTGCTGATGTGTGGGGCCCGCTGTGTGTGGGGCCCGCTGATGTGTGGGGCCCGCTGATGTGTGGGGCCCGCTGGTGTGGGACCCGCTGACGTGTGGGGCCCGCTGACGTGTGGGGCCCGCTGATGTGTGGGGCCCGCTGCTGTGTGGGGCCCGCTGATGTGTGGGGCCCGCTGATGTGTGGGGCCCGCTGCTGTGTGGGGCCCGCTGCTGTGTGGGGCCCGCTGATGTGTGGGGCCCGCTATGTGTGGGGCCCGCTGTGTGTGGGGCCCGCTGATGTGGGGCCCGCTGTGTGTGGGACCCGCTGGTGTGGGACCCGCTGTGTGTGGGACCCGCTGTGTGTGGGACTCGCTGGTGTGGGGCCCGTTTGTGTGGGACCTGCTGACGTGGATTTCTTCTTTTTTTAGAGTCTGTCATAGAGAGTTTAGGATTCCGTCCTTCCATCTTTCAGAGTCAGTCTTCAGCATAGGAGTCAGTCCTTCAGTCTTTCAGGGGTCTGTCCTATCATCATAGGGGTTAGGATTCTGTTCATCCCCTCATCCAATCACGTGATTTTATTCACTCCTGCAAGGTATAGGATGCTGTCCAACCCTCGCAGAGTTGTTATTCTGTTCATTCCCCCCCGCAAAGCATAGGATGCTGTCCAACCTTTGCGGGATATCAGGAGTCTGTCCTCCCCTTGTGATGATAGGATTTTGTCCTCTTGTGTCGAAAAATTCAAAAACATTTGAAAAATCAAAAATCTCAAAAATCTCGAGTCATTAGAGTGTAGTTAGGAAAATCAGTCCGAACTACGGATGGCTTGATCCCTAGCTGAGGGGTACGTAGGCAGCTCAGGCGTGCTGCTGGCATCCTGAGTGCAGTCACCATTTTTGTAAATATTTCTCACCTTCCCGTCCGAACTACGGATGGCTTGATCCCTAGCTGAGGGGTACGTAGGCAGCTCAGGCGTGCTGCTGGCATCCTGAGTGCAGTCACCATTTTTGTAAATATTTCTCACCTTCCCGTCCGAACTACGGATGGCTTGATCCCTAGCTGAGGGGTACGTAGGCAGCTCAGGCGTGCTGCTGGCATCCTGAGTGCAGTCACCATTTTTTTTACACACCATTTTCACTTTCACTCTTTTTTATACCACTTTACCATTATTTCTCACATTTCCGTCCGAACTACGGATGGCTTGATCCCTAGCTGAGGGGTACGTAGGCAGCTCAGGCGTGCTGCTGGCACCCTGAGTTCAGTCACCATTTTTAGACACCATTTTTACACCCTTTCACCATTTTCAGTCACCATTTTTGTAAATATTTCTCACAACTTTCACCATTTTTCATAACTTCAAAACCTCCCAAAAATACAAAAAACTTCAAAACCTTTTCAAAAAGATCTTCCCCTAGAGTTAGGAGTCTGTCCTAGATATTTAGGGTGTTTTAGAGTTAGGAGTCGGTCTTGATTTGTATTGATGTGGTGTGTCATGTCGTGTGAGTGTCCCTAGAGTTAGGAGGCCTCGAGTCGATCGGTCAGACACTTAGTCGAACCGATGGCTAGACTAGGAAGCATATAGTCAGCCCATGGTTTTCTTTATGTTGCACAGCCTAGATACACATAGGATGTAGGGCCCACCTGCATTAGCTTAAGGCTAAACAACCTGCATTAGTTAGGACATATAGAGAGTCGTAAAAATCACAATCCACTTGAATTTAACCAATCGCACAAAAAGCTTTAAAAACTAGTCGAGTCTAGTTGATCGAGTCTAGGATAGCGGTCCTAGAGGTTTAGGCATTGTAGTTTAGCATAGGACACCGAACTACGTTGGCTCTGATTCTTCCCGAGGCCGGGATACGTAGTGCAGCTAGGATGGATGGCCATCCTGGTCCGAGTCAAGTCCTGCATTAGAATTTTAGGATTTGTCTTGTCGAGTCGTGTTGTGTTGTGTGTTTTGCTGTGTTTTCTTATTTTTATGTACAGATCTTATACCTTTAGCTGTAACATGCATGTGCTTGTCCACCAGAACTTAGACACCAATTAGGCATGTCACTCATAACCTAGCTATTCTTAGGCGACATATCTTTCATTTCTTTTGTGTGTGCTTCTTATTCATCTCCGAGACATGCATGATTAGCTAGACGTTATCTCGGAGATATTCGTTCCCATTTCGCATGATTTTCGCCCAAAACTCTTCAAAATTAATAATAAATGGCATAAGAGACCAGGTGCTAGCACTTGGGCGAATTGGGGGCGCCTAATCCCTTCCCCATTCGTCATCAGGCACGAACCCTATTTTATATCTCTGGTTATCCGTTGCAACAGAGCACAGCATGGGATCTAGGGCCCACTTCCTTGGATGGCGACTCTTTCTTTGTTTAAGGTGCGCCTCGAATCTGGGCTGGTCCCCGAATCGAGAGGTATCTCACTTTATATCGCCGCTCATGCTGTGAGGGGCACTCTTTCGAGGGTTCCTTGGTGGGGCTCTCCTTCACGTGGATGATCTAGAGAGACTCGCGCGGGGGCCCGTCCCCTCACGCCCGTCTCGGATCTGGTTCCACAACAGTGACATTGAAATCGAAGGCGAGCAAATTGGAGAAACAAGAGAAAGAAGCTTAGATGGCAGATAAAAGCCAGGTGAGTCCACAATACAGCCAGAAACAGGGTATCAATAAATTGGAGTCCCAAGTTCAGTCTCAAGGTTCAAGTGTATCTCGAAATACATCTACTTGATATGAAGGCAGGGTTAGCAGGTCAGGTAAGAAGAGTAAAAAGAGGCCTATTTGCCGTAAATTACAACAAAAGTCAGATGACCCTTCTGCATTAGAAAGAGATAGAAATTGTACCATTATTTCCTCATGAGAAATTAAAGACAACACCTAGAGACTATAGAATAATCCCAAACTGGACATAGTTTATTATTTCAGTCATCACATCTTTAAGTCATATGCTTTAAACATCATATATATAAAACAACATCTAATGCAATCATAATTATGTAGTCAATCAAAATTAACAGTGAAATCACTCTTGATAATGTAATGAAAAGATCAACTAGCTAAAAACCCAAAGAATTAGTAAGATCTAAAGCTTTAAAATAGTCTCTGGATTTCGGAGAACGAAAAAGAAAACAAATACCTAGGAGTAAGGTAGGGAAAGATCCAACTCATTGCTGGAATCACAAGATTGTTCAACTCATATGAAATTACAGGGAACTATACATGAGGAAATGAAATCAAAGAGATTCAACAAGTTTATAAAGTATTCCAACAACATATCTGGAACTCCAATAGATAAATAAATAAATAAAACTAAGAATAAATTCAAAATCTGCACATTACTGGTTCCGTACTTTTTATGGTCATTACACAAGAATTATCGTGAAAGATCTCCACATGTCTCAAAACAAAATCACCATTGTACACTCTCAACAATCATCAGAGAAATCACCTAATAATTAACAAAATGAAATGAAATTTGAAGAAATCAAAGAACAATGACTTGATCTCGAAATATTGATGCGAAAACTACTTCGATACACACACAAACAAATACGCAGATCTAGCCTATGAACCAAACACTTTTAGGAATAATTATACAATCCACAAACCAAGACAAGAACAAAATAATACCTGAGTTTCTTGTATTTTCACAACAATCAGCACCTTTTCCCCTTGCTTTCCTTTCTTATTTCAAATTTACAATCCTCTTTTCAAAGCTCCAGATCAATCAGATCCCAAATTCTAACCACCTGACCAAATTCCAATGAAATCACCAGATCTAGCTAATTATTTATGAAGAAAACATGGCTAGATCTGGATCATAAACGATCGGATCTAAAGAATTTTCAAATTAAAGTTTCAGATCTGAGAACCTGGCCGAAAAATCTTTGGAGCTTGACCGAGGAAAATGGAGTCTGCCGGATTTTAGGATCGCAATGGCCGGATCTAGGATTTCGCAACTCGGACCTAAAGTTTAAAGGATAGAAACAAGGTTTAGATGAGATAGAAAGAGAAGATAATGACAGTAGAACTTGAAGAAGAAGATAATAAATGATTTAATGGGGGAAATCGACTGACCGGAGAGGATCGGAGATCGGAAATAACTGGAATCTGGCAAATCTGATCTGAGAAGACGATCGAAGGGATAGATCTGGAAATTTCAACTTCTCTCTCTCTCTCTGAATTTCCAACGAAGAAATCTCAGATATCCTTCTTAATCTCTTTTTAGATCTTTCGACGGAATATGACCGGAGCTTTTAGGAGTAGATGATCGGAGAAGACGATCGGAGGGGAGGAAAACCCAAATTTTTTTTTATTTCTCTGCTTCTTTTCACGAGAAAATGAACAGTGATCTTTCTCTTTTTGATTTTTTGTTTATATATAAAAAAATGCTGATATTCGCACCCTCACTTGATGAGGCGCGCGGAAAAGGATGAGGCGCCCCCGCCACTTTTGTCCTATTCGGCCCGGGCGCGCCCATCGCAGGATAAATCGCCCTCCTTCTCAACTTTATATTTAATGGCTTTATAAATACACCCCCCGGTGCAGATAAATTCGCCCCCCTTTTGGCCTGCACGCGCTCACTCTCCTGGCTCGTTCGTTGAGCAAACGCGCTCGGATCTCGACGAAATTTTACGGAGACCTACAGGAGACCTTAAGCTACCCTAGGGTTCAATTTAGGACCCCAGCTCACTGATTTGGCAAGGTTTCACATCAACGCTACGAATTTGGGTCCGGTCAAAATGGGGTGTCTACAGGAGCTTTTAGGTAAGTTATGGGATGAGGATGAGAATTGAAAAAATAGAAAGTTTCTGATTTTAGAAATTTTATAAAACATACATCTTTTAGACATAGAAAACCTTACAGATGCTGTAAAGATGCTTTTAGCCAAGTTTTGAGATTATGATGAGATGATGTTGAAAATTAGATTTAGTTGACGCAAGATGGAGATTGAAAAAATAGAAAGTTTCTTAATTTAGAAACTTTATAAGACATCTATCTTTTAGACATAAGAAACCCTAAAGATAGTGTTAAGGAGCTTTTAGCCAAGTTTTGGGATGAGGAAGAGATGAAGTTGAATCTTAAATTTAGTTGATGAAGGATGGAGATTGAAGAAATAGAAAGTTTCTTATTTTAGAAACTTTACAAAACATTCATCTTTTTGACATAGGAAACCCTAGAGATGGTGTGAAGGAGCTTTGAGCCAAGTTTTGGGATGAGTTAGCGATCGTATTGAATCTTAAATTTAGTTGATTAAGGATGGCAAAAAAATAAAGAGTTTCTTATTTTAGAATTTTTATAAAACATCTATCTTCTAAACATATGAAACCATAGGAGATGGTGTCAATGTGCTTTTAGCCAAGTTTCAATATTAGGATGAGATGGTATTGAATCTTAGATTTAGTTGATGAAGGATGAAGATTGAAAAAACAGAAAGTTTCTAATCTTAGAAACTTTATAAAACATCCATCTTTTAGACATAGAAAACCCTCTAGATGGTGTCAAGGGGCTTTTAGACAAGTTTTGAGATGAGGATTAGATGATACTGAATCTTAGATTGAGATGATGAAGGATGGAGATTGGAAAAAAATAAAGTTTCTTATTTTTGAAACTTTAAAAAATATCCATCTTTTAGACATAGGAAACCCAAGTGATGGTGTCAAAGAGCTTTTAGCTAAGTTTTGGGATGAGGATGAGATGGAGTGAAGGAGTTTTTAGCCAAGTTTTGGGATAAGAATGAGACGGTATTGAATCTTAGATTTATTTGTTGAATGATAGAGATGGAAAAAATAAAAAGTATCTTATTTTAGAAACTTTGTAAAACACCAATCTTTTACACTTAGTAAACCCTAGAAATGGTGTCAAGTAGCTCTGAGCCAAGTTTTGGGATGAATTAGCGATGGTATTTATTCTTAGATTTAGTTGATGAAGGGTGGGGAAAAAATAAGAAGTTTCTTATTTTAGAAACTTTATAGAACATCTATCTTTTCGACTTATAAAATCCTAGAGATTGTGTCAAGGAGCTTTTAGCCAAGTTTTGAGATGAAGATGCAATGGTAATTAATCTTAAATTTAGTTGATGAAGGATGGAGAATGAAAAAACAGAAAGTTTCTAATTTTAGAAACTTTATAAAACATCCAACTTTTAGACATAGAAATCCTAGAGAAGCTGTGAAAGTGCTTTTAGCCAAGTTTTGAGATAAGGATGAGATGATATTGAATCTTAGATTTAGTTGACGCATGATGGAGATTGAAAAAGTAGAAAGTTTCTTAATTTATAAACCTTATAAGACATTAATCTTTTAGACATAGGAAACCTTAGAGAAAGTGTCAAGGGGCTTTTAGCCAAGTTTTGGGATGGGCATGATAGGGTATTGAATCTTAGAATTAGTTGATGAAGGATTGAGGTTGAAGAAATAGAAAGTTTCTAATTTTAAAATATTTACAAAACATTCATCACTCAGCAACTAAACCCTAGGTGTCAAGGAGCTTTGACCCAAGTTTTGAGAGGAGAATGAGAGGGCACTGAATCTTGGATTTAATTGCTGAAGGATGGAGATTGAAAAAATAAAAAGTTTCTTATTTTAGAAACTTTATAAAATATCAATCTTGTACACTTAGTTAACCCTAGAGATGGAGATTGAAAAAATAGAGAGTTTCGTATTTTAGAAACTTTATAAAACATCAATCTTTTACATCTAGTAAATCCTAGAGACGCTGTCAAGGAGCTTTTAGACTGATCTTCTATACTATTGAAACTCTACAGATGACGTCAACGAGCTTTTAGCCAAGTTTTGAGATGAGAATCAGAGGGTAATGAATCTTAGATTTAGTTGATAAAAGATGGAGATTGAAAAAATAGAAAATTTCTTATTTTAGAAACTTTATAAACCATCCATCTTTTAGACATATGAGACCCTATAGATGGTGTCAAGGAGCTTTTAGCCATGTTATGGGATGAAGATAAGATGATTTTGAATCTTTGATGTAGTTAATGAGAAATGGAGATTGAAAAAATAGAAAGTTCCTAATTTTAGAAACTTTAAAAAACATCCACCTTTTACACATAGGAAACCCTAGAGATGGTAACAAGGAGGTTTGAGCCATGTTTTGTGATGAATTACCGATAGTATTGAATCTTAAAGTTAGTTGATGAAGGATGTCAAAAAAATAAATAGTTTCTTATTTTAGAAACTTTATAGAAAATCTATCTTTTAGACATATGAAAACCTAGGAGATGGTGTCAAGGAGCTTTTTGGCAAGTTTTGATACGAGGATGATATGGTATTGAATCTTAGATTAAGTTGATGAAGGATGGAGATTAGAAACCTTATAAAATATCCATCTTTTTGACATCGGAAACCCTCTAGACGGTGTCAAGGATTTAGCTAAGTTTTGAGTTGAGGATTAGATGTTATTGAATCTTAGATTGAGCTGATGAATGATGGAGATTGAAAAAATATAAAGTTTCTAATTTTAGAAACTTTATAAAACATCCATCTTTTATACATAAGAAACCCTAGAGATGGTGTGAAGGAGCTTTTTGCCAAGTTTTGAGAAGAGGATGAGAGGGTATTGAATCTTAGATTTAGTTGATGTGCTTTTAGCAAAGTTTTGTGATGATGATGAGATGATATTGAATCTTAGATTTAGTTGATGAATGATGGAGATTCACAAAATAGAAAGTTTCTTATTTTACAAACTTTATAAAACATCCATCTTTTATGGTATTGATGAGATGATGTCAACGAGCTTTTAGCCAAGTTTTGGGAAGAGAATGAGAGGGTACTAAATCTTACATTTAGTGGATGAAGGATGGAGATTGAAAAGACAGAAAGTTTTTGATTTTTGAAACTTTATAAAACATTCATCTTTTAGACATAGGAAACACTAGAGATGGTGTCAATGAGGTTTTATCCATCTCATCCTCATCCCAAAACATGGCTAGGTTCCTCGTCACCTTCTCTAGGATTTACTAAGGGTAAAAGATTGATGAAGTTTCTAAAATAAGAAACTTTCTATTTTTAAAATCTTCAACTTTCACCAACTAAATCTAAGATTCAGTATTATCTTATCCTCATCTCAAAACTTGGCTAAAAGCTCCTTGACACAATCTCTAGGGTTTCCTATGTCTAAACAATGGACGTTTTATAAAGTTTCAAAAAACAAACCTTTCTATTTTTTCAATCTCCATCTTTCATCAGCTAAATCTAAGATTCAACACCATCTCATCATCATCCCAAAACATGCCTAAAAGATCATTGACACCATCTCTAGGTTCTCTTATGTCTAAAAGATGGATGTTTTATAAACTTTCTAAAATAAGAAACTTTTTATTTTTTCAACCTCCATCCTTTATCAACAAAATCTAAGATTCAATACCATCTCATCTTCATCTCAAAATATGGCTAAAAGCCCCTTACACCATCTCTAGGACATTCTATGTCTAAAAGATTAATGTTTTATGAAGTTTCTAAAATAAGAAACTTTCTATTTTTTCAATCTCCATCGTTCATCAAGTTAATCTAAGATTTAAACCATCTCATCATCATCCCAAAAGCTAGGTAAAAGCTATTTGACACGATCTCTAGGGTCTCCTATGTCTAAAAGATGGATGTTTTATAAAGTTTCTAAAATAAGAAACTTTCTACTTTTTCATTCACCATCCTCTATCAACTAAATCTAAGATTCAAAACCATCTCATTCTCTTCTTAAAACTTGGCTAAAAGCGCAATGACACCATCTCTAGAGTTTCCTATGTCTAAAAGATGAATGTTTTACAAAGTTTCTAAAATAAGAAACTTTATATTTTTTTAATCTCCATCCTTCATCAACTCAATCTAAGATTCAAAATCATCTCATCATCAACCCAAAACTTGGCTAAAAGCCCCTTGACACGGTTCTCAAGGGTCTCTTATGTATAAAAGATGAAAGTTTTATAAAATTTCTAACATAAGAAACTTTCTATTTTTTCAATCTACATCCTTTACAACTAAATCTATTATTTAATACCATCTCATCTTCATCTCAAACCTTGGCAAAAAGCCCTTTGACACCATCTTTAGGGTATCCTATGTGTAAAAGATGGACTTTTTATAAAGTTTCTAAAATAAGATTCAATACCATCTCATCCTCATTTCAAAACATGGCTTAAATCTCCTTTACACCAACTCTAAGGTTTACTAAGTCTAAAAGATTATTGTTTTATAAAGTTTCTAAAATAAGAAACTTTCTATTTTTTCAATCTCCATCCTTCTTCAACTAAATCCATGATTCATTACCCTCTCATTCTCATCTCAAAGCACGGCTAAAAGCTCGTTGACATCATCTCTAGGGTTTCTTATGTCTAAAAGATAGATGTTTTAGAATGGTTATAAAATAAGAAACTTTCTATTTTTCACTCTCCATCCTCCATCAACTAAATCTAAGATACAATATCATTTCATCCTCATCCCAAAACATGACTAAAAGCTCCTTGACACCTGTCTCCAGGGTCTCTTATGTCTAAAAGATTGATGTTTTGTAAAGTTTCTAAACTAAGAAACTTTCTATTTTTTCAATCTCCATCCTTCATCAACTAAATCGAAGATTAAATACCATCTCATCCTCATCTCAAAACTTGGCTAAAAGCTCATTCACACCATCTTTAGGGTTTCATATGTCTAAAAGACGGACGTCGTATAAAATTTCAAAAATAAGAAACTTTCTATTTTTTCAATCTCAATCATTCATCAACTAAATCTAAGATCCAATTCCCTCCCATTCTCATCCCAAAACTTGGATAAAAGTTCGTTGACATCATCTCTAGGGTTTCCGACGTCTAAAAGAATAATGGTTTTTAAAGTTTCTAAAATAAAAAATTTCAATTTTTTCAAACTCCATTATTCATCAACTAAATCTAAGATTGAACATCGTCTCATCCTCATCTCAAAACATCAGTAAAATTCCTCGACACCGTCTCTAGGGACTCTTATGTCTAAAAGATGGATGTTTTATATAGTTTCTAAAGTAAGAAACTTTTTATTTTTTCAATCTCCATCCTTTATCAACTAAATCTAAGATTCATTACCATCTCATTCTCATCTCAAAACTTGGCTAAAAGCTCCTTCACACCATCTCAAGGGTTTCTTACGTCTAAAAGATTGGTGTCTTACAAAGTTTCTAAAATAAGAAACTTTCTATTTTTTTAATCTCCATCATTCATCAACTAAATCTAAGATTCAATATTATCTCATCCTCATTCCAAAACATGGCTAAAAGCTCCTTGACACCATGACTAGGGTTTACTAAGTCTAAAAGATTGATGTTTTGTAAAGTTTCTAAAATAAGAAACTTTCTTCTTTTCAATCTCCATCTTTAATCAACTAAATCTAAGATTCAATACCCTCTAATTCTCAACCCAAAACTTGGCTAAAAGCTCTTTGACATCATCTCTAGGGTTTCAATACCGTAAAAGATGGTCGTTCATCAAGTAGCTCATCTCAAAACTTGGTTAAAAGCTCATTCACACCATCTATAGGATCTCTTATGTCTAAAAGCTGGATGTTTTATAAAGTTTCTAAAACGAGAAACTTCCTATTTTTTCAATCTCCATCCTTTATCGAATAAATCTAAGATTCATTACTATCTAATCCTCATCTCAAAACATGGCAAAAAGCGCTTTGACAACATCTCTAGGGTTTACCAAGTGTAAAAGATTGATGTTTTATAATGTTTCTAAAATAAGAAACTTTTTATTTTTTCAATCTCCATCCTTTAGCAACAAAATCTAAGCTTTAATACCATCTCATTCTTAACTCAAAACTTGGCTAAAAGCTCATTTACACAATCTCTAGGGTTTCTATGTCTTGAAGATGGATGTTTTAAAAAGTTTCTAAAATAAGAAACTTTAAATTGTTTCTATCTCCATCATTCATCAGCTAAATTTAAGATTCATTACCCTCTCAATCTCTAGGGTTTCAATACTATAAAAGATGCTCCTTCACTCATCTCTAGGGTCTCCTATGTCTAAAAGAATTATGTTTTATAAAGTTTCTAAATTAAGAAGCTTTTTATTATTTCAATCTTCATCTTTTATCAACTATATCTAAGATTCAATCCCATCTCATCCCCAACTAAAAATTTGGCTAAATGCTCCTTAACACAATCTCGAGGGTTTCCTTTGTCAAAAGGATTGATATTTTATAAAGTTTCTAAAATAAGAAACTTTTTATTTCTACAATCTCTATCCTTCAGCAACTAAATCTAAGATTCAATACCCTCTGATTCTAATCTCAAACCTTGAGAAAAAAGTCCTTAGCACCATCTCTAGGGTTTCTTATGTCCAAAAGATGGATGTTTTATAAAGTTTCTAAAATAAGAAGCTTAGTATTTTTTCAATCTCCATCCTTAATCAACTAAATATAAGATTCAATACCCTCTAATTCTCAACCCAAAACGTAGCTACAAGTTGGTTGACATCATCTCTAGGGTTTCAATACCATAAAAGGTGCTCCTTTATCAACTAAATCTAAGTTTCAATACCATCTCATCCTCACCTCAAAACATGGCTAAAAGCTCCTTGACACCATCTCTACGGTCTCCTATGCCTAAAAATGAATGTTTTGAAAAGTTTCTAAAATAAGAAACTTTATATTTTTTCAATCTTCTTAATTTATCAACCAAATCTAAGATTTGAATACCATCTGATCCTGATCTCAAAACTTGGCAAAAAGCTTATTAACACAATCTCAAGGATTTCCTACGTCTAAAAGATTGATGTTTTATAAAGTTTCTAAAATAAGAAACTTTATATTTCTTCAATCTCGATCCTTCATCAACTAAATCTAAGATTCAATAGCACCTAATCATCACCTCAAGATTTTGCTAAAAGCTCTTTGACACCTTCTCTAGGGTTTACTAAGTATAAAAGTTTGATGTTTTTATTTTTTCAATCTCCATCATTCAGCAACTAAATCTAAGATTCAGTACCCTCTTATTCTCATCTCAAAACTTTGTTAAAAGCTCCTTGACACCATCTCTAGAGTTTCCAATGTCTAAAAGATGGATGTTTTATAAAGTTTCTAAAATAAGAAACTTTTTGTTTCTACATTCTCTATCCTTCAGCAACTAAATCTAAGATTCAATACCCTCTCATTCTAATCTCAATCCTTGAGAAAAAAGTCATTGCCTCCATCTCTAGGGTTTCTTATGTCCAAAAGTTTGATGTTTTATAAAGTTTCTAAAATAAGAAGCTTTTTATTTTTTCAATCTCCATCCTTCATCAACTAAATATAAGATTCAATACCCTCTAATTCTGAACCCAAAACGTAGCTACAAGTTGGTTGACATCATCTCTAGGGTTTCAATACCATAAAAGGTGCTCCTTCATCAACAAAATCTAAGTTTCAATACCATCTCATCCTCACCTCAAAACATGGCTAAAAGTTCCTTGACACCATCTCTACGGTCTCTTATGGCTAAAAATGGATGTTTTGAAAAGTTTCTAAAATAAGAAACTTTCTATTTTTTCAATCTTCTTAATTTATCAACCAAATCTAAGATTTGAATACCATCTCATCCTGATCTCAAAACTTGGCAAAAAGCTTATTAACACAATCTCGAGGATTTCCTACGTCTAAAAGATGGATGTTTTATAAAGTTTCTAAAATAAGAAACTTTCTATTTTTTCAATCTCCATCCTTCATCAGCTAAATCTAAGATTCAATACCATCTCATCATCAATCCAAAACTTGGCTAAAATCTCATTGACACAATCTCTAGGGTCAACTATGTCTAAACGATGGATGTTATATAAACTATATAAAATAAGAAACTTTCTATATTTTCAATCTCCATCCTTTATCAACAAAATCCAAGATCCAATACCATCACATCCTCATCTCAAAACTTGACTAAAAGCTCTTTAACACCATCTCTAGGATTTCCTATGTCTAAAAGATGGATATTTTATAAAGTTTCTAGAAGAAGAAACTTTCTATTTTTTCAATCTCCATCTTTCATCAACTAAATGTAAGATTTAAAACCATCTCATCATGATACCAAAACTTGGCTAAAAACTCTTTGACACCATCTCCAGAGTCTCATATATCTAAATGGATATTTTAGAGTTTCTAAACTAAGAAAGTTTCTATTTTTTTCATTCAATATCCTCTATCAACTAAATCTAAGATTTAATACCATCTCATCCTCTTCTCAAAACTTGAATAAAAGCTTCTTTACACCATATCTATAGTTTTCTGTATCTAAAGATGGATGCTTTATAAAGTTTCTAAAATAAGAAACTTTGTAATTTTTCAATCTCCATCCTTCATCAACTCAATCTAAGATTCAAAACCATCTCATCATCAACCCCAAACAAGGCTAAAGCCCCTTGACACCATCTCAAGGGTCTCTTATGTCTAAAAGATGGATGTTTTAAAAAGTTTCTAAAATAAGAAACTTTCTATTTTTTCAATCTTCATCCTTTATCAACTAAATCGAAGATTTAATTCCATCTCATCATCTCAAAACTTGGGTAAAAGCTGTTTCACATGATCTTTAGGGTTTCCGATGTGTAAAAGATGGACGTTTTATAAAGTTTATAAAATAAAAAACTTTCTATTTTTTCAATCTCCATCCTTTATCAACTGAATCTAAGATTCAATACCATCTCATCTTCATCTCAAAACTTGGCTAAAAGTTCCTTTACACCAATCTAAGGTTTATTAAGTCTAAAAGATTTATGTTTTATAAAGTTCCTAAATTAAGACTATTTTTTCAATCTCTATCCTTCATCAACAAAATCTAAAATTCAATACCCTCTCATTCTCATCCCAAAAGTTGGCTAAAAGCTCATTGACATCATTTCTAGGTTTTCCTATGTCTAAAAGATTGATGTTTTATAAAGTTTCTAACATAAGACACTTTCTATTTTTTCAATCATTATCCTTCATCACCTAAATCTAAGATTAAATATCATCTCATCCTCAACCCAAAACTTGGCTAAATGCTCATTGACACCGTCTCCAGGGTCACCTATCTCAAAAAGTTTCTAATTTGGCTAAATGTTTTATAAAGTTTCTAATTTAAGAAACATTCTATTTTCTCAATCTCCATCCTTAATCAACTAAATCTAAGATTAAATACCATCACATCTTAATCTTAAAATTTCGTTAAAAGCTCCTTGACACCATCTCTAGGGTTTCCTATGTCTAAAAGATGGATGTCTTACAAAGTTTCACAAATAAGAAACTTTCAATTCTTTCAATCACTATCCTTCATCAACTAAATCTAAGATTAAATTTCCTCTCATTCTCATCATAAAACTTGGCTAAAAGCTCGTTAGTCTCATCTTTAGGGTTTCATATGTCTACAAGATTGATGTTTTATAAAGTTTCTAAAATAAGAAACTTTTATTTTCCAATCTCCATCTTTCGTCAACTAAATCTAAGATTCAGAATCATCTCATCCTCATTCTAAAACATGGCGAAAAGCTCCTTAACACCAAGTCTAGGATTTACTAAGTCTAAAAGATTTATGTTTTATATAGTTTCTAAAATAAGAAACTTTCTATTTTTTCAATCTCCATCCTACCTCAACTAAATCTAAGATTCAAAACAATCTCATCCTCATTTCAAAACTTTGCTAAAAGCTTCTTGACACTATCTCTAGAGTTTCCTACGTCTAAAAGATGGATATCTTACAAAGTTTCTAAATGAAAAAACTTTCTGTTTATTTAATATCCGTCCTTTATCAACTAAAATCTAAGATTCAATATCATCTCATCCTCATCTCAAAATTTGGCTAAAAGCTCATTTACACCATCTCTAGGGTTTCCTATGTCTAAAAGACGGATGTCTTACATAGTTTCTAAAATAACAAACATTTTATTTTTTCAATCTCCATCATTCATCAACAAAATCTAAGATTGAATTTCATCACATCCTCATTCTAAAACATGGCTAAAAGCTCCTTTACACCAAATATAGGGTTTACTAAGTTTAAAACATTGATGTTTTATAAAGTTTCTAAAATACGAAACTTTATATTTTTTCAATCTCCATCCTTCATCAACAAAATCTAAGATTCAATATAATCTCATCCTCATTTCAAAACATGGCTAAAATCTCCATCACACCATCTCTATTGTTTTGTATGTCTAAAAGATGTATGTCTTACAAAGTTTCTAAAATAAAAAACTTTCTATTTTTTTTAATTTTCATCAGTTATCAACTAAATCTAAGATTCATTACCCTATCATTCTCATCTCAAAACTTGGTTAAAAGGTCATTGACAACATCTCTAGAGTTTCCTATGTCTAAAAAATGGATGTTTTATAAAGTTTATAATTTTTCAATCTCCGTCCTTAATCAAATAAATCTAACATTCAATTCCATCTAATCATAATCTCAAAACTTAACTAAAAGCTCATTGACACCATCTTTAAGGTTTACCAAGTCTAAAAGATTAATATTTTATAAAGTTTCTAAAATAAGAAACTTTCTATTTTTTCAATCTCCATCCTTTATCAATTAAATCTAAGATTCAATACCGTCTCATCCTAATCTCAAAACTTGGCTAAAAGCTCCTTCACACCATCTCTACGGTTTCCTATGTCTAAAAGATGGATGTCTTACAAAGTTTCTAAAATAACAAACTTTCTATTTTTTCATTCTTAATTCTTCATCAACAACATCTAAGATTCAATATCATCTCATCTTCATTCGAAAATATAGCTAGAAGCTTATTGACAACATGTCAAGAGCTTACTAAGTCTAAAAGATTGATGTCTTATAAAGTTTCTAAAATAAGAAACTTTCTATTTTTTCAATCTCCATCCTTCATCAACTAAATCTAAGATTCAATACAATTTCATCCTCATTTCAAAACTTGGCTAAAAGCTCCTTGACACCATCTCTAGGGTTTTCTATGTCTAAAAGATTGATGTCTTACAAAGTTTCTAAAATAAGAAACTTTCTATTTTTTCAATCTCCATCTTTTATCAACTAAAACTATGATTCAATATCATCTCATCTTCATTCCAAAATATGGTTAAAGCTCCTTGACACCATGTCTAAGGTTTACTAAGTCTAAAAGATTGATGTTTTATAAAGGTACTAAAATAAAAAACTTTCTTTTTCTTCATTCTCCATCCTTAATCGACTAAATCTAAGATTCAATACCCTCTCATTCTCATTCCAAAACTTTGCTAAAAGTTCGTTGACATAATGTCTAGGATTTCTTATGTCTAAAAGATGGATGTTTTATAAAGTTTTTAAGATAAAAAACTTTCTGTTTTTTCAATCTCCATCCTTTATCAATTAAATCTAAGATTCAATAACATCTCAACCTCATCTCAAAACTTGGTTAAAAGTTCCTTGACAACATCTCTAGGGTTTCCTATGTCTAAAAGATGGATGTTTTATAAAGTTTCTAAAATAAGAAACTTTATATTTTTTCAATCTCCATCCTTCATCAACTAAATCTAAGATTCAGTATCATCTCATCCTCATCTCAAAAATTGGCTAAAAGCTCATTCACAACATCACTAGGGTTTATTAAGTCTAAAAGATTGATATTTTATAAAGTTTCTAAAATAAAAAACTTTCTATTTTTTCAATATCCATCCTTTATCAACTAAAGCTAAGATTTAATACCATCTCATCCTCATCTCAAAACTTAGCTAAAAGCTCCTTCACACCATCTCTAGGGTATCCTATGTTTAAAAGATGTATGTCTTACAAAGATTCTAAAATAAGAAACTTTTTATTTTTTCAATCTCCATCCTTAATCAACTAAAACTAAGATTCAATATCATCTCATCCTCATTCCAAAACATGGCTAAAAGCTCTTTGACACCATGTCTAGAGTTTACTAAGTGTAAGAGATTAATGTTATAAAGTTCCTAAAATAAGAAACTTTTTATTTCTACAATCTCAATCCTTCTGCAACTAAATCTAATTCAATACCCTCTCATTCTAATCTCAAACCTTGAGAAAAAAGTCCTTGACACCATCTCTAGGGTTTCTTATGTCCAAAAGATGGATGTTTTATAAAGTTTCTAAAATAAGAAGCTTTTTATTTTTTCAATCTCCATCCTTCATCAACTAAATAAAAGATTCAATACCCTCTAATTCTCAACCCAAAACGTAGCTACAAGTTGGTTGACATCATCTCTAGGGTTTCAATACCATAAAAGGTGCTCCTTCATCAACAAAATCTAAGTTTCAATACCATCTCATCTTCACCTCAAAACTTGGCTAAAAGCTCCTTGACACCATCTCTACGGTTTCCTATGGCTAAAAATGGATGTTTTGAAAAGTTTCTAAAATAAGAAACTTTATATTTTTTCAATCTTCTTAATTTATCAACCAAATCTAAGATTTGAATACCATCTGATCCTGATCTCAAAACTTGGCAAAAAGCTTATTAACACAATCTCGAGGATTTCCTACGTCTAAAAGATTGATGTTTTATAAAGTTTCTAAAATAAGAAACTTTATATTTCTTCAATCTCCATCCTGCATCAACTAAATCTAAGATTCAATAGCATCTAATCCTCACCTCAAAATTTTGCTAAAAGCTCTTTGACACCATCTCTAGGGTTTACTAGGTATAAAAGTTTGATGTTTTATAAAGTTTCTAAAATGAGAAACTTTTAAAATTTTCAATCTCCATCATTCAGCAACTAAATCTAAGATTCAGTACCCTCTCATTCTCATCTCAAAACTTTGCTAAAAGCTCCTTGACACCATCTCTAGAGTTTCCAATGTCTAAAAGATGGATGTTTTATAAAGTTTCTAAAATAAGAAACTTTCTATTTTTTCAATCTCCATCCTTCATTAGCTAAATCTAAGATTCAATACCATCTCATCATCAATCCAAAACTTGGCTAAAAGCTCATTGACACCATCTCTAGGGTCAACTATGTCTAAACGATGGATGTTATATAAACTATATAAAATAAGAAACTTTCTATATTTTCAAGCTCCATCCTTTATCAACAACATCCAAGATCCAATACCATCACATCCTCATCTCAAAACTTGACTAAAAGCTCTTTAACACCATCTCTAGGATTTTCTATGTCTAAAAGATGGATATTTTATAAAGTTTCTAGAAGAAGAAACTTTCTATTTTTTCAATCTCCATCTTTCATCAACTAAATCTAAGATTTAAAACCATCTCATCATCATACCAAAACTTGGGTAAAAGCTCTTTGACACCATCTCCAGAGTCTCATATATCTAAAAGATGGATGTTTTAGAGTTTCTAAAATAAGAAAGTTTCTATTTTTTCATTCAATATCCTCTATCAACTAAATCTAAGATTCAATACCATCTCATCATCTTCTCAAAACTTGAATAAAAGCTTCTTTACATCATATCTAGGATTTTCTATGTCTAAAAGATGGATGTTTTATAAAGTTTCTAAAATAAGAAACTTTGTAATTTTTCAATCTCCATCCTTCATCAACTCAATCTAAGATTCAAAACCATCTCATCATCAACCCCAAAGAAAGCTAAAAGCCCCTTGACACCATCTCAAGGGTCTCTTATGTCTAAAAGATGGATGTTTTAAAAAGTTTCTAAAATAAGAAACTTTCTATTTTTTCAATCTTCATCCTTTATCAACTAAATCGAAGATTTAATTCCATCTCATCATCTCAAAACTTGGGTAAAACCTGTTTCACATGATCTTTAGGGTTTCCGATGTGTAAAAGATGGACGTTTTATAAAGTTCATAAAATAAAAAACTTTCTATTTTTGCAATCTCCATCCTTTATCAACTGAATCTAAGATTCAATACCATATCATCTTCTTCTTAAAACTTGGCTACAAGCTCCTGTACACCAATCTAAGGTTTATTAAGTCTAAAAGATTTATGTTTTATAAAGTTCCTAAATTAAGACTATTTTTTCAATCTCTATCCTTCATCAACAAAATCTAAAATTCAATACCCTCTCATTCTCATCCCAAAACTTGGCTAAAAGCTCGTTGACATCATCTCTAGGTTTTCCTATGTCAAAAAGATTGATGTTTTATAAAGTTTCTAACATAAGAAACTTTCTATTTTTTCAATCTTTATCCTTCATCACCTAAATCTAAGATTAAATATCATCTCATCTTCAACCCAAAACTTGGCTAAATGCTCATTGACACCGTCTCCAGGGTCACCTATGTAAAAAAGATTGATGTTTTATAAAGTTTCTAATTAAGAAACATTCTATTTTCTCAATCTCCATCCTTAATCAACTAAATCTAAGATTAAATACCATCTCATCTTAATCTTAAAATTTCGCTAAAAGCTCCTTGACACCATCTCTAGGGTTTCCTATGTCTAAAAGATGGATGTCTTACAAAGTTTCACAAATAAGAAACTTTCTATTCTTTTAATCACTATCCTTCATCAACTAAATCTAAGATTAAATTTCCTCTCATTCTCATCATAAAACTTGGCTAAAAGCTCGTTGGTCTCATCTCTAGGGTTTCATATGTCTAAAAGATTGATGTTTTATAAAGTTTCTAAAATAAGAAACTTTTATTTTTCAATCTCCATCCTTCGTCAACTAAATCTAAGATTCAGAATCATCTCATCCTCATTCTAAAACATGGCTAAAAGCTCCTTAACACCAAGTCTAGGATTTACTAAGTCTAAAAGATTTATGTTTTATATAGTTTCTAAAATAAGAAACTTTCTATTTTTTCAATCTCCATCCTACATCAACTAAATCTAAGATTCAAAACAATCTCATCCTCATTTCAAAACTTTGCTAAAAGCTTCTTGACACTATCTCTAGGGTTTCCTACATCTTAAAGATGGATGTCTACGTCTAAAAGATAGATGTCTTACAAAGTTTCTAAATGAAAAAACTTTCTGTTTATTCAGTCTCCATCCTTTATCAACTAAAATCTAAGATTCAATATCATCTCATCCTCATCTCAAAATTTGGCTAAAAGCTCATTTACACCATCTCTAGGGTTTCCTATGTCTAAAAGACGGATGTCTTACATAGTTTCTAAAATAACAAACATTTTATTTTTTCAATCTCCATCATTCATCAACAAAATCTAAGTTTAAATTTCATCACATCCTCATTCCAAAAAATGGCTAAAAGCTCATTTACACCATGTATAGGGTTTACTAAGTTTAAAAGATTGATGTTTTATAAAGTTTCTAAAATACGAAACGTTATATTTTTTCAATCTCCATCCTTCATCAACCAAATCTAAGATTCAATACAATCTCATCCTCATTTCAAAACTTGGCTAAAATCTCCTTCACACCATCTTTACTGTTTTCTATGTCTAAAAGATGTGTCTTACAAAGTTTCTAAAGTAAAAAACTTTCTGTTTTTTTAATTTTCATCATTTATCAACTAAATCTAAGATTCATTACTCTATCATTCTCATCACAAAACTTGGAAACAAAGCTGCTGATATACTCTCCAAATTTGATTACCATTGTAAGGCTGTCTAGATTCTCCCCAATTTCAGATCCCCCCCCCCTTAAATGATGTAATTCTCTCCGATGCGTCTGGAGAAGAATATGCTCGAATGTAATCATTTTCTTTATCAATATATCTAGTCGGGGTCTGCCTCAACCCCAGCTTACCTACCAAAAAAAAAATCTCAAAACTTGGTTAAAAGATCATTGACAACATCTCTAGAGTTTCCTATGTCTAAAAAGATGGATGTTTTATAAAGTTTATAATTTTTCAATCTCCGTCCTTAATCAAATAAATCTAACATTCAATTACATCTAATCCTAATCTCAAAACTTAGCTAAAAGCTCATTGACACCATCTCTAGGGTTTACCAAGTCTAAAAGATTAATATTTTATAAAGTTTCTAAAATAAGAAACTTTCTATTTTTTCAATCTCCATCCTTTATCAATTAAATCTAAGATTCAATACCGTCACATCCTAATCTCAAAACTTGGCTAAAAGCTCCTTCACACCATCTCTACGGTTTCCTATGTCTAAAAGATAGATGTCTTGCAAAGTTTCTAAAATAACAAACTTTCTATTTTTTCATTCTCAATTCTTCAACAACAACATCTAAGATTCAATATCATCTCATCTTCATTCGAAAATATAGCTAGAAGCTTATTGACAACATGTCAAGAGCTTACTAAGTCTAAAAGATTGATGTCTTATAAAGTTTCTAAAATAAGAAACTTTCTATTTTTTCAATCTCCATCCTTCATCAACTAAATCTAAGATTCAATACAATCTCATCCTCATTTCAAAACTTGACTAAAAGTTCCTTGACACCTGTCTCTAGGGTCTCTTATGTCTAAAAGATTGATGTTTTGTAAAGTTTCTAAACTAAGAAACTTTCTATTTTTTCAATCTCCATCCTTCATCAACTAAATCGAAGATTAAATACCATCTCATCCTCATCTCAAAATTTGGCTAATAGCTCCTTGACACCATCTTTAGGGTTTCATATGTCTAAAAGACGGACGTCTTATAAAATTTCAAAAATAAGAAACTTTCTATTTTTTCAATCTCTATCATTCATCAACTAAGATCCAATTCCCTCTCATTCTCATCCCAAAACTTGGATAAAAGTTCGTTGACATCATCTCTAGGGTTTCCGACGTCTAAAAGAATAATATTTTTTAAAGTTTCTAAAATAAAAAATTTCTATTTTTTCAAACTCCATCCTTCATCAACTAAATCTAAGATTGAACATCGTCTCATCCTCATCCCAAAACATCAGTAAAATTCCTCGACACCGTCTCTAGGGACTCTTATGTCTAAAAGATGGATGTTTTATAAAGTTTCTAAAGTAAGAAACTTTTTAATTTTTCAATCTCCATCCTTTATCAACTGAATCTAAGATTCATTACCATCTCATTCTCATCTCAAAACTTGGCCAAAAGCTCATTCACACCATCTCAAGGGTTTCTTACGTCTAAAAGATTGATGTCTTACAAAGTTTCTAAAATAAGAAACTTTCTATTTTTTTAATCTCCATCATTCAACAACTAAATCTAAGATTCAATATCATCTCATCCTCATTCCAAAACATGGCTAAAAGCTCCTTGACACCATGACTATGGTTTACTAAGTCTAAAAGATTGATGTTTTGTAAAGTTTCTAAAATAAGAAACTTTCTTCTTTTGAATCTCCATCCTTAATCAACTAAATCTAAGATTCAATACCCTCTAATTCTCAACCCAAAACTTGGCTAAAAGCTCGTTGACATCATCTCTAGGGTTTCAATACCGTAAAAGATGGTCGTTCATCAAGTAAATCTAAGATTCATTACGATCTCGTGCTCATCTCAAAACTTGGTTAAAAGCTACTTCACACCATCTATAGGATCTCCTATGTCTAAAAGATGGATGTTTTTTAAAGTTTCTAAAACGAGAAACTTCCTATTCTTTCAATCTCCATCCTTTATCGAATAAATCTAAGATTCATTACTATCTAATCCTCATCTCAAAACTTGGCAAAAAGCGCTTTGACAACATCTCTAGGGTTTACCAAGTGTTAAAGATTGATGTTTTATAATGTTTCTAAAATAAGAAACTTTTTATTTTTTCAATCTCCATCCTTTAGCAACAAAATCTAAGCTTTAATACTATCTCATTCTTAACTCAAAACTTGGCTAAAAGCTCATTTACACTATCTCTAGGGTTTCCTATGTCTTGAAGATGGATGTTTTAAAAAGTTTCTAAAATAAGAAACTTTAAATTGTTTCTATCTCCATCATTCATCAGCTAAATTTAAGATTCAGTACCCTCTCAATCTCTAGGGTTTCAATACTATAAAAGATGCTCCTTCACTCAACTTAATCTAACATTCAATACCAACTCTTTCTAAACTCAAAACTAGGCTAAAAGCTCCTTCACTCATCTCTAGGGTCTCCTATGTCTAAAAGAATTATGTTTTATAAAGTTTCTAAAATAAAAAGCTTTTTATTATTTCAATCTTCATCTTTTATCAACTATATCTAAGATTCAATCCCATCTCATCCCCAACTAAAAATTTGGCTAAATGCTCCTTAACACAATCTCGAGGGTTTCCTTTATCAAAAGGATTGATATTTTATAAAGTTTCTTAAATAAGAAACTTTTTATTTCTACAATCTCTATCCTTCAGCAACTAAATCTAAGATTCAATACCCTCTCATTCTAATCTCAAACCTTGAGAAAAAAGTCCTTGGCACCATCTCTAGGGTTTCTTATGTCCAAAAGATGGATGTTTTATAAAGTTTCTAAAATAAGAAGCTTTTTAATTTTTCAACCTCCATCCTTCATCAACTAAATATAAGATTTAATACCCTCTAATTCTCAACCCAAAACGTAGCTACAAGTTGGTTGACATCATCTCGAGGGTTTCAATACCATAAAAGGTGCTCTTCATCAACAAAATCTAAGTTTCAATACCATCTCATCCTCACCTCAAAACATGGCTAAAAGCTCCTTGACACCATCTCTACGGTCTCCTATAGCTAAAAATGGTTGTTTTGAAAATTTCTAAAATAAGAAACTTTCTATTTTTTCAGTCTTCTTAATTTATCAACCAAATCTAAGATTTGAATACCATCTCATCATGATCTCAAAACTTGGCAAAAAGCTTATTAACACAATCTCAAGGATTTCCTACGTCTAAAAGATGGATGTTTTATAAAGTTTCTAAAATAAGAAACTTTATATTTTTCAATCTGCATCCGTCATCAACTAAATCTAAGATTCAATAGCATCTAATCCTCACCTCAAAATTTTGCTAAAAGCTCTTTGACACCATCTCTAGGGTTTTACTAAGTATAAAAGTTTGATGTTTTATAAAGTTTCTAAAATGAGAAACTTTTAATTTTTTCAATCTCCATCATTCAGCAACTAAATCTAAGATTCAGTACCCTCTCATTCTCATCTCAAAACTTTGTTAAAAGCTCTTTGATACCATCTCTAGAGTTTCTAACGTCTAAAAGATGGATGTTTTATAAAGTTTCTAAAATAAGAAACTTTTTATTTCTACAATCTCTATACTTCAGCAACTAAATCTAAGAATCAATACCCTGTCATTCTAATCTCAAACCTTGAGAAAAAAGTCCTTGACACCATCTCTAGAGTTTCTTATGTCCAAAAGATGGATGTTTTATAAAGTTTCTAAAATAAGAAGCTTTTTATTTTTTCAATCTCCATCCTTCATCAACTAAATATAAGATTCAATACCCTCTAATTCTCAACCCAAAACGTAGCTACAAGTTGGTTGACATCATCTCTAGGGTTTCAATACCATAAAAGGTGTTCCTTCATCAACAAATTCTAAGTTTCAATACCATCTCATCCTCACCTCAAAACATGGCTAAAAGCTCCTTGACACCATCTCTACGGTCTCCTATGGCTAAAAATTGATGTTTTGAAAAGTTTCTAAAATAAGAAACTTTCTATTTTTTCAATCTTCTTAATTTATCAACCAAATCTAAGATTTGAATACCATCTCACCCTGATCTCAAAACTTGGCAAAAAGCTTATTAACACAATCTCGAGGATTTCCTACGTCTAAAAGATGGATGTTTTATAAAGTTTCTAAAATAAGAAACTTTATATTTCTTCAATCTCCATCCTTAATCAACTAAATCTAAGATTCAATAGCATCTAATCCTCACCTCAAAATTTTGCTAAAAGCTCTTTGACACCATCTCTAGGGTTTACTAAGTATAAAAGTTTGATGTTTTATAAAGTTTCTAAAATGAGAAACTTTTTATTTTTTCAATCTCCATCATTCAGCGAGTAAATCTAAGATTCAGTAACCTCTCATTCTCATCTCAAAACTTTGCTAAAAGCTCATTCACACCATCTCTAGAGTTTCCAATGTCTAAAAGATGGATGTTTTATAAAGTTTCTAAAATAAGAAACTTTCTATCTTTTCAATCTCCATCCTTCATCAGTTAAATCTAAGATTCAATACCATCTCATCATCAATCCAAAACTTGGCTAAAAGCTCATTGACACCATCTCTAGGGTCAACTATGTCTAAACGATGGATGTTATATAAACTATACAAAATAAGCTATATTTTCAATCTCCATCCTTTATCAACAAAATCCAAGATCCAATACCATCACATCCTCATCTCAAAACTTGACTAAAAGCTCTTTAACACCATCTCTAGGATTTCCTATGTCTAAAAGATGGATATTTTATAAAGTTTTTAGAAGAAGAAACTTTCTATTTTTTCAATCTCCATCTTTCATCAACTAAATCTAAGATTTAAAACCATCTCATCATCATACCAAAACTTGCGTAAAAGCTCTTTGACACCATCTCCAGAGTCTCATATATCTAAAAGATGGATGTTTTAGAGTTTCTTAAATAAGAAAGTTTCTATTTTTTTCATTCAATATCCTCTATCAACTAAATCTAAGATTCAATACCATCTCATCATCTTCTCAAAACTTGAATAAAAGCTTCTTTACACCATATCTAGGATTTTCTACGTCTAAAAGATGGATGTTTTATAAAGTTTCTAAAATAAGAAACTTTGTAATTTTTCAATCTCCATCCTTCATCAACTCAATCTAAGATTCCAAACCATCTCATCATCAACCCCAAACAAGGCTAAAAGCCCCTTCACACCATCTCAAGGGTCTCTTATGTCTAAAAGATGGATGTTTTAAAAAGTTTCTAAAATAAGAAACTTTCAATTTTTTCAATCTTCATCCTTTATCAACTAAATCGAAGATTTAATTCCATCTCATCATCTCAAAACTTGGGTAAAAGCTGTTTCACATGATCTTTAGGGTTTCCGATGTGTAAAAGATGGACGTTTTATAAAGTTTATAAAATAAAAAACGTTCTATTTTTTCAATCTCCATCCTTTATCAACTGAATCTCAGATTCAATACCATCTCATCTTCATCTCAAAACTTGTCTAAAAGCTCCTTTACACCAATCTAAGGTTTATTAAGCCTAAAAGATTTATGTTTTATAAAGTTCCTAAATTAAGACTATTTTTTCAATCTCTATCCTTCATCAACAAAATCTAAAATTCAATACCCTCTCATTCTCATCCCAAAACTTGGCTAAAAGCTCGTTGACATCATCTCTAGGTTTTCCTATGTCTAAAAGATTGATGTTTTATAAAGTTTCTAACATAAGAAACTTTCTATTTTTTAAATCTTTATCCTTCATCACCTAAATCTAAGATTAAATATCATTTCATCCTCAACCCAAAACTTGGCTAAATGCTCATTGACACCGTCTCCAGGGTCACCTATGTAAAAAAGATGGATGTTTTATAAAGTTTCTAATTTAAGAAACATTCTATTTTCTCAATCTCCATCCTTAATAAACTAAATCTAAGATTAAATACCATATCATCTTAATCTTAAAATTTTGCTAAAAGCTCCTTGACACCATCTCTAGGGTTTCCTATGTCTAAAAGATGGATGTCTTACAAAGTTTCACAAATAAGAAACTTTCTATTCTTTCAATCACTATCCTTCATCAACTAAATCTAAGATTAAATTTCCTCTCATTCTCATCATAAAACTTGGCTAAAAGCTCATTGGTCTCATCTCTAGGGTTTCATATGTCTAAAAGATTGATGTTTTATAAAGTTTCTAAAATAAGAAACTTTTATTTTTCAATCTCCATCCTTCGTCAACTAAATCTAAGATTCAGAATCATCTCATCCTCATTCTAAAACGTGGCTAAAAGCTCCTTAACACCAAGTCTAGGATTTACTAAGTCTAAAAGATTTATGTTTTATATAGTTTCTAAAATAAGAAACTTTCTATTTTTTCAATCTCCATCCTACATCAACTAAATCTAAGATTCAAGACAATCTCATCCTAATTTCAAAACTTTGCTAAAAACTTCTTGACACTATCTCTAGGGTTTCCAACGTCTTAAAGATGGATGTCTACGTCTAAAAGATGGATGTCTTACAAAGTTTCTAAATGAAGAAACTTTCTGTTTATTCAATCTCCATCCTTTATGAACTAAAATCTAAGATTCAATATCATCTCATCCTCATCTCCAAATTTGGCTAAAAGCTCATTAACACCATCTCTAGGGTTTCCTATTTCTAAAAGACGGATGTCTTACATAGTTTCTAAAATAACAAACATTTTATTTTTTCAATCTCCATCATTAATCAACAAAATCTAAGATTGAATTTCATCACATCCTCATTCCAAAACATGGCTAAAAGCTCCTTTACACCATGTATAGGGTTTACTAAGTTGAAAAGATTGATGTTTTATAAAGTTTCTAAAATACGAAACTTTATATTTTTTCAATCTCCATCCTTCATCAACCAAATCTAAGATTCAATACAATCTCATCCTCATTTCAAAACTTGGCTAAAATCTCCTTCACACCATCTCTATTGTTTTCTATGTCTAAAAGATGTATGTCTTACAAAGTTTCTAAAATAAAAAACTTTCTGTTTTCTTAATTTTCATCATTTATCAACTAAATCTAAGATTCATTACCCTATCATTCTCACCTCAAAACTTGGTTAAAAGGTCATTGACAACATCTCTAGAGTTTCCTATGTCTAAAAAGATGGATGTTTTATAAAGTTTATAATTTTTAATCTCCGTCCTTAATCAAAATAAATCTAACATTCAATTCCATCTAATCCTAATCTCAAAACTTAGCTAAAAGCTCATTGACACCATCTCTAGGGTTTACCAAGTCTAAAAGATTAATATTTTATAAAGTTTCTAAAATAAGAATCTTTCAATTTTTTCAATCTCCATCCTTTATCAATTAAATCTAAGATTCAATACCGTCTCATCCTAATCTCAAAACTTGGCTAAAAGCTCCTTCACACCATCTCTACGGTTTCCTATGTCTAAAAGATGAATGTGTTACAAAGTTTCTAAAATAACAAACTTTCTATTTTTTCATTCTCAATTCTTCATCAACAACATCTAACATTCAATATCATCTCATCTTCATTTGAAAATATAGCTAGAAGCTTATTGACAACATGTCAAGAGCTTACTAAGTCTAAAAGATTGATGTCTTATAAAGTTTCTAAAATAAGAAACTTTCTATTTTTTCAATCTCCATCCTTCATCAACTAAATCTAAGATTCAATACAATCTCATCATCATTTTCAAACTTGGCTAAAAGCTCATTGACACCATCTCTAGGGTTTTCTATGTCTAAAAGATTGATGTCTTACAAAGTTTCTAAAATAAGAAACTTTCTATTTTTTCACTATCCATCCTTTATCAACTAAAACTATGATTCAATATCATCTCATCTTCATTCCAAAACATGGTTAAAGCTCCTTGACACCATGTCTAAGGTTTACTAAGTCTAAAAGATTGATATTTTATAATGGTACTAATATAAAAAACTTTCTTTTTCTTCATTCTCCATCCTTAATCGACTAAATCAAAGATTCAATACCCTCTCATTCTCATTCCAAAACTTTGCTAAAAGTTGGTTGACATAATGTCTAGGATTTCTTATGTCTAAAAGGTGGATGTTTTATAAAGTTTCTAAGATAAAAAACTTTCTGTTTTTTCAATCTCCATCATTTATCAACTAAATCTAAGATTCAATAACATCTTAACCTCATCTCAAAACTTGGTTAAAAGTTCCTTCGCAACATCTCTAGGGTGTTTCCTACGTCTAAAAGATGGATGTTTTATAAAGTTTCTAAAATAAGAAACTTTATATTTTTCAATCTCCATCCTTCATCAACTAAATCTAAGATTCAGTATCATCTCATCCTCATCTCAAAAATTGGCTAAAAGCTCATTCACACATCACTAGGGTTTATTAAGTCTAAAAGATTGATATTTTATAAAGTTTGTAAAATAAAAAACTTTCTATTTTTTCAATATCCATCCTTTATCAACTAAAGCTAAGATTCAATACCATCTCATCCTCATCTCAAAACTTGGCTAAAAGCTCATTCACACCATCTCTAGGGTTTCCTATGTTTAAAAGATGGATGTCTTACAAAGATTCTAAAATAAGAAACTTTTAATTTTTTCAATCTCCATCCTTAATCAACTAAAACTAAGATGCAATATCATCTCATCCTCATTCCAAAACATGGCTAAAAGCTCTTTGACACCATGTCTAGAGTTTACTAAGTATAAGAGATTGATGTTTTATAAAGTTTCTAAAATAAGAAACTTTGTAATTTTTCAATCTCCATCCTTCATCAACTCAATCTAAGATTCAAAACCATCTCATCATCAACCCCAAACAAGGCTAAAAGCCCCTTGACACCATCTCAAGGGTCTCTTATGTCCTATTTTTTCGATCTTCTTCCTTTATCAACTAAATCGAAAATTTAATTCCATCTCATCATCTTAAAACTTGGGTAAAAGCTATTTCACATGATCTTTAGGGTTTCCGATGTGTAAAAGATGGATGTTTTATAAAGTTTATAAAATAAAAAACTTTTTATTTTTTTAATCTCCATCCTTTATCAACTGAATCTAAGATTCAATACCATCTCATCTTCATCTCAAAACTTGGCTAAAAGCTCCTTTACACCAATCTAAGGTTTATTAAGCCTAAAAGATTTATGTTTTATAAAGTTCCTAAATTAAGACTATTTTTTCAATCTCTATCCTTCATCAACAAAATCTAAAATTCAATACCCTCTCATTCTCATCCCAAAACTTGGCTAAAAGCTCGTTGACATCATCTCTAGGTTTTCCTATGTCTAAAAGATTGATGTTTTATAAAGTTTCTAACATAAGAAACTTTCTATTTTTTCAATCTTTATCCTTAATCACCTAAATCTAAGATTAAATATCATCTCACCTCAACCCAAAACTTGGCTAAATGCTCATTGACACCGTCTCCAGGGTCACCTAGGTAAAAAAGATGGATGTTTTATAAAGTTTCTAAATTAAGAAACATTCTATTTTCTCAATCTCCATCCTTAATAAACTAAATCTAAGATTAAATACCATATCATCTTAATCTTAAAATTTCGCTAAAAGCTCCTTGACACCATCTCTAGGGTTTCCCTATGTCTAAAAGATGGATGTCTTATAAAGTTTTACAAATAAGAAACTTTCTATTCTTTCAATCACTATCCTTCATCAACTAAATCTAAGATTAAATTTTCTCTCATTCTCATCATAAAACTTGGCTAAAAGCTCGTTGGTCTCATCTCTAGGGTTTCATATGTCTAAAAGATTGATGTTTTATAAAGTTTCTAAAATAAGAAACTTTTATTTTTCAATCTCCATCCTTCGTTAACTAAATCTAAGATTCAGAATCATCTCATCCTCATTCTAAAACATGGCTAAAAGCTCCTTAACACCAAGTCTAAAAGATTTATGTTTTATATAGTTTCTAAAATAAGAAACTTTCTATTTTTTCAATCTCCATCCTACATCAACTAAATCTAAGATTCAAAACAATCTCATCCTCATTTCAAAACTTTGCTAAAAGCTTCTTCACACTATCTCTAGGGTTTCCTACGTCTTAAAGATGGATATCTACGTCTAAAAGATGGATGTCTTACAAAGTTTCTAAATGAAAAAAAATTTTATTTATTCAATCTCCATCCTTTATCAACTAAAATCTAAGATTCAATATCATCTCATCCTCATCTCAAAATTTGGCTAAAAGCTCATTTACACCATCTCTAAGGTTTCCTATGTCTAAAAGACGGATGTCTTACATAGGTTCTAAAATAACAAACATTTTATTTTTTCAATCTCCATCATTCATCAACAAAATCTAAGATTGAATTTCATTACATCCTCATTCCAAAACATGGCTAAAAGCTCCTTTACACCATGTATAGGGTTTACTAAGTTGAAAAGATTGATGTTTTATAAAGTTTCTAAAATACGAAACTTTATATTTTTTCAATCTCCATCCTTCATCAACCAAATCTAAGATTCAATACAATCTCATCCCCATTTCAAAACTTGGCTAAAATCTCCTTCACACCATCTCTATTGTTTTTTATGTCTAAAAGATGTATGTCTTACAAAGTTTCTAAAATAAAAAACTTTCTGTTTTCTTAATTTTCATCATTTATCAACTAAATCTAAGATTCATTACCCTATCATTCTCATCTCAAAACTTGGTTAAAAGGTCATTGACAACATTTCTAGAGTTTCCTATGTCTAAAAAGATGGATGTTTTATAAAGTTTATAATTTTTAATCTCCGTCCTTAATCAAAATTAATCTAACATTCAATTCCATCTAATCCTAATCTCAAAACTTAGCTAAAAGCTCATTGACACCATCTCTAGGGTTTACCAAGTCTAAAAGATTAATATTTTATAAAGTTTCTAAAATAAGAAACTTTCAATTTTTTCAATCTCCATCCTTTATCAATTAAATCTAAGATTCAATACCGTCTCATCCTAATCTCAAAACTTGGCTAAAAGCTCCTTCACACCATCTCTACGGTTTCCTATGTCTAAAAGATGAATGTGTTACAAAGTTTCTAAAATAACAAACTTTCTATTTTTTCATTCTCAATTCTTCATCAACAACATCTAACATTCAATATCATCTCATCTTCATTCGAAAATATAGCTAGAAGCTTATTGACAACATGTCAAGAGCTTACTAAGTCTAAAAGATTGATGTCTTATAAAGTTTCTAAAATAAGAAACTTTCTATTTTTTCAATCTCCATCCTTCATCAACTAAATCTAAGATTCAATACAATCTCATCCTCATTTCCAAACTTGGCTAAAAGCTCATTGACACCATCTCTAGGGTTTTCTATGTCTAAAAGATTGATGTCTTACAAACTTTCTAAAATAAGAAACTTTCTATTTTTTCAATATCCATCCTTTATCAACTAAAACTATGATTCAATATCATCTCATCTTCATTCCAAAACATGGTTAAAGCTCCTTGACACCATGTCTAAGGTTTACTAAGTCTAAAAGATTGATGTTTTATAATGGTACTAATATAAAAAACTTTCTTTTTCTTCATTCTCCATCCTTAATCGACTAAATCAAAGATTCAATACACTCTCATTCTCATTCCAAAACTTTGCTAAAAGTTGGTTGACATAATGTCTAGGATTTCTTATGTCTAAAAGGTGGATGTTTTATAAAGTTTCTAAGATAAAAATTTTTCTGTTTTTTCAATCTCCATCATTTATCAACTAAATCTAAGATTCAATAACATCTCAACCTCATCTCAAAACTTGGTTAAAAGTTCCTTCGCAACATCTCTAGGGTGTTTCCTACGTCTAAAAGATGGATGTTTTATAAAGTTTCTAAAATAAGAAACTTTATATTTTTCAATCTCCATCCTTCATCAACTAAATCTAAGATTCAGTATCCTCTCATCCTCATCTCAAAAATTGGCTAAAAGCTCATTCACACCATCACTAGGGTTTATTAAGTCTAAAAGATTGATATTTTATAAAGTTTCTAAAATAAAAAACTTTCTATTTTTTCAATATCCATCCTTTATCAACTAAAGCTAAGATTCAATACCATCTCATCCTCATCTCAAAACTTGGCTAAAAGCTCATTCACACCATCTCTAGGGTTTCCTATGTTTAAAAGATGGATGTCTTACAAAGATTCTAAAATAAGAAACTTTTAATTTTTTCAATCTCCATCCTTAATCAACTAAAACTAAGATGCAATATCATCTCATCCTCATTCCAAAACATGGCTAAAAGCTCTTTGACACCATGTCTAGAGTTTACTAAGTATAAGAGATTGATGTTTTATAAAGTTTCTAAAATAAGAAACTTTGTAATTTTTCAATCTCCATCCTTCATCAACTCAATCTAAGATTCAAAACCATCTCATCATCAACCCCAAACAAGGCTAAAAGCCCCTTGACACCATCTCAAGGGTCTCTTATGTCCTATTTTTTCGATCTTCTTCCTTTATCAACTAAATCGAAAATTTAATTCCATCTCATCATCTCAAAACTTGGGTAAAAGCTGTTTCACATGATCTTTAGGGTTTCCGATGTGTAAAAGATGGACGTTTTATAAAGTTTATAAAATAAAAAACTTTTTATTTTTTTAATCTCCATCCTTTATCAACTGAATCTAAGATTCAATACCATCTCATCTTCATCTCAAAACTTGGCTAAAAGCTCCTTTACACCAATCTAAGGTTTATTAAGCCTAAAAGATTTATGTTTTATAAAGTTCCTAAATTAAGACTATTTTTTCAATCTCTATCCTTCATCAACAAAATCTAAAATTCAATACCCTCTCATTCTCATCCCAAAACTTGGCTAAAAACTCGTTGACATCATCTCTAGGTTTTCCTATGTCTAAAAGATTGATGTTTTATAAAGTTTCTAACATAAGGAACTTTCTATTTTTTCAATCTTTATCCTTCATCACCTAAATCTAAGATTAAATATCATCTCATCCTCAACCCAAAACTTGGCTAAATGCTCATTGACACCGTCTCCAGGGTCACCTACGTAAAAAAGATGGATGTTTTATAAAGTTTCTAATTTAAGAAACATTCTATTTTCTCAATCTCCATCCTTAATAAACTAAATCTAAGATTAAATACCATATCATCTTAATCTTAAAATTTCGCTAAAAGCTCCTTGACACCATCTCTAGGGTTTCCCTATGTCTAAAAAATGGATGTCTTACAAAGTTTTACAAATAAGAAACTTTCTATTCTTTCAATCACTATCCTTCATCAACTAAATCTAAGATTAAATTTTCTCTCATTCTCATCATAAAACTTGGCTAAAAGCTCGTTGGTCTGATCTCTAGGGTTTCATATGTCTAAAAGATTGATGTTTTATAAAGTTTCTAAAATAAGAAACTTTTATTTTTCAATCTCCATCCTTCGTCAACTAAATCTAAGATTCAGAATCATCTCATCCTCATTCTAAAACATGGCTAAAAGCTCCTTAACACCAAGTCTAGGATTTACTAAGTGTAAAAGATTTATGTTTTATTATATAGTTTCTAAAATAAGAAACTTTCTATTTTTTCAATCTCCATCCTACATCAACTAAATTTAGGATTCAAAACAATCTCATCCTCATTTCAAAACTTTGCTAAAAGCTTCTTTACACTATCTCTAGGGTTTCCTACGTCTTAAAGATGGATATCTACGTCTAAAAGATGAATGTCTTACAAAGTTTCTAAATGAAAAAACTTTCTGTTTATTCAATCTCCATCCTTTATCAACTAAAATCTAAGATTCAGTATCATCTCATCTTCATCTCAAAATTTGGCTAAAAGCTCATTTACACCATCTCTAAGGTTTCCTATGTCTAAAAGACGGATGTCTTACATAGTTTCTAAAATAACAAACATTTTATTTTTTCAATCTCCATCATTCATCAACAAAATCTAAGATTGAATTTCATCACATCCTCATTCCAAAACATGGCTAAAAGCCCCTTTAGACCATGTATAGGGTTTACTAAGTTTAAAAGATTGATGTTTTATAAAGTTTCTAAAATACGAAACTTTATATTTTTTCAATCTCCATCCTTCATCAACCAAATCTAACATTCAATACAATCTCATCCTCATTTCAAAACTTGGCTAAATTCCCCTTCACACCATCTCTACTGTTTTCTATGTCTAAAAGATGTATGTCTTACAAAGTTTCTAAAATAAAAAACTTTTTGTTTTTTTCATTTTCATCATTTATCAACTAAATCTAAGATTCATTACCCTATCATTTTCATCTCAAAACTTGGAAACAAAGCTGCTTATATACTCTCCAAATTTGACTACCATTGTAAGGGTGTCTCGATTCAGCCCAATTTCAGATCCCCCCCCCTTAAATGATGTAATTATCTCCGATGCGTCTGGAGAAGAATATGCTCGAATGTAATCATTTTCTTTATCAATATATCTGGTCGGGGTCTGCCTCAACCCCAGCTTACCTACCAAAAAAAAAATCTCAAAACTTGGTTAAAAGGTCATTGACAACATCTCTAAAGTTTCCTATGTCTAAAAAGATGGTTGTTTTATAAAGTTTATAATTTTTCAATCTCCGTCCTTAATCAAATAAATCTAACATTCAATTTCATCTAATCCTAATCTCAAAACTTAACTAAAAGCTCATTGACACCATCTCTAGGGTTTACCAAGTCTAAAAGATTAATATATAAAGTTTCTAAAATAAGAAACTTTCTATTTTTTCAATCTCCATCCTTTATAAATTAAATCTAAGATTCAATACCGTCTCATCCTAATCTCAAAACTTAGCTAAAAGCTCCTTCACACCATCTCTACGGTTTCCTATGTCTAAAAGATGGATGTCTTACAAAGTTTCTAAAATAACAAACTTTCTATTTTTTCATTCTCAATTCTTCAACAACAACATCTAAGATTCAATATCATCTCATCTTCATTCGAAAATATAGCTAGAAGCTTATTGACAACATGTCAAGAGCTTACTAAGTCTAAAAGATTGATGTCTTATAAAGTTTGTAAAATAAGAAACTTTCTATTTTTTCAATCTCCATCCTTCATCAACTAAATCTAAGATTCAATACAATCTCATCCTCATTTCAAAACTTGACTAAAAGCTCCTTGACACCTGTCTCTAGGGTCTCTTATGTCTAAAAGATTGATGTTTTGTAAAGTTTCTAAACTAAGAAACTTTCTATTTTTTCAATCTCTATTCTTCATCAACTAAATCGAAGATTAAATACCATCTCATCCTCATCTCAAAACTTGGCTAAAAGCTCATTGACACCGTCATTAGGGTTTCATATGTCTAAAAGACGGACGTCTTATAAAATTTCAAAAATAAGAAACTTTCTATTTTTTCAATCTCTATCATTCATCAACTAAATCTAAGATCCAATTCCCTCTCATTCTCATCCCAAAACTTGGATAAAAGTTCGTTGACATCATCTCTAGGGTTTCCGACGTCTAAAAGAATAATGTTTTTTAAAGTTTCTAAAATAAAAAATTTCTATTTTTTCAAACTCCATCCTTCATCAACTAAATCTAAGATTGAACATCGTCTCATCCTCATCCCAAAACATCAGTAAAATCCCTCGACACCGTCTCTAGGGACTCTTATGTCTAAAAGATGGATGTTTTATAAAGTTTCTAAAGTACGAAACTTTTTATTTTTTCAATCTCCATCCTTTATCAACTAAATCTAAGATTCATTACCATCTCATTCTCATCTCAAAACTTGGCTAGAAGCTCCTTCACACCATCTCAAGGGTTTTTTACGTCTAAAAGATTGATGTCTTACAAAGTTTCTAAAATAAGAAACTTTCTATTTTTTTAATCTCCATCATTCATCAACTAAATCTAAGATTCAATATCATCTCATCCTCATTCCAAAACATGGCTAAAAGCTCCTTGACACCATGACTAGGGTTTACTAAGTCTAAAAAATTGATGTTTTGTAAAGTTTCTAAAATAAGAAACTTTCTTCTTTTCAGTCTCCATCCTTAATCAACTAAATCTAAGATTCAATACCCTCTAATTCTCAACCTAAAACTTGGCTAAAAGCTCGTTGACATCATCTCTAGGGTTTCAATACCGTAAAAGATGGTCGTTCATCAAGTAAATCTAAGATTCATTACGATCTCGTGCTCATCTCAAAACTTGGTTAAAAGCTCCTTCACACCATCTATAGGATCTCCTATGTCTAAAAGATGGATGTTTTATAAAGTTTCTAAAATGAGAAACTTCCTATTTTTTCAATCTCCATCCTTTATCGAATAAATCTAAGATTCATTACTATCTAATCCTCATCTCAAAACTTGGCAAAAAGCGCTTTGACAACATCTCTAGGGTTTACCAAGTGTAAAAGATTGATGTTTTATAATGTTTCTAAAATAAGAAACTTTTTATTTTTTCAATCTCCATCCTTTAGAAACAAAATCTAAGCTTTAATACCATCTCATTCTTAACTCAAAACTTGGCTAAAAGCTCATTTACACTATCTCTAGGGTTTCCTATGTCTTGAAGATGGATGTTTTAAAAATATTCTAAAATAAGAAACTTTAAATTTTTTCTATCTCCATCATTCATCAGCTAAATTTAAGATTCACTACCCTCTGAATCTCTAGGGTTTCAATACTATAAAAGATGCTCTTTCATCAACTTAATCTAAGATTCAATACCAACTCTTTCTAAACTCAAAACTAGGCTAAAAGCTCCTTCACTCATCTCTAGGGTCTCCTATGTCTAAAAGAATTATGTTTTATAAAGTTTCTAAATTAAGAAGCTTTTTATTATTTCAATCTTCATCTTTTATCAACTATATCTAAGATTCAATGCCTTCCCGAAAAAAGAGTTTACTATCTCTGGAGCAGATCGCCCAGATTATGTCCCCACCCAACAGTTCAGAAAAGAAACAAGGTCACCATGGCTCTCTGGTGAAACCCCCTCATAAGAAAACTAAGAAAGCAGCGCGTATTCTGCAGGCTGCTCCTTTGAAAGGCGAAACCCTGATTAAAATCACACCTAAAGGCCCCACAGTCAATGATTTTATTCTCTCAGCTGCTGCAGAGAAACCTGCAAACTCCCCTATAGAGGAACCAGCGAGGAAGATGGAGAACCCTGTGTGCCCCCATTATCCTCTGGATTTTAGTGAGGAAGCAGGCCCTGGTAAGTACGGTGAGATCATCTCCCCCATCTAACGGCCAACCTATTTCCCCTATGAGTGGGGGCCCACAAATAAATCTCAAACTTGCTAAAGCGGGAAAGGTGGAGGTGTTTTCCCGCCCAAAGAATGGGTCCATTTTTTAACGTCATTCTCAACATCTCAATGGATTCTCTGCTGGTCAATATGACATTGCTGAGAACAATCACACTCCTAGTAACCTGCAAGCTCCTGGAACCTCCTTATCTGCTCAGGGAAGTGTTGGAGACAAAGGAGTTCAAACTAACACCCTCCCTCACTGGAGATCGCTGTTCTTCAGAAGTGAAGAGAAAGAATCGACCAAACTTAGTTTTCGCCAGCCAAACATCACGGAAGAAGGAAAAAAAAAAATTTCTTTGCTGACGAAGAGGTTATGGAGATTGGGCAAAAGTGGAGTAATGCTTTGGTGGGATATTTTATTGGTCATAGACCCTATTTTGTCAATATCCGAGACAACCTGTTGAAAAAATGGAAAATCAAGGGTGATCTTCAGGTTTTCACCCTCACTAAGGGCTTCTATTTGTTCCAGTTCTCGTGTGAAGAGGACAGTAGATATGTGCTAGAGGCTTGCGACCATTCCTATGGGGGCAGACCTTTGATTCTTCGCAAATGGTGCTCTGAAACCCCTTTGGAGAAACTAAACCTCACATCTGTCCCAATTTGGATTCGCCTCCCTGGGCTTCCTCTTCAGTTTTGGAGTCCTAATGGGATTAGCAAGATTGCCAGTTATATTGGAAACCCCCTCTATATGGACTCGAAAACCGCTGATAATACCAGATTGAGTTATGCTAGATGTTGTATCGAAGTGGAACCTGGAAATCCTTATCCTGAGGTTATCCCCATCCACACCTCCAAGGGAGTCCATTCTCAAGAAGTTCAATACGATTGGAAACCAAAGGCCTGCAAGCAATGTAACAATTTCAGCCATACTTCTGAAGCTTGCCCCAAACACAGTTTGCAAGTCAGAGAGCAGAACCCTCCTCAGGTTTGGAGACAGGTGACAAGAGCAGCCAAAGGCACCCCCAATGTTGCAGGATCCACTAACAAGGGTAAGGACCCGGAAGAGGCAACTCTTGTCCCTTCTGCAAGCGCCCCGGCTGTTGCTGAATCTGCTGGTAAGCATCCTGTGGAGGAGAGTCTAGAACCTTCTTCGAGTGACCCAGCTACTAGTGTAGAGATCTATTCTGGTAATTATCTTTGCCCCGAACCTCTCGTGCAGAATAGTTTTATGGCTCTAGTGGACCTTCCTGATGCAGACTCAGGTCAGGAGGTTCAGGACCTTAATGACTATGATCGGACCCAAGCCCCTGCTTGCAACAATAAGCCATCTGATAGGCCCCCCAATCTTCTTCCACCCTGTTATGATGGTAGTCCTCGGCGCTTGGAATGTTAGGGGCCTTTGCTCCGAAACGAAACGGAGGGATATATCGAGAATCATCCATGAGAATAAGCTTTCCCTCATCTGCCTGTCGGAGACCAAAGCAAAGGCAGCTGATGTGCAGAGGTTCTCGTCTGAAATTTGTGTAAATTGGGAATGCCAAACAAACTATGAATTTTCTGCTAGCGGAAGACTCTGGATCCTCTGGGACCCTAAGGTGATTTCCTTTCAAGCCCTTTATATGTCTCCCCAAATTATCCATGGAGAATGTCAATGTCTGTTAACTGGCCAATCCATGTTCCTTTCTGCTATCTATGCGGTTAATGAGACAGCTGAGCGCAGATACCTCTGGTCTTCATTAGTGGGGCTTGCTTCTGCTGCTCAGATGCCCTGGATTGTATTGGGGGACTTCAACACTACTAGATTTGCAGATGAGAGATGTGGAGGTGCTGCTCCTAACACCTCCGACATGAATGAATTCAATTCTTGTATTGAGGATTGTTCTCTAATTGACTTAAGGTCTGTCGGCCAAACCCTCTCTTGGAATAACAGCTCTCGCACTGGTCACCTTAAACTTCGGAGGCTTGACAGAGCTTTAGTTAATGAGGAATGGCTTCATGTATTTCCTATCTCTTATGTTCACTACAAAAATCCGGGGCTGTCTGATCATTCCCCCCTCATCGTCCCCACTTCCCCTGTGCAGTCTACTGGGGGAAAGCCTTTCAAATTTCATAACATGTGGCTTTCGGATACTTCCCTCTACGAGGTTGTGGAGAGAGCTTGGAATCTAAAGATCCATGGAAACCCAATGTTTAAATTATTCAAGAAACTCCAAGGGACTAAAAGAGCTATAAAAAACTGGAATCAAGATAGTTTCGGGCGGGTAGATATCCTGGCCCCTCAGATCAGAAGAGAATTGGATGAGATCCAAGCTAAGGTTGGTCTGGACCCTCGGAACCTTAGCCTCAGAACTGCGGAAACAGAAATCAGAGAGAAGTTCATCCGGGCAGCTAAGCAGGAGGAGAGTCTGTTCCATCAAAAATCCAGGGTGGACTGGTTAAATCTTGGAGACTCTAACACTGCTTATTTCCACTCTGCCATGTCCATGCGCCGTAACCAAAACCAGATTCAGGCCATAGAAGATTCTAATGGAGAGATTTGCTCCGACCCCAAGGGAATTGAGGACATTCTGGTTCAGCACTTCTCTTGCTTGCTTAACCATAATAGCCCTCCAATTGGCGATCTCCCAGAGCCCCAGTATAAATTGTCCCCTGAAGCTGCCCAAGACCTTGTTAGGCCTTACACGGCTGAGGAGATCAAGGAGATGGTCTTTAAATGTGACGGAAATCGGGCTCCTGGCCCTGATGGCTTTAATGGGCTATTCTTTCAACACTTCTGGTACCTAATTGGGGCAGAGGTTACTAAAGCCACCCAATATTTCTTTCGATCTGGCAACCTCCTTCCGTCTTTCAACACCACCTTTATTGCCCTGATCCCAAAATGTAGCGGAGCCTCCTCCCCAAATCATTTTAGACCCATTTCCTTATGCAATTTCTTCTACAAACTCATTACCAATCTTATGGCTGACAGACTTAGCAAAATTCTACACCAGGTAGTCAGCCCCAATCAGTCTGGCTTCATCAAGGATCGGTTTATCCAAGATAATGTCCTTCTAACCCACGATCTTTGTCATAACTTCCACAAGGTTTCGAACCTTAAAGCCTTATGTTTAAAACTTGACCTGAAAAAAGCTTATGATTATGTTACTCATGAAGCCCTTCTTGGATTCATGCGTAAGATTGGCTTCCCTCCCTTGTGGTGTACCTGGACTTCTAAGTGCATTGCCACTCCTTTCTCGGTTCTTCTTAATGGCTCCCCAAAGGGCTTCTTTCAATCCACAAATGGTCTTAGACAAGGCGACCCCCTTTCCCCTCTGTTATTCTGCCTAGTTATGGAAATCTTCTCCTGTATGTTGAATACTGCTCAAGCCTTGGGTAAAATCAATACTCCGTTCTCCAAAGGAAATCTTTCGATCAACCACCTCATGTATGCTGACGATGTAATGGTTTTTATCACCCCTGACCTTGACTCTGTTGCAGGTATTAAAGAATGCCTTCATTCTTTTAAGCTCATTGCTGGGTTCGAGGTCAATGTTCAGAAAAGTGAAGCTTTCCTGTCCGGCACAACCGACCAGCTTAAGAGTCAGCTGTGTTCCGCCCTCTGCATCCAGGAAGGATCGCTCCCGATTAAATACCTGGGGCTCCCCCTGATTACCAAAAGGCTATCCATCTACGATTGCCAACCATTATTGACCACAATTCGGCGCAGGTTAGGCCTGTGGAATAACAAAAAGCTGTCCCGGGCAGGAAGAATAGAATTAATCAAAACTGTTCTCACCTCCTTCCAGATTTACTGGTCTGCTACCTACAACATCCCCATGGGAATTATGCTCAAGGTCAAGAAAATGTTTCGAAACTTCCTCTGAGGGGGGATGGAACATCAGACAAAGTACTCTCCGATTGCTTGGGACTTGGTCTGTCGGCCTAAACGTGAAGGGGAGTGGGCATTCGCAGAGTTGTGGACATTAACAGAGCATCTCAATTGAAACTCCTCTGGCACATTGTTCAGCACAGGAAATCCTTGTGGGTGAGATGGTTTCAAGTCAAATATCTAAAGAAAAGCAATTTTTGGAATAGGCCCATGCCTTCGAACCCTGCCTGGGGAGTGAGAAGTATCTTCAACAGCCGCGATTCGGCCAAGCCTTTTCTGTGCTACTGTGTCGGCCATGGTCGAGATCTTGATTTTTGGACTGACCCGTGGCATCCGGATGGTCCCGTTCACACTCTGACATCTGAAGGAGAGATATTCAGACTAACCAAGAAGATATCTATCGAGTGTATGAAGCAGGACGGGAGTTGGGAGCACATCACTCACCAGGCTCATTTGCCCCAACTCCACAAGATTATGACAACTGGGCTGTACTCCAAAATCAAAACTGACAGAGTTATATGGAAAGCCAACTCAAATGGGAATTTCTCGCTCAGATCGGCTTGGGACCAAATTCGAACTAAATGGGCTGATGTTCCTTGGTCCAAGACTATCTGGAATAAAGGACACATTCCCAGGCACAGCTTCACCACCTGGCAAGCAATGCATAACAGATTAAGTACTTGGGACAGACTTTGCTTCCTCGGACCTAACAGAGATCTCAGCTGTCTCCTATGCAAAGCTGGGCCTGAATCTGTTAATCATCTCTTTTTTCAATGCTCCTATTCGGCCTGGATCTGGAGATCAATTCTGTGGCGGTGTGGGTTCCGGAGGAAACCTCTCAAGTCCCTCTTGCAAGAAGAATTGTGGATCAGGGACAAGTTTAAAGGGGATGGGCAGGCCACCTCGCTTATTCGTATCAGTTTCTGTGCAGTGTTGTACATGATATGGGGAGAAAGGAACAGTCGTTTACATGGGAAGCCGCCTTGCCATAAGACCAGAACCCTTCAAAGATGCCTCAGGCTAATTCATACTAGATTAATTCATCTTCAGCTGGGTGATGTTCAGAGCCGGAAAAATGATACAATTGCTGCCCAGTTTGGTCTGCCCTGTTTTCAGCAGAAGAGGGACGCCGTTTGCTGCTCCTGGACAAGGCCGGATAATGGCGTATCCAAAATTAACACTGATGCTGCTGTTCAGAATGGGATGGGGGGAATAGGCGGTTTAATTCGGAATTCTGCGGGGGAGGTAGAGGTCATGTTCTCTCTTCGAGTGGGCTGTGAGGAGATCCACCTGCTGGAAATGAAAGCCATCCTTCATGGCGTTCGTCTTGCGCGCATGGCGGGGCATGATTCTATCTGGATAGAATCAGACTCTATGGTTGCGGTCAATGTGATTTTAGCAAAATGGGAATGCCCCTGGAAAGCTATTCCAATCCTCGAAGAAATCAGGGAGGCCCTTCGCAGCACCAGAAACTGGCAAGTGACCCATACTTGGAGAGAGGCGAATGGGGCTGCCGACTTTCTGTCCAAGCCCGACTGCGATTGTGTAGGGGCGGTCCTCCCCCCGTCTCGAGTTCCTCCAAAGCTTAGGGAGATTCTTGATCTTGATGCAGCCGGCCACCTTTATCCTCGCATATAGGATTGTTGCTGTGACCCAGACTGCAGTTTCGGTCTGTTCTGTATATCGTTGTTGGTGTTGGGGTAATGCCTGTAATCCCTCATGCGGGCGTTTTCTTCTCTGCTCTTTGATTTTCCTTTTGGCCCTTTGCCTTTGCTGCCCTGCTGGGCCCCCATTGTAATCCTTTCTTATTTTTTCAATGCTATCTGGTCGGGGTCTGCCTAACCCCAGCTTACCAATCAAAAAAAAAAAAAAAAAATCTAAGATTCAATCCCATCTCATCCCCAACTAAAAATTTGGCTAAATGCTCCTTCACACAATCTCGAGGGTTTCCTTTGTCAAAAGGATTGATATTTTATAAAGTTTCTAAAATAAGAAACTTTTTATTTCTACAATCTCTCTCCTTCAGCAACTAAATCTAAGATTCAATACCTTCTCATTCTAATCTCAAACCTTGAGAAAAAAGTCCTTGACACCATCTCTAGGGTTTCTTATGTCCAAAAGATGGAGGTTTTATAAAGTTTCTAAAATAAGAAGCTTTTTATTTTTTCAATCTCCATCCTTCATCAACTAAATATAAGATTCAATACCCTCTAATTCTCAACCCAAAACGTAGCTACAAGTTGGTTGACATCATCTCTAGGGTTTCAATACCATAAAAGGTGCTCATTCATCAACAAAATCTAAGTTTCAATACCATCTCATCCTCACCTCAAAACATGGCTAAAAGCTCCTTGACACCATCTCTACGGTCTCCTATGGCTAAAAATGGATGTTTTGAAAAGTTTCTATAATAAGAAACTTTGTATTTTTTCAATCTTCTTAATTTATCAACCAAATCTAAGATTTGAATACCATCTCATCCTGATCTCAAAACTTGGCAAAAAGCTTATTAACACAATCTCGAGGATTTCCTACGTCTAAAAGATGGATATTTTATAAAGTTTCTAAAATAAGAAACTTTATATTTCTTCAATCTCCATCCTTCATCAACTAAATCTAAGATTTAATAGCATCTAATCCTCACCTCAAAATTTTGCTAAAAGCTCTTTGATACCGTCTCTAGGGTTTACTAAGTATAAAAGTTTGATGTTTTATAAAGTTTCTAAAATGAGAAACTTTTTATTTTTTCAATCTCCATCATTCAGCAACTAAATCTAAGATTTAGTATCCTCTCATTCTCATCTCAAAACTTTGTTAAAAGCTCATTGACACCATCTCTAGAGTTTCCAATGTCTAAAAGATGGATGTTTTATAAAGTTTCTAAAATAAGAAACTTTTTATTTCTACAATCTCTATCCTTCAGCAACTAAATCTAAGATTCAATACCCTCTCATTCTAATCTCAAACCTTGAGAAAAAAGTCCTTGACACCATCTCTAGGGTTTCTTATGTCCAAAAGATGGATGTTTTATAAAGTTTCTAAAATAAGAAGCTTTTTATTTTTTCAATCTCCATCCTTCATCAACTAAATATAAGATTCAATACCCTCTAATTCTCAACCCAAAACGTAGCTACAAGTTGGTTGACATCATCTCTAGGGTTTCAATACCATAAAAGGTGCTCCTTCATCAACAAAATCTAAGTTTCAATACCATCTCATCCTCACCTGAAAACATGGCTAAAAGCTCCTTGACACCATCTCTACGGTCTCCTATGGCTAAAAATGGATGTTTTGAAAAGTTTCTAAAATAAGAAACTTTCTATTTTTTCAATCTTCTTAATTTATCAACCAAATCTAAGATTTGAATACCATCTCATCCTTCTTCTTTTTTTTTTTATGGTTAAGCTGGGTTAGGCAAGACCCCTACCAGATATCATTAAAGAAATAAAGAGATACATCAAGGGGGCCAATAAACCAGCCAGGGGGGAACAGACTCCCAATAGGCAAACCACATAATGGCTATCCACAAAGCGGCAAAAGGACAATAAGAAACAGAGCCTAAACAGACAAACATGGGAAACAAAGGGGGAAGATCAGGAGCAGCATAGAACAGAATCAGTTCCGATTTTTCAGACGCAGATATTTTGTTCTCTCTCTATCAGATTTTACAATAGCCAGAAGCTCGTCAGGAACTGTCATCTGAGAAGTGGAATGGCCTTTAAAGGGGCACTCTCTCTTGGACAAAAAATCAGCTGCCATGTTGCCCTCTCTCCAGATGTGGATGATTCTCCACTTCATTCCTGCCAGATCAGTCCAAGCTCTTTGGATCGACGGGATTTGTTTCCACGGAGGTAAAGAGCGTTTGTTGAAAGAGTTAACAGCAAAGGAAGAGTCTGCTTCGATCCAAAGAGAAGTAATACCCAGATATTTTGCAACGGCCACTCCTTCACATATTGCTTGAATTTCCAAGGCGAAGATCTCATCCCCATCAGTATTTTTAGAGAAAAAATGAATTATTTCGCCATCCTTGTTTCTTAGAATTCCTCAATCCTTGTTTCTTAGAATTCCTCAAATCCCTCCTCCTTCATCGACTAAAGAGGCATCAGTATTTAGCTTGAATTCTCCCATTTCAGGCGGAAGCCAACAACAGAATTGCAGCTCTTTCTCCTTTACAGAAAGCTTGTAACCAAAGTGATTTGCAACAGCGACCTTATGCACTTCATTACTGTCCCAGAGAGTTAGACTATTAACTCTTGACAATACATCGTCAAGAATGAAGCGGAGAATTCTGGTCTTATGATTTGATTTGCTTTCAAAGATTCTCAGATTCCTCTCTCTCCATAGCCTATAGATAGCAGATGCAAACGCAATTTTCATGGCAGTGGAACTTTGAGACTTACTTCTACAGTGTATTCTTAACCACTCTTCTTCATCCTAGATAGTTTTCTTCAGTTTTCTTCTAGATCCATACCGCCACAAAATAGATCTCCAGACCCAAGCGGAGAACCCACACCTGAAGAATAAGTGATTTATAGTCTCCTTTGCTGAATTACAGGGAGGACATCTATCATCCATCACTCTATTGCAGAAAATCGGATGATCTCTAGTAAGCAATTTCATGTGAAGAACTTTCCAAGTGATCAAAGCTTGCCTTGGAACATGACCCGGAAACCAGACTGAAGAGGCCCATGGGACGACCACATTATGCTGCCTAATTGAGTTCCAAGCGCTTTTGACAGAGAAATAACCATCAATATTAGGCTTCCAGATTGCTCTGTTTTCATCTTCCTCCTGAAACAACGACCGCCGGAGAATAGAATTTTCCTGATGGAGAGATGGTTTGTTGATAATTGGATTCCAGCCTTCCTTTGAATGAATCTCACCCAGACATTTCATCGAGGAGAGAGAATAATCAGTCACAGACTTAGAGATTAGATGATCCAGAACGCCATCCGGATGCCAAGGCTGAGTCCAAAGCTCAATTTCAGCTTCTTTCCCAACTAAGTAGCAAGTCTTATCTTTGATGACCTCTCTAGCTCGAAGAATGCTCCTGACTGCCCAAGACGGTTTGGAGGGAACTTTCATGGACCAAATGTTTTTATTTTTGATATATTTTGCAAATATCCATTTTCTCCACAAGGAATTATTGTCTTGGATAAGTCTCCACAGTAATTTGCACTGGAGAGCCGAATTTATGTCTCTTAGCTTACGGATACCCAAACCACCTTCTTCCTTAGGTCTGCAAATAGTTTCCCAAGCCACCGTATGGACTTTCGTGGCTTTCTCACTGCCAGCCTAAACAAAATCCCTGCAAAGCCTTTCAATCTTGTTGATAACTCCCAAGGGGATGTTAAAAGAAGAGGACCAAAAGACTTGATAAGACTGAATTACTGATTTCACCAACTCAATCCTTCCCGCCGAGGAAAGGAAACGTTACTCCAACCATTGATTTTTCGAGTGACCTTCGAGATGATCGGGAAGCAATCATTTGAAGAGAGTCTTGAAGAAGTCAATGGGAGCCCAAGATATCTGATTGGCAATTTACCCTCTGGGATGTGCAAAATTTTTCAATTTTCTTCCTGTCTCTGAAAGAAGTTCTAGAAAAGAAGACATTGCATTTGGAGAAGTTTGGATGGAGGCCAGAGTAACTGGAGAATGTTTCCAAACAAGCCAGAATTTCTTTTGCAGACTTGACAGAACCTTCTGCGAAGATCATAAGGTCATCCGTAAAAAGCAAGTGGGTTATGGAGACATTTCCATGAGTAAAGGGGGATTGGAGATTACCTCTCGTATGAGAATCTTCAAGAGTTCTGGAAAGCATTTCCATCGTTAAACAGAACAACAGAGGGGATAGGGGATCTCCTTGGCGAATTCCATTGGTTGAGTTGAAGTGACCTTGTGGAGACCCATTGATCAAGACAGCAAAGGAGGGAGTCTGAATGCATTCCTCCACCCACTTACACCAAAGTTTAGTGAAGCCCTATTTCGCCATAAATTGAAGAAGAGCTTCTCTCTTAACATTGTCGAAGGCCTTGGCAAGGTCAATTTTAATACACATAGCCGATTTAGCTGAGGCGAGATGGAATTTATGCAGAATGTCATGGGTTAACAAGATATTGTCTTGAATTTGCCTTCCTCTGATGAAAGCAAATTGGGCAGGATTAACCAACTTGTTGATCACAGATTTCAATCTTTGAGCAAGGATCTTGGTGATCGTCTTGTATATGAAGTTGCACAAGGAAATCAGCCGGAACTTGGAAGGCGAAGCCGCATCAGGGACTTTAGGAATGAGGGATATAAAGGTGTTATTGATTTCCTTCAAGATCTTTGCTTTCGAAAAGAAGTTGAGAAGTGCATCAGAAAAGTCTTGTCCAACAAGATACCAAAATTTTTGAAAGAACAAGCCATTAAATCCATCCGGACCAGGCGCTTTGTCGCCATCAGCCATAAACACAGCGTCTCTAATCTCCTCCTTGGTCACCTCGCGGGAAAGATGATTTGCTTCCTCCAAGGTAAGTAATTTATTTGGCATAGGGGTGTGTATATATTGATCAAGATTTCTGTTTAAGAGCTTCTGATAGTAATTGACCAAGATACCAGATATCTCGTGAGGGTCATAGGAGATGGATTGGTCTTCTCTTTCCATAGCCATAATGTGATTTAAATGATTCCTGGTTCTGACAGTAGCATGGAAGAACTTGGTATTAGAATCACCTTGACATAGCCACTCGATTCTAGATTTCTGTTTGAAAAGCATCCCTTCCCTTATAGCAATGACACGGAATTCATCTCTAGCTTCAATTTCGGCCTTGTTGATTCGCTGATCCGCTGGGTTTTGAGCAAGTTGATTTTGAATATGTTCAAGCTTGCGGCGAGCGATAGGGAGCATCACATCAATTCGACCAAAAATGCCCTTGTTCCATGAGACAAGCTGTCTCTTAACTTCTTTAAGTTTATACACTAACCTGTACATTGGATTTCCCATGCAGTTATTGGCCCAGGCTCGTTCAACAACAGGATAAACAGAGACATCATCCAACCACATTGACATGAATTTGAAAGGTTTTGGGCCCAGACTAGTTTGGTTTTTTAGACTCACAGTAATAGCGCTATGATCTGAGATTCCTGGAGGCCTGTACGCAGCAAAAGAGAGGGGGAAGTCTTGGAGCCACAGGTCATTTACCAGAGCTCTATCTAGTCTAGCATATTTCCTTTCACTCAGCGAGGCTCGATTATTCCATGAAAGAGAGTGACCAATCGATCTGAGGTCCGCTAAACAGCAATTGTGTATGCAATTATTGAAATCTTCAATGTCATTCTGATTATGTGAAGGACCGCCCGATCTTTCATCATAGCTCCTTATCACATTGAAATCCCCCAGCACAATCCAAGGGCCTTGGATGACAGCATTTACTAATTCAAGATCCTCCCACAGAACTTTCCGATCTCTCCCATAATTCCTCCCATAGACAGTGGTAAGATGAAACCTCTGATTAGTTTGGGTAAGAAGAACCTCCGCATGAATGAATTGGCTCGACTCCGAAAGGATCTGAAGATTTACTCTCATTGGATCCCAAAGAATCCAAACTCTACCTTTAATTACATGCTCATAATTTCCATGAAAATCCCTAGACTCACAAATATCTTTTACATGATGCATCATCAAAGATTCTCTGGCTTTAGTTTCTTGGAGACAGCAGATAGGAGCATTAGTGCTTCGAATCAGGTATTGAACTTCCTTTTTCTTTGCGGCTGAGCAAATTCCCCTAATATTCCAAGAGGTTACGATATTCATTGAGATACAGAGTGTGAAGGGGGAGGTGGGTCTCTTTCAGAGATGTGATCTTGGGCGCGAATGAGCTGGTGAGGATGCGGGCAATCACTCAAACCTACCGATAAGAGTTGAACAGGTTGCTCACAAGAAGAAGTTGAGAGACGGATTAATTCTGTATCAAGAGTGGTGACCAGGGCAGCACTCTCAACGATATTGGCTTCAACTCGATCCTGACTTTCTCCCACCTCATCAATATCATTACCCTCATCTTCAGTCAGGGCTTCAAAGCTATTTTGTATCTCAATTGTTGTCTCTGTCGCTCGAGAGCTGACGCCATGGTTGATTACTACTCTGCTCACCAACTTGGGGTTGCTTAGAGGGATTTTTTCTGACTTTTCCTCCCCGTCCCTATCTTGAGTGGCTGGCTTAGATAGGGGTTTTACTGGCCTCCATTCCTGCTTGTAATGAAGAGACTGGGGGCAGACGAATTTGGGGCAGAGGAGACAGCAGAGGGTAGGTGTTGACTGTCAGGGGTCACAGGAAAGACTGCTGGACAATACCCCTTATCCTGAAAGAGGTGGGTTTTTCCCTGGTTTTTTTGAGCAATGGAGGAAATGCCAAACGAATTTGCAATTCCATCTTCTCCATTTTGCAATTCCAAAGGAAATGACTATAAGGAAGGATTCACTCCAGCAATCTCATCTTCTCCATTTTGCAATTCCAAAGGAAAGAAACTGTTGAGGGTTGGAGGGGGAGGAGCACAATGGATGGGCTGAAGATCATGGGATTTCCGAGAAGGAGGGGATTTGGAAGATAGCCCAGACGAATTTTTAGATTTTTTAAGAGAGATGGGAGGCTGAGCTGGGTTTTTTGTGAACCTTTTGTGCACTCGAGTACCTCTCTGGAAATGAGTTGAGGGCTGTTCATTGGCAAGGGGGTCATCCAGAGGGAACATCTGTTTTAGGTAAGCAATACGCTGGGCAGAGTTTATACCTTTTCCAGAGAGAGAAGGAGTCTGATGTTCAACAGCAATGGGGAGCCTTTCAAACTCGTGGATATCTTCCTTCTCACGAAATACTAGAAACTCATTTCCAAGGGAAGAGGGGGAGGTCATACCTGGATCAGACAGAGGTGATGGCTGATGTTCAGCAAAAGAAGAACACCCTTCAAATTGGTAGATTTCCTCAAGTTCACGAACGGCTTGAGACACAAATCCATGGGATGAAGGAGATTTGCCATGACCAACAGGTTTTGGACTGGCCCAGAAACGGCCTTCCATAACAGCAGCAGAGGACTTTCCTGGGTAAGGAGGAATCTCCATGATCTGGAATTCCTCCAAAATCACCCAAAAAAACCGAAAAAGTAGCTTCCCAGGCCGGAGGAAGAACTTGGCAGAAGGGAAGGGAGGAACAAGAAGGGCTTGGGCCCTTGGTGCTTCGCCGGCCGCCGCCGGCTCTCGCCGGAGAGAGGGGATGAAGAAGAAGACTTTTCTCTCTCCTCAGAGTTTCTCTCTCCTCAGAGTCTGTTAATGCGGAAGAAGATCTCTGTATTGGGTATGATCTCCTCAGAGTTTCTCTCTCCTGATCTCAAAACTTGGCAAAAAGCTTATTAACACAATCTCGAGGATTTCCTATGTCTAAAAGATAAATGTTTTATAAAGTTTCTAAAATAAGAAACTTTATATTTCTTCAATCTCCATCCCTCATCAATTAAATCTAAGATTCAATAGCATCTAATCCTCACATCAGAATTTTGCTAAAAGCTCTTTGACACCATCTCTAGGGTTTACTAAGTATAAAAGTTTGATGTTTTATAAAGTTTCTAAAATGAGAAACTTTTTATTTTTCCAATCTCCATCCTTCAGCAGCTAAATCTAAGATTCAATACCATCTCATCATCAATCCAAAACTTGGCTAAAAGCTCATTGACAGCATCTCTAGGGTCAACTATGTCTAAACGATGGATGTTATATAAACTATATAAAATAAGAAACTTTCTATATTTTCAATCTCCATCCTTTATCAACAAAATCCAAGATCCAATACCATCACATCCTCATCTCAAAATTTGAATAAAAGCTCTTTAACACCATCTCTAGGATTTCCAATGTCTAAAAGATGGATATTTTATAAAGATTCTAGAAGAAGAAACCTTCTATTTTTTCAATCTTCATCTTTCATCAACTAAATCTATGATTTAAAACCATCTCATCATCATACCAAAACTTGGCTAAAAGCTCTTTGACATCATCTCCAGAGTCTCATATATCTAAAAGATGGATGTTTTAGAGTTTCTAAAATAAGAAAGTTTCTATTTTTTTCATTCAATATCCTCTATCAACTAAATCTAAGATTCAATACCATCTCATCCTCTTCTCAAAACTTGAATAAAAGCTTCTTTACACCATATCTAGGATTTTCTATGTCTAAAAGATGGATGTTTTATAAAGTTTCTAAAATAAGAAACTTTGTAATTTTTCAATCTCCATCCTTCATCAACTCAATCTAAGATTCAAAACCATCTCATCATCAACCCCAAACAAGGCTAAAAGCCCCTTGGCACCATCTCAAGGGTCTCTTATGTCCATATGTTTTAAAAAGTTTCTAAAATAAGAAACTTTCTATTTTTTCAATCTTCATCCTTTATCAACTAAATCGAAGATTTAATTCCATCAAATCATCTCAAAACTTGGGTAAAAGCTGTTTCACATGATCTTTAGGGTTTCCGATGTGTAAAAGATGGACGTTTTATAAAGTTTATAAAATAAAAAACTTTCTATTTTTTCAATCTCCATCCTTTATCAACTGAATCTAAGATTCAATACCATCTCATCTTCATCTCAAAACTTGGCTAAAAGCTCCTTTACACCAATCTAAGGTTTATTAAGTCTAAAAGATTTATGTTTTATAAAGTTCCTAAATTAAGACTATTTTTTCAATCTCTATCCTTCATCAACAAAATCTAAAATTCAATACCCTCTCATTCTCATCCCAAAACTTGGCTAAAAGCTCGTTGACATCATCTCTAGGTTTTCCTATGTCTAAAAGATTGATGTTTTATAAAGTTTCTAACATAAGAAACTTTCTATTTTTTCAATCTTTATCCTTCATCACCTAAATCTAAGATTAAATATCATCTCATCCTCAACCCAAAACTTGGCTAAATGCTCATTGACACCGTCTCTAGGGTCACCTATGTAAAAAAGATGGATGTTTTATAAAGTTTCTAATTTAAGAAATATTCTATTTTCTCAATCTCCATCCTTAATCAACTAAATCTAAGATTAAATACCATCTCATCTGAATCTTAAAAATTCGCTAAAAGCTCCTTGACACCATCTCTAGGGTTTCCTATGTCTAAAAGATGGATGTCTTACAAAGTTTCACAAATAAGAAACTTTCTATTCTTTCAATCACTATCCTTCATCAACTAAATCTAAGATTAAATTTCCTCTCATTCTCATATTAAAACTTGGCTAAAAGCTCGTTGGTCTCATCTCTAGGGTTTCATATGTCTAAAAGATTGATGGTTTATAAAGTTTCTAAAATAAGAAACTTTTATTTTTCAATCTCCATCCTTTATCAACTAAATCTAAGATTCAATACAATCTCATCCTCATTTCAAAACTTGGCTAAAAGCTCCTTGACACCATCTCTAGGGTTTTCTATGTCTAAAAGATTGATGTCTTACAAAGTTTCTAAAATAAGAAACTTTCTATTTTTTCAATCTCCATCATTTATCAACTAAAACTATGATTCAATATCATCTCATCTTCATTCCAAAACATGGTTAAAGCTCCATGACACCATGTCTAAGGTTTACTAAGTCTAAAAGATTGATGTTTTATAAAGGTACTAAAATAAAAACCTTTCTTTTTCTTCATTCTCCATCCTTAATCGACTAAATCTAAGATTCAATACCCTCTCATTCTCATTCCAAAACTTTGCTAAAAGTTCGTTGACATAATGTCTAAGATTTCTTATGTCTAAAAGATGGATGTTTTATAAAGTTTCTAAGAAAAAAAACTTTCTATTTTTTCAATCTCCATCCTTTATCAACTAAATCTAAGATTCAATAACATATCAACCTCATCTCAAAACTTGGTTAAAAGTTCCTTGACAACATCTCTAGGGTTTTCTATGTCTAAAAGATAGATGTTTTATAAAGTTTCTAAAATAAGAAACTTTATATTTTTTCAATCTCCATCCTTCATCAACTAAATCTAAGATTCAGTATCATCTCATCCTCATCTCAAAAATTGGCTAAAAGCTCATTCACACCATCACTAGGGTTTATTAAGTCTAAAAGATTGATATTTTATAAAGTTTCTAAAATAAGAAACTTTCTAGTTTTTCAATATCCATCCTTTATCAGCTAAAGCTATGATTCAATACCATCTCATCCTCATCTCAAAACTTGGCCAAAAGCTCCTTCACACCATCTCTAGGGTTTCGTATATTTAAAAGATGGATGTCTTACAAAGATTCTAAAATAAGAAACTTTTTTTTTCAATCTCCATCCTTAATCAACTAAAACTAAGATTCAATATCATCTCATCCTCATTCCAAAACATGGCTAAAAGCTCTTTGACACCATGTCTAGAGTTTACTAAGTGTAAGAGATTGATGTTTTATAAAGTTTCTAAAATAAGAAACTTTTTATTTCTACAATCTCTATCCTTCAGCAACTATATCTAAGATTCAATACCCTCTCATTCTAATCTCAAACCTTGAAAAAAAAAGTCCTTGACACCATCTCTAGGGTTTCTTATGTCCAAAAGATGGAGGTTTTATAAAGTTTCTAAAATAAGAAGCTTTTTATTTTTTCAATCTCCATCCTTCATCAACTAAATATAAGATTCAATACCCTCTAATTCTCAACCCAAAACGTAGCTACAAGTTGGTTGACATCATCTCTAGGGTTTGAATACCATAAAAGGTGCTCCTTCATCAACAAAATCTAAGTTTCAATACCATCTCATCCTCACCTCAAAACATGGCTAAAAGCTCCTTCACACCATCTCTACGGTCTCCTATGGCTAAAAATGGATGTTTTGGAAAGTTTCTAAAATAAGAAACTTTCTATTTTTTCAATCTTCTGAATTTATCAACAAAATCTAAGATTTGAATACCATCTCATCCTGCTCTCAAAACTTGGCAAAAAGCTTATTAACAGAATTTCGAGGATTTCCTACGTCTAAAAGATTGATGTTTTATAAAGTTTCTAAAATAAGAAACTTTATATTTCTTCAATCTCCATCCTTCATCAACTAAATCTAAGATTCAATAGCATCAAATCCTCACCTCAAAATTTTGCTAAAAGCTCTTTGACACCATCTCTAGGGTTTACTAAGTATAAAAGTTTGATGTTTTATAAAGTTTCTAAAATGAGAAACTTTTGAATTTTTCAATCTCCATCATTCAGCAACTAAATCTAAGATTCAGTACCCTCTCATTCTCATCTCAAAACTTTGCAAACAGCTCCTTGACACCATCTCTAGAGTTTCCAACGTCTAAAAGATGGATGTTTTATAAAGTTTCTAAAATAAGAAACTTTCTATTTTTTCAATCTCCATCCTTCATCAGCTAAATCTAAGATTCAATACCATCTCATCATCAATCCAAAACTTGGCTAAAAGCTCATTGACACCATCTCTAAGGTCAACTATGTCTAAACGATGGATGTTATATAAGCTATATAAAATTAGAAACTTTCTATATTTTCAATCTCCATCCTTTATCAACAAAATCCAAGATCCAATACCATCACATCCTCATCTCAAAATTTGAATAAAAGCTCTTTAACACCATCTCTAGGATTTCCAATGTCTAAAAGATGGATATTTTATAAAGTTTCTAGAAGAAGAAACTTTCTATTTTTTCAATCTTCATCTTTCATCAACGAAATCTAAGATTTAAAACCATCTCATCATCATACCAAAACTTGGCTAAAAGCTCTTTGACACCATCTCTAGAGTCTCATATATCTAAAAGATGGATGTTTTACAGTTTCTAAAATAAGAAAGTTTCTATTTTTTTCATTCAATATCCTCTATCAACTAAATCTAAGATTCAATACCATCCCATCCTCTTCTCAAAACTTGAATAAAAGCTTCTTTACACCATATCTAGGGTTTTCTATGTCTAAAAGATGGATATTTTATAAAGTTTGTAAAATAAGAAACTTTGTAATTTTTCAATCTCCATCCTTCATCAACTCAATCTAAGATTCAAAACCATCTCATCATCAACCCTAAAGAAGGCTAAAAGCCCCTTCACACCATCTCAAGGGTCTCTTATGTCCATATGTTTTAAAAAGTTTCTAAAATAAGAAACTTTCTATTTTTTCAATCTTCATCCTTTATCAACTAAATCGAAAATTTAATTCCATCTCATCATCTCAAAACTTGGGTAATAGCTGTTTCACATGATCTTTAGGGTTTCCGATGTGTAAAAGATGGACGTTTTATAAAGTTTATAAAATAAAAAACTTTCTATTTTTTCAATCTCCATCCTTTATCAACTGAATCTAAGATTCAATACCATCTCATCTTCATCTCAAAACTTGGCTAAAAGCTCCTTTACACCAATCTAAGGTTTATTAAGCCTAAAAGATTTATATTTTATAAAGTTCCTAAATTAAGATTATTTTTTCAATCTCTATCCTTCATCAACAATACCCTCTCATTCTCATCCCAAAACTTGGCTAAAAGCTCGTTGACATTATCTCTAGGTTTTCCTATGTCTAAAAGATTGATGTTTTATAAAGTTTCTAACATAAGAAACTTTCTATTTTTTCAATCTTTATGCTTCATCACCTAAATCTAAGATTAAATATCATCTCATCCTCAACCCAAAACTTGGCTAAATGCTCATTGACACCGTCTCCAGGGTCACCTATGTAAAAAAGATGGATGTTTTATAAAGTTTCTAATTTAAGAAACATTCTATTTTCTCAATCTCCATCCTTAATCAACTAAATCTAAGATTAAATACCATCTCATCTTAATCTTAAAATTTTGCTAAAAGCTCCTTGACACCATCTCTAGGGTTTCTTATGTCTAAAAGATGGATGTCTTACAATGTTTCACAAATAAGAAACTTTCTTTCTTTCAATCACTATCCTTCATCAACTAAATCTAAGATTAAATTTCCTCTCATTCTCATCATAAAAGTTGGCTAAAAGCTCGTTGGTCTCATCTCTAGGGTTTCATATGTCTAAAAGATTGATGTTTTATAAAGTTTCTAAAATAAGAAACTTTTATTTTTCAATCTCCATCCTTCGTCAACTAAATCTAAGATTCAGAATCATCTCATCCTCATTCTAAAACATGGCTAAAAGCTCCTTAACACCAAGTCTAGGATTTACTAAGTGTAAAAGATTTATGTTTTATATAGTTTCTAAAATAAGAAACTTACTATTTTTTCAATCTCCATCCTACATCAACTAAATCTAAGATTCAAGACAATCTCATCCTCATTTCAAAACTTTGCTAAAAACTTCTTGACACTATCTCTAGGGTTTCTAACTTCTTAAAGATGGATGTGTACGTCTAAAAGATGGATGTCTTACAAAGTTTCTAAATGAAAAAACTTTCTGTTTATTCAATCTCCATCCTTTATCAACTAAAATCTAAGATTCAATATCATCTCATCCTCATCTCAAAATTTGGCTAAAAGCTCATTTACACCATCTCTAGGGTTTCCTATGTCTAAAAGACGGATGTCTTACATAGTTTCTAAAATAACAAACATTTTATTTTTTCAATCTCCATCATTCATCAACAAAATCTAAGATTGAATTTCATCACATCCTCATTCCAAAACATGGCTAAAAGCTCCTTTACACCATGTATAGGGTTTACTAAGTTTAAAAGATTGATGTTTTATAAAGTTTCTAAAATACGAAACTTTATATTTTTTCAATCTCCATCCTTCATCAACCAAATCTAAGATTCAATACAATCTCATCCTCATTTCAAAACTTGGCTAAAATCTCCTTCACACCATCTCTACTGTTTTCTATGTCTAAAAGATGTATGTCTTACAAAGTTTCTAACATAAAAAACTTCCTGTTTTTTTAATTTTCATCATTTATCAACTAAATCTAAGATTCATTACCCTATCATTCTCATGTCAAAACTTGGTTAAAAGGTCATTCACAACATCTCTAGAGTTTCCTATGTCTAAAAAGATTGATGTTTTATAAAGTTTATAATTTTTCAATCTCCGTCCTTAATCAAATAAATCTAACATTCAATTCCATCTAATCCTAATCTCAAAACTTAGCTAAAAGCTCTTTGACACCATCTTTAGGGTTTACCAAGTCTAAAAGATTAATATTTTATAAAGTTTCTAAAATAAGAAACTTTCTATTTTTTCAATCTCCATCCTTTACCAATTAAATCTAACAATCAATATCGTCTCATCCTAATCTCAAAACTTGGCTAAAGCTCATTCGCACCATCTCTACGGTTTTTTATGTCTAAAAGATGGATGTCTTACAAAGTTTCTAAAATAACAAACTTTCTATTTTTTCATTCTCAATTCTTCATCAACAACATCTAAGATTCAATATCATCTTATCTTCATTCGAAAATACAGCTAGAAGCTTATTGACAACATGTCAAGAGCTTACTAAGTCTAAAAGATTGATGTCTTATAAAGTTTCTAAAATAAGAAACTTTCTATTTTTTCAATCTCAATCCTTCATCAACTAAATCTAAGATTCAATACAATCTCATCCTCATTTCAAAACTTGGCTAAAAGCTCATTGACACCATCTCTAGGATTTTCTATGTCTAAAAGATTGATGTCTTACAAAGTTTCTAAAATAAGAAACTTTCTATTTTTTCAATCTCCATCCTTTATCAACTAAAACTATGATTCAATATCATCTCATCTTCATTCCAAAACATGGTTAAAGCTCCTTGACACCATGTCTAAGGTTTACTAAGTCTAAAAGATTGATGTTTTATAAAGGTACTAAAATAAAAAACTTTCTTTTTCTTCATTCTCCATCCTTAATAGACTAAATCAAAGATTCAGTACCCTCTCATTCTCATTCCAAAACTTTGCTAAAAGTTCGTTGACATAATGTCTAGGATTTCTTATGTCTAAAAGATGGATGTTTTATAAAGTTTCTAAGAAAAAAAACTTTCTATTTTTTCAATCTCCATCCTTTATCAACTAAATCTAAGATTCAATAACATATCAACCTCATCTCAAAACTTGGTTAAAAGTTCCTTGACAACATCTTTAGGGTTTCCAATGTCTAAAAGATCGATATTTTTTAAAGTTTTTAAAATAAGAAACTTTATATTTTTTCAATCTCCATCATCAACTAAATCTCAGATTCAGTATCATCTCATCCTCATCTCAAAAATTGGCTAAAAGCTCATTCACACCATCACTAGGGTTTATTAAGTCTAAAAGATTGATATTTTATAAAGTTTCTAAAATAAGAAACTTTCTATTTTTTCAATATCCATCCTTTATCAACTAAAGCTAAGATTCAATACCATCTCATCCTCATCTCAAAACTTGGCTAAAAGCTCCTTCACACCATCTCTAGAGTTTTCTATGTTTAAAAGATGGATGTCTTATAAAGATTCTAAAATAAGAAACTTTTTATTTTTTCAATCTCCATCCTTAATCAACTAAAACTAAGATTCAATATCATCTCATCCTCATTCCAAAACATGGCTAAAAGCTCTTTGACACCATGTCTAGAGTTTACTAAGTGTAAGAGATTGATGTTTTATAAAGTTTCTAAAATAAGAAACTTTTTATTTCTACAATCTCTCTCCTTCAGCAACTAAATCTAAGATTCAATACCCTCTCATTCTAATCTCAAACCTTGAGAAAAAAGTCCTTGACACCATCTCTAGGGTTTCTTATGTCCAAAAGATGGAGGTTTTATAAAGTTTCTAAAATAAGAAGCTTTTTATTTTTTCAATCTCCATCCTTCATCAACTAAATATAAGATTCAATACCCTCTAATTCTCAACCCAAAACGTAGCTACAAGTTGGTTGACATCATCTCTAGGGTTTCAATACCATAAAAGGTGCTCCTTCATCAACAAAATCTAAGTTTCAATACCATCTCATTCTCACCTCAAAACATGGCTAAAAGCTCCTTGACACCTCTCTACGGTCTCCTATGGTTAAAAATGGATGTTTTGAAAAGTTTCTAAAATAAGAAACTTTGTATTTTTTCAATCTTCTTAATTTATCAACCAAATCTAAGATTTGAATACCATCTCATCCTGATCTCAAAACTTGGCAAAAAGCTTTTTAACACAATCTCGAGGATTTCCTACGTCTAAAAGATGGATGTTTTATAAAGTTTCTAAAATAAGAAACTTTATATTTCTTCAATCTCCATCCTTCATCAACTAAATCTAAGATTTAATAGCATCTAATCCTCACCTCAAAATTTTGCTAAAACCTCTTTGACACCATCTCTAGGGTTTACTAAGTATAAAAGTTTGATATTTTATAAAGTTTCTAAAATGACAAACTTTTGAATTTTTCAATCTCCATCATTCAGCAACTAAATCTAAGATTCAGTACCCTCTCATTCTCATCTCAAAACTTTGCTAAAAGCTCCTTGACACCATCTCTAGAGTTTCCAATGTCTAAAAGATGGATGTTTTATAAAGTTTCTAAAATAAGAAACTTTCTATTTTTTCAATCTCCATCCTTCATCAGCTAAATCTAAGATTCAATACCATCTCATCATCAATCCAAAACTTGGCTAAAAGCTCATTGACACCATCTCTAGGGTCAACTATGTCTAAACGATGGATGTTATATAAACTATATAAAATAAGAAACTTTCTATATTTTCAATCTCCATCCTTTATCAACAAAATCCAAGATCCAATACCATCACATCCTCATCTCAAAACTTGACTAAAAGCTCTTTAACACCATCGCTAGGATTTCCTATGTTTAAAAGATGGATATTTTATAAAGTTTCTAGAAGAATAAACTTTCTATTTTTTCAATCTCCATCTTTCATCAACTAAATTTAAGATTTAAAACCATCTCATCATCATACCAAAACTTGGCTAAAAGCTCTTTGACACCATCTCCAGAGTCTCACATATCTAAAAGATGGATGTTTTAGAGTTTCTAAAATAAGAAAGTTTCTATTTTTTTCATTCAATATCCTCTATCAACTAAATATAAGATTCAATATCATCTCATCCTCTTCTCAAAACTTGAATAAAAGCTTCTGTACACCATATCTAGGGTTTTCGATGTCTAAAAGATGGATGTTTTATAAAGTTTCTAAAATAAGAAACTTTGTAATTTTTCAATCTCCATCCTTCATCAACTCAATCTAAGATTCAAAACCATCTCATCATCAACCCCAAACAAAGCTAAAAGCCCCTTCACACCATCTCAAGGGTATCTTATGTCTAAAAGATGAATGTTTTAAAAAGTTTCTAAAATAAGAAACTTTCTATTTTTTCAATCTTCATCCTTTATCAACTAAATCGAAGATTTAATTCCATCTCATCATCTCAAAACTTGGGTAAAAGCTGTTTCACATGATCTTTAGGGTTTTCGATGTGTAAAAGATGGACATTTTATAAAGTTTATAAAATAAAAAACTTTCTATTTTTTCAATCTCCATCCTTTATCAACTGAATCTAAGATTCAATACCATCTCATCTTCATCTCAAAACTTGGCTAAAAGCTCCTTTACACCAATCTAAGGTTCATTAAGTCTAAAAGATTTATGTTTTATAAAGTTCCTAAATTAAGACTATTTTTTCAATCTCTATCCTTCATCAACAAAATCTAAAATTCAATACCCTCTCATTCTCGTCCTAAAACTTGGCTAAAAGCTCGTTGACATCATCTCTAGGTTTTCCTATGTCTAAAAGATTGATGTTTTATAAAGTTTCTAGCATAAGAAACTTTCTATTTTTTCAATCTTTATCCTTCATCACCTAAATCTAAGATTAAATATCATCTCATCCTCAACCCAAAACTTGGCTAAATGCTCATTGACACCGTCTCCAGGGTCACCTATGTCAAAAAGATGGATGTTTTATAAAGTTTCTAATTTAAGAAACATTCTATTTTCTCAATTTCCATCCTTAATCAACTAAATCTAAGATTAAATACCGTCTCATCTTAATCTTAAAATATGCTAAAAGCTCCTTGACACCATCTCTAGGGTTTCCTATGTCTAAAAGATGGATGTCTTACAAAGTTTCACAAATAAGAAACTTTCTATTCTTTCAATTACTATCCTTCATCAACTAAATCTAAGATTAAATTTTCTCTCATTCTCATCATAAAACTTGGCTAAAAGCTCGTTGGTCTCATCTCTAGGGTTTCATATGTCTAAAAGATTGATGTTTTATAAAGTTTCTAAAATAAGAAACTTTTACTTTTCAATCTCCATCCTTCGTCAACTAAATCTAAGATTCAGAATCATCTCATCCTCATTCTAAAACATGGCTAAAAGTTCCTTAACACCAAGTCTAGGATTTACTAAGTCTAAAAGATTTATGTTTTATATAGTTTCTAAAATAAGAAACTTTCTATTTTTTCAATCTCCATCCTACATCAACGAAATCTAAGATTCAAAACAATCTCATCCTCATTTCAAAACTTTCCTAAAAGCTTCGTGACACTATCTCTAGGGTTTCCTACGTCTTAAAGATGGATGTCTACGTCTAAAAGATGGATGTCTTACAAAGTTTCTAAATGAAAAAACTTTCTGTTTATTCAATCTCCATCCTTTATCAACTAAAATCTAAGATTCAATATAATCTCATCCTCATCTCAAAATTTGGCTAAAAGCTCATTTACACCATCTCTAGGGTTTCTTATGTCTAAAAGACGGATGTCTTACATAGTTTCTAAAATAACAAACATTTTATTTTTTCAATCTCCATCATTCATCAACAAAATCTAAGATTGAATTTCATCACATCCTCATTCCAAAACATGGCTAAAAGCTCCTTTACACCATGTATAGGGTTTACTAAGTTTAAAAGATTGATGTTTTATATAGTTTCTAAAATACGAAACTTTACATTTTTTTCAATCTCCATCCTTCATCAACGAAATCTAAGATTCAATACAATCTCATCCTCATTTCAAAACTTGGCTAAAATCTCCTTCACACCATCTCTACTGTTTTCTATGTCTAAAAGATGTATGTCTTACAAAGTTTCTAAAATAAAAAACTTTCTGTTTTTTTAATTTTCATTACTTATCAACTAAATCTAAGATTCATTACCCTATCATTCTCATCTCAAAACTTGGTTAAAAGGTCATTGACAACATCTCTAGAGTTTTATATGTCTAAAAAGATGGATGTTTTATAAAGTTTATAATTTTTCAATCTCCGTCCTTAATCAAATAAATCTAACATTCAATTCCATCTAATCCTAATCTCAAAACTTAGCTAAAAGCTCATTGACACCATCTCTAGGGTTTACCAAGTCTAAAAGATTAATATTTTATAATGTTTCTAAAATAAGAAACTTTCTATTTTTTCAATCTCCATCCTTTATCAATTAAATCTAAGATTCAATACCGTCTCATCCTAATCTCAAAACTTGGCTAAAAGCTCCTTCACACCATCTCTACGGTTTCCTATGTCTAAAAGATTGATATCTTACAAAGTTTGTAAAATAACAAACTTTCTATTTTTTCATTCTCAATTCTTCATCAACAACATCTAACATTCAATATCATCTTATCTTCATTCGAAAATATAGCTAGAAGCTTATTGACAACATGTCAAGAGCTTACTAAGTCTAAAAGATTGATGTCTTACAAAGTTTCTAAAATAAGAAACTTTCTATTTTTTCAATCTCCATCCTTCATCAAGTAAATCTAAGATTCAATACAATCTCATCCTCATTTCAAAACTTGGCTAAAAGCTCCTTGACACCATCTCTAGGGTTTTCTATGTCTAAAAGATTGATGTCTTACAAAGTTTCTAAAATAAGAAACTTTCTATTTTTTCAATCTCCATCCTTTATCAACTAAAACTATGATTCAATATCATCTCATCTTCATTCTAAAACATGGTTAAAGCTCCTTGACACTATGTCTAAGGTTTACTAAGTCTAAAAGATTAATATTTTATAAAGTTACTAAAATAAAAAACTTTCTTTTTCTTCATTCTCCATCCTTAATCGACAAAATTTAAGATTCAATACCCTCTCATTCTCATTCCAAAACTTTGCTAAAAGTTCGTTGACATAATGTCTAGGATTTCTTATGTCTAAAAGATGGATGTTTTATAAAGTTTCTAAGATAAAAAATTTTCTATTTTTTCAATCTCCATCCTTTATCAACTAAATCAAAGATTCAATAACATCTCAACCTCATCTCAAAACTTGGTTAGAAGTTCCTTGACAACATCTCTAGGGTTTCCTATGTCTAAAAGATGGATGTTTTATAAAGTTTCTAAAATAAGAAACTTTATATTTTTTCAATCTCCATCCTTCATCTACAAGACGATTACCAAGATTCTTGCGCAGAGATTGAAATTGGTGATAGACAAATTGGTTAACCCTGCCCAATCTGCTTTCATCAGAGGTAGGCAGATACAAGATAATATCTTCTTAACTCATGACATCCTACACAAATTCCATCTCCCCTCTGCAAATGCGGCTATGTGTCTTAAAATTGATCTTGCAAAGGCCTTTGACAATGTTAAGAGAGAAGCACTTCTTCAATTTATGGCGGATCAGGGATTCAGTAAACTTTGGTGTAAGTGGGTGGAGGAATGTATTCAGTCTCCCTCCTTTTCTGTTTTGATAAATGGATCTCCTCAAGGGCACTTCTCTTCATCCAACGGAATTCGCCAAGGAGATCCCCTATCCCCTTTGTTGTTCTGTTTAACTATGGAAATGCTCTCCAGGACCCTTGAAGATTCTCAGTTGAATGGTAATCTCCAATCCCCCTTTACTCATGGAAATGTCTCCATAACACATCTACTTTTTGCGGATGATCTTATGATCTTCACCGAAGGTTCTGTCAAGTCAGCAAAAGAAATTCTAGCTTGTTTACAAGAATTCCACAGATTCTCTGGCCTCCAACCAAATTTTTCGAAATGTGAGGTCTTCTTTTCTGGAATTAGTTGCAGAGAAAGAAAGGCAATCTCAAAAATTCTGCTCATCCCTGAAGGAAAACTGCCAATCAAACACCTTGGCCTCCCTTTGACCTCTTCAAGACTTTCTTCAAATGATTGTTTCCCGATCATCTCGAAGGTCACTCAAAAAATAAATGGATGGAGTAGTTGTTTTCTCTCCGTTACTGGAAGGATTGAGTTGGTGAAATCTGTCCTTCACTCTTATGGTCCTTCACTCTCCGCTGCTGGAAGGATTGAGTTGGTGAAATCTGTCTTTTGGTCCTCCTCTTTTAATCTCCCCTCGGGAGTTATAGACAAGCTTGAACGGCTTTGTAGATATTTTGTTTGGGCTGGAAGTGAAAATGCTAAGAAAGTTCATACGGTGGCTTGGGAAACTATATGCAAGCCTAAGAAAGAAGGTGGCCTGGGTATCCGTAATCTGAGAGACATTAACTCGGCTCTCTAGTGCAAATTACTGTGGAGACTAATTCAGGGAAATAATTCTTTGTGGCGCCAATGGATTTTTGCCAAATACATTCAAAACAAGAACATTTGGTCCATGAAGGTTCCCTCCAGACCGTCTTGGGCTTTCCGGAGCATTCTTCGAGCTCGAGATACCCTCAAAGATAAGATTTGTTACTTAGTTGGGATCGAAGCTGAAATTGATCTATGGACTCAACCTTGGCATCCGGATGGAGTCCTGAATCAAATCATTTCAAAATCAGTGACTGATTATTCCCTCTCCTCGATGAAAAGTCTGACTGAGATACATTCAAAGGAAGGCTGGAATCCAATCATAAATAAATCATCTCTCATACAGGAAAAAGCTATTTTGCAAAACTCTCTTTTTCAGGAGGACGATGAAAACAGAGTAATCTGGAAGCCTAGTACTGATGGCTATTTCTCTGTTAGTAGTGCTTGGAATGCTATCAGGAAGCATAAGGTGGATACCCCATGGGCTCCTTCAGTTTGGTTTACAGGTCACATACCAAGGCAAGCGTTATCTGCTTGGAAAGCTCTACACAAGAAACTACTTACTAGAGATCACCAGATATTCAGGAATAGAGTGATGGTTGAAGGGTGTCCTCTCTGTAAATCAGAAAAGGAGACAATTAATCACTTATTCTTCAGGTGTGGATTCTCAGCTTGGGTCTGGAGGTCCATTTTGTGGCGGTATGGATCTCAAAGAAAACCGAAGAAAACTATCCAGGAAGAAGAAGAGTGGTTACGAACTCATTGTAGAGGTAAGTCTCAAAGTTCCACGGCCATGAAGATTGCATTTGCTTCTGCCATCTACAGGTTATGGGGGGAGAGAAACCTGAGAATTTTTGAAAATAAATCAAATCATAAGATCAAAATCCTCCGTATGATTCTTGATGATGTAAAGACAAGAGTTAACAGCCTCAATCTCAGGGACAGTAAAGAAGTGCACACGGCTGCTGTCGCACACCACTTTGGCTACACGATTTCTGTTCAGGAGAAAGACCTAAAATTCTGTTGTTGGGTTCCCCCTGCTGTGGGAGAATTCAAACTCAACACTGATGCTTCTTTAACTGATGATGGAGGAGGGATTGGAGGAATAATTAGAAACAATGATGGCGAAATAATCCAATTTTTCTCTAAAAATACTGATGGGGAAGAGATTTTTGTCTTGGAGATTCAAGCTATATGCGAAGGAGTGGCTGTTGCAAAAAGTCTGGGTATCACTTCTCTTTGGATAGAAGCTGACTCTACCTTTGCTGTAAACTCTTTTAACAAAATTCCTCTCCTCCGTGGAGAAAAATCCTAGCTATCAATAGAGCCTGGAGTGAGCTGGCAGGAATGACGTGGAGAATATCCCACATCTAGAGAGAGGGGAATATGGCAGCGGACTTATTATCCAAGAGAGAATGCCCCTTTAAAGGACATTCCACCTTTCAGACGAGAGTTCCTGATGATCTCCTTGCTGTTGTCAAATCTGACAGAGAGCAAACCATGTACTAGACAATGAAAAACTGATCCCTGTTTCCAATGTTTGCCTGTTTAGGTTGTTTTTCTTGTTTTCCTTTTGCCATTATGTGGATAGCCTTTTGGGAGAATGTTCCCCCTTGGCTGGACTTTTGGCCCCCTTGATGTATCTTTTCCTTATTTTTAATGATATCTGGTAGGGGTCTTGCCTAACCCCAGCTTAACCATAAAAAAAAATATAAATCTAAGATTCAGTATCATCTCATCCTCATCTCAAAAATTGGCTAAAAGCTCATTCACACCATCACTAGGGTTTATTAAGTCTAAAAGATTGATATTTTATAAAGTTTCTAAAATAAGAAACTTTCTATTTTTTCAATATCCATCATTTATCAACTAAAGCTAAGATTCAATACCATCTCATCCTCATCTCAAAACTTGGCTAAAAGCTCCTTCACACCATCTCTAGGGTTTCCTATGTTTAAAAGATGGATGTCTTACAAAGATTCTAAAATAAGAAACTTTTTTATTTTTTCAATCTCCATCCTTAATCAACTAAAACTAAGATTCAATATCATCTCATCCTCATTCCAAAACATGGCTAAAAGCTCTTTGACACCATGTCTAGAGTTTACTAAGTGTAAGAGATTGATGTTTTATAAAGTTTCTAGAATAAGAAACTTTCTTTTTTTCAATCTCTATCCTTAAGCAACTAAATTTAATATTCAATACCCTCTCATTCTCATCCCAAAACTTGGCTAAAAGCTCGTTGACATCATCTATTGGGTTTCCTATGTCTAAAAGATGGATGTTTCTTAAAGTTTCTAAATAAAAAAACTTTCTTTTTTTTCGATATCCATCCTTTATCAACTAAATCTAAGATATAATACCATCTCATCCTAATCTCAAAACCCAGCTAAAAGCAGCTTTACAACATATCTAGGGTATCCTATGTCTAAAAGATGGAAGTGTTAAATTAGAAACTTTCTTTTTTTTCAATCTCCATCCTTCATCAACTAAATCTAACATTGAATACCGTCCCACCCTCTTCTCAAAACTTGGCTAAAAGCTCCTTTACACCATCTCTAAGGTTTACTAAGTCTAAAAGATGGATATTTTATAAAGTATCTAAATTAAGGGTCTTTCTATTTTTTCAATCCCCATCCTTCATCAACTAAATCTAAGATTAAATATCATCTCATCATCATCTCAAAACATGGCTAAAAGTTCCTCGATGCCGTGTCTAGGATCTCCTATCTTTAAAAGATGTATGTTTTATAAAGTTTCTAAAATAAGAAACTTTCTATTTTTTCAACCTCCATCTATTATCAGCTAAATCTAAGATTCAATAACATCTCATCCCCATCTCAATACTTGGCTAAAAGCTCTTTGACATCATCTCATGGGTTTACTAAGTCAAAAAGAAATATATTTTACAAAGTTTCTAAAATAAGAAACTTTCTATTTTTTCAATCTCCATCATTCATAAACTAAATCTACAGCTCAATATCTTCTCATCCTCGTCTCAAAACTTGGCTCAAAGCTCATTGATACCATCTCTATTTTTTCACTCTCCATCCTTCATCAACTAAATTTAAGATTCAATACCCTCTCATTCGCATCCTAAAACATGGCTAAAAGCTCGTTGACATCATATCTAGGGTTTCCTATGTCTAAAATATGGATATTTTATATTGTTTTTAAAATAAGAAACTTTCTATTTTTTCAACCTCCATCCTTCATCAACCAACTCTAAGATTCAAAATCAACTCATTCTCATCTCAAAACTTGGCACGAAGGTAAATTTGGATTCTTTGTTGTTGGTTTGTTCTAGGTCTAATTTCTCTTCTTGTTTTGGCCTGTTTGCTTGGGGTTGTGCTGTTCTTGGCCTTTCTTCTATTTGTAATTCTCTTTTTCTTTAATATATCCGGTGGGGGTCTTGCCTAACCCCAGCTTGCCCATCAAAAAAAAATCTCAAAACTTGGCTAAAAGCTCTTTAACACCATCTCTAAACCAGTTTCTAAAATAAGAAACTTTCAATTTTTTCAATCTACATCCTTCATCAACTGAATCTAAGATTCAATATCATCTCTTCCTCATTTCAAAACACAGCTATAAAAGCTCCTTGACACTGTCTCTAGGGTCTAATATGTCTAAAAGATGGATATTTTATAAAGTTTCTAAAATAAGAAACTTTCTATTTTTTCAATCTCCATCCTTTATTAACTAAATCTCAGATTAAATACCCTCTCATTCTCATCCCAAAACTTGGCTAAAAGCTCGTTGACATCATCTCTAGGATTTCCTATGTCTAAAAGATGGATGCTTGGCTAAAAGCTCGTTCACAGGCCATGTGCCAAAGCACAGCTTCACTGCTTGGCAGGCCGTCCAAAACCGTTTGCCCACTCGTGACAGACTTCTTTTCATGGGCAATTCAAGAGAAACCAGATGTCCCCTATGTAATTCGGACTTAGAATCTGTCAACCATATTTTCTTCCGATGTGGTTACTCTGCTTGGATTTGGAGATCCATCCTCCGGCGTTTCAATCAGAAAAGAAAACCCCTGAATTCTCTTTCTGAGGAAGAAGCCTGGATAAGACATCATTTCAAAGGTAACGGTCAGTGTGCCACTGCCATGCGCATTGCCTTCGGGACTTCCATATATCTCATATGGGCTGAGCGAAACACCAGAATTCATGGCAATCCTAGCACTCACAAACAAACCATTCTTCGATGGATCATTGGCACCGTTAGAAACAGAGTATTATTCCTCAATCTATCAGATGAACCGGGTCACCGAAATCTATGCTTTGCTACTCAATTCAAATGCCCCCTGTTCGCTGTCATCTCATCCCCTCAAATCTGCCAATGGGAGAAACCGGGTGAAGATGTGATAAAACTTAACTCTGATGCTTCTTTAAAAGGGGACGCTGCTGGCATTGGAGGTATCCTTCGCGACTATAATGGGACTATTAGAGGCTGTTTCTCCTTGAACTCTGAGGTGAAACCCATCCATATTCTTGAAATGGATGCCATATTGTACGGGCTTGAGCTGGCGCGAAACCAGAATATCCGTAATATTTGGATTGAGTCTGACTCGATGGTTGCTGTGAAGATTCTAAATGGGAACTGGGACTGTCCTTGGCAAGCTAAATCTCTGGTCAATACAATTATAAGACGTCTTCAAGAGTTCCATAACTGGAAGGTAACCCATATATGGAGAGAAGCGAATCAACCAGCTGACTTTCTATCCAAGCCCGATTGCCCATGCAAAGGAACAGAAATAGAGGTCATGAGCATCCCTTCCCGGCTTGTCGAACTTGTTCTTCAAGATTCTTTGGGTACAAACTATCCTCGCTTGAGATGAATATTCCCATGCTTCTTGCTGTTTATGTTCGAGCTTTTGCTTTGTGGGCTGGTTATGTTGCTGATAGGGACAGTGATTTCAAGAGACCTGGTGTAGCTCCTACCTACTCACCCTACAGTCTCTCCATGGCGGTTCTGAACGACCCGATTGGCAAGATTGATGAAGCTCTTTGTTTAATTTTGCTTCTTTTTTGCTGTCTATGCTGCCCATGTGGCCCCCCTTTGTAATTCTCTCTTCTTTCTAATATATCTGGTCGGGGTCCCTGCCTAACCCCAGCTTGCCCATCAAAAAAAAAAAAAAAAAAAAAAAAAAAAAGATGGATGCTTTATAAAGTTTCTATTATAAGAAATTTTCTATTTTTTCTATCTCCATCCATCATCAACTAAATCTAAGATTCAATATCATCTCCTCCTCATTCCAAAACATGCCTAAAAGCTCTTTGACACAATGTCTAGAGTTTACTAAGTCTAAAAGATTCATGTTTTATAAAGTTTCTAAAATAAGAAACTTTCTTTTTTCCAATCTCCATCCTTAATCAACTAAATTTAATATTCAATACCCTCTGATTCTCATCCCAAAACTTGGCTAAAAGCTCGTTGACATCATCTCTTGGGTTTCATATGTCTAAAAGATGGATGTTCATAAGTGTCTAAAATAAAAAACTTTCTGTTTTTTCAGTCTCCATCTTTTATCAACTAAATCTAAGATTCAATACCATCTCATCCTCATCTCAAAACTCGGCGAAAAGCACCATGACATCATATTTAGGGTATCTTATGTCTAAAAGATGGATGTTTTATAAAGTGTCTAAAATAAGAAACTTTCTATTTTTTCAATCTCCATCCTTCATAAACTAAATCTAAAATTGAATATCATCTCATCCTCATCTCAAAACTTGGCTAAAAGATTCATTATACCATCACTTGGTTTTACTAAGCCTAAAAGATGGATATTTTATAAAGTTTCTAAAATAAGAAACTTTTTTATTTTTTCAATCTCCATCCTTAATCAACTAATACTAAGATTCAAAACCCTCTCATTCCCATCCCAAAACTGGGCTAAAAGTCCGTTGACATATTCTCTATGGCTTCCTATGTCTAAAAGCTGGATGCTTTATAAAGTTTCTAAAAAAAGAAACTTTCTATTTTTTCAATCTCCATCCTTTATAAACTAAATCTACAATTCAATATCATCTCATCTTCATCTTAAAACTTGGCTCAAAGCCCCTTCACACCATCTCTAGGGTTTCCTAAGTCTAAAATATAGGTGTTGTATAAAGTTTTTAAAATAAGAAACTTTTATTTTTTCAATCTCCATCCACAATCTACTAAATTTAATATTCAATACCCTCTCATTCTCATCCCAAAACTTGGCTAAAGCTCATTGACATCAGCTATAGGGTTTCCTATGTCTAAAAGATGAATGTTTTATAATGTTTTTAAAATAAGAAACTTTCTATTTTATCAACCTCCGTCCTTCATAACCTAAATCTAAGATTCAATACCATCCCATTCGCATCTCAAAACTTGGCTAAAAGCACTTTGACACCATCTCTAAACCAGTTTCAAAAATAAAAAACTTTAAATTTCTACGATCTACATCCTTCATCAACTAAATCTAAGATTCAAAACCATCTCATCCTCATCCCAAAACACGGCTAAAAGCTCCTTGACACTGTCTCTAGGGTCTCATATGTCTAAAAGATGAATGTTTCATAAAGTTTCTAAAATAACAAACTTCCTATTTTTCCAATTTTCATCCTTTATCAACTAAATCTCAGATGAATACCCTCTCATTATCATCTCAAAACTTGGCTAAAAGCTCATTGCCATCATCTCCAGGGTTCCATATGTATAAAAGATGGATATTTTATAAAGTTTCTATTGTAAGAAATTTTCTATTTTTTTATTCTCCATCCTTTATAAACTAAGTCTAAGGTTCAATATCATCTCATCCTCATCTCAAAACTTGGCTAAAAGCTCATTCACACCATATCTAGGGTTTCTTATGTCTAACAGATGGATATTTTATAAACTTTCTAAAATTAGAAACATTCTATTTTTTCAATCTCAATCCTTAATCAACTAAATCTAAGATTCAATACCATCTCATCCGAATCTCAAAATATGGCTAAAAGCCCCTTGACGCCATCTCTAGTGTTTCTTATGTCGAAAAGATGTATATTTTATAAAGTTTCTAAAATAAAAAATTTTTTATTTTTCAATCTCCATCATTCACCAACTAAATCTACGATTCAATACCATCTCATCCTCATCTCAAAACTTGGCTAAAATCCCCTTGACAGCATCTCTAGGGTTTCTTATGTTTAAAAGATGGATGTTTTAAAAAGTTTCTAAGGTAAGAAATTTTCTATTTTTTCAATCTCTATCCTTCATCAACTAAATCAAAGGTTCAAAACCATCTCCTCATCATCCTAAAACTAGGTTAAAAGCTCATTGACACCATCTCTAACGTCTCTTATGTCTAAAAGATAGTTGTTTTATAAAGTTTCTAAAATAAGAAACTTTCTATTTTTTCAATCTCAATCCTTCATCAACTAAATCTAAGATTCAATACTATCTCAACTTCATCTCAATACTTGGCTAAAAGTCCCTTGACACAATTTCTAGGGTGTCCTATGTCTAAAAGATGGATGTTATATAAAGTTTCTAAAATAAGAAATTTCTATTTTTTCAATCTCCATCCTTTATCAACGAAATCTAATTTTCAATGTCTAAAAGATGAATATTTTATAAAGTTTGTAAAATGTGAAACTTTCAATAATTTCAATCTCCATCCTTCACCAACTAAATCTAAGATTAAATACCATCTCATCCTCTTCTCAAAACTTGGGTAAAAGCAACTTTACACCATCTCTAGAGTTTACAAAGTCTAAAAGATTGATGTTTTATAAATCTTCAAAAATAAGAAACTTTATATTTTTTCAATCTCCATCCTTCATCAACGAAATCTAAGATTCAATACCCACTCATTCTGAACCCAAAACTTAGCTAAAAGCTTGTTAACATCATCTCTAGGGTTTCCAATGTCTAGAAGATGGATGCTTTATAAAGTTTATAAAATATGGAACTTTTTATTTTTTCAATCTCCATCTCTCATCAACTAAATCTAAGATTTAATATCATCTCATCCTTATCCGAAAACATATCTAAAAGCTCATTGACACCGTCTCTGGAGTCTCTTATGTGTAAAAGATGGTTGTTTTATAAAGTTCTTAAAATAAGAAACTTTCTATATTTTCATTTCACAACCTTTAGAAACTGAATCTAAGATTCAATACCATCTCACCTTATCTCAAAACTTGGTTAAAAGCTCCTTAACACCATCTCTATGGTTTCCTATGTCTAAAAGGTTGATGTATTACAAAGTTTCTAAAATAAGAAACTTTCTATTTTTTTCAAAATCTATCCTTCATCAACTAAATCTTAAATTCAATACTATCTTATCGACATCCCAAAACTTGGCTAAAAGCTCATTGACACCATCTCTAGAGTTTCATATGTCTAAAAGATGGATGTTTTATAAAGTATCTAAAGTAAGAAACATTCTAGTTTTGAAATCTTCATCCTTCATCAGCTAAATCTAAGATTTAGTACACTCTCATTCTCAACCTAAACTTGGGTAAAAGCTCGCTGACATCATCTTTAGGGTTTCTTATGTCTAAAAGATGGATGTTTTATAAAGTTTCTAAAATAAAAAACTTTCTAATTTTTCAATCTCCATCATTTATCAACTAAATCTAAGATTCAATATCATTTCATCCTTATCTCAAAACTTTGCTAAAAGCACTTTGACACCATCTATGAGGTTTCCTATGTCTGAAAGATTGGTTTTTTTAAAAGTTTCTAAAATAAACTTTTAATTTTTTCAATCTCTATCATTTATCAACTAAATCTAAGATTCAATACCACCTAATCCTAATCCCAAAACTTAGTAAAAAGCTTATTGATACTATCTACTTACGTCTAAAAGATGGATGTTTTATAAAGCTCCTAAAATAAGAAACTTTCTATTTTTTCAATCTTCATCCTTCATCAACTAAATCTAAGAATCAATACCATCTCATCATATACCAAAACATTGCTAAAAACTCATTGACACCATCTCTAGGGGCTCTTATGTCTAAAAGGTGGATGTTTATTAAAGTATCTAAACTAAGAAACTTTCAATTTTTTCAATCTAGATTCTGGATCAACTAATTCCAGCATTCAATACCATCTAAACCTCATCTCAAAACTTGGCAAAAAGCTCCTTACACCATCTACAAGGTTTCCTATGTCTAAAAGATGGATGTTTTGTAAAGTTTTTAAAATTAGAAACTCTATTATTTCAATTTCTATCTTTTATCAACTAAATCTACGATTCAATACCCTTTCATCCTCATCCCAAAAATTTGCTAAAAGCACATTTACACCATCTCTAGGGACTCCTTTGTCTTAAAGATGGATGTTTTATAAAGTTTCTAAAATAGGAAACTTTTTATTTTTCAATCTCTATCCTTCATCAACTAAATCTAAAATTCAATACCCACTCATCCTCATCCCAAAACTTAGCTAAAAGCTCGTTAACACCATCTCTACAGTTAGGTTGTCTAAAAGATGGATGTTTTCTAAAGTTTCTAAAATAAGAAACTTTCTCTTTTTTCAATCTCCATCCTCCTTCAACTAAATCTAAGATTAAATACCATCTCATCCTCATCTCAAAACTTGGCTAAAAGCTCTTTGACACCATCTCTAGGGTTTACTAAGTCTAACAGATTGATGTTTTATAAAGTTCCTAAAATAAGAAACTTTTTATTTTTTCAATCTCCATCCTTCATCAACAAAATCAATGATTCAATACAATGTCATCATCATCTCAAAACTTGGCTAAAAGCTCCTTGACACCATCTCTAGGGTTTACTAAGTCAAAAAGATTGATGGTTTATAAAGTTTCTAAAATACGAAACTTTTTATTTTTTCAATCTCCATCTTTAATCGAGTGAATCTAAGGTTCAATACCATCTCATGCTAACCTCAAAACTTGGCTAAAAGCCCCTTGACACCATCTCTAAGGTTTACAAAGTCTAAAAGATTGATTTTTATAAAGTTTCTAAAATAAGAAACTTTCTATTTTTTCAATCTCCAAACTTCATTAACTAAATCTAAGATTCAATACCATTTCATCATCTTTTCAATACATAGCTAAAAACACATTGACAGCATCTCTAAGGTTTCCTATGTCTCAAAGATGGATGTTTTGTAAAATTTATAAAATAAGAAACTTTCTATTTTTTCAATCCCCATCCTTCATCAACTAATCTAAGATTTAATACCATCTCATCCTCAATGAGCATTTAGCCAAGTTATGAGATGAGGATGAGATGGTTTTGATTCTTAGATTTAGTTGAAGAATGATGGAGATTGTAAAAATATAAAGTTTTTTATTTTTGAAAATTTGTAAAACAACATTGTTTTAGATATAGTAAACCCTAGAGATGAATTTAACGAGCTTTCAACCAATTTTTGAGATGAGAAAGAGAGAGTATCGAATCTTAGATTTAGTTGATGAAGGATGGAGATTGAAAAAATAAATAGCATATTATTTTAGAAACTTTATAAAACATCCATCTTGTAGACTTAGTAAGCCCTATATATGGGGTCATGGAGCTATTAGCCATATTTAGATAAGAAGATGAGATGGTACTGAATCTTAAATTTAATTAATGAAGGATTGAAATTGAAAAAATAGAAAGTTTCTTATTTTAGAAACTTTATTAAACATCAATCTTTTAGACTTAAAACTCTAGAGTTAGTGTCAAGGAGCTTTTAGCCAAGTTTTGAGATGAGGATGAAATGGTATTAAATCTTAGATTTAGTTTATCAAGGATGGAGATTGAAAAAATAAAAACTTTATTATTTTAGAAACTTTATAAAACATCCATCTTTTAGATATAGAAAACCCTAGAGATGGAGTTAAGGTGCTTTTACCCAACTTTTGAGATAAGGATGAGATGATATTGAATCTTAGATTTAGTTGATGAATGATGGAGATTGAAAAAATAGAAAGTTTCTTATTTTATAAACTTTATAAAACATCCATCTTATACACATATGAAACCCTTTGTCAACGAGCTTTTAGCCAAGTTTTGAGATGATGATGAAATGGTATTAAATATGAGATTTAGTTGATAAGGGATGGAGATTAAAAAAATAAAAAGTTTCTTAACTTAGAAACTTTGTAAAACATCCATCTTTTAGAAATTGGAGACCCTAGAGATTGTGCCAAAGTGATTTTAGCCAAGTTTTGGGATGATGATGAGATGATTTTGAATCTTAGATTTAGTTGATGAAGGAAGGAGATTGAAAAAATAGAAAGTTTCTTATTTTAGAAACTTTATAAAACATTAATCTTTTAGACACAGGAAACACTAGAGATGATGTTAACGAGCTTTTAGCTAAGTTTTGAGATAAGGATGATATGGTATTGAATCTTAGATTTAGTTGATAAAGGATGGAGACTGAAAAAATAGAAAGTTTCTTATTTTAGAAACTGCATAAAACGTCCATCTTTTATACATAAGAAACCCTAGAGATTGTGTCGTGCACCTTTTAGCTAAGTTTTGAGATGGGGATGAGATAGTATTGAATCTTAGACTTAGTTGAAGAAGGATGGAGATTGAAAAAATAGAAAATTTCTTATTTTAGAAACTTTATAAAGCATCAATCTTTTAGACGTAGTAAACCGTAGAGATGGTGTCAATAAGCAGCTTTTTGCCTAGTTTTGAGGTGGGGATGAGATAGTTTTGAATCTTAGATTTAGTTGATGAAGGATGGGAATTGAAAAAATAGAAATTTTCTTATTTTAGAAACTTTATAAAATATCTATCTTTTAGACATATAAAACCCTAAAGATAGTGTCAAGGAGCTTGAGATGAGGATGCGATGGTATTGAGTCTTAGATTTAGTTGATGAAGGATGGAGATTTAAAGAAAAAAAGAAAGTTTCTGATTTTAGAAAGTTCATAAAATATCCATCTTTTAAATATAAGAAACCCTAGAGATGATGCCAACGAGCTCTTAGCCATGTTTTGAGATGAGGATTAGATGGTATTGAATCTTAGATTTAGTTTATTAAGGATGGAGATTGAAAAAATAGAAAGTTTCTAATTTTAGAATATTTATAAAACATCAATCTTTTAGACTTAGTAAACCCTAGAGATGGTGTCAAGGAGCATTTAGCGAGGTTTTAGCATGAGGATGAGATGGTATTGATATTAGATTTAGTTGATAAAGGGTAGTGATTGAAAAAATATAAAGTTTCATATTTTAGAAACTTTATAAAACATCTATCTTTTAGATATAGGAACCCTAGAGCCTGTCAAGGTGCTTTTAGCCAAGTTTTGAGAGGAGAATGAAAGGGAATTGAATCTTAGATTTAGTTGATTAAAGTTGGAGATTGAAAAATAGAAACTTTTTTATTTTAAAAACTTTATAAAAAATTAATCTTTTAGACATAGGAAACCCGAGAGATGGTATCAAGGGGCTTTTAGCCGAGTTTTGAGATGAAGATGAGATGATATTGAATCTTAGATTTAGTTGATTAAGGATGGAGATTGAAAAAATATAAATTTTCTTATATTAGAAATATAAGAAAACATCAATCTTTTAGAAATAGGAAACCCCATAAATGGTGTCTTTTAGCCAAGTTTTGAGATGAGGATTAGATGGTATTGAATATTAGATTTAATTGATCAAGGATATAGATTGAAAAAATAGAGAGTTTCTTAATTTAGAAACTTTATAAAACATCAATCTTGTAGACTTAGCAAACCGTAGAGATGTTGTTATGGGGCTTTTAGCTAAGTTTTGAGATGAGGATGGGATGGTATTGAATATTAGATTTAGTTAATAAAGGATGGAGATTAAAAAAATAGGAAGTTTCTTATTTTAGAAACTTTATCAAACATCCATCTTTTAGACATAAGAGACCTTAGAGATTGTGTCATTGAGCTCTAAGCTATGTTTTGGGATAGATTTAGTTGATTAATGATGGAAATTTAAAAAATAGAAAGTTTCTTATATTAGAAATTTTATAAAACATCCATCTTTTAATATATGAAACCTTAGAGATGATGACAAATAGGTTTTAGCCAAGTTTTGAGATGAGAATGAGAGGGTATTGAATAATACAGTTTGTTGATGAAGGATGAAGATTGAAAAATAGAATGTTTCTTATATTAGAAACTTTATAAAACATAAATCTTTTTACACGTAGGAAACCTTAGAGATGGTGTCAATAAGCTTTTGGGCAAGTTTTGGGATGAGAATGAGACGGTATTGAATCTTATAATTAGTTGATGAAGGATGGGGATTGAAAATATAGAAAGTTTTTATTTTATTATAAACTTTATAAAACATCTATCTTTTAGACATTTGAAACCCTAGAGATGCTGTGAAGGAGCTTTTAACCAAGTTTTGAGATGATGATGAGATGGTATTGAATCTTAGATTTAGGTGATAAAGGTTGGAGATTGAGAAAATATAAAGGTTTTTATTTTAGAAACTTTATAAAACATTAATCCTTCAGATATTGGAAACCCCATAGATGGTGTCAAGGACCTTTTAGCCAAGTTTTGAGATGAGGATTAGATGGTATTGAATCTGAGATTTAGTTGATCAAGGATGGAGAATGACAAAAAAAAGAAAGTTTCTTATTTTATAAACTTTATAAAACATTCATCTGTTAGATATAAGAGAACCTTGAGATGGTGTCAACGAGCTTTTAGCCAAGTTTTGGGATGTTGATGTGAAACTTTATAAAACATCACTCTTTTAGAAAGAGAAAACCCTAGAGATGGTGTGAAGGACCTTTTAGCTAAGTTTTGAGATGAGGATGAGATGATATTGAATCTTAGATTTAGGTGATGAAGGATGGAAATTGAAAAAATAGAAAGGTTCTTATTTTAGAAACTTTATAAAACATCAATCTTTTAAACATAGGAAAACCTAGAGATGGTGTCAAGGAGTTTCTAACTAAGTTTTGAGATGAGGATGAGATGGTATTGAAACTTGGATTTAGTTGATAAAAGGTGGAGATTGAAAAAATTGTAAGTTGCTTATTTTTGAAACTTTATAAAAGATCCATCTTTTAGATATACGTGACCCTAGAGATGGTGTCAATGACCTATTAGCCATGTTTTGAGATGAGGATAAGATGATATTTAATCTTAGATTTAGTTGACGAAGAATAGAGATTGAAAAAATAGAAAGTTTCTTAAAGTAGAAACTTTATAAAAGACTAATCTTTTAGACATAAGAGACCCTAGAGATGGTGTGAAGGAGCTTTTACCCAAGTTTTGAGATGAGGATGAGATGGTATTGAACCTTTCATTTAGTTGATAAAGGATGGATATTGAAAAAATAGAAAGTTTCCTATTTTAGAAACTTTTTAAAACATCCATCTTTTAGCCATAAGAGACCCTAGATATGGTGTCAAGTAGCTCTTAGCCAAGTTTTGGGATGGCGATCAGGAACTTTATAAGACATCCATCTCTTAGATATAGGAAACCCTAGAGATGGTGTGAAGGAGCTTTTAGCAAAGTTTTCAGATGAGGATAAGATGATATTGAATCTTAGATTTAGTTGATGAAGGATGAAAATTTAAAAAATAGAAAGTTTCTTATTTTAGAAACTATATAAGACATCCATCATTTAGACATAGGAAAACCTATGGATGGTGTTAAGGAACTTTTATCCAAGTTTTGAGATGAGGATGAGATGGTATTGGATCTTAGATTTAGTTGATAAAAGGTGGAGATTGAAAAAATTGTAAGTTGCTTATTTTTGAAACTTTATAAAACATCCATATTTTAAACGTACGAGACCCTAGAGATGGGGTGAAGGAGATTTTAGCCATGTTTTGGGTTGAAGATAAGATGATATTGAATCTTAGATTTATATGACGAAGAATGGAGATTGAAAAAATAGAAAGTTTCATATATTAGAAACTTTATAAAACATTCATCTTTTAGACATAGGAAACCCTAGAGATGTTGTCAATCATCTTTTAGCCTAGTTTTGGGATGATGATGAGATGGTATAAAATCTTAGTTTTAGTTGATGAAGGATGGAGATTGAAAAAATAGAAAGTTTCTTATTTTAGAAACTTTAGAAAACCTCCATCTTTTAGACATAGGAAACCCTAGAGATGACGTCAACTAGCTTTTAGCCAAGTTTTGGGATGAGAATGAGAGGGTATTGAACCTTATATTTTAGTTGATGAAAGACGAATATTGAAAAAATAGAAGGTTTCTTATTTTTGAAACCTTAAAAAACATCCATTTTTTACACAAAGGAAACCCTAGATATGGTGTAAAGGAGCTTTTAGCCAAGTTTTATAATGAGGAGGAGATGGTATTGAATATTAGATTTAGTTGATGAAGGATGGAGATTGAGAAAACAGAAAGTTTTTATTTTAGTAACTTCATAAAACATCAATCTTTTAGACTTAGGAAACCCTAGAGATGGTTTAAAGGAGGTTTTAGCCAGGTTTTGAGAAGAGGTTTAGATGGTATTGAATCTTAGATTTAGTTAATTAAGGATGGTGATTGGAAAACTTGAAAGTTTCTTATTTTAGAAACTTTAAAAAATTTTCATCTTTTAGACGTAGGAAACACTAGAGATGGTGTAAATGAGCTTTTAGCAAAGTTTTGGGATGAGGATGAGATGGTATTGAATCTTAGATTTAATTGTTAAAGAATAGAGATTGAAAAAATTAAAAGTTTTCTTATTTTAGAAACTTTATAAAACAACTATCTTTTAAACATAAGAAACCCTATAAATGGTGTCAAGGAGCTTTTAGCCATGTTTTGAGATGGTATTCAATATCATCTTATCCTTACCTCAAAACTTTACTAAAAGCTCATTCACACCATCTCTAGGGTTTTCTTATTTTTTACACTTTATAAAACAACCATCTTTTAAACCTTCGAGACTCTAGAGATTGTGTTAAGTAGATTTTAGCCATGTTTTGGGATGAAAATAAGATGATATTGAATGTTAGATTTAGTTGACGAAGTACGGAGATTGAAAAAATAGAAAGTTTCATATATTAGAAACTTTATAAAACCTTCATCTTTTTTACATAGGAGACCTTAGAGATGGTGTCAATGACCTTTTAGCGAAGTTTATGGATGATGATGAGATGGTATAAAATCTTAGATTTAGTTTATTAAGGATGGAGATTGAAAAAGTAGAAAGTTTCTTGTTTTAGAAACTTTAGAAAACATCCATCTTTTAGATATAGGAAACCGTAGAGATGATGTCAACGAGCTTTTGGCCATGTTTTGGGATGAGAATGAGAGGGTATATTGAATCTTAGATTTAGTTGATGAAGGATGAATATTGAAAAAGTAGAAAGTTTATTATTTTAGAAAACTTATAAAACATCAAGCTTTTACACATAGGAAACCTTAGAGATGGTGTGAAGGAGCTTTTAGCCAAGTTTTAAGATGAGGAGGAGATGGTATTGAATCTTAGATCTAGTTAATGAAGGATGGAGATTGAAAAAATAGAAAGTTTCTTATTTTAAAAACTTTATAAAACATCAATCTTTTAGACATAGGAAACCCTAGAGATGGTGTAAATGAGCTTTTAGCCAAGTTTTGAGAAGTGATTTAGATGGTATTGAATCTTAGATTTAGTTAATCATGGATGATGATTGGAAAAATAGAAAGTTTCTTATTTAAGAAACTTTAAAAAACTTTCGTCTTTTAGACGTAGGTAACCCTAGAGATGATGTCAATGAGCTTTTAGCTAAGTTTTGGGATGAGGATGAGATGGTATTGAATCTTCGATTTAATTGATAAAGGATAGAGGCTGAAAAAAATTAAATGTTTCTTATTTTAGAAACTTTATAAAACAACCATCTTTTAAACATAGGAAACCCTAGAGATGGTGTGAAGGAGCTCTTAGCTAAGTTTGGAGATGAAGATGAGATGGTATTGAATCTTAGATTTAGTTGATAAAGGATGGAGATTGAAGAAATAGAAATTTTCTGATATTAAAAACTTTATGAAACATCCATCTATTAAACACAAGAAACCCCGTTGATGGTGTTAAGGAGCTTTTAGCCAAGTTTTGAGATGAGGATTATATGTTATTGAATATTAGATTTATTTGATAAAGGATGGAGATTGAAAAAATAGAAAGTTTTTTATTTAAGAAACTTTGTAACACATCCATCTTTTTGACATAGGTAACCCTAGAGATGTTTTGAAGGAGATTTTAGCCAAGTTTTGAGACGATGATGAGATGATATTTAATCTTAGATTTAGTTAGTAAAGAATTGATATTGAACAAATAAAAAAGTTTCATATTTTAGAAACTTTACAAAACATCTATCTTTTAAACATAAGAAACCTTAGAGATGGTGTCAATGAGCTTTTAGCCAAGTTTTGAGATGAGGATTAAATGGTATTAAATCTTAGATTTTGTTGATCACGGATAGAAATTGATAAAATAGAAAGCTTCGAATTTTAAAAACTTTATAAAACAGCCACCTTTTAGACATAAGAAACCCTATAGATGGGGTGAAGGAGCTTTTAGCCATGTTTTGGGATGAGGGTGACATGGTATTGAATCATAGATTTAGAATATGAAGGCTGGAAATTGAAAAAATAGAAAATTTATTATTTTAGAAACTTTATAAAACATTAATCTTTTAGACTTAGAAAATCCTAAAGATCACCAACGAGCTTTTAGCCAAGTTTTGAGATGACGATGAGATAGTATTGAATCTTAGATTTAGTTGAAGGATAGAGATTGGAAAAGTAGAAAGTTTCTTATTTTAAAAACTTTATAAAACATCCATCTTTTAGATGTAAGAAACCCTAGAGATGGTGTGAAGGAGCTTTTAGCCAAGTTTGGTGATGAGGTTCAAATGATATTGAATCTTAGAATTAGTTGATTGAGTTTCTTATTTTAGAAACTTTATAAAACATCCATCTTTTAGACATACGAAACCGTATCAAGGAGCTTTTAGCCATGTTTTGAAATGAGAATTTGATGGTATTGAAGCTTAGATTTAGTTGATCAAGGATGGGGATTGAAAAAATAGAAAATTTCTTATTATAGAAAATTTATAAGACATCAATCTTTTAGACATAGGAAACCAATAGATGGTGTCAAGGAGCTTTTAGCAAAGTTTTGAGATGAGGATTAGATGGTATTGAATCTTGGATTTAGTTGATCAAGGGTGGAGATTGAAAAATCAAAACTTTCTTATTTTAGAAACTTTATAAAACATACATATTTTAGACAACGGCAACATTAGAGATGGATTGAAAGATCTTTTAGCCAAGTTTTGAGATGAAGATGAGATGATATTTAATCTTAGATTTAGTGGACTGCGGATGGAAATTGAAAAAATTTAAAGTTTCTTATATTAAAAACATCATAAGACATCCATCTTTTAGACATAGGAAAATCTCGAGATGGTGTTAAGGAGCTTTTAGCCAAGTTTTGAGATAAGGATGAGAACTTATTGAATCTTAGATTTAGTTGATAAAAGATGAAGATTGAAAAAATAGAAAGTTTCTTATTATAGAAACTTTATAAAACATCCATCTTTTAGACTTATGAAACCCTAGAGATTTTGTCAACGAGCTTTTAGCCAAGTTTTGGGATGAGGATGAGATGATATTGAATCTTAGGTATAGTTGATTAAGGACGGAGATTGAAAGAATAGAAAGTTCCTTATTTTAGAAACTTTGTAAAATATCCGTCTTTTAAACATAGGAAACCCTAGAAATGATGTCAACGAGCTTTAAGCTAAGTTTGTGGATGAGAAGTAGAGGTATTGAATCTTCTTAGATTTAGTTGATGAAGGATGGAGATTGAAAAATTAGAAAGTTTCATATTTTAGAAAATTTAAAAAAGTTCAATCTTTTAGACATAAGAAACCCTAGAGATGGTGCTACGGTGCTTTTAGCCAAGTTTCTGGATAAGGATGAGATGGTATTGAATCGTAGATTAAGTTGGTGAGGATGGAGATTGAAAAATAGAAAGTTCCTGAAATACAAGGTGACAACCCAAGAGAGGGGGTGAATTGGCTAATTAAAAATTTGGGGCTTGATTAATTGGATTCCTAAAATTAATTTACCAATTAAGCCTTAACATGTTTAGCCCTTGATCAATTAATAAAGATATTAAGAGTTAGGGTTTGGATGTTACTTTAAGCATGCATTCACTAACCCTTGTTTGATTTAAACATAGATATAAGTTGGGTTAGAGATTACCAATCACCACAATGTGCAAATGAGAAGGAGAAGAAGAAAGCATCCACAAGGCACAAGATTTATAGTGGTTCGGTCACAACTTGACCTACTCCACTCTTCCAAGTTTTTCTCCTTGGGATTCTTCACTAACCACTAAGATTCTTCAAAGGGCAAATCTCAAAGCCTTACACCAACTCCTTCTTCAAAGGGATCACACCCTTTTCTGCACGAACCTTTTCTGATGACATCTTCCTTGTACACTTGATTTACCTTTCTTTCCGGACTAAATCGGAGACCCTCAAACATAGAATGAAGAAATAAAAAGAAAGAAACTCTCAATGCCTCTTGATAGGCGGATTACAAAGTTGTAAGCTCACAAACTCTCCAAAGAATATATACAAATGTAATGCCTATGGAGATCCTCTTGATAGAATGTAAAAATGCAAATTCAAAGAGGTTTAATTTTTCATATAAAAGTTTTGGTTCAAGAAGATGGGATTTTATCTTGACAAAGGTTATGTAGAAAGGTTTGGATAGTGTATATATAGCCCACAAGAAAATATGACCGTTTGGGGGTAAAACTATAATTTAAAGGGTTGAAAAAGTCAACCTGCGAAAGCCCCAGCGGATCTATTTCCCAGTCGCGGCCGTCGACGGAGGCACGGCGGTCGCCCGCCCTTATCGGGCTCTTAATTTGAAATTCAAAATTCATACCGGCGCGGTCGATCGACCGGTGAGGGCTTACTGTTTGAATTTAATTTTTGCTCAAAACACTATCGCAGTCGACCAGACCCATGGAGGTCGACCGCTCACACCATACTGGATTGTTTCTGTTTTGAACAGAAACATATCTGCGGTCGCCCAGCTTGACCCGGTCGACCGGCCAGATAAATTTCGAGATAACCTGGATTTCCAGGTTCCATCTCGCGGTCGCCTGGCATAGCCCGGTCGACCGGCCCTGAGTGAAATTTCATTTTAACTTTAAAATCCAGGGGCTTTTGGGCTATGGTCTTTGGGCTTTAGTCCATGGTTTTCAAACACATTTTTGGGTGTGTTGATGGTTTTCAAAGATAAAAAATGTTAAGTATATAAACCATTTTGAAAACCTTTTGAAAGTGCATTTTATATAAAATCAAGATGACTCCAAATACATTCTAAAAATAAGAACCTTGAGTCTTCTTGGAATGCCTTGGCTCCTTTGCACTTTCTTGGACTTCGTCGGCTTAAGTGAACATTTTGACCTTGTCTTGGCTCTTGTGACATCCTCCAATCTTCACTGCATGATGGGAGACGCATGAGGTGTCACCAATGACTTGTTCAACTCCAAGCTTCTTCTTGACACTTGCTTAGGAACTTGTGGGATCTTCATGATGAGCTTCTTTACTTGAGCATCTTCAAATGAGGATAACTCAAAAGTAGGTGCAAGCTCTTGGTTCCTTTGATCCTTGATCCACAAATCATGTGTTGTGTTGAGTTGTGTAATGGGGATATAGCATATCAAATTCCTGTGTAGAGCACAACATCTCAAAGCAACACATTAGTCTGACAATGCTAATCAATTTGTGTTTCCTAGCATCAAAACAAAAAGGTAATGTGAATGAATGAACCAATGTGCACCCTTGGGCTTACAGTTTCTTATTTTAGAAACTTTATAAAACATCCATCTTTTAGACATAGCAAACTCTAGAGATGGTGTCAAGGAGCTTTACCAAAGTTTTGAGATGAGGATGAAAAGATATTGATTCTTTTATTTAGTTGAGAAAGGATGGAGATTGAAAAAATAGAAAATTTATTATTTTAGAAAGTTTACAAGACAACGATCTTTTAGACACAGGAAACCCTAGAGATGGGGTCAAGGAGCTTTTAGCTCAGTTTTGAGATGAGAATGAGATGGAATTGAATCTTAGATTTAGTTGATAATTGATGAAGTTTGAAAAAATAGAAAGTTTCTTATTTTAGAAACTTTAAAAAACATCCATCTTTTAGACATAAGAAATCCTAGAGATGGTGTCAAGGAGCTTTTAGCAGAGTTTTGAGATGAGGATGTGATGATATTTAATCTTTGATTTAGTTGATGAAGGATGGAGATTGATAAAATAGAAAGTTTCTTATTTTAGAAACTTAGAAAACATCCATCTTTTGGACATATGAGACCCTAGAGACGGTGTCAAGGAGCATTTAAGCAAGTTTGGGGATGAGAATGAGAGACTAATGAATCTCAGATTTAGTTAATGACGGATGGAGATTGAAAAATAGAAAGTTTCTTATTTTAGAAACTTTTTTTTTTTTGGTTAGTAAGCTGGGGTTAGGCAAGACCCCCACCAGATTCATTGATAGAGGAAAATTACAGACTAAGGGGGCTCAAAAGCCAACAAGAAGGGAACAAGCTCCCAACACAGCAATAGCCAAGAAAAAGAAGCATAAAAGCATTTGCTAACGGAGGCGTGACCAAAAGTCTGAAGGAGACATTCTCCCGACTGTCCAAAATCTAAAGCAAACTAACTTGAATCAGGGGCCACCCCATCCTGTGATCAAAGGGGGAGATCCATCCCGACGAAGTAGTGATCCAACTACAAGACTCATAAAAATCGACAGAGACCCAAGGGGAAAGGGCCCAAATATTGGAAAATTGAGCAGGATCTGCTCCCAAGTTACAACCGAGTGCACACCATACCAGAGTAGTCATCAGTAATAATATCAGCCAGGGCAGAAGGAATAAGGCTGACAACTATATCAGACCCTTTGCAAATACAGTCCACTTTGGACAGAAAATCTGCTGCTCTATTTGCCTCCCTCCATACATGAGATATTCTCCACGATGAGAAAGAGGATAGACAGTTTTTAACAGTTTCCAGCGTATAAATCTTTTTCCAAGGGCAGAATATAACTCATGTTATGATTTTTTCAGCAGTTGTTGAATCAGTTTCGATCCAAATGTGCTGAATGTTCAAGACAGAGGCAATTTGAAGACCGAATGCTATTGCTTCCAGCTCAAGATCATTTATGGAGTCGGGAGGCCTATTAACAGAAAACAGAGCACACGGTTCTCCTTTTTCATTTCGAACAATACCTCCAATTGAGCCATAATCCCCAGAGAGAGATGCATCAGAATTCAGCTTGAAGAAGGGGAGGCTTGGGGGTATCCAGCTGCAAAACTTTTGATAGCATGGGCGAGGAAGCAGACATATACCAAGATTAGCAGCAATTTCTTCATTTCTTTCAGATTTTGAATCATATAGAAGTAGATGGGATATTCTGTTTTTGATGACCAAAAGGATGTTTCGCGGAATAATTTGCTTGTGGGTCAACTTCTGGTTAAAGATTCTGTTCTTTCTTTCAGACCAAATGCTATAAATCGCAGCAGAGAAAGCAAATTTAATGGCAATAGATATCTGACATTTCCCTTGGAATTTTAACCGTGTCCACTCTTCTTCCGCTTTCAAAGAATTTGCTGGTTTTCTTCTCTGCTTGAACCTCCATAGAACATTTCTCCAAATCTAGGACGAGAAAGCACAATTAAAGAATAAGTGAACATGAGATTCTTGATCTTGATTACACAAGATGCAACGGGAATCTCCAGAGCTGCCCAGGAAATGGAGACGATCAATAGTGCTGAGTTTACCTTGAATCGCTTGCCAAGCTATCATACAATGCCGAGGGAAATAGCCCAGAAACCAGATGGAATTAAACCAGCAAGGTTTTTCATTCTTCTGCCGAATTTGCTCCCAAGCACTACGAATAGAGAATTTACCGTTCGACTCTGGTTTCCAAATAACAGTGTTAGCAGCAGGGGATATATGATAAATTGCCGAGTTAAGGATGTTACCCAGATTGTAAGGGGGGGAGATAAGAACAGTATCCCATGATCCATTCAGCCTTAAATCTTCAATGGTCGCCTTTCGAGGGATGTTGTAGAAAATCCTTCCCACAGAAGTCTGAGAATCAATTGGGCCATTTGGGTGCCAGGGATCCTTCCAAAAATTTATACCTTTTCCAGATCCCACGGCATAACAAATAATTTTTTTTGCATCTTCTCTGGATTTGAGAATACTTCTAGCCACCCAAGATGGATTTGAGGGCATGGGCATCTGCAAAAATTCCATTTTCGAATATATTTCAGATAGAACCATTGAACCCAGGGCGTATTTCTGTTCTCAACGATGTGCCAAAGTAGCTTTAGTTGAGCTGCAGAATTAAGATCTCCTAGTTTTCTGATTCCCAGGCCTCCTTCATCTTTTGGGCGACATATATTCTCCCATGCGATAAAATGATATTTCTTTTGCATAGAAGAACCAGCCCAAAGGAGCTTTTAGCCATGTTTCTAGTGTGAGAGATTTTCTAGTGTGAGAAGCTCTGCGTTTCTAGTGTGAGAAAATCTCCTCTTCGAGGAGATCATCTTCTTCCTCCGGCCAGCCGGCTGGAGGCCAAGGGCCCAAGCCCTTCTCGGTTTTCTCCTTCTTCCTGGGAAGCTATTCGGTCTGCTGTGAGAGATTTTGGAGGAATTCCAGTCCATGGAGATTCCTCCTGACCCGGGAAAGTCTGCTGTTTTGGACGGCCGTTTCTGGGCACATCCAACACCAGCTGGTCTTGGCCATTCTCCCTCACCCCATGGAAATGTGCCTCAAGCAGTTTGTGGGCTTGAGGATAACTATTTCTTAGATGGGCTCCCTTCCTGTGTTGACGAAAAGCCATCTCCTCTCTCTGAACCAGGTATGAATTCTGTCCAGTGGGTGGCATACCTGAAAGAACTGTTCCCTCTTGAGGATCCTGAACCCTCAACCCATTTCAGGAGAGGTACTAGAGTGCACAAAAGGTTTACCATAACCCCAGCTCAGATTACAAGCTCTCTGAAAAAATCAAAGCAGAATTCTACAATTCCTGTGAAAACTCCTACTCCTCGAAAATCCCAAAGACTTGACCTCCAGTCCACACAAGAATTTCGTGCTCCTCCCCCTCCATCCTTGAGCTGCTTCTTACCTCTGAATCTGCAAGTTGGAGAAGAAGAGACAGCTGGAGGGAAACCTTCCATTTTAGGAATTTCTTCTATTACCCATTGCCCAACAGTTTCTGCTGTGACCCCTGACAGTCAACACCTACCACCTGACGTCTCCTCTGTCCCAACCTTATCTGTTCCCTCCTCATTCCCAACCAGCTCTGTTCTCTCTCCAGAACCCAGTCCTTTTTTAAATCAAAAGCTGATTGCAGCAGCAAAAACAGAGAAAATCAGCATTGCACCACACCCCCACTCATTTATCTTTTCCACCCCTGGGAATTATTCCCGCCCAATTGCAATTTCAAATGAAACAACTCCTTCTCCCAGCTCAGATTTTCTCGCCCACTCTGTTGGGACAGATCCAACGCCCATTCCCCTGCCCCTGGAAACTGATGGGTCTGATGCTACTCAATCAGCAACAGGAGCTGCTGCTACCCAAGCTAAAACCAGTCCTTGGAGATCCCTCTTTGGGGAAAAGTCTACTAAGGGTCTTTCAAAACTTGAGTTTGTAAACCCTGTAGCTGCTGATTCGGGGAAGAAGAGGATTTCTTTCGAGAATGAGGAGCTTGAGGAGATTGGCTGTAAATGGAGAACTTCTTTGGTGGGATACTTTATTGGTAGGAGGCCGTACTTCATGAATCTGAGAGAAAATCTCTCACGAAAGTGGAACCTTAAGAGCTGCAGATTTTTACTCTCTCAAATGGGTTTTATTTATTTCAGTTCACCTGTCTGGAGGATTGTGACTCAGTGCTGGAATCAGGGGAGCACTCCTATGCAGGGAGACCTTTGATTTTATGAAAGTGGAAACCAGGGACACCTCTCGAGAAGCTAAACCTTACCTCAATCCCTGTGTGGGTTCGTCTTCCAGGTTTGCCTCTTGAGTTCTGGAGTGCTAAAGGATTAAGTAAAATAGCCAGTTTCATAGGGAATCCTTTGTACATGGATTCAAGGACTGCTGAAGAAACAAGACTAAGTTACGCTCGTATGTGTGTGGAAGTGGAAGCAGGGGCAGAATTTCCCGAAACCATTCCCATACACACACCCTTATGGGATCCACAACCAAAAAGTGCAATATGACTGGAAACCATCAGCCTGTAAAACCTGTATTGACTTCAGTCATACCTCGGAAGCATGCCCCAAAAATGTTCAGGTTGCGCAGCACAACCATAAGCAGGAATGGTGACCAGTAAAAAATCCCTCTAAGCAACCCCTACAAGCAGTAAAACCTGCTAGAGACCGGGAGGAAAGGCCAGTCAAACCCACCTGTATATTCCCCCAAGTTGTGGAGCATAGCAGAATTCTAAGTGGTGTCAGTGCCCATGTGGTGGATACAACAATCCAGATTCAAAACAGCTTTGATGCCCTGGCTGATGTTGAAGGAAATGAAAATGAAGAGGGCGAAGAGAGTGAGGATCAAGTCGAATCCAATATAGACGATCGAGATAAATTGGTAGGCTGTCTTGGAAAAGAATTCGTCCATGTCACATCCTCATCAGGTGGAATTCCTGAGGAAAGCCCAGTTATGGTTGAAGCTCAAGTTCAGGAGGCTCAGGACTTAAATGGCCATGATAGTTCCCAACTCCATGCCTGCGTAATGCCTCCTTCTGGCAGGCCCATCAAACTTCTCCCACCCTGTTCTGATGGTAATTCTAGGAGCTTGGAATGTTAGGGGCCTTTGCTCCGAAACTAAAAGGGGGGATATAAAGCGGATCATCCAAGAGAATAAGCTCTCCCTCTTGTGCCTGTCTGAACCCAAAGCCAAGGAAGTCGACGTGCAGAGGTTCTTGTCTGAAATTAGCGAAAATTGGAAGTGCCAAACAAATTATGAATTCTGTGGCAAGGGAAGAATCTGGGTCCTCTGGGACCCAAAGGTGATATCCTTTCAAGTCCTCTATATGAATTCCCAAATTATCCACGGGGGATGTTACTGTATCTTGACTAGTCACTGTATTCATCTATCTGCTATCTATGCATCTAACGATGCTCCCGAGCGTAGGCAACTCTGGTCATCTTTAGTGGGGCTTGTTCCGGCTGCTCCGGTTCCTTGGATTGCCTTGGGAGATTTCAATATCACTCGTTTTGCTGATGAGAGATGGGGAGGAGCTGATCCAAACACCTCCGACATGAATGAGTTCAATGCTTGTATTGAGGACTGCTCTCTTCTTGACTTAAGATCCGTTGGGCAAACTCTCTCTTGGACTAACAGTTCTCGCACTGGTCACCTTAAACTTCGTAGGCTTGACAGAGCTTTAGTGAATGAGGAATGGCTACATGGGTTCCCAATCTCCTATGTTCACTACAAAAATCCTGGGTTGTCTGATCACTCCCCTATCATTGTCTCCACTTCCCCAGTGCAGTCTACAGGGGGAAAACCTTTCAAATTCCATAACATGTGGCTTTCTGATACTTCCCTCTATGAGGTTGTTGAGAGAGCTTGGCACCTGAAGATCAGTGGAAATCCAATGTTCAGAATCTTCAAGAAACTCCAAGGTACAAAGAGAGCTATAAAAATCTGGAATCATAATAGCTTCGGGAGGATTGACATCCTGGCTCCTCAATTCAGAAAAGATTTAGATGAGATCCAAACTAAGATTGGTCTGGACCCTCGGAACCTTAGCCTTAGAGCTGCGGAACAAGACATCAGAGAGAAGTTCACCCGGACTGCCCAGCAGGAGGAGAGTTTGTTTCATCAAAAATCCAGAGTTGACTGGCTTAATCTTGGTGACTCTAATACTGAATATTTTCACTCTGCCATGTCCATGCGCAGAAACCAGAACCAGATTCAGGCAATTGAAGATGATAATGGTGAGCTTTGTACTGAACCCAAGGGAATTGCGGATATCCTGGTTAATCACTTCTCTTGCTTGCTTAACCACAATTGCCCTATGACTGGAGATCTTCCTGTCCCCCAGTATAAACTGTCCCCTGATGATGCCCGTGACCTTGTCAGACCTTTCCAGGCCGAGGAAATAAAGGAGGTGGTTTTCAAGTGTGATGGGAACCGAGCCCCTGGTCCTGATGGCTTTAATGGGGTCTTTTTTAAGCACTTCTGGTACCTAATTGCGACTGAGGTTGTTGAAGCCATCCATTATTTCTTTCGAACTGGCAACCTCCTTCCTGCATTCAATACCACTTTCATAGCTCTGATTCCAAAATGTAGTGGAGCATCCTCCCCCAACCATTTTAGACCCATCTCCTTGTGCAATTTCTTCTATAAAATCATATCCAAGCTGCTGGCGTCTAGACTCAGCAAAGTTCTGAACAGAATTGTCAGCCCCAATCAATCTGCTTTCATCAAGGATCGGCTTATCCAAGATAATGTCCTCCTCTCCCATGACCTGTGCCACAACTTCCACAAGGCCTCGAACACTAAAGCCTTATGTTTAAAGCTTGACCTGAAAAAAGCTTATGATTATGTTATTCATGAAGCCCTCCTTGGATTCATGAGAAAAATTGGTTTCCCCACCTTGTGGTGCACCTGGATTTCAAAGTGCATTGCCTCTCCTTCTTTCTCGGTGCTTCTCAATGGTTCTCCGAAGGGCTTCTTTCAGTCCTCTAATGGGCTAAGGCAAGGAGATCCCCTGTCCCCTCTGTTATTCTGCCTGGTAATGGAAATCTTCTCCTGCATGTTGAATTCGGCTCAAGCCTTGGGTAAAATCAAAACTCCGTTTTCCAAAGGAAATCTTAATATAAATCATGTCATGTATGTTGATGATGTCATGGTTTTCATCACCCCAGACCTCGAATCTGTTGCAGGGATCAAGGAATGACTCCAATCTTTCAAGCGCATTGCTGGTCTGGATGTTAACTTCCAGAAAAGTGAAGCTTTCTTGTCCGGCACTTCCGCTCAGCTCAAAGACCTGATTTGCTCTTCCCTCTGCATCAAGGAAGGTTCGCTCCCCATTAAATACTTGGGTCTCCCTCTGATTACCAAGAGACTGTCCAGCCACGATTGTCAGCCATTATTAACCAAAATTCGGAGCAGATTAGGCATGTGGAATAACAAAAAGCTATCCCGGGCGGGGCGAATCGAATTGATCAAAGATGTTCTCACCTCCTTCCAGATTTATTGGTCTGCTACCTACAACATCCCCATGGAAATTCTGCTCGAGATTGAGAAAATATTCAGAAATTTCCTCTGGGGGGGGTCTGACCAACAGAATCAATACTCTCCAATTGCTTGGGCTTCGGTCTGTCGACCAAAAAGAGAAGGGGGTGTGGGGATCCGCAGCGTTGTTGATATCAATAGAGCCTCTCAATTAAAACTCCTCTAGCACATTGTTCAGAACAGGGAATCTCTGTGGGTTAGATGGTTCAAAATCAAATACCTCAAGAAAAGTTCCTTTTGGAATAGGCCTATGCCTTCGAACCCGGCCTGGGGGGTGAGAAGTATCTTTAATTGTAGAACTTTGGCGAAGCCCTTTATGTGCTATTGTGTGGGCAAAGGTAGAAACATCGATTTTTGGACTGACCCGTGGCATCCGGATGGACCCGTCCACACTCAAACAACTGAAGGCGAGCTGTTCTGTCTAACTAAGCAGACATCCATTGAATGCATGCAGCAAGATGGAAGTTGGGCTCACATCCTCCACCAAGCTTACTTGCCCCAACTCCACAGGATTATGAAAACTGGGCTGTTCTCCCATCACGAAGTCGACAGAATTATTTGGAAGGGCAACCCAAATGGGAAATTTTCTCTCAGATCTGCTTGGAACCAATGTAGAACTCGTTGGGCTGAGGTTCCCTGGTTCAAGACTGTATGGCATAAAGGCCATATCCCTAGGTACAGCTTCACCACCTGGCAAGCAATGCAAAACAGGCTCAGTACTCGGGACAGGCTATGCTTCCTCGGATCCCACAGAGATCTTAGCTGTCTGCTCTGTAACGCTGGCCCTGAATCGGTGAACCATCTCTTCTTTCGATGCTCCTATTCCGCATGGATCTGGAGATCTATTCTGTGGCGGTGTGGGTTCAGGAGGAAGCCGCTCAAGACCCTCTTACAGGAAGAAATGTGGATCCGGGAAAAGTTTAAAAGGGATGGGCAAGCCACCTCGATTATGCGACTTAGTTTCTGTGTGGTGGTGTACATGATATGGAGAGAAAGGAATAGCCGGCTGCACGGGAAGCACCCTTGCCATAAGACGAGTACCCTCCACAGTTGCCTCAGTATCATTCATTCTAGGCTTGCTCATCTTCACCTGGACGATGTTATTAGCCGGAAAAATGTTGCAACTGCCGCAAATTTTGGTCTTCCTTGTATCCAAGTGAAAACCGACGCTGTCTTCTGCTCCTGGATCAGGCCGGATCATGAATTTTACAAGATTAATACTGATGCTGCTGTTCACAATGGGATGGGTGGAATAGGGGGCTTAATTCGGAACTCGATGGGGGAGGTCCAAGTCATGTTCTTTCTTCGGTCGGGCTATGAGGAGATCCATCTTCTGGAAATGAAAGCCATCCTCCATGGGATCATACTCGCGCGCACGGAACGGTATGAATCAATCTGGATTGAATCCGATTCTTTGGTTGCAGTAAATGTGATCTTAGAAAAGTGGGAGTGTCCCTGGAAAGCCATTCCAATTGTTGAAGAAATTCGTGACGCCCTCAGAAACACTCAGAACTGGAAATTGTCTCATATTTGGAGAGAAGCGAACGGGGCCGCAGACTTCCTGTCTAAGCTCGACTGTTGTTGCGAAGGAGATGTCCTCTTCCCTTCTACTATCCCCCCAACTCTTAGGGATATCCTGGATCTTGATCCAGCCGGCCACCTTTACCCTCGTGTGTAGGGTTATCGATGTGACCTTCAGATCCGCAGCGGTGATCAATGCTGTGGTTAGTTGTTGGTGTTGGGGGGCTATATGTACCCCCAACTGTGGGATTCTTCTGCACTGCTCTTTGATTCTCCTTTTGGCTCTATGCCTTTGCTGCCCATCTGGGCCCCCCTTGAAATTCTTGCTTATTGGTTTTAATATATCCGGTCGGGGTTTGCCTAACCCCAGCTTACCAATCAAAAAAAAAAAAAAGAACCAGCCCATAAAAAGTCCCGAAATATTTTTTCTATGGAATTCAGAACCCCCACAGGGATACTGAAAGCAGCAGACCAGAAAAGATGGAAGGAATTAAGAACAGACTTAATTAGCTCAATCCTTCCAGCCCTGGAGAGAAAACGGTTAGACCAGAGAGATATTCTTTTCCTGATTTTAGATATCAGGGGGGAGCATTCTTTTGTAGATATCCGAGAGGAGAAAAGAGGTAATCCCAAGTATTTAACAGGAAGGGAACCTTCTGTAATATTGAGCGAATTGCAGATTCTTCTTTTCAGGGAAAGGGATACTTCGGCGAAGAAAACTTCACATTTGCTTCTATTTACATCCAATCCAGAGCTTTTCTTGAATTCAGAGAAGCAATTGTAGATCTCCAAGACAGCAGATAGGGAGGCCTCCGAGAACATCAGCACGTCATCAGCAAACAGTAAATGGGAGGTGAGAAAGGGGGCCTCTAGAGAATGAAGGGGGACTGTTGATTTGGAGAGCTGAGGATTCAATAATGATTGAATACATTTCCATAACTATGCTGAAAAGAAGGGGAGAGACAGGATCACCATGCCTGAGGATAAGAAACCTTCTAAAACATCCATCTTTTAGACATAGGAAACCCAAGAGATGATTTCAATGAACTTTTGGCCAAGATTGGGGATAAGAATGAGCAAGTACTGAATCATAAATTTAGTTGATTAAGTATGGAGATTGAAAAAATAGAAAGTTTCTTCTTTTATAAACTCTATAAAAATCCATCTTTTAGACATAGGAAATCCTAGATATGGTGTCAAGGAGCTTTTAGCAAAGTTTTAAGATGATGATGAGATGGTATTGAAACTTAGATTTAGTTGATAAATGATGGAGATGGAAAAAATAGAAATTTTTTTATTCTATAAACATCATAAAACATCCATCTTTTAGACATACAAAACCTTAGAGATGTTGTCAACGAGCTTTTAGCCAAGTTTTGGGATGAGAATGAGAGGGTTTTAAATCTTAGATTGATAAAAGATGGAGATTGAAAAAATAGAAAGTTTCTTATTTTAGAAACTTTATAAAACATCGTTCTTTTAGACATTGGAGAACCTATAGACGGTGTCAAGGACCTTTATGCCGTCTTTTGGGATGAGGATGAGATGATATTGAATCTTAGATTTAGTTGATTAATGATGGAGATTGAAAAATTAAAAAGTTTCTTATTTAAGAAACTTTCTAAAACATCAAACTTTTAGACAAAGGAAATCATAGAGATGATGTCAAGGTGCTTTTAGCCAAATTTTCGGATGAGGATAATATGGTATTGAATCGTCGATTTAGTTGGTTAAGGGCGGAGATTGAAAAATAGAAAGTTTCTTATTGTAGAAACTTTATAAAACATCTATCTTTTAGACATAAGAAACCCTAGAGATGGTGTCAATGAGCTTTTAGCTAAGTTTTGAGAAGAGGATGAGAAGATACTGATTCTTTGATTTAGTTGATGAAGGATGGAGATTGAAAAAATAGAAAGTTTCTTATTTTAGAAACTTTATAAGTCATCCATTTTTAGACATAGGAAACCCTAGAGATGGGGTCAAGGAGCTTTTAGCCCAGTTTTGAGATGAGGATGAGATGGTATTGAATCTTAGATTTAGTTGAGAAATTATGAGGATTGAAAAAATAAAAAAGTTTCTTATTTTAGAAACTTTATAACACATCCATCTTTTAGACATAAGAAACCATACATATGGTATGAAGGAGCTTTTAGCCAAGTTTTGGGATGAGAATGAGAGAGTATTGAATCTCAGATTTAATTGATGACGGATCGAGATTGAAAAATAGAAAGTCTCTTATTTTAGAAACTTTATAAAACAACAATCTTTTAGACATAAGAAACCCTAAAGATAGTGCCAAGGTGCTTTTAGCCAAGTTTTGGGATGAGGATGAGATGGTATTGAATCGTAGATTTTGTTGGGGAAGGATTGAGATTGAAAAATAGAAAGTTTCTAATTTTATAAACTTTATAAAACATCCACCTTTTAGACATAGGAAACCAAATAAATGGTGGAAACGAGCTTTTAGCCAAGTTTTGAGATGAGGATTATATGATATTAGATTTTAGATTTAGTTGATCAAGGATGGAGATAGTAAAATGGAAAATTTCTTCTGTTAGAAACTTTATAAAACATCAATCTTTTAGACATAGAAAACCTCATAAATGGTGTGAATGAGCTTTTAGCTAAGTTTTGATATGAGGATTAGATTTTTTTTTATGAGTAAGCAGGGGTTAGGCAGGACCCCAACCTGGCATTAGATGGTACAAAGTTTGAACAAGGATGGAGATTAGATGGTGTTGAATCTTTGATTTATTTGAACAAGGATGGAGATTGAAAAAAAAGTTTCTTATTTTAGAAACTTTAAAAGACACAAATCTTTTAGACATAGAAAATCCTAGAGATGTTGTCAAGAAGCTTTTAGCCAAGTTTTGAGATGAGGCTGAGGTGGTATTGAAGCTTAGATTTTGTTGATAAAGGATGAAGATTGAAAAAATAGAACGTTTCTTATTTTAGAAACTTGGTAAAACATTCATCTTTAGAAATTAGACACCCTAGTGATGATGTCAACGAGCTTTATGCCGTCTTTTGGGATGAGAATAAGAGGGTATTGAATCTTAGATTTAGTTGATGAAGGATGGAGATTGAAAAATTAGAAAGTTTCTTATTTTAGAAAATTTATAAAACATCTATCTTTTAGACATAGAAAACCCTAGAGATGATGTCAAGGTGCTTTTAGCCAAGTATTGGGATGAGGATCAGATTGTATTGAATCATAGATTTAGTTGGTGAAAGATGGAGATTGAAAAATATAAAGTCTTTTATTCTAGAAACTTTATAAAACATCCAACTTTTAGACATAGGAAACCCTAGAGAAGGTGTGAAGGTGCTAATAGCTAAGTTTTCATATTAAGATGAGATGATATTGAATCTTTGATTTAGTTGATGAAGGATGGAGATTTAAAAAATAGAAAGTTTCTTATTTTAGAAACTTTATAAGACATCCATCTTTTAGACATAGGAAACCCTAGAGATGGGGTCAAGGAGCTTTTAGCTATGTTTTGAGATTATGATGAGATGTTATTGAATCTTAGATTTATAGTTGATAAATGATGAAGATTGAAAAATAGAAAGTTTCTTATTTAAAAAACTTTATAAAACATCTATCCTTTTGACATAGGAGACCCTAGAGACGGTGTTAAGTAGCTTTTAGCCATGTTTTGGGATGATGATGGGGAGATATTGAATCTTAGATTTAGGTGACAAAGGATGGAGATTGAAAAAATAGAAAGTTTTTTATTTTATAGACTTTATAAAACATTAATTTTTTAGACTTAGTAAACTCTAGAGATGGTGTAAAGGAGCTTTTTTGCCAACTTTTGTGATTAGGATGAGATGGTATTAAATCTTAGATTTAGGTTAAAAAGGATGGAGATTGAAATAATAGAAAGTCTCTTACATTAGAAACTTTATAAAATATCCATCTTTTAAACATAGGAAATCTTAGAAATTGTGTAAATGAGGTTTTTGCCAAGTTTTGAGATGAGGATGAGATGGTAATAAATCTTAGATTTAGTAGATAAAGAATGAATATTGAAAAAATAGAAAGTTTCTTATTTTCTAAACTTCATAAAACAACCATATTTTAGACATTGGAGACCCTAGAGAAGGTGTGGTGGCGCTTTTAGCCTAGTTTGGGATGATGATAAGATGGTTTTGAATCTTAGATTTAGTTGATCATGGATGAAGATTGAAAAAATAAAAAGTTTTATATTTTAAAAACTTTATAAAACTTATCTTTTAGACATAGGAAACCTTAAAGATGATGTTGACAAGGTTTTAACCAAGTTTTGGGATGAGAATGAGAGGGAATTGAATCTTAGATTTCGTTGATGAAGGATGGAGATTGAAAAAATAGAAAGTTTCTTACTCTAGAAACTTTATAAAACATCAGTCTTCTAGACAAAGTAAACCCTAGAGATGGTGTCAAGGAGCTTTAAGCCAAGTTTTGAGATGAGGATGGGATGGTATCAAATTTTAGATTTCGTTGATGAAGGATGGAGATTGAAAAAATGAAAAGTTTCTTATTTTAGAAACTTTATAAAACATCCATCTTTTAGACATAGGAAATTCTAGAGATGGTGTGAAGGAGCTTTTAGCAAAGTTTTGAGATGAGGATGAGATTATATTGAAACTTAGATTTAGTTGATTAAGGATGGAGACTAAAAAATAGAAAGTTTCTTATTTTAGTAACTTTATAAGACATCAATCTTTTAGACATATGAACCCCTAGAGATGGTGTTGAGGAGCTTTTAGCCAAGGTTTTAGATGAGGATCAGAGGGTGTTGAATCTTAGATTTAGTTGATAGATGAGATTGAGATGATATTGAATCTTAGATTTAGTTTATGAAGGATGGAGATTGAATAATTAAAAAGTTTCTTATTTTATAAACTTTCTAAAATATCAATTTTTTAGACATAGGAAACCCTATAGATGGTGTCAAGGTGCTTTTAGCCAAGTTTTAGAATGATGATGAGATGATATTGAATCGTAGATTTAGTTGGTGAATGAATCGTAGATTTAGTTGGTGAAATATGAAGATTGAAAAATAGAAAGTTTCTTCTTTTAGAAACTTTATAAAACATCCGTCTTTTAGACATTGAAAACCCTAGATATGGTGTCAAGGAGCTTTTAGCTAAGTTTTGAGATTTGGATGAGATGATATATTGAATCTTTGATTTAGTTGATGAAGGATGGAGATTGAAAAAATAGAAAGTTTCTTATTTTAGAAACTTTATAAGACATCCATCTTTTACACATAGGAAACTCTAAAGATGGGGTCAAAGAGCTTTTAGCTTAGTTTTGAGATGAGGATGAGATGCTATTGAATCGTAGATTTAGTTGATAAATGATGAAGATTGAAAAATAGAAAGTTTCTTATTTTAGAAACTTTATAAAACATCTATCTTTTAGACATAGAAAACCCTAGAGATGATGTCAACAAGATCTTAACCAAGTTTTTGGATGAGAATGAGAGAGTATTGAATCTTAGATTTAGTTGATGAATGATGGAGATTGAAAAAATAGAAAGTTTCTTATTTCAGAAACTTTGTAAAATATCAATCTCTTAGACTTAGTAAACCTTAGAGATGGTGTCAAGGTGCTTTAGCCAATTTTTGGGATGAGGATGAGATGATATTGACTCGTAGATTTTGTTTGTGAAGGATTGAGATTGAAAAATAGAAAGTTTCTTATTTTATAAACTTTATAAAACATCCACCTTTTAGACATAGGAAACCCAATAGATGCTGTCAACGTGCTTTTAGCCAAGTTTTGTGATGAGGATTAGATGGTATTGAATTTAAGATTTAGTTGATCAAAGATGGATATTGTAAAATGGAAAGTTTCTTATTTTAGTAACTTTTTAAAACATTTAGACATAGGAAACCTCATAAATAGTGTGAAAGAGCTTTTAGCTGAGTCTTGAGGTAAGGATTAGATGGTATTGAATCTTTGATTTATTTGAACAATGATGAAGATTGAAAAAAAGAAAGTTTCTTACTTTAGAAACTATATAAAAGAACCATCTTTTAGATATAAGAAACCCTAGAGATGGTGTGAAAGAGCTTTTAGCCAAGTTTTGAGAATAGGCTGAGATGGTATTGAATCTTAAATTTAGTTGATAAAGGATGGAGAACTATATAAAAGAACCATCTTTTAGATATAAGAAACCCTAGAGATGGTGTGAAAGAGCTTTTAGCCAAGTTTTGAGAATAGGCTGAGATGGTATTAAATCTTAGATTTAGTTGATAAAGGATGGAGATTGAAAAATTAGAAAGTTTCTTATTTTAGAAACGTTGTTAAACACTTATCAATTAGAAATAAGAAACCCTAGTGATGATGTCAACGAGCTTTAAGCCATGTTTTTGGATGAGCATTTAGGCTATTGAATCTTAGATTTAGTTGATGAAGGATGGAGATTGAAAATTAGAAAGCTTCTTATTTCAGGAAGTTTATAAAACATCACTCTTTTAGACATAGGAAACCCTAGAGATGGAGTCAAGGTGTTTTAAGCCAAGTTTTGGGATGAGAATGAGATGGTATTGAATCTTAGATTTAGTTGATAATGGATGGAGATTGAAAAAATAGAAAGTTTCTTATTTCAGAAACTTTGTAAAACGTCCATCATTTAGAAATAAGAAACCCTAGTGATGATGTCAACAAGCTTTAAGGCATGTTTTGGTATAAGCATATAAGGGTACTGAATCTTAAATTTAGTTGATAAATGATGAAATTGAAAAATTAGAAAGCTTATTATTTTAAGAACTTTATAAAACATCAATCTTTTATCTATAGGAAACCCTATAGATGGAGTCAAGGTGCTTTTAGCCATGTTTTGGGATAAGGATAAGATGTTATTGAATCTTAGATTTAGTTGATAAAGGATGGAGATTCAAAAAATAGAAAGTTTCTTATTTTAAAAACTTTGTAAAAGCACTATCATTCAGAAATAAGTAACCCAAGCGATGATGTCAACGAGCTTTAAGCCATGTTTTGGGATGAGCACATGAGAGTATCGAATCTTAGATTTAGTTGATCAAAGATGGAGATTGAAAAATTAGAAAGCTTCTTATTTTAGGAACTTTATAAGACATCCATCTTTCAGACATAAGAAACCCTAGAGATGGAGTCAAAGTGCTTTTATCCAAGTTTTGGGATGGGGATGAGATGGTATTGAATCGTAGATTTAGTTGGTGAAGGATGGAGATTCAAAAATATAAAGTCTCTTATTTTAGAAACTTTATAAAACATCAATTGTTTAGACATAGGAAACCCGAGAGATAGTGTGAATGAGCTTTTTGCTAAGTTTTGAGATGAAGATGAGATGATATTTAATCTTTGATTTAGTTGATAAAGGATGGACAATGAAAAAATAGAAAGTTTCTTATTTTAGAAACTTTTTAAAACATCAATCATTTAGAAATAAGAAACCCTAGTGATGATGTCAACGAGCTTTAAGCCATGTTTTGGAATAAGCATATAAGGGTATTGAATCTTACATTTAGTTGATGAAGGATGGAGATTGAAAAATTAGAAAGCTTCTTAGTTTAGGAACTTTATAATACATACATCTTTTAGACATATGAAACCTTAGAGATTGAGTCAAGGTACTTTTAGCCAAGTTTTAGGATGAGGATGAGATGGTATTGAATCGTAGATTTAGTTGGTGAAGGATAGAGATTCAAAAACATAAAATCTCTTACTTTAGAAACTTTATAAAACACTAATCTTTTAGACATAAGAAACCCTAAAGATAATGTGAAGGGGCTTTTTGCTAAGTTTTGAGATGAAGATGAGATAATATTGAATTTTTGATTTAGTTGATAAAGGATGGAGATTGAAAAAATAGAAAGTTTTTTATTTTAGAAACTTTATAAGACATCCATCTTTTAGACATACGAAACCCTAGAGATGGGGTCAAGGAGCTTTTAACTAAGTTTTGAGATGAGGATGAGATGGTAATGAATCTTAGATTTAGTTGATAAATGATGAAAATTGAAAAATAGAAAGTTTCTTATTATAAAAACTTTATAAAACATCAATCTTTTAGACATAGGGGCCCTGGAGACGGTGTGAATGAGCTTTTAACCATATTTTGGGATGAGGATGAGGTGATATTGACTCTTAGATTTAGTTGATGAAGGAGGGAGATTGAAAAAATAGAAAGTTTCTTATTTTAAAAACTTTATAAAACATTAATTTTTTAGACTCAGTAAACCCTAGAGATGGTGTCAAGGAGCTTTTAGCCAAATTTTGAGATTAGGGTGAGCTGGTATTAAATCTTAGATTTAGGTTATAAAGGATGGAGATTGAAAAACTAGAAAGTTTCTTATTTTAAAAACTTTATAAAACATTAATTTGTTAGACTTAGTAAACCCTAGACATTGTGTCAATGAGCCTTTATCCAAGTTTTGAGATTAGGATGAGATGGTATTTAATCTTAGATTTAGGTAATAAATGATGGAGATTGAAAAACTAGATAGTTTCTTATTTTAGAAACTTTATAAAATATCCATCTTTTAAACAAAGAAAATCCTAGAAATGGTGTCAATGAGCTTTTAGCCAAGTTTTGAGATGATGATGAGATGTTATTGAATTTTAGATTTAGATGATAAAGGATGTAGATTGAAAAAATAGAAAGTTTCTTATTTTATAAACTTTATAAAACAACCATCTTTTAGACATAGGTGACCCTAGATATGGTGTGAATGAGCTTTTAGCCTAGTTTTCGGATGATGATAACATGGTTTTGAATCTTAGATTTAGTTGATCATGGATGCAGATTGAAAAATTAGAAAGTTTCTTATATTAGAAATTTTGTTGAACATCTATTTTTTAGACAAAGGAAACCCTAAAGATGATGTCAATGAGGTTTTAACTGAGTTTTGGGTTGAGAATGAGAGGGTATTGAATCTTAGATTTAGTTGATGAATGATGGAGATTGAAAAAATAGAAAGTTTCTTATTCTAGAAATTTAATAAGACATCAATCTTTTAGACTTAGTAAACCCTATAATTGGTTTCAAGGTGCTTTTAGCCTAGTTTTGAGATGAGGATGAGATGGTATTGAATCTTAGATTTGGATGATGAAGGATGGAGATTGAAAAAATAGAAAGTTTCTTATTTTAGAAACTTTATAAACCATCCATCTTTTAGACATAAGAAACCCTAAAAATTGTGTCAATGAGCTTTTAGCTAAGTTTCGAGATGAGGATGAGATGATATTGAATCTTAGATTTAGTTGATGAAGGATGGAGACTAAAAAACTAGAAAGTTTCTTACTTTAGAAACTTTATAAGACATCAATCTTTTATACATAAGAACCACTAGAGATGGTGTCAAGGAGCTTTTAACCAAGTTTTTAGATGATGATGAGAGGGTATTGAATCTTAGATTTAGTTGATAAAGGATAGAGAATGAAAAAATAGAAAGTTTCTTATTTTAGATACTTTATAAAACGTCCATCCTTTACACATAAGAGACCCTAGAGATGGTGTTAAGGAGATTTTAACTATGTTTTGGGGTGAGGATGAGATGATCTTGAATCTTAGATTTAGTTGATTAAGGATGGAGATTGAAAAAATATAAAGTTTATTATTTTAGTGATTTTAAAAAACATCCATCTTTTACTTATAAGAACCCTAGAAATGATGTCAACGTGCTTGTAAGCCCAAGGGTCCACTCTCCTATCTTGTTTTGATGATTCTAAACATAATTGATTGTGTTATTGAATACTAATCAATTTACCTTGAACTGTTGTGTTTAAGATAGGATTGATCATTGAAGAAACCAACACACTACATGGTCATGCTTGAAGACGTACCAACACAAGAGTCAAAGGAGCTAAGTGGATCTCACATCATCTCTTAAGCAAGCATACAAAAGATGGAAGATCAATTGAAGACCAAGACTAAAGAGAAGTTGAAGGTTACATAGGTATCATTGTACATCCTTTCTCTTTAGATTTTCAAGACAAGGCAAAGTGTTTTTTAAAAGAGTTTTTCAAACACACTTAAGAACTTAAAATGGATTAGTGAATGGTTATGTGGTGGACCAACATGTTGGGACCCTCATAAACATTCCAAAATTATCATAGGAGTTGAGTTCCAAAAGCCAAAAATCAAACAAGCAATAAAAACACAAAATCTGCTGATTTTTAGGCTTCTCGGAACTCCGAGATTTTTCTCAGAGCTCCGAGCTCGGAACTCCGAGAAATGGTCCAGTATCTTCTGGCCATTTTCTCGGAACTCCGAGAAATGGTCCAGTAAAATATTTTCTTCTTCTGGCCGTTCTCTCGGAACTCCGAGAACCTCGTGACAAACCAAAAAAGAGCCGTTGGGATTTGAATTAATTTGTGATTTTTGTTATCTACACCCCCAAACGGTCATATTTTGTAAGGAAGCTATATATACAACATCAAGAGGATTATTTCCTCTCTCTTGAACATTTGAAAAACCTCCTTAAGCATTCAAGAATACTTGCAACCCATTTGAGCTTAAGATTTTATTTTTCTTCCCAAACTTGCCTTGCAACTTGCAAATCTATTGAGTTGGGATTTAGGGCTTTCACTTGCAACCATTATTCAAGAGCAATCAAGGAACTACAAAGTGCATCAAGCTTTCAAGAGAAGCCAAGCTATTCAACTTCCATTTCTTGTAAAGGTGGCTAGGGCATCCTATCTTAATACCCTAGGGAGCATCGCTTAGAACTCGGCAAAGAAGGAGAGTCGGTGTAAAGGTGTAAGGGCATCCTTATTTAATATCTCTTGGAAGTGTAATCGCCTCGGAGCCGGGCATCGTGGAGGTCTCCAATAGTGAAAAACCTTAAGGACGATCTTAAGAAGAGTGGAGCAGGGCTTTGCCCGAACCACTATATATCGGTGTGTTCTTTTCTTTTCTTGCATCTTCATTCTTGTTTTTGGTTTGGTATTTCTTTTATTTTTAATCTTACTTGCACTAACCAAAAATCTAATCTAAAGAAGAAAATTCAAACTAGGTTCACTACTTAAATTTTCAAAAGGGATAATTTAGTGTTTAAAATCAATTCACCCCCCTCTTGTTTATTTCAATTGGTATCAAAGCCTCGTCTCTAATTTATTTTAAAACCCTAACCGGTCTAGAGTAAAGATTCTAAAAATGGCAAACTACCCTCAACACCATGAAGGTTACTCAAACACTAGACCACCCTACTTTGATGGAACAAACTATAGATTTTGGAAAACCAAAATGAAAATATTTTTAACCCAAGATTACCAAATGTCTGAGCAATTAATAATGAATATATATTACCCACTAGAAATCTAAATGATTGGACCGAAGCCGAACAACAAGCCTCAATTTACAATGCCAAAGCCATGAATTCCCTAATTTGTGCTTTGTCTCCCGGAGAATTCAATAGAGTGTCAAATTTGAATTCGGCTAAGGAAATTTGGAACACCTTAGAAGTCACCTATGAGGGAACCAACCAAGTCAAAGAATCTAAAATGAATCACTTATTTAGGCAATATGAACTCTTTCAAATGACACCCAATGAAACTATTGCCAACATGTACACTAGATTCACGAACCTTGTAATGGATTAAGGGGACTTGGAAAGCAATTTTCAAATAGAGATTTTGTGACCAAAATCCTTAGATCCCTACCTTTGTCATGGGAATCCAAAACCTCCGCAATCACCGAAGCCAAGGACATGAATACATTGAACCTAGATGAACTAATAGGGTCCTTGATAACCCATGAAATAATTTTCAAAACAAAAGCACCCGAAATTGAAACTAAAATTGAAAAAGGAAAAAGGAGTTGCTTTTGCTTGTAATGTAGGTGAAAATGAAGATACAAAGGAAGACATGGAAGATGAAGTTGCCCTCCTAACAAGAAGGATCAAATTCTTGCAAAGGAACATGGGAGGCATGAAAAATAGAAGGACCAATCCTCCATTCAAGAAGAAAGAAGAGCTCGGTGATGGATCGTCTCAACCCCGATGCTATGGATGCAAGAAGCTTGGACACATTCGCCCGGATTGTCCACTCAACAATGAGCCTTCTTCAAACAACCGTTTCAAGAGAAGAGAAGGCAAGAAAGGAATGACCGCCACATGGGATGAGGAAATTGAAAGTGAAGGGGAACAAAATGATGGCGAAGATTGCTTGATAGCAAAAAATGTTTGCTTCATGGCCTCAACAAACGACAATAAAGAGGTAAATACTTTAAATGACGTCATTGTCTTAAAAGAAGTTCTAGACTCCTTGCAAAATGCACATGATGAACTTGAAATTGAATTTGATAAAAATGCATCACTTGAAAATTCTCTTGCTAACTTGACAAAAGAATTTGGTTGGTTAAAGAAAGACCATGAATTTTTAGATGATGAAAATGAAAAATATAAAGTTGAAATTCATGATTTGAATGCTACTGTCAAAATCTTAAATGAAAATCGACAAGAATTATCTATTGAAAACAACAAGCTAAACCATGAAAATCGTAAACTATCTTTTGAATATGATGAACTCGAGAAACTTTTTGAGAAATTTGAAAATAGTTCATTGAAATTGGATAGGCTTGTTAATATTCAAAGAATGTCACATGATAAAAGTGGACTTGGACATAAATTGAATACTACAATATCAAACTATAAAAACAAACTTGTAAAGGTTTCTTCTAGTGGTACAAAAATTTGTTTTTATTGTGGTCTAGAATGTCATTATAAATTTGCTTGCATGCATGCTAAACAAGATAAAATCAAATTGAAGTCTAAAGTGAAAATAAATGAACATAGCAAGATTAGGAAGATTTGGGTACCTAAAGGATCTCACTTGCCTATTCATACCTTAAAAGCCATAACAAGAAGAACACATGGTACCTTGATAATGGATGCTATAGACACATGACCAGAGACCTCACTCAATTTGCATCCCTATCACTCAAGGATGGTGGAGATGCTACCTTTGGAGATGACAAGAAAGGAAAAGTCAAAGGAGAAGGCACCATAGGTAACTCTACCTCTCCCATACATGATGTGCTTTATGTTGATGGCTTATCCCATACTCTTATTAGCATTAGTCAACTATGTGATAATGGTTTTGAAGTAGTCTTCAACCCCGACAAATGCATTGTTAAAAAGAAGATAGATGGAAAAGTGAAATTCATAGGTTCTAGAGACAATAGCATTTACACTATTGGACTAGATGATCTTAGACTCCAAAATGTGACTTGTTTAAATGCCATTAGTGAAGATTCTTGGTTGTGGCATAGGAAGTTGGGTCATGCCGGAATGGATCTCATTTCGACCCTCTCTTCAAAAGAAATTGTTAGAGGATTGCCTAAGTTCAAATATACCAAAGATCACATTTGTAGAACTTGTCAATTAGGGAAACAATTGAAGAGCTCATTTGCTCATAAAATTATGATTTAAACCACCTACCCCTTGCAACTACTTCATATGGACCTTTTTAGACCAATGAAGACAAGTAGCTTAGGTGGAAAGAAGTACGTGTTTGTCATCGTGGATGACTACTCACGATTTACATGGGTCATATTTTTAGCACATAAAGATGAAACCTATGAAAATTTCCTTAAATTATGCAATCAAATACAAAATGAAAAAGGTATTGCCATATCTTACATTAGGAGTGACCATGGAACGGAATTTGAAAATATACATTTTGACACTTACTGTAATGAACATGGCATCAAACATAACTTTTCAGCACCTAGGACACCTCAACAAAATGGGGTTGTAGAAAGAAAGAACCGAACCCTCCAAGAAATGGCTAGAACTATGTTGCATGAAAATGATCTCCCTAGATACTTTTGGACGGAGGCGGTTAGCACCGCTTGCTATATCATAAATAGGATATATATAAGGTCAATTTCTAAGAAAACACCTTATGAGCTTTGGAAAAACTTGAAACCAAATATAAGCTATTTTAGAGTGTTTGGTTGTAAATGCTTCATCTTGAACATTAAAGATAATTTACACAAATTTAATAAGAAGTCGGATGATGGCATATTCTTAGGGTATTTAATAGAAGAACTCTAGTTGTAGAAGAATCCATGCATGTGACATTTGATGAGAGAGAGCCAACACCTCAAGAAATGCCACATGATGAGGATGAACCTATTGAACATCTGTTACCTAAGACAAATGTTCCTTCCCATGCATCTACAAGTAATACATTGCCTAGTGAGGAAGTAGGAAATATAGATGATGACTCATTGCCTAGGGATGGAGAATATTGGTAGATCATCCTGAATCCCAAATCTTAGGTGATGTCACATCGCCGGTAAGAACTAGATCATACTATCGTAGTGTGAGTAATAACTTGGCGTTCCTATCCGAATTAGAGCCTAAGTCCATCAAAGAAGCCGAAAAGGATGAATATTGGTTGATGGCTATGCAAGAAGAGTTAAGTCAATTCGAAAGGAACAAGGTGTGGAGGCTAGTGCCTAGACCTAGTGATCATCCAGTCATTGGCACGAGATGGGTGTATAGAAACAAATTGGATGAAAATGGAATTATCACTAGAAATAAAGCTAGGCTTGTAGCCCAAGGGTACAATCAGGAGGAAGGAATAGACTATGATGAGACATTTGCTTCTGTTGCCCGTATGGAAGCCATTAGGATACTCTTGGCATATGCTTCTCATAAAGGATTTAAACTATATCAAATGGATGTCAAAGTGCCTTCCTAAATGGCTATATCTAAGAGGAAGTGTATGTTGAGCAACCTCCAGGTTTTGAAGACTTCAAACATCCAAATCATGTCTTCAGGCTTGATAAAGCTTTATATGGATTAAAGCAAGCTCCTAGAGCTTGGTATGAGAGGCTTTGCACTTTCCTAGTGGAAAAAGGATTTGAGATGGGAAAGGTGGATAAGACATTATTTATCAAAAGAGAAAATCAAGATATCCTCCTTGTCCAAATCTATGTGGATGACACCATCTGTGGCTCAACTAATCAAAAAAATGTGTGATGAATTTGCAACTCTAATGAAAAATGAATTTGAAATGAGCATGATGGGTGAGTTAACCTACTTCTTAGGACTCCAAATTAAACAATATCAAAATGGGATATTTTTAAATCAAGGAAAATATACAAGGAGTTATTAAAGAAGTATGGCATGGATAGCAGTAAGACATCAAGAATTCCCATGAGTACAACTGCTAAGCTAGAAAATGATGAATTTGGCAAATCAATAGATCAAAAGATGTATAGGGGTATGATAGGTAGCTTATTCTATTTGACAGCCAGCAGACCAGACATTATGTTTACTGTCTATCTCTGTGCTCGATTTCAATCGGATCCAAAGGAGTCTCACCTATCGGCAGTCAAAAAGATCTTCAAGTACTTAAGAGGAACCCAAAGTCTGGGACTATGGTATGAAAGATCTTCTGCCTTCACTCTCATTGGATATTCAGATGCAGACTTTGCTGGATGTAGAGTGGATAGGAAAAGCACTAGTGGAACTTGTCAATTCTTGGGCAAATCACTTGTTTCATGGTTTAGCAAGAAACAAAATTCAGTAGCTCTCTCCACAACAGAAGCAGAATATGTGGCAGCTGGAGCTTGCTGTGCACAAGTCCTATGGATGAAAAGCACATTGATGGACTATGCAATTAAAATGGAAAATATTCTCATCCAATGTGACAATACTAGTGCTATAAGCTTAACAAAGAACCCCATACATTACTCTAGAACAAAACATATTGAGATTAGGCACCACTTCATTAGAGATCACTCACAAAAAGAGAATATTTGCTTAAAATATATCAATACTGAGGATCAATTGGCGGATATCTTTACAAAACCCCTTAGTGATGATAGAATATGTTATATCCGAAGTGCCTTAAACATTTGAAGTGCGGATCAAGTCAAAGAAATTGCCAAATAAATACTTTGTGCCTTTCACCAGCTTATCTATATAGTATTTATATATATCATCCTTGTTTGGTAGTATCTGCATGAATGAGATATCAAATATTAATCTTAAAAATAACTCAATTGGTACTCTTAGCCTTCTTAGTTTTCTAAGTTGGAGAGGTACCTTCACTTTAATTAAAAATACTTAACAATTTGACTTATGTCAACATCTCGATCATGAACAGGTATATGTGCATTATTTGGCTAAATATTTTTATACCATAAGCATTGATTTAGGGGGAGTACCTAACTCAATTCTCATTTACTCCTAAATTGCTGTATATTTTAATTCACCCTTTCTGTCATGACAAAAGACGGAGAAGTTTGAAATTGATTATCTATTCAATTGACTATATGCACCATATGCTTTTAATTGTTATAATTTATCTGTGCGCATATATTGAGGGGGAGTTTCAGCAATCACTTGCCTACTATGTCACTCCACACACACCTCATAATCAATTTTGTTTGTCATCATAAAAAAGGGGGAGATTGTAAGCCCAAGGGTCTACTCTCCTATCTTGTTTTGATTATTCTAAACATAATTGATTGTGTTATTGAATACTAATCAATTTACCTTGAACTGTTGTGTTTAAGATAGGATTGATCATTGAAGAAACCAACAAACTACATGGTCATGCTTGAAGACGTACCAACACAAGAGTCAAAGGAGCTAAGTGGAGCTCACATCATCTCTCAAGCAAGCATACAAAAGATGGAAGATCAATTGAAGACCAAGACTAAAGAGAAGTTGAAGGTTACATAGGTATCATTGTACATCCTTTCTCTTTAGATTTTCAAGACAAGGCAAAATATTTTTTAAAAGAGTTTTTCAAACACACTTAAGAACTTAAAATGGATTAGTGAATGGTTATGTGGTGGACCAACATGTTGGGACCCTCATAAACATTCCAAAATTATCATAGGAGTTGAGTTCCAAAAGCCAAAAATCAAACAAGCAATAAAAACACAAAATCTGTTGATTTTTAGGCTTCTCGGAACTCTGAGATTTTTCTCGGAACTCTGAGAAATGGTCCAGTAGCATCTGGCCATTTTCTCGGAATTTTCTCGAAGTTCCGAGAAAATGATCCAGTAGAATATTTTCTTCTTCCGGTCGTTCTCTCGGAACTACGAGAATATTTCTCGGAGCTCCGAGAACCTCGCGACATACCAAAAAAGAGCCGTTGGGATTTGAATTAATTTGTGATTTTTGTTATCTACACCCCCAAACGGTCATATTTTGTAAGGAAGATATATATACAACATCAAGATGATTATTTTCTCTCTCTTGAACATTTGAAAAACCTCCTTAAGCATTCAAGAATACTTGCAACCCATTTGAGCTTAAGATTTTATTTTTCTTCCAAAACTTGTCTTGCAACTTGCAAATATATTGAGTTGGGATTTAGGGCTTTCACTTGCAACCATTATTCAAGAGCAATCAAGGGACTACAAAGTGCATCAAGCTTTCAAGAGAAGCCAAGCTATTCAACTTCCATTCTTTGTAAAGGTGGCTAGGGCATCCTATCTTAATACCCTAGGGAGCATCGCTTAGAACTCGGCGAAGAAGGAGAGTCGGTGTAAAGGTGTAAGGGCATCCTTATTTAATATCCCTTGGAAGTGTAATCGCCTCGGAGCCGGGCATCGTGGAGGTCTCCAATAGTGAAAAACCTTAAGGACGATCTTAAGAAGAGTGGAGTAGGGCTTTGCCCGAACCACTATATATCGGTGTGCTCTTTTCTTTTCTTGCATCTTCATTCTTGTTTTTGGTTTGGTATTTCTTTTATTTTTAATCTTACTTGCACTAACCAAAAATCTAATCTAAAGAAGAAAATTCAAACTAGGTTCACTACTTAAATTTTCAAAAGGGATAATTTAGTGTTTAAAATCAATTCACCCCCCCTCTTGTTTATTTCACGCCTCATCTCTTGTCATTCTGAGACTAACTAAGTCTCATTGGTATTCTTTACTCTTATTGCAAAGGGCGATGAAGGCGCTAGCCGAAGCCCATCCTTAAGGGACTTACTCAGTTCAAATAGCACTCCCTTCTTTAATTTGGAAGACTAGCCTAATCTTTTGGATACCTTTAAGTATTAGAAGCCCTTTCATTGCAAGGGCAATGAAAGAGACATCTTGAGCCCACCCTTTAGGGAGACAAGCTATGTCTCAGCAGATAGTCATACCCTTTAGGGAGACAAGCTATGTCTCGGCAGATAGTCATACCCTTTAGGGAGACAAGCTATGTCTCGGCAGATAGTCATACCCTTTAGGGAGACTCATACTCTTTAAGAGACAGACTTTGTCTCATTAGTGAGTCACACGTAAGAGGTTTGCTTAGCCTCATCATTAGAAACTCCCGTCTTAGTTGAAGACCAACTTGGTCTGATAGTTGTCCTAACTCTTTTTATCATTGGAAGGACAATGATAAGTTGCAATGATAAGGCTACTTGGAGCCCATCTCTGTGTTTAGGAGACTTGCCTAGTCTCACTAGCACCCTTCTTATCTCCTCTTCTTTTAGGAGACTAGCCTAGTCTCATTGTCACTCCCCTCTTAGGGTTGTGCACTAAGAGTCAGTCCTTTCGTATAGGAATCAGTCCTTTAGCATAGGATGTCTGTCCTTAGCTAGAGAGTCAATCATTCAGGAATCTGTCCTATCATCATAGGGGTTAGGATTCTTTCCAAGCTCTCATCAAATCATGTGATTTTTATCCGCTCCTGCAAGGTATAGGATGCTGTCCAACCCTTGCAGAGTTGTTATTCTGTTCATCCCCCCCGCAAAGCATAAGATGCTGTCCAACCTTTGCGGGATATCAGGAGTCCGTCCTGCCTTTATGATGATAGGATTCTGTCATCTTGTGTCAAAACAACAAAAACATTTAGAAATTTCAAAAACGTCAAAACATCTGAAATTTCCAAAAAAAATCTCAAAAAATCAAGAGTCATTAGGAGTAGTTAGGAATTTCTGTTCCGAACTACGTTGCCTTGATCCCTTTTCATAGGGTACGTAATGCAGCTTGGGATCCACATCCCAAGTCCAGCCAAACCTTTAAAAATAAGCATTTCAAACCTTCCAAAAATACAAAGCTTCTTCAAAATCTTTTCAAAAAGATCTTCCCCTAGAGTTAGGAGTTTGTCCTAGCTGTTTGGGGTGTTTTAGAGTTAGGAGGCTGTCCTGATTTGTATTGATATGGTGTGTCTTGTCGTGTGAGTGTCCCTAGAGTTAGGAGGCCTCGAGTCGATCGGTCAGACATTTAGTCGAACTGATGGCTAGACTAGGAAGCATATAGTCAGCCTGTGGTTTTCTTTAGGATGCACATCCTAGTTACACATAGGATGTAGGGCCCACCTGCATTAGCTTAAGGCTAATCAACTTGCATTAGTTAGGGCATATAGAGAGTCCTAAAAATTACAATTAACATGAACTTAAGCAATCGCACAAAAAGCTTTAAAAATCAGTCGAGTCTAGTGGATCGAGTCTAGGATAGCGGTTCTAGATGGTTAGGCATTGTAGTTTAGAATAGGTCATCGAACTACGTTGACTCCGATTCTTCCCAAGGCTGGGATACGTAGAGCAGCCATGGTGGACGGTCATCTTGTTCCGAGTCAAGTCCTGCATTAGAGTTTTAGGATTTGTCTTGTCCAATCATGTATAGAATTGATTTGTGTTGTGTGTTTTCCTATGTTTTCTTACTTTCATGTACAGATCCTATACCTTTAGCTGTAGCATGCATGCGCTTGCACACCAGAACTTAGACACCAATTAGGTATGACATTCATAACCTAGTTATTCTCAGGTGACACTTCTTTCGTTTCTTTTATGTATGTTTATTAATCATCTCCGAGATATGCATGATTAGATAGACGTCTTCTCGGAGATATTCGTTCCCAGTTCACATGACTTTCGTCCAAAACTCTTCAAAATTAATAAGTAAATGGCATAAGAGACCAGGTGTTTGCACTTGGGAGGATGAGGTGCTCTTCGGACCTTCCAAATTGGTAACCAGGCACGAACCTTCTTTTTATATCTCTGGTTATCCGTTGCAACAGAGCATAGTATGGGATCCAGGGCCCACTTCCTTGGATGGCGACTCTTCTTTATTTAAGGTACGCCTCGAATCTGGGCTAGTCCCCGAATCGAGAGGTATCTCACCTTATATCGCCACTCATGCTGTGAGAGGCATTCTTCTTTCGAGAGTTCCTTAGTAGAGCTCTCCATTCACTTGGATGATCTGTAGAGAGATCTGTCTTCGTGGGGCTCGTCCCTCGCCTCTCTCGGATCGGGGTCCACAGGCTGGCGACTCTGCTGGGGATTTCTTGGAATATTGCCTAACTCTGTTAAAATGCCATTTGTTACTAACTTAGAAGAATTTTGGGCTAAAATCATTATAAATGGGAATTTAATCGCTTAGAATTCAGGGGCGCCAAATAAGTGTTTAAAACAAGGGATTCATACACTGCACATCATATATCATTTTGTTTTTTATTTTCTTTTATTGATTTTTATTATTATTGACTCCACGGGATAGATACAATGCGTGCCACATGGGATGTCATTACCCTGATGGTGCTGTTGTATCTATTTCGAAGCTATGCGCCAGTGCTGCAGTTGTAAACACTCGGTGTACTTGTGTTTACAGCAGCCAGTGAGCAATGAAGCATACTGTATATAACACTCGGTGTACTTGTGTTATACACTTAAAGTATGGATCATATGCATAGTGCCCGATATATTGAATTCGGAGCTCTACTTTCATTTTACATATATTATGTACATGGATATATTTGTTGATTTAGTAAAACCCAATTAGGAGTCGCATGTGCTTATATATGTATTACATTCATATAGGGACGAACATGTGTTGCTTACACATGTGGAGCCTAGATTTAGGAGCCTTGTCCTATCTATAGACTAGGGTAGCTTACCTTATGTGGCTACAATGCGGTCCTAGTGCATTCACATGTCTGTCTCGAGTCAAGTGTCTTGACTCTGCTGGATTATATTTAGGGCTGGTGCCCCCGGTTAGGATGTATATATGTATATATACCTATTTATATTGATTATCATATTAGGGCCTTCTTATTCAGTGAGGTTTTCTTATCTAATTCGATCAATTCTATCAATCCATCTTCAAGATTTAGACCCGGTCTATGACCTACTTCTGTTATTTTGTGGCCATGGTCTTCTTTCTGATCTACTGATCATCTTTGATCATGGATGAAAAATTCAGTGTTGCCTATTGTATCCTTCTCCTATGACTGATTATGATCTGATTATGTTCCACTTGTTTGATTGCGAGTTTATCTTGCTGACATTCATTCAAGTGTGTGTTCTTGCTGAGAGCCTTACTTTATCTTAACCCTGTCAGCATACCCTTTTTGATTAACTGCTTCAGACCCTCTCTATATATCTGTTGTGCTCCAAATGCCTTGAGTTTGGTCACTATCCTTTAGACTCAATGACAAATTTTATGTGCGTATCTTACCCTTTCTCCCTGCATAGCCGTTATGCTGCCGAATTTTCTCCAAATACCTTGGGTTTGGTCGTTATCCTGTAGACTTGTTGACAAACTCTATGTGCTTATCTTACCATATCTCTTTGCATAGATGTTGTGCTGCCGAATTTTATCCATGGGAGGATATATTCGTATCATCTTTTGTCTCAACTGGCATATAGGATTTTCATTTGATTACCCTATATTGAACTCTAGTGTTTGTTAATTCCATGGCAGGAGTCTGACCTTGTTGACTTCACGCATTTGGAATACCTATTTCTATTCAACCCATGCCAGAACCTATGACTGAATCCGAAAATACTCTGGCTGAAATGAATGAATTGATGAAGTTTATGCTCCAACAGATGAATAATATGAGTGAGGAGATAGTCTGTCTGAAAAGTGATAGAGGTTCTGCTTCTGAAGGACCTGCACCCCAGCAAATTTTGCTTATACCTCCTCCACCCCCGGTGGCAGTTAGGCCTGTTGTATTCCCAGTTGAGGATGACTTTGATGAAGAGCAGTATGCCGAGAGAATTGTCTCCCCCATCTGGATAGAACTGATAAAAGCAAAGGGATCGTAGACAGGTTGGATAAGCTAACCCGAGAAATGGAAAGCATGAAGTTCCAAGGCCCTAAGAAGCTGAACATGTCTGACTTCATGATAGCCCCAGGTGTTGTTCTTCCTCCTAAGTTCACAGTACCTGATCTTGATAAGTATGATGGGACGGGATGCCCCACAAGTCATCTGAAATCCGTCATTCCTATTCTGCAACAGCATGGCCTCTCTCTAGAGCAGATTGCTCTCCTATTCCCCAGGTCTCCTCTAGTCGGAACTGCAAAGAAATGGTTTTTGAGCTTAAAATTTGAAGAGATCAGAACTTTAGAAGACATTGCTAACAAGTTTGTGGAACAGTTTTCCATGGAAGAGGGAATCGATGTAACCAAAAGGGATTTGAAAATGTTGAAACAAGGACATGATGAAACCTTCACTTCCTTCATCCGCAGATGGAGAAGAAAAGCTGCGCAGATGAGTTATCGTCTGTCAGATGAGGACCAGATTAAAATTGTGGTGAAGAATCTGTCTCCACAATATTACCATCATATGGCTATCCAATACTTTCTCGATTTCAATCACATCATGAAGACGGGAACCCAAGTAGAGGATGCACTGGCTAAAGGCCTAAAGACAAGGACCTCAACTGATGTTAGAGATGGAAAGAGGACTATGGTAGCAGTTGAAGATGTCAGCAATGTGGAGACCTCTAGTCAACCTTTTAAGAAGGTGGCTCAGAAAGGAAACAAGCTTATTCAGAAGCCAAATAAAGAGATTCCTTCATTACTAAAGAATCTTGAAAAAGCTTTGAGAGAATTGGTCGGAGTGGATAAACTTGAACTTCCTGAACCTTCTCCTCCTCCAAATCCTCTTCCTAGCAACTTTTATGAACAAGACTTCTGTGAATATCATCGAGTTCATGGACATTCATCCAACAGTTGCCAAGCCTTAAAACATAAGATCCTAAAACTTATCAAGGATGGTACGGTAGTTGTTGGAGAATCCGGTGCTACCAGAAAACCAGTGCGAAGGTCAGTTGGCCCTTTACCGATGGTAGGAGCTATCTCTATGGATGAACCATTATTGGATCCTGCATCTCTTATTCGTCCTATCTCAGAAACGCCACCTGTTCCATCAAACTCTCGACCAATGGAGGAATCATTTGAAAGGTCGGCACTCATCAGAATGGAAAACTGGATGGTTAAACCTTTTGGTCAGGTGACCATGTGAAATTCCAAAGGTGGTCCCGAATTGGCAACTAATGAGGAGGTAAAAAATTAGGTTGCTTAACAAGTTTTAACCTTTTTAAAAACTCAAACCCAATTTTGAAAATTAAGAGATCAAGATGAAATTCAAGCACACAAGTTAAATCTAAAGGTGCAAATGCGAATGTAAAGCAATAAGATAAGAGGGAGTGCACCCGAGATTTAAAGTGGTTCGGTCTTCCTAACGCGAGGCCTACTCCACTCTACCAACCAAACCCGTTGATGGCTTCACTATGTGATCTTCTTAACATCGGCGAACATCAATGCCGATTACAATTCCGATCGCCTTTAACCTTGGTGGCAATCTTCACCAAGGAGAGTGGGCTCTGCTTCTCCGAACACTCACTCAATACAAGTTTCTTGAATAAGAAAGAAAGAGCAAAAAATCCCTCATAAGGGTTTACAACTTTTGAAGAAGATGTACAAATTGAGCCTAATTATCCAAATCCTAATCTTAGAGGATGAGAGACATAAACAAGCTTTGATTCACTCTTTGGATATTCAAGTAGAGTTTTAGTGTTAGGCATTATTTGGAAGTTTGGAATACCCATATATATAGGAAAACCCAAATATGGCCGTTTGGTGGCATTGTCGTAAATCTGGCAGAGTTACCAGCGGCTATTTTTCTTCCCGTTACAGTGGTCTCGGAGTTCCGAGAATATTTCTCGGAGTTCCGGGAATACAAACAGAAGTTGGAAAATTTCTACTGGACCAAATCTCGGAGCTCCGAGGATTTCTCGGAGTTCCGAGCTCAGAGCTCTGAGAATTCTCTCGGAGTTCCGAGAAGCCTATCAGCAGCAGATTTTCACTTCTGCTTTTTGGGCTTCCAACTTTACACTAAGTTGGGATTGCTATGAGGGTTCCAAACTGTTGGAACACCACAAGGACAATCACATGAACATTTAGGGCGTGTGTATTACTTAATTTATGCATTTCAAAATCCTAAACTAGGATTGGATCTTATACATTCTAATAGACTTCGATCTTCAATAGATTCTTCAAGTCTTCATTCGTCTTGGAACTCCAATGTCTTTGGCTTTCATAAGTGGTCTAATGAGAGCTTCTTGGCCTCAATCCAAGCAGTCTTGTCTTAGCACCAATGTGATCTACAACTTAGACAATCAAACACATTAGTGATCTTAAATCACTTATGTATTGGAATCATCAAAATAAGATAGGAATGCCAAGGTGGGAACCATTGGGCTTACAATCTCCCCCTTCTTGATGATGACAAGCACAAGAGATTTTCAATAAAAGCATACATATATTTCCTTACATTAGATTTCTCTCCCCCTTTAGCATTTATAAAAAAGATGGGGTAAAAGAAAAATTAAAGGGATAAAATTTACAATTTTAAGCTCCCCCTTTTTCAAGGAAAAAGACAAACATAGAACCCCCCTATTGGAAAAACAAATTCAATACAAGATGGGATATTTAAGTAACTATAAAAAGATATTCAATTTTAAGTTCAAGCCCCTAAACTAAAACACATATGAAGATAATCATATGGGAGCTTTGGGAACCCAAGATTTCTTGGTTCCACCACAATCCCTAATCTTAGATGCACATTGGAATTGGTAATGACCATTAATTCCACAATAATGGCATCTAACATGAGGGTTAGATAGACTAGTCCTATCATAATGATTAGGTCTATGACTAGTCTTCTTTAAGATTATGTCAATAATTTTATTTCCATTTAAAAATCCATGGAGACATAATCTTAACCTTTCATTTTCATTATGAAGATATGTTATTTGATTTAGAAAATCATTAGTTTCATCTTCATAAGATTTGGAAGAGCTTGCCACATTTTGTAATTGGCAAGATTTCTCATTCAAAATACCCTTAAGGGTTTCAATCTCAAGTTTAAAATTTTCAATTTTTACTTTAGCTTGAGATATGGAAGAAGAAGACTCATTTTTCAAAATATTAAGTTCATTTTCTAATATAGAAATAGATTTTTTAAGAACTTTATTTTTTGAAATTTGAGAATGCAAGGTTGAGCACAATTCATCATAAGATATTTTTTCACTATCACTACTTGATGAATTATAAGAGGGGTTAGAATTTACCTCAACTTCATGGGAGAAAGCCATGAGGCAAAGATTATCTTTATTTTCTTCCCCTTCACTTGAGCTCTTACCCGAGGTGCTAGTAGCATCCCAACCGGCTACAAGAGCTTTGTTCTTCTTCCAATCCTTCTTTCCCTTGTACTTTGAGGAAGATGACTTGAGAAGTGGACAATCCGGTCTTTTGTGTCCTGTCTTCTTACAATTATAGCATCTTATAACTCCCTCAACTTCACTTTCTTCTTTCTTCTTCTTTTTATCATTTTTATTCTTCTTTCTCCATAAGCTTTTAAATTTCCTCAACGCTTCTTCCTTATCGTTATCCGCATCACTTGATGATGAGTCTGTCTTGGAGGGCTTTAGAGCTAGAGATCTACTTTCTCTTTCTTTCTCTTTCGGCTTCTTTTCTTCTTGACGGCTAGTGAGGAGCATCTCATGAGTGATAAGAGATCCTACAAGCTCCTCCATGTTAGCGTCTTGAGATTCTTTGATTCTTGGATGGCTGTGACTTTTGGGTCCCAATAAGGAGGAAGTGACCTAATCAATTTACTCACAAGCTCATCAGTAGGATAAGATTTACCAAGATTTGCTAATTCATTAGAAATTTTAGAAAATCGGGTATACATATCAAAAATACTTTTGTTTTATCCATTCTAAACATTTCATATTTGCTCTTTAACAAGTTTATTTTGGAATCCTTAACTTGTGATGTTCCCTCATGGGTAACGATAAGTGTATCCCAAATAAGCTTGGCGGAATAAAAAAGAGCTACTCTATTGAACTCCTCCGTAGATAAGGCGCAAAACAAAGAGTTTATAGCTTTGTAATTTAAATTTGCATACATTTTCTCTTCAACATTCCATTCTTCAAATGGCTTGGAAGGCAAAATGTATCCATTTTCAACAATGTGCTTTGTTCCACATCTATCGAAAGAAGATAGATGTGCATCCTTGTCTTCCAATGTCCATAGTTAGACCCATTAAAGAAAGGAGGTCTAGTTGTGGAATGGCCTTCCGGAAGTCCGGTTCCATTTGAATTTGCCATTTCACAAGTAGAAAGTTGCCAAAGATCTTATGATCTTTCCCTTGTTAAAATTTTTAAAGAAAAAATTACCAAAGATTTTAAGAAAAGAAAATCTTTTAAGAGCCAAGGCTCTGATACCAAGTGAAATTCCAAAGGTGGTCCCGAATTGGTAACTAATGAGGAGGTAAAAAATTAGGTTCCTTAACAAGTTTTAACCTTTTTAAAAACTCAAAACTCATTTTGAAGATTAAGAGATCAAGATGAAATTCAAGCCCACAAGTTAAATCTAAAGGTGCAAATACAAATGTAAAGCAATAAGATAAGAGAGAGTGGACCCGAGATTTAAAGTGGTTCGGTCCTCCTAACGCGAGGCCTATTCCACTCCACCTACCAAACCCGTTGATGCCTTCAGTATGTGATCTTCTTAACTTCGGCGAAGATAAATGCCGATTACAATTCCGATCGCCTTTAACCTTGGTGGCAATCTTCACCACGGAGAGTGGGCTCTGCTTCTCCGAACACTCGCCCAATACAAGTTTCTTGAATAAGAAAGAAAGAACAAAAAATCCCTCACAAGGGTTTACAACTTTTGAAGAAGATGTACAAATTGAGCCTAATGATCCAAATCCTAACCTTAGAGGATGAGAGGCATAAACAAGCTTTGATTCACTCTTTGGATATTCAAGTAGAGTTTTAGAGTATTAGGATTGATTATTTAGAAGTTTGGAATACCCATATATATAGGAAAACCCAAATATGACCGTTTGGTGGCATTGTCGTAAATCTGGCAAAGTTACCACCGGCTATTTTTCTTCCCGTTATAGTGGTCTCGGAGTTCCGAGAATATTTCTCGGAGTTCCGGGAATACAAACAGAAGTTGGAAAATTTCTACTGGACCAAATCTCGGAGCTCCGAGGATTTCTCGGAGCTCCGAGGATTTCTCGGAGTTCCGAGCTCGGAGCTCTGAGAATTCTCTCGGAGTTCTGAGAAGCCTATCAATAGCAGATTTTCACTTCTGAGTTTTGGGCTTCCAACTTTACACTAAGTTGGGATTTCTATGAGGGTTCCAAAGTGTTGGAACACCACAAGGACAATCACATTAACATTTGGGGCGTGTGTATTTACTTAATTTATCCCTTTCAAAATCCTAAACTAGGATTGGATCTTATACATTCTAATAGACTTCGATCTTCAATAGATTCTTCAAGTCTTCATTCGTCTTGGAACTCCAATGTCTTTGGCCTTCATAAGTGGTCTAATGAGAGCTTCTTGGCCTCAATCCAAGCAGTCTTGTCTTAGCACCAATGTGATCTACAACTTAGACAATCAAACACATTAGTGATCTTAAATCACTTATGTATTGGAATCATCAAAATAAGATAGGAATGCCAAGGTGGGAACCATTGGGCTTACAATCTCCCCCTTTTTGATGATGACAAGCACAAGAGATTTTCAATAAAAGCATACATATATTTCCTTACATTAGATTTCTCTCCCCCTTTAGCATTTATCAAAAAGATGGGGTAAAAGAAAAATTAAAGGGATAAAATTTACAATTTTAAGCTCCCCCTTTTTCAAGGAAAAAGACAAACATAGAACTCCCCCTATTGGAAAAACAAATTCAATACAAGAGGGGATATTTAAATAACTATAAAAAGATATTCAATTTTAAGTTCAAGCCCCTAATCTAAAACACATATGAAGATAATCATATGGGGGCTTTGGGAACCCAAGATTTCTTGGTTCCACCACAATCCCTAATCTTAGATGCACATTGGAATTGGTAATGACCATTAATTCCACAATAATGGCATCTAACATGAGGGTTAGATAGACTAGTCCTATCATAATGATTAGGTCTATGACTAGTCTTTTTTAAGATTATGTCAATAATTTTATTTCCATTTAAAAATCCATGGAGACATAATCTTAACCTTTCATTTTCATTATGAAGATATGTTATTTGATTTAGAAAATATTAGTTTCATCTTCATAAGATTTGGAAGAGCTTGCCACATTTTGTAATTGGCAAGATTTCTCATCCAAAATACCCTTATGGGTTTCAATCTCAAGTTTAAAATTTTCAATTTTTACTTTAGCTTGAGATATGGAAGAAGAAGACTCATTTTCAAAATATTAAGTTCATTTTCTAATATAGAAATAGATTTTTTAAGAACTTTATTTTTTGAAATTTGAGAATGCAAGGTTGAGCACAATTCATCATAAGATATTTTTTCACTATCACTACTTGATGAATTATAAGAGGGGTTAGAATTTACCTCAACTTCATGGGAGAAAGCCATGAGGCAAAGATCATCTTTATTTTCTTCCTCTTCACTTGAGCTCTTACCCGAGGTGCTAGTAGCATCCCAACCGGCTACAAGAGCCTTGTTCTTCTTCCAATCCTTCTTTCCCTTGTACTTTGAGGAAGATGACTTGAGAAGTGGACAATCCGGTCTTTTGTGTCCTGTCTTCTTGCAATTATAGCATCTCATAACTCCCTCAACTTCACTTTCTTCTTTCTCCATAAGCTTTTAAATTTCCTCAACGCTTCTTCCTTATCGTTATCCGCATCACTTGATGATGAGTCCGTCTTGGAGGGCTTTAGAGCTAGAGATCTACTTTCTCTTTCTTTCTCTTTCGGCTTCTTTTCTTCTTGACGGCTAGTGAGGAGCATCTCATGAGTGATAAGAGATCCTACAAGCTCCTCCATGTTAGCGTCTTGGGATTCTTTGATTCTTGGATGGCTGTGACTTTTGGGTCCCAATAAGGAGGAAGTGACCTAATCAATTTACTCACAAGCTCATCAGTAGGATAAGATTTACCAAGATTTGCTAATTCATTAGAAATTTTAGAAAATCGGGTATACATATCAAAAATACTTTTGTTTTATCCATTCTAAACATTTCATATTTGCTCTTTAACAAGTTTATTTTGGAATCCTTAACTTGTGATGTTCCCTCATGGGTAACGGTAAGTGTATCCCAAATAAGCTTGGCGGAATAAAAAAGAGCTACTCTATTGAACTCCTCCGTAGATAAGGCGCAAAACAAAGAGTTTATAGCTTTGTAATTTAAATTTGCATACCTTTTCTCTTCAACATTACATTCTTCAAATGGCTTGGAAGGCAAAATGTATCCATTTTCAACAATGTGGCAAAGTTCCACATCTATCGAAAGAAGATAGATGTGCATCCTTGTCTTCCAATGTCCATAGTTGGACCCATTAAAGAAAGGAGGTCTAGTTGTGGAATGGCCTTCCGGAAGTCCGGTTCCATTTGAATTTGCCATTTCACAAGTAGAAAGTTGCCAAAGATCTTAAGATAAGAGAGAGTGCACCCGAGATTTAAAGTGGTTCGATCTTCCTAACGCGAGGCCTATTCCACTCCACCAACCAAACCCGTTGATGGCTTCACTATGTGATCTTCTTAACTTCGGCGAAGATCAATGCCGATTACAATTCCGATCGCCTTTAACCTTGGTGGCAATCTTCACCACGGAGAGTGGGCTCTGCTTCTCCGAACACTCGCCCAATACAAGTTTCTTGAATAAGAAAGAAAGAACGAAAACTACCTCACAAGGGTTTACAACTTTTGAAGAAGATGTATAAATTGAGCCTAATGATCCAAATCCTAATCTTAGAGGATGAGAGGCATAAACAAGCTTTGATTCACTCTTTGGATATTCAAGTAGAGTTTTAGAGTGTTAGGATTGATTATTTGGAAGTTTGGAATACCCATATATATAGAAAAACCCAAATATGACCGTTTGGTGGCATTGTCGTAAATCTGGCAAAGTTACCAACGGCTATTTTTCTTCCCGTTATAGTGGTCTCGGAGTTTCGAAAAAAATTCTCGGAGTTCCGAGAAAAAATCTCGAAGTTCCGGGAATACAAACAGAAGTTGGAAGATTTCTACTGGACCAAATCTCGGAGCTCCGAGGATTTCTCGGAGTTCCGAGAAGCCTATCAGCAGCAGATTTTTACTTCTGATTTTTGGGCTTCCAACTTTACACTAAGTTGGGATTGCTATGAGGGTTCCAAAGTGTTGGAACACCACAAGGACAATCACATGAAAATTTAGGGCGTGTGTATTTACTTAATTTATGCCTTTCAAAATCCTAAACTAGGATTGGATCTTATACATTCTAATAGACTTCGATCTTGAATAGATTCTTCAAGTCTTCATTCGTCTTGGATCTCCAATGTCTTTGGCCTTCATAAGTGGTCTAATGAGAGCTTCTTGGCCTCAATCCAAGCAGTCTTGTCTTAGCACTAATGTGATCTACAACTTAGACAATCAAACACATTAGTGATCTTAAATCACTTGTGTATTAGAATCATCAAAATAAGATCGGAATGCCAAGGTGGCAACCATTGGGCTTACACCATGCTAACTGAAGAAGTGGGGGAGATGAAAACTCAGATACGATACCTGTCCACCAGATGTGATTCAGCTCCTAAGCAGTTTGCCGATATGGGTACTATGACCGAAGAGACATCAGTTCAGAGTTTAATTCTTGACAGATATGTTGATTTGCATAGTGGGACAAAGCCTGTCATTGTTCCCAGTGAAGTTAAGAATGTTGGACCCTATCATCAACCCTTTAAGATGCCAATAATAGAAGTGGAAGAAAGGATGGGTCAGAGACTGAAGAGAGAGTACACTCACTTACCTTGTTCTCAGGAAGTTATCATGAAGAAATGGGTCAGTGAAGGTCGTTTGACACTTTTAGATCCGAAGCTTCTTCTTAACCCACTCCCCAAACATTGGAGAAGAGATCAGTTTTGCATGTACCACGGAGGTATTGGTTATAGCCTGGAATTGAAACACAAAATTCAGGATGAGATAGATGGAGACTCTTCCCTTCTTCCTGAACTCTATGCTTTCGTGAATTATGCACTGGTTAGACCCATTCAACCTTCAAAGGTTCCATCACCTTTGCTTATGCCACCTCAGAGCAGAGAAATGAATCGAAAGAAAAAGGAAAGATGTCAGAATTTGAACCTCCGAAGAATGTCAGGGCAGAGAGTATGATGCCACCAGCAGGTTTTCAAGGGCACTTTGGGCCAGGTAGACAAAATTACATGGGACCGCCTTTTCCAAGGTTCCTAAACCAGGGTCGAACTCCTTAACCGACAACATCATGGAGGTAAGCATATCACTCGTGAACTTCAGTGCCAGTTCCTTACCTCTGCATAAGTGTCATGATCCAAGCATCATGTTTCAAGTGTTATGTTCTAAGTGTCATGTTTCAAGATTTTATTTTCTGTCAAGTGTATACCAACTCCTGTGTTGAAAGTTGGTGAGTCATAGTGTCAATGTCAAAAAAAAAAATGTGTGTGTCATGTCTATCAGTCTTTCTCATTTAGAGTCAATATTTTGTTTTCTGTCAAGTCTGATGTAGAGCCCATTGAGGCGTGTTGAGAACTATCGATGTACTTGAAAGTTTTCAATTCAATAAAGCGTTTGGTTCTATATCTTCAATATTCTATGATTCACTCTTAGATCTAATGTTTAAATAACTAAATACACCCTTCTCGGATAAGAATGCAGACAAAATTCCCCTCAAGATCTGAAACATGATCAAATGAGAGGAAGAGCATTGAGCATAGTCACTGAAAGAAGAAATCAAAGCTGTTGATAGTGGTATTGAAATCTGAAACTGGGGAAAGATGGATTGGCAAAACTTTATCTCCCAAGGAGAGCGATGAATTGATAAACCTGTTTATAGGGGTTCGAAGTAGCCTTGCTTGATCCTATAAGGATAAACCGGGTGAACGCCCTTTTGTTGTGCAAAGCAAAACTCCATCGGCTTTAGATATCAGTCGAAAAGAAAATTTCGAGAGAGTGAAGCATCAGACATCCAGTCGAGCTGATGAGAAGTTTAGAGAAGACTTTCAGAAAATGAAGTCATCAATTTGAGCCCAAAAAGAGCACTTAGGCTACATGTTTTCAATGAGATTCCGAGGTAGAAATACTTCAAGAGTAAGGACATTCCTAATGTCTAAAAGCAAAAAAAAAGAATATGAGAGAAAGACTGAAGGAGAAGGGAATGTGTCCCTAAGACAACATCTTAGAAAAATCAAAGACCCAAGTGATCGAGTCTATGAGATAGATTGAATATCAAAATTGTCTCCAACATTTGGAGACTATCCAGAGCTGTATAATTGTACGCCCAATGGTTTCCACCTTGGCATTCCCATCTTATTTTGATGATTCCAATACACAAGTGATTTATGATCACTAATGTATTTGATTGTCTAAGTTGTAGATCACATTGGTGCTATGACAACATTGCTTGGATTGAGGCCAAGAAGCACTCATTGGACCACTTCATGAAGGCCAAAGACATCCAAATCCAAGACAAATGAAGACTTGAAGAATCCATTGAAGATCAAGTTATATTAGATTGTATTAAGATCCAATCTTAGTTTTAGATTTGAAAGGCATAATTAAGTAAATAAACACACACCCTAAAAATATAAGTGATTGTATTTGTGGAGTTCCAACACCTTGGAACCCTCATAGCAATCCCATCTTGGTGTTAAGTTGGAAGCCCAAAAACATAAATGAAAATTTGCTCAGACATAGGCTTCTCGGAACTCCGAGAGTTTTTCTCGGAACTCCGAGAAATGGTCCAGTGACATTTTTTCATCTTCTGTTTGAATTCCCGGAACTCCGAGATTTTTTCTCGGAACTCCGAGATTTTTTCTCGGAGCTCCGAGATTTTTTCTTGGAACTCCGAGAAATATTCTCGGAACTCTGAGAACACTACAACGGTCGGAAAAATGGCCGTTGGGAATTTTGCTGGAATTACCACAATGCCATTGAACGGTCATATTTTGGTTTTCCTATATATATGGGCATTCCAAACATTACAATGATAAATCCTAACACTCTAAAAACCTACTTGAACATCCTTAGAGTGAATCAAACTTGTTTATGCCTCTCATCATCTAAGATTAGGATTCGGATCTATAGGCTATGTTTGTACATCTTCTGCAAAGTTGTAAACCCTTGTGAGGGATTTTTGTTCTTTCTTTCTTATTCAAGAAATTGTATTCGGGCGAGTGTTCGGAGAAGCGTAGCCCACTCTCCATGGTGAGGATTGCCACCAAGGTTAAAGGTGATCGGAATTTGTAATTGGCACCGATCTTCGCCGAAGTTAAGAAGATCTCTTAGTGAAGCCATCAACGGGTCTTTGTTGGTGGAGTGGAGTAGGCCTTGTGTTTTGAGGACCGAACCACTTTAAATCTCGGGTGCACTCTCTCTTGAACTCTAGCTCTTTACTTTGCATTGCACCTCTAGATTTAACTTGTGTGCTTGAATTTCATTTTGATCTCTTAATTTCCAATTTAGGTTTGAGTTTCCAAAAGATTAAAACTTGTTAGAAACCTAATTAATTCTCACTCCTCATAGTTGCCGTACTAGGGACCACCCTTGGAATTTCACTTGGTATCAGAGCAAAGGCTCTTAAAAGATTTTCTTTTCTATAAATCTTTGGAAAATTTTTCTTTAAAAATTTCAACAAGGGAAAGATCATAAGATCTTTGGCAACTTTCTAATTGTGAAATGGCGGACAGAAATGGAACCGGACTTCCTGAGGGCCATTCCACAACTAGACCTCCCTTCTTTAATGGGTCCAACTATGGACATTGGAAGACAAGGATGCGCATCTATCTTCTTTCGATAGATGTGGAACTTTGGCATATTGTTGAAAATGGATACAGTTTGTCTTCCACACCATTTGAAGAATGGAATACGGTAGAAAAAAGGCATGCAAATTTAAATTACAAAGCTATAAATTCTTTGTTTTGCGCCTTATCTACGGAGGAGTTTAATCGAGTTGCTCTTTTTGATTCCGCCAAGATTATTTGGGATACACTTGCCGTTACCCATGAGGGAACATCACAAGTTAAAGATTCCAAAATAAACTTGTTAAAGAGCAAATATGAAATGTTTAGAATGGATCAAAACGAAAGCATTTCCGAAATGTATACTCGTTTTTCTAAAATTTCTAACGAATTAGCTAATCTTGGTAAATCTTATCCTACTGATGAGCTTGTGAGTAAGTTGCTTAGGTCTCTTCCTCCATATTGGGATCCAAAGGTAACCGCCATACAAGAATCAAAGAATCTCAAGACGCTAACCATGGAGGAGCTTGTAGGATCTCTCATCACCCATGAGATGCTCCTCACTAGCCGACAAGAGGAGAAGAAGCCGAAAGAGAAAGAGAAAGAGAGTCGATCTCTAGCTCTAAAAGCCTTCAAAGCAAACTCATCATCCTCTAGCGAGGCGGATAGCGATGAAGAAGAAGCTTTAAGGAAATTTAAAAGCTTATGGAGAAAGAAACATAAAAAGGATAAAACGAAGAAGAAAGAAGAAAGTGAAGTAGAAGGAGGAATAAGGTGCTATAATTGCAAGAAGGCCGGACACAAAAGACCGGATTGTCCACTTCTCAAGTCATCTTCCTCAAAATACAAGGGAAAGAAGGAATGGAAGAAACATAAAGCTCTTGTTGCCGGATGGGATGCTACTAGCACATCGGGAAAGAGTTCAAGCGAAGGGGAAGAAAAGAAAGACGATCTTTGCTTCATGGCACTCACCCATGAAGACGAGGTAAACTCTAACCCTTCATGTTATTCATATAGTAGTGATAGTGAAAAAATATCATATGATGAATTGTGCTCAACCTTGCACTCTCAAATTTCTAAAAATAAAGTTCAAAAGAAATCCATTTCAAAATTAGAAAATGAACTTAATTTTTTGAAAAATGAATTTTCTTCCAAATCTCAAATACAACTTGAAAATTTTAAACTTGAGATTGAAACCCTTAAGGGTTATTTGGATGAGAAATCTTGCCAAATTGCAAAACTCCAAGATGTGGCAAGCTCTTCCAAATCTTATGAAGATGAATTTAATGATTTTCTAAATCAAATAACCCATCTTCATAATGAAAATGAAAGGTTAAGATTATGTCTCCATGGATTTTTAAATGGTGACAAAATTATTGACATAATCTTAAAGAAGACTAGTCAAAGACCTAAACATGCATATGATAGGACTAGCGTATCTAACCCTCATGTTAGATGCCATTATTGTGGAATAAATGGTCATTACCAATTCCAATGTGCATCTAAGATTAGGGATTATGATGGAACCAAGAAATCTTGGGTTCCCAAAGCCCCCATATGATTTTCATCATATGTGCTTAGATTAGGGGCATGCTCTAAAATTGAATAATTAAAATATCCCATCTTATGTTGAATAAAAATTCTAAATAGGGGGAGTTCTAGGTTTGTCTTTTTCCTTGAAAAAGGGGGAGCTTTAAATTGAATATTTCATCCCTTTGTTTCTCTATTACCCCAATCTTTTTGATTGATGCCAAAGGGGGAGAGAATTCTTGAGTAAGGAAAATATATGTGCGTTTTATTGGAAAATCTCTTGTGCTTGTCATCATCAAAAAGGGGGAGATTGTAAGCCCAATGGTTTCCACCTTGGCATTCCCATCTTATTTTGATGATTCCAATACACAAGTGATTTATGATCACTAATGTGTTTGATTGTCTAAGTTGTAGATCACATTGGTGCTAAGACAACATTGCTTGGATTGAGGCCAAGAAGCACTCATTGGACCACTTCATGAAGGCCAAAGACATCAAAATCCAAGACAAATGAAGACTTGAAGAATCCATTGAAGATCAAGTTATATTAGATTGTATTAAGATCCAATCTTAGTTTTAGATTTGAAAGGCATAATTAAGTAAATAAACACACACCCTAAAAATATAAGTGATTGTATTTGTGGAGTTCCAACACCTTGGAACCCTCATAGCAATCCCATCTTGGTGTTAAGTTGGAAGCCCAAAAACATAAATGAAAATCTGCTCAGACATAGGCTTCTCGGAACTCCGAGAAATGGTCCAGTGACATTTTTTCATCTTCTGTTTGAATTCCCGGAACTCCGAGATTTTTTCTCGGAACTCCGAGAACACTACAACGGTCGGAAAAATGGCAGTTGGGAATTTTGCTGGAATTACCACAATGCCATTGAACGGTCATATTTTGGTTTTCCTATATATATGGGCATTCCAAACATTACAATGATCAATCCTAACACTCTAAAAACCTACTTGAACATCTTTAGAGTGAATCAAACTTGTTTATGCCTCTCATCATCTAAGATTAGGATTCAGATCTATAGGCTATATTTGTACATCTTCTGCAAAGTTGTAAACCCTTGTGAGGGATTTTTGTTCTTTCTTTCTTATTCAAGAAATTGTATTCGGGCGAGTGTTCGGAGAAGCGTAGCCCACTCTCCGTGGTGAGGATTGCCACCAAGGTTAAAGCTGATCGGAATTTGTAATCGGCACCGATCTTCGCCGAAGTTAAGAAGATCTCTTAGTGAAGCCATCAACGGGTCTTTGTTGGTGGAGTGGAGTAGGCCTCGTGTTTTGTGGACCGAACCACTTTAAATCTCGGGTGCACTCTCTCTTGAACTCTAGCTCTTTACTTTGTATTGCACCTCTAGATTTAACTTGTGTGCTTGAATTTCATTTTGATCTCTTAATTTTCAATTTAGGTTTGAGTTTTCAAAAGATTAAAACTTGTTAGAAACCTAATTAATTCTCACTCCTCATAGTTGCCGTACTAGGGACCACCCTTGGAATTTCAATAACCTTGAGCATAAATTCAAGATATTCGAGAAGCGCACAAGTTCAAATGGGGCACCGTGGTTGAGGTCTTGCTTGCAAAATGTCGCCAGACTCTTCGACAAAAATATTCAAAGCCGTCGAACCTTAAACATTCAAAGCTTGTATGTAAAAACACCAGGAGGCCATCCTTGGATGTTTGAGCCGTTATAGCCAAAATCCTAACGTCAGAAAAGCCGCTTGTAAATTTTTGAGCCAAAAGTTAAGCCAAACAATTTTTTCAACCGCATTATAAACCAGGGGCATCTTTTATGACTTTCGTCATAAAAGATGAGCTACCCGAAGACAGATCTCTCTACAGATCATCCACGTGAATGGAGAGCTCTACCAAGGAACTCTCGAAAGAAGAATGCCTCTCACAGTATGAGTGGCGATATAAGGTGAGATACCTCTCGATTCAGGGACAAGCCCAGATTCGAGGCGTACCTTAAATAAAAAAGAGTCGACATCCAAGGGAGTGGGCCCTGGATCCCATACTATGCTCTGTTGCAACGGATAACCAGAGATATAAAAAGAAGGTTCGTGCCTGGTTACGAATTTGGAAGGTCCGAAGAGCACCTCATCCGCCCAAGTGCAAACACCTGGTCTCTTATGCCATTTACTTATTAATTTTGAAGAGTTTTGGGCGAAAGTCATGTGAAATGGGAACGAATATCTCCGAGAAGATGTCTATCTAATCATGCATGTCTCAAAGATGATTAATAAACATACATAAAAGAAACGAAAGAAGTGTCACCTGAGAATAACTAGGTTATGAATGTCATACCTAATTGGTGTCTAAGTTCTGGTGTGCAAACACATGCATACTACAGCTAAAGGTATAGGATCTGTACATGAAAGTAAGAAAACATAGGAAAACACACAACACAAATCAATTCTATACATGATTGGACAAGACAAATCCTAAAACTCTAATGCAGGACTTGACTCGGAACAAGATGGCCGTCCACCCTAGCTGCTCTACGTATCCCGACCTCGGGAAGAATCGGAGTCAACGTAGTTCGATGACCTATTCTAAACTACAATGCCTAACCATCTAAAACCGCTATCCTAGACTCGATCCACTAGACTCGACTGATTTTTAAAGCTTTTTGTGCTATTGCTTAAGTTCATGTTAATTGTAATTTTTAGGACTCTTTATATGCCGTAACTAATGCAAGTTGATTAGCCTTAAGCTAATGCAGGTGGGCCCTACATCCTATGTGTAACTAGGATGTGCATCCTAAAGAAAACCACGGGCTGACTATATGCTTCATAGTCTAGCCATCAGTTCGACTAAATGTCTGACCGATCGACTCAAGGCCTCCTAACTCTAGGGACACTCACACGACAGGACACACCATATCAATACAAATCAGGACAACCTCCTAACTCTAAAACACCCCAAACAGCTAGGACAAACTCCTAACTCTAGGGGAAGATCTTTTTGAAAAGATTTTGAAGAAGCTTTGTATTTTTGGAAGGATTGAAATGCTTATTTTTAAAGGTTTGGCTGGACTTGGGATGTGGATCTAAAGCTGCACTACGTACCCTATGGAAAGGGATCAAGCCAACGTAGTTCAGAACAGAAATTCCTAACTACTCCTAATGACTCTTGATTTTTTGAGATTTTTTTTGGAAATTTCAGATGTTTTGACGTTTTTGAAATTTCTAAATGTTTTTGTTATTTTTGACACAAGAGGACATAATCCTATCATCATAAAGGCAGGACGGACTCCTGATATCCCGCAAAGGTTGGACAACATCCTATGCTTTGCGGGGGGAATGAACAGAATAACAACTCTGCAAGGGTTGGACAACATCCTATACCTTGCAGGAGCGGATAAAAATCACATGATTTGATGAGAGCTTGGAAAGAATCCTAACCCCTATGATGATAGGACAGATTCCTGAATGATTGACTCTCTAGCTAAGGACAGACATCCTATGCTAAAAGAATGATTCCTATACGAAAGGATTGACTCCTAGTGCACAATCCTAAGAGGGGAGTGACAATGAGACTAGGCTAGTCTCTTAAAAGAAGAGGAGATAAGCAGGGTGCTAGTGAGACTAGGCAAGTCTCCTAAATACAGAGATGGGCTCCAAGTAACCTTATCATTGCAACTTATCATTGCCCTTGCAATGATAAAAAGGGTCAGGACAACTATCAGACCAAGTTGGTCTTCAACTAAGAAGGGAGTTTCTAATGATGAGGCTAAGCAAACCTCTTACGTGTGACTCACTAATGAGACAAAGTCTGTCTCTTAAAGAGTATGACTCTTTGCTGAGACATTAAGGGTATGACTATCTGCTGAGACATAGCTTGTCTTGCTAAAGGGTATGACTATCTGCTGAGACATAGCTTGTCTCCCTAAAGGGTGGGCTCAAGATGTCTCTTTCATTGCCCTTGCAATGAAAGGGCTTCTAATACTTAAGGGTATCCAAAAATTTAGGCTAGTCTTCCAAATTAAAGAAGGGAGTGCTATTTGAACTGAGTAAGTCCCTTAAGGATGGGCTTGGGTTAGCGCCTTCATCGCCCTTTGCAATAAGAGTAAAGAATACCAATGACACTTAGTTAGTCTCAGAATGACAAGAGATGAGGCGAAAGAAAGGATAAATTCTAATAGAAAAATTATGGTAATTGATGTTGCCTGATCAAGGAAAAGAAATATCTCGCTGACAAAATTTATTCTATTTTAGAATCAAACTTAGAATCTATACTCATCTATCATCATATTAATGGTTCTTTGGGTTTATGCTCTCCCATAAGCAAATGATAATTTTAGATTGACGACCTTTAAAGAAAAACATTCAATAGGCCTTTCTCATAACTGATTTGTACAACCAAGAACAGTTCATGCCCATTTGAAATTACATCTCATTAGCTTCTACAAAAACCATATATCCTGGCAATGAATTTCAATTTCAAAAACCCAATTTTCATATCACACATCAATTGAGAAGATAATTCTGCATTGTGTAAATAATAATACAGAAGGAGTAAATCCTAGCATATTTTCGATGAAAAGTTCTAGTATTATTATAAGACATTAACACAAGATATTATCCCCATTATCAGCACATACAAGAAGATGTTGATGTCCAAATGATTTGTAGGAAGTAAATTCAACATCATGTATTGATCCATTTGACTAGTGCCCTGTTTTTGGTAACCATCAAAAGATAGCAGGCTTGCATTTTTGGACGATCCAAACAGCATGGGTTCACATTGAGATAACAATTTGACTATTAAGGAAAGTTATCCATTCGTTGCTCATTCAAAACTACTATGCATTGAGCCTTATAAATCAGTCTTGGGATGGGGGAAGCTCACCCAAATGGGTGCCAAAATCAAAACAACTTGAGGCAATTTATGACTCCTCATCTATGATTCATTCCACTATGAAAATAACACTCAAAACCTCTAATGAAATCTCAACAAATGGTGCACAGCATGAACATCCAGCAAGTACTAGATAGTAATTTCTAATTCACACAACTGCTATGCAAATCAAGACAATTGAATTCATTTATCCCAACAGCAGGAGATGAAGATATACTTACAAGCATATAGAAGGTTTAATGGAAATAGAAAAATCAGAGATTATAATATCATCAGGTTATAAGTGCATCCAAACGACAAAAACTAACTTCAGTTCTAGTGAACATACTCACAAAATGATATTAGATAACCCCTATTTAGAAACAAGTTGGCTTGGAAGATTCTTGGATAATCAATATGTAAAATTCAAAATGAAATACAACACTTGGAATTTTATAAACCCATTTCATTTCTCTTATCAACCACCATTAAAAAATCCTTTCAATAGATCCATCTTTGAGATTAGGGTGCTTCAGTAACATGCATTGACTTAAAGTGTAGATTTATTTGCACAGCTAAGATGATGACAATAACAACTTCTAAAATGCATTGGAAAACATCCACTAGATGACACAAGGAATAAGATTTTGAAAATTATTTTTTGGACTTGAGAATTAAATTTAGATCCATGACATGGAAAATGAAAAGATGTAAATGATTTTCGATTTCCCTTCCCTTTCTTTGAAATTTTTTTGAAGCTCTTACTCAAAATAAATTCTAATAAAATACAGATACATAAAAAAAATGAAGAAGTACTCATCCAAATGCAATATTATTAACTTAATTTCACAAATAAGAAAAAAACTAAAGCTTAGATCTAAGAACATGCTTTTTAATATTCCTCAAAAGTTAAATGAAATAGGGAAGATGACTTACCTCTGCCACACTGCAATTCGTTGCAAAGATCTATTGAAATAATAGAATTTCTGAGAGCTGAGAATAATTTCTTTGTTGAAGCTGTAAGAAGGACGATTTAGCTTTTAAATCTCAGAAACCTTGCAACGATTCAGTCTCAAAGTTTTATACTTTCTCGATTGTTCAAGAACCACAATCATGAGATCCAAATCCTCTGTTCTTTGATTTTATAGGCTTCTGATCTAAGATCTCCTCTTTGATCCAAATGAATAGAGTTTCGAAAATGATTTCTAAACAAAATACAAATCTGTAACAACTAGCTATAGGATCTAAAATTTCTAGAGTTTCTAGGGTTTGAGAAAGCTCTTAGAAACAAAATTCGTGATTAGAGATCAGAGATCACCAATCTAGGGTTTATAATAGCAGATCTGTAGAAGGCTCGAAAAAAAAATATAAGGAAAATGCTGCTAGGAGTTAATCAGAGAAGAAAAAGTCCACCGGAAAGGAGATAAAAGATGTGCGAGGTGAGGATGGCTGGACGGAGAAGAAGATCGGAGCTGGCCGGAGCATGAGCCGGAGTAGATGAAAAAAAACGGTTTTGAGCAAGGATGATTGAAAAAAACTGAGGAATTCAACTTGAAGAAGAAGAAGAAGAAGAAGAAGAAGAAGAAGAAGAAGAAGAGGAGGAGGAATAGGAAATGATTTCAGCCGGAGCTTTGGGCCGGAATCGTGACCGGAGATTGACGGAGAAGATGAGATCCCCTTTATCTCTCTCTAGCTCTCTCTCTCTCTCTCTCTCTGCGATTTTTTTTTTAATGAGCTTTGATTTTCGTATTTATAGAAAATTTTGGGAATTGATAATGGCACTCCAAATTTGATGGGCGCGCGGTTGCGCGAAAAGTTGATGGGCGCACCACGGATTTGTGTCCTTTTCGAATTATGATCGCACCGTTCCAATATAAATTTGCCCCCTCTCAGGATAAACTCACCCCCTTTTCTGAATTTATACTACGACACTTCTCCCATCTCGTTCGCTAGGCAAACACGCTCGGAATTCGACGAAATTTTGCGGAGACCTTGGTAGGAACCTACCCTAGCTTAGGATGAATTTTGGAACCCTAATTCATTCATTTGATGGGGTTTTGCACAAAATTGAAAGGTTTAAGGTACGGTCAAAATGGGGTGTCTACACATACACTCACAAATACATAGTCACACATAAACACACAGTCACATAAGCACACGCTCACACGAGCACACATAGCATCCATTTAACCTAATTTCCAGAATAACTAGGACCAAGTGAAAGGAAAAAATGGTCCGGATCATATAGTAAATTTTTTTTAAAGCATAGTTGTACCAGAATCTAAAACATGAACATATGATGAGGTTTTGGGTAATGAAAATGGGTTGATCATGGAGCATGAACCATGACTGCACTTTGTGCTAACAAGGGCTGATTTTCTGGACTGCATTTTGTGTACAAACAGGGCTGATTCATGAGCCGAACCCATGCACCAATAGGGGCTGAATTATGGACTAAACCTGTGTAAAAACAGGGCTGAAATGTCGGCTAAACCTGTGTAAAAAACAGGGTTAAAATGGGGCTAAACCTGTGTAAAAACAGGGCTGAAGTGAGGGCTGAACTTGTTACAACAAAGTGGGGCTACCAGTATCAATGGTGAGATGGTGGCTGCAAATAACAAAGTGAGGGTATGAACTTGTACCACCACTAATGCACATAGTGCTGACAATATAGAGAGAAACTGAACCTGTACCGTTACTCCACTACCAATGTTAGCAATGAAGAGATAGACTGAACATCAGCTAGAATTTTTGAAAGCCACACAATTGCATAGCTAAAATTACTTATACTACTCAATGCAAAATGACAACAGATGACAGAGGAGAGATCAAAACCAAACATAGTGTATGCATTACTTGAAAATCTATATTAAAAATCATGAAATTGATGTGAGAGCTACACTAGGTGATTGAATCTTAACTCTCAGCTGTAAACTAGATTCGCTCCCACATCCCCCTGAGGAGAGAGAAACTCTGAGGAGAGAGAAACTTCTTCTTCTCCCCCACTTCTCTCCGGCGAAAGCCGGCGGCAGCGGATTAAGCAACTAAGGCTCAAGCTCTCCTTGTTCCTCAATCTGCCATGGATCGCCCTCCAGACCCTGGAAAAGCATTTTCTACTGAAATATCCCCCCATGCTCAGATGGCACTGAAGGGACGGTTCTGGACTGATGATGATGATCCCCTCTCTGATTCAAGACAGACTTCTCCTCCTTGTATCCAGGCCATAATGGAGACATCTGCTGCTGGAGCTTTTCCCACTATAGACCATAGTCTTTATGCAGCTCTAGACCCCATCCTTGAATACGATCCCTCAACTCACTTCAAAAATGGAACCAGACTTCACAAGATTCTGCCCAACCGAATTCCTACCCCCCCATCCTCTGGAAATAATCCATCCAAAAAAAACAAAAGAGAAGGCAAAACCCATGCAGTCAATGCTCCATCTCTGGACTCTCCTAACCCTATTTTCCACTCCCATAGGAATCGTGCTTCTCTTTCTCCCCCAGCTGGTTCTCTTCCTGGTTCGTGTGCTGCTAGGAGGTTGAAGACAGGGGTAGTTTCGGAAATTCCTTTTCCTGGAAAGACCACCAACCCAGCTCACCTACCTTTGTCTCGATTACCCCCACTCACCAACCCAGCTCACCAACCACTGCCTCGAGTTTCTCAACTCACCAATCCAGCAGTGTTGACTGACGAGAGCCCAGGTCTGTTCTCTGCACTCTCTGCTGGAAAGAGTCCAGGTCTGTTCTCTGCACCCTCTGCTGGAAATGGAAAAGTCCTATCTACCCCTGGGAGGGAAAACGAATTCCCTATCCTTGAAACCATTTTGAATCATACAGCACTCAAAGAGAAACCTGTCAACCTTCTCCCTACCCCAGAAACCAACGCAAATCCCACTTGGTCTACCTTATTCTCTAATCCTTCATCCTCTTCCCCTGATATCCCTCCATTACCTTACTCAAAGCCAGAAATTGCAGAGGATGGATCTCCATGCTTCGAATTTGAAGAACCAGAGTTCAATGAATCCTCTAGCAGATGGATCAATTGCCTTATTGGATATTACCTTGGAAAAAGACCTTATTTCCCTGCCCTTAAATCCCATCTGCTCAAAGCCTGGAAATTAAAAGGAGATTTCGAACTTTTTGCTCTTGCAGGGGGTTTCTTTCTATTCAAATTCCGAAATGAAGAAGATTGCAACTCCATTCTCCAATCCCATCATTCCTACGGAGGTCATCCTCTAATTCTGCGGAAATGGCTCCATGATATGCCGTTTGAAAAGCTAAGCTTATCTTCTATTCCTGTGTGGATCAGACTCCCTGGTCTTCATTTGAAATTCTGGACAACCACAAACCTCTGTAAAGTCGCGAGTGGTGTGGGCAAACCATTGTACATGGATCCTTACACTTTAAATGGTACTCGGCTTACCTATGCCAGGATTTGCGTAGAAGTCGATGCTTCCTCTGATTTCCCTCCTCATATTACCCTAAAAACTCCTTCTGGAGTCATCAAGCAGCCAGTCGAATATGACTGGAAACCTTCCCCATGTCAAACTTGTAAAACTTTTAGTCATTCCCCGGCAATATGTCCTCGTACTCCCAAAGAAAATCCCACCGCAAAGGTTGAGAAAAAGCAGTGGAAACCAAAAGCTAAATCTGACCCGATTCATTCCACTCCTCCTGCTGTTGAGGGCCAGGAGAATTTGGTGGATGCGCAATCCCAGAACGCCCCCCTTCCTTCCTCTATCCTAATCCAGGATCACCCTGAAAAAATCAATCAGTCAGCTCCAATCCCCCTTTGCTCCAACGAACTCCCGTCTAACAGTTCTGAGCCTAAATCACCCCCCCAACCCATTGATCTCTCTTTCCCAAGAGTTCACAATTCTTTCTCCATTTTGGAGGAACTTGATGACTCATTTGAATCTCCCCAGAGCATTCCAAAAGAACAAGTGTGTATCACTTTCCAAAGCCTCGCAGGCCACTCTCCCACTCCTAAATCTGTCATCGATGATGAAGATCGCGGCTTGGAACGTTAGGGGTCTCGGGACCCAAATAAAGAGGACGGATATCAGTAATGTCCTCCTCAAAAATAAAATTCCCCTCATCTGGGTAACTGAAACCAGAGCTCCTAAAGAAAAAATGGCTAAATATATCTCGGATATAAAAGATGGCTGGCTTTCTGTTGACAATTATGATCATGCCGAAAATGGTCGTACTGGGACCCAAATCTGATTCACTTTCAGCTCCAGGAAAGTTCCCCTCAATTCATCCATGGTAAAGTTTCATTCCTGCAAACTAATGTTTTCTTCCTGCTAACTGCTGTGTATGCTCACAACTCTGGCCCTAGCAGAAGAGTTTTATGGGAAGATATTAGGCTTATTGCATCTGGGCATTCAGAAAATTGGATTGTCATAGGAGATTTCAACACTACTAGATTCTCCGATGAACGATTCGGAGGTGCGCTTCCGGTCAGTAATGATCTTGAGGATTTTAACAATTGTATTGATGACTGCTCCCTAACAGATTTAAAAGCCCTCGGCTCTCAATTCTCCTGGACCAACAATTCCCGATTCAATAACTTAAAGCTCCGAACCCTTGATAGAGCCCTAGTTAATCACGATTGGATTAACTCTTTCCCCCTTTCAACTGCAAAATATCTCCCTCCCGGTCTTTCTGATCATGCCCCAATTGTTGTTAACCTCCAAAACCATCAAAGTTTGGGTGCTAAACCCTTCCGATTCCACAATATGTGGACTGAAGATATATCCCTTTTCCCCATTGTTGAGAAAGCCTGGAATAGGAAAATAGTCGGAAACCCAATGTACCGTTTGACCCAGAAGCTGAAATTTGTGAAGACTGAAATTAAAAACTGGAATGCTCAAATTTTTGGTAGAATCGATGTATTGGCCCCTTTGTATCGAAAAGAGTTGGCTGAGATTCAATCGAAAGTTGCTGCTGACCCGGGGAACAGTGCTCTGAAAGATGAAGAACGCCAATCTATCGAAAAATTCCTCCACACTGCAAAGTTGGAAGAATCTCTGCTTCGCCAGAAATCCCGGATTGATTGGCTAAATCTTGGCGACTCAAATTCTCATTTCTTTCATACTGTGATAAACTCCCGTAGGAACTCAAATACCATTCAGGTACTTGCAAATGGCAGTGGAGAAATCACAGCCGAACCGGATCAAATCTCAAATATTCTGGTTTCCTACTTCAAAAACATGCTCAATTCTCAGCCTCCCGATCAGACCCTCTCAACCCCTGAACCTAGCCGAACTATCTCTGCCGCAGTTGCTGAAGAGCTTACGGCTGAGTTTTCCTCAGAAGAAATTGAAGCAGTCATAAATTCTTCAAAGGAAGACAAAGCCCCTGGGCCCGATGGTTTTAATGGGCATTTCTTCAAAAAATTCTGGTATCTTGTTGGAACCGACACCATTGAAGCTATACAAAATTTTTTCAAATCTGGAAAGCTGTTAACTGAAATGAATGCTACATTTATTTCGCTTATTCCCAAATGTTCCGGAGCTTCTTCTCCCGATCAATACAAGCCTATTTCCTTATGCAACTTCATTTATAAAGTGATAACAAAATTGTTGGCCAACCGGCTAAAAAGGAGCATGAATCTGATCATCAGTCCGGCTCAATCCGCATTCATCAAGGGCAGACTTATCCAAGATAACATTTTGCTGGCACATGACCTCTGTCACAGATTCCATTGTAAAGGATTCAAAAATGCCATGTGTGTTAAAATGGATCTAAGGAAAGCTTGTGACAATGTCAGGCATGATTCCCTCCTCGATTTCCTGAAAAAGATTGGATTTAATGAAAAGTGGAGAAATTGGATCAGACAATGCATTTCGACCCCCTGCTTTTCTGTCCTCGTCAACGGTACGCCAAAAGGGTACTTCAAATCTTCCAATGGCCTTAGACAAGGTGACCCTCTCTCCCCTCTTTTGTTTTGCATAATTATGGAAATGTACTCTGTCATTATTGAGGCCTCAGCTCTCCAAATCAGCAACCCCCCCTATTCTCTAGAGGCCACCTTCGCATCTCCCATTTACTGTTTGCTGACGATGTGCTGCTGTTCTCGGAAGCATCCCTATCCGCTGTCTTAGAGATCAACACCTGCCTTTCTGAATTCAAGAAAAGCTCTGGATTGGATGTCAATAGAAGCAAATGTGAAGTTTTTTTTGCTGCTGTGCCCCTCTCCCTGAAAAGAAGAATCTGTAATTCGCTCTCTATTACTGAAGGCTCCCTTCCGGTAAAATACTTGGGATTGCCCCTCTTCTCCTCTCGGATATCTGCAAAAGAATGTTCCCCTCTGATATCTAAAATCAGGAAAAGAATATCTCTATGGTCTAATCGATTTCTCTCCAGGGCTGGCAGGATTGAGCTTATCAAGTCTGTCCTTAATTCCTTTCAGCTGTTTTGGTCTGCTGCTTTCAATATCCCTGTGGGGGTGCTGAACTCCATTGAAAAAAATTTTAGGGACTTTTTATGGGCTGGTTCTTCTATGCAAAAGAAATATCACTCTATCGCTTGGGAAACTATCTGTCGCCCAAAAGATGAAGGAGGTCTGGGCATTAGAAAACTGGGAGACCTTAATTCTGCAGCTCAGCTCAAGCTACTTTGGCATATCGTTGACAAAAGAAATACTCCATGGGTTCAATGGTTCTACCTGAAATATATTCAAAATAGGAATTTCTGGCAGATGCCCATGCCCTCAAATCCATCCTCGGTGGCTCGAAGTATCCTCAATTCCAGAGAAGCTGCAAAAAAGTTCATTTGTTATGCTGTGGGAGCTGGAAAAGGTATAAATTTTTGGAAGGATCCATGGCATCCAAATGGACCAATTGACTCCCAAACTTCTGTGGGAAGGATAATTTACAACATCCCTCACACTTTGACCATTGAAGACGTTCGGCTGAATGGTACTTGGGATACCACTCTTATCTCCCCCCCGTATAATTTGGGTAGCATCCTTCACTCGGCAATTTATCATCTATCCTCTGTTGATAACACTGTGATTTGGAAACCAGAATCAAATGGTAAATTCTCTATGCGCAGTGCTTGGGAGCAAATTCGTCAAAAAAATGAAAAACCTTGCTGGTTTCGATCTATCTGGTTCCATGGGTATATCCCTCGGCATTGTATGATAGCTTGGCAAGCGCTTCAAGGTAAACTCAGCACTATTGATCGCCTTCAATTTCTGGGCAGCTCAAGAGATCCTCGGTGCATCTTGTGTAATCAAGATCAAGAATCTCATGATCACTTATTCTTTAACTGTGCATTCTCTTCCTGGATTTGGCGAAACGTTTTACGGAGATTTAAGCAGAGAAGAAAACCAGCAAACTCCCTTAGAGCGGAAGAAGAATAGATGAGGTTCACTTTTCGAGGGAAAAGTCAGATATCTACCGCCTTTAAAATTGCATATTCTGCTGCGATCTATAGCATTTGGGCTGAAAGGAATTGCAGAATATTTAACCAAAAGTCGACTCAAAAGCAAATTGTGCTGCGAAACATCCTATGTGTTATCCAAAATATAATATCCTACCTGCTGTTATATGACTTGAAATCTGATAGGAATGAAGCTATCGCTGCCAACCTCAGGATATGTCTGATTCCTCGCCCTTGCTTTCAAAAGTTTTGTAGCTGGATACCCCCAAGCCTTCCCTTTCTCAAGCTGAATTCTGATGCTTCGCTCTCCGGGGACTATGGCTCAATTGGAGGTCTTATTCGAAATGAAAAAGGAGAACCATATGCTATGTATTCTGTCAATAGACTGCCTGATTCCATAAATGTCCTTGAGCTGGAAGCAATTGCATTTGGGCTTAAATCTGCCCTTCAATTGAACTTTCAGCACATCTGGATCGAAACTGATTCCTCGATTGCGGAAAAAATCATATCTGGAGTTCTTTGCTGCCCTTGGAAACTGCTTAACACGCTGGACTCTATAAAACTCTCCCTCTCCTCTCTCACTTCATGGAAAATCTCTCACGTCTGGAGGGAGGCAAATAGAGCAGCTGACTTTCTGTCCAAAGTGGATTGTCTGTGCAAAGGCGCTAATATAGCTACCAACCTTATCCCCTCTGCTCTTGTTGATATTATTACTGATGACTCCTCTGGTAAGGTTTACACTCGGCTGTAACGTGGGCGCAGATCCTGTTCTTTTTTCCAGATTGTGGGCTCCTCCTCATAGTTTCTATGTTGATTATTTTGAGCCTTCTTTTTGGATCCCTAATTGGTCGGGAGGGTTTTCTTCCATAACTCAAGGGATTGAGTGGCTCCAGTCCTTAATTAGAATGCTCTGGTTTTTGGACATCAGGGAGTCTGTTCCCTTTGGAAATTTGGGTTCTCCTCCGAATGGAAGCTGTTTTTTCTCTTATTTTTCTTGGCTGTTGTTGTGCTGGGAGCTTGTTCCCTTCTTGTTGGCTTTTGAGCCTCCTTAGTTTGTATTTGCTCTTTATTTCAATGAATCTGGTGGGGGTCTTGCCTAACCCCAGCTTGCCAACCAAAAAAAAAAAAAAAAAATCTTAACTCTCAGTGATTTTGGATATTTGAATCAAAGATCGCAATTCATGGCCAAAATGCAGCTCTCAAAATGATATTCTAGATATTTGGATCAAAGATCACAATTCATGGCCAAAATACACCCTCAAAACGATATTCGAATGCGCACATGAAGACTCACAAAATCAATGCAAAACTATAACACTGGACTGAACAATTTCATGGCGCCTAGCGGGCAACTCAGAAGTTCAACACTAAAATGCAATTACAACCAGTCAACAATGTCAGAGTATTATCTTCTCTTCTTAGGTCATTGAACCAATAGTATGTATGCATGCATTTGGAGATTATTTACAAGCAACGAGTACACTAGGTACCGAATGCTCTCATTTCAATTGATTCAACAGTAGGGATCTCTATCAACATAACATGTGATTTGGGCATTAGATGGATCGTTCCAAACAAGGGGGAATGAGAAGAAATTTCCATAAATCAATTTTTCCTGACACATTTAAAACTCTATGGGCAAGAATTTATTTTGAGTTACTAAAGAAAATGAAGACCAAATCCATGCTATTTTCATAGGCTTTTTAGTACTAATTCCAAATATCAAATGAGTAATGGGACCTTACCTATGCTAAAGGAGACTAACTGCCGCGGTTGGGGACGTTGATGGTTATGCTAGCGAAAATGGTGTAGATGGAAGTTGCTGCCGGGCCTCTTCTCTTCTCCGGTCTCTCAATTTCTCGGACCCAAAGAAATTTTAATTAACTTCTCCTCTGTAGGCCTCCTTCTCTACTCCTTTTAGTATTTTAGAAACCACTATGTTGATATATGATTTCCAACTGAATTTTGTTGTGTTGAGCTCCGGCTGAACAAGAGTCCCCTCTTACTCCTCTTCACGAACCCCCAATGAAATAGAGAGAAATGGTGATACATAGAATTTGCTCATGATAGAAATGGAGGTTGGGGAATCAAAGGTATTGAAAACAGGGGAAATGAAATCTCAAGATAATGATGGTTATATAAAATGGAATGGATCCTTACAATGGCTGAAGTGGAGATCACCAGAATTAATGATTTTTGCCGGAGAAAATGGCCGGCCAATCTTCCAACCCTCTCTCTTCTCTTCTCCTTGCTTTTCTACTTCCCATTCAACCTTAGAAACCCTCTTCTCTGCCACTTCTTTACGCTATTAAAACACTTTTTACAAACCCCAAATAAATAAAAAAATTCCCAACTCAGCCTCGTACTCTTCTTTCCACCCAACCTTTAAAAACCCAAATCTTAATTCCTTAATAGCTCAAACATACAAGAATCTTTACAATGATATAGAGGTGAGAGAGATCCAAGAACGATGGTGGAAATGGGTTATAGAACCTGGTAACGGATGGATCCGATGATGGAAGATGCTAGTGGTGGTCAAAATCCAAATATTAGAAAGTGATGATGGAGGAATGAAGATGATGGTGGGATGGGTAGCTTTTTCGGATTCCGACGAGATGTGGTCGGAGAAGAGGAGATGGGGTAGGGTTTGAAGATGAGGTGGTGAGGGTGGAGGCCGGTGCAGAAGAAGAAGAAGAAGAAGAGGAAGAGGAAGGTGGTGGAGATGACGGTCGAAAATGGGGATGATGATGGTGGCCGACGGGGTTGGATTGGAGAAGATGGGAATAGGTGGCTTGCTCTCTCCTTTTTCTCTTTTGGTGGCTGCAAAAAAAAAAAAAAAGAGTTCTCCCCCATTGAGAAACCCTAACCGATCCTACTTATGCAAAAGGGTAATGATAAATTCGTCCCTCCTTTTCTCATGGGACAACCCCCTCTATGATTGATGCACCCCTCCCCCCTTTTACAAACTCATCTCTTCCATTTTTCATTATTTGCACCCTCTCTTGGATATTTCAACCCCCTATTTGGATAATTCATTCCCCTCTTATGCTGGGAAGGATGCAATAATGACACAAACTCAGCTCAACTTATTGGGTACTCTTTAACAACTTTTACAAAACTTTGCAAGGACCTACTAGGGCTCATAACCTACGCTAGGGAAAAGCTTGGGACACTAACACACACTTATTTAAGTGAATTTTATTCAAAATAAGATTTTAGGTTTCGGTCAAAATGGGGTGTCTACAAAAGCTCCATGACCCCATCTCTAGGGTTTCCTATGCCTCAAAACTTGACTAAAACCTTCTTTAAACCATCTCTATGGTTTACTAAGTATAAAAGATTGATGTTTTACAAATTTTCTAAAATAAGAAACTTTCTATTTTTTCAACCTCCATCCTTCATCAACGAAATCTTAGATTCAATACCCTCTCATTCTGATCCCAAAACTTGGCTAAAAGCTCGTTAACATCATCTCTAGGGTTTCATATGTCTAAAAGATGGATATTCTAAAAGGTTTCTAAAATAAGAAACTTTATATTTTTCAATCTCCATCATTCATAAACTAAATCTCTGATTCAATATCATCTCATCCTCATCTATCAACTAAATCTAAGATTCAATACCCTTTCATCCTCATCTCAAAACTTGGCTAAAAGCTCATTGGCACCATCTGTAGGGGTTCATATGTCTAAAAGATTGATGTCTTATAAAGTTAAGACATGATGTTTTGCAACTAAATCTAAGATTCAATATCATCTCATCCTCATCTCCAAACTTTGCTAAAAGCTCCTTCACACTATCTCCAGAATTCCCTATGTCTAACAAACGGATGTTTTATAAAGTTTCTAGAATAAGAAACTTTGAATTTTTTCAATCTCCATCCTTCATCAACGAAATCTAAGACTTAATACCATCGCATCCTCATCTCAAAACTTTGCTTAAAGCTCCTTGATACCATCTCTAGGGTTTACTAAGTCTAGAAGACTGATGTTTTATAAAGTTCGTAAAATAAGAAACTTTCTATTTTTCAATCTCCATCCTTCCCCAACTAAATCTACGATTCAATACCAACTCACCATGATCTCAAAACTTGGCTAAAAGCACCTTTACAGCATCTCTAGGGTTTCCTATGTCTAAAAGAATGATGTTTTATAAAGTTTCTAAAATATGAAACTTTCTAATTTTTCAATCTCCATCCTTCATCAACTAAATCTAAGATTCAATACCCTCTTATTCTTATAAAAAAACTTAACTTAAAACTCGTTGACATCATCACTAGAGTTTCTTATGTCTAAAAGATGGATGTTTTGCAAAGTTTCAAAAATAATAAACTTTCCATATTTTCAATCTGCATCCTTAATCAACTAAATATTAGATTCAATATTATCTCTTCCTCATCCCAAAACACGGCTAAAAGCTCCTTGACATCATCTCTAGGTTTTCCTATATCTAAAAGAATAATGTTTTATAAAGTTTCTAAAATAAGAAACTTTTTTATTTCAATCACCATCCTTCATCAACTAAATATAAGATTTAATACTCTCTCATTCTCATCCCAAAACTTGGTTAAAAGCTCGTTGATATCATCTCTAGGATTTTCCTATGTCTAGAAAAGATTGATGTTTTATAAAGTTTATATAATATGAAAATTTTTATTTTTTCAATCTCCATCCATTTTCAAATAAATCAAAGATTGAATACCATCTAATCCTAATATCAAAACTTAGCTAAAAGTTCTTTCACACCATTTATGAGGTTTCATATGCTTGAAAGATTGATGTATTATAAAGTTTTTAAAATAAGAAACTTTCCATTTTACAATCTCCATCCTTGATCAACTAAATCTAAAATTCAAAACCATCTAATCCTAATCTGGATGTTTTATAAAGTTTATAAAGCAAGTAACTTTCTATTTTTTAATCTCAATCCTTCACCAACAAAATCTACGATTCAATACCATCTCATCCTCATCCCAAAACATAGCTAAAAGCACCTTGACATCATCTTTAGGGTCTCTTATGTGTAAAAGATGGATATTTTCTAAAGTATCTAAAGTAAGAAACTTTCTATTTTTTCAATCTACGTCCTTTATCAACTAAATCTAAGATCCAATATGCTCTTATCCTAATCTCATTACTTGGCTAAAAGCTCCTCGACACCATCACTAGAGGGTTCCTATGCCTAAAAGATGGATGTCGTACAAAGTTTCTAAAATAAGAAACTTTCTATTTTTTAGTCTATATCCTTCATCAACTAAATCAAAGATTCAGTATCATCTCATCCACATATCAGAAATTAGCTAAAAGCTTCTTCACACCAACTCCAAGGTTTCTTATGTCTAAAAGATGAATATTTTATAAAGTTTCTAAAATAAGAAACTTTCTATTTTTTCAATCTTCATCATTTATCAACTAAATTTAAGATTCAATACAATCTCATCCTAATCTCAAAACTAAGCAAAAAGCTCCTTAACCCCATCCCTACCTATGTCTAAAAGATGGATGTCTTATAAAGTTTCTAAAATAAGAAACTTTTGATTTTTTCAATCTCCCTCCTTTCTCAACTAAATCAAAAATTGAATATCATCTCATCCTCATCTCAAAACTTAGTTAAAAGCTCCTTCACACCATCTCTAGGATTTTGTATGTGTAAAAGATAGATGTTTTATAAAGTTTCTAAAATAAGAAACTTTCTATTTTTCAATCTCCATCTTTCACCAGCTAAATCTACGATTCAATACCATCTCATCCTCATCCTAAAACTTGGCTAAAAGCACCTTGACACCATCTCTACGGTTTCTTATGTCTAAAAGATTGATGTTTCACAAAGTTTCTAAAATGAGAAACTTTCAAAATTTTCAATCTCCATCCTTCATCAACTAAATCTATGATTGAGTACCCTCTACTTCTCATCCAAAAGCTTGGCTTAAAGCTTGTTGACATCATCTCTAGTGTTTCGTATGTCTAAAAGATGTATGTTTTACAAAGTTTCTAAAATAAGAAACTTTCCATTTTAGAATCTCCATCCCTGATCAACTAAGTCTAAAATTCAATACCATCTAATCCTCATCTCAAAACTTGGCTAAAAGCACGTTGACACCATATATTGGGTTTCCTATGTCCAAAAGGTGGATGTTTAATAAAGTTTATAAAATAAGAAACTTTCTATTTTTCAATCTCAATCCCTCACCAACAAAATCTACGAGTTAATATCATCTCATCCTCATCCTAAAAATTGGCTAAAAGCACCTTGACACCATCTCTAAGGCTTACTAAGTCTAAAAGATTGATGTTTTACAAAGTTTTTGGAATAAGAAATTTCTATTTTTTCAATCTTCATCCTTCATCAACTAAATCTAAGATTCGATACTCTCTCATTCTCATCCTGAAACTTGGTTAAAATCTCATTGACCTAATCTCTAGGGTTTCCTATGTCTAAAAGATAGATGTTTTATAAAGTTTCTAAAATAAGAAACTTTCTATTTTTTCAATATTCATCATTTATCAACTAAATCTACGATTCAATAGCATCTCATCCTCATCTCAAAACTGAGCTAAATGTTCCTTCACCCCATCTCTAGAGTTTCCTATGTCTAAAAGATGAATGTCTTATAAAGTTTCTAATATAAAAAAACTTTCTGTTTTTTCAATCTCCATCCTTCATCAACTAAATCAAAGATTCAATATCATCTCATCCAAATCTCAAAACTTAGGTAAAAGCTCCTTGACACTATATCTAGGGTTTCCTATGACTAAAAGACGGATGCTTTATAAAGTTTCTGAAAAACGAAACTTTTTATTTTTCAATCTCCATCTTTCACCAACTAAATCTACAAGTCAATACCATCTCATCCTCATTCAAAAACTTGACTAAAAGCACCTTCATACCATCTATAGGGTTTCCTATGTCTAAAAGATTGATATTTTAGAAAGTTTCTGAAATAAGAAACTTTCTAATTTTTCAATCTCCATCCTTCATAAACTAAATCTATGATTCAATATGATCTCATCCTCATCTATCAACTAATTCTAAGATTCAATACCCTCTCATCTTCATCTCAAAACTTGGCAAAAAGCCTCTTCACACCATCCGTAAGGGTTCATATGTCTAAAAGATTGATGTCTTATAAAGTTACTAAAATAAGAAACTTTTTATTTTTTTAGTCTCCATCCTTAATCAACTAAATCTAAGATTCAACATCATCTCATCCTCATCTCAAAAATTTGGTAAAAGTTCCTTCACACCATCTCTAGAATTTCCTATGTCTAACTGTAAGCCCAATGGTTTCCACCTTGGCATTCCCATCTTATTTTGATGATTCCAATACACAAGTGATTAATGATCACTAATGTGTTTGATTGTCTAAGTTGTAGATCACATTGGTGCTAAGACAACATTGCTTGGATTGAGGCCAAGAAACACTCATTGGACCACATCATGAAGGTCAAAGACAACGAAGTCCAAGACAAAATGAAGACTTGAAGAATCCATTGAAGATCAAGTTATATTAGATTGTATTAAGATCCAATCCTAGTTTAGGATTTTGAAAGGCATAATTAAGCAAATAAACACACACCCTAAATATATAAGTGATTGCCTTTGTGGAGTTCCAACACCTTGGAACCCTCATAGCAATCCCAACTTGGTGTTAAGTTGGAAGCCTAAAAACATGAAGTGAAAATCTTCTTAGCATAGGCTTCTCGGAACTTCGAGAGAAATTCTCGGAACTCCGAGAATTCTCGGAACTCCGAGAAATGGTCCAGTAAACTTTTTTCAACTTCTGTGTGTATTCCCGGAACTCCGAGATTTTTTCTCGGAACTCCGAGAACACTACAACGGTCGGAAAAAGAGCCGTTTGGAATTTTGCTGGAATTACCTCAATGCCATTGAACGGTCATATTTGGTTTTTCTTATATATATGGGCATTCCAAACATTCAAATGATCAATCCTAACACTCTAAAAACCTACTTGAACATCCTTAGAGTGAATCAAACTTATTTATGCCTCTCATCATCTAAGATTAGGATTTGGATCTTTAGGCTATATTTGTACATCTTCTACAAATTTGTAAACCCTTGTGAGGGATTTTTGTTCTTTCTTTCTTATTCAAGAAATTGTATTCGCGCGAGTGTTCGGAGAAGCGTAGCCCACTCTCCGTGGTGAAGATTGCCACCAAGGTTAAAGGTAATCGGAATTTGTAATCGGCACCGATCTTCACCGAAGTTAAGAAGATTACTTAGTGAAGCCATCAAAGGGTCTTTGTTGGTGGAGTGGAGTAGGCCTCGCATTTTGAGGACCGAACCACTTTAAATCTCGGGTGCACTCTCTCTTGAACTCTAGCTCTTTATTTTGCATTACACCTCTAGATTTAACTTGTGTGCTCGAATTTCATTTTAATCTCTTAATCTCCAATTTATGTTTGAGTTTTCAAAAGATTAAAACTTGATAGAAACCTAATTAATTTTCACTCCTCATAGTTGCCGTACTCGGGACCACCCTTGGATTTTCACTAACAGACGGATGTTTTTTCAATTTTTTCAATCTTCATCTTTCATCAATAAAATCTAAGATTTAGTACCATCCCATCCTCATCTCAAAACTTTACATAAAGCTCCTTGACACCATCTCTAGGGTTTACTAAGTCTAGAAGACTGATGTTTTATAAAGTTCTTAAAATAAGAAACTTTCTATTTTTCAATCTCCATCCTTCACCAACTAAATCAACGATTCAATACCAACTCATCATGATCCCAAAATTTGGCTAAAAGCACCTTGACACCATCTCTAAGGTTTCCTACGTCTAAAAGAATGATGTTTTATAAAGTTTCTAAAATATTAAACTTTCTAATCTTTCAATCTCTATCCTTAATCAACTAAATCTAAGATTCAATACCCTCTTATTCTCATCCAAAAACTTAACTTAAAACTCGTTGACATCATCACTAGGGTTTCTTATATCTTAAAGATGGATGTTTTGCAAAGTTTAAAAAATAATAAACTTTCCATATTTTCAATCTGCATCTTTAATCAACTAAATATTAGATTCAATATTATCTCTTCCTCATCCCAAAACACGGCTAAAAGCTCGTTGACACCATCTCTAGGTTCTCCTATATCTAAAAGAATGATGTTTTATAAAGTTTCTAAAATAAGAAACTTTTTATTTCAATCACCATCCTTCATCAACTAAATATAAGATTTAATACTCTCTCATTCTCATCCCAAAACTTGGCTAAAAGCTCGTTGATATCATCTCTAGGATTTCCTATGTCTAAAAGATTGTTGTTTTATAAAGTTTATATAATATGAAACTTTTTATTTTTTCAATCTCCATCCTTGTTCAAATAAATCAAAGATTGAATACCATCTAATCCTAATAACAAAACTTAGCTAAAAGTTCATTCACACCATTTATGAGGTTTCATATGTCTAAAAGATTGATGTTTTATAAAGGTTTTAAAATAAGAAACTTTCCATTTTATAATCCCCATCCTTGATCAACTAAATCTAAAATTCAAAACTATCTAATCATCATCTCAAAACATAGCTAAAAGCTCGTTGACAACATCTATTGGGTTTCCTATGTCTAAAAGCTGGATGTTTTACAAAGTTTATAAAGTAAGAAACTTTCTATTTTTTAATCTCAATCCTTCACCAACAAAATCTACGATTCAATACCATCTCATCCGCATCCCAAAACTTGGCTAAAAGCACCTTGGCACTATCTTTAGGGTTTCTTATGTCTAAAAGATTGTTGTTTTATAAAGTTTCTAAAATAAGAAACTTTCTATTTTTCAATCTTCATCCGTCATCAACTAAATCTGAGATTCAATACTCTCTCATTCTCATCCCAAAACTTGGCTAAAGGCTCCTTCATCAACTAAATCAAAGATTTAATATCATCTCATCCTCATCTCAAAATTTTGCTAAAAGCTCCTTGACATCATCTCTAGGGTTTACTCTGTAAAAAAGATGGATGTTTTATAAAGTTTTTAAAATAAGAAACTTTATATTTTTTAATCTCCGTCCTTCACCAACTAAATCTACGATTCAATACCATCTCATACTCATCCCAAAACTTGCCTAAAAGCACCTTGACACCATCTCTAGGGTTTCCTATGTCTAAAAGATGGATGTTTTATAAGTTTCAAAAATAAGAAACTTTCTATTTTTTTAATCTCCATCCTTCATCAACAAAATCAAATATTCAATACCATCTCATCCTCATCTCAAAACTTAGCTAAAAGAACATTAACACCATTTGTATGGTTTCTTATGTCTAAAAGATGGATGTTTTAAAATGTTTCTAAAATAAGAAACTTTCTATTTTTTCAAGCTTCATAATTTCTCAACTAAATCTAAGCTTTAATACCATCTCATCCTCATCTCAAAACTGGGCTAAAAGCTCCTTGACCCCATCTCTAAGGTTTCCGATGTCTAAAAATGGATATCTTATAAAGTTTCTAAAATAAGAAACTTTCTATTTTTCAATCTCCATCATTCATCAACTAAATCAAATAATCAATATCTTCTCATCCTCTTCTCAAAAGTTAGCTAAAAGCTCATTGACACCATCTCTAGGATTTCTTATTTCTAAAAGATAGATGTTTTATAAAGTTTCTAAAATAAGAAATCTTTAATTTTTCAATCTCCGCCCTTAACCAACTAAATCGACGATTCAATACCATCTCATCCTCATCCGAAAATTTGGCTAAAAGTACCTTAACACCATGTCTATGATTTCCTATGTCTAAAAGTTTTGATGTTTTAGAAAGTTTCTAAAATAAGAAACTTTCTAAATTTTCAATCTCCATCATTAATCAACTAAATCTAAGATTCAATATCTTCTCTTCCTCATCCCAAAACATGGCTTAAAGGTCCTTGACACCGTCTGTAGGTTCTCCAATGTGTAAAAGAACGATGTTTTATAAAGTTTCTAAAATAAGAAACTTTCTATTTTTTCAATCTCCATCCTTTATCAATCTAAGATTTAAAACCCTCTCATTCTCATCCCAAAACCTGGCTAAAAGCTCGTTCACAACATCTCTAGGGTTTTCCTATGTCTAAAAGATGGATGTTTTATGAAGTTTATATAATAAAAAAATTTCTATTTTTTCCATCTCCATCATTTATCAACTAAATCTAAGTTTCAATACCATCTCATCCTCATCTCAAAACTTGGCTAAAAGCTCCTTGACACCATCTCTAGGATTTCCTATGTCTAAAAGATGGATTTTGATGAAGTTTCTAAAAGAAGAAACTTTCTATTTTTTCAATCTCCATACTTAATCAACTAAATTTATAATTCAGTACCCGCTCATTCTTATCCCCAATCTTGGCCAAAAGTTTGTTGACATCATCTCTTGGGTTTCCTATGTCTAAAAGAGGGTGTTTTATAAAGTTTCTCAAATAAGAAACTTTCTATTTTTCAATCTCCATCCGTCATCAACTAAATCTGAGATTCGTTAGTCTCTCATGCTCATCCTAAAACTTGGTTAAATGCTCCTCGACACCGTCTCTAGGGTCTCATATGTCTAAAAGATGGATGTTTTCTAAGTTTCTAAAAGAAGAAAGTTTCTATTTTATCAATCTCCATCCTTCATCAACTAAATCAAAGATTAAATATCATCTCATCCTCATCTCAAAACTCAGCTAAAAGCTCCTTGACACCATCTCTTGGATTTCTTATATCTAAAAGACGGATGTTTTATAAAGTTTCTAAAATAAGAAACTTTCTATTTTTTCAAACTTCATCAATTATCAACTAAATCTAAGATTCAATTCCATCTCATTCTCATCTCAAAACTGAGCTAAAAGCTCCTTGACCCCATCTCTACGGTTCCCTATGTCTAAAAGATGGATGTCTTGTAAACTTTCTAAAATAAGAAATTTTCTATTTTTTCAATCTCCATCCTTTCTCAACTAAATAAAAGAGTCAATATCTTTTCATCCTCATCTCAAAACTTAGGTAAAGCTCCTTGACACCGTCTCTAGGGTTTGCTATGTCTAAAAGATGGATGTTTTATAAAGTTTCTAAAATAAGAAACTGTAAGCCCAAGGGTTCACATTAGTTCATTCATTCACCTTACATGTTTGTTTTGATGCTAGCAAACACAAATTGATTAGCATTGTCAGACTAATCTGTTGCTTTGAGATGTTGTGCTCTACATAGGAATTTGATATCCTATATCACCATACACAACTCAACAGAACACATGACTTGTGGATCAAGGATCAAAGGAACAAAGAGCTTGCACCTACTTTTGAGTCATCCTCATTTGAAGATGCTCAAGTAATGAAGCTCATCGTGAAGATCCCACAAGTTCCTAAGCAAGTGTCAAGAAGAAGCTTGGAGTTGAACAAGTCATTGGTGACACCTCATGCACCTCACATCATGCAGTGAAGATTGAAAGATATCACAAGAGCCAAGACAAGGTCAAAATGTTCACTCAAGCCGATGAAGTCCAAGAAAGTGCAAAGGAGCCAAGGCATTCCAAGAAGACTCAAGGTTCTTATTTTTAAAATGTATTTGGAGTCCTCTTGATTTTATATAAAATACACTTTCAAAAGGTTTTCAAAATGGTTTTTATACTTAACATTTTATATCTTTGAAAACCATCAACACACCCAAAAATGTGTTTGAAAACCTTGGACTAAAGCCCAAAGACCATAGCCCAAAAGCCCTTGGATTTTAAAGTTAAAATGCGATTTCACTCAGGGCCGGGCGACCGGGATATGCCTAGTGACCGCGGGATGGAACCTGGAAATCCAGGTTATCTCGAAATTTATCGGGCCGGTCGACCGGGTCAAGCTGGGCGACCGCAGATACGTTTTTGTTCAAAACAGAAGCAACCCAGTATGGTGTGGGCAGTCGACCTCCGTGGGTCCGGTCGACTGCGATAGTGTTTTGAGCGAAAATTAAATTCAAACAGTAAGCCCTCGCCGGTCGACCGACCGCGCCGGTATGAATTTTGAATTTCAAATTAAGAGCCTGATAAGGGCGGGCGACCACCGTGCCTCAGTCGACCACCGCGACTGGGAAATAGATCCGTTGGGGCTTTCGCAGGTTGACTTTTTCAACCCTGTAAATTACAATTTTACCCCCAAACGGTCATATTTTCGTGTGGGCTATATATACACTATCCAAACCTTTCTACATAACCTTTGTCAAGATAAAATCCCATCTTCTTGAACCAAAACTTTAATATGAAAGGTTAAACCTCTTTGAATTTGTATTTTTACATTCTATCAAGACGATCTCCATAGGCTTTACATTTGTATATATTTTTTGAAGAGTTTGTGAGCTTACAACTTTGTAATCCGCCTATCAAGAGGCATTGAGAGTTTCTTTCTTTTTATTTCTTCATTCTATGTTTGAGGGTCTCCGATTTGGCCCGAAAAGAAAGGTAAATCAAGTGTACGAGGAAGGTGTCCTCGGAAAAGCTTCGTGCAGAAAAGGGTGTGATCCCTTTGAAGAAGGAGTTGGTGTAAGGCGTTGAGATTTTTCCTTTGAAGAATCTTAGTAGTTAGTGAAGAATCCCAAGGAGGAAAACTTGGAAGAGTGGAGTAGGTCAAGTTGTGACCGAACCAGTATAAATCTTGTGCCTTTTGGATGCTTTCCTCTTCTCCTTCTCATTTGCACATTGTGGTGATTGGTAATCTCTAACCCAACTTGTATCTATGTTTTAATAAAACAAGGGTTAGTAAATGCATGCTTAAAGTAACATCCAAACCCTAACTCTTAATATCTCTATTAATTGATCAAGGGTTAAACATGTTAAGGCTTAATTGGAAAATTGATTTTAGGAATCCAATTAATTAAGCCCCAAATTTTTAATTAGCCAATTCACCCCCTTCTTTGGTTGTCACCTTGTATTTCACTTGGTATCAAAGCTTAGGTTCTTAAAGAGATTTTTAAAATTCAAAATCTACAAGCGATAAAGATATGTGACAATCCGATGGATTATGAGCTAGGTCAATCCACTATAATTCCTCCATTTTTTTATGGAACAAATTTTAGAGGTTGGAAAATTAAAATGCTTGCCTATCTCAAATCCATAGACTTTGACATCTTAGATGTCATTGAAAGGGGATTTTCTATTTCAAGGGAATGCACTAAAAATGATACAAAAGTATTTTCATTAAATTCAAAAGCTATTATTATAATATGTTGTGGACTATGTCCCAATGCTTTTGAGAAAATTTCATCATGTTTCAATGCAAAAGATATTTGGACTAATCTTGAAAAATTTTATGAGAAAAATGATACTCTCTTTTTAAATGATAGAAATACTGTTGTTGAACAAAAAGAGAATTAACAAAAATCTTTTGCAAAGGAAAATTCTTTCAAACATTCATTCTCCGATTTAGAAAAACAAATTGAAAATTTGAAATTGAAAATTAAAGATTGTTTGAAAAGAAATGAAAAATTAAGTCAGTTGGGTAAAATCTTGATAAACAAAAATGATGACCTAATTAAAAAGTGCATTAGTCTTAGAAAAGAAAAGGAAAGCCTTGAAACCACAAACAAGAATTTAAATGAAGAAAAATTAAAAGCTAATTTATCTCAACAAACAAATTGCTTTGAAAGTCAATTAATTGAGATTAAATTAGTTAATAAAGAACTCTATGAAAAACCAAAGAATACAAGAAGAAAATGACAAATATCTTTGTCATCATATGTATCTTGTGGTTCTTGTTGCTCCTCATCTACCCACACTTATTCATGTTCATATTGTGGTAGATTAGGGCATCATAAATCTAGGTGTAGGCTTAGATTTGTGAGATCAAGAAAGTTGGTGTGGATAAGAAAAGATACACTCCCACACACAAACTTGATTGGAACCAAATAGATTTGGGTTCCAAAATCCCCCACTCAACTCATTATTTAAAATTATTAATATATGGGGTTGTGCTTTCATTGTTATATCATATGAATTCTTTCTAGATACTATTTCAATGTTGCATTCATTGTATCTTGATCATTCGTGCTTTAAAGATATATCATTTTATAATCAAGCATAGATGCATATCATTAGTCATGTATTTAATAGAATGCATCTTTGCTTATTGAGCTTCATGATCACATCATATTCATCTCATAGTCTATGTAAAAAATAAGAAAATACTTTTCTAGACTATGCTTATACTTCATTGAAAATCTTTTAGAAAAATACATCTAAGTGCAAAAACACACAAATATGCACTTAGCATCCACATTTAGATGAACTAACATGTCAAACATTGCTAGATATAGATCAACATATATCATATTGTGTATCTGCCAAAATTCATCTAGTGCATCCAAAAAAGGGACTTATTGAAAACATATATCCATTCATCCTTTGAACTTAAATGATAGAAAAATAAAAATGAATTTTTAGGAGTCTCATAGCCTAGGGATCGAGTTTACATGTTCATTAGAATCCCTTGAATGCGAGAAAAATAGGAGAAAATCGATTTTTTTCACAAAATCCCTTGAAAAATATCAAGAAATTGAAAACAGGGGTGTGGCGGTCGACTGAGCCTCGGAGGGCGACCGCGGAAGGCAATATGGACAAAATTGAAAAATGAACAGTAGCGTTGCGGCGGACGACCGTGTGAATCCGGTCGACCGTGGATGGTCGCGAGTGAAAAATAAAAACGGACAGTAGTGTCACAGCGGGCGACCGCGACGATCGAAAAGTGCTTTAATTAGATTTCCGTTGTTTCATTTTTACTCCCGCCATTTCGTGTCTTCTCCTAGGGTTTTCTTCTTCCTTTGCTTTCAAGCCATTTTCAATTGAAGATAATCAAGTTTAAGGCATTTTAGTGAGGTTTGATCCGTTTCCCTTCTTCCATTTCTCATTCTCCTACCTCATTCTTCGTTTCTCTCCATTAAATCTCATCATTGTTCTTGTTCGTTATTTTCCTTACCGTATCTCCTTTAATCTCTCACCTTCTTTTCATTGTTCATCATCCCTTTATTTGCCTCTCATTTTTTTTATCCCTCTCAAAACCCTAGCCTCTAAAATGTCGACACCATGGAAAACCATCGCACAAAAGAATAAAAAGGCGCGAACCGAACCGGAAGAAGAGGTGTTCCCCAAGAAATATTTCTTCAGCAAACAAGCCAAGGAACGTTACCAAGCCTTCATAGATCGAGTTGTCATCTCAGGACGAAAGGTTATTTTTCAAGATTTTAACAAATTTGATCTTCCAAGGTTGGTCTTTCTTTGAAGTCTATAGCGCTCCAGTCTATCTTGAGATAGTTAGGTATTTATATGCCAATTTGAAAATTTCCTATGAAGGAGTAGTGATGAATACCCATCTTCAAGGAGACAAATTTGGGTTAAATTTGAAAAACTTCTGTGCTTGGCTTGACATACCTAATGCAGGAAAGATCTTCTTTTGGGGGAAAGACGAAATAGAAAATCATTTTTCAAGAGAAGAAGTATCTGAGACATTAGGTGTTGCTGATAAGTTAAACATCAAGGCTAGCACAATGAATGATGCAGCTACAGTGGTTCATAAAGTTGTAGCATACAATATCACCCCTAGAGCAGGAAATTTTGATGCAGTGAAGCCCTTTGAAGCCCTCATAATCTATTGCATTATGAAAAAGATCCAATTACATTTAGGCTTCATCATGTTGGGGTATATGGATGAGGCAGTCAAAAGAGGACAGGGTGGCCTACCTTATGGGATGCAAATTACTAAACTACTAAGGCTTCATAGGATGGAATCTAGAAAAAGTCTTCTCAACAAACCCTGATCCTCCGCTCAACCACTCCACCATTACCCTTATGAGAATTCCTATACCTGAAGCAGGTAGACCTAGTATGGTTGGACAGGATGATATTTATGAGACCGTGGATGAAGCTGAACGAGTGGCCCTATTGCCGCGGCAGAGTAGAACACATGCACAAGCACAGGCTCAGCAGCGCCAAGCTCCCACCACTAGCTCATATGAAGCTCTAGCCAGAGATATTGCATCATTGAGGATCGGCAAGGACACTCTCACAACTGGTTTTGATACACTATCCACTGCTTTTACGACTACAGAGAGCCAGAGAGCCTCTGATCATGAGAGTCTTATACAGCTTATGGCGAGGCAGCATAGGGAGATGATGCAGGCGTATCAGAAGAGTCAGTCCACCAGATACTACACCTCCCGATCTCCACCCCGTGAGCATCATCCTCCTCCTCAGGATTGACAGACGACCAGCACCTTCTCGGCAGCAGCTGCAGTTGATCACATCTTTTAGCTACTTGATCATATTTCTTGATTCCTTCTTCTCGCTCAGTATGGGCTTTCAGACATTATGTTTATATTTTTGTTCAATCATTCACCTTACCTTCTTGTTTTGATACTAGCAAACACAAATTGATTAGCATTGTCAGACTAATGTGTTGCTTTGAGATGCTGTGCTCTACATAGAAATTTGATATGTTATATCGCCATTACACAAGTCAACACAACACATGACTTGTGGATCAATGATCAAAGGAACCAAGAGCTTGCACCTACTTTTGAGTCATCCTCATTTGCAGATACTCAAGTAAAGAAGCTCATCATGAAGATCCCACAAGTTCCTAAGCAAGTGTCAAGAAGAAGCTTGGAGTTGAACAAGTCATTGGTGACACTTCATGCACCTCACAACATGCAGTGAAGATTGGAGGATGTCACAAGAGCCAAGACAAGGTCAAAATGTTCACTCAAGCCGAATAAGTCCAAGAAAGTGCAAAGGAGCCAAGAAATTCCAAGAAGACTCAAGGTTCTTATTTTTAGAATGTATTTGGAGTCCTCTTGATTTTATATAAAGTACACTTTCAAAATGGTTTTTATACATTTTACATCTTTGAAAACCATCAAGACACTAAAAAATGTGTTTGAAAATCTTGGACTAAAGCCGAAAGACCATAGCCCAAAAGCCCCTAGATTTTAAAGTTAAAATGGAATTTCACTCAAGGCCGGTCAACCGGGCTAGGCTGGGCAACCGCGGGATGGAACCTGGAAATCCAGGTTATCTCGAAATTTATCGGGCCGGTCAACCGGGGCAAGCCGGGCGACCGCGGATACGTTTCTGTTCAAAACAAAAACAATCCAATATGGTGTGGGCGGTCGACTTCCACGGGTCCGGTCGACCGCGATAGTGTTTTGAGTGAAAATTAAATTCAAACAGTAAACCCTCGCGGGGCGACCGCCATTGGGCCGGTCGACTGCGCCGGTATGAATTTTAAATTTCAAATTAAGAGCCCGATAAGGGCGGGCTACCGCCGTGCCTCGGTCGACCGCCGTTACTAGGAAATAGATCCATTGGGGATTTCGCAGGTTGACTTTTCCAATCTTGTAAATTACAGTTTTACCCCAAAACAGTCATATTTTCTTGTGGGCTATATATACACTATCCAAACCATTCTACATAACCTTTGTCAAGATAAAATCCCATCTTCTTGAACCAAAGATTTTATATGAAAGGTTAAACCTCTTTAAATTTGCATTTTCACATTCTATCAAGAGGATCTCCATAGGCTTTATATTTGTATATATATTCTTTGGAGAGTTTGTGAGCTTACAACTTTGTAATCCGCCTATCAAGAGGCATTGAGAGTTTCTTTCGTTTTATTTCTTCATTCTATGTTTGAGCGTCTCCGATTTGGCCCGGAAAGAAAGGTAAATAAACTGTACGAGGAAGGTGTCCTCGGAAAGGCTTCATGCAGAAAAGGGTGTAATCCCTTTGAAGAAAGAGTTGGTGTAAGGCATTGAGATTCGCCCTTTGAAGAATCTTAGTGGTTTGTGAAGAATCCCAAGGAAGAAAACTTGGAAGAGTGGCATTGGTCAAGTTGTAACCGAACCACTATAAATCTTGTACCTTGTAGATGCTTTCTTCTTCTCATTCTCATTTGCACATTGTGGTGATTGGTAATCTCTAACCCAACTTGTATCTATGTTTTAATCAAACAAGGGTTAGTGAATGCATGCTTAAAGTAACATCCAAACCCTAACTCTTAATATAACTATTAATTGATCAAGGGTTTAAACATGTTAAGGCTTAATTGGTAAATTGATTTTAGGAATCCATTTAATTAAGCCCCAAATTTTTAATTAGCCAATTCACCCCCCGTTGGGTTGTCACCTTGTATTTCGGGAACTTTCTATTTTTCAATCTCCATCCCTCACCAACTTAATCTACGATTCAATACCATCTCATCCTTATCCCGAAACTTGACTAAAAGCACCTTAGCACCATCTCTAGGGTTTCTTATGTCTAAAAGATTGAAGTTTTTTAAAGTTTCTAAAATAAGAAACTTTCTAATTTTTCAATCTCCATCCTTCTTCAACTAAATCTAAGATTCAGTACCTCTACTTTTCATCCAAAAACTTAGCTTGAAGCTCGTTGACATCATTTCTAGGGTTTCGTATGTCTAAAAGATGGATGTTTTACAAAGTTTCTAAAATAAGAAACTTTCTATTCTTTCAATCTCCGTCCTTAATCAAGTAAATCTAATATTCAATATCATCTCATCCTCATCCCAAAACATGGCTAAAAGCTCCTTGACACATTCTCTAGGTTCTCCTATGTCTAAACGAATGATGTTTATAAAGTTTCTAAAATAAGAAACTTTCTATTTTTTCAATTTCCATTATTTATCAACTAAATCTAAGATTTAATACCCTCTCATTCTCATCCCAAAACTTGGCGAAAAGCTGGTTGACAACATCTATAGGGTTTCATAAGTCTAAAACATGGATGTTTTATAAAGTTTCTATAATAAGAAACTTTCTATTTTTTCCATCTCTATCCTTTATCAACTAAATCTAAAATTCCATACGATCTCATCCTCATCTCAAAATATGGCTAAGAGCTCCTTGAAACCATCTCTAGGATTTCCAAAAGATGGATTTTTATAAATTTTCTAAAGTAAGAAACTTTCTATTTTTTCAATCTCCATACTTAATCAACTAAATCTACGATTCAGTGTCTTCACATTCTTATCCCAAAACTTGGCTAAAAGCTCGTTGACATCATCTCTAGAGTTTCCTATGTATAAAAGATTGATGTTTTATAAAGTTTCTAAAAGAAGAAACTTTCTATTTTTTCAATTCACATCCTTCATCAACTAAATCTAAGATTTAGTATCATCTCATCGTTAACATAAAACATGGTTAAAAGCTCTTTGACACCGTGTCTAGGGTCTCCTATCTCTAAAATATGGATGTTTTATAAAGTTTCTAAAATAAGAAACTTTCTATTTTTTCAATCTTCATCACTAATCAACTAAATATAAGATTCAATACCATCTCATCCTCATCTCCAAACTTAGCTAAAAACTCCTTCACACCATCTGTAGGGTTTCTTCTGTCTAAAAGATTGATGTCTTATACAGTTTATAAAATAAGAAACTTTTTTTTTCAATCTCACCCCTTAATCAATTAAATCTAAGATTCAATATCATCTCATCCGCATCTCAAAACTTAACTAAAACCTCATTGACACCATCTCTAGGGTTTCCTAAGTCTAAATGATGGATGTTTTCTAAAGTTCCTAAAATATGAAACTTTCTATGTTTCAATATCTATCATTCACCAACTAAATCTACGATTCAATACCATCTCATCCTCACCCCAAAACTTGGCTAAAAGCACATTGACACCATATCTACGGTTTTTTATGTCGAAAATTGGATGTTTTATAAAGTTTTTAAAAATGAAACTTTCTATTTTTCAATCTCCATCCTTCCCAAATTAAATCTAAGATTCAATACCATCTGTTCCTCATCCCAAAACATGGCTAAAAGCCGCTTGACTCCATCTCTAGGGTTTCCTATGTCTAAAAGATTGATGTCTTATAAGTTTTTAAAATAAGAAACCTCTTATTTCTTCAATCTCCATACTTCATCAACTAAATCAAAGATTCAATATCATCTCATCCCCATCTCAAAACTTAGCTAAAAGCTCCTTGAAACCATCTCTAGGATTTTTTATGTCTAAAAGATGGATGCTTTATAATGTTTATAAAATAAGACACTTTCTTTTTTTCCAATCTTCATCATTTTTCAACTAAATTTGATTCAATACCATCTCATCCTCATCTCAAAACTGAGTTAAAAGCTCCTCGTCCCCATCTCTAGGGTTTCCTATGTCTTAAAGATTAATGTCTTATAAAGTTTCTAAAATAAGAAACTTTCTATTTTTTTCATCTCTAAACTTTATCAACGAAATCTAAGATTCAATACTATCTCATCCTCATCTCAAAACTTAGGTAAAATCATCTTGTCACCATCTCTAGAATTTTCTATGTCTAAAAGATGAATTTTTATAAAGTTTATAAAATAAGAAACTTTCTATTTTTTCATTCTCTATACTTAATCAACTAAATCTATGATTCAGTACTCTGTCATTCTTATCTCAAAACTTGGCTAAAAGCTCATTGACATCATCTCTAGGGTTTCCTATGTCTAAAAGAATGATGTTTTATAAAGTTTCTAAAGTAAGAAACTTTAAATTTTTCAATCTCCATCCGTCATCAACTATATCTGAGATTCAATGCTTTCTCATTCTCATCCCAAAACTTGGCTAAAATCTCCTTGACACCATCTATATTTTTTCTAAAAGATGAACGTTTTATACGCTTCTAAAATAATAAACTTTTTATTTTTTCAATCTCCATCATTCATCAACTAAATCAAAGATTCAATATCATCTCATACTCATCTCAAAACTTAGCTAAAAGCACTTTCACACCATCTCTACCGTTTTCTTTGTGTAAAAAGATGGATGTTTTATAAAGTTTCTAATATAAGAAACGTTCTATTTTTCAATCTCCATCCTTCACCAACTAAATCTATGATTCACTACCATCTCATCCTCATCCCAAAACTTGGTTAAGAGCACATTGACACCATCTCTAGGATTTCGCATGTCTAAAAGATGAATGTTTTATAAGTTTCTAAAATAAAGAACTTTCTATTACTTCAATCTCCATCCTTCATCAATTAAATCAAAGATTCAATATCATCTCATCCTCATCTCAAAACATTGCAAAATGCTCATTGACACCATCTCTAAGATTTAGTTGATATGGGATTTCCTATGTCTAAAAGATTGTTGTTTTATAAAGTTTCTAAAATAAGAAACAATTTATTTTCTCAATCGCCAACCTCGATTAACTAAATCTAAGATTCAAAACCATCTAATCCTCATCTCAAAACTTAGCTAAAACCAACTTGACACCATCTATAGGGTTTTCTAGGTCTATAAGATTGATCTTTTATAAAGTTTCTAAAATAAGAAACTTTATATTTTTCAATCTCCATCCGTCGTCAACTAAATCTAAGATTCAATATCATCTCTTCCTCATCCCGAAACTTAGTCAAAAGCTCCTTCACACCATCTCTAGGGTTTCCTATGTCTAAAAGTTTGATGTTTTATGAAGTTTTTAAAATCAGAGAGTTTCTAATTTTTCAATCTCCATCCTTCATCAACTAAATCTAAGATTCAATACCCTCTCATTCTCATCTTAAAACATAGCTAAAAGCTCCTTGACACAATCTCTACGGTTTACTTAGTCTAAAAGATTGATGTTTTATAAAGTTTCTAAAATAAAAAACTTTCTATTTTTTCATTCTTCATCCTTCATCAACTAAATCTAAGATTTAATATCATTTCATCCTCATCTCAAAACATGGTTAAAAGCTCCTTGACACCATATCTAAGGTGTCTTATACTTAAAAGATGGATGTTTTATAAAGCTTCTAAAATGAGAAATTTTCTTTTTTTACAGTCTCCAACATTCATTAATTAAATCTAAGATTCAATACCATCGCATCCTCATATCAAAACTTGGCTAAAAGCTCCTTGACACTATCTCTAGGGTTTTATATGTCATAAAGATAGATATTCTATATAATTTCCAAAATAAGAAATTTTTTATTTTTTCAATCTCCATCTCTCATCAACTAAATCTAAGATTCCTGTTCTTCTTCCCTGGTTGCTTCTTTTTTAAATCCCTGGTTTTAGTTTTAGATTTTTGTTCTTGCTTTAGTTCAATATCAGTTAGTTCAGACCAGTTCAGTTCAATCCAGATCTGTTAGTGCTGGAAATCATTCATGGATGATGATTACTCTGCTTTTGTTATTGCTCATGATCCATCTCTCCCCTCTATTGAGAACCCAACACCCCATAGCCGTGAAGATTCAGATGACGACCTTATACCTCAACCATTTGGAAAGCTGAACATCAATTGGTCGCCTGGTTAAAGATGTGGTTTGGAAAACAAATGGAGATAAAGCTCCGGGTCCGGACGGTTTCAATGCCTCCTTTTTTCGCACCTTCTGGTACCTTCTGGGAGATGAGTTCATTGCCGCCATAAAAAATTTCTTTAAATCGGGTAAACTGCTTAAATCCGTTAATGCCACTTTCATATCCCTCATCCCAAAAATCCCGGATAGCTCCTCCCCTTCTCAGTATCGTCCAATATCTCTCTGCACCTTTTTGTACAAAACGATAACAAAAATCCTAGCCAACCGACTTCGGACTGTCATTTCCAACCTCATCAGCCCGTCTCAATCTGCCTTTATTCGAGGTCGACAAATTCAAGACAATATCCTCCTCACCCATGATCTTCTCCACAGCTTTCACGTTCCCTCCCCCACCCCTTCCATGTGCATAAAAATCGATCTCGCTAAAGCCTTTGACAACATCAACCGGCAAGCTCTGTTATCCTTCATGGCCAAGCAAGGATTTAACTCTGTCTGGTTAGGCTGGATAGAAGAATGCATCTTGAACCCTTCATTTTCTATCCTGGTTAATGGATCCCCCCAAGGCTTCTTCACTTCCTCTAATGGGCTTCGTCAAGGTGATCCCCTCTCTCCCCTCCTCTTCTCTATTTCCATGGAAATGCTCTCTGTCCTTCTTGAAAATGCCTCCTCCTCGAATGCCCTGTCTACTCCCTTCGTTCAAGGCTCTCTAGCCATTACTCACCTGCTATTTGCAGATGATCTAATGATCTTTGCCAAGGGATCTACCCGAAATGCCTCCATTCTATCTTCTTGCCTGTCTTTGTTTCATAAGGTTTCTGGGATGGAGGCTAACCCCTTCAAATCTGAAATCTTTTTTCGGGGCACTATTCTCAGAGATAAACTTGAAATCCTGAAAACTCTGGGGTTCAAAGAAGGAACTCTTCCCATTAGATATCTCGGCCTCCCGTTGTTTACTTCAAGACTTACTGTTTCTGACTGTGCTCCTCTTATCACTAAAGTCCGCAAGCGTATTGTCAGTTGGTCTAGCAAATGCCTAAGCCAAGCCGGTCGAATTGAGCTTGTTAAAACTGTGCTGAATAGTTTCATGATTTTTTGGTCTTCTGCTTTTGGTATCCCTAAGGGGGTAATGGATTCGATTGAAAGAATTTTCAGGTCCTTCATCTGGGGAAGCTCGGAAGGAAAAAAATTGCATCACTCAATCTCGTGGGAAAAAATGTGCAGGCCTAAAAGCGAAGGAGGTATTGGAATTAGACTTCTCAGGGACATCAATGTCTCTCTTCGAATCAAGCAGGTATGGTCTATCATTGCTGCTAAGAATAACCTATGGGCCCGCTGGTTCTCTCTGAAATATATCAAAGTAAAAAACTTCTGGACCATTAACCTGCCTTCTAAACCTTCCTGGGGGATAAGAAGTATCATCAGGAGTAGAGATCTGGCTAAACCCCACATCTGCTGCCTAGTGGGTAATGAAGCTGCCATTGATCTTTGGAACGAGCCTTGGCATCCGAGGGGTGTGATCTCGTCCCTCATATCCAGGCATAGATCAGATTCCTCCCTTTCTTCTTTGAAGACTCTCGACCAGCTGTATCATGAAGGATCCTGGAATCCTATTCTGAACCTTGGTTCTCTATCTCAGGAAAAATCCCTTCTTTTGGAAGCCATCTTCAATAACTCTGCAATTAACTCTCCTATTTGGAAACCGACCAGCAGTAGTATTTTCTCTACCAAAAGTGGGTGGGATGTTACTGTAGACACCCCATTTTGACCGTACCCCTAAGCCCTTCAATTTTGAGCAGAACCCGACCAAATTAAACCAATAGGGTCCCAAGCTTCACCCTAGTCTGGATTAGGGTCTCTCCTGACCCCCTGCAAAATTTCATTGAGATCGGAGCTCATTTGCCTAGCAAAAAGGCTGAGAGAGTGTGTATAGTGCAATGAAGGGTGGCCCACTAAATTTTCATTTCCCCCTAAAATCCTTGTATTTTAAGAAAAATCCAAGTTAAATCAAGCCCCTAAATACCCATGAATACATATTTAGAAGCCTCGAGACTTCAGAAAAGCCCCTGCAAAATCTCATAAAAATCCGATGAAAATTTTCAAAAAAGACAAGCGGAGTTTGTGCTGTTATCAAAAAGTATAGGGGGTGAATTAGCCTGGTAGAATCGCGCATGTGTGCGCATATCAAATGAGTGCCAATATCATTTTTTTTAAAAAAACTATAAATACCAATGTAAACCCTCATTTTCGAGATCTGGAGATTTTCCTAAAATTTTTAGTGAGAGAGACGCTGAGGAGAGAAGAAGCAGATCTCGTCCAAACCTTTTCCGATTGTTCTCCGGTTTAACTCCGGCCAAAATCCGGTCATTTCTCTTGTCAGCCATACTCTTTATTCTTCCCTTCACCTAAACCTCCATCTCTGTCATCTTTTTCCTCTATTTTTCTCCTCAAACCCTAACTCACCTTCCTCTTCTCCGGTAATATCCGACCGGAAACTAGCCAATTTTCAGCCGGAATAATCATCATTCATTTCGGATTTGCCTGCTACATTCTTACCTCAATGTTATTTCAATGATTTTCTATACATCTCTTGTTCAAACCCTATTTTCTAACACTAAAACCCTAACTCCGATCATTCTCCGATCTAATCCAAATCCCGACGATTGCATCCATGGCCGACGAATTGGAACTCCGGTTAGAGCCATTACCTCATAGATCTGTGTTTAAACTGTTTCAAACCCTAAACCCTAGATCCTCACTCTAAAAAAATTCTAGATCTACCTTCTGAAATCCTAGAAAAATCCTAACTCTTCTTTGTTTGGTGGCTTACCGGAATCCGGTCATTTTCCGATCATCTTTGGTTTTATCTTCTATTTTCGGCCATCACAAGTTCAGCCACCTCCATTGCATTATTTTTTTTTGTGGGTGTATAACATAGCAGAGAAAGGGGGAAATTTGCAGAGATCAATTGCTTCAGCTCCCCTTGAATCTGCCCATTTCTATATTCTCCGGTGGCCCATCTGAATCCGGTGGATTGTCTTAGATTCCAGGCGTTTCTTCAAACTTCAGCCGGTGGAAATCTCAGTCTAATCATTTCAAGCGAGCTATAAGGTTATTCTCGATTTAATTTTCTTAAAATAAAAAAAAAAGGGAATTAATTTTTTTTTTCTCTTCTCTTTCTTCTTCTTAAATATTGTTTGATTATGTTAATTTGTGATGATCTGTTCCAGATGTTCATTTGATAGAGTACTGATGTGGTTTTGTTTAAAATCAATAGAAATTTTAAATGACTCGAGATAGTTTTTGTTTTGATTGTTATTTGACAGTGTAGAGCTCCATTTCTGCTTAAAATTTGTCATAATCTTGCTAAGATCTGTAGTTGCTTGACTATTTGATTATCATTTGAAAGCATAACAGTTGTGTTTTAGTAGATTTTTTTTTATAGCTTGGAGTAATTTTTATTAGAAGTAATTCAAAGCTTTCACAAGGATTTTGTTAAGAAGGTTAAAATGAGAGTGTACAGGTGCAAATTTTAATGGGAGAATACAGGAAATACATGTTAACACTCTCATTCTTGGTGAGCACATTTCTAGTATGATTGTCATGTGTGTCTTGTTGATTGGTTCAAACGAGTTTTTATCATTTAAAAAATACTGAGCATACACCTCAGATGACGATTATCATTGCTTTATTTTTCTTTTTGATTCTCTTGATGTTTATGTAGCCGTATGCCATTAATTATACTAATCCAATGTATTTCTTTAAATCACATGTTTGTTCATGTCTAAACCATGATTGCTATGTGACTCTGTTCAATTTGTTTACATATTAATTGGGTAGCTAAGAGAGTCATTTGAAGATCATGAAAATTTTAGTGAGTTTCTATTCATAGGTTACGTTGGTTAAAACAATATCTTAAAATTCTCTGTGTTGCAATAAGACTGGCAGTGATATATTTCTTCTTATGGACCATACTTTTAAGTTTGGATTTGAAGTGGAGTGTGTCAAAAGTGGTATAAATTTTAGATGTTAAGTGAAAATATTATAACCTTGGGTAATGATCACATCTCCTGATGATTATTGGTAATAGATTTACCCGTTTTGACGATTGTACTTCTAAGCCTTTTCTTTCACTGTTTATTATTATTATTATTATTATTATTTTTGCTTCATGTATGATTTGTATTTTATTTTTGTTATATGATAAGTAGTCAATAGTTCTTATATTTTGGAGCTTTCTGTATGTTTATTATGAAAGGCATACATGTAAATAGCATGGCATAGAAGCATATTATGTTTTGTATATCTTAGGTAGACAAGAGGCCAGACAAGTTAAAGTATTTATAAGGTGTTGGATGTTGCTTTTTACTCTTAGGAGACTTTTCTCAGTCTCATTAAAAGTTTTTTATTCCTTATCCTTAAAAGGCTTGCTAAGTTTTATTAGATGTCCCACTTTATCCACCTTCTAAGCTAAAAGACTAACTTCATCTATTGGATGTCTTGTATCTTATCATCGCAAGGGCGATGAAAGGGTTATCTAGAGCCTTCTTTTAGGAGACAAGCTGTGTCTCAGAAAAATCAAACCCCTTTTGGAGATAGGCTTTGTCTCATCGGCCCCACTATTTGCACAAATCTGCTTATATTTCACTCTCACAGTTTTTACATTTGAATCTGCACAAGTTGATGCCCTGTTATGTATTAAAATTTATACAAATTGAAAATACCATTTAATGTGTTTTTATAATTTGTTGAAAATTTAATACTTCTCTTTCATACTAAGCTTTGAGTTAGGGATTCGAAGATGGTAATAAATGGATTATTCAGGTGAGATTATCTCAAAGTTTATTATACTCATTCCTTATTATTTAAATGAATTGTTATAGGAAGAAGGAAATCAGATGACTACTCTATTCGATATCATCGACATGAGTACTGTCTGATCTCAAGGCGGGATTAAAAATATTATAATGTGTATTTGATATCAGATGATTACTTTGGCATCATCTGATTTCATTGGAGTCCCCGTATTGGGGTTTGTGGTTGGTTTTGAAGTGTTTGATATTGTTTTTACTTTATTAGGCTATCCAGCGGCTGGTCTGGACTAATTAATGTTATTTATCATTTTATGATTGTTATTAAATTGTATATTCTTTTTTTGGTTAGCACTTGATTTATTTTTAGAATAAAATTTGCGATTATCTAGTAGCATTTTCTTCTCTTTTTTTTTTTTTTTTTGATAGACTAACACAGTCTTATAGATTTCTGTTAAAATTCTTTAGATATTAGAATTCTCTCTCGTTGCAAGGGCGATGAAGGCGCTAGCCTAAGCCCATCCTTAGGGGACTCGCTTAGTCCAAGTAGCACTCCTCTCATTTACTTAAAGACTTGTCCAAGTCTTTATGATATGTATCCCCTAGAAATTAGAAATCCATTCATTGCAAAGGCAATGAAAGAGTTCTCTAGAGTCCTCTCAGGGAGATAGGCTATGTCTCAGACAGAGAAAGTTGTATCCTTTAGAGACAAGCTTTGTCTCGTTAGGGAGTCCATCCTTAGGAGACATGCCGTGTCTCGTCAGCACCTCTCTTGGAGCTTATCTTTTTGTTTAGGAGTCTCACACAATCTCATTTTTCTTTCTAAACCTCATCTTTGTGCGTCTCTTGGTTTTTGGAAGAACACCTTGCTCGGCTTGGCATCATACCCCTTACCCTATGGGTATTGGGTTGCACATTTGTTGCACCCTAGGGCTAGGTAGCTGTCCGGCCCGGCTGGGTGTTTTACTTAAACCAAATATGCACAAGGTCTCTTTTTCCTTGTTCGCATTTTTTCTCTATCCTACCTATATGTCTAAGAGACTTGCCCAGTCTCATTCTATTAGCATCCTCCTCTTTGTGCATCATTTGGTTTTGGGAGAACATCCTACTCGGCTTGGCATCATACCCCTTACCCTTATGGGTATTGGGTTGCACATTTGTTGCACCCTAGGGCTAGGTAGCTGTCCGGCCCGGCTGGATGTTTTACCTTTGCCAAATATGCACAAGGTCTTTCCTTATTACTTGTTGAGCTTTATCTTAGTTTGATAGTCCACTAGTACAGGAATCCGTCCTTAGTCTAAAGAGTCAATCCTCTTGTTCAGGAATCAAATTCTATCATCATGGGGGTTAGGATTCTATTCTACCTCTCATCGTATCATGTTTTTATCCACTCTTGCAAGGTATAGGATGCTGTCCAACCCTTGCAGAGCTGTGTTTCTGTTCTTTTTTCCCCGCAAAGTATAGGATGCTGTCCAACCTTTGCGGGATATCAAGAGTCTGTCCTCCCCTTATGATGATAGGATTTGTCCCCCTTGAGTCAAAAATACTTAAAAACAACAAAAACATCCGAAAAACCAAAAATCTAAAAAAAAATCTTGAGTCATTAGGAGTAGTTAGGAAATTTGTTCCGAACTACGTTGGCTTGATCCCTTTCAACAGGGTACGTAGTGCAGCTTGGGATCCACATCCCAAGTCCAACCAAACCTTTAAAAATAAGCATTTTAAATCTTTCAAAATTACAAAAATCTTTCAAAATATTGTTTTTTCGAAAGGATCTTCCTCTAGAGTTAGGAGGTTGTCCTAGTTAGAGAGTTTTTGAGTCGGGAGTTGCTCCCTCGTTCGTTGTTTTTTTGTTGTGTGTTTTATTTGTTTGTGTTAGAGTTAGGAGTGAGTCCTAGCTAAGAGTTTTACGCCTCCGTCCGGTCAGTTGGCGATCCACATCGCCAATTGATGACTAGGTCTAAGATGCGATAGATCCTACTGTTTTCCTTAGGATATACAGCCTAGCTACACATAGATTATAGGAACCACCTGCATTAGCTTAGGGCTAACCAACCTGCATTTAGTTAGGGCATATAGGGTGTCCTAAAATCTACAATCCATTGGAATTTAAATAATCACACAAGAAGCTTTAAGAACTAGTCTGGTCTTTTAGATCGAGTCTAGGATTGAGGTCTAGATGTCTTAGGCATCATAGCTTAGAATAGGTGCGAAGAACTACGTTGCCTTGATTCTCGTGGAGGCGGGGATACGTAGGCTTCTTTGGATGAACATCAGATCATCTAAAGACTCGGGCCTAGGTATAGATTAGAGTTTTAGGGTTGTATGGTATCGAGTCATTTTCTATGTTTTGCAGTGTTTTCTTACTTTATTGCGCAGACCTTATACTTTTTTGGTGTGTCATGCATGTGTTTGTTCATCAGAACTTAGACACCCATTAGGCATGTCACTTATAACCTAGCTATGCTTAGGTGACACATGTTTCTTTTATTTTATCTTGTGTGCCTTTGATTTCATCTCCGAGACATGCATGATTAGATAGACGTCTTCTCGGAGATATTCATTCCCATTTCATATGATTTTCGCCCAAAGCTCTTCAAAATTATTAAGTAAATGGCATAAGAGACCAGGTGTTTGCACTTGGGCGGATGAGGTGCTCTTCAGACCTTCCGAATTCGTAACCAGGCACGAACCCTATTTTATATCTCTGGTTATCCGTTGCAACAGAGCATAGTATGGGATCCTTGGCCCACTTTCCTTGGATGGCGACTCTTCTTTGTTTAAGGTACGCCTCGAATCTGGGCTAGTCCCCGAATCGAGAGGCATCTCACCTTTGTATCGCCACTCATGCTGTGAGAGGCACTTTCTTTCGAGAGTTCCTTGGTAGAGCTCTCCATTCACGTGGATGATCCTGAGACTGTAGCGTGGGACGAGTTCCCCGCCTCTCTCTCGGATCGGGGTCCACAGGCTGGCGACTCTGCTGGGGAATCTCTTTTGAGATATTGCCTAACTCTGTTAAAATGCCATTTTTATTAATTTTGAAGAAATTTGGTTTAAAATCATTATAAATGGGAATTTAATCGATTAGAATCCAGGGGCACCAAATAGGTGTTTAAAACAAGGGATTCACACATTGCACAGAGACATACATCATTTTGTTCTTTATTTTCTTTTATTGATTTTATTATAATTGGCTCCACGGGATAGAAACAATGCGTGCCACATGGGATGTCATTACCCTGTTGGTGCTGTTGTATCTATTTCCAAGCTATGCGCTCGTGCTGCACCCGTAAACACTCGGTGCACTTGTGTTTACAGCAGCCGATGAGCAATGAAGCATACTATGTATAGCACTCGGTGCACTTGTGTTATACATATTAAGTATGGATCATATGCATAGTACCTGATTGAGTCCGGAGCTCTACTTTCCTTTTACATATATTATGTACATGAGTATATTTGCTAACCTAGTAAAAACCCAATTAGGATTTGCTTGTACCTATATATGTATTTTGTTCATATAGGAGCGAACATGTGTTACTTACACATGTTGGAATCTAGATTTAGGAACCTTGTCCTGTGTATAGATTATTGTAACTCACCTTATGTGGTTACAATGCGGTCCTAGTACACTCACATGTCTGTCTTGAGTCAAGTATCTTGACTCTGTTTGGATATATTTAGGGCTGGTGCCCCAGGTTAGGATATATATGTGTATATATATATGTATATTTTGATTGTTAGATTAGGGTTCTCCTCTCTCCCTTTAGTTAGGGATCCTTATTCATTTCAGTGGGTTATCTCCACTTATTATCCAGTCTCAGATCTAGTCTATGACTCTTATTTGTCCATTATCATCGTCATGATCTGTTATTCGATCTTTCGGTTATTGGATTAAACCCCGTGTCACATAGTTTTTAGCTATGGTCGAGTTTTCACCCTATTATCTTTTTCTAGTGACACTGTCATTTTGAGGTGTTAGTATTCTTGTTCAGAGTGCTACATTACTATTTCTTTTTACCCATATACCCTTTGTAGCACTGTCATGCTGTCAAATTTTACCTAGAACCTTTTGTGGATAGAGTTAGATAACCATGAGCCTATCTTATCATTGCCTCATGAGTTTACTTTACCCTGACCTCCCTGTATAGCCGTTATGCTGCCGGATTTTATCCAAATCATTTTGAGCATGACTGCTAGTCTTTAAAGTCAGTTTGCATTGTTTCGATTCCCATTTTCAGTATCAGTCAACTTAAAAGTTCACTCTTAATGGGAATCCCTGATTTGATCAATTGCGTTCACGTTCTTTCGTCTGTGACCCATACATGTCATTGTTGCTCATAATCTATTTTATTATCCTTTTTTGGATGATAACCATTCTTGTGTTGTATCATAGATTCAATTTGTGCATATATTTGTTGTCTACCTGTTTCGTTTCGAGATCTGGCCGATGGCTTCTTTGTTATCCTCATGACCATGATCTATCATTTTGATCTCCTTGATCGTAAAGTTAATATTCATCGCCAGATTTAGATCCAGCCTATGACCTACTTCTGTCATTCCATGACTGTGTTCTATTTTCTGATCTGTTGATCATTCTGATCATAGATGAAAAATCCATTGTCACCAATCGTATCCTTCCTATATAAATGATTGTCAAATTATTCTTATCATTTGCAAGGTCCTTCTTATTCCTTCATAATCTTTATCTTATCTGAATGTCAGGTTCAATCATGTCGAATAATATGTTGAAGATTTGGATAAGTGAAGTCATCAGAGCCCTTCCGCGTGAGCGTGAGCGAAGCATGATCGATCGGTTCATAAGCACGTTCAATTACTTGAGCGTATCTGGTATAAATTGGAAATTTCTTCAGGCAGTTGCAAAGCTTTGGGATCCCATTCTTCATGTGTTTCGATTCGGTTCCTTTGAACTTTGCCCAATCTTTGAAGATTGGTGCGCCTTGCTAGAGATCACATCTGAAGGACTTTGGATTCAACCTGCAAACATAAACTCTTCTAATTCCCTTTTTTGCGGGTTATTCAAAAATGATATCGTTGATGCCTTACCTTGCTTCAAAGGCACGCATGTAGAGGTCCATATCCTTATTGAAATTTTTTCTAAAAACACTGACCCTACTAACTCTCGTTTCCAAAGCTGTCGGCGTAGTGCCTTAATCTTTGGAGTTTTTGCTCGCCATATCATTCGTGGCGACCCCCGTGTTGCCCCATTGGCTTTGCTGGGCATAGTAGACCAGATTAACAAAGGAAGAAATCCTATTCCTACTATGATAGCAGAAACTATCTTAGGACTAGATCGTATTGATCCTTCAAAAGTCCAAAATAGTTTCTATGGGTGTGCTAAACTGCTTTATTTGTGGCTTTGTGAAAAGCTTACTATTCTTAAGCCACAAAATTCCATTAAGTATACCCTTAAGGATCATTCGTCATGGCAATCAATGGCCAACCAACCCCAATCCATTGACGAATGGCACCATTGGTTGCAGCATGTAGGCCATGACCAACTTCACATGGTGAGTCATTCATGCCTTCAGGTCATTACTAGTACTTACCCATATTCCTTTGTATATCTTATGGGTTTGGAAAGATCAACCTTCTACGCACCCATGCGTTTGCTTTACCAGATTACGGGAAAGCCATATCCTCCCAGAATCATAACCCCTCCTCTTTGCGAGAAACTTACTCCTGATCTCATCCAGTCTATTGTAACTGCCTGGAGAAACAAAGTTATTAGTCAGAGATTTGCTCTATCGTCTAAGATCGAGCGGAATGATTTTTCGGAAGAACCTGAGGGAAAGAGAGCCCGTATCGAAAGACCTTGAAGACCTTATCATATTTTTTTTTGTCGTATTGATTTCTTCAATTACCATTTGTTTATCTAATTGAAATCAAGGACTGATGTTTTCATCAATTGTAATCCCAAATTTCTTATCAATGAAAGTGTGTTTTCTGTTTCTCTTGTCATTATTTGGTGAGAATAGTTTATCTCAATTATCAAATTTTTAATCTAGTGTTCATATTTCTTCTCAGGATTCTTGACTGGGCAACCATTGCTCCAAAGAAAATTACCTTTCCAAAACCAACCTGGTCCCGTCAGTCTTCTGATTCCAGGCTGAGTAGACAATCTTTGTCGCCTGTTTCATTTACTTCTCCAGCATTACCTGTGTCTCATTTTCAAGAAATACTCTCGCCCATCCAACCCACCCCAGTCTCAATGGCAGATCCCGCTAATCCTATGATAGCTATCCAAGAGATGTTAATAGGCCTTACTCGTGACATGGCAAGTATGAAGGAAGAAATGACTCACATGAAGACCCAGATTAGTGATAAGGCTTCTGCTTCAAAAGGAGGACCAACGTTTCATCAACCTCCTCGTGTTGCATCTCCAGAGTTGAATAGACCCACTATCTCGCCATTAGAAGTTGATATGGATGATGAACAATACGCTGAAGAGTACTGTATCCCTAGGGTCAATAGGGAGAAAGAAATGTATGAGAAATTTGAGAGAGAGATGTCTAAGAAGTTCGGGAAGTTGGCTCAAGAGATGGAGCACATGAAAGTCCAGGGACCAAAAAAATTTGATGTCTCCGAGTTGATGATGTCCTCTGCAGTGGTTTTACCACATAACTTCAAAGTCCCAGATTACGATAAGTATGACGGGAGTGGATGTCCTCGGAACCATATAAGGTGGTTTATCATCCTCTCACAGCAATATGGCCTGAATCATGAGCAGATGGCTCAGCTATTTCCTATTTCTCTGGTAGGGATAGCAAAGAAATGGTTCCTCAGACTGAAACCAGATGAGGTCAGGACCATGGAAGACATCTCTGACCAGCTTATTGAACAATTTTCAATGGAGGAGGGGATAGAGGTCACAAAGAGAGACCTCAAACAATTGAAGCAAGGTCCTCAAGAGACCTTCACCTCATTTATCAGGCGCTGGAGGCGCAAATCTGCCCAGTTAAATCAGAGATTATCAGAAAAGGATCAGATAAAGTTGGTGGTCAAGAGTTTGTCTACTCAATATTTCCATTTCATGGCGCCCCAGCATTATCCTAATTTCGATCATTTGATTCAGACGGGAACCCAAACTGAGGATGCCATCGGCAAAGGTCTAAGGGCAAGACCATCGTCATCCGAAGTCAGAGAGGGCAAGCGGCCAATGGTTATACAGAAAGAGGTGAATAGTGTGAACTATGTCAGACCAGTGGCAAGAGCAGTAACTGAGGTGTCAAGACCGGCAGAGAGGCAGGCACCTAAGCAATTTGATCCGCTTCCTTATCCCTACCCTGTTATTTTGAAGAAACTAATTAGGGATAAGAAGATAAAGCTTCCTGATATCAGGCCCGTACCAGATCCATTGCCTAAGTATTGGAGATTAGATCGATACTGTGAATATCATCGGAATTCGGGTCATTTGACAGAAAGATGCCTGGCTTTGAAGTATGCTATTCAAAAAATGATAGATAATAAAGATTTGGAAGTGGAGCGACCAAGTACTACTCAAAACCCCCTCCCAAATCATCGTGCTACTCCTCCGCCTGTCATCAATGCTATTTTTGTCAATGAACCTCTTCTTGACCCTTCAAATCTCATTTGTGCTATAACATCCGATAAACCCTATGTGCTGAGGTTGGATGATGAGGAGATCGAAGAATTGGCGAGGGAAAAGCCTTATGTCCTTTCCCTGGCTGATGATGATTTTGCAGAGTTTTCTTCTAGATCTTATATACTTCATTGTGAAGATGTTGAAGAAGAGCAGATGAACAAAACACCATATGTACTGAGAATCGAGGATGATGATTTGTTGTTCCTTGATGACCAATGTGATGAGCTTCAGCACGTCACAAGGGGTGGTCGTGTATTCAAGCCTCCAGAGTTGAGTGCAGAGAATCCAGCAGAAATAGCAAGGGCTGCAGGAAATCCGAGGTTGAATAGGCCCGTTACAGAAGAGGAGGATGATAATCTGTTAAAACAGTTGAGGAAGACCCAAGCGAATATTTCCATATGGGGCCTGCTTATGTCTTCTTCCAAGCACAGGAAAGTAATACTCAAGGAGTTAAATGCTGCACAAGTATCTATTGATGTTACACCTGATGAGTTGGTGAGCCTGGTCACTCCGGCCAGAACATCTAAGGTTTTATCCTTCACAGATGAAGACCTTCCTCCTGAGGGTAAAGACCATACTAAACCTCTCAAAATCACTTTAATTTGTAATAAGAAGAAAGTTCCTGAGGTATTAGTAGACAATGGGTCTGCTCTGAATGTTTGCCCATTGAGCACGGCAACTACCCTTGGATTCGGACCGGAGAATTTTGTCCCCTCTGAGCAAGGCATTCTAGCATACGATGGAACCCGTCGTGATGTCATCGGGACTTTGGTCACCGAAATCCAAATAGGAGGTGAGGAATTTGAAATAGAATTCCAAGTCCTCAACATCAAGGCATCCTTCTTGTTGCTGCTTGGTCGCCCATGGTTGCACAGGGTTGGGGTCATACCATCCACGCTGCATCAGAAGTTGAAATTTGTTCGAAATAACAGGGTGGTTACTGTGAAAGGCGACCCTGATTTGGAAATAGGCCAAATTTCCCAGGAATTAGTTGTTGGCAAAGCAGATGATATAAGCTTAACTGGCTTTTCTCTAGAAGTGACTGCCATCACTATGGAAGAGGCGATGAATGAAGAGATCTTCTTCCTAAGTAGTACCAATTCCAAAGTTGTCAAGATAATTCGCAAACAAGGAGATATGCCTGGTGCCGGGTTGGGCAAATATCATCAAGGTATGATTGAGTTCCCAATGCTCAAGACCTTCAATGGCCTGTTTGGGTTAGGATACGAACCCACCAAGAAGGAGATCATAGAGATGAAGCGCTACATGTTGAAGTGGGCCGAGTGTCGTCGCCGTGGCTTAGACTTGCCTATGGGACCTCTGAATTTGACAATGAATGGTCATTTTCGCAAGGAGGGAGCGGATGTTCCATTCTGTGGTTTCGCTGAGGCTTGGGTTGATGAGTCGACTGGGCAAAGGTTGCCAGGGTTTGAAATTTTTTTTGACCTCGAGTTACCAAAAAATGAGTTAGTAAGTGTACAGATCGCAGAGATAGAGTCAGAGACAGATTGGGCTGATTGCATGGTGCCAGAATTTCTGAACTCACTTTTTGAGGACGGGTCACAGATGGTAGCTGTTATTGACAAGAGCACAGTAATTCTGAACCCGACACATCTTATCACCTCGGCGGAGGGACCTTTGACTAACTGGACCTCTCAGGTCCTACCTCATGTTACCTTTCAGTATGGTCATACTTCTTCGAAAGAGTTAGTAAGGTCTAAGTATGAGTCTGTTTCCGAGTCAGATACAGAGTCTGTCATTTCTAACTCTTCTTTTGATGCAGGTACTGTAGAGGTCAAGTCAACCCTTGGAGTCGGTGATGTGTCTCTTGCTAGTGAGGTCGAGTTTGAAGATATTTCTACTGATGTACTTGATGCTTCTCATGTACATATTTCTGATTATGTTGACACTGATGTCAACATGTCTGTTTCTAAGTTTGTAAATACAATTCCAGAGTCTGTAAAGCCTGATGTGGGCTATTCAATTCATCTTTCAATGAAATAAAGGACTCTTCATTGTACTTTCCTGTTTCAATTTCTTCTACTGAATCTGCTTTAAAACCTGATAATAATAATAATAATCAAGATTCCCCCTCTGATGAGGATGCCGACGAACCTCCCCCTGAAATCAAACATCTGATTCAACAGGAGGGGAGTCGCCGAGCAAAACCACTCGAAGAGGAAGTTGAAACCGTGAATATAGGTGATGAAACCTTGATTCGGGAAATAAAGATTGGCAAAACTTTATCTCCTGAAGAGCGCGAAGAATTAATCGCCTTACTTAAAGAGTTCAAGGAGGTTTTCGCTTGGTCTTACGATGACATGCCGGGATTGAATGAGGAGATTGTTCAGCATCGATTACCATTAATCCCTGGCATCAAGCCAAAGAAGCAGAAACTCCGAAAACTCAAGACAGAATGGGAGTTGAAAGTTTATGAAGAAGTCAAGAAACTTCTAGAGGTGAAATTCATCCAAGTGGTTGAATACCCCGAATGGCTCGCTAATGTAGTACCAGTGCCCAAAAAGGATGGGAAAGTTCGAATGTGCGTTGATTTTCGGGACCTGAACAAAGCAAGTCCAAAGATGATTTCCCATTGCCAAACATTGATCTCTTGGTAGATAATACTGCTGGACATGCTCTCTTATCCTTTATGGATGGGTTCTCGGGATATAACCAGATCAAGATGGCACCTGAGGACATGATGAAAACAGCATTCATTACTCAGTGGGGTACATACTGCTACAGAGTAATGCCGTTTGGTTTAAAGAATGCTGGTGCCACTTACCAGAGAGCTGCAACTACTCTTCTTCATGATATGAATCACAAAGAAGTCGAAGTCTATGTAGATGACATGATCGTTAAAGCAAAGACTAGACCAGAGCATACAGTTGCCTTGAGAAAATTCTTTGAGAGAATCAGGAAATATCAGCTTCGCCTGAATCCAAACAAGTGTGTATTTGGAGTTACATCAGGAAAACTCCTTGGATTTATGGTCAGTGAAAGGGGAATTGAGGTGGATCCTCAAAAGATCAAGGCAATCCAGGAAATGGAACCGCCTAAGACAGAAAAGCAGATCAGAGGTTTTCTTGGGAAAGTTCAATACTTGAGAAGGTTCATATCTCATTTGACTATGACATGTGAACCAATTTTCAAGCTTTTGAAGAAGAATTCTTCGAAGAAGTGGAATGATGAATGTCAGGAAGCGTTTGAAAAGGTTAAGCAATGTTTATCTTTGCCTCCTGTTCTATCACCCGTCATTCAGGGTCAACCCTTGTTGATGTATTTGTCGATTACAAACACTGCAATGGGTTGTATGCTTGCTCAGAAAGATCCAGAGTCTAAGCGAGAAAAGCCTATCTATTATATCAGTAAGAAGATGTTGGAATATGAGATAAAGTACTCTGTTTTGGAGAAAACTTGTCTAGCATTGGTTTGGGCTACTCAAAGGCTTAGACACTATTTGTTGTCAAACAAGGTTCTTTTACTTTCACGGATGGATCCGTTGAAGTACTTGTTTGAGAAACCCGCCCTTACTGGAAGAACCGCAAGGTGGTTGTTATTGTTATCTGAGTTTGACATCATTTATGTCACTCATAAGTCCATCAAAGGACGGGTTATAGCTGAGCAGCTGGCTGATTCTCCTACAGAGGAGAATGTTTTCCTGAAAACTGAGTTTCCTGATGAAGAAATAATGGATATTGAAGAAGAAACTCCAAGTACCAAATGGTTGATGTATTTTGACGGAGCAGTCAATAACCAAGGTCGAGGAGTGGGTGCAGTGTTGATATCTCCAAAGAAAGAATATATCCCTTTATCCATTAAGTTGCAGTTTGAGTGCACGAACAACATGGCAGAATATGAAGCTTGTATAGCAGGACTCGAGGCAGCTTTAGCTCTTCAAGTTCAAGATATAGATGTGTTTGGGGACTCAATGCTCATTATTTGTCAAACCAATGGGCAATGGAAGACTCGGGAGGATAAATTGATCCCTTATAACGCATATTTGGAATCTCTGGTTAAAAAATTCAAGAATATCACTTTTACTCACTTGTCTAGAACCAGGAACCATTTTGCTGATGCTTTAGCAACTTTGGCTTCGATGCTAGACATCTCTGCAACTATGGAGGTTCAGCCGTTAGCTGTCAGATTGCAGTGGGCTCCTGCGCATGTGAATGCGATAGAAATATTGGCAAGATGTCCGGATGGGAAACCCTGGTATACGGATATCAAGAATTTCATTTCTGGCAAGGGTCACCCTCCTGACGCTTCAAGCAAAGAGAGGAAAACTCTTCAGAGGCTAGCTACCAACTTCATCATTTGTGGTGAAGAGCTGTATAGGCGATCTTTTGACGGAATCCAACTCTTATGTGTTGATGAAGACAAAGCTGTGGAGCTTATTGAACAGACTCATGAGGGAGTTTGTGGACCGCATATGAACGGCAAGATGTTATCTAGAAAAATTTTAAGACTTGGATTTTATTGGCTCACAATGGAAGCAGATTGCTTTGCCTTTGTAAAAAAATGCCATAAGTGCCAAGTTTATGCGAATCTTATTCATGTTCCTCCGTCAGAATTGCATTCTTTGACTTCGCCGTGGCCATTTTCAGTATGGGGGATTGATATCATTGGAAAAGTTTATCCGAGGTCTTCAAGCGGGCATGAGTACATTCTAGTCGCGATTGACTATTTTACGAAATGGATTGAAGCTGCTTCGTACGCTTCCATCACTTCGAATACAGTTGCGAAGTTTATCCGCACCAACATTATTTGCAGATACGGAATACCTCATGAGTTGATTTCAGATAATGGGTCGCAATTCAAGAAAGAGGTGTTACACCTGTGTGAAGAATTCAAGATAAGACATCACAAGTCATCTCCTTACAGACCTCAAACAAATGGTGCTGTAGAGGCAGCGAACAAGAATATCAAAGTCATTATCAGTAAGATGACTGAGACTTATAAAGACTGGTCGAATAAACTCCCTTATGCCTTGTGGGCTTATCGGACATCGATCAGATCCTCTACAGGTGTAACTCCATATTCTCTAGTGTATGGAATGGAAGCAGTCCTCCCTGTTGAAGTGAGAATCCCGTCCCTAAGAGTTATGATGGAAGCGAATCTGTCAGAGTCTGAGTGGGCAAGAGCTAGACACCAGGAATTGCAGATGATTGACGAAAAGAGGTTGAGAGCCTTGTATCACATCCAAGGATATCAAAGGAGAATCGAAAGAGCCTTTAACAAGAAGGTCAAGGTTCGAGATTTGAAGCCAGGAGATATCGTCTTAAAGTCCTATAGGGCACCGGTATTTGATCCCAGAGGAAAGTTTAGGCCAAATTGGTCTGGTCCTTACATTGTTGATGAGGTCCTGCCTGGAAAAGCCGTAAGACTCCTCGATGAAAGTGGAGAAAAATTAAATGAACCTACAAATCTGGATCAATTAAAGAAGTATTATGCTTAATTATACCAGAAAGCCATCTTTGATCGATTTGAGCTTTGAGCCAACAACCTATATGTTTAAAACCATTTGCAAACCCTTTGGGCCGATAAAAAATAATACTCCATTTCTTTGACAAACTCAAACCAGGGGCATCTTTTATGACTTGCGTCATAAAAGATATTGAACTTGAACTACATTATGACCTGATCCCTTTTTAAGGGTACGTAGGTAGCCTGATTAATTCAGGATCGGTCATATCTTTCGTAACATTTTGAAAATAAAAATTTTTGAAACCCCAAATGGGCGAACTACGCAAACCTGATTCCCATTTCTTCAGGGATACGTAGGCAGTCTGGAGGATCCAGATTCGGTTTAAAATACATGCGATCAAAGTTTATCCTGCTTGAACCTAAGCCTACCTTAAAGTCTTTCTGGTGTATTTTAGGCCCAAGTTTGTAGAGAAACAGAAAGAAAGAAAAATGATGGAGTCTTAGACCCGCTAGACTGAAAACCCGCAAGTGCAGTCTAGGCAAAAGTTAGGGTCATTCGCTCGCTAAGCTGAAAACCCGAAAGGGCGGCTTAGGCAAAAATCAGGATGCCGAGCCTACTGGATAGAAAATCTGCAAGGGCAGACGGTCCAGACAAAATATAAGGCATACGGTCCGCCAAATCGAAAACCTAGAAAGGCGATTTGGTCATGGCAGTGACTTCATGCAGGGAGGACAGAGCTTTGAAGAGCCAGTTAGACTTTCATTTTCTTTGGCATCATTCTAATGTTTGAGTAAGCACCAGCAAAGCTTCCTTTGGTACCTTTTGAGTTAAAGAGATTGAAACTAAGCAATCTAAAGGGATAATAACCATGACAGAAATACCGAAAAAAAGGAATGAAATACCTTTAAACACGGTAACCAAATGAATCTAAGAGTGGTAGACTTTTACCATCTTAAAATATTTTATCAGGCTAAGAAGCAGATTTGGTCTCTCTTAGTGTTCATGTCTTGTGTTTTTGCCAAAGTCCTCGTTTGTCGCTTGTCAAAGTCTTTATTTTGTCGAGTCGAGGTCAAGTTTTGAGGTCTTGTTTAGTCAATGTCCTCCCAAAGCCGGGGTGGTAAAAGGGAGGGAAAGAAGAGAATCCGTGCCTCTTGTTTATAATGTAAAGCAAAGCAGAATTCAGAATGTGGCAGGCTCTTAAAACCTGTCTGAAGTATCAGTGGTTGGCAGAGATGAAGAAAGTTTCTGAGCAAAACCAGTTTCTTGTACATGAGAAAATTTTGTAAATCCAAGTGTTCATGAGAAAAAGCTTTGTAATCCCAAGAGTTTATTAATGAAAGCTTTCTGCTTATCCTTTTGATCCCTTTATTGTTGCTCTCCAATGAATTTTGTCATTGAAGTAATCATACTAGGGGCATCTTTTATGACTTGCGTCATAAAAGATATCAATCAAACAATGATGTTTAAGATGGCAATTCTCATCAAATAGAGAATAGAGGAACTTGAATACACTCTTCTAGTTCAAGCTCTTCAATCAAATTGTTTTCTTTCTGAGTCAAGTTTTCAGAAAATCTTTACTTCCAGCGGAGTCTAGAATTCATTCCTGCAATTTTCAAATTCCAGCAGATTTCTTTTCCCCTATTTTAAGGGTGAATACCCGAAAATTTCTTCATCCTTGCTTAAGTTTTGTCTTCAGCAAAGATCAGGCATTTTCAATCATTCTCAGGCAGGAATGATATGTTCATCAAATGAAATCAATCAAAGTTGGTCATTTCTTCAATCATTTCAATGAATTTTATTTTCGCCATTGGCTCTGTGATTTGGAGTTTGGCATTTTTCTTTTATCATCTTATAAATGTTTGCCATTGGCTCTGTGATTTGGAGTCTGGTATTTTTTTTCTTTCATCATTTTGTAAAATTATTTTCGCCAATGGCTCCGTAATTTGGAGATTGGTCTTTTCTTTCACCATTTGAAAAATTTTAAGAATGTTTTCGTCAATGGCTCCATAATTTGGAGTTTGGTCTTTTCTTTCACCATTTGAAAGATTTTAAAAAAATATATTTTCGCCAATGGCTCCATGTTTTGGAGATTGGTCTCTTTCCTTCATCATTTGAAAGATTTTCAAGGCGTTTTCGCCAATGGCTCTGTGATTTGGAGTCTGGTAATTTTTCTTATCATTAGAAAAGGATTTCTTCTTAAAGGAATTTCCAGTAAAGTAGCTCCGTATGTTTGGAGTCTGGGCTTTTTCTTTAACCTTGAAGAGTTTTTAGAAGTAAGAAATTACCAGTGAAATTGAGCTCCGTGTGTTTGGAGTCTGGTCTTTTCTTCTTCGCCCGTGACATTTAGCAGTGAAATGCCAAATTTTGGCCTGTCTAATTGTCACTTCGCAATGTACCGCTACCTACTGAGATTAGGAGTCAGGTATATCTGCATGGATTTATATGGAACCTTTTTTACAAGACCATATCAATCTTGGATGACCCGCTACCTTGAAAGAGAGGAGTCAGGATTATCTGGATGGCTAAACAGACGGATTTTTAGCAATGGTCTGTGTAGTTATCGCCCTTTTGTTTTGAGGTAGTTTTGACGACTGACCAAGCAATATTTGGTCTGATCGTTAAGACTTGCTCATCATTTTAAAAGATATCATTTTTCGCAATTGACTGAGCGATATTTGGTCTGATTGTCAGCAAAAATCCTTTTTCATCGATACAAGTGTGTGTTTGTAGTGCGATTTTACTCTTTGAGTGATTTCATTTCAAGTTTTGTTAAAAAGTTTTGGTTTACCAGTAAAATGTGTTTTATGCAGGTTTGTTTTAATAAAAGTCTTTAATTGACTGTTGTGTTTTCATGAGTTAAGAGTCGAAGAGAGGCTACGCCACCAATGTTTACGGATTTTGAGTATTATAGTAGTGTCATTTTACTATTTTACCATTCTGAATAATGTTTTATAACCAAAAACCAACAATTTGTTTTCCTTTATTTTCAGGTCGGCCAAAATGGATTGTCTGTTCAGCTTTGCCATTCGCGTGTTACACACGCTCTGCCAAAGAGGGGCATCTGTAGACACCCCATTTTGACCGTACCCCTAAGCCCTTCAATTTTGAGCAGAACCCGACCAAATTAAACCAATAGGGTCCCAAGCTTCACCCTAGTCTGGATTAGGGTCTCTCCTGACCCCCTGCAAAATTTCATTGAGATCGGAGCTCATTTGCCTAGCAAAAATGCTGAGAGAGTGTGTATAGTGCAATGAAGGGTGGCCCACTAAATTTTCATTTTCCCCTAAAATCCTTGTATTTTAAGAAAAATCCAAGTTAAATCAAGCCCCTAAATACCCATGAATACATATTTAGAAGCCTCGAGACTTCAGAAAAGCCCCTGCAAAATCTCATAAAAATCCGATGAAAATTTTCAAAAAAGACAAGCGGAGTTTGTGCTGTTATCAAAAAGTATAGGGGGTGAATTAGCCTGGTAGAATCGCGCATGTGTGCGCATATCAAATGAGTGCCAATATCATTTTTAAAAAAAAAACTATAAATACCAATGTAAACCCTCATTTTCGAGATCTGGAGATTTTCCTAAAATTTTTAGTGAGAGAGACGCTGAGGAGAGAAGAAGCAGATCTCGTCCAAACCTTTTCCGATCGTTCTCCGGTTTAACTCCGGCCAAAATCCGGTCATTTCTCTTGTCAGCCATACTCTTTATTCTTCCCTTCACCTAAACCTCCATCTCTGTCATCTTTTTCCTCTATTTTTCTCCTCAAACCCTAACTCACCTTCCTCTTCTCCGGTAATATCCGACCGGAAACTAGCCAATTTTCAGCCGGAATAATCATCATTCATTTCGGATTTGCCTGCTACATTCTTACCTCAATGTTATTTCAATGATTTTCTATACATCTCTTGTTCAAACCCTATTTTCTAACACTAAAACCCTAACTCCGATCATTCTCCGATCTAATCCAAATCCCGACGATTGCATCCATGGCCGACGAATTGGAACTCCGGTTAGAGCCATTACCTCATAGATCTGTGTTTAAACTGTTTCAAACCCTAAACCCTAGATCCTCACTCTAAAAAAATTCTAGATCTACCTTCTGAAATCCTAGAAAAATCCTAACTCTTCTTTGTTTGGTGGCTTACCGGAATCCGGTCATTTTCCGATCATCTTTGGTTTTATCTTCTATTTTCGGCCATCACAAGTTCAGCCACCTCCATTGCATTATTTTTTTTTGTGGGTGTATAACATAGCAGAGAAAGGGGGAAATTTGCAGAGATCAATTGCTTCAGCTCCCCTTGAATCTGCCCATTTCTATATTCTCCGGTGGCCCATCTGAATCCGGTGGATTGTCTTAGATTCCAGGCGTTTCTTCAAACTTCAGCCGGTGGAAATCTCAGTCTAATCATTTCAAGCGAGCTATAAGGTTATTCTCGATTTAATTTTCTTAAAATAAAAAAAAAAGGGAATTAATTTTTTTTTTCTCTTCTCTTTCTTCTTCTTAAATATTGTTTGATTATGTTAATTTGTGATGATCTGTTCCAGATGTTCATTTGATAGAGTACTGATGTGGTTTTGTTTAAAATCAATAGAAATTTTAAATGACTCGAGATAGTTTTTGTTTTGATTGTTATTTGACAGTGTAGAGCTCCATTTCTGCTTAAAATTTGTCATAATCTTGCTAAGATCTGTAGTTGCTTGACTATTTGATTATCATTTGAAAGCATAACAGTTGTGTTTTAGTAGATTTTTTTTTATAGCTTGGAGTAATTTTTATTAGAAGTAATTCAAAGCTTTCACAAGGATTTTGTTAAGAAGGTTAAAATGAGAGTGTACAGGTGCAAATTTTAATGGGAGAATACAGGAAATACATGTTAACACTCTCATTCTTGGTGAGCACATTTCTAGTATGATTGTCATGTGTGTCTTGTTGATTGGTTCAAACGAGTTTTTATCATTTAAAAAATACTGAGCATACACCTCAGATGACGATTATCATTGCTTTATTTTTCTTTTTGATTCTCTTGATGTTTATGTAGCCGTATGCCATTAATTATACTAATCCAATGTATTTCTTTAAATCACATGTTTGTTCATGTCTAAACCATGATTGCTATGTGACTCTGTTCAATTTGTTTACATATTAATTGGGTAGCTAAGAGAGTCATTTGAAGATCATGAAAATTTTAGTGAGTTTCTATTCATAGGTTACGTTGGTTAAAACAATATCTTAAAATTCTCTGTGTTGCAATAAGACTGGCAGTGATATATTTCTTCTTATGGACCATACTTTTAAGTTTGGATTTGAAGTGGAGTGTGTCAAAAGTGGTATAAATTTTAGATGTTAAGTGAAAATATTATAACCTTGGGTAATGATCACATCTCCTGATGATTATTGGTAATAGATTTACCCGTTTTGACGATTGTACTTCTAAGCCTTTTCTTTCACTGTTTATTATTATTATTATTATTATTATTTTTGCTTCATGTATGATTTGTATTTTATTTTTGTTATATGATAAGTAGTCAATAGTTCTTATATTTTGGAGCTTTCTGTATGTTTATTATGAAAGGCATACATGTAAATAGCATGGCATAGAAGCATATTATGTTTTGTATATCTTAGGTAGACAAGAGGCCAGACAAGTTAAAGTATTTATAAGGTGTTGGATGTTGCTTTTTACTCTTAGGAGACTTTTCTCAGTCTCATTAAAAGTTTTTTATTCCTTATCCTTAAAAGGCTTGCTAAGTTTTATTAGATGTCCCACTTTATCCACCTTCTAAGCTAAAAGACTAACTTCATCTATTGGATGTCTTGTATCTTATCATCGCAAGGGCGATGAAAGGGTTATCTAGAGCCTTCTTTTAGGAGACAAGCTGTGTCTCAGAAAAATCAAACCCCTTTTGGAGATAGGCTTTGTCTCATCGGCCCCACTATTTGCACAAATCTGCTTATATTTCACTCTCACAGTTTTTACATTTGAATCTGCACAAGTTGATGCCCTGTTATGTATTAAAATTTATACAAATTGAAAATACCATTTAATGTGTTTTTATAATTTGTTGGAAATTTAATACTTCTCTTTCATACTAAGCTTTGAGTTAGGGATTCGAAGATGGTAATAAATGGATTATTCAGGTGAGATTATCTCAAAGTTTATTATACTCATTCCTTATTATTTAAATGAATTGTTATAGGAAGAAGGAGATCAGATGACTACTCTATTCGATATCATCGACATGAGTACTGTCTGATCTCAAGGCGGGATTAGAAATATTATAATGTGTATTTGATATCAGATGATTACTTTGCCATCATCTGATTTCATTGGAGTCCCCGTATTGGGGTTTGTGGTTGGTTTTGAAGTGTTTGATATTGTTTTTACTTTATTAGGCTATCCAGCGGCTGGTCTGGACTAATTAATGTTATTTATCATTTTATTATTGTTATTAAATTGTATATTCTTTTTTTTGCTTAGCACTTGATTTATTTTTAGAATAAAATTTGCGATTATCTAGTAGCATTTTCTTCTCTTTTTTTTTTTTTTGATAGACTAACACAGTCTTATAGATTTCTGTTAAAATTCTTTAGATATTAGAATTCTCTCTCGTTGCAAGGGCGATGAAGGCGCTAGCCTAAGCCCATCCTTAGGGGACTCGCTTAGTCCAAGTAGCACTCCTCTCATTTACTTAAAGACTTGTCCAAGTCTTTATGATATGTATCCCCTAGAAATTAGAAATCCATTCATTGCAAAGGCAATGAAAGAGTTCTCTAGAGTCCTCTCAGGGAGATAGGCTATGTCTCAGACAGAGAAAGTTGTATCCTTTAGAGACAAGCTTTGTCTCGTTAGGGAGTCCATCCTTAGGAGACATGCCGTGTCTCGTCAGCACCTCTCTTGGAGCTTATCTTTTTGTTTAGGAGTCTCACACAATCTCATTTTTCTTTCTAAACCTCATCTTTGTGCGTCTCTTGGTTTTTGGAAGAACACCTTGCTCGGCTTGGCATCATACCCCTTACCCTATGGGTATTGGGTTGCACATTTGTTGCACCCTAGGGCTAGGTAGCTGTCCGGCCCGGCTGGGTGTTTTACTTAAACCAAATATGCACAAGGTCTCTTTTTCCTTGTTCGCATTTTTTCTCTATCCTACCTATATGTCTAAGAGACTTGCCCAGTCTCATTCTATTAGCATCCTCCTCTTTGTGCATCATTTGGTTTTGGGAGAACATCCTACTCGGCTTGGCATCATACCCCTTACCCTTATGGGTATTGGGTTGCACATTTGTTGCACCCTAGGGCTAGGTAGCTGTCCGGCCCGGCTGGATGTTTTACCTTTGCCAAATATGCACAAGGTCTTTCCTTATTACTTGTTGAGCTTTATCTTAGTTTGATAGTCCACTAGTACAGGAATCCGTCCTTAGTCTAAAGAGTCAATCCTCTTGTTCAGGAATCAAATTCTATCATCATGGGGGTTAGGATTCTATTCTACCTCTCATCGTATCATGTTTTTATCCACTCTTGCAAGGTATAGGATGCTGTCCAACCCTTGCAGAGCTGTGTTTCTGTTCTTTTTTCCCCGCAAAGTATAGGATGCCGTCCAACCTTTGCGGGATATCAGGAGTCTGTCCTCCCCTTATGATGATAGGATTTGTCCCCCTTGAGTCAAAAATACTTAAAAACAACAAAAACATCCGAAAAACCAAAAATCTAAAAAAAAATCTTGAGTCATTAGGAGTAGTTAGGAAATTTGTTCCGAACTACGTTGGCTTGATCCCTTTCAACAGGGTACGTAGTGCAGCTTGGGATCCACATCCCAAGTCCAGCCAAACCTTTAAAAATAAGCATTTTAAATCTTTCAAAATTACAAAAATCTTTCAAAATATTGTTTTTTCGAAAGGATCTTCCTCTAGAGTTAGGAGGTTGTCCTAGTTAGAGAGTTTTTGAGTCGGGAGTTGCTCCCTCGTTCGTTGTTTTTTTGTTGTGTGTTTTATTTGTTTGTGTTAGAGTTAGGAGTGAGTCCTAGCTAAGAGTTTTACGCCTCCGTCCGGTCAGTTGGCGATCCACATCGCCAATTGATGACTAGGTCTAAGATGCGATAGATCCTACTGTTTTCCTTAGGATATACAGCCTAGCTACACATAGATTATAGGAACCACCTGCATTAGGCTAACCAACCTGCATTTAGTTATGGCATATAGGGTGTCCTAAAATCTACAATCCATTGGAATTTAAATAATCACACAAGAAGCTTTAAGAACTAGTCTGGTCTTTTAGATCGAGTCTAGGATAGAGGTCTAGATGTCTTAGGCATCATAGCTTAGAATAGGTGCGAAGAACTACGTTGCCTTGATTCTCGTGGAGGCGGGGATACGTAGGCTTCTTTGGATGAACATCAGATCATCTAAAGACTCGGGCCTAGGTATAGATTAGAGTTTTAGGGTTGTATGGTATCGAGTCATTTTCTATGTTTTGCAGTGTTTTCTTACTTTATTGCGCAGACCTTATACTTTTTTGGTGTGTCATGCATGTGTTTGTTCATCAGAACTTAGACACCCATTAGGCATGTCACTTATAACCTAGCTATGCTTAGGTGACACATGTTTCTTTTATTTTATCTTGTGTGCCTTTGATTTCATCTCCGAGACATGCATGATTAGATAGACGTCTTCTCGGAGATATTCATTCCCATTTCATATGATTTTCGCCCAAAGCTCTTCAAAATTATTAAGTAAATGGCATAAGAGACCAGGTGTTTGCACTTGGGCGGATGAGGTGCTTTTCAGACCTTCCGAATTCGTAACCAGGCACGAACCCTATTTTATATCTCTGGTTATCCGTTGCAACAGAGCATAGTATGGGATCCTTGGCCCACTTTCCTTGGATGGCGACTCTTCTTTGTTTAAGGTACGCCTCGAATCTGGGCTAGTCCCCGAATCGAGAGGTATCTCACCTTTGTATCGCCACTCATGCTGTGAGAGGCACTTTCTTTCGAGAGTTCCTTGGTAGAGCTCTCCATTCACGTGGATGATCCTGAGACTGTAGCGTGGGACGAGTTCCCCGCCTCTCTCTCGGATCGGGGTCCACAGTTACCAGACAGAAATTTGAAAAGCTGGCATGGGCTTCGCGAATTTGGTTCAGTGGGCATATTCCTCGGCACGCTCTTGTCTCTTGGAAAGCCCTCAATAATGGCCTAAGCACAACTGACAACCTCCCATTTCTTGACCCTTCTATCAACAGAAGCTGTATCCTATGCAACTCAGGCCAAGAATCTGTTAACCATCTCTTTTTCCAATGTAGTTATTCGAAATGGGTTTGGAAATCAATTCTTTGGAAACTACAGCTATGGCGCAACCCTGAACCTGATCTTATTCAAGAAGAACTATGGATTGCTAACCACTTTAAAGGTGCCAGGCAATCTTCCACATTGGCGTTCATTGCTTTTGAAGCCTCAATTTACACCATTTGGATGGAGCGAAACCAGCGAAACCACAGAATCTTCCGCAAAACCTTTCTTCCCAACTCTGTCCTGCTGTCTGAAACTCTATCCCTGATACGAACAAAAATGTTAGGCCTAAACCTTACTGATGTGGACACCATAAGTAACAGGTCCATCGCTGCCAACTTTGGTTGTCCTCTATTTCCCAAAATTCGTTCTCCTCAGGTTTGCTGTTGGCATAAACCGAATCAAGGGACTTTCAAAATTAACTCGGAAGTTTCTCTAGACGCGGATGGGGGAGGTATGGGAGGTGCTATACGGGATAATAATGGTTTCCTCCTATCTATGTTTTCCGTTAATGTAGAGCAGGAGGAGATTCTTGCACTGGAAATCAGGGTTGTGCTTGAAGGTCTTAGGCTGGCCTCATCTTGGGGTTTGACTAAGATTTGGATTGAAGTTGATTCTAAAACAGCAGCTGATATTATCATGGGCACCTCTAAAACTCCCTGGAAATGCTTTACTCATATTCAGGTCATCCATCACTTGCTTTCCCGTTTAGTCCAATGGAAGGTTTCCCACATTTGGCGCGAAGGAAATAGTGTAGCAGACTACCTTTCTAAACGGAACTGCCCTTGCAAAGGTTATGGCCTCCCCCCTTTCCTGGCCCCCCCAGCTCTCCTTCTGCTATTGGACTCCGATAGGAGAGGGAGTGAGTACTCTAGATTGTAATTTTCATGTTTCGTCTTTCTGTCCTTTGGGTTTTCTGTTGTTGGGAGCTTGTTCCCGTTTTGTTGGCTTTTCAGCCCCCCTAGTTGTATCTCTTTTTATTTTCTAATGCCTGGTTGGGGTCCTGCCTAACCCCTGCTTACTCATCAAAAAAAAAAAAAAACTGGTCGCCTGGTTGCAAACCCTCAAAGGAAACACCTCCTTCAGGGACATCAAGCTCAACTGATTTTGTGTTGCAAACCAGTTCTCCGGATGTCCAATCTTCATATTCGACCAGCACCTCGATGGAGTCTAGCTCCTCTTCCAAAATGGAAAAGAAGAGCAGAAAGAGTAGGAAAAAGGCTAAAAACCTCTTCAATAAGCAAATTGTTGAAGATGAAGTCCTCAGTTATGAGGACATGGTAAAGAGGATAATGCAGTCTAAAACATTTGAAATCCTCTCTGAAACTTCCCCTTCTTTGGCAGCAAAAGAAGATCTGGTTCTTCTTCCAGCTCTTGAATCTGAAACCACCATTTCTGAACCACTGATTTCAAATACCACCTTGGATTCCAAAATTCTGGTTTTGCCAGCCCTTTTGGAAGAAGGCCCACTGCCATCTACTACTTTCCCTGCTCCTACTTCTCTTGATAAGATAGCCCAAATTGAATTAGTCAACATCAGTTCCCCCTTGACTGCAGGGAAAGAGACCCTTGAGAATGCACTTAGTGCTAACAGTACAAATGCTAGAGGGTCAAATGGCCTTCATGATGATCCTCATCTCTGTCCTATAGCAGGCCTCCATGTTGGTCCCAGTCTCTGTCCTACAGCAGGCCACCTGCAAATTTCAGAGTCTACAGCAACCCACCTGCAAAGTTCTGTCCTTGCTGGCTGTGAAAAGGACTATTCCTATCCAAATCCTCTTGTCCCTCCTTATCATCCCCCAGCTAGCTATTTTTCTAGGTCTGCATCTGTAGGCCTAATCAACAATAATGTCATATCTCCCTCTGACCTTCAAGAAAATGAGAGCTTGTCTTCTCCACCCTCTACTGGTACTATTAAAGACCCTAAAAAGGCTAGTGAGAAGCTAGAGCTGCTGTCAAAGGACAGAAATGACAATTTGCTCCTTGACAGCACCTTTGGAGCCTCGGTTTCTACAATTCCTTTGGAAGCTGACGGTCTCTTGAATTCCTCTAGGCATCTTCAAGCTGCAAAGCTATCAACAAAAGCTGGAGATGGCAGATCAGAGCAGCACCTTCCCTTTGATCTCTTCAACACTTCTCCAAACCCAAATGCTTCCCACCCCATAGCTAGCAGCACCTACCCTTTGATCTCTTCCAACTTCGATCAGAGCAGGGATCTTCCAATCTCTGTTCCGAATCCAAGGAACTCCATTCTTGCTCCCGGAAACAGTAAGAATCTGTCGCTAAAGCCACCCAGCTCTACCCCAAATCAATGGAAAATTTTGTTCTCAAACCATGACCAAGGTATTGTGCCTACAAAGTTAGACCTCATCACCCCTGTTGCTGAAGAACAAGAAAATTTGAAGCTTCATTTCAATGATGATGAGACCCTGGAATCTGAAGCTAAATGGGCGAATTGTCTGGTTGGGTATTTTATTGGCAGAAGACCCTTCTTCATCTCCCTTCGTGAATCTCTCTTGCGAAGATGGCAGATCTCCGGAAATCTGCAAATGTACTACCTTGATCATGGTTTTATCATATTCAAATTCTCTTCTGCAGCCGATTGCACCCGAATTCTTGAAGAAGCTGGGCAACATTATGGAGGCAGACCCTTGATCCTTCAAAGGTGGGATCCGGATTCCTCTTTGCAAAAGAAGCAATTACCTGACATTCCCGTTTGGGTAAGGCTCCCGGGGCTTCACCTAAAGTTTTGGTCCCAGCATTGTCTAAGTAGAATCGTTAGTTTGATAGGTAAACCTCTGTACATGGATACCCAAACAGCAGAAGCTACTCGGCTTAATTATGCCAGAATGTGCATTCAAATCAGTGCTAAACAAGTCCTCCCATCCTCCATCACACTCAAAACCTCCTCCAAAGAGATTATCCAACCCATAATTTACGATTGGAGGCCGAAGGCTTGCACAAATTGTTGGGATTTTAGTCATTGCTTGGAAGATTGCCCTGCTTCCATTCCATCCCATTCTAGGAAGGAATGGAGACCTGTTTCCAGAGTTGCTGAGGGTGTTCGTAGCAGTCCCATAAATCCAGATCTTCCTAAATCTGATCGTATGATTGGGTCTAAAGTTCTCAAAGAAAATATTCTTTCAGTTCGAAATGATGAGTTTGCCCAAGCTAACAGTTTTGCTTCCTTAGCCAATTCGGAAGAGGTTTTCGATGGGAAGGATTTATTGGCATGTCTCTCAAAAGAAGACCCAGGTAAGGGCATTGTCTCCTCTCCCTCCACATCTGAGGGAGGATCTTGGCAAACCATTTCAAAGAAGAAAGGAAAAGCTTTCCCATTCCCCCCTTCTCTGCCGGGCCAAAGAACCCCCTTCAAAGGGCTCATCCCCGGATCTTACAAGTCCCAAGTGGGGTCTGGATCTCTTCTCTTGGGTGATTTTGGGTTCTTGTCCCCATCTGGTTGCTGTTTTGCTTTGATATTTTGTTTCCCTTACTTGTTGCTTGCTATTGCTTTTTTGTGGGGTTTTCTATTTTTTTGCTGATTCTTTTGTTGTTCTCGTGTTGTTGGTTTTTTGGCCGTTGTTCTTGATTTGTTTTTGTTCGTGCTGCTATGCTCTTGGCTTGTTTTTGTTTCCCGGTCGCTTGTGGCTTGGGTTTGCTCTTGCTCAATCTTTGTAATCTCCTTTTTATCAATATATCTGGTCGGGGTCTGCCTAACCCCAGCTTACCCATAAAATAAAATAAAAATCTAAGATTCAATACTGTCTCATCCTCATCTTAAAACCTGCATATAAAAGCTCCTTCACACCATCTCTAAGGTTTACTAAATCTACAAGATTGATGTTTTATAATGTTTATAAAATAAGAAACTTTCTATGTTTTCAATTTCTATCCTCCATCAACTAAATCTACGATTCAATACCATCTCATCCTCATCTCAAAACTTGGCTAAAAGCTCCTTGACACCATCTCTAGGATTTTTTTTGTCTAAAAGATGTAGGTTTTATAAAGCATCTAAAAATAGAAACTTTCTATTTTTTATATCTCCATCCTTTTTCAACTAAATCTAAGATTCAATACCATCTCATCCTAGTCTCAAAACTTGGCTAAAAGTTCGTTGACATCATCTCTAGGGTATCTCATGTCTAAAGGATTGTTATTTTATAAAGTTTCTAAAATAAGAAACTTTCTATTTTTTCAATCTCCATCCTTCGTCAACTAAATCTAAAATTCAAAACCAACTCATCATCTTCCCAAAACTTGCTTAAGAGCTCCATGACACCATCTCTAGGGTCCCCTATGTCAAAAAAATGGATGTTTTATAAACTTTCTAAAATAAGAAACTTTCTATTTTTTCAATCTCCATCCTTCATCAACTAAACCTAAGATTCAAAACCATCTCATCGTCATCCCAAAACTTGGCTAAGAGCTATTTGACACCATCTTTAGGGTCTTCTGTGTCTAAAAGATGGATGTTTTTACAATCTCCATCCTTCATCAACTAAATATAAGATTCAATACCATTGCATCCTCATCTCAAAACTTAGCTAAAAGCTCATTGACAATATCACTAGGTTTTTATATGTCTTAAAGATAGATATTTTATAAAAATTTTAAAATAAGAAACTTTCTCTTTTTTCAATCTCCATCCTAAATCAACTAAATCTAAGATGCAATATCATCTCATTAGCAGCTTAAAACTTGGCTAAAAGCTCCCTTATACCTTCTCTAGGGTTTAATAAGTCTAAAATAATGATATTTTATAAAATTTCTAAAATAAGAAATTTTCTATTTTTTAAATCTCTATCCTTCATCAACTAAATCTAAGATTTAATACCATCACATCCTCATCTCAAAACTTAACTAAAAGCTCCTTAACAGCATCTCTAAGGTTTCCTATGTCTAAAGGATGGATGTTTTATAAAGTTTGTAAAATAACAAAATTTCTATTTTTTCAATCTCTATCCTTTATCAACTAAATTTAAGATTAAATACCATCTCATCCGCATTTCAAAACCTGGCTAATAACAACTTTACACCATATCTAGGGTTTATAAAGTCTAAAAACTTGATGTTTTATAAAGTTTCTAAAATAACAAACTTTCTACTTTTTCAATCTCTATCATTCATCAACTAAATCTAAGATTCAATACCCTCTCATTCCCATCCCAAAACATGGCTAAAAGCTCCTTGACACCATCTCTAAGGTTTATTATGTCTGAAAGATGTATATTTTATAAAGTTTCTAAAATAAGAAAGTTTCTATTTATTCAATCTCCACCTTCCTCAACTGAATATAAGATTCATTACCTTCTCAGCATCACTCCAAAAGTTGACTAAAAGCTCATTGACACCATCTCTAGGGTCTCCATCCTTTATAAACTAAATCTAAGATTAAATATCATCTCGTCTTAATCCCAAAACATGGTAGGTTCTCTTATGTTTAAAAGATGGATGTTTTATAAAGTTTCTAAATAAGAAACTTTCTTTTTTTTCAATCTTCATCCTTTATCAACTAAATCTAAGATTCAACACCATCTCATCTTTTTTCTCAAAATTTTGCTAAAAGCTCCTTGGCACATTCTCTAGGGTTTCCTATGTCTAAAAGGTTAATATTTTATAAAGTTTATAAACTAAGAAACTTTATATTTTTTCAATCTCCATCCTTCATCAACTAAATCTAAGATTCAATTTCATCTCATCCTTATCCCAAAATTTGGCTAAAAGCTCCTAGACACTATCTATAGGGTTTCTTATGTCTAAAAGATTGATGTCTTATAAAGTTTCTAAAATAAGAAACTTTCTATTCTTTTCCATCACTATCCTTAATCAACTAAATCTAGGATTCAATATCAACTCATCGTCATCTCAAAACTTGTCTAAAAGATCATCGACATCATCTCTAGGGATTTTTATATCTAAATATGGATGTTTTATAAAGTGTTTAAAATAAGAAACTTTCTCTTTTTTCAATCTACATCCTTCATCATCTAAATCTAGGATTTATTACGCTCTCAATCTCATCTCAAAACTTGGGTAAAAGCGCCTTGACATCATCTCTATGGTTTCTTAAGTCTGAAAGATGGGAGTCGTATCAAGAATCAATTTGAAAGTTTTGGATGTTTTAGCCAAGTTTTGAGATGAGGATGATATGGAGCTTTTTCTATGTCTAAAAGATGGATGTTTTATAAAGTTTCTAAAATAAGGAACTTTCTATTTTTTCAATCTCCATCCTTTATCAACTAAATCTAAGATTCAATATCATCTCATCCTCATCTCAAAATTTGGCTGAAAGCTCCTTGACACCATCTTAAGGGTTTCCTATGTCTAAAAGATTATTGTTTTATAAAGTTTCTCAACCAGGAAACTTTCTATTTTTTCAATCTCCATCCTTTATCTACTAAATCTAAATTCAATATCAACTTATCCTCTTCCCAAAACATGGCTAAACGCACCATGACACATTATCTAGGGTCTCTTATGTCTAAAAGATGGATGTTTTATATCGTTTCTAAAATCTAAAATAAGAAACTTTCTATTTTTCAATTTTCATCATTTATCAACAAATTCTAAGATTCAATATCATCTCATACTAATCTCAAAACATGGCTAAAACATCCTTGATACCATCACTAGGGTTCCCTATGTCTTATAGATTGATGTTTTATAAAGTTTCTAAATTAAGAAACTTTTTATTTTTTAAATCTCCAAGTTTAATCAACTAAATCTAAGATACAATACCCTCATCATTTCAAAACTTTGCTAAAAGCTCATTCACACCATCTCTAGAGTTTACTAAGTCTAAAAGATTGATGTTTTATAAATATTCTAAAATCAGAAACTTTCTATTTTCTCAATTTCTATCCTTAATCAACTATATCTAAGATTCAATACCATCTAATCCTCATCTCAAAACATGGCTAAAAGCTCGTTGACATCATCTCTAGGGTTTTCTATGTTTAAAAGATGGATGTTTTATATAGTTTCTAAATTCAGAAACTTTCTTTTTTTACAATCCCCATCCTTCATCACCTAAATCTATGATTTAATACCACCGCATCCTCATCTCAAAACTTAGCTAAAAGCTCCTTCACACTATCTCTACAGTTTTTATTACCGAAAAGATAGATATTTTAAAAAAATTATACAAGAAGAAACTTTCTATTTTTTCAGTCTCCATCCTTCATACACTAAATCTAAGATTCAATACCATCTCATCATCATCTTAAAACTTGGCAAAAAGCTCCTTCACACCATCTCTTGGGTTTACTAACACTAAAAGATTGATAATTTATAAAGTTTTTAAAATAAGAAACTTTCTATTATTTCAACCTCCATCTTTCATCAACTAAATCTAAGATTAAATACCATCTCATCCTCATCTCAAAACTTTGCTAAAAGCTCCTTGATACCATCTCTTTGGTTTCATACGTCTAAAGGATGGATGTTTTACAAAGTTTGAAAAATAAGAAACTTTCTATTTTTTCAATCTCCATCATTCATCAACTAAATCTAAGATTCAAAAATATCTCATCCTCAATTCAGAACTTGGCTAATAGCAACTTTATACCATATCTAAGATTTACTAAGTCTAAAAAATTAATATTTTATAAAGTTTCTAAAATAACAAAGTTTCTATTTTTTCAATATCTATGCTTCATCAATTAATTCTAAGATTCAATACCCTCTGATTCTCAACCCTAAACTTGGTTAAAAGCTCCATGTCACCATCTCTAGGGTTTCCTATGTCTAAAAGATGGATGTTTTAAAAAGTTTCTAAAATAAGAAACTTTCTATTTTTTCAATCTCCATCTTTTATCAACTAAATCTAAGATTCAATACGTTCTCATCCTTATCTCAAAACTTGGCTAAAAGCTCTTTAACACCATCTCGAGGTTTTCCTATGTCTAAAAGATGGATGTCTTGTGAAGATTTTAACATAAGAAACTTTAATTTTTTTCAATTTTCATCCTCAATCAACTAAATCTAAGTTTAAATATCATCTCATCTTCATCTCAAAACTTGGCTAAAATCTCGTTCACACCATCTCTAAGGTTTTCGTTGTTAAAATATGTATGTTTTATAAAGTTTCTAAAACAAGAAAGTTTCGACTTTTCAATTTCATCCCTTAATCAACTAAATCCAATATTCAATACCATCTAATCCTCATCTCAAAACTTTGCTAAAAGCTCCTTGACACCATCTATTGGGTTTTCTATGTCTAAAAGATTGATGTCTTATAAATTTTTATAATAAGAAATTTTTTATTTTTTCAATCTCCATCCTTGGTCAACTAAATATAAGCTTCAATACCATTAAATCCTCATTTCAAAACATGGTTAAAAGCTCATTGACACCATCTATAGGGTTTCGTACGTCTAAAAGATGGATGTTTTATAAAGTTTCTAAATTAAGAAACTCAATCAACTAATTCTAAGATTCAATACCATTGCAACCTCATCACCAAACTTGGCTAAAAGCTCCTTCACACCATCTCTACAGTTTCTTATATCTAAAAGATGGATGTTTTATAAAGTTTCTAAAATAAGAAACTTTCTACTTTTCCAATCTCCATCCTTCTTCAACTAAATCTAAGATTCAATACCATCTCATCGTCATCTCAAAACTTGGCTAAAAGCTCATTGACACTATCTCTAGGATCTCCTATGTCCAAAAGATTGATGTTTTACAAAGTTTCTAAAATAATAAACTTTCTATTTTTTCAATCCGCATTCTTTTTCAACTAAATCTAAGATTCAATACCAACAAATCCTCGTCTCAAAACTTGGCTAAAAGCTCCTTGACACCATATGTAGGGTTCTCTAACTCTAAAAGATTAATGTTTTATAAAGTTTCTAAAATAATAAACTTTCTATTTTTTCAATCTCCAGCCTTCATATTCTAAATCTATGATTCAATACCATGTCATCTTCATCCTAAAACATGGCAAAAAGCTCATTCACACCATCTATAGGGTTTCTTATGTCTAAAAGGTGGATGTTTTGTAAAGTTTCTAAAATTCGAAGCTTTTTGTTTTTTCAATTTCTATCCGTGATCAACAAAATCTAAGATTTAATACCATTTAATCCTCATCTTAAAACTTGGCTAAAAGCTCATTTACAACATCTCTAGGGTTTCTTATGTTTAAAAGATAGATGTTTTGTAAAGTTTCTAAAATATGAAACTTTCTATTTTTTGAATATCAATCCTTCACCAACTAAATCTAAGATTAAATACCATCCCATCCTCGTCTCAAAACTTGGCTAAAATCTCCTTCAAAACATCTCTAGGGTTTCCTATGTCTAAAAGATGGATGTTTTACAAAGTTTCTTAAATGAAAAACTTTCTATTTTTTCAATCTCCATCCTTTATCAAATAAATCTAATTTTCAATACCATATAATCCTCATCTAGAAACTTGGCTAAAAGCTCATTGACACCATCAATGGGGTTTCATAGGTTTAATAGATGGATGTTTTACAAAGCTTTTAATATCAGAAATTTTTTATTTCTTCAATCTTCATCCTTTATCAACTAAATCTAAGATTCAATACCATCTCATCTTCATCTCAAAACTTAGCTAAAAGTTCATTGACACCATCTCTAGGGTTTCCTATGTTTAAAAGATGTTTGTTTTATAAAGTTTTTAAAATAAGAAACATTTAATTTTTTCAACCTCTATCCTTTATTAATTAAATCTAAGATTCAATACCATCTCATCCTTATCCCAAAATTTAGCTAAAAGCTCATTTACATCATCTCTAGGGTTTCCTACGTCTAAAAGACGGAAGTTTTTTAAAATTTCTCAAATAAGAAACATTTTATTTTTTCAATCATCATCCTTGATTAACTAAATCTAAGATTCAATTCCATCTAAACTTCTTCTCAAAACTTGGCTGAAAGCTCATTTACACAATCTCTAGGGTTTCTTATGTCTAAAAGATTGATGTTTTATAAAGTTTTTAAAATAAGAAACTTTCTATTTTTTCAATCTCCATCCTTCATTAACTAGATCTAAGATTCAATACCCTCTCCTCCTCATCTTAAAACTTGGCTAAAAGCTCATTGACACCATCTCTAGGGTTTCCTATGTGTAAAAGTTGGATGGTTTATAAGTTTTCGAAAATAAGAAACTTTCTATTTTTTCAGTATTCATCCTTCATCAACTAAATCTAAGATTCAATACCCTCTCATTCTCATCCCAAAACTTGGCCAAAAGCTCGTTGACGTCATCTCTAGGGTTTCCTATATGTAAAAGATGGATGTTTTCTAAAGTTTCTAAAATAAGAAACTTTCAACTTTTTCAATGTCCATCCTTAATAAACTAAATCTAAGATTTTATACCATCTCATCATCTTCCCAAAACTTGGCTAAAACGTCATTGACACCATCTCTAGGGTCTCCTATATCTAAAAGATGAATGTTTTATAAAGTTTCTAATATATGAAACTTTCTATTTTTTCAATCTCCATACTTCGTCAACTAAATCTAAGATTCAATATCATCTTATCTTCATCCCAAAACATGGCTAAAATCTCCTTCACACCATCTCCAGGGTCGTATGTTTAAAAGAAAGATGTTTTATAAAGTTTAAAAAATAAGCAACTTACAATTTTTTCAATCTCCACCCTTTATCAACTAAATCTAAAATTCAATACCATCTCATCTTCATCTCAAAACTTAGCTAAAAGCTCCTTGACACCAGCTCTAGGGTTTCATACGTTTAAAAGATGGTTGTTTTATAAAGTTTCTAAAATAAGAAACATTTAATTTTTTCAACCTCTATCCTTTATCAATTAAATCTAAGATTCAATATCATCTAATCATCATCCCAAAAGTTAGCTAAAAGCTCATCGACATCATCTCTAGGGTTTCCTACGTTTAAAAGACGGAAGTTTTTTAAAATTTCTCAAATAAGAAACTTTCTATTTTTCCAATCATCATCCTTGATTAATTAGATCTAAGATTCAATACCATCTAAACCTCTCTCAAAACTTGGCTAAAAGCTCATTTACACCATCTCTAGGGTTTCATATGTCTAAAAGATTGATGTTTTATAAAGTTTCTACAATAAGAAACTTTCTATTTTTTCAATCTCCATCCTTCATTAACTAGATCTAAGATTCAATACCATCTCCTCCTCATCTTAAAACTTGGCTAGAAGCTCCTTGACACAATCTCTAGGGTTTCCTATGTGTAAAAGCTAGATGTTTTATAAGTTTTCTAAAATAAGAAACTTTCTATTTTTTTTTCAATATTCATCCTTCATCAACTAAATCTAAGATTCAATACCCTCTCATTCTCATCCCAAAACTTGGCCAAAAGCTCGTTGACGTCATCTCTAGGGTTTCCTATATCTAAAAGATTGATGTTTTCTAAAGTTTCTAAAATAAGAAACTTTCTACTTTTTCAATCTCCATCCTTAATAAACTAAATCTAAGATTTTATACCATCTCATCATCATCCCAAAACATGGCTAAAAGGTCATTGACATCATCTCTAGGGTCTCCTATGTCTAAAAGATGAATGTTTTATAAAGTTTCTAATCTTTGAAACTTTTGATTTATTCAATCTCCATACTTCGTCAACTAAATCTAAGATTCAATATCATCTTATCTTCATCCCAAAACATGGCTAAAATCTCCTTCACACCAACTCTAGGGTCGTATGTTTAAGAGATGGATGTTTTATAAAGTTTAAAAATTAAGCAACTTACAATTTTTTCAATCTCCACCTTTTATCAACTAAATCTAAGATTCAATACTATCTCATCATCATCTCAAAACTTGGTTAAAAGCTCCTTAACACCATCTCTAAGGTTTTCCTATGTCTAAAAGTTGGATGTCTTATATAGTTTCTAAAATAAGAAACTTTCTTTTTTTTCAATTTCCATCATTCATCAACTAAATCTAAGATTCAATATCATCTTATCCTCACCTCAAAACCTTGCTAAAAGCTCCTTCACACCATCTCTACCGTTTCCTTTGTCTAAAAGATGGATGTTTTATAAAGTTTCGGATCATCTTCTCAAAACTTGGCTAAGAGCTTCTCCTTGACACCATCTCTAGGGTCTCTTATGCTTAAAAGATTGATGTTTTATTAAGTTTCTAAAATAAGAAACTTTCTATTTTTTCAATCTCCATCATTTATCAACTGAATGTAAGGTGCAATATCTTCTCATCCTCCTCAAAACTTAGCTAAATGGTCCTTCACACCATCTCTAGGGTCTCTTATGTCTAAAAGATTAATGTTTTCTAAATTTTCTACTATACGAAACTTTCAATTCTTTTCAATCTCCATTCTTCGTCAACTAATTCTAAGATTTAATATCATCTTATCCTCATCTCAAAACTTGGCTAAAAGGTCCTTGACACCATCTCTAGGGTCACGTATGTCTAAAGGATGGATATTTTCTAAAGTTTCAAAAATAAGCAACTTACAATTTTTTTCAATCTCTACCCTTTTATCAACTAAATCTAAGTTTCAGTACCATCTCATCCCCAAGTCAAAACTTTGATAGAAGCTCCTTGACACCACCATCTCTACGTTTTCCTATGTCTAAAAGATGGATGTCTTATAAAGTTTCTAAAATAAGAAACTTTCTATTTTTTCAATTTCCATCCTTCATCACCTAAATGTAAGATTCAATATCATCTCATCCTCATCCCAAAACTTGACTAAAAGCTCCTTCACACCATCTCTAGGGTTTTCTCATTCTAAAAGATGAATGTTTTGTAAAGTTTCTCATCATCATCTCAAAACTTGGCTAAAAGCTCGTTGACACCATCTCTAGGGTCTCTTATATCTAAAGGATGGATGTTTTATAAAGTTTATAAAATAAGAAACTTTCTATTTTTTCATTCTCCATTCCTGGATCAACTAAATCTCAGATTCAATACCATCTACTCCTAATCTCAAAACTTGGCTAAAAGCTAATTGACACCATCTATGGGGTTTCTTATGTCAAAAAGATTGATGTCTTATAAATTTTCTATAATCAGAAATTTTCTATTTTTTCAATCTCCATCAAATCCTCATTTCAAAACACGGCTAAAACCTCCTTGACACCATCTATAAGGTTTTATATGTCTAAAAGATAGATGTTTTCTAAAGTTTCTAAAATAAAAAACTTAATCAACTAATTGCAAGATTCAATACCATCGCAACCTCATCACCAAACTTGGCTAAAAGCTCCTTCACACCATCTCTAGGGTTTCTTACGTCTAAAAGATGGATGTTTTATAAAGTTTCTAAAATAAGAAACTTTCTATTTTTTCAATCTCCATCTTTCTTCAACTAAATCTAAGATTCAATACCATCTCATCCTCATCTTAAAACTTAGCTAAAAGCTCATTGATACTATCTCTAGGATCTCCTATGTCCAAAAGATGGATGTTTTACAAAGTTTCTAAAATAATAAACTTTCTATTTTTTCAATCTCCATCTTTTATCATCTAAATCTAATATTCAATACCAACTAATCCCCATCTCAAGACTTGGCTAAAAGCTCCTTGACACCATCTGTGTAGGGTTTCCTAAGTCTAAAAGATTAATGTTTTATAAAGTATTTAAAATAATAAACTTTCTATTTTTTCAATCTCCATCATTCATACTCTAAATCTATGATTAAATGCCATGTCATCCTCATCTCTAAACTTGGCTAAAATCTCCTTCACACTATCTATAGGGTTGCTTATGTCTAAAAGGTGGATGTTTTATACAGTTTCTAAAATCCAAAACTTTCTATTTTTTCAATTTCTATCCATGACCAACTAAATCTACGATTCAATATCATAAAAAATCCTCATATCAAAACTTGGCTAAAAGCTCATTTACACCATCTCTAGGGTTTCCTATTTCTAAAAGATGGATGTTTTACAAAGTTTCTAAAATAAAAACCTTTCTATTTTTTCAATCTCCATCATTTATCAACTAAATCTAATATTTAATACCATATAATCCTCATCTAGGAACTTGAATAAAATCTCCTTGACATCATCAATGGGGTTTCATATGTTTAATAGTTGAATATTTTATAAAGTTTGTAAAATCAGAAAATTTCAATTTCTCCAATCTCTATCATTTATCAACTAAATCTAATATTCAATACCATCTCATCCTCATCTCAAAACTTGGCTAAAATCTCCTTGACACCATTTCTAGGGTTTCTTATATTTAAAAGATGGTTGTTTTATAAAGTTTCTAAAAGAAGAAAACTTTTAATTATTTCAATCTCTATCCCTTAACAATTAAATCTAAGATTGAATAGCATCTCATCCTCATCCCAAAACTTAGCTAAAAGCACATTGACACCATCTCTAGTGTTTCCTACGTCTAAAGATGGATACTTTTAAAAGTTTCTGAAATAAGAAACTTTCAAGTTTTCCAATCACCATCCTTGATTAACTAAATCTAAGATTCAATACCATCTAAACCTGTTCTCAAAACCTGGCTAAAAGCTCCTTTACACCAACTCTAGGGTTTCTTATATCTAAAAGATTGATGTTTTATGAAGTTACTGAAATAAGAAACTTTCTGTTTTTTCATTCTCCATCTTTCATCAACTAAATCTAAGATTCAATACAATCTCCTCCTCATTTTAAAACTTGGCTAAAAGCTCCTTTACACCATCTCTAGGATTTCCTTTGTGTAAAAGATGGATGTTTTATAAGGTTTCTAAAATAAGAAACCTTCTATTTTTTCAATATTCGTCTTTCATCAAATAAATCTAACATTGACTACCCTCTCACTCTCATCCCAAAACTTGGTGAAAAGCTCGTTGACGTCATCTCTAGGGTTTTCAAGTCAATAGAGTTTGTACTCCTCTCCTTGTTTTTAGAGATGTCAATGGCACTAAACATAGGATAAAATGTATTTGAAATTGTATTTAAAAATGTAGGATTAAATCCCAAAGTCCATGGCCCAAAAGTCCCAAAAGTTTTTAAAGTAAAATAAGAATTTCATACAATGCCGGTCGACCAAACGACTGCGAGATGGAACCTGGAATTCCAGGCATCTCGAAACTTATCGGCCCGGTCGACCGAGGTTGTCCTGGCCGACTGCGGATGTGTTACTGTTTCAAATAGAAACAATCCAGCATGGTTGGGGCAGACCACCGCGTAAAGGTTTTGAGCTGAATTTTTTGAGCGAACAGGTAGTCCTCGTCGGACGACCGCCACTGGGTCAATCGACCGCGACGATAGAGAATTTGAAAATAAAAAAAGGTGCCCGATAAGGGCGAGCGACCGTTGTGGCCCGGTCAACCGCCAAGGCCTGGCAAAAGAGCCATTGGGGCTTTTTCTCATTGACTTTTTCAACTCCGTTTTTTTCAGTTTTACCCCCAAACGGTTATATTTTCAAATGGGCTATATTTACACTATCTAAACCTTTCTAAACCATCTTTGAACATTATTTTGAACATTCTAAAGAACAAACCAAAGTATTCTTAGTGCCTCTCTCATCTCTAACCAAGGAAGTAGATTAGGCTTAAATTTGTACATCTACATCCATCCTTTGTAACCATTGTAAAGGGATTTTTAGTTTTCTTTCTTTGAAGAACATTGGTTTTTTGGCGAGTGCGAAGAGATGCATAGCCATCTCAAGAGCGAGTGTTGGAGACACAGAGTTTTCTCCGGTTCGTGCTGAGTCTTGCGAGGCGGAGCCGAACCATTGTAATTTGGTTGATTCCCCGCCATTAAGGGAATCCATAGTGAAAGCACCAAGAGGTCTTGGTGGAGTGGTGTAGGTCCTCGAGTGACCGAACCATTATAAATCTCGGGTGCACTCTCTATTTCTCTCACTCTCTTTATTTTGTGATTGTGCATTTGTGGTTTATTTTCATTTGTGTTTAAAGTTTTAAATTGCCATTTAGTTTTTCATTTCCATAATATTTTTGGCAAAGTATTTTTTTTTTAAAACCCAATTCACCCCCCCTCTTGGGTTGCCATCACCCCTGGAATATCAGTATTAAATCTTAGATTCAGTTGCTGAAGGTTGTACATTGAAAAAATAAAAAGTTTCTTATTTTAGAAACTTTAAAAAATATCAATCTTTTACACTTATGAAACCCTAGAGATGGTGACAAAGAGCTTTTAGCCAAGTATTGAGATTTGGATTAGATGGTAATGAATCTTAGATTAAAAGCTCCTTCACACTATCTCTCGGGTTTCCTATGTCTAAAAGATTGATGTTTTATAAAGTTTCTAAAATAAGAGACTTTATATTTTTGAATCTCCATCTTCACCAACTAAATCTAGGATTCAATACCATCTCATCCTCATCCCAAAACATAGATAAAAGCAATTTGACTCAATCGCTCATCTTTCTTATGTGTGAAAGATGGATGTCTTATAAAGTTCCTAAAGTAAGAAGCTTTCTAATTTTTCAATCTCCACCCTTTATCAATTAAATCTAAGATACAATACTCTCATGTGCTTATCCCAAAAAGCTCGTTGACATCATCATCACTTGGGTTTCTTATTTCTAAATGATAGAGGTTTTACAAAGTTTTTAAAATAAGAAACTTTCTATTTTTTCAATCTCCATCCTTTATCATCTAAATCTAAGATTCAATACCATCTCATCCTTATCCCAAAACTTGGCTAAAAGCACCTTCACTCTATCTATTGGGTTTCCTATTGATAAAAGATTGATGTTTTATGAAGTTCATAAAATAAGAAGCTTTATAATTTTTCAATCTTCATCCTTTATCAACTAAATCTAAGATTCAATACCATCTCATCCTCATCCCAAAACTTGGCTTAAACCCACCTTGACTCCATCTCTAGAGTTTCTTATGTCTAAAAGATTGATGTTTTATAAAGTTCCTAAAATAAGAAGCTTTCTAATTTTTCAATCTCCATCATTCATCAACTAAATCTAAGATTTTTTCAACTAAATCTCCCTCATATGCTCATCCCAAAACATGGCTTAAAGCTCATTGACATTATCACTAGGGTTTCTTATTTCTAAATGATGGATGTTTAACAATGTTTCTAAAATAAGAAACTTTCTATTTTTTCAATCTCCATCCTTTATAAACTAAATTTAAGATTCCATTCCATCTCAGCCTAATTTCAAATTTTGGCTAAAATCTCCCTGAAACCATCTCTATGGTTTTTATGTCTTAAAGATGGTTGTTTTATATAGTTTCTAAAGTAAGAAACCTTTTTTTCAATCTCCATCCTTGTTCAAATAAATCAAAGATTCAATATCATCTAATCCTCATCTCAAGACTCAGCTAAAAGCCCTTTCACACCAAAGATTGATGTTTTATAAAGTTACTAAAATAAGAAACTTTCCATTTTACAATCTCCATCATTGATCAACTAAATCTAAAATTCAATACCATCTAATCATCATCTCAAAAGTTGGCTAAAAGCACGTTGACACCATCTATTGGGTTTCCTACGTCTAAACGATGGATGTTTTATAAAGTTTATAAAATAAGAAACTTTCTATTTTTCAATCTCAATCATTCACCAACAAAATCTACGAGTCAATATCATCTCATCCTCATCCCAAAAATTGGCTAAAAGCACCTTGATACCATCTCTAAGGTTTACTAAGTCTAAAAGATTGATGTTTTAAGCAGTTTCTAAAATAAGAAACTTTCAATTTTTTCAATCTCCATCCTTCTTCAACTAAATCTAAGATTTAATACCATCTCATCCTCATCTCAAAACTTGGCTATTAGGTCCTCGACACAATCTCTAGGGTTTCTTATGTCTAAAAGATGGATGTTTTAAGCAGTTTTTAAAATAAGAAACTTTCTATTTTATCAATCTCCATCATTCATCAACTAAATCTAACATTCAATACTCTCTCATTCTCATCTTAAAACTTGGTTAAAATCTCGTTGACATAATCTCTAGGGTTTCATATGTCTAAAAGATAGATGTTTTATAAAGTTTCTAAAATAAGAAACTTTCTATTTTTTCAATCTTCATCATTTATCAACTAAATCTACGATTCAATTGCTTCTCATCCTCATCTTAAAACTGAGCTAAAAGCTCCTTCACCCCATCTCTAGAGTTTCCTATGTCTAAAAGATGGATGTCTTATAAAGTTCCTAAAATAAGAAACTTTCTATTTTTTCAATCTCCATCCTTCATTAACTAAATTCAAAACTTAGCAAAAAGCTCATTGACACCATATCTAGGGTTTCCTATGTCTAAAAGACAGATGTTTTATAAAGTTTCTAAAAAAAGAAACTTTCTATTTTTCAATCTCCATCTTTCACTAACTAAATCTACGTTTCAATACCATCTCATCATCATTCTAAAACATGTCTAAAAGCACCTTGACACCATCTATAGGGTTTCCTATTTCTAAAAGATTGATATTTTAAAAAGTTTCTAAAATTAGAAACTTTCTAATTTTTCAATCTCCATCCTTCACAAACTAAATCAAAGATTCAATATAATCTCATCCTCATCTATCAACTAAATCTAAAATTTAATACCCTCTCATCCTCATCTCAAAACTTGGCTAAAAGCTCCTTCACACCATCTCTAGGGGTTTATATGTCTAAAAGATTGATGTGTTATAAAGTTACTAAAATAAGAAACTTTTTATTTTTTTACTCTCCATCCTTAATCAACTAAATCTAAGATTCAATATCATCTCATCCTCATCTCAAAACTTTGCTAAAAGCTCCTTCACATCATCTCTAGAATTTCCTATGTCTAAAAGACAAATGTTTTATAAAGTTTCTAAAATAAAAAACTTTCAATTTTTTAAATCTCCATCCTTCATCAACGAAATCTAAGATTTACTATCATCCCATCCTCATCTCAAAACTTTGCTTAAAGCTCATTGACACCATCTCTAGGGTTTACTAAATCTAGAAGACCGATGTTTAATAAAGTTTCTAGAATAAGAAACTTTTTATTTTTTCAATCTCCATCCTTCATCAACTAAATCTAAGATTCAATACCCTCTCATTCTCATACCAAAACTTGGTTAAAACCTCATCGACATCATCTTGAGGGTTTCCTATGTCTAAAAGATAGAACTTTTATAAAGTTTTGAAAATAAGAAACTTTTTATTTTTTCAATCTCCATCAATGATCAACTAAATCTAAGGTTCAAAATCATCTTATCATCATACCAAAACTAGGCTAAAAGGGCCTCCACACCTTCTCCAGGGTCTCTTATGTCTAAAATATGGTTGTTTTATGAAGTTTATAAAATAAGAAACTTTCTATTTTTTCAATCTCCATTCTTTATCTACTAAATCTAAGATTTAATTCCATCTCATCCTCATCTCAAAACTTGGCTAAAACCTAACTGACACACTTTCTAGAATTTCCAATATTTAAAATAGGGATATTTTATAAAGTTTCTAAGGTAAAAGGCTTTCTATTTTTTCAATCTTCATCTTTTATAACCTAAATCTAAGATTTAATACCATCTCATCCTAATCACAAAACTTGGCTAAAAGCTCCTTTACACCATCTCTAGAGTTGACTAAGTCTAAAAAATTAATGTTTTATAAAGTCTATAAAATAAAAAACTTTCTATTTTTTCAATCTCCATCGTTTATCACCTAAATCTAAGATTCAATATCATCTCATCCTCATCTTAAAACATGGCTAAAAGCTCATTAACACTATCTCTAGGGTCTCCTATGTCAAAAGGATAGATGTTTTCTAAAGTTTTTTAAATAAGAAATTTTCAATTTTTCAATCTTCATCATTTATCAACTAAATCTAAGATTCAATAACATCTGATCTTATTCTCAAAACTTAGCTAAAAGCTCCTTGACCCCATCTCTAGGGTTTCCTATGTCTAAAAGATGATGTCTTATAAAGTTTCTAAAATAAGAAACTTTCTATTTTTCCAATTTCCATCATTCATCAACTAAATCAAATATTCAATATCGTCTCATCTTAATCTGAAAACTTAGCTATTGGCACCTTCTCTAGGGTTTCCTATGTCTAAAAGATGGATGTTTTATAAATTTCCTAAAATAAGAAACTTTCTAATTTTTTAATCTCCATCCTTCATCAACTAAATCTAAGATTTAATACCCTCTTATTCTCATCCCAAAAGATGGCTTAAAGGTCGTTGACATCATCACTAGGGTTTCTAATTTCTAAAAGATGAATGTTTTACCAAGTTTCTAAAATAGGAAACGTTCTATTTTTTCAATCTTCATCCTTTATCAACAAAATCAAAGATTCAATACCACCTCAACCTCATCTCAAAACTTGGCTAAAAGCTTCTTGACACCATCTCTAGGGTTTTCTATGTCTAAAATATTGGTGTCTTATAAAGTTCCTAAAATAAGAAACTTTTTATTTTTTTTCAATCACCATTCTTTGTTCAAATAAATCAAAGATTCAATACCATCTAATCCTCATATCAAAACTTAGCTAAAAGCTCCTTTACACCATTTATGAGATTTCCTATGTCTAAAAGATTGATGTTTTATAAAGTTTCTTACAGAAGAAATTTTCCATTTTATAATCTACATCCTTAATCAACTAAATCTAAAATCTAGTACCATCTAATCATCATCTCAAAACTTAGCTAAAAGCTCGTTGCCACCATTTATTTGGTTTCTTATGTCTAAAAGGCGGATGTTTTATAAAGTTTATAAAATAAGAAACTTTCTATTTTTCTATCTCAATCCTTCACCAACAAAATCTACGATTCAATACCACCTCATCATCATCCCAAAACTTGGCTAAATATCTTTAGGGTTTCTTATGTCTAAAAGATTGATGTTTTATAAAGTTTCTAAAATAAGAAACTTTCTATTTTTCAATCTCCATCCGTCATCAACTAAATCTGAGATTTAATACTCTCTCATTCTCATCCCAAAACTTGGCTAAAAGCTCCTTCACACCGTCTCTAGGGCCTCATATGTCAAAAGATGGTTGTTTTATAAGTTTCTAAAATAAGAAACTTTCTATTTTTTCAATCTCCATCCTTCATCAACTAAATCAAAGATACAATATCATCTCATCCTCATCTCAAAATTTTGCTAAAAGCTCCTTCACACCACCTCTAAGGTTTCCTCTGTAAAAAAGATGGATGTTTTATAAAGTTTCTAAAATAAAAAACTTTATATTTTTCAATCTCCATCCATCACCAACTAAATCTACGATTCAATACCATCTCATCCTCATCCCAAAACTTGGCTAAAAGCACATTGACACCATCTCTAAGGTTTCCTATGTCTAAAAGATGGATGTTTTATAAGTTTCTAAAATAAGAAACTTTTTTTTTTTCAATCTTCATCCTTCATCAAATAAATCAAGGATTCAATACCATCTCATCCTCATCTCAAAACTTAGCTAAAAGCACCTTGACACCATCTGTCTGGTTTCTTATGTCTAAAAGATGGATGTTTCATAAACTTTCTAAAATAAGAAACTTTCTAGTTTTTCAATCTTCATAATTTCTCAACTAAATCTAAGATTCAATACCATCTCATCCTCATCTCAAAACTAGGCTAAAAGCTCCTTGACCTCATCTCTAGGGTTTCCTATGTTTAGAAATTGGTGTCTTATAAAGTTTCTAAAATAAGAAACTTTCTATTTTTTCAATCTCCATCCTTCATCAACTAAATCAAAGAATCAATATCTTCTCATCATCTTCTCAAAACTTAGCTAAAAGCTCCTTCACACCATCTCAAGGGTTTCCTATGTCTAAAAGATAGATGTTTTATAAAGTTTCTAAAATAAGAAACTTTGTATTTTTCAATCTCCGCCCTTAACCAACTAAATCGACGATTCAATACCATCTGATCCTCATCCCAAAATTTGACTAAACGCACCTTGACACCATCTCTATGGTTTTCTATGTCTAAAAGATGGATGTTTTATAAATTTCCTAAAATAGGAAACTTTCTAATTTTTCAATCTCCATCCTTGATCAACTAAATCTAAGATTCAATACCCTCTTATTCTCATCCCAAAAGATGGCTTAAAGCTCGTTGACATCATCACTAGGGTTTCTAATTTCTAAAAGATGAATGTTTTACCAAGTTTCTAAAATAAGAAACGTTCTATTTTTTCAATCTTCATCCTTTATCAACAAAATCTATGATTCAATACCACTTCAGCCTCATCTCAAAACTTGGCTAAAAGCTTCTTGACACCATCTCTAGGGTTTTCTATGTCTAAAATATTGGTGTCTTATAAAGTTCCTAAAATAACAAACTTTGTATTTTTTTTCAATCTCCATTCTTTGTTCAAATAAATCAAAGATTCAATACCATCTAATCCTCATATCAAAACTTAGCTAAAAGCTCCTTCACACCATTTATGAGGTTTCCTATGTCTAAAAGATTGACGTTTTATAAAGTTTCTAACAGAAGAAATTTTTCGTTTTATAATCTTCATCCTTGATCAACTAAATCTAAAATCTAGTACCATCTAATCGTCATCCCAAAACTTGGCTAAAAGCTCGTTGACAACATCTCTAGGGTTTCCTATGTCTAAAAGATGGGTGTTTTATAATGTTTATATAATAAAAAAATTTCTATTTTTTCCATCTCCATCTTTTATCAACTAAATCTAAGTTTCAATACCATATCATCCTCATCTCAAAACTTGGCTAAAAGCTCCTTCACACCATCTCTAGGATTTCCTATGTCTAAAAGATGGAATTTTATAAAGTTTCTAAAAGAAGAAACGTTCTATTTTTTCAATCTACATACTTAATCAACTAAATTTATGATTCAGAACCCGCTCATTCTTATCCCAAACCTTGGCCAAAAGTTCGTTGACATCATCTCTTGGGTTTCCTATGTCTAAAAGATGGATGTTTTATAAAGTTTCTAAAATAAGAAACTTTCTATTTTTCAATCTGCATCCGTCATCAACTAAATCTGAGATTCATTACTCTCTCATTCTCATCCCAAAACTTGGCTAAATGCTCCTTGACACCGTCTCTAGGGTCTCATATGTCTAAAAGATGGATGTTTTGTAAGTTTCTAAAATAAGAAACTTTCTATTTTATCAATCTTCATCCTTCATCAACTAAATCAAAGATTAAATATCATCTCATCCTCATCTCAAAACTCAACTAAAAGCTCATTGACACCATCTCTAGGATTTCTTATGTCTAAAAGATGGATGCTTTATAAAGTTTCTAAATTAAGAAACTTTCTATTTGTTCAATCTTCATCAATTATCAACTAAATCTAAGATTCAGTTCCATCTCAGTCTCATCTCAAAACTGAGCTAAAAGCTCCTTGACCCCATCTCTTGGGTTTCGTATGTCTAAAAGATGGATGTCTTGTAAACTTTCTAAAATAAGAAATTTTCAATTTTTTCAATCTCCATCCTTTCTCAACTAAATAAAAGAATCAATATCTTTTCATCCTCATCTCAAAACTTAGGTAAAGCTCCTTGACACCATCTCTAGGGTTTAATATGTCTAAAAGATGGATGTTTTATAAAGTTTCTAAAATAAGAAACTGTAAGCCTAAGGGTGCACATTGGTTCAATCATTCATCTTACCTTCTTGTTTTGATGCTACCAAACACAAATTGATTAGCATTATCAGACTAATATGTTGCTTTCAGATGTTGTGCTTTACACAGGAATTTGATATGCCATATCGCCATTACACAACACATGACTTGTGGATCAAGAATCAAAGGAACCAAGAGCTTGCACCTACTTTTGAGTCATCCTCATTTGAAGATCCTCAAGTAAAGAAGCTCATCATGAAGATCCCACAAGTTCCTAAGCAAGTGTTAGGAAGAAGCTTGGAGTTGAACAAGTCATTGGTGACACCTCATGCACCTCACATCTTGCAGTAAAGATTGGAGGATGTCATTAGAGCCAAGAAGACAAGGTCAAAATGTTCACTCAAGCTGATGAAGTCCAAGACGACTCAAGGTTCTTATTTTTAGAATGTATTTGGAGTCCTCTTGATTTTATATAAAATGAACTTTCAAAAGGTTTTCAAAATGGTTTTTATACTTAACATTTTACATTTTTGAAAACCATCAACACACGCAAAAATGTGTTTGAAAACCTTGGACTAAAGCCCAAAGACCATAGCCCAAAAGCTCCTGGATTTTAAAGTTAAAATGAAATTTCACTCAGGGCCGGTCGACCGGGCTATGCCGGGCTACCGCGGGATGGAACCTAGAAATCCAGGTTATCTCGAAATTTATCGTGCCGGTCGACCAGGTCAAGCTGGATGACCGCAGATTCGTTTCTTTTCAAAATAGAAACAATCAAGTATGGTGTGGGCCGTCGACCTCCATGGGTCCGGTCGACTGCGATAGTGTTTTGAGCGAAAATTAAATTCAAACAGTATGCCGTCGCCAGTCGACCAACCGCGCCGATATGAATTTTGAATTTCAAATTAAGAGCCCGATAAGGGCGGGGGACCGCCGTGCCTCAGTCGACCCCCGCGATTGTAAGGTTAAACCTCTTTGAATTTGCATTTTTACATTCTATCAAGAGGATCTCCATAGGCTTTACATTTGTATATATTCTTTGGAGAGTTTGTGAGCTTACAACTTTGTAATCCGCCTATCAAGAGGCATTGAGAGTTTCTTTCTTTTTACTTCTTCATTCTATGTTTGAGGGTCTCCGATTTAGCCCGGAAAGAAAGGTAAATCAAGTGTACGAGGAATGTGTCCTCGGAAAAGCTTCGTGCAGAAAAGGGTGTGATCCCTTTGAAGGAGTTGGTGTAAGGCTTTGAGATTTGCCCTTTGATGAATCTTAGTGGTTAGTGAAGAATTCCAAGGAGGAAAACTTGGAAGAGTGGAGTAGGTCTAGTTGTGACCGAACCAGTATAGATCTTGTGCCTTGTGGATGCTTTCTTCTTCTCCTTCTCATTTGCACATTGTGGTGATTGGTAATCTCTAACCCAACTTGTATCTATGTTTTAATCAAACAAGGGTTAGTGAATGCATGCTTAAAGTAACATCCAAACTCTAACTCTTAATATCTCTATTAATTGATCAAGGATTATACATGTTAAGGCTTGATTGGTAAATTGATTTTAGGAATCCAATTAATTAAGCCCCAAATTTTAATTAGCCAATTCACTCCCCCTCTTGGGTTGTCACCTTGTATTTCACTTGGTATCAAAGCTTAGGTTCTTAAAGAGATTTTTAAAATTCAAAATCTAGAAGCGATAAAGATCCGTGACAATCCGATGGATTATGAGCTAGGTCAATCCACTATAATTCCTCTATTTTTTGATGGAAAAAATTTTAGAGGTTGGAAAATTAAAAGGGGATTTTCTATTCCAAGGGAATGCACTAAAAATGATGCAAAATTATTTTCATTAAATTCAAAAGCTATTATTATAATATGTTGTGGACTATGTCCTAATGCTTTTGAGAAAATTTCATCATGTTCTATTGCAAAAGATATTTGGACTAATCTAAAAAAAATTTATGAGAAAAATGATACTCTCTATTTAAATGATAAAAATATTGTTGTTAAACAAAAAGAAAATCAACAAAAATCTTTTGCAAAGGAAAATTCTTTCAAATATTCATTCTCCGATTTAGAAAAATAAATTAAAAATTAATGATTGTTTGAAAAGAAATGAAAAATTAAGTCATTTGAGCAAAATCTTGATAAACAAAAATGATGACCTAATTAAAAAGTGCATTGGTCTTGGAAAAGAAAAGGAAAGCCTTGAAACCACAAACAAGAATTTAAATGAAGAAAAATTAAAATCTAATTTATCTCAACAAAGAAATTGCTTTGAAAGTCAATTAAATGAGATTAAATTAGTTAATAAAGAACTCTCTATGAAGAACCAAAGAATACAAGAAGAAAAGGACAAATATCTTTGTCATCATATGTATTATTGTGGTTCTTGTTGCTCCTCATCTACCTACACTTATTCATGTTCATATTGTGGTAGATTAGGGCATCACAAATCTAGGTGTAGGCTTAGATTTGTGAGATCAAGAAAATTAGTGTGGATAAGAAAAGATACTCTCCCGCACACAAATTTAATTCGAACCAAATGGATTTGGGTTCCAAAATCCCCCACTCAACTCATTATTTAAAATTATTAATATATGGGGTTGTGCTTTCATTGTTATATCATATGAATTCTTTCTAGATACTATTTCAATGTTGCATTCATTGTATCTTGATCATTCGTGCTTTAAAGATATATCATTTTAAAATCAAGCATAGATGCATATCATTAGTCATGTATTTAATAGAATGCATCTTTGCTTATTGAGCTTCATGATCACATCATATTCATCTCATAGTCTATATAGAAAATAAGAAAATACTTTTCTAGACTACTTCATTGAAAATCTTTTAAAAAAATCCATCTAAGTGCAAAAATACACAAATATGCACTTAGCATCCACATTTAGATGAACTAACATGTCAAACATTGCTTGATATAGATCAACATATATCATATTGTGTATCTAGCAAAATTCATCTAGTGCATCCAAAAAAGTGACTTATTGAAAACATATGTCCATTCATCCATTTGAGCTTAAATGATAGAAAAATAGAAATGAATTTTTAAGAGTCCTCACATAGCCTCGGGATCGAGTTTACATGTTCATTAGAATCCCTTGAATGCGAGAAAAATAGGAAAAAATTGATTTTTTTTACAAAATCCCTTGAAAAATATCAAGAAATTGAAAACAGGGGTGTGGCGGTCGACCGAGCCTCGGAGGGCGACCGCGGAAGGCAATATGGACAAAATTGAAAAATGAACAGCAGCGTCGCAGTGGATGACCGTGTGAACCCGGTCGACCATGGATGGTCGCGAGTGAAAAATAAAAACGGACAGTAGCGTCACAGCGGGCGACCGTGATAGCCCGGTCGACCGCGACGATCGAAAACTGCTTTAAATAGATTTCCGTTGTTTCATTTTTACTCCCGCCATTTCGTGTCTTCTCCTAGGGTTTTCTTTTTCCTTTGCTTCCAAGCCATTTTCAATTGAAGATCATCAAGTTTAAGGCATTTTAGTGAGGTTTGATCTGTTTCTCTTCTTCCATTTCTCATTCTCCTTCCTCATTCTTCGTTTCTCTCCATTAAATCTCTTCATTGTTCTTATTCGTTATTTTCCTTACCGTATCTCCTTTGATCTCTCACCTTATTTTCATTGTTCATCATCCCTTTATTTGTCTCTCATTTTTTTTATCCCTCTCAAAACCCTAGCCTCTAAAATGTCGACACCAAGGAAAACCATCGCACAAAAGAATAAAAGGCGCGAACCGAACCGGAAGAAGAGGTGTTCCCCAACAAACATTTCTTCAGCAAACAAGCCAAGGAATGTTACCAAGCCTTCATAGATCGAGTTGTCATCTCAGGACGAAAGGTTATTTTTCAAGATTTTAACAAATTTGATCTTCTATCACTTTTTGAATTCCAAGGTTGGTCCTTCTTTCTAGTCTATAGCGCTCTAGTCTATCTTGAGATAGTTAGGTATTTTTATGCCAATTTGAAAATTTCCTATGGAGGAGTAGTGATGAATACCCATCTTTAAGGAGACAAATTTGGGTTAAATTTGAAAAACTTCTGTGCTTGGCTTGACATACCTAATGCAGGAAATAAGATCTTCTTTTGGGGGAAAGACGAAATAGAAAATCATTTTTCAAGAGAAGAAGTATCTGAGACATTACATGTTGCTCCTCCAAAGGATAAGTTAATCATCAAGGCTAGCACAATGAATGATGCAGCTAGAGTGGTTCATAAAGTTGTAGCATACCATATCACCCCTAGGGCAGGAAATTTTAACGCAGTGAAGCCCTTTGAAGCCCTCATAATCCATTGCATTATGAAAAAGATCCAATTACATTTAGGCTTCATCATGTTGGGGTATATGGATGAGGCAGTCAAAAGAGGACAGGGTGGCCTACCCTATGGGATGCAAATTACTAAACTCCTAAGGCTTCATAAGATGAATCTAGAAAAAGTCTTCTCAACAAACCCTGATCCTCCGCTCAACCACTCCACCATTACCCTTATGAGAATTCCTATACCTGGAGCAGGTGGACCTAGTATGGTTGGATAGGATGATATTGATGAGGCCGTGGATGAAGCTGAACGGGTGGCCCTGACGCCGCGGCAGAGTAGAACACATGCGCAAGCACATGCTCAGCAGCACCACTAGCTCATATGAAGCTCTAGCCAGAGACATTGCATCCTTGAGGACCGGTGAAATTCCAAGGGTAGGCCCGAGTACTATTCTAATGGCAACTAATGAGGAGGGAAAATTAGGTTCCTAAGAAGTTTTAGGCTTTTGAAAACACTAACCCAATTTTGAAGTTTTAAGAGATCAAAAAGGCAATTAAGCACACAAGTTAAATCCTAAGTGCAATGCAAATATAAAGCAAGAGATAAGAGAGAGTGCACTCGAGATTTAAAGTGGTTAGGTCCTCAAAACGCGAGGCCTACTCCACTTCACCAACCAAACCCGTTGATGGCTTCACTATTTGATCTTCTTAACTTCGATGAAGATCGGTGCCGATTACAATTCCAATTGCCTTTAACCTTGGTGTCAATCCTCACCACGGAGTGTGGGCTCCACTTCTCCGAACACTCGCCCGAATACAATTGTCTTGATAAAGAAAGAAAGAACAAAAAATCCCTCACATGGGTTTACAAGATTTGTAGAAGATGTACAAATTTGAGCCTATGATCCAAATCCTAATTCTAGAGGATGAGAGGCATAAACAAGCTTGATTCACTCTTCGGATATTCCAATAGGTTTTTAGAGTGTTAGGATTGTTAGTTGAGAAGTTTAGAATACCCATATATATAGGAAAATCAAATATGACCGTTTGAGGGGCATAGTGGTAAATCTTTCAAAATCACCAACGGCTATAAATTCTTCCCAAAATAGTGGTCTCAGAGTTCCGAGAGATTTTCTCGGAGTTCCGGAAATACAAACAGAAGTTGGAAAAAAGCTACTGGACCAAATCTCGGAGCTCCGAGGAATGTCTCGGAGCTCCGAGGATTCTCTCGGAGTTCCGAGAAGCCTATATGCAGCAGATATTCAATTCATGTTGTTTTATTTATTTTGGCTTCCAACTCTACACCAAGTTGGGATTGTTATGAGGGTTCCAAAGTGTTGGAACAGCACAAGGACAATCTCTTAAACCTTTTAGGGTGTGTGAGATTACTTTATTTATGCCTCTTAAAATCTAAACCAGGATTGGATCTTTACATTCTAAAACGACTTTGATCTTCAATTGCGATGCTTCAAGTCTTCATGCGCTTTGGATCTCCGATGTCTTTGGCATTCATAAGCGGTCCAATGAGAGCTTTTTGGCCTTAATCCAAGCAATCTTGTTGTAGACACCCCATTTTGACCGGACCCTAAAAGTCCCCAAAATCAAATAAAATTCCCAAATTCCGAGTTCCAAGATGTCCCGAAATTAATCTCAAAATTCCTGAAGGACCGAGCCCAAAATGAGAAGAAGGCTTGAGTTTCGAGCATCTTATTGTGCGTATTCCTGGGTACAAATCCCTCAGGAAGTTGTTAGTATTCTCGGGGATACCGCTGCAAAATTTCATGGCAATCAGACGAAAAATGTAAAATAAGACAAGCAGAGATAGTGCGAGTATCAAAATGAGAAAATAAGGGATTTCTGTTGGTAGAAAGGTGACTTGCCAACCTTAGAGGGGTGATGTTGTAATTCTGGTTTTGCTTCTGCTGCAAGCATCCCTTAGTGGCCCTTGGATCAAATCAAGGGGTTAGGATCATTTGAAGAGAAGAGAATTTTCGCCCTATCTTCTACCTGGGGCCCCCTTTTATAGATACAAGAGCGGTCATAAATCAAACCATAGGGCTGTCCATGGAGGATGGGGGGGGAATTTTTCATTCCCCTTTATATATGCATCGAATTAGGGCTTTGTGAGGGGAGGTCTCATTTTTGTTAAAAAAAAAATCAAGAAGCAGAGAGAGGGAGAAGAAGGAGCCGCCGGCCACCACCTTGCCACCGGCCAACCCAAGCATCTCCGGCCGGCCACCTCCACCTTCCCCTTCATTTCCACCACCTCCACCTACCTCCACCATCTTTCCTTTTATTTTTTATTACTCAAACCCATCAACCACCACCACCTCCTTCTCCGGCCGTGCCTCCCCCTTTGCCTCCGCCAGCCACCATCCACGGCCACCAACCCCATCTCCGGTCACCTCTTTCATCGTCGCCTCCAACCTCTAGCCAAGCCATCATCTTCTTCGGCGGATTTTGCCGGAATCCGGCAACACCACTCCAGCCGCCATCAAATCCAGCCACGCAGCCACCCATCATCATCTCAAAAACCATCACCATTACCTCCATAAAAAAAAACGCCCAACCTCCCCGCCCTTCTCCTCTTCCTCCATGGCCGCCACTACCTCCATCCTCTTAGAACCATTAAAACCCATCTCAACCGTCCTCTTCTTCACAGCCCCATCCATCAAACCCTCTTCAACCGCCATCTCCATCCCATACCAGCAATCACCACCACCACCATCAAACCCCCTTCTCAGCCACCATCTTCTCCCTCATCCCCCAAAAAAAAAAAAAAAAATAGGGGTTTTCTCATTAGCAGAGAGAGAGAGAGAGAGAGAGAGAGAGAGAGAGAGAGAGAGGGTGCTACGGCAACATTACTCCGGCCACTCCTCCACCGAGCCATCATCCCCAACCCCATTTCTTCTCCTTTCATCCACCATCTTCTGCCATTTCCCCAAAACCCCATATTCAACCCCGATTCCAACGACCACCATCAGCCACCCCTAGCATCCACCCTCGCCACCACGAACAACCCAACTTCGTCTCCACCCATTTTCAACCCCAGCAGACCCGATTCTCCCCTTTTGTTCCCTTCACCCATCAGGTCAAAACCCACGTCACCGATCCCCACCTCCTCTGCAAATCACACCCATTTCCACCGATCTCTTCCCCATATAGCTTCTTCATTTTTATTTTTATTTTTCTTTCTTCTTTCTATAGCACACACAGAGAGAGAGAGAGTTGAAGGAGAGAAGAGGAACCCCATTTTCGTGAGCAGAGGAGGGTTTCTCAATTTTTCTTTGGAAAAATCAGAGAGAGGGAAAGAAATTGCAGAGGTGGACTCGAGCTCCACCCTCGATCCGCGGCCTCCCCATCGCTACCGATTAGCACCGCCTCGCCATCCTGCAACTTCGAGGGAGTATAACCGAGAGGAAGGTCTCCTTTTAATTTCTCTTCTTATCTTTGGTATGCCTGCTCTTTAATCTGCCCTTAGATTTCATTTCAATGGATGCTCATTTCAATGATGGTTTTGAATGGATCTTGGCGCCTTGTGTGCTCCATATTTGGGTTATTCTCTTTGATAATCTGACTTGGTGAAAGACAAGCAAATCTATAGAATTCACCTTCACATTGGTTTTCTGGAATTAGGCTTGATCTCAGTTTTGTTGTGTCGCTTCCATATTTTTCTCAATGCACATGTCCTCCATTTTTTGGGGGCCTCCAGCATCAGGCTATGACGGAATGTTTCTTGAGCCAACCCCTTCCCTTCCTGCCTTAGAGTTTTCGTAGGTTGAGGGATTTCTTTCTCTTTAGAGTCTGTCATAGAGAGTTTAGGGTTCCGTCCTTCCATCTTTCAGAGTCAGTCTTCAGCATAGGAGTCAGTCCTTCAGTCTTTCAGGAGTCTGTCCTATCATCATAGGGGTTAGGATTCTGTCCATCCCCTCATCAAGTCATGTGATTTTATCCGCTCTTGCAAGGTATAGGATGCTGTCCAACCCTTGTAGAGTCGTGATTCTGTCCAATCCCCCCCGCAAAGCATAGGATGCGGTCCAACCTTTGCGGGATATCAGGAGTCTTTCCTCCCCTTGTGATGATAGGATTCTATCCCCTTGTGTCAAAAAAATCAAAAACATCTGAAAAATAAAAAATCTCAAAAATCTCGAGTCATTAGGAGTAGTCAGGAAAATCTGGTCCGAACTACGGATGGCTTGATCCCTAGCTCAGGGTACGCAGGCAGCTCAGGCGTGCAGCTGGCATCCTGAGTCCAGTCACCTTTTTTTTTACACCATTTTTACATCACCTTTTTTTTACACCATTTTTACATCACCTTTTTTTTACACCATTTTACAAATATTTCTCACCTTTTTGTCCGAACTACGTTGGCTTGATCTCTCTCCGCAGAGTACGTAGGTAGCTTGGGTCCACCCAAGTTCAGTCAAACCTTTTTAGTAAATATTTTCAAACATTTCAAAACAAAAGCAAAAATGGGCAAGGATGATGATTGCCAGTTCACTCGGAGCCCTCTTTTCATTCCATTTCCGGTTTTCATCGTGATTTTCCGGTTTCCATCGGTTTTATCGGGTTTTGGGACGGGCGATGACGTAGCGTGGCCCCTTTACAGGGATTGTCCTCGCTGAGCCCAACGATAGGTCATGACGATCACGAGACTTGTCCGATCTTCAGCAGATTAGGATCGCTGGGCTTGATTCCTTTTTAATCGCCCTCTAAGCCTATCGTGTGTTCCATCTTCTTTCCCTTGGCATTTTTGGTTCTCACATGCCGTTGATTTTCCGATTTCTTTCTTTTCTTACACTTTTTAGCTTGTTGTGTGCTTATCTTAGATTTCTCATGCATTCTAGTTTGTTTGTTCTTCTAGCGTGCGATCGATTGCCATTTTCTTAGTCTTATCTCTTGCATAGGCTCGCATGCTAGTGTGTTTACTTTACTGCTTTGATTGCTTAGCTATAGCATTTATCCATTCATCTTAGCTTGATTATCTGTCTAAACTTAGATATTTGCTTTTCTTATCTCATTATATCTATCATTATCTGCTTAGCTGTAGCTATGCATGCGATTGTTTATTGCTTTCTTAGATGTGATGAGTTAGGATTAGATGTGATGAGTTAGGATTTGGATGTTCATTTTCTTTGAACATCCCTGAGTTATGCATGCTTAGATAGACATTTTCTCGGGGATGATTGTTCCCATTTCACATGATTTTTGCCCAAAACTCTTCAAAGTTAATAATAAATGGCATAAGAGACCAGGTGCTTGCACTTGGGCGAATTGGGGGCGCCTAACCCTTTCCCCATTCGTCATCAGGTACGGACCTTTTGTATCTCTGGTTATCTGTTGCGACAGAACACAGCATGGGATCCAGGGCCCACTTCCTTGGATGGCGACTCTTTCTTTGTTTAAGGTACGCCTCGAATCCGAGCTAGTCCCCGAGTCGAGAGGTATCTCACTTTACATCGCCACTCATGCTGTGAGGGGCACTCTTTCGAGAGTTCCTTGGTGGAGCTCTCCTTCACGTGGATGATCCAGAGACTCGCGTGGGGGCACGTCCCCCCGCCTCTCTCGGATCGGGGCCACAGGATGGTGACTCTGCTGGGGATTTCTTGAAACATTGCCTAACTCTGTAAAAATGCCATTTTTACTGATTTTGAAGAAATTTGGGTCAAAACCAAGTTAAATGGGAACTTTATCGTTAGAATCCAGGGGCACCAGATAGGTGCATAATTAAAACAAGGGATTCACACACTGCACATCATATGTTATCATATTGTTATTTTTTATTTCTTTCATTATTTTTCCTTATTATTGGCTCCACGGGATAGATACAATGCGCGCCCGACTGAAATGTCATTACCCTGATGGCGCTATTGAATCTCTTTCCAAGCTATGCGCCGGCGCTGCACCCGTAAACACTCGGTGCACATGTGTTTACAGCAGCCGATGAGCAATGAAGCATACTATGTATAACACTCGGTGCACTTGAGTTATACATATTAAGACCCCGAGTATTCCTAACAGAGATTAACTTCATTGGGAGGCTAGAGTAGAAGGATTCTCGGCTCCAGGGTCAGCAGAAAGAGGGGGTGAATGGCAATTCAGCTGGGGATTGACAGCACTTGGGTCAAACAGAGATGGCTTGGGTGAGAGAGTAAGAGGCTGAACAGAGGATACAGGCAATAGCATCAGAGATTGAGAAGAGGCTAGGGGAGAGGAGTCAAGACTGGGAACAGATAGGCAGAGGGAATTAGGTTCAGCACAGACTGTTGGGATGCTCAAATTGGGCTCTTCTGGGATTTCTGAGTCTAAGGAGTCAAGGATACTGAAACCATTATATATACTGATTTGAGGCTTTGGGTGGGCATCAGGGATTACAGAGGGATTATTGAAAGGGGGGGAAACAGGTAGGGACTTTTCTACAGGTTTAGAAGCTTTCTTTATCCATTCCTGTTTAGACTTAGGGAGGGGCAGAGGGAGGAGGGGGCAGCGATCCGCAGAATGACTGAAATCTCTGCAGGTAATGCAAGCTTTTGGTTTCCAATCATATTCAACAGCTTGGAGGAATGTACCTGAAGGGGTGTCAATTTCAATTGAGTCGAGGAGTTCGTCTTCAGGGGAGATTTCAACACATACTCTGGCGAAGTTTAGATGCGTGCCTGCAGCAGTAATGGTGTCCATGAAGAGAGGATGGCCAATAGTACTAGCTAACTTCCCCAACCCACTGGGGGTCCAGAATTTGAGATGAAGTTCGGGGAACCTAAGCCAAATAGGGATGGAAGAGAGCTTTCTTTTCTCCAAGGAACACTCTGGGGACCATTTCTGAAGAATAAGAGGTCTCCCACCGTAGGTTGTAATGGGTGCCTCGAGCACTTTAATACAGTGCTGAAGGAAGAGAAATCAAAGAAAAGATATCGAACAGAGCTTGATCGGAGGTTGCTATTGGCCGGAACTCCAGCAGATTTGCCGGAAAAAATCAAACGGAGAAGATGATCGGAGAATATGAAGCTTGCCTGAGATGATTAGCCAGAGAAGATGACTTTGGGTAGGTTTTTGGAGATCCTCTCTCTTTCTCTCAGATCTTGAATCTCTCTCATCAGCTGAGGAAATGGCCAGCCGAATCTTGCCGGATCTCCGATCAAGATGATCGGAGAAGAAGAACAAAGTTGAAAACCCGTATCTCTTTTTTTTTCTCTTCCCTCACTCTCCTTTTTCGCTCAGATTTTTCCAGAAATGAGAAAAATCCTCCTCCTTTCAGAAATGGGTTTTTTTCGATTTTTTATAGAATGAAGAAGGGAGGGATATCGGCACAACTAGTTTGATAAGCGCACGATTGTGCGAAAAATTAATGGGCGCACCTTCGGATCGTGTCCTATTCGGCTCTGGGTCGGCCTCCTCCAGGATAATACACCCCCCTTCTCTGAACTTGACCTACTACTTTGCTCGACTCATTCGCTAGGCAAACGAACTCGGATTTTGACAAGATTTTGCAGGGAGCTTGCTGGGACCCTAACCTAGCTAAGGGTGGAGTTTGGGATCCTAGCTGCTTAATTTGATGGGGTTTTTCGCAAAACTGGAAGGTTTAGGGCACGGTCAAAATGGGGTGTCTACAGTTGGTGAAAGATGGAGGTCGAAAAATATAAAGTTTCTTTTTTTAGAAACTTTATAAAACATCCGTCTTTTAGATATAGGAAACCTTAGAGATGGTGTCAATGAGCTTTTAGCTAAGTTTTGAGATTTGGAAGAGATGATATTGAATCTTTGATTTAGTTGATTAAGGATGGAGATTGTAAAAATAGAAAGTTTCTTATTTTAAAAACTTTATAAGACATCAATCTTTTAGACATAGGAAACTCTAGAGATGGGGTGAAGGAGCTTTTAGCTCTGTTTTGAGATGAGGATGAGATGCTATTGAATCGTAGATTTAGTTGATAAATGATGAAGATTGAAATAATAGAAAGTTTCTTATTTTAGAAACTTTATAAAACGTCTACGGATTTGATGTTCCGTAGGGATAGGCCATTTTCCCCTATGGAATAATCCGTAGGGACAGGGCTAGACTTTCCCTATGGAAGTGAATAAAAACCGTAGGGAAAGGTACATTTTCCCTATGAAATTTCCCAAAAAAATTAGAGGGAGAATGTTCTTTTCCCTACGGATTGCAAGAAAACCGTAGGTAAAAGGTGTTATTCCCTACAAAATTTCAAAACATCAGTAGGTAAAAGCACCTTCAGCCTACAGAATTTCACAACAATCCGTAGGGAAAAGTGGATTTTTCCCTACAGAATTTCCAATAAAAACGTAGGGAAAAGGTTCTTTCCCAACAGAATTTTAAAAAATCAGGAGTTTTTCCCTACAAAAATTTTAATTAGTTAGTAGCGAAAATGTGCTTTTCCCTATGGATTTTGGAAAATCGTAGGTAAAAGTGTTTTTCCTATAGAATTTTCAAAAACTCCATAGAAAGAAGGTGCTTTTCCCTACATAATTTCAAAACACCTGTAGGGAAAAGGTGTTTTTCCCTTCAAAATTTCAAAATAGAATGAATAGGGATAGCCCTTTCAAATTTTTAATCTATTAAATAATAATTTTTTGTGAGGCATTGTACCTGTACATTCCACAAAGAATCTATGTTTCCACATCATATACAAATATATAAAAAAAGAAGGAAACTATTTTAATTGAATATCTTTAAAATCATAATTAATCAATAACAAAAGTCTTGAAACTGTTCCCTCAACAAAGTATTATATTGTTCAACATTCATCATCTAATGATTTAACAAAACATCATCATCACCATCACCATCTACTCTTCATCATCTCCTCGATCCGCATCATCATTTGTGATTAACATTTTAACCTACTAAACAAAATATGTATAAATTAATGTTAAATCAATACGTGCATGTAAAGTAATTTTATCTTAAGATTAAGGTTAGTTTGTGGTAGTATTAGAAGATATAATATATATCAAACAGATATAATATATAACTGTAAATTAATTGATTCCCCTTCACCATTTAAACCTTCACGTTTGTAATGGTAACTTTGATAAATAAAGAGGAAAAGGCAGACCCATACCTCCAAATGCAGCGATGGATGCAGAAAACGAGAGGAGCCTATCAATACAAAAAAAAAATACTATAAATTAATATAATGTCAGGAACATGTAAAAATCACACCGGCCCGCAAGAGAGATAGAGATAGGAGAGATGAAATAAAATCTGTCACTGGGAGTAGGTCATTAGGTCATGGAAGATTGTTACTTCTATGAAATGCTCTATTTGGAAAAAAGGGCTTCTAGTTTTGATCAAATACATTATTAAAAAATTCTAAAACATGGAAACGCTCCCTAAAATTTTGGGAGTTCTCAAATATAGCCTCATCAACTTTCTCTGCCTTCATGTTGCAATATTTAAGATGGAGTTAATAAATCAAATGGATTTTGAAATGTTTGAAGAAATCTGTTCTTAAGAGAATAGACAATTTTTTTAACAAAAGAGCACTCAAGATTGTCAAAAAGTAAGGATCAAGTTTTATTTTGGATGGACCAAGTATTATTTTGGATAATAGAACAAAAAAAGCTCAAGAACCCAAAGCAGGCTATACATAGATCAATGAGCTATACTACAATATCCACATAAGATAGCACAACAACAAACACACTTTCTCCGTCGGCAGTTAATAACATGAAAATAATAGTTAAAGTCTGAGTGCAGAAAACTGCTTACAGTTCGGTAAAATTCGTAGATGCTTGTCCGGGAGCTTGAGGTGCTGCTGATGCTGGAGTAGAGGACGATGTCGGCAGCTTCATTCCATTAGGGATTTCCTTAGAACTCACTTGATTAAGGATCTTGTATTAAGTCTCTAACCAGCCTCTGTGAAACCAACACCAACACCAACACCAACACCAATGATCAAGCATATGAAGAAACAAAGATTGCAAATTTAAGTACATGAGCCAATTGAAAAAGGAAAATAAGGGTCAAAGGAGCATTTCGATTTGAATAGCATCCAAAAGAATGAAAACCCACCTTCGAGACATTATTGTCAAAGGATATGAAGGAACAAAGATTTCAAATTAAAAAGAAATATGAAATCATCAAAATGTGTCTTTTGATACAACATGGAATTCAAGAATAATTCAAGCATATAAAGGCACATAAATTTAAGCAAACCCATCAATTCAAATCATAATAGAAACTAAAATAAAAAGAGTAACAACACTTTGCATAGACAATGTGTCTTTTGCTCTCATGTTTGCAACACATCCACAAGAAACTAAACTAATAAGAGTAATAACACTTTGCAGTTTGCATAGACAATGTTCACTCAACTATGCTTGCACGAATCTACATTAAAGAGAATATATTCGCACACGTGTCCCCCGGTACAAAGAATATCACCCCTTTAATCATTCTTTCTCCAACTCAAATCTGAAAAACTAGAGTTGTCAATACAAAAAAAAATGACTACTATTGTTACTTGTTAATGGACTGAAAGTTGATGGTCTTGCTTGCCCCATGTCGAAGTTGAGTGAGTGAATTTTTGACCACTGGGTCTAGTTTTTAGGTTATGAGCAAAAAAATACAGATATTTTAGTTAAAGAAACAAACTAAAACATTAAAACCCACCTCAAATCTGTTGTAATTGATCAGCATGCACTACAACAAATTTTTGAACACCGACAAGAATCAATCTTCTACCACTGAGAAACCAACTTCTAAACCTTGAATATTTTGAAGACATCTGAAAACGATGCTACAGAAACCATCCCTGCCCCACACTATAACAAGCAACTACCACTGTGAAAATTGATGATTTGCGTTACAACATCTCAGTTATAGGATAAGTCCCCCCCCCCCCCCCCAAATTTCCATTACAACATCTCAGTTATAGGCCAAAATTTTTATTGATGATTTGCACTTTTCATTTTGTATATGTAGGTTAGATGGGTAGTGAACATGTATGTATTATTCGATAAATTCTAAGAGTAGTTGGGTTACGGAAATTAGTGAAAGGAGGGCTTTTCTAAGCAAATAAAACCAATGAACTTCTAAAAATAGAGATGAAGCTGCTATCATCCTTGATGCAGTCTCCGTTTTAATGTTGGACTTGCCTCGTCAGTATTGAAGTCTGTAAGGTCGAAATTCAGGCCATTTAGTTGTTCTGTTCTTTGATCTATCATTTTCTACTGCTTATTGTTAATCACACAGCTATTGTTTGGGTACCATAATAACAGTAGATTATTCATTAGATATTTATTGATGTTTTGGTATCTACCTTGAGATTGAATGAAATTGCTATTAAAAAGCAACCCAAGAATGTCCCTGTTGCAGACACTTGAATTGAAATGCAAGCTTTACTAATTTTAGATTCATATAATATCTATTTTCAATGCTTAAGGTATTTGTTACCTACCACTAGAAGAGGTCTCCTTCTAGTTTTATCCATTAAGACAGCACCCAATGTAGTTATTGGAACCTACAAAATGGTATCATGTACAACAATATCATTTAAATGGTCACGAAAATTGGGCAGTGGGAGAGTTGGTCACCTAAATGCAAGCACATAAGATAGTCTTGGGAGAGCTGGTAACCTGAATGCAAGCACATAAGATAGTCCCCAGAAGAAAATACTGAGATTACAGTTGGGCTATAAGCATAAGTTTTCATTTTTAAAATTCCAGTGAAAAGTAATCTTAAGTAAGGGGTTCATACCTGTAGATTCAAATACTTCACTTACATAAAATAAAATTCATTGATTCCCTCAAATTGCTATTGGAAAATTATCTCAACTCTAATCTGCCAATTATGCGTACCCAACTAATAAGTCCTTTCAAGTGATTAACCTTGGAAACATATAGCTTTTTCTCTAAAAGATAGTCACATTTCAAAGTTGTTTAGGTACGGAAGTCACTTACGATTACTGAGCGGGCATATCTCCTTTGAAACAAGTCTAGCATCTTAGCCTTTGGAAGGTTCTCAAGTGTCTCAACATAACCCTGTGTACAAATATTAGTACGTCATCAGCGATTCGGAAGGTTCTCAAGTGTCTCAACATAACCCTATGTAGCAATATTAGTCCATCATCATGGCAGATTATAAAACCATTGTAGATGATAGTATCACCCATCAGCATAATTATATGGAATAAGCATGACAAGCTTGAATGGAGACCCCTTGGAGAACCCTAAAGCATCACACTAAATTCTTTTGAGCCACAGACTATGTGTATATGTGCGGAATGTGTATGTGTATGTTCCTATTTGTGGGGCTTATGCATGTTCTTGTTTGTTGGGGCTTATGTATGTATGTTGTAGAGAGAGGCAAGAAGTTGTTTACATAAATTGGGTCAACAAAAAGTAATGTGGAATGAAGTTTTGGCATGCCTTGAGGTCCAGCTCATGAAGAAGAAAGCAGTTCCTAGTTACATTGTGAAATACTAATGTTCGTCTTCTCCATCAAAGGGTAAATGTAATGTTAACATTTTACGGTGACTAATTACACACATCTTAAAAGGAAAAAATTCCATTGTCTAAAGGTTTGGGATGGTCATATAGTGTGCCACAATACAAAGGAAACCACCTTTTCTCAATAAATGCAATAGACTGTAGAAACCAATGATACCATAAAAAATATATACATATCCCCTTTTACCATATAGTTGAACAAATATGTTACGTACTAGTCAATATGGTCTCTTAGATCTAAAAGAGAAATGACCAAAATCCTCTATTCTTTAAAAGTGATATTGTGATCATTCTTTGGAGCTATTTACAACAACAGTGCTCAAGCTAATTGATAGTCAAATCTCCAGCTCATGGGTTTCCAAAGTCATTCTACCAAATTGATCGGTTATATCTGGGATGATGATACATTCTCAAATGTTGTGAACACCAGTGCATGGGGGTAGCCAGAGCTTGACAAATTCATGTAGTACAGGGTACAAATGGAAGGTATTGACATAAACTTCTGATGGAGAATCCAGGACACTGAAACTACCTCAGTTCCTACGAGAATATATAAGGCATATGAATATCAATGGTTGCTTCTACTCAATGAGAGACTAATAACTAAATGTAGATGTCAACGAGTAAATAATTAGCATGAAGTGAGGGAACTGTCTCGTATCCTAGTGCCATGGCTGACCAGCACAAGCGCTTCAATACTTGACCTGCAAGGTACAATCCTGAAGACAGCAAAATTCTGATAAATGTGTGTGTGTGTGTGTGTGAACTCTGATACAATACATACCCCAAATTACCAATGATATTTAAACTTCCATCCAGTATCCAGTTAAAAAAGGAAAGAAAAAAGAAAAAAAGTCTATGAAGTAAACACTGCTATATCTCGAAGACCCCCCACAGATGAAGGGTCTACTATCTGATAGGATTTATCTTGAGATGAGAAAGGTAATTCAAGTGTTGCCAATTGTCAGTAGACGATGAACCATGTCCTTCGTAGAGGAATTTGTAATCACAAGTTATCAAGCAACGATAACGGAAATTATGATTATGGATATCGAGTATCTCAGTGATCAAGTAACCACCTAGTAGTAGAACACATGGGATATGCTCGATATAACCCATAATATATAGATATATCCATCCCAATAAATACCGATGACGATTGGGTTCCAAATCAGGCGACAAGAATGGTGAAGAAATGTGGAGAGCCAACAGGCATGTGCTGTCTTCTTATTGCTTTGAGCGTAACAAATTTTCATGGCTAAAAATGCGAAAACAATTTGTGAGAAACTCACAAGCTTCTCTAATGATGGACACATCCCTAAAGACGAAAGGAGAAATTACCTATGATGGACATCGGTTTCTCCATAGATAGCCATGGCCCTAAAGATGAGAGGGAAAGTTACCTATTTATTTGAGAAATTGAGGACATACCTAAATCCAAGATTCAAGTAAACTTAAACATGTAAAATAGAGAACCAAATCTCTGTAGCATATCAATATTGGCCTTTTAAAGTGATAAACTACACTGAAAGCACAATGAGAAAAAAATTGCAGCATAAACTTGAGAACTTGCAATCCATCAATTACTCTTTCTGTTTCAAAGATATAGACTGAGATGAAGAATCCAATAATGATTCCAGAATCAGATTCCATACCCCGCTCCCCCCACACACACAGACACACGCACACACAAAAAAAATCCTCACTGCAATATTGTCTGAAGACTGAATAAATCCTAACGCAACAACAATCAAAGAAAAATAATTTCTTATTCCATATAATCGAATCATATGCACACAAGCAAAAACCCTAAGAAAAAAGGAAAATAAAAGGAACGAAGGACAAAAAGTTTTTTACCATGTATTTGATTGAAACTGAAACAAATCGAACAAAAATGCATAAAACCCTGAATCAAACCTTAGAACAGATTCAATCGGTTACAAGCTTTGGAGTGTTTGTACAAATTTGTAGGGTTAGCGTATTTGGATCCGAACAAACCCCAGCCGCTGAGCGTCTTCCTTCCGAGTCTTCCCAAACCCTAAAGCGGGGAAAAAATTGGGGAGGGGGGATCAGATACCATTTCCAAACTCCTCCTCTACAGATTTCGGGGAAAAATCGAATACTAAGAGACAGAGAGAGAGATAGGGGGAGAGAGAGAGAGAGAGACTTTACCGGTTGGTTCTCTAAGAGACAGACGACCTGGGTTTCCAACATGATGAAGACGAGAGAGGGATAACGAGGATGAAGACGACTAGGGTCCTCTTGGAGACCTTCTCGACTTTGCCTCTCGACCTTTTTTTGGGTTGAAGTCGCCTGCGAGTGGGAGCAGGGGTATTTGAGTCAAGCGAAAATTTCGTAAGCAAAACTATTAAATATTATCCCTCCAGACTTCTTAATTCTTAGGTAGGCCAAAGATTAGATGGGAAACGGTGGGAATAGAAGATAATCTTTACCTACGGAGGATTACTATTCTACCTGTAGGAAAAAGTTATATCCTGCCGAAAAATTAACACCCGTAGGGATATGGTGTATTTCCTTACGGATTTAAAATTTGTAGGGAAAATGTAAACTTATGCCTACGGATGTAACTAAGACGGTGTCAAGGAGCTTCTAGCCATGTTTTTAGATGTCGATGAGATGATATTGAATCTTAGATTTAGATGATGAACAATGGAGATTGAAAAAATATAAAGTTTCTTATTTTAGAAACTTTATAAAATTTTAATTTTTTTGACTTAGTAAACCCTAGAGAATGTGTTATTGAGCTTTTAGCCAAGTTTTGAGATTAGGGTGAGAAGGTATTAAATCTAAGATTTAGGTTGTAAATGATGGATATTGAAAAAATATAAAGTTTCTTATTTTAGAAACTTTATAAAATATCAATATTTTAAACATAAGAAATTCTAGAAATGGTGTCATTGAGCTTTTAGCCAAGTTTTGATATTAGGATGAGATAGTATTGAATCTTAGATTTAGTTGATAAAAGATGGAGATTGAAAATATAGAAAGTTTCTTATTTTAATATTTTTATAAAACAACAATCTTTTAGACATAGTAGACCCTAGAGATGGTGTGAAGGAGCTTCTAGCTTAGTTTTGGGATTATGATAAGATGGTTTTGAATCTTAGATTTAGTTTATCATGGATGGAGATTGAAAAAATAGAAATGTTCTTATTTTAGAAACTTTATAAACCATCTATCTTTTAGACATATGAAACCCTAGAGATGATGTCAACGAGGTTTTAACCAAGTTTTGGGATGAGAATGAGAGGGTAGTGAATCTTAGATTTAGTTGAAGAAGGATGGAGATTGAAAAATAGAAAGTGTCTAATTTTAGAACTTTATGAAACATCTATCTTTTAGAGTTAGTAAACTCTAGAGATGGTGTCAAGGGGCTTTTAGCCAAGTTTTGAGATGAGGATGAGTTCGTATTAAATCTTAGATTTATTGATGAAGGATAGAGATCGAAACAATAGAAAAGTTTCTTACTTTTGAAACTCTATAAAACATCCATCTTTTAGACATATTAAACCTTAGAGATGGTGTGAAGGAGCTTTTAGCTGAGTTTTGAGATGAGGACTAGATGATATTGAATCTTAGAGTTAGCTTATGAAGGATGTGGACTAAAAAAATAAAAAGTTTCTTATTTTAGAAAGTTTATAAGACATCCCTCTTTTAGACATAGGAACCCGTAGAATTGGTGTCTAGGTGCTTTTAGCAAAGTTTTGAGATTATGGTGAGATGGTATTAAATCTTAGATTTAGTTTATAAGGGATGGAGGTTGAAAAAAACTTTTAGATTTAGTTGATAAAGGATGGAGATTGAAAAAATAGAAAGTTTCTTATTTTATAAACTTTATACAATAATTATCTTTTAGACATAAGAGATCTTAGAGATGGTGTGAAGGAGCTTTTAGCCTAGTTTTGGGATGATGATAAGATGGTTTTGTATCTTAGATTTAGTTGATCATGGATGGAGACTGAAAAAATAGAATGTTTCTTATTTTAGAAACATTATAAAGCATGTATCTTTTAGACATAAGAAACCCTAGAGATAATGTCAACGAGGTTTTAACCAAGTTTTGGGATGAGAATGTGAGGGTATTGAATCTTAGATTTAGTTGATGAAGGATGGAGATTGAAAAAATAGAAAGTTTCTTATTTTAGAAACTTTATTAACTATTAATCTTTTAGACTTAGTAAAGCCTAGAGATGGTGTAAATGAGCTTTTAGCCAAGTTTGGAGATCGATAGTATTGAATCTTAGATTTAGTTGATAAGGGATGGAGATTGAAAAAGTAGAAAGTTTTTTATTTTAGAAACTTTATAAAACATCTATCTTTTAAACATAGAAACCCTAGAGATGATATTAACGAGCTTTTAGCCAACTTTTGAGATGAGAATGAGGGGGGATTGAATATTAGATTTAATTTATTAAGGATGGAGATTTGAAAAAAATAGAAAGTTTCTTATTTTAGAAACTTTGTAAGAAATTCATCTTTTAGACATACGAAACCCTAAGGATGTTGTTAAGTAAATTTTAGCCAAGTTTTGAGATGAGGATGAGATGGTTTTGAATCTTAGATTTAGTTGATGAAGGATGGAGATTGAAAAAATAGAAAGTTTCTTATTTTAGAAACTTTATAAAACATCCGTCTATTAGACATAGGAAGCCCTAGAGATAATACCAATGAGCTTTTAGCCAAGTTTTGGGATGAGAATGAGAGGGTATTAAATCTTAGATTTAGTTGATTAAGGAAGGAGATTGAAAAAGTAGAAGGTTTCTTATTTTAGAAACTTTACAAAATATCAATGTTTTAGACTTAATAAACCTTAGAGATGTTGTGAAGGAGCTTTTAGCCAAGTTTTGAGATCAGGATGATATGGTTTTGAATTTTAGATTTAGTTTACGACGGGTGGAGATAGAAAAATTGGAAGTTTCATAATTTAGAAACTATATAAAACATCAATCTTTTAGACATATGAAACCCTAAAGAGAGTTTCTTGTTTTAGAAACTATATAAAATATCAATCTTTTAGCCAATTTTTTGGATGAGAATGGGATGGTATTGAATCTTATATTTAGTTGATGAATGATGGATATTTAAAAAATAGAAAGTTTTTATTTTAGAAACTTTATAAAACATCCATCTTTTAGACATATGAACCCCTGGACATGATGTCAACGAGCTATTAGTCAACTTTTGAGATGAGAATGAGAGGGTATTGAATCTTATATTTAGTTGATTAACGATAAAAAATAGAAAGTTTTTTATTTTAGAAACTTTCTAAGACATCCATCTTTTAGACATATGAAACCCTAGAGATGGTGTCATGGGGCTTTTAGCGAAGTTTTGAGATGAGGATGAGATGGTATTGAATCTTAGATTTAGTTGATAAAAGATGGAGATTGAAAAAATAGAAAGTTTCTTATTTTAGAAACTTGATAAAACATCCATCTTTTAGACATATGAAATCCTATATATGGTGTCAAGGAACTTTTAGCCGAGTTTTGAGATGAGGATGAGATGATATTGAATCTTAGATTTAGTTGATGAAGAATAGAGATTTAAAAAATAGATGGTTTCTTATTTTAGAAACTTTGTAAGACATCTATCTTTCAGCAAAGGAAACCTTAGGGACGGTTTCAAGGAGCTTTTAGCCAAATTTTGAGATGAGGATGCGATGGTATTGAATCTTAGATTTAATTGATAAAAGATAGAGATTGAAAAAATAGAAAGTTTTTTATTGTAAAAAGTTTAAAAAACAGCCATCTTTTAGACATATGAGACCTTAGAGACGGTGTCAATGAGCTTTTACCCATGTTTTGGGATGAGGATGAGAGGGTATTGAATCTTAGATTTAGTTGATTAATGATGGAGATTGTAAAAATAGAAAGTTTCTTATTTTAGAAACTTTATCAAACATCCATCTTTTAGACATAAGAAGCCCTAGAGATGATATCAACCAGCACTTAGGCAAGTTTTGGAATAAGAATGAGAGGGTATTGAATCTTACATTTAGTAAATTAAGGATGGATAATGAAAAAATAGAAAGTTTCTTGTTTTATAAACTTTATAAAATATCAATTTTTTAAACTTAGTAAACCGTAAAGATGGTGTCAATGAGCTTGTAACCAAGTTTTGAGATTTGGATGAGATGGTATTGAATCTTAGATTTAGTGGATGATGGATAGAGATTGAAAAAATAGAAAGTTTCTTATATTTGAAAGTTTTTAAACAAATATCTTTTAGACATAAGAAAATCAAGATATGCTGTCAAGGTGCTTTTAGCTAAGTTTTGGGATGAGGTTGAGATGGTATTGAATCGTAGATTTAGTTGGACATAGGAAACCCTATAGATGGTGTCCATAAGCTTTTAGCCAAGTTTTGAGATTATGATTAGATAGTATTGAATATTAGATTTAGTTGATGAAGGATGGAGATTGTAAAATAGAAAGTTTCTTATTTTAGTAACTTTATAAAACATCGATCTTTTAGACATAAGAAAGCCCATAGATGGTGTCAAGGAGCTTTTTGCAAAGTTTTCAGGTGGGGATGAGATGATATTGAATCTTAGATTTAGTTGATAAAGGATGGAGATTGAAAAAATAGAAAGTTTCTTATTTTTTAAACTTTATAAGGCATCAATCTTTTAGACATAGGAAACCCAAAAGATGGTGTCGAGGAGCTTTTAGCCAAGTTTGAGATGTGGATGAGATGGTATTGAATCTTAGAATTAGTTTATAATGGATGGAGATTGAAAAAATAAAAAGTTTCTTATTTTAGAAACTTTATAAAACATCTTTCTTTTACACATAGGAAGCCCTAGAGATATTACCAACGAGCTTTTAGCAAAGTTTTGGGATGAGAATGAGAGGGCATTGAATCTTAGATTTAGTTGATTAAGGATTGAGATTGAAAAGGTAGAAGGTTTCTTATTTTAGAAACTTTACAAAATATCAATCTTTTAGACTTAATAAACCTTAGAGATGGTGTTAAGGAGCTTTTAGCCAAGTTTTGAGATCATGATGATATGGTTTTGAATCTTAGATTTAGTTTACGACGGATGGAGATTGAAAAATTGAATGTTTCATAATTTAGAAACTATAAAAAACATCAATCTTTTAGACGTATGTAGCCCTGTAGAGAGTTTCTTGTTTTAGAAACTATATAAAATATCAATCTTTTAGCCAAGTTTTTGGATGAGAATGAGATGGTATTGAATCGTAGATTTAGTTAGAGAAGGATAGAGATTGAAAAACAGCAAGTTTCTTATTTTAGAAACTTTATAAAACATCCATCTTTTAGACATAGGAAACCTTATAGATGGTGTCCATGAGCTTTTAGCCAAGTTTTGAGATTATGATTAGATGGTATTGAATATTAGATTTAGTTGATCAAGGATGGAGATTGTAAAATAGAAAATTTCTTAATTTAGTAACTTTATAAAACATCAATCTTTTAGACATAGGAAACCCCATAGATGGTGTCAAGGAGCTTTTTACAAAGTTTTGAGGTGGGGTTGAGATGTTATTGAATCTTAGATTTAGTTGATGAAGGATGGATATTGAAAAAATAGAAAGTTTCTTATTTTTGGAACTTTATAAGACATCAATCTTTTAGACATAGGAAACCCAAAAGATGGTGTCGAGGAGCTTTTAGCCAAGTTTTGAGATGTGGATGAGATGGTATTGAATCTTAGAATTAGTTTATAAAGATGAAGATTGAAAAAATAGAAAGTTTCTTATTTTAGAAACTTTACAAAACATCAATCTTTTAGATGTAGGAGACCCTAGACATGGTGTCAAGGAGCTTTTTGCCATATTTTAGGATGAGGATGAGCTGATATTGAATCTTAGATTTAGTTGATTAAGGATGGAGATTGAAAAATAGAAGGTTTCTTGTTTTAGAAACTTTATAAAACATCCATCTTTTAAACATAAGAAGACCTAGAGATGATATCAACGAGCATTTATCCAAGTCTTAGGATGAGAATGAGAGGGTATTGAATCTTATATTTAGTTGATTAAAGATGAAGATTGACAAAATAGAAGGTTTCTTATTTTAGAAACTTTACAAAATATCAATCTTTTAGACTTAATAAACCCTAGAGATGGTGTCAATGAGCTTTTAGCCAAGTTTTGGGATCAAAATGAGAGGGTATTGAATCTAAGATTTCGTTGATGAAGGATGGAGGTTGAAAAAATAGAAACTTTCTTATTTTAGAAAATTTGTAAAACATCAATCGTTTGGACTTAGTAAACCATAGAGATGGTTTAAAGAAGGTTTTAGCCAAGTTTGAGACATCGGAAACCCGAGAGATGGGGTCAAGGAGCTTTTAACCAAGTTTTGAGGTGAGTTTGAGATGATATTGAATCTTAAATTTAGTTGATAAAGAATGAAGAGTGAAAAAATAGAAAGTTTCATATTTTAAAAACTTTAGAAAACATCCATCTTTTAGACATAGGTAACCCTACAGATGGTGTATTGAATCTTACATTTAGTTGATTAAGGATGGAATTGAAAAAAAGAAAGTTTGTTGTTTTAGAAACTGTGTAAGACATTAATCTCTTAGACATAGGAAACCCTACAGATGGTGTAAAGGAGCTTTTAGCCAAGTTTTGGGATGAGGATGAGATGGTATTAAATCTTATATTTAGTTGATAAAGGATGAATATTGAAAAAATAGATAGTTTCTTATTTTAGAAACTTTATAAAACTTCCATCTTTAGATATAGGGGACCCTAGACACGGTGTCAAAGAGCTTTTAACCATGTTTAGGGATTACGATAAGATGATACTGAATCTTAGATTTAGTTGATGAAGGTTTGAGATTAAAAAAAGAGAAAATTTATTCTATTAGAAACTTTATAAAATATCCATCTTTTTGACATTGGAAGCCCTAGAGTGGGTGTGAACGAGCTTTTACCTAAGTTTTGGGATGGGAATGAGAGGGTATAAAATCTTAGATTTAGTTGATGAAAGATGGAGATTGAAAAATAGTAAGTTTCTTATTTTATAAACTTTATCAAACATCCATCTTTTAGACTTACGAAGCCCTAGAGATGATATCATCGAGCATTTAGCCAAGTTTTGGGATGAGAATGAGAGGGTATTGAATTTTAGATTTAGTTGATGGAGCATGAACATTGAGACCCTAGAGATGGTCTCAAGGTGGTTTTAGCCAAGTTTTGGGATGAGGATGAGATGGTATTGAATCGTAGATTTAGTTGGAGAAGGATAGAGATTGAAAAATAGAAAGTTTCTTATTTTAGAAACCTTATAAAACATCCACCTTTTAGACATAGGAAACCCTATAGATGGTGTCAACGAGCTTTTAGCCAAGTTTTGAGATTAGGATTAGATAGTATTGAATCTCAGATTTAGTTGATCAATGATGGAGATTGTAAATTAGAAAGATTCATATTTTAGAAACTTTATAAAACATCAATCTTTTAGACATAGGAAACCCCGTAGATGGTGTCAAGGAACTTTTAGCCAAGATTTGAGATGAGGATTAGATGGTATCGAATCTTTGATTTATTTGAACAAGGATGAAGATTAAAAAAATAGAAAGTTCATAATTTTAGTAACTTTATAAAACATCTAACTTTTAGACATTAGAAATCCTAGAGATGGTGTGAAGGAGCTTTTAGCTAAGTTTTGAGATGAGGATGAGATGATATTGAATCTTAAATTTATTTGATGAAAGATGCAGATTGAAAAAATAGAAAGTTTCTTATTATTGAAACTTGGTAAGAAATCAATCTTTTAGACATAGGAAACCCAAAAGTTGGTGTCGAGGAGGTTTTAGACAAGTTATGAGATGAGGATGAGATGGTATTGAATCTTAGATTTTGTTTATAAAGGATGAAAATTGAAAAAATAGAAAGTTTCGTATTTTAGAAACTTTACAAAACATCAATCTTTTAGAGGTAGGAGACCTTGGACACAGTTTCAAGGAGCTTTTAGCCATGTTTTGGGATGAGGATGAGATGATATTGAATCTTAGATTTAGTTGATGAATGATGGAGATTGAAAAAATAGAAATAAGAAACTTTATAAAATATCTATCTTTTAGACATAGGAAGCCCTAGAGGTGCTTTCAACGAGCTTTTAGCCAAATTTTGGGATGAGAATGAGAGGGTATTGAATTTAGATTTAGTTGATGGAGGATGGAGATTGAAAAAATAGACGGTTCTTATTTTAGAAACTTTACAAAATATCAATCTTTTAAACTTAATAAACCCTAGCGATGCTGTCATAGAGCTTTTAGCCAAGTTTTGAGATGAGGATGATATGGTATTGAATCTTAGATTTAGTTTACGACGGATGGAGATTGAAAAATAGAGAGTTTCTTATTTTAGAAACTCTATAAAACATCAATCTTTTAGACATATGAAACCCTAGAGAAGATGTGAACTAGTTTTTAACCAAGTTTTGGGATCAGAATGAGAGGGTATTGAATCTTAGATTTCGTTGATGAAGGATGGAGATTGAAAGAATAGAATGTTTCTTATTTTTGAAACTTTATAAAACATCAACATTTTAGACTTAGTAAACCCTAGAGATGGTCTAAAGAAGGTTTTTGCCAAGTTTTGAGATGATGAAGTATTTGTTTTCATTCTTAGATTTAGCTGATGATGGATGGAGATTTAAAAAATAGAACGTTTCTTATTTTAAAAACTTTATAAAGCATCCATCTTTTAGACATTGGAAACCCTAGAGATGGTGTCATCGAGTTTTTTGCCAAGTTTTCAGGTGAGGATGATATGGTATTGAATCTTAGATTTAGTTGATAGAGAATGGAGATTGAAAAAAATGGAAAGTTTCTTATTTTAGAAACTTAAAAAAATATCCATCTTTTAGACATTGGAGACCCTAGATATAGTGTTAAGTGGCTTTCCGCCTAGTTTTGGGATGATGATGTGATGGTATTGAATCTTAGATTTGGTTGATGAAGGATGGAGATTGAAAAAATATAAAGTTTCTTATTTTAAAAACTTTATAAAACATCAATCTTTTAGACATAGGAAACCCTAGAGATAATGTTAATGAGCCTTTAGCCAAGTTTTGGGATGAGAATGAGAGGGTTTTGAATCTTAGAATCAATTGATGAAGGATGGAGATTGAAAAAATACAAAGTTTCTTATTTTTGAAACTTTATAAAACATCAATCTTTTAGATTTAGTAAACCCTAGAGATGGTGTGAATGAGCTTTTAGCCATGTTTTGAGATAATGATGAGATGGTATTGAATCATAGATTTAGTTGATGAAGGATGGAGATTGAAAAAACAGAAAGTTTTTTATTTTAGAAACTTTATAAAGCATCTATGTTTTAGACATTCCTAGAGATGGTGTCCACACATAACATCTAACATCTATGACTAAAAAGAGTTGGTATCAGTATCATCTATCTTCAGAATGAGCACTAGAATCCACCATCTCTCAGGGAGGCGGAGAAGACCAGAGCCAATCCAAAGCCAAATAACTCTGCTACCTGTCTCCACATATCACATCTAATCCTAATTCATCACATCTAAGAAAGCGGTAAACAAACGCATGCATAGCTATAGCTAAAGTGACAAACCTGTACAGTGAGCAATTGCCAGTAGATGATAGCAAAAGTAATAATCAGCAATAGTAAAGAGCTACAGCTAAGCATGTGAGAGCTACAGTTAAACATGTGAGTAATCAAATAAGGAAATAATCCTAGTCTGAAAGAAGACATACTGTAATGGTCTTATGCAAGAAACAATGATAACTACAAACACAAACCCTATAGCACTAACAACAAACTCAAAGACTCTAATTATTTTTTGCCTGAATCTTGGATAGTCTGATGTTGATCTAAAGCAGCCTACGCATCCTCGCCTCTATAGGAATTAAGGCCACATAGTTCTCGCACCTATTCTAAACTACAATGCCTAACAAATCTAAGACTGCTATCCTAGACTCAATCAACTAGACTTGACTAATTGTTAATACCTTATTGCATATGATTAGTTAGGTTCCACTTGTTTGTGAGTTTTAAGAGTCCCTATATGTCCTACCTAATGCTAGTTAGCCCTAAACTAATGCAGGTGGGCCCTACATCATATGTGCACTGGGGTGTGATCCTAAAGAAGATAATGAGCTATGGGGCTTTTAGCCAAGTTTTGGGATGAGGATGAGATGGTAGTGAATCTTAGATTTAGTTTATTACGGATGGCGATTGAAAAATTGGAAGTTTCTTATTTTAGAAACTTTATAAAACATCCATCTTTTAGACATCGAAAACCCTAGAGATGATGTCAACGAGCTTTTAGCCAGGTTTTGGGATCAGAATGAAAGGGTATTGAAGCTTAGATTTAATTAATGAAGGATAGAGACTGAAAAATAGAAAGTTTCTAATTTTTGAAACTTTATAAGACATCCATCTTTTAGACATAAGAAACCCTAAAGATGGTGTCAAAGAGCTTTTACCTAAGTTTTAAGATGAGCATGGGATGGTATTAAAGCTTAGATTTAGTTGACAAAGGATGGAGAATGAAAGAATATAAAGTTTCTTATTTTAGACACCTTGTGAAACATCAATCTTTTACACTTAGTAAACCCTAGAGATGGTGTCAATGAACTTTGTCAAGTTCTGGGATGAGGATGAGATGGATAAAAGCTCCTTGACACGATCTGAAACTTTTTGTTTTTTCAAAATTCATCCTTCATCAACTAAATCTAAGATTCAATACCCTCTTATTCTCATCCCAAAACATAGCTAAAAGCTCGATGACATCATCTCTAGGGTTTTAATACCATAAAAAATGGATGTTATATAAAGTTTAAAAAATAAGAAACTTTATATTTTGTCAATCTCCATCCATCATCAACTAAATTTAAGATTCAATAACATTTCATCGCCATCCCAAAACTTGGCTAAAAGCTCATTGACACCATCTTTAAGGTCTCCTATGTTTAAAAGGTGGATGTTTTACAAAGTTTCTACAATCAGAAATATTCTGTTTTTTCAATCTCAATCCTTCATGAACTAAATCTAAGATTTAATGCTATCTCATCCTCATCTCTAAATTTGGCTAAAACCTCATTGACACCATCTGTAAGGTTTCCTATGTCTAAAAGATGGATGTTGTATAAAGTTTCAAAAATTAGAAACTTTCTATTTTTGCAATCTCCATCCTTGATCAACTAAGTCTAAGATTCAATACCATATAAACCTCTTCTCAAAACTTAACTAAAAGCTCCTTGACACCATATAGATGGTTTCCTATGTCTAAAAGATGTTTTATAAAGTTTCTTTAGATCAGAAACTTCTCGTTTTTCAATCTCCATCCTTCCTCAACTAAATCTAAAATTCAATACCATCTCATCCTCATATCAAAACTTGGCTAAAAGCTCATTGACACCATCCCTAGGGTTTCTTATGTCTAAATGATAGATATTTTATAAAGTTTTTAAAATAAGAAACTTTTTATTTTTTCTCCATCTTTCATCAACTAAATTTAAGAATCAATACCATCACTAACTTATCCAAAAACATGGCTAAAAGATGGACGTAGGGTCTCCTATGTCTAAAAGATGGATGCTTCATAAAGTTTCTAAAATAAGAAATTTTCTATTTCTTCAATCTCCATCCTTTATCAACTAAATCTAAGATTGGCCCTCTCATTCTCATTTCAAAACTTTGCTAAAAACTCTGCTAAAAACTCATTGACATGATCTCTAGGGTTTAGATACCCTAAAAGATGAATCTAGAAGCTCCTTGACACATCTCTATGGTTTACTAAGTTTAAAATATTGATGTTTTATAAAGTTTCTAAAATAAGAAACTTTATATTTTTTCAATCTCCATTCTTCTTCAACTAGATCTAAGATTCAATACCTTTATATTCTGATCTCGAAAGTTGGCTAAAAGCTCATTGACATCATCTCTAGGGTTTCTTATGTCTAAAAGATGAATGTTATGTAAAGTTTCTAAAATAAGAAACATTCTATTTTTTCAATCTCCATCCTTAATCAACTAAATTTAAGATTCAATATCATTTCATCATTATCTCAAAACTTAGCTAAAAGCTCCATCACACCATCTGTAGGGTTTCCTATGTCTAAAAGATGTTTGTTTTATAAAGTTTCTAAAATCAGAAACTTTCTGTTTTTTCAATTCTCATCCTCATCCTAAAAATTAGCTAAAAGCTCCTTTACACTATCTATAGGGTTTCTGATGACTAAAAGATTGATGTTTTAGAAATTTTCTATAATCACAAAGTTTTTATTTTTTCAGTCACTTCATCAACTAAATCTAAGATTCATTACCATCGCATCCTCACCTCAAAACTTGGCTAAAAGATCTTTTACACCATTTCTAGGGTTTCATAAGTCTAAAAGATAGATGTTTTATAAAGTTTCTAAAATAAGAAATTTTTTATTTCTTCCTCATCTTTCATCAACTAAATCTATTATTCAATATCATCGCTAACTCATCCCAAAATTTGGCTCAAAGCTCCCTGACACCATCTTTAAGGTTTACTAAGTGTAAAAGGTCGTTGTTTTCTAAAGTTTCAAAAATAAGAAATTTTATATTTCTTCAATCTCCATCCTTCATGAAGTAAATCTAAAATTCAATACCGTCCCATTCTTATCCCAAAACTTGGGTAAAATCTCATTGAAACCATCTCATCCTAATCTCAAAACTTGGCTAAATGCTCCTTAACACCATCTCTAAGGTTTCCTATGTTTAAAAGATGGATGTTTTATAAAGTTTCTAAAATCAGAAACTTTCTATTTTTTCAATCTCCATCCTTCATCAACAAATTCTAAGATTCAATACCCTCTCTTTCTCATCCCAAAGCTTGGCAAAATGCTCGTTGACATCATCTCTAGAGTTTACTAATTTTAAAAGATTGATGTTTTATAAAGTTTCTAAAATAAGAAACTTTATATTTTCTCAATCTCCATCATTCACCAACTAAATCTAAGATTCAATATCATCTCATCCTCATCTCAAAACAAGGCTAAAAGCTCATTGACACCATCTCTAAGGTTTAGTAAGTCTAAAAGATTGATATTTTAACGTTTCTAAAATAAGAAGCTTTCTATTTTTTCATTCTCCATACTTCATCAACTAAATCTAAGATTCAATACCCCCGCATCGTCATCTCAAAACATGGCTAAAAGCCCCTTGACACCATCTCTACGGTTTCATATGTCTTAAACATAGATGTTTTGTAAAGTTTCTAAAATAAGAAACTTTTTATTTTTTCTCCATCATTTATCAACTAAATCTAAGATTCAATACCATCGCTAACTCATCCCAAAACTTTGCTCAAAGCCCCATGATACCATCTCTAGGTTTACGAAGTGTAAAAGATTTATGTTTTATAAAGTTTCTAAAATATGAAACTTTCTATTTTCTCAATCTTCATCGTTCATCAACTAAATCTATAATTCAATACCCTCTCATTCTCATCCCAAAACTTGGCTAAAAGTTCATTGACACCATCTCATCCTCATCCCAAAACTTGGTTAAAAGCTCCTTAACACCATTTCTAGGGTTTCTTATGTCTAAAAGATGGATATCTTTATAAAGTTTCTGAAATAAGAAACTTTTCTTTTTTTCAATCTCCATCCTTCATCAACTAAATCTAAGATTCATTACCATCTAAACCTCATCTCAAAACTTGACTAAAAGCTCATTCACATCATATAGATGGTTTCCTATGTCTAAAACATTGATGTTTTATAAAGTTTCTTTAGATCAGAAACTTCCTGTTTCTCAATCTCCATCCTTCCTCAACTAAATCTAAAATTTAATATCATCTCATTCTCATCCCAAAACATGGCTAAAAGTACTTTGACACCATCTCTAGGGTTTACTAAGTCTAAAAGATTGATGTTTAATAAAGTTTCTAATATAAGAAACTTTCTATTTTTTCAATCTAGATCCTTCATCAATTAAATCTAAGATTCTATACCCACTTATTCTCATCTCGAAACATGGTTAAAAGCTTGTTGAGCATGAAGGGTTTCCTATTTCTAAAATGTGGATGTTTCATAAAGTTTTTAAAATAAGAAACTTTCTTTTTTTTCAAACTCCATCATTTATCAACTAAATCTAAGATTCAATATCATCTCATCCTCATCCCAAAACATGGCTAAAAGTTCCTTGACACCGTCTCAAGGGTCTCTTATGTCTAAAACATGGATGTTTTATAAAGCTTCTAAAATTAGAAACTTTCTATTTTTTCAATCATCATCCTTCATCAACGAAATCTAAGATGGTATTGAATCTTAGATTTAGTTGATCAAGGATGGAAATTGAAACAATCGAAAGTTTCTTATTTTAGAAAGTTTAAAAAACCTCCATCTTTTAGACATAGAAAACCCTATAGATGGTGTCAAGGAGCTTTTAGCCCAGTTTTGAGATGATGATGAGATGAAATTGAATCATAGATTTAGTTGATGAATTATGGATATTGAAAAAATAGAGAGTTTCTTATTTTACAAATAATATAAAACATACAACTTTTAGATATAGGAAACCCTAAAGAGATGATGTCAACGAGCTTTTGGCCATGTTTTGGGATAAGAATGAGAGGGTATTAAATCTTAGATTTAGTTGATAAAAGATGGAGATTGAAAAAATAGAAAGTTTCTTATTTTAGAAACTTTATAAAACATCAATATTTTAGACTTACTAAACCCTAGAGCTGATGTCAACGAGCTTTTATCCATGTTTTGAGATGAGGATTAGATGGTATTGAATCTTAGATTTAGTTGATGAATGATAGAGATTGAATAAATAGAAAGTTTCTTATTTTAGAAACTTTATAAAACATCACTCTTTTAAACATAGGAAACTCTCGAGATTGTGTTAAGGAGCTTTTAGCCAAATTTTGAGATGAGGATGAGATGGCATTGAATCTTAGATTTAGTTGATAAATGATGAAGATTAAAAAATAAAAAGTTTTCTACTGTAGAAACTTTATAAAACATCAATCTTTTAGACGTAAGGGACCGTAGAAATAGTGTGAAGGAGCTTTTAGCTCAGTTTTGAGATTAAGATGAGATGGTATTGAATCTTTGATTTAGTTGTTGAAAGATCATCTTTTATGGTATTAAAACCCTAGAGATGATGTAAACCAGCTTTTTGCCAAGTTTTGGGATGAGAATGAGAGGGTATTGAATCTTAGATTTAGTTGATGAAGGATGAAGATTGAAACAATAGAAAGTTTCTTCTTTAAAAAACTTTATAAAACACCCATCTTTTAGATATAGGAAACCCCAAAGACGCTGTCAAGAAACGTTTAGCCAAGTTTTAAGTTTGAAATGAGAGGGTATTAAATCTTAGATTTTGTTGCTGAAGGATGGGGATTGAAAAAAAAAAGTTTCTTATTTTAGAAACTTTGTAAAACATCAATCTTTTACACTTAGTAAACCCTAGAGATGTTGTCAAAGTGCTTTTAGCCAATTTTTGAGATGAGGATAAGATGGTATTGAATCTTAGATTCAGTTGATCAAGGGCCATCTTTTATGGTATTGAAACCCTAGAGATGATGTCAACCAGATTTTAGTCAAGTTTGGGATGAGAATGAGAGGGTATTGAATCTTAGATTTAGTTGATAAATGATGGAGATTGAAAAAATAGAAAGTTTCTTATTTTAGAAACGTTATAAAACATCCATGTTTTAGACATAGGAAACCCTTGAGATGGTGTTAAGGAGCTTTTAGCGAAGTTTTAAGATGAGGATGAGATGGTATTGAATCTTACATTTAGCTGATAAAGGATGGAAATAAAAAAAATAGAAAGTTTATAAAACATCCATCTTTTAGACATAGGAAGCCCTAGAGATGGTGTGAATGAGCTTTTAGCCAAGTTTTGAGATGAGAATGAGATGGTATTGAAACAGAGATTTAGTTGATGGAGGACCATCTTTTATGATATTTAAACCCTAAAGATGATGTCAACGAGCTTTTAGCTAAGTTTTGGGATGAGAATGAGAGGGTTTTCAATCTTAGATTTAGTGAATGAAGTACGGAGATTGAAAAAATAGAAAGTTTCTTATTTTAGAAACTGTATAAAACATCTATCTTTTAGAGATAGTAAACCCTGGAGATGTTGTGAAGGTGCATTTAGCCAACTTTTGAGATGAGAATGAGAGGATGTTGAATCTTTAATTTAGTTGATAAAGGATGGCGATTTAAAAATTAGAAAGTTTCTTATTTTAGAAACTTTATGAAAGATTAATCTTTTACACTTAATAAACCCTAGAGATTGTGTCAATGAGCTTTTAGGTAAGTTTTGAGAAGAAGATGAGATGGTATTAAATCATAGATTTAGTTGATGAATGACAATCTTATAAAGTATTAAAACCCTAGAGATTATGTCAACGAGCTTCTAGCAAAGTTTTAGGATGAGAATAGAGGGTATTGAATTTTAGATTTAGTTGATTAAGGATAGAGATTGTGAAAATAGAAAGTTCCTTCTTTTAGAAACTTTTTAAAACATTAATCTTTTAGACATACGAAACCCTAGAGAGTCAAGGTGCTTTTAGCAAAGTTTTGAGATGAGAATTAGAGGGTACTGAATCTTAGATTTAGTTGCTTAAGGATGGAGGTTGAGATTAGGATGAGATGGTATTTAATCTTTGATTTTGTTGATGAAAGACCATCTTTTATGGTATTGAAACCCTAGAGATGATGTCAACCAGCATTTTACCAAGTTTTGGGATGAGAATGAGAGGGTATTGAATCTTAGATTTAGTTGATGAAAGATGAAGATTGAAAAAATAGAAAGTTTCTTCTTTTAAAAACTTTATAAAACATCTATCTTTTAGACATAGGAAACCCTAGAGACGATGTCAAGGAGCTTTTAGCCAAGTTTTGAGTTGGGAATGAGAGGGTATTAAATCTTAGATTTAGTTGCTGAAGGATGGGGATTGAAAAAATAAAAAGTTTCTTATTTTCGAAACTTTATAAAATGTCAATCTTTTCCACTTAGTAAATCCTAGAGATAGTGTCAAAGAGCTTTTAGCCAAGTTCTGAGATGAGGATTATGTGGTATTGAATCTTAGATTTAGTTGATGATGGATGGAGATTGAAGAAATAGAAAGTTTCTCATTTTAGAAACTTTATAAAAAATCAATCTTTTAGACATAAGAAACCCTCGATGTTGTGTTAATGAGCTTTTTGCCAAAGTTTGAGATGAGGATGGGATGGTATTGAATCTTAGATTTAGGTTATAAAGTTTGAAGATTGAAAAAATAGAAAGTTTCTTATTTTAGAAACTTTATAAAACATCCATCTTTTAGCCAGAGGAGACCCTAGAGATGGTGTTAAGGAGCTTTTAGCCAATTTTTGAGATGAGGATGAGATGGTATTGAATCTTAGATTCAGTTGATCAAGGGCCATCTTTTATTGTATTGAAATACTAGAGATGATCTCAACCAACTTTTAACCAAGTTCGGGATGAGAATGAGAGGGTATTGAATCTTAGATTTAGTTGATAAAGGATGAAGATTGAAATAATAGAAAGTTTCTTATTTTAGAAACTTTATAAAACATCCATGTTTTAGACATAGGAAACCCTTGAGATGGTGTTAAAGAGCTTTTAGCAAAGTTTTGAGATGAGGATGAGATGATAATGAATCTTACATTTAGCTGATAAAGGATGGAAATAAAAAAAATAGAAAGTTTCTTACATTAGAAACTTTATAAAACATCCATCTTTTAGACATAGAAAGCTCTAGAGATGGTGTGAAGGAGCTTTTAGCCAAGTTTTGAGATTAGAATGAGATGGTATTGAAACAGAGATTTAGTTGATGGAGGACCATCTTTTATGATATTTAAACCCTAAAGATGATGTTAACGAGCTTTTAGCTAAGTTTTGGGATGAGAATGAGAGGGTTTTGAATGTTAGATTTAGTAAATGAAGGACGGAGATTGAAAAAATAGAAAGTTTCTTATTTTAAAAACTGTATAAAACATCTATCTTTAAGAGATAGTAAACCTGGAGATGTTGTGAAGGTGCATTTAGCCAACTTTTGAGATGAGAATGAGAGGGTGTTGAATCTTTGATTTAGTTGATGAAGGTTGGCGATTTGAAGACTAGAAAGTTTCTTATTTTAGGAACTTTATGAAAGATTAATCTTTTACACTTAATAAACCCTAGAGATTGTGTCAAGGAGCTTTTAGCCAAGTTTTGAGAAGAAGATGAGATGGTATTGAATCATAGATTTAGTTGATGAAGGACAATTTTCTATGGTATTAAAACCCTAGAGATGATGTCAACGAGCTTCTAGAAAAGTTTTAGGATGAGAATATAGGGTATTGAATTTTAGATTTAGTTGATTAAGGATGGAGATTGTGAAAATAGAAAGTTTCTTATCTTAGAAACTTTTTAAAACATCAATCTTTTAGACATAGGAAACCTTAGAGATGGTGTCAAGGAGCTTTTAGCCAATTTTTGAGATTATGATGAGATTGTATTGAATCTTAGATTCAGTTGTTCAAGGGCCATCTTTTATGGTATTGAAACCCTAGAGATGATGTCAACTAGCTTATAGCCAAGTCTGGGATGAGAATGAGAGGTATTGAATCTTAGATTTTTTTTTTGATGAGTAAGCAGGGGTTAGGCAGGACCCCAACCAGGCATTAAGAAATAAAAGGGGTTACAACTAGGGGGGCTGAAAAGCCAACAGAAAGGGAACAAGCTCCCAACAACAGAGAACCCAAAGGACATAAATACAAAACATGGAGAATTACATTCTATAGTACTCACTTCCTCTCCTATCGGAGTCCAAGAGCAGAAGGAGAGCTGGGGGGGACAGGAAAGGGGGGAGGCCAGTACCTTTGCAAGGGCAGTTCTGTTTAGAAAGGAAGTCCGCGACACTATTCCCTTCTTGCCAAATGTGGGTAATCCTCCATTGGAGAAAACAGGATAGTAACTGATGAATTTCCTGAATACAAGTAAAGCATCTCCATGGGATTTTAGAGATTCTATTGATTACATCAGCTGCTATTTTAGAATCCACTTCTATCCAAATATTGGGCAGATCCAAAGATGCGGCCCGCCGTAAACCTTCAAGAACAGCTCTGATTTCCAGCGCGAGAATCTCCTCCCGCTCCAGATTAACAGAGAACATGGATACGAGGAATCCATTGTTATCCCGAATAGCACCACCAATACCTCCTCCTTCAGCGTTTAAAGACGCGTCAGAGTTGATTTTGAAAGACCCTTGAATCGGCTTAAGCCAACAGCAGACCTAAGGAGGCCGGATTTTGGGACATAGAGTATAGCCAAAGTTTCCAGCAATTGACCTGTTACTTGGGTTGTCCACATCTTCAATATTCAAGCCAAGAATCTTTGATCTTATCAGGGAGAGAGTTTCAGACAGCAGAGCTGAATTGGGAAGAGAGGTATTGCGGAATACTCTATGATTCCGCTCCATCCAGATGTTGTATATTGCGGCATTTGAATGCAATGAAAACCAATTTTGAAGTCTGACCGGCACCTTTGAAGTTATTAGCAAGCCATAGCTCTTCCTGAACAAGAACTGGTTTAGGGTTGCGCCTGTGCCCAAGGTTCCCAAGAAGCGATTTCCATATCCATTTCGAATAACTACATTGAAAGAAGAGATGGTTAACAGATTCAAGACCTGAGTTGGATAAAGTACAGCTCCTGTTGACAGAAGAGTCCAGAAATGGAAGATTATCAGTAGTGCTTAGGCCATTTTTGAGAGCTTTCCAAGAGACAAGAGCGTGCCGAGGGATATGCCCGCTGAACCAAATTCTCGAAGCCCATTCCGGCTTTTCAAATTTCTGTCTAGAAACTTCCCACCCACTTTTGGCAGTGAAAAGACCATTACTGTTTGGTTTCCAAATAGGGAGGTTGCTGGCTGAGTCATTGAAGATGGTTTCGAATAGAAGGGCTTTTTCATGGGAGAGGGAGCCGAGGTTCAGGATAGGATTCCAGGTTCCTTCATGATGCAGCTGGTCTAGAGACTTCAAAGATGAAAGGGAAGAATCGGTTCGGTGCTGGAAATGAGGGAAGAGATAACACCCCGCGGATGCCAAGGTTGGTTCCAAAGATCTATGGCAGCTTCATTTCCCACTAAGCAGCAGATGTGGGGTTTAGCCAGATCTCTATTCCTGATGATACTTCGAATCTCCCAGGATGGTTTCGAAGGCAGGTTAATGGTCCAAAAGTTTTTGGTTTTGATATATTTCAGAGAGAACCAGCGGGTCCAGAGGTTATTACCCATGAGGTCCAACCAGTCAGCTTCTCACCTAACACTAGCCCGTCCTAAACCAAAGACTAGCAGAGGCAGCAAGAGTAGAAAAGTTGCTGGCGGGAAACCCCAATTCAAAATTTGATTCCCGTTGGATCCTAACTCTCCCAGGTTCATACTCCTGCCAATCTGAAAATTCAAAATCCAATTTCCCGCCCTTAATCCAGACTCTGAACCCAAACCAGGAGAACTCCACTAAAAGTCCCACAGCTCCCAGCTCAAACCCTCCAAATCTTAATGCCTGGCGATCTCTGTTTACTCCTCAGAATACCACATCTGATTCAAACCTGAACCATATTACTCTGGAAAAAAACTCAAATGGGAGGAAAATGGCTTCTTTTGAAGATGAGGAAGAAATCAAAGGAAGCAAGCGCTGGGAAAACTGCCTCATTGGCTATTTCATGGGCAAAAGACCGTATTTTGTGGCCCTCCAAGAAAACCTCAGGCGCAAGTGGAAATTGAGGGGGGATTTCCAAATCTTTACCTTGAATAAAGGTTTCTTCATTTTCAAGTTCAGCTGCTCTGAGGATTGCACCCAAGTTCTTGAAACAAGCCAATCCTATGCTGGGAGACCCCTGATCCTCAGGAAATGGACTTATGGTGTCCCCTTTGAAAAACTGGATCTCAAATCTGTCCCTGTGTGGATCCGCCTACCAGACCTCCACCTGCAATTTTGGAACAAATCTGGGTTAAGTAAGATTGGAAGCATAATAGGCACTCCATTGTATATGGATTCCCTTACTACTGAAGCCACCAGGCTTACTTATGCTAGGATCTGTGTCGAGGTTGAAGTCGGAGATGACCTCCCCGATCATGTCCTCATCAAAACATCCAGAGGCATCCAAGAACAACCAATAACTTATGAGTGGAAACCTTCTGCCTGCCTTCATTGCCAAACCTTTTCCCACTCTGAAAAAACTTGCCCACAAATTATGAAAGCAAAAGCCCCACCGTGGCGACCCGTTAACCCAAAAAACCAACCCATGGAAACCACTACTACCCCAACTGAATCAGGGAACCCTGTAAATACTGATGATTTTGCTACTCATAAACTGGTAAATCATCCCAAGCCAATCCAGCCCAAATCTGCTATCCAGGTCTCCCTGAAAAACAATTTCAGCATTCTAGAAGATGAAAGCCTGACTGAAATCCCAACTGAAAAACCCCCTCCACCAGGAAAAAATGCCCCACCAGATGATCCCCCCATCACCCTTCCCTCTGATAGGAGACTTGTCCTATTCCAATTCACTGAACCATCTCCCCCTTCTTTTCTACCTTCACCCCCCAGTTCCCCACCCCATAGCCCAGAAATCCATCCTTTCAGAGCTGAAACAGACACCAACTCTGACTGGACCAGAGACCTTTCTCCCTCTGAACCCATTGCTCCCCTAAATGTTGAATATCCTCCAAATCCTACACCCAAATGTCTTGCTGAAATCTCGACCCAAAATACCAACCTCACTCAACTAAATGATGATTAAATTTGGAGTTTGGAATATTAGAGGCCTAGGGGCCTCTTCAAAGAGAAATGCTGTTAAAAATATGATTCAGTCCGAAAATCTTTCCCTTCTGTGCATTACTGAAATCAGAGCCACTCAAGAGTTTCTTCTCCTTTACACCCAGGAAATGTTTCCAAATTGGAATGTAGTTACCAACTATAGCCATGCTCCAAATGGGAGAATCTGGGTCTGTTGGAACCCTGCTGAAATTTCTTTTAACCAGACTCATGTCTCTGATCAGCACATCCATGGGAACTTGTGGATCCCCCAGCACCAAAAGCACATCCACATCACTGCTATTTATGCTCACAATCATGGGAGAGAAAGAAGGAGACTTTGGGAAACATTAGAAGCCATGAATAACAATGGGACTCCCTGGATCTCCCTTGGGGATTTCAATGTTATCAGGTATATTCATGAAAAATTTGGAGGCGCGGATCCTGTTAGAACTGACATTGAAGAGTTTAACAACTGCATCATCAACTGCTCTCTTACCGACCTCAAATCCTTAGGCCAAACTCTTTCTTGGTCCAATAGCTCAAAAACTGGAGATTACAAGCTGAGGCACCTAGATCGGGCCATTGTAAATGACGATTGGCTTGAACATTTCCCATCCTCCTACTCCAATTTCAATAGTCCTTTGATCTCCGATCACTCCCCCATTATTATTCATCTCCTTGATCATAAAAATCCCTCCCCTAAACCTTTCCGATTCTACTCAATGTGGTTAGAAGACCTCTCCCTATTTGAAATTGTTGACCGGGCCTGGAATTCCAAAGTCAGAGGCACTCCCATGTATCGGATTACCCGGAAGCTTCAGCTGGTAAAGCTTGCTATTAAGAGCTGGAATAAGGACATCTTCGGAAGGATTGATGTTAAACTTCCTCGCATCAGAAAAGACCTGGAGGATAGTCAAGCAAAAGTTCATGCTGACCCGGGAAATATCCTTCTTAGAGATCAGATGAATCAAATTAAAGAAGACTATCGCAGAGTTGCTAGTCAAGAAGAAAGCATGTTAAGACAGAGATCTAGAATAAACTGGCTGACATTGGGTGACTCTAACTCTCACTTTTTTCATGCAGCAATTAACTCTGCTAGTAACAGATCAAGTATTCATGGCACCATGAATGAAGAAGGGGAAATAGTTACTGACCCAAAAGATGTGGAAGACACTTTTATAAACTACTTTGCTGGCATCCTAAATTCCCCTGGTCCTAGTCCTTCCCATGACTCTGTTCCCGATCCCTTAAGAAATCTTCCCCCTGACACAGCTCAATGGCTAACTAGGCCTGTCCAGAGAGATGAAGTTGATGAGGTCATTAGATGCTGTGATGGGAGCAAAAGTCCAGGACCTGACGGATTTAATGGGGACTTCTACAAGGCCTTTTGGTATCTCATTGGAAAGGAGGTTAGTGATGCTGTCATTGACTTCTTCAACAAAGGTAAGCTTCTCCAATCGGTGAATAATACCTTCATTAGCCTCATCCCTAAATCTATGGATGCTAGCACCCCTAATCAATACCGCCCCATCTCTCTGTGCAACTTTCTCTATAAAATCATCTCCAAAATCCTTGCTATGAGACTTCGGCCTTTCCTTGGTGAGATTGTGAGCCCAAATCAGTCTGCTTTTGTGAAAGGAAGAACCATCCAAGAAAATATCCTCCTTTCTAATGATATTATTCACAATTTCCACCGAACTTCTTCTAGACCTGCAATGTGCCTAAAGTTGGATCTGAAGAAAGCTTTTGATAATGTCTGCTGAAAATTGGTTTCAACGATATCTGGTGCAATTGGATCTTCCAATGTATCTCCAGCCCTACCTTCTCTATCTTAATGAATGGCTCTCCAAAAGGGTACTTCTCATCCTCTAATGGGATCCGACAAGGAGACCCACTATCCCCCCTGCTGTTCTGCATCGTTATGGAGATGTTCTCCTCGATTCTGAATGAAGCTCAATGCTCAAAGCTTATCTCTTCCCCTTTTGTCAGAGGAGATCTTAGCATAAATCATCTGCTATTTGCCGATGATGTAATGCTCTTCTCAAAAGTGACTCTTGATGCTGCTAGGGGGATCAATTCCTGTCTTCAAAAGTTTACTGAATGTTCAGGTCTCGCTGTCAATTTCCTTAAAAGTGAAATTTTCTTTACTGGAGTTGAATCCAATCTAAAAGGCCAGGTCTGCACTGAATTAGGAATCCCTGAAGGTCACCTGCCTGTCAAATATCTTGGCCTTCCTCTCACTCCCTCAAGATTGTCTGCAAGGGATTGCCAGCCTCTTATTTCTAAAATAAGAAAAAGGATCTCTATATGGTGTAACCGTTCTCTCTCCAGAGCAGGGCGCCTAGAAATGATCTCATCTGTACTCAATGCCTTTCAACTATAGTGGACAGCAGCCTTTCGCATCCCCCAGAGCTCTATTGATGAAATTGAAAGAATATTCCGAAATTTCCTTTGGTCTGGAGCTGATCTTCCAAACAAAATGCATCCAATATCCTGGGACCAAGTCTGCTACCCTAAGGTTGAAGGAGGGATTGGTATTCGAAAAATAAATGATCTTAATGTGGCCGGGCAAATGAAAATGTTCTGGAATCTTGTAGTGGGGAAAAAATCTCTATGGTCTGACTGGATTCACAAAAAATATATCAGAAACCAGAACATTTGGTTTATGAAAATGCCAAAAAGTCCCTCTTGGGGATTCCGAGGGATCCTCCAATCTAGGCCTCTGGTGGAAAAACTAGTTTGCTACTCTATTGGGAATGGTTCTAAAATTGATTTTTGGAAGAAGCCGTGGCACCCTGATGGTATCATCTCTAACCTGTCCTCTGTACGATACCTCTCCGATTGTATCAACAGTAATGCAACTGTTATGGATCTCCTTCATGATGGTGAATGAGACCCGATTCTCCATCTCCCCCATCTGAAAGCTCTAAAAGACATCATTGACAGAGGGATTCTAAATTTTGGAGACGAAAATCTCCCTATTTGGAAACCAACCGACAATGGTGAATTCTCGATCAAAAGTGCCTAGAACTCTGTTAGGCTCAAGAAACCAAAGCCTCCATGGTGCTCTACTGTGTGGTTCTCTGGTGCTATTCCCAGACACGCCTTCACTTGTTGGCTGGCAATGTGGGGAAGGCTTCTCATTGCCGATAGGCTAATAAAATTTGGGATCCGGGCGTCCCCTTTCTGCCCCCTGTGCATTCAAGGGTCCGAAAGCATTAATCACTTGTTTTTCCAATGCTCATACTCCAAATGGATTTGGGAGACCATTCAGAGGCAATTAAATATCCGAAGAAGATGTAAAGGTGTTGCTGGAGAAGTAGACTGGATTAGGGAGCAGTTTGGAGGTAAAGGGCAGCTTAGCACTGCAGTTAAGCTTCTGTTCCAAGCCACAATCTACAATATCTGGTATGAGAGAAACAACAGAACTCACGGCAAGCAAAGTATCCACAAGCATCAGGTCCTTCAAAATATCATCCAAGAAGTCAAAATAAAACTCATTGCCCTCGAGCGAAATGACCCCATGGATGCTCGGAATGTTGATTGTGCTAGACTTTTCAACCTCCCTTGTTTCAAGGCTCAGAAAGTTCAGAAACACTGTACTTGGACAAAACCCACCATTGAAACTGTCAAAATTAACACTGACGCCTCCCTTACTGCAGATATTGTGGGAGTGGGAGGGGTTATAAGGAATCATGAAGGTAGAAGCATCAAGATGTTCTCCCTCAAGGTTCGCACTGGAAGTATCCACCTGCTAGAATTACAAGCAATCCTCCAAGGCCTCCTGCTTGCAAGAAAACACAACATGACCAACATCTGGATGGAATCTGACTCCCTTGTTGCTGTAAATGTGGTTATCAAAAAATTTAAATGCCCTTGGAAAGGGATTCCTACCCTTGCCAAGATCTATAAAGGTTTGGCTGAGACAAATTCATGGTGCATAAGTCATATTTGGCGTGAAGCTAATTCTGCTGCCGATTTCTTATCCAAACCAGATTGTGTTGTTAATGGAGATGACCTGAACACTGACTCTGCTCCTCCCCTCCTTCTTGACCTCATGGCGCTGGACTCTATGGGAGCCACATACACTCGGTTGTAATTTTTTCCTATGAGCAGGGTTCCTTTAAATTGGTGCGGTTTTGGTTGGGGGTTTGTTTCCACCCTTTTGCCTTCATGTTATTTTTGTTTTGTGTGGGAGCATGTTCCCAGATTGTTGGCTTTTGAGCCCCCGTAGCTTGTAATTGTCTTTCTTTAATGATATCTGGTGGGGGTCTTGCCTAACCCCAGCTTACTCATCAAAAAAAAAAAAAAATGATAGACCATACCTGCTTGATTCTGAGAGATGCATTGATGTCCCTTAGAAGTCTAATTCCGGTGCCCCCTTCTCTCTTAGGCTTGCACATTTCTTCCCACGAAACTGAGTGATGCATTTTTGTGCCTTCCGAACTTCCCCAGATGAATGACCTGAACATTCTCTCAATCATGTCCATGACCCCCTTGGGGATATCAAAGGCAGAAGACCAATAAATCATGAAACTGTTTAGCACAGTTTTCACTAGTTCAATTCTGCCGGCTTGGCTTAGGCATTTGCTAGACCATGTGGCAATGCGCTTGTGGACTTTAGTGATCAGAGGAGCACAGTCAGAAACTGTGAGTCTCGATGTAAACAACGGGAGACCGAGATATCTAATGGGGAGACTTCCTTCATTGAACTCCCTGATTTTTAGGATTTCGAGCTTTTCACTGAGCTTAGTACCCCCAAAAAAGATTTCTGATTTAGACGGATTAGCCTCCAGCCCAGTTATCTTATTGAACAGAGTCAGGCATGAAGAGAGAGTGGAGGCATTTCCGGTAGATCCCTTGGCAAAAATCATTAGATCATCTGCAAATAGCATATGAGTAATAGTAAGAGAGCCTTGAACAAACGGAGTGGAAAGAGCATTTGAGGAAGAGGCATTTTCAAGAAGAACAGAGAGCATTTTCATGGAAATAGAGAAGAGGAGGGGAGAGAGGGGGTCACCTTGGCGAAAGCCATTTGAGGATGAGAAGAAACCTTGGGGAGAGCCATTTAACAGGATAGAAAAAGAACGGTTCATGATGCATTCCTCTATCCAGCCTAGCCAGATAGAATTAAAACCTTGCTTGCCCATAAAGGATAACAGAGCTTGGCGATTGATGTTATCAAAGGCTTTTGCAAGATCGATTTTCAGGCACATGGAAGGGGAGGGCGAGGGGAGGTGAAAGCTATGGAGAAGATCGTGGGTGAGGAGGGTATTGTCTTGAATTTGATGCCCTCTAATAAATGCCGATTGAGAAGGGCTAATAAGGTTGGATATTACAGTCCGAAGACGGTTGGCCAGGATTTTGGTTATAGATTTGTACAAGAAGTTACAAAGAGAGATTGGACGATATTGGGAAGGGGAGGAGATATCAGGGCCTTTCGGAATGAGGGATATGAAAGTGGTATTGACGGATTTTAAAAGTTTACCAGATTTGAAAAAAATTTGGATAGCTGCAATGAACTCATCTCCCAGAAGGTACCAGAAAGCACGAAAAAAAGAGGCATTGAATCCGTCCGGACCCGGAGATTTGTCTCCATTTGCTTTCCAAACTACATCTTTAATCTCCTCCGAAGATATTGGCTTAGATAAGATGCCAGCATCCCCAACATTTAGCTTTCTGATTGGATCAGGAGTAGCTTTACTCTGAATTTTCCCATTATTGAGAATCTTAGAGAAGTGGCTGATCAGAATGGAGGAGATTTCAAGGGGGTCAGTGGCTTGAGTGCCATCTCCTCTTTTCATAGCAAGGATATTATTTTTGTTTTGCCTCACTTTCAAATGGGAGAAAAAGAATTTTGAGTTCGAGTCTCCCAATTGAAGCCATTGGGCTCTGGATTTCTGCTTTAGAAAAGATTCTTCAAGGGAAGAGTATTTTAGCAGGTCCTCTTTAATCTGAGCTTCCTGTTCGAGGAGGTGGGATCTGGTTGGATCTTTCTCAATAGAAGCTTGAATATTTAGCAAAGACTTTCTGATGATTGGCACTTGAATGTCAATTCTACCGAAAACCTCTCTATTCCATTCTTTGATTTGATTCTTGACCATTTTCAGCTTTTGGACGCAGGTGAACATGGGATTACCTTTCACCTTATGATTCCAAGCTCGTTCAACAATAGGGTACAGAGATTTGTCTTCCAACCACATGTCCATGAACTTGAAGGGTTTTGGTCCAAGAGATTGATGTTTATAGCAGGACACAATGAATGGGCTGTGGTCAGAAATTCCTGGAGGAATGAATTCAGTAAAGGAATTCGGGTAGGAGTGCAACCATTCTTCATTAACGAGAGATCTGTCAAGCTTTGCCATTTTCAGATTCCCCAGATTTCCTTTGTTATTCCAAGTAAGATTTAGACCCACAGAACGAAGATCTGTAAGAGCACAGGTGGTGATGCAGGAATTAAACTCCTCCATCTGAGCAATATGAGGAGGATAGCCATACCTTTCCTCCGGGCTACGAACAACATTAAAGTCTCCTAGCACAATCCATGGAGCCTGGTTAAATGAGGCAATATTTTCCAGCTTGGACCAACCACAGTTCTCTCCTAGAAATATAATAATTATGAGCATAGGCTGAAGTCATTCTGAAGGTCATACCAGTATTGAATCTTAGATTTAGTTGATAAAGGATGGAGATTGAAAAAATAGAAACTTTCTGTAGACACCCCATTTCGACCGTGCCCTAAACCTTCCAAATTTGTGCAAAATCTCGCGAAATAGGATCCCAAATTTTACCTCAAGGTAGGTTAGGATCCCAGCAAGGTCCTTGCAAAATTTCATCAAAATTTGAGCACGTTTACTTAGCGAACAAGTCAAGCAATGTCGTGATGCAAGTTCGTAGAAGGGGAGTGCATTTATTCTGAACGGTACCGAGCGTGGGCTATATGGGACAAGCAAAATCGCGCGCTCATCAACTTTTGCGCAACAGCTCGCTCATAAATATTAGTAGTGCTAATATCGCACTCCTCTTTTTTCTATAAAAGTTGAAAAAAAATTCATTTTAGACGAGATCTGATTTTTTCATTTTTAACAGAGAAGGGGATAAGAGAGATTTAAGGGTCCGATGGAGATTCTTCCTTTGTCCGATCATCATCTCCGTCATGTTAGTCGGAGCTCCGGTTAATTTCCGACGAAATCCCCTTCTCAGTTGTTATGTTTCATAGTCTTCCTTTCTTTCTTTTTTCTTTTGTTTCTCTTTTGATTTCAAGTTTAAAACCCAATCATTTTGTTTCTTCTCCGATTGGGATCTGAGAGATTTCCGATCAATCAGGTCAATTTTTCCGACAAGTTCTGGCCAAAATTTCGGCCAGCCTCCGATCTGTTGTCTTCTACCTTAATAACTACTAGATTTGATCATCTCTACTCTCTTCATCATCTCTTAAACCTAAACCTTAATCTTGATCATTTTCAATAATAGATTTGGACGTCCCTAGCACGAATCTGTTTGTTTTTATTTCAGATCTAAACTTTTCTTATCAGGATCGGAGCTTTTTCTTATTTTCCACAATTTCTCACCGTTATTCCATGGAACCTGAGAGGAAGAACCAAAGAGATCTCTGCAATTTGTCTTCTCCGGCAAAGTCTACCGCATTCCGGTCTTCTTCGCCGGCTAAGTCACTTTCTCCGGTTGCAATCCGATTAACCTCTGGTCATAGACTCATTTCTCTTCCTTGATGTTTCCATTTTTAGCTTTTTAATCTTTTAAATCCCCAAATCCCTAGCCCCTCTTCATCTCTTTCTTCTGACCGGCCAAGCTCCGACTAGTTCTTTTCCTTGTATACAAGCTTTGTTTCATATTCTCGCTTCTTCTAAATCTGAAAAATTCCATTTCCTAGCCTAATTCTGCAGAACTATGAGTTTAGATCATAAGATCTGTGTCCTTGAAACTTTGCCTTGAGGCTGGACGAGAATAAAGCAGAGCAAAGTTTCATTTTGAAGAAAGAGAAGAAGAAAAAGAAAGAGGTGTTGATTCAGAGAGTTGTGATAAGAGGAACAATCTCAAGCAAGGCCGAACATTGCTTGTGAAATCGGCATATGTGGCAAGCTAATTTGAGCTATAATCACAATCTGCCCAAGTAAAACCCTAACAACAGTTCAGGTACTCTTTTTTTTTATCAGGTAATTTCTTATCTTTTCTTTAATTTCTGATTAGAATTAGCTTTGATTATGCAGTGATTAAATGACTCTAATTTGATCTGTAAAGTTCCAAACGTTGAGTTTTGTTCTGAATTTTTGTCTTTGTGCCTGATCTGTTTTATTTTCCTTTAACATGTTTGGTTTGAATGCTTTGTGATTTTTATATTTAAAGTGTATTTTCGGTTTTAGAATGATAAAAAATACTGCATGTCTTGCTTGTTGGATTGTTGCATTCTCATATGGAAACACCGATGCTTCTGGAGATCCAAAGGATTCTGATTCCCAATTAGGAGATCATGGTTTTCATCCACCATTCCCGATGCCAGAAAGCCTAACAACCTATTTCAGATGCTCGGAGCGGGGACAAAGTTCTAAACTAAGGTTGCCATTAATGGAAACCTCTTTTTCCTTGTTGATCACAAGGAGCTTCCGAAACCTGCGACAAATATTAAACTTCAAGATAAAGAGAAGAAAATAGATGGTGGTGGGGCATTGTCATCGTTTGGATCTGTATATGGGTCAGGTGAAGATGAAGATGGTGCACTGCAAGGTGTCTCAGAATCTAAAGAAATGGAGCCTGGTAATTCTGTTGATGCCGTTAACATGACATTTTCTTATCGGTCAGACCGAGCAGACTCTTCTACATATTTGGCCAGGGAAGACAAGACAGTTGTCAAGCACTCAGATGCTGCTGCTAAGGAGAAGACTTCCTCATCCAAAAGGAATCCTCTTGTGACTCCTGCTAGTGCTACAAGTAGCAAGAAAAGAGAAACTGGCACAGTTGGTTCTCTTTGTGTTTTTGCGGTTAAGCCAGACACTTTCCCTATGCCAACAATGTCTGAGGTTAAATCTTTGTTTTTTGGAGCCTCCATCTTTCCTAAAACTGATGGTGGATAGAGTAGTTGAATTTATTCTGAAAAATGGGAAAGAAGTCGAAACAATCTTCATTGAGCAAAATAGTACAAATGGGAATTTTCATTCCTTCTGCCATCGAACCAGTGCTACCAATATTATCTCAAAGCTCTTCCAAATGCCTAAGAGTCAAAGTTGCCTGGTAAGAGCCTCGTTGCTCAAAAACATTGCCCGGTAAGAGCCTCACTGCTCAAAAACATGATTCCCAAAGGCATGTGTCTGGTAAGGAAAATGGTTCGGAAATGAGATATAAAGGAGATGGCGGTTCCTCATCGAAAAGATCTGATGGTTATGTGTCAAACATATCATACCATTTGGAAGGGTCATATGATGGTGAGACAAAAAGAAAGTTCAAGATGGTAATTGGGGCGCCAAAGAAGGATGGACAGGATCAATCTTCCAAACACCCTCAATGACCATGTGGAGTGAGTGCAGATATAGCAGCTGCTATTGTTATGGTAGCAACTAGAAGTCTGAGGGACTCCAAATCGGACACCCGCCCAAAGACATCCCTTGGATGACTTCGGTACAAGTCTGAGTGTCAGTGAGAGTGGGCGCACCTCAAGCATTAGCAGTTTTTCTTTTCTACTTATTTCTCACAGTTCTATCCCAAAGCCTATTTCCAACGGGGACCCAGTTTCTACTATGCCAAAAGAGTTATCTGAATGTGTTTGAAAATCAGAAAAGGGTGGTGAGAGCAGCGGCGTGTCAGAAATCAAGGCTATTGCTAAATCAATGGCCCTTGTGGCAGTGAACGAAGTTGATTCCTTTGAAACCAGTTTAACAAGAGAAACCATTCCTCATCCAGAGATAGGGTATCTCAACATCAACACAAGCAGCATACCTTTGATGAAGATGAGCAGAGTCACGGAAGTAGATCCAACGGTGATGAAGGCGTTAGCCCAAGCCCAGTCTTAGAGGAACTTACCTGATGTGGTAGTACCCTCTGCTCTTATCTCCCCTTCTTTAGGTAGAGAGTTTGTAATCTTTTAGATGCACTTATACTTTAGGTAATCCATTCATCGCAAGGGCGATGAAGGCGTTAGCCCAAGCCCATCATTAGAGGACTTGCTCAGTCTAAGTAGCACTCCCCTCTTTTGTTTAAAAAGACTTGCCTAGTCTTTTAGATGTACATTCCTTAAGCATTAGGAGCCTTTTCATTATAAGGGTAATAAAAGAGTCATCTTGAGCATGGAGGAGACAGGCTATGTCTCATGTAGGAAAATTCAAACCTTTTGGAGACAGGCTTTGTTTCATTGGCCCTACTTATCCTTTTGTTTTAGGAGACATGTCATGTCTCATTAGAGCCCTTTCATTGCAGCGGCGATGAAGGCGATACCCCAAGCCCATTATTAGGGGACTTGCTCAGTCCAAGTAGCACTCCTCTCTCTCATTTAAAAGACTTGCCCAAGTCTTTTAGATGTATATCCCTTAAGACCTTAGGTTCCCCTATTCATTGCAAGGGCAATGATAGCGCTAGCTGGAGCCTACCCTTTTAGGAGACAAGCTATGTTTCAATAGAAAAGCCCATCCTTAGAGGATTTGCGCAGTCTGAATAGCGCTCCTATCTTTTGTTTTAAGACTTGCCCAGTCTTTTGGGATACCTTAAACATTGTCATCTAGAGCCCCAATTTAGGGAGACAAGCTATGTCTCAACAGAAAAATCAAACCCTTTAGGGAAACAAGTTATGTCTCAGCAGAAAAATCAAACCCTTTAGGGAGACAAGCTATGTCTCAGCAAAAAAGTCAAACCTTTTGGAGACAGGCTTTGTCTCTTTGGTCATAGTGTTCTCTCTTCTAGGAGACTTGCCCAGTCTCACTAACACCCTTCTTTGTCTCATTTTATTCTAAGAGACATGCCTTGTCTCATTAGCACCTCCCTCTTAGAGTTACTAGTTTCGGAGCCAGTCTTTTAGCATAGGAGTCTGTCCTTAGCCAGAGAGTCATTCTTTCTACGAGTCAGTCCTATCATCATAGGGGTTAGGATTTTGTCCAACCTCTCATCAAGTCATGTGATTTTTTATCCGCTCTTGGAAGGTATAGGATGTTGTCCAACCCTTTCAGAGTCATGATTCTGTCCAATTCCCCCGCAAAGCATAGGATGCTGTCTAACGTTTGCGGGATATCAGGAGTCCGTCCTGCCCTTATGATAATGGGATTCTGTGCTCTTAAGTCAAAAACATAAAAAATACTTGAAAAATATCTGAAAAATCCAAATCATCTCAAAAATCTTGAGTCATTAGGTGTAGTTAGGAAAGTCTTTTCCGAACTATGTTGGCTTGATCCTCTTTCACGAGGTACGTAGTGCAGCTTGGGATCTTTATCCCAGGTCCAGCCAAACCTTTAAAAATAAACATTTCAAACCCTCCAAAAATACAAAAAAATATTCAAAACTTTTTTTCAAAAGATCTTCCCCTAGAGTTAGGAGTCTGTCCTAGATATTTGGGGTGTTTTAGAGTTAGGAGGCTGTCCTGATTTGTATTGATATGGTGTGTCCTGTCGTGTGAGTGTCCCTAGAGTTAGGAGGCCTCGAGTTGATCGGTTAGACATTTAGTCGAACTGATGGCTAGACTTGTCAGCCCATGTTTTTCATTAGGTTGCACAGCCTAGATACACATAGGATGTAGGGCCCACTTGCATTAGCTTAAGGCTAACCAACTTGCATTAGTTAGGGCATATAGAGAGTCCTAAAAATTACAATTCACATGAACTTAAGCAATTATGCAAAAAACTTTAAAAATCAGTCGAGTCTAGTGGATCGAGTCTAGAATAGCGGTTCTAGATGGTTAGACATCATAGTTTAGAATAGGTCATCGAACTACGTTGACTCCGATTCTTCCCGAGGCCGGGATACGTAGAGCAGCCAGGGTGGATGGCCATTCTGGTCTGAGTCAAGTCCTACATTAGAGTTTTAGGATTCGTCTTGTCCAGTCATGTATAGAGCTGTAGCATGCATGTGTTTGCACACCAGAACTTAGACACCAATTAGGTATGACATTCATAACCTAGTTATTCTCAGGTGACATTTATTTCATTTCTTTTATGTGTTCTTATTATTCCTCCGAGACATGCATGATTAGATAGACGTCTTCTCGGAGATATGTGTTCCCATTTCACATGACTTTCGTCCAAAACTCTTCAAAATCAATAAGTAAATGGCATAAGAGACCAGGTGTTTGCACTTGGGCGGATGAGGTGCTCTTCGAACCTTCCAAATTCGTAACCAGGCACAAACCTTCTTTTTATATCTCTGGTTATTCGTTGCAACAGAGCATAGTATGGGATCCAGGGCCCACTTCCTTTGATGGCGACTCTTCTTTGTTTAAGGTACGCCTCGAATCTGGGTCTAGTTCCCGAATCGAGAGGTATCTCCCTTTGTATCACTACTCAAGCTGTGAGGGGCACTTCTTTCGAGAGTTCCTTAGTAGAGCTCTCCATTCACGTGGATGATCCTGAGACTTGCGTGGGGGCTCGTCCCCCGCCTCTCTCGGATCGGGGTCCACAGTTTCATATTTTAATACTTTATAAAACATCCTTCTTTTAGACATAAGAAACCCTAGAGATGGTGTTAAGGAGCTTTGAGCCATGTTTTGAGATTAGAATTAGATGGTATTGAATCTTAGATTTAGTTGCTGAAGGATTGAGATTGAAAAAAAAAATTTCTTCTTTTAGAAACTTTATAAAACATCAATCTTTTACTTTTAGTAAACCCTGGAGATGGGGTCAAAGAGCTTTTAGTTAAGTTTTGAGATGAGAATTAGATGATATTGAATCTTAGATTTAGTTGATGAAGGATGGAGACTGAAAAAATAGAAATTTTTTTTATTTTAGAAACTTTGTAAAACATCCATCTTTTAGAAATAGGAAAACCTCGAGAAGGTGTCAAGGGGATTTTAGCCAAGTTTTGAGCTGAGAATGAGATGGTATTGAATCTTTGCTTTGGTTAATGAAGGATGGAGTTTTTAAAAATAGAAAGTTTCTTATTTTAGAAACTTTATAAAACATCAATCTTTTACCCTAAGAATACCCTAGAGATGCGTTAAGGAACATTTTGCCATGTTTTGAGATGAGGAATAGATGATATTGAATCTTAGATTTAGTTGATGAAGCCTGGAGATTGAAAAAATAGAAAGTTTCTTATTTTCGTAACTTTATAAAACATATATCTTTTGGATATAGGAAACCCTAGAGATGGTGTTAAGGAGCTTTTAGCCAAGTTTTGAGAAGAGGATGAGATGGTATTAAATCTTAGATTTAGTTGATAAAGGATGGAGATTGAAAAACTAGATAGTTTCTTATTTTAGAAACTTTATAAAACATCCATCTTTTAGACATAGGAGACCCTAGAGAGGTGTCCAAGAGCTTTTAGCCGAGTTTTGAGATGAGGGTGAGATGGTATTGAATCATAGATTTAGTTGATGAAGGACCATCTTTTACGGTATTGAAACCCTAGAGATGATGTCAACGAGCTTTTAGCCAAGTTATGAGATGAGAATGAGAGGGTATTGAATCTTATATTTAGTTGTGAATGATGGAGATTGAAAATATAAAAAGAATAAGAAACTTTATAAAACATAAATCTTTTACACTTAGTAAACCCTAGAGATGGTGCCTAAGAGCTTTTAGCAAAGTTTTGAGATTTGGATTAGATGGTATTGAATCTTTGATTTAGTTGATGAAGGATGGAGATTGAAGAAATATAAAGTTTCTTATTTTAGAAACTTTATAAAACATCCATCTTTTAGACATAGGAAACCCTTGTGATTGTGTTAATGAGATTTTAGCCAAATTTTGAGATGGGGATAAGATGGTATTTGAATCTTAGTTTTAGTTGATAAATGATGAAGATTGAAAAAATAAAAAGTTCCCTATTTTAGAAACTGTATAAAACATCAATCTCATAAACATAGGAGACCCTAAAGATGGTGTGAATGAGCTTTTAGCCAAGTTTTGAGATTAGGATGAGATGGTATTGAGTCTTAGATTTAGTTAATGAAAGATCATATTTTATGGTATTGAGACCCTAGAGATGATGTCAAACAGCTTTTTACGAAGTTTTGGGATGAGAATGAGCGGGCATTAAATCTTAGATTTAGTTGATGAAGGATGGGGATTGAAAAATTAAAAGTTTCTAATTTTAGAAACTTTATAAAACATCCATCTTTTAGATATAGGAAACCCTAGAGATGATGTCATGGAGGTTTTAGCGATGTTTTGAGTTGAGAATGAGAGCGTATTAAATCTTATATTTAGTTGCTGAATGATGGAGATTGAAAAAATAAAAAAATTCTAATTTTGGAAACTTTATTAAACATCAATCTTTTGTACTTAGTAAACCTTAGAGATGGTGTCTAAGTGCTTTTAGCCAAGTTTTGAGATTTGGATTAGATGGTATTGAATCTTAGATTTTGTTGATGAAGGATGGAGATTGAAAAAATAGAAAGTTTCTTATTTTAAAAACTTTATAAAAGATCAATCTTTAAGACATAGGAAACCCCTCGAGATTGTGTTAAGGAGCTTTTAACCAAATTTTGAGATGGGGATGAGATGGTATTGAATTTTAGCTTTAGTTGATAAAGGATGAAGATTGAAAAAATAAAAAGTTTTCTATTTTATAAACTTTATGAAACATTAATCTTTTAGACATAGGAGAACCTAGAGATGGTGTGAAGGAGCTTTTAGCCAAGTTTTGAGATTAGGATGAGATGGTATTGAATCTTAGATTTAGTTGATGAAAGACCATATTTTATGGTATTGAAACCCTAGAGATGAAGTCAACCAGCTTTTTGCCAAGTTTTGGGATGAGAATCAGAGGGTATTGAATCTTAGATTTAGTTGATGAAGGATGGAGATTGAAAATTAGAAAGTTTCTTTTTTTAAAAACTTTATAAAACATCCATCTTTTAGATATAGGAAACCATAGAGATGATGTCATGGGCCTTTTAGCCATGTTTTGAGTTGAGAATGAGAGCTTATTAAATCTTAGATTTAGTTCCTATGTCTAAATAGTGGATGTTTTATTAAGTATATAAAATAAGAAACTTCTTATTTTTCAATCTCAAACCTTCACAAACAAAATCTATGAGTCAATATCATCTCATCCTCATCCCAAAAATTGGCTAGATTAAAGATTGATGTTTTATAAAGTTCCAAAAATAAGAAGCTTTCTAATTTTTCAATCTTCATCCTTCATCAACTAAATCTATGATTCAATACCCTCATACGCTAATCCCAAAACATGCCTTAAAGCTCGTTGACATCATCGCTAGGGTTTCTTATTTCTAAATGATGGACGTTTTACAAAGTTTCTAAAATAAGAAACTTTCTATTTTTTCAATCTCAATCCTTTATCGACTAAATCTAAGATTCAATACCATCTCATTCTCATTCCAAAACTTGGCTTAAAGCACCTTGAATCCATCTCTAGGGTTTCCTAAGTCTAAAACATTGATGTTTTATACAGTTCCTAAAATAAGAAGCTTTCTATTTTTTCAATCTCCATCCTTCATGAACTAAATCTAAGATTCAATACCCTCATATGCTCATCCGAAAACATGGCTTAAAGCTCGTTGACATCATCACTAAGGTTTCTTATTTCTAAATGATGGATGTTTAACAATGTTTCTAAAATAAGAAACTTTCTATTTTTTCAATCTCCATCCTTTATCGACTAAATCTACGATTCAATACCATGTCATTCTCATTCCAAAACTTGGCTTAAAGCACCTTGAATCCATCTCTAGGGTTTCCTATGTCTAAAACATTGATGTTTTATAAAGTTCCTAAAATAAGAAGCTTTCTAATTTTTCAATCTCCATCCTTCATCAAATAAATCTAAGATTCAATACCCTCATATGCTCATCTCAAAACATGGCTTAAAGCTCGTTGACATCATCACTAGGGTTTCTTATTTCTAAATGATGGATGTTTAACAATGTTTCTAAAATAAGAAACTTTCTATTTTTTCAATCTCCATCCTTTATCAACTAAATCTAAGATTCAATATCATCTCAGCCTAATCGCAAAACTTGGCTAAAATCTCCTTTCACACCATCTCTATGGTTTCTTATATCTAAAATTTGGTTGCTTGATATAGTTTCTAAAGTAAGAAACTTTCTTTTTTTCAATCTCCATCATTGTTCAAATAAATCAAAGATTCAATACCATCTAATCCTCATCTCAAGACTCAGCTAAAAGCTCTTTCACACCATTTATGAGGCTTCCTATGTCTAAGAGATTGATGTTTTAAAAAGTTACTAAAATAAGACACTTTTCATTTTACAATCTCCATATTTGATCAACTAAATGTAAAATTCAATACTATTTAATCCTCATCTCAAAAATTTGCTAAAAGCACGTTGACACCATCTATTGGGTTTCCTCTGTCTAAATAGTGGATGTTTTATAAAGTTTATAAAATAAGAAACTTCCTATTTTTCAATCTCAAACCTTCACAAACAAAATCTATGAGTCAATATCATCTCATCCTCATCCCAAAAATTGGCTAGATTAAATATTGATGTTTTAAAAAGTTCCAAAAATAAGAAGCTTTCTAATTTTTCAATCTTCATCCTTCATCAACTAAATCTATGATTCAATACCCTCATACGCTCATCCCAAAACATGCCTCAAAGCTCGTTGACATCATCGCTAGGGTTTCTTATTTCTAAATGATGGACGTTTTACAAAGTTTCTAAAATAAGAAACTTTCTATTTTTTCAATCTCCATCCTTTATCGACTAAATCTAAGATTCAATACCATCTCATTCTCATTCCAAAACTTGGCTTAAAGCACCTTTAATCCATCTCTAGGGTTTCCTATGTCTAAAAGATTGATGTTTTATAAAGTTTCTAAAATAAGAAGCTTTCTAATTTTTCAATCTCCATCCTTCATCAACTAAATCTAAGATTCAATACCCTCATATACTCATCCCAAAACATGGCTTAAAGCTCGTTGACATCATCACTAGCGTTTCTTATTTCTAAATGATTGATGTTTAACAATGTTTCTAAAAAAAGAAACTTTCTATTTTTTAAATCTCCATCCTTTATCAACTAAATCTAAGATTCAATATCATCTCAGCCTAATCTCAAAACTTGGCTAAAAGCTCCTTCACACCATCTCTATGGTTTCTTATGTCTAAAAGATGGTTGCTTTATAGAGTTTCTAAAGTGAGAAACTTTCTTTTTTTTCAATCTCCATCTTTGTTCAAATAAATCAAAGATTCAATACCATCTAATCCTCATCTCAAGACTCAGCTAAAAGCTCTTTCACACCATTTATGAGGTTTCCTAGGTCTAAAAGATTGATGTTATAAAAAGTTACTAAGTAAGAAACTTTTCATATTACAATCTCCATACTTGATCAACTAAATCTAAAATTCAATAATATTTAATCCTCATCTCAAAAATTGGCTAAAAGCACGTTGACACCATCTATTGGGTTTCCTATGTCTAAACAGTGGATGTTTTATAAAGTTTATAAAATAAGGAACTTCCTATTTTTCAATCTCAAACCTTCACAAACAAAATCTATAAGTTAATATGATCTCATCCTCATCCCAAAAATTGGCTAAAAGCACCTTGACACCATCTCTAAGGTTAACTAAGTCTAAAAAGATTGATGTTTTACAAAGTTTCTGGAATAAGAAACTTTCTATTTTTTCAATCTCCATCCTTCATCAACTAAATTTTAGATTCAATACCCTCTCATTCTCATCCTAAAACATGGTTAAAATTTTGTTGACATCATCTCTAGGGTTTCCTATGTCAAAAAGATATTTGTTTAATAAAGTTTCTAAAATAAGAAACTTTCTATTTTTATAATCTTCATCATTTATCAACTAAATCTACGATTCAATAGCTTCTCATCCTCATCTCAAAACTGATCTAAAAGCTCATTGACCCCATCTCTGGAGTTTCCTATGTCTAAAAGATGGATGTCTTATAAAGTTTCTAAAATAAGAAACTTTCTAATTTTCCAATCTCCATCCTTCATTAACTATATCTATGATTCAATACTCTCATGTGCTCATCCCAAAACATGGCTTAAAGCACGTTGACATCATAACTTGGGTTTCTTATTTCTGAATGATAGTGGTTTTACAAAGTTTTTAAAATAAGAAACTTTCTATTTTTTCAATCTCCATCATTTATCAACTAAATCTAAGATTCAATACCATCTCATCCTTATCCCAAAACTTGGCAAAAAGCACCTTGACTATGGCTATAGGGTTTCCCATAGATAAAAGATTGATGTTTTATAAAGTTCCAAAAATAAGAAGCTTTGTAATTTTTCAATCTTCATCCTTCATCAACTAAATCTATGATTCAATACCCTCATACGCTCATCCCAAAAGATGCCTTAAAGCTCATGGACATCATCGCTAGGGTTTCTTATTTCTAAATGATGGACGTTTTACAAAGTTTCTAAAATAAGAAACTTTCTATTTTTTCAATCTCCATCCTTTATCGACTAAATCTAAGATTCAATACCATCTCATTCTCATTCCAAAACATGGCTTAAAGCACCTTGAATCCATCTCTAGGGTTTCCTATGTCTAAAACATTGATGTTTTATAAAGTTCCTAAAATAAGAAGCTTTCTAATTTTTCAATCTCCATCCTTCATCAACTAAATCTAAGATTCAATACCCTCATATGCTCATTCCAAAACATGGCTTAAAGCTCGTTGACATCATCACTAGGGTTTCTTATTTCTAAATGATGGATGTTTAACAATGTTTCTAAAATAAGAAACTTTCTATTTTTTCAATCTCCATCCTTTATCGACTAAATCTACGATTCAATACCATGTCATTCTCATTCCAAAACTTGGCTTAAAGCACCTTGAATCCATCTCTAGGGTTTCCTATGTCTAAAACATTGATGTTTTATAAAGTGTCTAAAATAATAAGCTTTCTAATTTTTCAATCTCCATCCTTCATCAACTAAATCTAAGATTCAATACCCTCATATGCTCATCCCAAAACATGGCTTAAAGCTCGTTGACATCATCACTAGGGTTTCTTATTTCTAAATGATGGATGTTTAACAATGTTTCTAAAATAAGAAACTTTCTATTTTTTCAATCTCCATCGTTTATCAACTAAATCTAAGATTCAATATCATCTCAGCCTAATCTCAAAACTTGGCTAAAAGCTCCTTCACACCATCTCTATGGTTTCTTATGTCTAAAAGATGGTTGCTTTATATAGTTTCTAAAGGAAGAAACTTTCTTTTTTTTCAATCTCCATCATTGTTCAAATTAATCAAAGATTCAATACCATCTAATCCTCATCTCAAGACACTGATAAAAGCTCTTTCACACCATTTATGAGGTTTCCTATGTCTAAAAGATTGATGTTTTAAAAAGTTACTAAAATAAGAAACTTTTCATTTTACAATCTCCATACTTGATCAACTAAATCTAAAATTCAATGCTATTTAATCCTCATCTCAAAAATTGGCTAAAAGCACGTTGACACCATCTATTGGGTTTCCTATGTCTAAATAGTGGATGTTTTATTAAGTATATAAAATAAGAAACTTCCTATTTTTCAATCTCAAACCTTAACAAACAAAAATCTATGAGTCAATATCATCTCATCCTCATCCCAAAAATTGGCTAGATTAAAGATTGATGTTTTATAAAGTTCCAAAAATAAGAAGCTTTCTAATTTTTCAATCTTCATCCTTCATCAACTAAATCTATGATTAAATACCCTCATACGCTCATCCCAAAACATGCCTTAAAGCTCGTTGACATCATCGCTAGGGTTTCTTATTTCTAAATGTTGGACGTTTTACAAAGTTTCTAAAATAAAAAACTTTCTATTTTTTAAATCTCCATCCTATATCGACTAAATCTAAGATTCAATACCATCTCATTCTCATTCCAAAACTTGGCTTAAAGCACCTTGAATCCATCTCTAGGGTTTCCTAAGTCTAAAACATTGATGTTTTATACAGTTCCTAAAATAAGAAGCTTTCTAATTTTTCAATCTCCATCCTTCATGAACTAAATCTAAGATTCAATACCCTCATATGCTCATCCGAAAACATGGCTTAAAGCTCGTTGACATCATCACTAAGGTTTCTTATTTCTAAATGATGGATGTTTAACAATGTTTCTAAAATAAGAAACTTTCTATTTTTTCAATCTCCATCCTTTATCGACTAAATCTACGATTCAATACCATGTCATTCTCATTCCAAAACTTGGCTTAAAGCACCTTGAATCCATCTCTAGGGTTTCCTATGTCTAAAACATTGATGTTTTATAAAGTTCCTAAAATAAGAAGCTTTCTAATTTTTCAATCTCCATCCTTCATCAAATAAATCTAAGATTCAATACCCTCATATGCTCATCCCAAAACATGGCTTAAAGCTCGTTGACATCATCACTAGGGTTTCTTATTTCTAAATGATGGATGTTTAACAATGTTTCTAAAATAAGAAACTTTCTATTTTTTCAATCTCCATCCTTTATCAACTAAATCTAAGATTCAATATCATCTCAGCCTAATCGCAAAACTTGGCTAAAATCTCCTTTCACACCATCTCTATGGTTTCTTATATCTAAAACTTGGTTGCTTGATATAGTTTCTAAAGTAAGAAACTTTCTTTTTTTTCAATCTCCATCATTGTTCAAATAAATCAAAGATTCAATACCATCTAATCCTCATCTCAAGACTCAGCTAAAAGCTCTTTCACACCATTTATGAGGTTTCCTATGTCTAAGAGATTGATGTTTTAAAAAGTTACTAAAATAAGACACTTTTCATTTTACAATCTCCATATTTGATCAACTAAATCTAAAATTCAATACTATTTAATCCTCATCTCAAAAATTGGCTAAAAGCACGTTGACACCATCTATTGGGTTTCCTATGTCTAAATAGTGGATGTTTTATAAAGTTTATAAAATAAGAAACTTCCTATTTTTCAATCTCAAACCTTCACAAACAAAATCTATGAGTCAATATCATCTCATCCTCATCCCAAAAATTGGCTAGATTAAAGATTGATGTTTTAAAAAGTTCCAAAAATAAGAAGCTTTCTAATTTTTCAATCTTCATCCTTCATCAACTAAATCTATGATTCAATACCCTCATTCGCTCATCCCAAAACATGCCTCAAAGCTCGTTGACATCATCGCTAGGGTTTCTTATTTCTAAATGATGGACGTTTTACAAAGTTTCTAAAATAAGAAACTTTCTATTTTTTCAATCTCCATCCTTTATCGACTAAATCTAAGATTCAATATCATCTCATTCTCATTCCAAAACTTGGCTTAAAAAGCACCTTTAATCCATCTCTAGGGTTTCCTATGTCTAAAAGATTGATGTTTTATAAAGTTCCTAAAATAAGAAGCTTTCTAATTTTTCAATCTCCATCATTCATCAACTAAATCTAAGATTCAATACCCTCATATACTCATCCCAAAACATGGCTTAAAGCTCGTTGACATCATCACTAGCGTTTCTTATTTCTAAATGATTGATGTTTAACAATGTTTCTAAAAAAAGAAACTTTCTATTTTTTCAATCTCCATCCTTTATCAACTAAATCTAAGATTCAATATCATCTCAGCCTAATCTCAAAACTTGGCTAAAAGCTCCTTCACACCATCTCTATGGTTTCTTATGTCTAAAAGATGGTTGCTTTATAGAGTTTCTAAAGTGAGAAACTTTCTTTTTTTTCAATCTCCCTCTTTGTTCAAATAAATCAAAGATTCAATACCATCTAATCCTCATCTCAAGACTCAGCTAAAAGCTCTTTCACACCATTTATGAGGTTTCCTAGGTCTATAAGATTGATGTTATAAAAAGTTACTAAAATAAGAAACTTTTCATATTACAATCTCCATACTTGATCAACTAAATCTAAAATTCAATACTATTTAATCCTCATCTCAAAAATTGGCTAAAAGCACGTTGACACCATCTATTGGGTTTCCTATGTCTAAACAGTGGATGTTTTATAAAGTTTATAAAATAAGAAACTTCCTATCTTTCAATCTCAAACCTTCACAAACAAAATCTATGAGTCAATATGATCTCATCCTCATCCCAAAAATTGGCTAAAAGCACCTTGACATCATCTCTAAGGTTTACTAAGTCTAAAAAGATTGATGTTTTACAAAGTTTCTGGAATAAGAAACTTTCTATTTTTTCAATCTCCATCCTTCATCAACTAAATTTTAGATTCAATACCCTCTCATTCTCATCCTAAAACATGGTTAAAATTTCGTTGACATCATCTCTAGGGTTTCCTAAGTCCAAAAGATATATGTTTAATAAAGTTTCTAAAATAAGAAACTTTCTATTTTTATAATCTTCATCATTTATCAACTAAATCTACGATTCAATAGCTTCTCATCCTCATCTCAAAACTGATCTAAAAGCTCATTGACCCCATCTCTGGAGTTTCCTATGTCTAAAAGATGGATGTCTTATAAAGTTTCTAAAATAAGAAACTTTCTAATTTTCCAATCTCCATCCTTCATTAACTATATCTATGATTCAATACTCTCATGTGCTCATCCCAAAACATGGCTTAAAGCACGTTGACATCATAACTTGGGTTTCTTATTTCTGAATGATAGTGGTTTTACAAAGTTTTTAAAATAAGAAACTTTCTATTTTTTCAATCTCCATCCTTTATCAACTAAATCTAAGATTCAATACCATCTCATCCTTATCCCAAAACTTGGCAAAAAGCACCTTGACTATGGCTATAGGGTTTCCCATAGATAAAAGATTGATGTTTTATAAAGTTCCAAAAATAAGAAGCTTTGTAATTTTTCAATCTTCATCCTTCATCAACTAAATCTATGATTCAATACCGTCATACGCTCATCCCAAAAGATGCCTTAAAGCTCGTGGACATCATCGCTAGGGTTTCTTATTTCTAAATGATGGACGTTTTACAAAGTTTCTAAAATAAGAAACTTTCTATTTTTTCAATCTCCATCCTTTATCGACTAAATCTAAGATTCAATACCATCTCATTCTCATTCCAAAACTTGGCTTAAAGCACCTTGAATCCATCTCTAGGGTTTCCTATGTCTAAAACATTGATGTTTTATAAAGTTCCTAAAATAAGAAGCTTTCTAATTTTTCAATCTCCATCCTTCATCAACTAAATCTAAGATTCAATACCCTCATATGCTCATCCCAAAACATGGCTTAAAGCCCGTTGACATCATCACTAGGGTTTCTTATTTCTAAATGATGGATGTTTAACAATGTTTCTAAAATAAGAAACTTTCTATTTTTTCAATCTCCATCCTTTATCAACTAAATCTAAGATTCAATATCATCTCAGCCTAATCGCAAAACTTGGCTAAAATCTCCTTTCACACCATCTCTATGGTTTCTTATATCTAAAACTTGGTTGCTTGATATAGTTTCTAAAGTAAGAAACTTTCTTTTTTTTCAATCTCCATCATTGTTCAAATAAATCAAAGATTCAATACCATCTAATCCTCATCTCAAGACTCAGCTAAAAGCTCTTTCACACCATTTATGAGGTTTCCTATGTCTAAGAGATTGATGTTTTAAAAAGTTACTAAAATAAGACACTTTTCATTTTACAATCTCCATATTTGATCAACTAAATCTAAAATTCAATACTATTTAATCCTCATCTCAAAAATTGGCTAAAAGCACGTTGACACCATCTATTGGGTTTCCTATGTCTAAATAGTGGATGTTTTATAAAGTTTATAAAATAAGAAACTTCCTATTTTTCAATCTCAAACCTTCACAAACAAAATCTATGAGTCAATATCATCTCATCCTCATCCCAAAAATTGGCTAGATTAAAGATTGATGTTTTAAAAAGTTCCAAAAATAAGAAGCTTTCTAATTTTTCAATCTTCATCCTTCATCAACTAAATCTATGATTCAATACCCTCATTCGCTCATCCCAAAACATGCCTCAAAGCTCGTTGACATCATCGCTAGGGTTTCTTATTTCTAAATGATGGACGTTTTACAAAGTTTCTAAAATAAGAAACTTTCTATTTTTTCAATCTCCATCCTTTATCGACTAAATCTAAGATTCAATATCATCTCATTCTCATTCCAAAACTTGGCTTAAAAAGCACCTTTAATCCATCTCTAGGGTTTCCTATGTCTAAAAGATTGATGTTTTATAAAGTTCCTAAAATAAGAAGCTTTCTAATTTTTCAATCTCCATCATTCATCAACTAAATCTAAGATTCAATACCCTCATATACTCATCCCAAAACATGGCTTAAAGCTCGTTGACATCATCACTAGCGTTTCTTATTTCTAAATGATTGATGTTTAACAATGTTTCTAAAAAAAGAAACTTTCTATTTTTTCAATCTCCATCCTTTATCAACTAAATCTAAGATTCAATATCATCTCAGCCTAATCTCAAAACTTGGCTAAAAGCTCCTTCACACCATCTCTATGGTTTCTTATGTCTAAAAGATGGTTGCTTTATAGAGTTTCTAAAGTGAGAAACTTTCTTTTTTTTCAATCTCCCTCTTTGTTCAAATAAATCAAAGATTCAATACCATCTAATCCTCATCTCAAGACTCAGCTAAAAGCTCTTTCACACCATTTATGAGGTTTCCTAGGTCTATAAGATTGATGTTATAAAAAGTTACTAAAATAAGAAACTTTTCATATTACAATCTCCATACTTGATCAACTAAATCTAAAATTCAATACTATTTAATCCTCATCTCAAAAATTGGCTAAAAGCACGTTGACACCATCTATTGGGTTTCCTATGTCTAAACAGTGGATGTTTTATAAAGTTTATAAAATAAGAAACTTCCTATCTTTCAATCTCAAACCTTCACAAACAAAATCTATGAGTCAATATGATCTCATCCTCATCCCAAAAATTGGCTAAAAGCACCTTGACATCATCTCTAAGGTTTACTAAGTCTAAAAAGATTGATGTTTTACAAAGTTTCTGGAATAAGAAACTTTCTATTTTTTCAATCTCCATCCTTCATCAACTAAATTTTAGATTCAATACCCTCTCATTCTCATCCTAAAACATGGTTAAAATTTCGTTGACATCATCTCTAGGGTTTCCTAAGTCCAAAAGATATATGTTTAATAAAGTTTCTAAAATAAGAAACTTTCTATTTTTATAATCTTCATCATTTATCAACTAAATCTACGATTCAATAGCTTCTCATCCTCATCTCAAAACTGATCTAAAAGCTCATTGACCCCATCTCTGGAGTTTCCTATGTCTAAAAGATGGATGTCTTATAAAGTTTCTAAAATAAGAAACTTTCTAATTTTCCAATCTCCATCCTTCATTAACTATATCTATGATTCAATACTCTCATGTGCTCATCCCAAAACATGGCTTAAAGCACGTTGACATCATAACTTGGGTTTCTTATTTCTGAATGATAGTGGTTTTACAAAGTTTTTAAAATAAGAAACTTTCTATTTTTTCAATCTCCATCCTTTATCAACTAAATCTAAGATTCAATACCATCTCATCCTTATCCCAAAACTTGGCAAAAAGCACCTTGACTATGGCTATAGGGTTTCCCATAGATAAAAGATTGATGTTTTATAAAGTTCCAAAAATAAGAAGCTTTGTAATTTTTCAATCTTCATCCTTCATCAACTAAATCTATGATTCAATACCGTCATACGCTCATCCCAAAAGATGCCTTAAAGCTCGTGGACATCATCGCTAGGGTTTCTTATTTCTAAATGATGGACGTTTTACAAAGTTTCTAAAATAAGAAACTTTCTATTTTTTCAATCTCCATCCTTTATCGACTTAATCTAAGATTCAATACCATCTCATTCTCATTCCAAAACTTGGCTTAAAGCACCTTGAATCCATCTCTAGGGTTTCCTATGTCTAAAACATTGATGTTTTATAAAGTTCCTAAAATAAGAAGCTTTCTAATTTTTCAATCTCCATCCTTCATCAACTAAATCTAAGATTCAATACCCTCATATGCTCATCCCAAAACATGGCTTAAAGCCCGTTGACATCATCACTAGGGTTTCTTATTTCTAAATGATGGATGTTTAACAATGTTTCTAAAATAAGAAACTTTCTATTTTTTCAATCTCCATCCTTTATCAACTAAATCTAAGATTAAATATTATCTCAGCCTAATCTCAAAACTTGGCTAAAAGCTCCTTTCACACCATCTCTATGGTTTCTTATATCTAAAAGATGGTTGCTTGATATAGTTTCTAAAGTAAGAAACTTTCTTTTTTTTCAATCTCCATCATTGTTCAAATAAATCAAAGATTCAATACCATCTAATCCTCATCTCAAGACTCAGCTAAAAGCTCTTTCACACCATTTATGAGGTTTCCTATGTCTAAAAGATTAATGTTATAAAAAGTTACTAAAATAAGAAACTTTTCATATTACAATCTCCATACTTGATCAACTAAATCTAAAATTCAATACTATTTAATCCTCATCTCAAAAATTGGCTAAAAGCACGTTGACACCATCTATTGGGTTCCCTATGTCTAAACAGTGGATGTTTTATAATGTTTATAAAATAAGAAACTTCCTATTTTTCAATCTCAAACCTTCACAAACAAAATCTATGAGTCAATATCATCTCATCCTCATCCCAAAAATTGGCTAAAAGCACCTTGACACCATCTCTAAGGTTTACTAAGTCTAAAAACATTGATGTTTTACAAAGTTTCTGGAATAAGAAACTTTCTATTTTTTCAATCTCCATCCTTCATCAACTAAATTTAAGATTCAATACCCTCTCATTCTCATCCGAAAACATGGTTAAAATCTCGTTGACATCATCTCTAGGGTTTCCTATGTCGAAAAGATATATGTTTAATAAAGTTTCTAAAATAAGGGACTTTCTATTTTTTTAATCTCAATCTTTCATCAACTAAATCAAAGATTCATTATAATCTCATCCAAATCTCAAAACTTAGCTAAAAGCTCATTGACACCATATCTAGGGTTTCCTATGTCTAAAAGACGGATGTTTTATACAATTTCTAAAAAAAGAAACTTTCTATTTTTCAATCTCCATCTTTCACCAACTAAATCTACGATTAAATACAATCTCATCCTCATTCTAAAACTTGGCTAAAAGCACCTTGACACCATCTATTGGGTTTCCTATGTCTAAAAGATTGATATTTTAGAAAGTTTCTAAAGTAAAAAACTTTCTAATTTTTCAATCTCCATCCTCCACATACTAAATCTAAGATTCAATATCATCTCATCCTCATCTATCAACTAAATCTAAGATTCAACACCCTCTCATCCTCATCTAAAAACTTGGCTAAAAGTTCCTTACCACCATCTCCTGGGGTTCCTATGTCTAAAAGATTCATGTCTTATAAAGTTACTAAAATAAGAAAATTTTTATTTTTTTAGTCTCCATCCTTAATCAACTAAATCTAAGATTCAATATGATCTCATCCTCATCTCAAAACTTTGCTAAAAGCTGCTTCACACCATCTCTAGAATTTCCTATGTCTAAAAGACGGATGTTTTATAAAGTTTCTAAAATACGAAACTTTCTATTTTTCAATCTCCATCCTTCACCAACTAAATCTAAGATTCAAGCCTAACCCCAGCTTACCAACAAAAAAAAAAAAAAAAAATCTAAGATTCAATACCATCCCATCCTCATCTCAAAACTTGGCTTAAAGCTCCTTGACACCATCTCTAGGGTTTACTTTGTCTAGAAGACTGATGTTTTATAAAGTTTCTAGAGTAAGAAACTTTCTATTTTTTTAGTCTCCATCATTCATCAACTAAATCTAAGATTCAATTCTCTCTCATTCTCATCCCAAAATTTGGTTAAAACCTCGTCGACATCATCTTTAGGGTTTCCTATGTCTAAAAGATAGAAGTTTTATAAAGTTTTTAAAATAAGAAATTTTCTATTTTGTCAATCTCCATCCATGATCAACTAAATCTAAGATTCAAAACCATCTTATCATCATCCCAAACTAGGCTAAAATCGCAACCACACCTTCTCTAGGGTATCTTATGTCTAAAATATGGTTGTTTTATGAAGTTTATAAAATAAGAAACTTTCTATTTTTTCAATCTCCATTCTTTATCTACTAAATCTAAGATTTAATACCATCTCATCCTCATCTCAAAACTTGGCTAAAACCTTATTGACACAATTTATAAGATTTCCTAAAGAAGATGGATATTTTATAAAGTTTCTAATGTAAGAGACTTTCAATTTTTTCAATCTCCATCATTTATAACCTAAATCTAAGATTTAATACCATCTCATCCTAATCACAAAACTTTGCTAAAAGCACCTTTACACCATCTCTAGAGTTTAGTAAGTCTAAAAATTAATGTTATAAAGTCTATAAAATAAAAAAAAATCTATTTTTTCAATCTCCATCCTTTATCACCTAAATCTAAGATTCAATATCATCCCATCCTCATCCCAAAACATGGCTAAAAGCTCCTTAACACCGTCTCTAGGGTCTCCTATTTCAAAAGGATAGATGTTTTATAAAGTTTTTTAAATAAGAAACTTTCTATTTCTCAATTTTCATCGTTTATCAACTAAATCTAAGATTCAATAATATCTCATCCTAATCTCAAAACTTAGCTAAAAGCTCCTTGACCCCATCTCTAGGGTTTCCTATTTCTAAAAGATGGATGTCTTATAAAGTTTCTAAAATAAGAAACTTTCTATTTTTTCAATCTCCATCCTTCATCTGCTAAATCAAAGATTCAATATCATCTCATCTTATTCTCAAAACTTAGCTATTAGCACCTTCACACCTTCTCTAGGGTTTCCTATGTCTAAAAGTTAGATGTTTTATAAAGTTTCTAAAATAAGAAACTTTATATTTTTCAATCTCCATCATTCACCAACTAAATCTACGATTCAATACAATCTGATCCTCATCCCAATACTTAGCTAAAAGCACCTTGACACCAACTCTAGGGTTGTCTATGTCTAAAAGATGGATGTTTTATAAATTTCCTAAAATAAGAAACTTTCTAATTTTTTAATCTCCATTCTTCATCAACTAAATTTAATATTCAATACCCTCTTATTCTCATCCCAAAAGATGGCTGAAAGCTCGTTGACATCATCACTAGGGTTTCTAATTTCTAAAAGATGAATGTTTTACCAAGTTTCTAAAATAAGAAACGTTCTATTTTTTTCAATCTTCATCCTTTATCAACAAAATCTAAGATTCAATACCACCTAAGCCTCTTCTCAAAACTTGGCTAAAAGCTTCTTGACACCATCTCTAGAGTTTTTTATGTCTAAAAGATTGGTGTCATATAAAGTTTCTAAAATACGAAACTTTTTTTTTTCAATCTCCATCTTTTGTTCAAATAAATCAAAGATTCAATACCATCTAATCCTCATATCAAAACTTAGCTAATAGCTCATTTACACCATTTATGAGGTTTTCAATGTCTCAAAGATTGACGTTTTAGAAAGTTTCTAATAGAAGAAATTTTCCATTTTACAATCTCCATCCTTGATCAACTAAATCTAAAATCTAATACCATCTAATCCTCATCTCAAAACTTGGCTAAAAGCTCGTTGTCACCATTTATTTAGTTTCATATGTCTAAAAGGTGGATGTTTTATAAAGTTTATAAAATAAGAAACTTTCTATTTTCCAATCTCAATCCTTCACCAACAAAATCTACGATTCAATACCATCTCATCCTCATCCCAAAACTTGGCTAAAAGCACCTTGGCACTATCTTTAGGGTTTATTATGTCTAAAAGATTGTTGTTTTATAAAGTTTCAAAAATATGAAACTTTCTATTTTTCAATCTCCATCCGTCATCAACTAAATCTGAGATTCAATACTCTCTCATTCTCATCCCAAAACTTAGCTAGAAGCTCATTCGTCAACTAAATCAAAGATTCAATTTCATCTCATCCTCATCTCAAAATTTTGCTAAAAGCTCCTTGACACCATCTCTAGGGTTTACTCTGTGAAAAAGATTGATGTTTTATAAAGTTTCTAAAATAAGAAACTTTATATTTTTTAATCTCAGTCCTTCACCAACTAAATCTACGATTCAATACCATCTCATCCTCATCCCAAAACTTAGCTAAAAGCACCTTGACACCATCTCTAGGGTTTCCTATGTCTAAAAGATGGATGTTTATAAATTTCTAAAATAAGAAACTTTCTATTTTTTCAATCTCCATCATTCATCAACAAAATCAAATATTCAATACCATCTCATCATCATCTCAAAACTTAGCTAAAAGCACATTAACACCATCTGTATGGTTTCTTAAGTCTAAAGGATTGATGTTTTATAACGTTTCTAAAATAAGAAACTTTCTATTTTTTCAAGCTTCATAATTTCTCAACTAAATCTAAGATTCAATACCATCTCATCCTCATCTCAAAACTGGGTTAAAAGCTCCTTGACCCCATCTCTAGGGTTTCCGATGTCTATAAATGGATGTCTTATAAAGTTTTTAAAATAAGAAACTTTCTATTTTTTTAATTTCCATCATTCATCAACTAAATCAAAGAATCAATATCTTCTCATCCTCTTCCAAAACTTAGCTAAAAGCTCCTTGACACCATCTCTAGGAATTCTTATGTCAAAAAGATGGATGTTTTATAAAGTTTCTAAAATAAGAAACTTTCAATTTTTCAATCTCCGCCCTTAACCAACTAAATCGACGATTCAATACCATCTCATCCTCATCCGAAAATTTGGCTAAAAGCACCTTCACACCATCTCTATGATTTCCTATGTCTAAAAGTTTGATGTTTTAGAAAGTTTCTAAAATAAGAAACTTTCTAATTTTTCAATCTCCATCCTTAATCAACTAAATCTAAGATTCAATATCAGCTCATCCTCATCCCAAAACACGGCTTAGAGGTCCTTGACACCGTCTGTAGGTTCTCCAATGTCTAAAAGAACGATGTTTTATAAAGTTTCTAAAATAAGAAACTTTATATTTTTTCAATCTCCATCCTTTATCAATCTAAGATTTAAAACCTTCTCATTCTCATCCCAAAACTTGGCTAAAAGCTCGTTGACAACATCTCTAGGGTTTCCTATGTCTAAAAGATGGATGTTTTATGATGTTTATATAATAAAAAAATTTCTATTTTTTCCATCTCCATCATTTATCAACTAAATCTAAGTTTCAATACCATCTCATCCTCATCTCAAAACTTGGCTAAAAGCTCCTTGACACCATCTCTAGGATTTCCTATGTCTAAAAGATGGATTTTGATAAAGTTTCTAAATGAAGAAACTTTCTATTTTTTCAATCTCTATACTTAATCAACTAAATTTATGATTCAGTACCCGCTCATTCTTATCCCCAATCTTGGCCAAAAGTTTGTTGACATCATCTCTTGGGTTTTCCTACGTCTAAAAGAGGGTGTTATATAAAGTTTCTAAAATAAGAAACTTTCTATTTTTCAATCTCCATCCGTCATCAACTAAATCTGAGATTCGTTAGTCTCTCATTCTCATCCTAAAACTTGGTTAAATGCTCCTTGACACCGTCTCTAGGGTCTCATATGTCTAAAAGATTGATGTTTTCTAAGTTTCTAAAATAAGAAACTTTCTATTTTATCAATCTCCATCCTTCATCAACTAAATCAAAGATTAAATATCATCTCATCCTCATCTCAAAACTCAGCTAAACGCTCCTTGACACACCATCTCTAGGATTTCTTATGTCTAAAAGACGGATGTTTTATAAAGTTTCTAAAATAGGAAACTTTCTAATTTTTCAAACTTCATCAATTAGATCAATTCCATCTCATTCTCATCTCAAAACTAACCTAAAGCTCCTTGACCCCATCTCTAGGGTTTCCTATGTCTAAAAGATGGATGTCTTGTAAACTTTCTAAAATAAGAAAATTTTCTATTTTTTAATCTCCATCCTTTCTCAACTAAATAAAAGAATCAATATCTTTTCATCCTCATCTCAAAACTTAGGTAAAGCTCCTTGACACCATCTCTAGGGTTTGCTATGTCTAAAAAAAGGATGTTTTATAAAGTTTCTAAACTAAGAAACTGTAAGCCCAAGGGTGCACATTGGTTCATTCATTCACCTTACCTTTTTCTTTTGATGCTAGCAAACACAAATTGATTAGCATTGTTAGTCTAATGTGTTGCTTTGAGATGTTGTGCTCTACACAGGAATTTGATATGCTATATCGCCATTACACAATTCAACACAACACATGACTTGTGGATCAAAGATCAAAGGAACCAAGAGCTTGCACCTACTTTTGAGTCATCCTCATTTGAAGATGCTCAAGTAAAGAAGCTCATCATGAAGATCCCACAAATTCCTAAGCAAGTGTCAAGAAGAAGCTTGGAGTTGAACAAGTCATTGGTGACACCTCATGCACCTCACATCATGCAGTGAAGATTGAAAGTTGTCACAAGAGCCAAGACAAGGTCAAAATGTTCACTCAAGCCGATGAAGTCCAAGAAAGTGCAAATGAGCCAAGGCATTCCAAGAAGACTCAAAGTTCTTATTTTTAGAATGTATTTGGAGTCCTCTTGATTTTATATACAATGCACTTTCAAAAGATTTTCAAAATGGTTTTTATACTTAACATTTTATATCTTTGAAAACCATCGACACACCCAAAAATGTATTTGAAAACCTTGGACTAAAGCCCAAAGACCATAGCCTAAAAGCCCTTGGATTTTAAAGTTAAAATGAAATTTCACTCAGGACCGGTCAACCGGGATATGCCGGGCGACCACGGGATGGAACCTAGAAATCCAGGTTATCTCGAAATTTATCGGGCCGGTCGACTGGGTCAAGCTGGGTGACCGCAGATACGTTTATGTTTGAAACAGAAACAATCCAGTATGGTGTGGGCGGTCGACCTCCATGGGTCCGATCGACTTCGATAGTGTTTTGAGCGAAAATTAAATTCAAACAGTAAGCCCTCGCCGGTCGACCGACCGCGCCGGTATGAATTTTGAATTTCAAATTAAGAGCTCTATAAGGGCAGGCAACCCCCGTGCCTCAGTCGACCGTCGCGACTGGAAAATAGATCCGTTGGGGCTTTTGCAGGTTGATTTTTTCAACCCTGTAAATCACAGTTTTACCCCCAAATGGTCATATTTTCTTGTGGGCTATATATACACTATCCAAACCTTTCTACATAAACTTTGTCAAGATAAAATCCCATCTTCTTGAACCAAAACTTTGATATGAAAGGTTAAACCTCTTTGAATTTGCAATTTTACATTCTATCAAGAGGATCTCCATAGGCTTTACATTTGTATATATTCTTTGGAAAGTTTGTGAGCTTACAACTTTGTAATCCGCCTATCAAGAGGCATTGAGAGTTTCTTTCTTTTTATTTCTTCATTCTATATTTGAGGGTCTCCGATTTGGCCCGGAAAGAAAGGTAAATCAAGTGTACGAGGAAGGTCTCCTTGGAAAAGCTTCGTGCAGAAAAGGGTGTGATCCCTTTGAAGAAGGAGTTGGTGTAAGGCTTTGAGATTTTCCCTTTGAAGAATCTTAGTGGTTAGTGAAGAATCCAAAGGAGGAAAACTTGGAAGAGTGGAGTATGTCAAGTTGTGACCGAACCAGTATAAATCTTGTGCCTTGTGGATGCTTTCTTCTTCTCCTTCTCATTTGTACATTGTGGTGATTGGTAATCTCTAACCCAACTTGTATCTATGTTTTAATCAAACAAGGGTTAGTGAATGCATGCTTAAAGTAACATCAAAATCCTAACTCTTAATATCTCTATTAATTGATCAAGGGTTAAACATGTTGAGGCTTAGTTGGTAAATTGATTTTAGGAATCCAATTAATTAAGCCCCAAATTTTTAATTAGCTAATTCACCCCATTCTTGGGTTGTCACCTTGTATTTCACTTGGTATCAAAGCTTAGGTTCTTGAAGAGATTTTTAAAATTCAAAATCTACAAGCGATAAAGATCTGTGACAATCCGATGGATTATGAGCTAGGTCAATCCACTATAATTCTTTCATTTTTTGATGGAACAAATTTTAGAGGTTGGAAAATTAAAATGCTTGCCTATCTCAAATTCATAACCTTTGACATCTTATATGTCATTGAAAGGGGATTTTCTATTTCAAGGGAATGCACTAAAAATAATACAAAATTATTTTCATTAAATTCAAAAGCTATTATTATAATATGTTGTGGACTATGTCCCAATGCTTTTGAGAAAATTTCATCATGTTCCAATGCAAAAGATATTTTGACTAATCTTGAAAATTTTTATGAGAAAAATGATACTCTCTTTTTAAATGATAAAAATACTGTTGTTGAACAAAAAGAGAATCAACAAAAATCTTTTGCAAAGGAAAATTCTTTCAAACATTCATTATCCGATTTAGAAAAACAAATTGAAAACTAAAGATTGTTTGAAAAGAAATGAAAAATTAAGTCAGTTGAGCAAAATCTTGATAAACAAAAATGATGACCTAATTAAAAAGTGCATTGGTCTTAGAAAAGAAAAGGAAAGCCTTGAAACCACAAACAAGAATTTAAATGAAGAAAAATTAAAAGCTAATTTACCTCAACAAACAAATTTCTTTGAAAGTCAATTAATTGAGATTAAATTAGTTAATAAAGAACTCTCTATGAAGAACCAAAGAATACAAGAAGAAAATGACAAATATCATTGCCATCATATGTATTTTTGTGGTTCTTGTTGTTCCTCATCTACCCACACTTATTCATGTTCATATTGTGGTAGATTAGGGCATCACAAATCTAGGTGTAGGCTTAGATTTGTGAGATCAAGAAAGTTGGTGTGGATAAGAAAAGATACACTCCCACACACAAACTTGATTGGAACCAAATAGATTTGGGTTCCAAAATCCCCCACTCAACTCATTATTTAAAATTATTAGTATATGGGGTTGTGCTTTCATTGTTATATCATATGAATTCTTTCTAGATACTATTTCAATGTTGCATTCATTGTATCTTGATCATTCGTGCTTTAAAGATATATCATTTTATAATCAAGCATAGATGCATATCATTAGTCATGTATTTAATAGAATGCATCTTTGCTTATTGAGCTTCATGATCACATCATATTCATCTCATAGTCTATGTAGAAAATAAGAAAATACTTTTCTAGACTATCCTTGTACTTCATTGAAAATCTTTTAGAAAAATTCATCTAAGTGCAAAAACACACAAATATGCACTTAGCATCCACATTAAGATGAACTAACATGTCAAACATTGCTAGATATAGATCAACATATATCATATTGTGTATCTAGCAAAATTCATCTAGTGTATCCAAAAAAGGGACTTATTGAAAACATATGTCCATTCATCCATTTGAGCTTAAATGATTGAAAAATAGAAATAAATTTTTAGGAGTCTCATAGCCTAGAGATCGAGTTTACATGTTCATTAGAATCCCTTGAATGCGAGAAAAATAGGAGAAAATTGATTTTTTCACAAAATCCCTTGAAAAATATCAAGAAATTGAAAACAGGGGTGTGGCGGTCGACCGAGCCTCGGAGGGCGACCGCGGAAGGCAATATGGACAAAATTGAAAAATGAACAGTAGCATCGCGGCGGACGACAGCGTGAACCCGGTTGATTGTGGATGGTTGCGATTGAAAAATAAAAACGGACAGTAGTGTCACAGCGGGCGACCGCGACGATCGAAAATTGCTTTAAATAGATTTTCGTTGTTTCATTTTTACTCCAGCCATTTCGTGTCTTCTCTTAGGGTTTTCTTCTTCCTTTGCTTTCAAGCGATTTTCAATTGAAGATCATCAAGTTTAAGGCATTTTAGTGAGGTTTGATTCGTTTCCCTTCTTCCATTTCTCATTCTCCTTCCTCATTTTTCGTTTCTCTCCATTAAATCTCTTCATTGTTCTTGTTCGTTATTTTCCTTACCGTATCTCCTTTAATCTCTCACCTTATTTTCATTGTTCATCATCCCTTTATTTGTCTGTCATTTTTTTTATCCCTCTAAAAAACCCTAGCCTCTAAAATATTGACACCAAAGAAAACCATCGCACAAAAGAATAAAAAGGCGCGAACCGAACCGGAAGAAGAGGTGTTCCCCAACAAACATTTCTTTAGCAAACAAGCCAAGGAACGTTACGAAGCCTTCATAGATCGAGTTGTCATCTCAGGACGAACGGTTATTTTTCAAGATTTTAACAAAATTGATCTTCTATCACTTTTTGAATTCCAAGGTTGGTCATTCTTTCTAGTCTATAGCGCTCCAGTCTATCTTGAGATAGTTAGGTGTTTTTATGCCAATTTGAAAATTTCCTATGAAGGAGTAGTGATCAATACCCATCTTCAAGGAGACAAATTTGGGTTAAATTTGAAAAACTTCTGTGCCCAACATGACATACCTAATGCAGGAAAGAAGATCTTCTTTTGGGGAAAGACGAAATAGAAAATTATTTTTCAAGAGAAGAAATATCTGAGACATTAGGTGTTGCTCCTCCAAAGGATAAGTTAAACATCAAGGCTAGCACAATGAATGATGCAGCTAAAGTGGTTCATAAAGTTATAGCATACAATATCACCCCTAGAGCAGAAAATTTTGATGCAGTGAAGCCCTTTGAAGCCCTCATAATCCATTGCATTATGAAAATGATCCAATTACATTTAGGCTTCATCATGTTGGGGTAAATGGATGAGGCAGTCAAAAGAGGACAGGGTTGCCTACCGTATGGGATGCAAATTACTAAACTACTAAGGCTTCATAGGATGAATCTAGAAAAAGTCTTCTCAACAAACCCTGATCCTCCGCTCAACCACTCCACCATTACCCTTACGAGAATTTCTATACCTGAAGCAGGTGGACCTAGTATGGTTGGACAGGATGATATTGATGAGGCCATGGATGAAGCTGAACGAGTGGCCCTGACGCCGCGGCAGAGTAGAACACATGTGCAAGCACAGGCTCAGCAGCGCCAAGCTCCCACCACTAGCTCGTATGAAGCTCTAGCCAGAGACATTGCATCCTTGAGGACCGGCAAGGACACTCTCACAACTGGTTTTGATACACTCTCCACTGCTTTTACGACTGCAGAGAGCCAGAGAGCCTCTGATCATGAGAGTCTTATGCAGCTTATGGCGAGGCAGCATAGGGAGATGATGCAGGCATATCAGAGGAGTCAGTCCACCAGATAATACACCTCCCGGTCTCCACCCCGTGAGCATCCTCCTCCTCCTCCTCCTCAGGATTGACAGATGACCAGCATCTTCTCGGCAGCAGCAGCAGTTGATCACATCTTTTTAACTAGATCATATTTCTTGATTCCTTCTTCTCGCTCAGTATGGGCTTTCAGACATTATGTTTATATTTTGGTTCAATCATTCACCTTATCATCTTGTTTTGATACTAGCAAACACAAATTGATTAGCATTGTCAGACTAATGTGTTGCTTTGAGATGCTGTGCTCTACACAGAAATTTAATATGCTATATCGCCATTACGCAACTCAACACAACACATGACTTGTGGATCAAGGATCAAAGGAACCAAGAGCTTGCACCTACTTTTGAGTCATCCTCATTTGAAGATGCTCAATTAAAGAAGCTCATCATGAAGATCCCACAAGTTCCTAAGCAAGTGTCAAGAAGAAGCTTGGAGTTGAACAAGTCATTGGTGACACTTCATGCACCTCACAACATGTAGTGAAGATTGGAGGATGTCACAAGAGCCAAGACAAGGTCAAAATGTTCACTCAAGCCGAATAAGTCCAAGAAAGTGCAAAGGAGCCAAGACATTCCAAGAAGACTCAAGGTTCTTATTTTTAGAATGTATTTGGAGTCCTCTTGATTTTATAAAAAATGCACTTTCAAAAGGTTTTCAAAATGGTTTTTATACATTTTACATCTTTGAAAACCATCAACGCACTCAAAAATGTGTCTGAAAATCTTGGACTAAAGCCAAAAAAACATAGCCCAAAAGCCCCTGGATTTTAAAGTTAAAATAGAATTTCACTCAAGGCCGGACCGCGGGATGGAACCTCGAAATCCAGGTTATCTCAAAATTTATCGGGCCGGTCGACCGGGGCAAGCCGAGCTACCGCGGATACGTTTCTGTTCAAATAGTAAGCCCTCGCCGGGCGACCGCCATTGGGCCGGTCGACTGCGCCGGTATGAATTTTAAATTTCAAATTAAGAGCCCGATAAGGGCGGGCTACTACCGTACCTCGGTCGACCGCCGCGTCTGGGAAATAGATCCGTTGGGGCTTTCGCAGGTTGACTTCTTCAACCCTGTAAATTACAGTTTTACCCCCAAACGGTCATATTTTCTTGTGGGCTATATATACACTATCCAAATCTTCTTGAACCATCTTCTTGAACCAAAACTTTTATATGAAAGGTTAAACCACTTTGAGTTTTCATTTTCACATTCTATCAAGAGGATCTCCATAGGCTTTACATTTGTATATATTCTTTGGAGAGTTTGTGAGCTTACAAGTTTGTAATCCGCCTATCAAGAGGCATTGAGAGTTTCTTTTTATTTCTTCATTCCATGTTTTAGGGTCTCCGATTTGGTCCGGAAAGAAAGGTAAATCAAGTGTACGAGGAAGGTGTCCTCAGAAAAGTTTCGTGCAGAAAAGGGTGTGATCCCTTTGAAGGAGTTGGTGTAAGGCTTTGAGATTTGCCCTTTGAAGAATCTTAGTGGTTAGTGAAGAATCCCAAGGAGGAAAACTTGGAAAAGTAGAGTAGGTCAAGTTGTGACCGAACCACTATAAATCTTGTGCCATGTGGATGCTTTCTTCTTCTGCTTTTCATTTGCACATTGTGGTGATTGGTAATCTCTAACCCAACTTGTATCTATGTTTTAATAAAACAAGGGTTAGTGAATGCATGCTTAAAGTAACATCCAAAGCCTAACTCCGTCCTTAATCAAGTAAATCTAAGATTCAATATTATCTCATCCTCATCCCAAAACACGGCTAAAAGCTCCTTGACACCTTCTCTAGGTTCTCCTATGTCTAAACGAATGATGTTTATAAAGTTTCTAAAATAAGAAACTTTCTATTTTTTCCAATTCCCATCATTTATCAACTAAATCTAAGATTTAATACCCTCTCATTCTCATCCCAAAACTTGGCTAAAAGCTCGTTGACATCATCTCGAGGGTTTCATATGTCTAAAAGATTGATGTTTTATAAAGTTTCTATAATAAGAAACTTTCTATTTTTTCCATCTTTATCATTTATCAACTAAATCTAAAATTCCATACGATCTCATCCTCATCTCAAAATATGGCTAAAAGCTCCTTGAAACCATCTTTAGGGTTTCTAATGTCCAAAAGATGGATTTTTATAAATTTTCTAAAATAAGAAACTTTCTATTTTTTCAATCTCCATACTTAATCAACTAAATCTACGATTCAGTGTCTTCACATTCTTATCCCAAAACTTGGCTAAAAGCTCGTTGACATCATCTATAGAGTTTCCTATGTATAAAGGATTGATGTTTTATAAAATTTCTAAAAGAAGAAACTTTCTATTTTTTCAATTCACATCCTTCATCGACTAAATCTAAGATTTAGTATCATCTCATCGTTATCCGAAAACATGGTTAAAAGCTCTTTGACACCGTGTCTAGGGTCTCTTATCTCTAAAAGATGGATGTTTTATAAAGTTTCTAAAATAAGAAACTTTCTATTTTTTCAATCTTCATCACTAATCAACTAAATATAAGATTCAATACCATCTCATCCTCATCTCCAAACTTAGCTAAAAGCTCCTTCACACCATCTGTAGGGTTTCCTCTGTCTAAAATATTGATGTCTTATACAGTTTCTAAATTTAGAAATATTTTTTTTCAATCTCACCCCTTAATCAATTAAATCTAAGATTCAATATCATCTCATCCGCATCTCAAAACTTAGCTAAAACCTCATTGACACCATCTCTAGGGTTTCCTAAGTCTAAATGATGGATGTTTTCTAAAGTTTCTAAAATATGAAACTTTTTATGTTTCAATATCCATCATTCACCAACTAAATCTACGATTCAATACCATCTCATCCTCACCCCAAAACTTGGCTAAAAGCACCTTGACACCATCTCTACGGTTTCTTATGTCGAAAATTTGATGTTCTATTTTTCAATCTCCATCCTCCCCCAACTAAATCTAAGATTCAATACCATCTCATCCTCATCCCAAAACTTGGCTAAAAGCCCCTTGACTCCATCTCTAGGGTTTCCTATGTCTAAAAGAATGATGTTTTATAAGTTTCTAAAACAAGAAATCTTCAATTTTTTCAATCTCCATCCTTCATCAACTAAATCAAAGATTCAATATCATCTCATCCTCATCTCAAACCTTAGCTAAAAGCTCATTGAAACCATCTCTAGGATTTTTTATGTCTAAAAGATGGATGTTTTATAAAGTTTCTAAAATAAGACACTTTCCTTTTTTCCAATCTTCATCATTTATCAACTAAATTTGATTCAATACCATCTCATGCTCATCTCAAAACTGAGGTAAAATCTCCTCGACCCCATCTCTAGGGTTTCCTATGTCTAAAAGATGAATGTCTTATAATGTTTATAAAATAAGAAACTTTCTATTTTTTTCATTTCTAAACTTTATCAACTAAATCTAAGATTCAATACCATCTCATCCTCATCTCAAAACTTGGGTAAAAGCATATTGTCACCATCTCTAGGATTTTCTATGTCTAAAAGATAAAAGATGGATTTTTATAACGTTTTTCAAATAAGAAACTTTCTATTTTTCATTCTCTATACTTAATCAACTAAATCTATGATTCAGTACTCTGTCATTCTTATCTCAAAACTTGGCTAAAGCTCATTGACATCATCTCTAGGGTTTCCTATATCTAAAAGAATGATGTTTTATAAAGTTTCTAAAAGAAGAAACTTTCGATTTTTCAATCTCCATCCGTCATCAACTAAATCTGAGATTCAATACTCTCTGATTCTCATCCCAAAACTTGGCTAAAATCTCCTTGACACCATCTATATTTTTTCTAAAAGATGAACGTTTTATAAGCTTCTAAAATAATAAACTTTTTATTTTTTCAATCTCCATCATTCATCAACTAAATCAAAGATTCAACATCATCTCATCCTCATCTCAAAACCTAGCTAAAAGCACTTTCACACCATCTCTAAGGTTTTCTTTGTCTAAAAGATGGATGTTTTATAAAGTTTCTAAGATAAGAAACTTTCTATTTTTCAATCTCCATCCTTCACTAACTAAATCTACGATTCAGTACCATCTCATCCTCATCCCAAAACTTGGTTAAGAGCACCTTGACACCATCTTTAGGATTTCGTATGTCTAAAAGAAGAATATTTTATATGTTTCTAAAATAAAAAACTTTCTATTACTTCAATCTCCATCCTTCATCAACTAAATCAAAGATTCAATATCATCTCATCCTCATCTCAAAACATAGCTGAAAGCTCCTTGACACCATCTCTAAGATTTAGTTGGTATGGGATTTCCTATATCTAAAAGATTGTTGTTTCATAAAGTTTCTAAAATAAGAAACAATTTATTTTCTCAATCGCCATCCTTGATCAACTAAATCTAAGATTCAAAACCACTAATCCTCATCTCAAAACTAAGCTAAAACCAACTTGACACCATCTATCGGGTTTTCTAGGTCTATAAGATAGATCTTTTATAAAGTTTCTAAAATAAGAAACTTTATATTTTTCAATCTCCATCCGTGATCAACTAAATCTAAGATTCAATACCATCTCTTCCGCATCCCGAAACTTAGTTAAAAGCTCATTCACACCATCTTTAGGGTTTCCTATCTCTAAAAGTTTGATGTTTTCTAAAGTTTTTAAAATCAGAGACTTTCTAATTTTTCAATCTCCATCCTTCATCAACTAAATCTAAGATTCAATACCCTCTCATTCTCATCTTAAAACATAGCTAAAAGCTCCTTGACACCATCTCTACGGTTTACTTAGTCTAAAAGATTGATGTTTTATAAAGTTTCTAAATTAAAAAACTTTCTATTTTTTCATTCTCCATCCTTCATCAACTAAATTTAAGATTTAATATCATTTCATCCTCCTCATCTCAAAACATTGTTGAAAGCTCTTGACGCCATATCTAAGGTGTCTTATATTTAAAAGATGGATGTTTTATAAAGTTTCTAAAATGAGAAATTTTCTTTTTTTACAATCTCCAACATTCATTAATTAAATCTAAGATTCAATACCATCGCATCCTCATATCAAAACTTGGCTAAAAGCTCCTTGACACTATCTCTAGGGTTTTATATCTCATAAAGATAGATATTCTATATAATTTTCAAAATAAGAAACTTTTTATTTTGTAAATCTCCATCTCTCATCAACTAAATCTTAGATTCAATACTATCTCATCCTCATCTTAAAACTTGTATATAAAAGCTCCTTCACACCGTCTCTAAGGTTTACTATTTCTAAAAGATTGATGTTTTATAATGTTTCTAAAATAAAAAACTTTCTATGTTTCCAATCTCCATCCTACATCAACTAAATCTACGATTCAATACTATCTCATCCTCATCTCAAAACTTGGCTAAAAGCTTATTGACACCATCTCTAGGGTTTTTTATGTCTAAAAGATGGAGGTTTTATAAAGCTTCTAAAAATAGAAACTTTCTATTTTTTATATCTCCATCCTTTATCAACAAAATCTAAGATTCAATACCATCTCATCCTAGTCTCAAAACTTGGCTAAAAGATCGTTGACATCATCTCTAGGGTATCTCATGTTTAAAGGATTGTTATTTTATAAAACTTTATATTTTTTCAATCTCCATCCTTCATCAACTAAATCTAAGATTCAAAACCAACTCTTCATCTTCCCAAAACTTGCCTAAGAGCTCCATGACACCGTCTCTAGGGTCCCCTATGTGAAAAAGATGGATGTTTTATAAACTTTCTAAAATAAGAAACTTTCTATTTTTTCAATCTCCATCCTTCATCAACTAAACCTAAGATTCAAAACCATCTCATCGTCATCCCAAAACTTGGCTAAAACCTATTTGACACCATCTCTAGGGTCTTCTGTGTTTAAAAGATGGATGTTTTTACAATCTCCATCCTTCATCAACTAAATCTAAGATTCAATACCATTGCATCCTCATCTCAAAACTTGGCTAAAAGCTCCTTGACACTATCACTAGGTTTTTATATGTCTTAAAGATAGATATTTTATAAAAAATTTAAAATAAGAAACTTTCTATTTTTTCAATCTCCATCCTTCATCAACTAAATCTAAGATGCAATATCATCTCATTCGCATCTTAAAACTTGGCTAAAAGCTCCCTTACACCTTCTCTAGGGTTTAATAAGTCTAAAAGAATGATATTTTATAAAATAGATGAGATTGTTATTCCAATTAGGGTCAGTTGTTTGGTGACTCCATTATGCCTCCAGGTGGGGTACCTAATAGGGATTAGATGTACAATCTAACACAAGACTTAAGCCTTCAAATCTTCTACTTTTGAAGCACATCTTCAAGTCTTGAACACTTGCATGGATCACCTCCATTTCTTTGGCTCTTCAAGATCTCTCCTTGAATGCTCCAAGCCTTCATCATCCTTTGGCTTCAAATGGTGTTCAAGGATGTACAAGCCTCGATCCATGCCGTTTTCCTTGATCTAAGTGTTTGAAATGCTTGAATCTTCAATACATGCACTTAATCATCAAACACCTTAGAAATACAACACATTTCAACTTGTATTTGGAATCATCAAAACATAGAAGATTGCTAAGGTGAGAACCATTGGGCTTACAGATTTAGTTGATCAAGGATGGAGATTGAAAAAATAGAAAGTTTCTGATTTTTGAAACTTTATACAACATCCATCTTTTAGACATAGGAAACCTTACAGATGGTGTCAATGAGGTTTTAGCCAAATTTTGAGATGATGATGAGATAGCATTGAATCAGTTGATGAAGGATTGAGATTGAAAAAACAGAATGTTTCTGATTGTAGAAACTTTGTAAAACATCAATCTTTTAAACATAGGAGACCTTAAAGATGGTGTCAACGAGCTTTTAGCCAAGTTTTGGGATGGTGATGAAATGTTATTGAATCTTAGATTTAGTTGATGATGGATGGAGATTGACAAAATATAAAGTTTCTTATTTTTTAAACTTTATATAACATCCATCTTTTATGATTTTAAAACCCTAGAGATGATGTCAAAGAGCTTTTAGCTAAGTTTTGGGATGAGAATGAGAGGGTATTGAATCTTAGATTTAGTTGATGAATGATGGATATTGAAAAATAGAAAGTTTCAGATTTTATAAACTTTATTAAACATCTATCTTTTAGACATTAGAAACCTTAGAGATCGTGTCAAGGAGCTTTTATCCATCTCATCCTCATCCCAGAACTTGGCAAAGTTCCTTGACACCATCTCTAGGGTTTACTTAGTGTAAAAGATTGATGTTTTATAAAGTGTCTAAAATAAGAAACTTAGTATTTTTTTCAATCTCCATCATTCATTAACTAAATCTAAGATTCAATATCTTCTCATCCTCATCTCGAAACTTGGCCAAAAGCTCCTTCACACCATCTCTAAGGTTTCCTATGTCGAAAAGATTGATGTTTTATAAAGTTTCTAAAATAAGAAACTTTCAACTTTTTCAATCTCCAAACTTCATCACCTTAATCTACTATTTAATACCAACTTATCATCATCCCAAAACTTAGGTAAAAGCTCATTCACACCATCTCAAGGGTCTCTTATGTATAAAATATGTATGTTTTATAAGCTTTCTAAAAAAAAACTTTCTATTTTTTCAATCTCCATCCTTTATCAACTAAATCTAAGATTCAATACCATCTCATCCTCATCTCAAAACTTGGCTAAAACCTCTTTGACACCACCTCTAGGGTTTCCTACGTCTAAAAGATGGATGTTTTATAAAGTTTCTAGAATAAGAAACTTTCTATCTTTTCAATCTCCATACTTTATCAACTAAATGTATGATTCAATACCATCTAATCCTCATCACAAACCTTCCCTAAAAGCTCATTGACACCATCTCTAGGGTTTATTAAGTCTAAAAAATTGATGTTTTATAAAGTTTCTAATATAAGAAACTTTCTATTTTTTCAATCTATATCCTTTATCAACTAAATCTAAAACTCAAAACTTTCTCATTCTCATCCAAAAACTTTGCTAAAAGCTCGTTGACATCATCTCTAGGGTTTCCTATGTCTAAAAGATGGATGTTTTATAAAGTATCTATAATAAGAAACTTTTTATTTTTTCAATGTCCATCCTTCATCAACTAAATCTAAGATTCAATATCATCTCATCTTCAGCCCAAAACATGGCTAAAAGCTCCTTAACACCTTCTCTAGGGTCTCTTATGTCTAAAAGATAGATGTTTTATGAAGTTTCTAAAATAAGAAACTTTTTATTTTTTCATTCTCCATCCTTTGTGAACTAAATCTAAGATTTAATACCATCACATCCTCATCTTAAAACTTAGGTAAAAGCTCTTTGACACCATCTCTAGGGTTTCGTATGTCTAAAAGATGGATGTCTTATAAAGTTTCAAAAATTAGAAATTTTCTATTTTTCAGTCTCTAACCTTCATCAATTAAGTCCAAGATTCAATACCCTTTCATTCTGATCCCAAAACCTGGCTAAAAGCTCGTTGACATCATCTCTAGGGTTTCCGATGTCTACAAGATGGATGTTTTATAAAGTTTCTAAAATAAGAAACTTCCAATTTTTCAATCGCCATCCGTAATAAACTAAATCTAAGATTCACTACCATCTCATCCTCATCCCAAAACTTGGCTAAAAGCTTCGTAGCTCATTATCTTCTTTAGGATCACAGCCCAGTGCACGCAGGATGTAGGGCCCACCTGCATTAGTTTAGGGCTAACTAGCATTAATTAGGACATATAGGGAGTCTTGAAACTCAGAAACAAGTGGAACCTAACTAATCATATCCAATAAGCTATTAACAATTAGTCAAGTATAGTTGATTGAGTCTCGGATAGCAGTCTCAGATTTGTTAGGCGTTGTAGTTTAGAATAGGTGAAAGAACTATGTGGCCTTAATTCCTGTAGAGGCGAGGATGCATAGGCTGCTTCAGATGAACATGAGACTATCCAAGATTCAGGCAAAAAAATAATTAGAGTCTTAGGGTTTGTTGTTAGTGCTATAAGGTTTGTGTTTGTAGTTATCATTGTTTCTTGCATAAGACCATGTTTAGTTGTAGCTCTCACATGCTTAGCTGTAGCTCTTTACTATTGCTGATTATTACTTTTGCTATCATCTACTGGCATTTCCTCATTGTACAGGTTGGTCTCTTTAGCTATAGTTATGCATGCGTTTGTTAACCGCTTTCTTAGATGTGATGAGTTCGGAATAGATGTGATATGTGGAGATAGGTAGCAGGGTTATTTGGCATTGGATTGGCTTTAGTATTCTCCGCCTCCCTGAGAGATGGTGGATTCAAGTGCTCATTCTGATAACAGATGATACTGATACCAACTCTTTTTAGGCATAGATGTTAGATGTGATGTGTGGACACCATCTCTAGGAATGTCTAAAACATAGATGCTTTATAAAGTTTCTAAAATAAAAAAACTTTCTATTTTTTCAATCTGCATCCTTCATCAACTAAATCTAAGATTCAATACCATCTCATCATTATCTCAAAACTTGGCTAAAAGCTCATTCACACCATCTCTAAGGTTTACTAAATCTAAAAGATTGATGTTTTATAAAGTTTGAAAAGTAAGAAACTTTCTATTTTTTCAATCTCCATCCTTCATCAACTAAATCTAAGATTCAATACCATCTCATTTTCATCCAAAAATTTGGCTAAAAGCTCGTTGACATCATTTATAAGGTTTCCTATGTCTAAAAGATTGATGTTTTATAAAGTTTTCAAAATAAGAAACTTTCTATTTTTTCAATCTCCATCCTTCATCAACCAAATCTAAGATTCAATACCACCACATCATCAACCCAAAACTAGGCTGAAAGCCCCTTGACACCATATCTAAGGTCTCCTATGTCTAAAAGATGGATGTGTTTTTAAGTTTCTAAAATAATAAACTTTCTATTTTTTTCAATCTTCATTCTCTATCAACTAAATCTACGATTCAATACCATATCATCCTCACCCAAAAACTTGGCAAAAAACTCTATGACACCATCTCTAGGATTTCCAATGTCTAAAAGAGGGATGCTTTATAAAGATTTTAAAATAAGTAACTTTCTATTTTTTAAATCTCCATCCATCATCAACTAAATCTAAGAATGAAAACAAATACTTCCTCATCTCAAAACTCTTCCTCATCTCAAAACTTGGCAAAACCCTTCTTTACACCATCTCTAGGGTTTACTAAGTCTAAAATATTAATGTTTTAAAAAGTTTCGAACATAAGAAACATTCTATTTTTTTAATCTCCATCCTTTATCAACGAAATCTAAGATTCAATACCATTTCGTTATGATTCCAAAACTTGGCTAAAAACTCGTTGACATCATCTCTAGGGTTTCATATGTCTAAAAGATGGATAGTTTATAAAGTTTCTAAAATAAGAAACTTTCAACTTTTCAATCTCCATCCGTCGTAAACTAAATCTAAGATTCAATACCATATCATCCTCATTTCAAAACTTTGCTAAAAGCTCTACGACATCATCTCTAGGGTTTACTAAGTCTAAAAGATTGATATTTTGTAAAGTTTCTAAAATAAGAAACCTTCTATTTTTTCAATCTCCATCCTCCATCAACTAAATCTAAATTCAATACCCTCTCATTCTCATCCCAAAACTTGGCTAAAAACTCGTTGATATCACCTCTAGGGCTTCCTATGTCTAAAAGATAGATGTTTTATAAAGTTTCTAAAATAAGAAACTTTCTATTTTTTCAATATTCATCCTTCATAAACTAAATCTAAGATTCAATATCATCTCATCCTCATCCCAAAACATTGCTAAAAGCTCCTTGACACTATGTCTAAGGTCTCCTACCTCTAAAAGATTGATGTTTTGTAAAGTTTCGAAAATAAGAAACTTTCTATTTTTTCAATTTTCATCCCTTATAAACTAAACCTAAGATTCAATACCATTTCATCGTCATCTCAAAACTTGTCTAAAACCTCCTCGACACCAACTTTTGGGTTTCCTATATCTAAAAGATTGATTTCTTACAAAGTTTCAATAATAAGAAACTTTCTATTTTTTCAATCTCTATCCTTCATCAACTAAATTTAAAATTCAATATCATATCATCCTCATCTCAAAACTTAGCCAAATGCTCGTTCACACCATTCTAGGGTTTCTAATGTCTAAAAGTTAGATGTTTTATAAAGTTTCTAAAATAAGAAACTTTCTATTTTTTCAATCACAATCCTTGTTCAAATAAATCAAAGATTCGATACCATCTAATCCTCATCTCAAATCTTGGCTAAAAGTTCCTTGACAACATCTATGGGGTTTCCTATGTCTAAAAGATTGATGTTTTATAAAGTTTCTAAAATAAGAATCTTTCTAATTTACAATCTCCATCATTGATCAACTAAATCTAAGATTCAATACCATCTCGTTCTCATCTCAAAACTTAACTAACAGCTCCCTGACACAATCTTTACGGTTTACTAAGTCTAAAAGATTGATATTTTATAAAGTTTCTCAAATAAGAAACTTTTTATTTTTTCAATCTTCATCCTAATCTAAGATTCAATACCCTCTCATTCTCATCCCAAAACTTGGCTAAATGCTCGATGATATCATCTCTACGGGTTCCTAAGTCTTGTTTGATAAATTTTCTAAAATAAGAAATTTTCTATTTTTTCAATCTCCATCTTTCATCAACCAAATCTAAGATTTTATACCTTCCTCTCATTCACATCCCAAAACTTAGCTAAAAGCTTGTTCACATCCACTCTACGGCCTCCAATGTCTAAAAGATGGATATTTTATAAAGTTTCTAAAAGAAGAAACTTTCTCTTTTTTCAATCTCAATCCTTCATCAACTAAATCTAAGATTCAGTATCATCTCATCGTAATCCCTAAACATGGTTAAAAGCCCTTTGACACCGTGTCAATGGTCCCCTATATCTAAAGATGGATGTTTTATAAAGTTTCTAAAATAAGAAACTATCTATTTTTTCAATCTTCTTCCTTTATCAACTAAATATAAGATTTAATATCATCTCATCCTCATCCCAAAACATGGCTAAATGCTCCTTCACACCATCTGTAGGGTTTCCTATGTCTAAAAGATTGATGTCTTATACAGTTTCTAAAATAAGAAACTTTCATTTTTTCAATCTTAAACCTTCATCAACTAAATGTAAGATTCAATATCATCTCATCCTCATCTCAAAACTTAGCTTAAAGCTCCTTGATATCATCTCTAGGGTTACCTATGTCTAAAAGATGGATGTTTTCCAGAGTTTTTAAAATATGAAACTTTCTATTTTTTCAATCTTCATTCTTTATCAACTAAATTTAAGATTCAATACCATCTCATACTCACCTCAAAACTTGGCTAAAAGCTCCTTCACCCCATCTCTAGGATTCCCTATGTCTCACAACTTGGTTAAAACCTTCTTTAAACCATCTCTATGATTTACTAAGTCTAAAAGATTGATGTTTTACAAATTCTTTCCCCTTCTCATTCTGATCCCAAAACTTGGCTAAAAGCTCGTTGACATCATCTCTAGGGTTTCATATGTCTAAAAGATGGATGTTTTAAAAAGTTTTTAAAATAAGAAACTTTATATTTGTCAATCTCCATCCGTCGTAAACTAAATCTAAAATTCAATACCAAATCATCCTCATCTCAAAACTTGGCTAAAAGCTCTTTGACACCATCTCTAGGGTTTATTAAGTTTAAAAGATTGAGATTTTGTAAAGTTTCTAAAATAAGAAACCTTCTATTTTTTCAATCTCCATCCTTCATCAACTAAATCTAAGAATCAATACCTTCTCATTCCCATCCTAAAACTTGGCTAAATGCTCGTTGATATCATCTCTAGGGCTTCCTATGTTTAAAAGATGGATGTTTTATAAAGTTTCTAAAACAAGAAACCTTCTATTTTTTCAATCTCCATCCCTAATCTACTAAATCTAAGATTCAATATCAGCTCATCCTCGTCCCAAAATATAGCAAAAAGCTCCTTGACACTGTGTCTAAGGTCTCCTACATCTAAAAGATTGATGGTTTGTAAAGTTTCTAAAATAAAAAACTTTCTATTTTTTCAATCTTCGTCCTTTACAAACTAATTCTAAGATTCAAGACCATCTCATCCATATCTCAAAACATGGCTAAAAGCTCCTCGACACCATCTTTTGAGTTTCCTACGTCAAAAAGATTGATGTCTTATAAAGTTTCAAAAATAAGAAACTTTCTATTTTTTCAATCTCCATCCTTCATCAACTAAATCGAAGATTCAATATCATCTCATCCCCATCTCAAAACTTTACAAAAAGCTCCTTGACACCATCTATGGGGTTTCCTATACCTAAAAGATTGATGTTTTATAAAGTTTATAAAATAAGACAATTTCTATTTTACAATCTCCATCCTTAATCAACTAACTCTAATATTCAATACCATCTAATCATAATTTCAAAACTTATCTAAAAGCTCATGGACACCATCTAAAGGGTTTCCTATGTCTAAAAGGTGGATGTTTTATAAAGTTTCTAAAATAATAAACTTTCTGTTTTTCAATCTCTATCCTTCTTCAACTAAATCTACGATTCAATACCATCTCAACCTCATCCCAAAACTTAGCTAAAAGCACCTTGACAGCATATCTTGGGTTTCTTATGTCTAAAAGATGTTTATTTAATAAAGTTTCTAAAATAATAAACTTTCTCTTTTTTCAATCTCTATCCATCATCAACTAAATCTAAGATTCAATACCATTTCATCCTCATCGCAAAACTTGGCTAAAAGCTCATCATTGACACCATATTTACGGTTTACTAAGTTTAAAAGATTGATATTTTATAAAGTTTTTTATTTATTTTTTCAATCACCATCCTTCATCAACTAAATCTAAGATTCAATACCCTCTCATTCTCATCCCAAAATATGGCTAAATGCTTGTCGATATCATCTCCAGGGCTTCTTATGTCTAAAAGAAGGATATTTGATAAAGTTTCTAAAATAAGAAACTTTCTATTTTTACAATCTCCATCATTAATCAATTAAATCTAAGATTCAATACCCTCTCATCCTCATCCCAAAACATGGCTAAAAGCTCATTGACACCGTCTCTAGGGTCTCATATGTCTAAAAGATGAATATTTTTTAAACTTTTTACAATAACTAACTTTCTATTTTTTCAAACTCTATCCTTTACCAACTAAATCTAAGATTCAATACCATCTCATCCTCATCTCAAAATATCGCTAAAAGCTCCTTTACACCATTCATTTTCTTTGCTAAAAGATAGATGTCTTACAAAGTTTCTAAAATAAGAAACCATCTAATTTTTAAATCTCTATTCTTCATCAACTAAATCTAAGAATCATTATAATCTCATCCTCATCTCAAAACTCGGCTAAAAGTTCCTTGACACCATATATAAGGTTTCCTATGTCTAAAAGATGGATGTTTTATAAAGTTTATAAAATAAGAAACTTTCTATTTTTTCAATCCCCATCCTTTATCAACTAAATCTAAGATTCAATACCATCTCATCCTCATTTCAAAACTTAGCTAAAAGCCCCATGACACCATCTCTAGGGTTTCTAATGTCTAAAAGATGGATCTCATCCTCATCTCAAAACTCGGCTAAAAGTTCCTTGACACCATATACAGGGTTTCCTATGTCTAAAAGATGGATGTTTTATAAAGTTTATAAAATAAGAAACTTTCTATTTTTTCAATCTCCATCCTTTATCAACTAAATCTAAGATTTAATACCATCTCATCCTCATTTCAAAACTTAGCTAAAAGCCCCATGACACCATCTCTAGGGTTTCTAATGTCTAAAAGATGGATGTCTTTGAAAGTTTCTAAAATAAAAAACTTTCTATTTTTTCAATCTTCATCCTTAATCAACTAAATATAAGATTTAATACCCTCTCATTCTCATTTCAAATGTTGGCTAATAGCACGTTGACTTCATCTCTAGGGTTTCATATGTCTAAAAGATGGATGTCCTATAAAGTTTCTAAAATAAAAAACTTTCTATTTTTTAAATATCCATCCGTCATCAACTAAATATAAGATTCAATACCATCTCATTCTCATCCCAAAACTTGGCTAAAAGATTGATAGTTTATATAGTTTCTAAAACAAGAAACTCTCTATAGGGTCTCATATGTCTACGATTGATGTTTTATATAGTTTCTAAACTATGAAACTTTCAATTTTTCAATCTCCATCCGTCATAAACTAAATCTAAGATTCAAAACCATATCATCCTTATCTGAAAACTTGGCTAAAAGCTCCATGACACCATCTCTAAGGTTTATTAAGTCTAAAAGATTGATATTTTGTAAAGTTTCTAAAATAAGAAACCTTCTACTTTTTCAATCTCCATCCTTCATCAACTAAATCTAAGATTCAATATCCTCTCATTCTCATCCCAAAACTTGGCCAAAAGCTCATTATTATCTCTAGGGCTTCCTATGTCTAAAAGACAGATGTTTTATAAAGTTTCTAAAATAAGAAACTTTCTATTTTTTCAATCTCCATCTTTCATCAACTAAATCTAAGATTAAATACCATCTCATACTCATCTCAAAACTTGGCTAAAATCTACTTGACAACATCTTTAGGGTTTCGTATGTCTAAAAGATCGATGTCTTACAAAGTTTCTAAAATAAGAAACTTTCTATTTTTTCAATCTCCATCCTTAATCAACTAAATCTAATATTCAATCCCCTCTCATTATCATCTTAAAAGTTGGCTAAAAGCTCGTTAACATCATCTCTAGGGTTTCCTATGCTTAAAAGATTGATGTTTTATAAAGTTTCTAAAGTAAAAAACTTTCTATTTTTTCAACCTCCATCCATTTTCAACTAAATCGAAGATTCAATACCATCTCAACCTCATCTCCAAACTTGGCTAAAAGCTCATTTACACCATCTCTAGGGCTTACTAAGTCTAAAAGATTAATAGTTTATAAAGTTTCAAAAATAAAGAAACTTTCTATTTTTTCAATCTCCATCATTCATCAACTAAATCTAAGATTCAATACCCTCACATTCTCATCCCAAAACTTGGTTAAAACCTCATTGACATTATCTCTAGGGTTTCTTATGTCTAAAAGATAGATGCTTTATAACGTTTCTAAAATAAGAAACATTTTATTTTTTCAATCTCCATCCATGATCAACTAAATCTAAGATACAAAACCATCTTATCATCATCCCAAAACTAGGCTAAAATCTCCTTCACACCATCTCTAAGATCTCTTATCTCCTTCACACCATCTCTAAGATCTCTTATGTCTAAAATAATAAACTTTCTATTTTTTCAATCTCAATCCTTTATCAACTAAATCAAAGAGTTTTATAAAGTTTCTAAAATAAGAAACTTTCTATTTTTTCAACCTCCATCCTTTATAAACTAAATCTAAGATTTAATACCATCTCATCATAATCTCAGAACTTTGCGAAAAGCACTTTAACACCATCTCTATGGGTTCCTATGTCTAAAAGATGCCTGTCTTATAAAGTTTCTAAAATAAGAAACTTTTTATTTTTTTAGTCCACATCCTTCATAAATTAACTCTAAGATTCAATATTATATAATCATCATCTCAAAACTCAGCTAAAAGCTCCTTCACACCATATCTAGGGTTTCATATGTCTAAAAGATGGATGTTTTATAAAGTTTCTAAAATATGAAACTTTTCTATTTTTTCGATCTCTATCCTTTCATCAACTAAATTTAAGATTTAATACCAACTCATCCTCATCTCGAAACTTGGCTAAAAGCCCCTTGACACCATCTCTAGGGTTTACTAAGTCTAAAAGATAGATGTTTTATTAAGTTCTAAAATTAGAAACTTTCAATTTTTTCAATCTCCATCATTCTTCAACTAAATCTAAGATTCATTACCCTCTCATTCTCATCCAAAACTTGGTTAAAACCTCGTTAACATCATCTATAGGGTTTCCTATTCCTAAAAGATTGATGCTTTATAAAGTTTCTAAAATAAGAAACTTTCTATTTTATCAATCTCCATCAATGATCAACTAAATCTAAGATTCAAAACCATCTTATCATAATCCCAAAACTAAGCTAGAAGCTCCTTCACATCACCTCTAGGGTCTCCTATGTCCAAAAGATTGTTGTTTTATAAAGTTTTTAAAATATGAAACTTTTTTATATTTTTAATCTCCATCCTTTATCAACTAAATCTAAGATTCAATACTATCTCATCCTAATCTCAAAACTTGGCTAAAAGCTCATTGACACAATTTCTATGATTTCTTATGTTTAAAAGATTGATGTTTTATAAAGTTCCTAAAATAAGAAACTTGAATAAAAGCTCATTGACACCTTTTCTAGGGTTTACTAAGTAAAAAAAAATATTTTATAATGTTTCTAAAATAAGAAATTTTCTACTTTTTTAATCTCCATTCTTCATCATCTAAATCTAAGATTCAATATCATCTCATATACATCTAAAAACATTGCTAGAAGCTCCTTGACACCGTCTCTAGGGTCTCTTACGTCTAAAAGATTGATGTTTTATAAAGTTTCTAAAATAAGAAACTTTCTAGTTTTTCAATTTTCATCCTTTATAAAGTAGATCTGAGATTTAATACCATCTCATCCTTATCTTAAAACTTATACTAACTCCTTCACCCCATCTCTATGGTTTCCGATGTCTAAAAGATGGATGTCTTTTAAAGTTTCTAAAATTAGAAACCTTCGATTTTTTCAATCTCCATCCTTTATCAACTAAATCAAAGATTCAATTTCATCTCATCATCATCTCAAAGACTAAAGGCTCTTTGACACCATCTCTAGGGTTTCTTATGTCTAAAAGATGGATGTGTTACAAAGTTCCTAAAATAAGAAACTTTTTATTTTTCAATCTCCATCCTTCACCAACTAAATCTACGATTCAATACCAACTCATCCTTATCCCAAAACTTGGCTAAAAACACCTTGACACCATTTCTAGGGTTTCCTATGTCTAAAAGTTGTATGTTTTATAAAGTTTCTAAAATATGAAACTTTCTAGTTTTTCAATCTCCATCCTTCATCAACTAAATCTAAGATTCAATACCCTCTTATTCTCATCCCAAAACTTAGCTTAAAACTCGTTGACATCATCACTAGGGTTTCTTATGTCTAAAAGATGGATGTTTTACAAAGTTTCTAAAATAATAAACTTTCAATATTTTCAATCTACATCCTTAATCAACTAAATATAGATTCAATATTATCACATCCTCATCCCAAAACACGGCTAAAAGCTCATTGACACCGTCTCTAGGTTCTCATTTTGTCTAAAAGAAGGATGTTTTATAAAGTTTCTAAAATAAGAAACTTTCTATTTCAATAACCATCCTTCATCTACTAAAAATAAGATTTTATAGCCTCTCATTCTCATCCCAAAACTTGGCTAAAAGCTCGTTGATATCATCTCTAGGATTTCCTCCGTCGAAAAGATTTATGTTTTATAAAGTTTATATAATATGAAACTTTTTATTTTTTGAATCTTCATCCTTGTCCAAATAAATCAAAGATTGAATACTATCTAATCCTCATCTCAAAACTTAGCTAAAAGTTCTTTCACACTATTTATGAGGTTTTCTATGTCTAAAAGATTGATGTTTTATAAAGTTTTTAAAATAAGAAACTTTCCATTTTACAACCTCCATCCTTGATCAACTAAATCTAAAATTCAAAACCATCTAATCCTCATCTCAAAACATAGCTAATTCAAAACTATCTAATCGATCATATCAGCACAAATGCATTGGATCCCATCAGAACTCCGAAGTTAAGCGTGCTTGGGCGAGAGTAGTACTTGGATGGGTGACCTCCTGGGAAGTCCTCGTGTTGCACCCCGGTCACTTTTGGGTGACATACACACATGATACAACCATCACACACCCTGTCTCTTTCTCAACGTGAACTTTGGTTGAAGCCAATTGGTCCGGCGTTGAGGCAGTTTAGAGAAGCCTTCCTCAGTCTCTTGTTCTGGCTTAACTTCTTTTGCATCACCTCTCCTATCCATCCGTCAGATGGAACCCCGTGATCCTGGCAAGTTAAAGCCTGTTGTTGAGAAGGATTCCGAAGGAGGTTGGCCGATGCAAAATAGCCCAGATCCAAACTTCTTCTCGCATCTTGACTCCCTCAAGCAAAAGGTCCCCCCTCAAGATTCACACTCTCTCCGAGCAGCTCGAGAGTTTGAAGAATATTATTCCTCGTCAAAGCCCCCCAAAACCAAATTTCTGTTCTCCTCCCCAGATGAACCTGAACTGGGATATGACCCGAGTACCCATTTCAAAAACGGAACCAGAACCCATAAGATATTTGATAAAAGAACACCTCCAGTCGTTGGGAAAAGCTCGAAACCTGGTGAATCTTCATCGGGGAAAAAGAAAAAACTTCTGAAACCTGCTCTTCTTCCATCCCTAGAAAGAGACCCCGAAACTGCCATCGAATTTCTTCCCCCTTCTGCTCCTACTGTTGACCAATTCCTAGTATTTTCTTCTGGTGAGGCAGAATTGCCTTCTCCCTCCCCAAACCTCAGGCGACCAAATCCGGTGAGCCCATCCCTTGAGTTAGTACCTTTGGGTAATAACCAGGAAACTCTATTGGGACTGGATAATAGAATATCAATCCTGACAAGGCTCCAAGCTAGTCCCAAAAGCCCGCCAAAACCACCTTGTGAAATTTTTGGGCCCTCTCATGAAAATAGTGGACCCCCCTCTCCTTTAGATGCATTTGGTAAAGTTTTAGGAACTGCCCGATTAAAGCCTCACAATCTGGGCGGGAAACCTCAATTCAAATTTCAAATCCTCCCTCTGAAAATTGCCCCATCCCAAACAAGGAAAATCCTGCTCAAATTAAGCCATGGAACTCTCTCTTCTCTAAGGCTCAAACTAGCAAACCCATTAACCTTAAACTCCTCCCCCCCTCCAAAAATGAAAAAGGAAAGATTGTCATAGAAGTTGAGGACCAGGAAGTTGAGGAAGCTGAATCGAAATGGGAGAGTTGTCTTGTAGGCTACTTCTTAGGAAGAAGGCCTTACTTCCTTGCTCTGAGAGATCATTTAGCACGAAAATGGAGTTTGAAAGGAAATTTGCAGCTTTATGCCATGGGTGATGGATTTTTTCTATTTAAATTCTCAAATCCCGAAGACTGCTCTCAAGTTCTTGAAGCACCATCCCACTCCTATGGCCTTTGATCCTAAGGAAATGGGCAAAAGACATGCCAATTGAAAAAGAAAATCTCAAATCCATCCCTATTTGGATCAGATTGCCAGGCCTTCACCTCAAATTCTGGACTCCCAGAATCCTAAGCAAAATTGCTAGTGGCATAGGAACTCCTCTATTCATGGATAGTCAAACAAATGAAGAAACCAGACTCAGTTATGCAAGAATATGTGTAGAAGTGGAAGCTGGAACTCATCTACCAAACTCCATCCCCATTCAAACTTCTTTTGATTTCATCATTCAATCTATTGAGTATGATTGGAAGCCTCTTTCATGTCCCTTGTGTAAGACTTTCAGCCGTACCCCCACATCCTGTCCTACACAATCATCTAAGCCTAAAAAGGATGTCGAAGAGAAAAAAGAGTGGAGGCCCATCCAAAAATCTACTCAAAGGCAGGCCTCTTCTCCCTTATTGTCTGCACCTAAAATTCATGCAAAGCCCATCCTTTCTGATATCCCAGAAAAAACCTGTTCTCCTAAAGCTATAGCCACCCACAATCCTTTCTTAGTGTTGCAATCAGAGGAAGGTGAAATTGAGGAGCCCCTGGATCCTACAGAAGGCAAAAGTAACTTCACTATCCAAGCTGAAGATGATGAGGAAGATGAGACTATAAGTAGTGAAGAAGACGGGGAAGACTCTGGGGAAGAAGTTGATGAAAAGTCCGAAGAAGAGACTGAGTTGAAAGATCAGCTAAAATTCAAAAATCTGTTAAAGAACTGGTCCCCTGGAATTTTCTCAACACAAAGAACTCTTGGTGAAGATCAGAAATTGGAAGTCAATATCACTGACCCACAGAACTAGCTACCTGCATCTCAGAATGCCCCCCAAATCATCAACCATTCTCAATGATTAAGGTAGGATGCTGGAATGTCAGAGGAATCTGTTCGAGGAGAAGAAGAAAGGATATCAAAAGCCTCATGATCGATGAAAAACTTCCATTCATCGGCCTCTTGGAAACCAAAGCATCTGAAGATAATTTTGAAGAATACTCATCTGAAATTGCAGATGGTTGGTCTAGGTATGCAGACTACCATCATACTGATAGAGGTCGCATCTGGATTCTGTGGAATTCAGCCCTGGTAAATTTCACAGTTCACAATGATTCCCTTCAGCATATTCATGGTGACATCGAATACATTCATTCAGGCATTAAGATCTCCATTACCATCGTTTATTATGCTAAGAACTCCGGAATTGACAGAAGGCATCTCTGAGATGACCTTAGAACTATTGCCCCAACTATCAATAAACCATGAAAGATATGGAGGGGCCGGTCCGATTCAAGAAGATATCAGAGAATTCAACTCATGTATTTATGATTGTTACCTCTTGGATCTTAAGGCCCTGGGGCACACCTTTTCCTGGTCAAACAAATCTTCCCCAGAAAATTTGAAGCTCAAGTAGTTGGATCGTGCCTTGGTAAATGAAGAATGGCTTTGTTGCTACCCCCACTCATTAGCAAATTTCAAAAATCCGGGGTTATCTGATCATTGTGCCATCATCATTCAATCCTTGGAAGCTAATGTTCATGGGAGCAAACCTTTCAAATTTCACGATATGTGGCTAGAAGACCTCTCTTTGTACGAAGTGGTGGAAAAAGCTTGGGCTATAAAATGTAAGGGGAATCCATTATTCAAGGTAACAAAAAAGCTGAAAGAAGTCAAAAGGTGTATCAAAATTTGGAACTCTGATGTCTTTGGGAGGGTGGATATTCAACTACCACTGGCCAAAAAGACTCTTGATAGCATCCAATCTAGACTAAAAGAAGATCCAAAAAATCTGGAAGTAAGAACTAAAGAGAAAAAGGCCGCAGAAAACTACATTCAGATAGCAAATAGAGAGGAATCGATGTTCAGGCAAAAGGCCAGGATAAACTTGCTGAATCTTGGTGATTCAAACTCATCATTCTTCCCTTCAGCCATGAAATCAAGAAGAAATTATAATGGAATCCATGCTCTGCCAATTTTGAAGGTACCATTTCCACAAATCCAGATACCATCAAAGCCACCTTAATTCAATATTATGAAAACCTCCTAAACAAGCGAAGAACAGATTCTGATTCCACCACCCCAAATCCGAATAGAACCCTCTCTTCAGCTCAAGCTACAAATCTATCCAGGCATGTCACTCAGGAAGAAATTGAAGAGAACATTCGTTGCACAGAAGACAGCAAGACCCCTGGGCCTGATGGTTTTAACGAAAATTTTTACAAGACTTTCTGGTACCTGATAGGAGATTAAGTTTTTGATGCTATCTCTTATTTTTTCAAAAGTGGGAAAATGCCGTATGGTCTGAATTCAACGTTCATCTCCTCAATTCCAAAGTCCCATGAAGCGTCCTCCCCAGATATGTTTCGCCCGATATCCCTCTGCAGTTACCTTTACAAAATTATCACCAAGATTCTTGCTTCTAGGCTCAAAGGAGTAATGGATGACATAATTAGCCCCCATCAATCCGCTTTTATTAAGAACCGAACCATTCAAGACAATATCCTCCTGGCTCAGGACCTGGTTCACAATTTTCATCTAAAATAAAGAAAACCCGGTCATGTGCCTTAAAATGGATATCAAAAAAGCTTTTGATAATGTCAATCACCAAACTCTTATTCAGTTCATGAGAAAGATAGGTTTCAATCAAACGTGGCGCAAGTGGATCGAGCAATGCATTGAAACTGCTTCTTTTTCAGTTCTTCTAAATGGATCTCCTTGTGGGTAATTTAATTCTACAAACGGCATCAGGCAAGAGGACCCCCTGTCTCCTCTTTTATTTTGTGTTTGTATGGAAATGCTATCAGTCATTATTGATGAAGCTGCCTCCTTCAATCAGATTATCACTCCCTTCTCTAAAGGAAGTTTATCCATCACCCATCTGCTTTTTGCAAATGATGTACTTTTATTTGCTGAAGCTTCTGTTCTCTCGGCAAAGGGTATCAATGATTGTTTCAACCGGTTCATGAAGTGCTCGGGTCTGTAAATTTAAACAAAAGTGAGGTTTTCTTCTCTGAAGGTGATTCCAGATATAAGGGGGCCATCAAAGACACTCTTAGCATTCCTCAAGGAAGCCTTCCCATAAAATATTTGGGTCTCCCTCTCATAACATCAAGGCTCTCAGCAGCAGACTGTGCTCCACTCATAAGCAAGATCCACAAGAGAATTGCATCTTGGTCCAACAGGCTACTGTCTAGGGCTGGAAGGGTGGAACTCACCAAGTCCATTCGTAATTCTTTTCATCCTTACTGGGCGGCTTCTTTTCACCTTCCAGCTGGCATTTTGGACAAAATAGAAAAAATATTCAAGGATTTCATTTTGGCAGGCCTCTCTCTTCAGAAATCCTATCACCCTATTGCTTGGGATACAATTTGCACCCCAAAGGCCGAAGGAGGTCTAGGTTTACGAAAGCTAAAGGACCTGAACAAAGCAGCTGACATGAAACAGATTTGGAGCATTATCAAGAAGAAGAACTCCCTCTGGGTCTCCTGGTTTCATCTCAAATATGTAAGGAAGAGGAACTTCTGGATCATAAAAAAGCCTAGCAAAATGTCGTGGGGAGCAAGAACAATTTTTAATTGTCGAGAAGAAGCTAAGAAATCCATATGCTATATCATTGGAGAAGGAAAAGGTATTGATTTCTAGACTCAGCCTTGGCACTCGGATGGGCGTATTGTAGAACAGTATCCTCCTGATGGAGAATATCTAATTGCAATTCGTCCTCAAACTTCTATCCATCAAGTTCTCCGGGAAGGAATCTGGGACCCGATCATGCTACAAAGGCTTCCCTCCATCAACCTTATACTTGAGAAGGCTTTGGTTATCTCAAGTGCTGAAGATGAAGCAATATGGAAAGATACTATTGATGGGTCTTTTTCACTAAAAAGCTCTTGGAATGGCATCAGAGAGCATCATTCAAAAATAGCTTGGGCTTCCTTTGTATGGTTTAAAGGTCACATCCCCAAAATGAGCTTTACGGCTTGGTTAGCCCTTCACCAAAAACTCAGCACTAAGGACATGCTGATTTTTTTGGGCCAAAATAGGGAGATTAGATGCCCATTATGCTCAGCTGCATCTGAAAGTATTGATCATTTATTCTTTCAGTGTTCGTATTCGGCCTGGATCTGGAGATCTGTACTATGGCGATTCAATATTAGAAGGAAACCAAAAAGAAAGCTTATGGAGGAAGAAGAATGGATGAGAACTACTTTTCCTGGTTCAAATCAACAGCCTGCCGCTATCCATATAGCATTTACTTCCTCAATTTATCTCATCTGGCAGGAAAGAAATAATAGGTTACACGGAGCAGACAATTCTCACAAGCAAGTGATCCTGAGAAATATCCTCCACACTATCAGAAGCAGATGTATATTTCTTAGATTAGATAGCCAAACCGGTAGTAGAGATCTGGCTTTTCGAAGGCCTTCGATTTACCCCTTTTCAGGTCCCAGAAACCCACCAAAAGCTGTAAATGGGTCCATCCAGAACCTGGATCTGTCAAGCTAAACTGTGATGCGTCTTTGGCAAGCTCATCAGCCTCCATTGGGGGTCTTTTACGTACCAATGATAGTTCAGTTCTAGCCATGTATTCCCAGGACAAGATTCAAATGAGCATCCAGGAATTGGAGCTTGAAGCGATTTGTCATGGAGCCTCCCTGGCCTCCTCCCTTGATATTGATCGCCTTTGGATTGAGTCAGACTCTCTATTGGCAGTGAATGTAATCGAAGGCTCTGTCCCATGCCCGTGGAAGAAAAGACTACCATTAGCTCACCTGAAGAACACTCTCTTAAAATTCGCTTCTTGGAAGGTGTCTCACATCTGGAGGGAAGCAAATCGACCTGCTGATTTTCTTTCAAAACCTGATTGCCCTTTAAAAGGTTCTTGTATTCAAGGGGTGTCCCTCTCTCATCCTCTTTATGACTATGTCAAAGAGGATGATGAAGGAACCCTCTATTATAGATTGTAATATCTTTTTCTTTTCTTTTCTCTATTCTCTGGTCTTGGGGTATGCCTAACCCCGATTACTAATAAAAGAAAAACATAGCTAAAAGCTCGTTGACACCATCTATTGGGTTTCATATGTCTAAAAGCTGGATGTTTTATAAAGTTTATAAAGTAAGAAACTTTCTATTTTTTAATCTCAATCTTTCACCAACAAAATCTACGATTCAATACCATCTCATCCTCATCCCAAAACATGGCTAAAAGCACCTTGACATCATCTTTAGGGTCTCTTACGTGTAAAAGATGGATGTTTTATAAAGTATCTAAAATAAGAAACTTTCTATTTTTTCAATCTCCATCCTTTATCAACTAAATTTAAGATCCAATACCCTCTCTTCCTAATCTCAATACTTGGCTAAAAGCTCCTCGATACCATCACTAGAGGGTTCCTATGTCTAAAAGATGGATGTCTTACAAAGTTTCTAAAATAAGAAACTTTCTATTTTGTAGTCTATATCCTTCATCAACTAAATCAAAGATTCAGTATCATCTCATCATCATCTCAAAACTTAGTTAAAAGCCCATTGACACCATCTCTAGGATTTCCTATGTCTAAAAGATAGATGTTTTATAAAGTTTCTAAAATAAGAAACTTTCTATTTTTAAATCTCCATCATTCGCCAGCTAAATCTACTATTCAATACCATCTCATCCTCATCCTAAAACTTGGCTAAAAGCACATTGACACCATCTCTAAGGTTTCTTATGTCTAAGAGATTGATGTTTTAGAAAGTTTCTAAAATAAGAAACTTTCTAATTTTTCAATCTCCATCATTCATCAACTAAATCTATGATTCAGTACCCTCTACTTCTCATCCAAAAACTTGGCTTAAAGCTTGTTGACATCATCTCTAGGGTTTCCTATGTCTAAAATATGTATGTTTTACAAAGTTTCTAAAATAAGAAACTTTCTATTCTTTCAATATCCATCATAAATCAACTAATCTAAGATTCAATATCTTCTCATCCTCATCCTCATCCCAAAACACGGCTAAAAGCTCCTTAACACTGTCTCTCGGTTCTCCAATGCCTAAAAGAATGATGCTTTATAATGTTTGTAAAGTAAGAAACTTTCTATTTTTTCAATCTCCATCATTTATCAACTAAATCTAAGATTTAATACCCTCTCATTCTCATCCCAAAACTTGGCTAAAAGCTCGTTGACAACACCTCTAGGGTTTCCGATGTCTAAAAGATGGATGTTTTATAAAGTTTCCATAATAAGAAACTTTCTATTTCTTCCATCTCCATCATTTATCAACTAAATCTAAGATTTAATACCATCTCACCCTAATCCCAAACTTGGCTAAAAGCTCCTTGACACCATCTCTAGGGTTTACTAAGTCAAAAAAATTAATATTTTATAAAGTTTCAAGAAAAAGAAACTTTCTAGTTTTTCAATCTCCATCATTTATAACCTAAATCTAAGATTTAATACCATCTCACTCTAATCTCAAAACTTGATTAAAAGCTCCTTGACACCATCACAAGGGGTTTACTAACTCTAAAAAATTAATATTTTATAAAGTTTCTAAAATAAGAAACTTTCTATTTTTTAAATCTCCATCCTTAATCAACTAAATCTAAGATTCAATATCACCTCAACCTCATCCAAAAACATGGCTAAAAGCTCTTTCACACCGTCTCTAGGGTCTCTTATGTCTAAAATATGGTTGTTTTATAAAGTTTTTAAAATAAGAAACTTTCTATTTTTCAGTATTCATCGTTTATTAACTAAATCTAAGATTCAATACCATCTCATCCTCATCTCAAAACTTAGCTAAAAGCTCCTTGACCCCATCCCTAGGGTTTCGTAAGTCTAAAAGTTGGATGTCTTATAAAGTTTCTAAAATAAGAAACTTTCAATTTTTTCAATCTCCATACTTCATCAACTAAATCAAAGATTCAATATCATCTGATCTTCATCTCAAAACTTAGCTAAAAGCTCCTTCATACTATCTCTAGGGTTTCTTATGTCTAAAAGATGGATGTTTTATAAAAATTTTAAAACAAGAGACTTTATATTTTTGGATCGTCATCTTTCACCAACTAAATCTACGATTCAATACCATCTCATCCTCTTCCCAAAACTTGGCTAAAAGCTCCTTTTTTTTTATGAGTAAGCAGGGGTTAGGCGGACCCCAACCAGGCAATAAAGAAAATAGGGATTACAATTACGGGGGCTGAAAAGCCATCAAAACGGGAACAAACTCCCAACAACAAAGGATCCAAGGGAAATATAAACTAAACATGGAGACATTATTTTCTATAATATTCAGTCCCTGCCCTGTCAGAATCCAGGAGCTGGAGAAGAGCCGGGGGAGATAGAAAAGGAGAAATGTTTACCCCTTTGCCTGGGCATTTTCGTTTGGATAAAAAGTCTGCAACGCAATTCCCTTCCCTCCAAATGTGGGTGATGCTCCATCGTTGAAAGCGAGAAAGGAGCAGCTGAATTTCCTTAATGCGGCGGAAGCTCCGCCAAGGTATGGTCAAGAGCCCATTGATTATATCCGCTGTAGATTTAGAGTCCACTTCCAACCAAATTATACCACAGCCCATTTGAAGGGCCTGTTGCAAACTAGTGAGGACACCGAGGATTTCAAGAGTGAGGATGTCCTCCCGCTCCACATTGATAGAAAACATGGAGACAAGAAACCCGTTGCTATCACGAATTGTTCCACCAATACCTCCTCCAACATCCTCCAGAGAAGCGTCGGAATTGATTTTGAAAGATCCTGGAGGCGGCCTAATCCAGGAACAGGATTGAAGAGAAATGGTGCTGGGGCAGAAAACACATCCAAAGTTGGAAGCAACAGACCGATTGCTCTAGGTATCCAAGTCGGTTAGCTTCAGCCCCTGGATCTTGGTTTTTATGAGGGAGAGAAGATCCGACAGCAGCACAGAGTTGAGAAGCGATTTTTTATGGAAAACCCGCTGGTTTCGCTCCGCCCAGATTCTGTAAATTGAAGCTTCGAATGCTAAGAAGGCCAGAGTAGCGGATTGCCCAGAGCCTTTGAAGGAGTTGGCGAGCCAAAGTTCTTCCTGAAGGAGATCAGGTTGAGGACTTCGAAAATGACCGAGCATACCAAGCAGATATTGCCAAATCCATTTCGAATAACGACTTTGAAAGAAGAGGTGGTTGACTGATTCAAGCCCATAATTGCATAAGAGACACCGTCTGTTAACAGAGGGGTCCAGGAAGGGGAGATTATCCATGGTACTCAGGCCATTTTTTAGAGCTTTCCAAGAGACAAGAGCATGCCTAGGGACATGGTTGCTGAACCAAATTCTCGAGGCCCATGCCGGTTTTTCAATTTTCTGTCTTGATACTTCCCAACCACTTTTGGCAGTGAAGAAACCATTACTGTTTGGTTTCCAAATAGGGAGATTTCGGTTAGAGTCAGTAAAGATGGTTTCGGATAGCAGGGCTTTTTCAGTAGAGAGAGACCCAATGTTCAGAATGGGGTTCCAAGTGCCATCGAGATGCAATTGGTCAAGGGAGTTCATGGATGACAGGGAGGAGTCAGTTCGGTTCCAAAGATCAATGCCGGCTTCATTTCCCACAAAGTAACAGGTATGAGATGGTGTCAAGGAGATTTTAGAAACTTTATAAGACCTCAATCTTTTAGACATAAGAACCACTAGAGATGGTGTCAAAGAGCTTTTAGCCAAGTTTTAACATGAGGATGAGAGGGTATTGAATCTTAGATTTAGTTTATAAAGGATGGAGATTGAAAAAATAGAAAGTTTCTTATTTTAGATACTTTATAAAACATCCATCTTTTACACATAAGAGACCTAGAGACGGTGTTAAGGAGATTTTAACTTTGTTTTGGGGTGAGGATGAGATGATCTTGAATCTTAGATTTAGTTGATGAAGGATGGAGATTGAAAAAATAGAAAGTTTATTATTTTAGAGATTTTATAAAACATCCATCTTTTAGTTATAGGAACCCTAGAGATGATGTCAACGAGCTTTTAGCTAAGTTTTGGGATGAGAATGAGAGGGTACTGAATCATAGATTTAGTTGATGAATGATAGAGATTTAATAAATAGAAAGTTTCTTATTGAAAAATATTGAAGGTGAAGAATAGATATTGAAAAATAAAAAGTGTTTTAGTTTAGAAACTTTGTAAAACATCCACCTTTTAGACATAGGGAACTTTATAGATGGTGTCAACGAGCTTTTAGCCAAGTTTTTGAGATGAAGATTAGATGTTATTGAATCTTTGATTGAGTTGATCAAGGATGGAGATGGTAAAATTGAAAGTTTCTTATTTTAGAAACTTTATAAAACATCAATATTTAAGACATAGGAAACCCTATAAATGGTGTCAAGGAGCTTTTAGCTAAGTTTTGAGATGAGGATTAGATGTTATTTAATTTTTGATTTATTTTGAACAAGGATGGATTTTAAAAAAATAGAAAGTTTCTAATTTTAGAAAATTTAGAAAACATCAATCTTTTTAGACATATGAAACCCTGGAGATGGTGTCAAGGAGGTTTTAGCAAAGTTTTGTGATGCGGATGAGATGATATTGAATCTTAGATTTAATTGATGAAGGCTAGATATTAGAAACTGTATAAGGCATCAATCTTTTTGACATAGGAAGCCCTACAGATAGTGTGAATAAGCTTTTACCCAAGTTTAGAGATGAGGATGAGATTGTATTGAATCTTATATTTTGTTGATAAAGGCTGAATATTGAAAAAATAGATAATTTCTTATTTTAGAAATGTTATAAAACATCCAACTTTTTGAGATAAGTGACCCTAGACATGGTGTCAAGGAGCTTTTAAACCATGTTTTGGGATAACGAAGAGATGATACTGAATCTTAGATTTAGTTGATGAAGGATGAGAATTGAAAAAATGGAAAGTTTCTTATTTTAGAAACTTTATAAAACATCTATCTTTTAGACAAATGAAACCATATAGAATATGTCAACGAGCTTTTAGCCAAGTTTTGAGATAAGAATGAGAGGGTACTGAATCATAGATTTAGTTGATTAACTAAGGAGATTGAAACTTTATAAAAATCCATCTTTTAGACGTCGAAAACCCTAGAGATGGTGTCAATGAGCTTTTAGCCATATTTTGGGAAGAGGATGAGATGGTATTGAATCTTAGATTTAGTTGGTGAATGATGGCGATTCAAAAATATAAAATCTCTTATTTTAAAAGTTTTATAAAACATCCATCTTTTAGACATAGGAAACCCTAGATATAGTGTGAATGAGCTTTTAGCTAAGTTTTGAGATGAAGATGAGATGATATTGCAATTTTGATTTAGTTGATGAAGGATGGAGATTGAAAAAATTGAAAGTTTCTTATTTTAGAAACTTTATAAGACATCCAACTAAAGACTTACGAAACCCTAGGGTTGGGGTCAAGGAGCTTTTAGCTAAGTTTTGAGATGAGGATGAGATGGTATTGAATCTTAGATTTAGTTAATAAATGATGAAAATTGAAAGATAGAAAGTTTATTATTTTAAAAACTTTATAAACAACCATATTTTAGACATAAAAGACCCTAGAGACGGTGTGAAAGAGCCATGTTTTTGGATGAGGATGAGGTGATATTGAATCTTAGATTTAGTTGATTAAGGATGGAGATTGAAAAAAAAGAAAGTTTCTTATTTTAGAAACCTTATAAAACATTAATTTTTTAGAGTTAGTAAACCCTAGAGATGGTGTCAAGGATCTTTTAATCAAGTTTTGAGATTATGGTGAGATGGTATTAAATCTTAGATTTAGGTTATAAACGATGGAGATTGAAAAACTAGAATATTTATTTTTTTAGAAACTTTATAAAACATTAATTTTTTAGACTTAGTAAGCCCTAGAGATGGTGTCAAGGAGCTTTTAGCCAAGTTTTGAGATTAGGGTGAGATGGTATTAAATCTTAGATTTAGGTTATAAAGGATGGAGATTGAAAAACAAGAAAGTTTCTTTTTTTAGAAACTTTATAAAATATCCATCTTTTAAACTATCGAAATCATAGAAATGGTGTCAATGGGGCTTTTAGCCAAGTTTTGAGATGAGGATGAGATGGTATTGAATCTTAGATTTAGATGAAGGATGGAGATTGAAAAAATAGAAAGTTTCTTATTTTATAAACTTTATTTTACAACCATCTTTTAGACATAGGTGACCCTAGAGATGGTGTGAAGGAGCTTTTAGCCTAGTTTTGCGATGATGATAAGATTGTTTTGAATCTTAGGTTTAGGTTATCATGGATGGAGATTGAAAAAATAGAAAGTTTCTTATTTTAGAAACTTTATAAAACATCTATCTTTTAGACAAAGAAAACCCTAAAGATGATGTCAACGAGGTTTTAACCAAGATTTGGGATGAGAATGAGAGGGTGTTGAATCTTAGATTTAGTTGATGAGGGATGGAGATTGAAAAAATAGAAAACTTCTTTTTCTAGAAACTTTATAAGATATTAATCTTTTAGACTTAGTAAACCCTAAAGATTGTGTCAATGAGCTTTTAGCCTAGTTTTGAGATGAGGATGAGATGGTATTCAATCTTAGATTTGGTTGATGAAAGATAGAGATTGAAAGTAGAAAGTTTCTTATTTTAGAAACTTTATAAAACATCCATCTTTTAGACATAGGCAACCCTAGAGATGGTGTCAAAGAGCTTTGAGCTGAGTTTTGAGAAGAGTATGAGATAATATTAAATCTTAGAATTAGTTGATGAAGGATAGAGACTAAAATAGAAAGTAAATTATTTGAGAAACTTTATAAGACATCAATGTTTTAGACATAAGAACCCCTAGGGATGGTGTCAATGAGCTTTTGGCCAAGGTTTGAGATGAGGATGTGTGGGTATTGAATCTTAGATTTAGTTGATGAAGGATAGAGATTGAAAAAAAAAAAGTTTGTTATTTTAGATACTTTATAAAACATCCATCTTTTACACATAAAAGACCCTAGAGACGGTGTTAAAGAGCTTTTAACTATGTTTTGGGGTGAGGATGAAATGATCTTGAATCTTAAATTTAGTTGATGAAGGATAGAGATTGAAAAAAGAGAGTTTATTATTTTAGAGATTTTAACTATTATTTTAGGATGAAATGATCTTGAATCTTTTTGTTATAGGAACCCTAGAAAAGATGTCAATGAGATTTTAGCCAAGTTTTGGGATGAGAATGAGAGGGTATTGAATCATAGATTTAGTTGATTAAGGATGGAGATTAAAAAATAGAAAGTTTCATATTTTTGAAACTTTAATAAACATACGTGATTTAGATATAGGAAACCCTAAAGATGGTGTCAATGTACTTTGAGCCATGTTTTGAGATGAGGATGATATGGTATTGAATCGTAGATTTAGTTGGTAAAGGATAGAGATTAAAAAATAAAACATTTCTTATTTTAGAAACTATATAAAACTCCCACCTTTTAGACATAGGAAACTTTACAGATGGTGTCAACGAGCTTTTAGCCCTGTTTTTTTTATGAAGATTAAATGTTATTGAATCTTAGATTTAGTTGATCAAGGATGGAGATGGTAAAATTGAAAGTTTCTTATTTTAGAAACTTTATAAAACATTAATCTTTAAGACATAGGAAACCCTATAAATGGTGTGAAGGGGCGTTTAGCTAAGTTTTGAGATGAGGATTAGATGGTATTTAATTTTTGATTTATATGAACAAGGATGGATTGAAAAAATAGAAAGTTTCAAATTTTAGAAACTTTAGAAAACATCAATCTTTTATACATAGGAAACCCTGGAGATGGTGTCAAGGAGGTTTTAGCTAAGTTTTGAGATGCGGATGAAATGATATTGAATCTTAGATTTAGTTGATGAAGGACGGAGATTGAAAAAAAAAAGTTTCGTATTTTAGAAACTGCATAAGACATCAATCTTTTAGACATAGGAAACCTTACAGAAGGTGTGAATGAGCTTTAAGCCAAGTTTAGAGATGAGGATGGGATGGTATTGAATCTTATACTAAGTTGATAAAGGATGAAGATTGAAAAAATAGAAAGTTTCTTATTTTAAAAACTTTATAAAACATTCAACTTTTAGAGATAAGTAACCCTAAACAAGGTGTCAAGGAGCTTTTAACGATGTTTTGGGATAACGATGAGATGATACAGAATCTTAGATTTAGTTGATGAAGGATGGGAATTCAAAAAATAGAAAGTTTCTTATTTTAGAAACTTTATAAAACATCTATCTTTTAGACAAAGGAAACCCTAGAGAATATGTCAACGAGCTTTTAGTCAAGTTTTGGGATAAGAATGAGAGGGTACTGAATCATAGATTTTGTTTATTAAGTAAGGAGATTGAAACTTTATAAAAATCCATCTTTTAGACATAGAAAATCCTAGAGATGGTGTCAAGGAGCTTTTAGCCAAGTTTTGAGATGAAGATGAGATGGTATTGGATCTTAGATTTAGTTGATAAAGGATGGAGATGGAAAAAATAGAAAGTTTCTTATTATGGAAACTTTATATAACATCCATCTTTTAGACATTTGAAACCCTAGAGATGTTGTCAACGAGCTTTTAGCCAAGTTTTGGGATAAGAATGAGAGGGTATTAAATCTTAGATTTAGTTGATAAAGGATGGAGATTGAAAAAATAGAAAGTTTCTTACCTTACAAACATTATAAAGCATCATTCTTTTAGACATAGGAGAACCGAGAGATGGTGTCAAGGAGCTTTTAGCCGTGTTTTGGGATGGGGATGAGAAGATATTGAATCTTAGATTTATTTGATTTTGGATGGATATTGAAAGAATAGAAAGTTTCTTATTTTAGAAACTTTGTTTAACATACATGTTTTAGAAATAAGAAACCCTAGAGATGATGTCAACAAGCTTTAAGCCATGTTTTTGGATGAGAAGTAAAGGATACTGAATCATAGATTTAATTGATGAAGGATGGAGATTGAAAAATTAGAAAGTTTTTATTTTAGAAACTTTGTAAAACATCAATCTTTTAGACATAAGAAACCCAAGAGATGTTGTCAAAGTGCTTTTAGCCAAGTTTTAGGATGAGGATGAGATGGTATTGAATCGTAGATTTAGCTGATGAATGATGGACATTGAAAAATAGAAAGTTTCTTATTTTAGAAACTTTATAAAACATCTATCTTTTAGACATAGGAAATTCTAGAGATGGTGTCAACGAGCTTTTAACTAAGTTTTGAGACGATGATGAGATGATATTGAATCCTAGATTTAGTTGATTAAGGATAGAAATTGAAAAAAAAGAAAGTTTCTTATTTTAGAAACTTTATAAAACATCCATCTTTTAGACATAAGAAACCTTAGAGATGGTGTCAATGAGCTTTTAGCTAATTTTAGATATAAGGATGAGATGATACTGAATCTTTGATTTAGTTGATGAAAGATATAGATTAAAAAATAGAATGTTTCTTATTTTAGAAACTTTGTAAGACATCCATCTTTTAGACATAGGAACCCTCTAGTGATGGTGTCGAGGAGCATTTAGCCAAGTATTGAGATTAGGATGAGAGGGTATTGGATCTTAGATTTAGTTGATAAAGGATGGAGATTGAAAAAATAGAAAGTTTCTTATTTTAGACATAAGAGACCCTAAAGATTATGTGAAGGTGCTTTTAGCCATGTTTTGGGATGAGGATGAGATAGTATTGAATCGTAGATTTTGTTGGTGAAGGATTGAGATTAAAAAATAGAAAATTTCTTACTTTATAAACTTTATAAAACATCCAGTTTTTAGACATAGGAAACCCAATAGATGATGTCAACGACCTTTTAGCTATGTTTTGAGATGCGGATTAGATGGTTTTGAATTTTAGATTTAGTTGATCAAGGATGGAGATTGTAAAATGGAAAGTTTCTTATTTTAAAGACTTTATAAAACATCAATCTTTTAGACATAGAAAACCTTACAAATGGTGTGAAAGAACTTTTAGCTAACTTTTGAAAGGAGGATTAGATGGTATTCAATCTTTGATTTATTTGAACAGGGATGGAGATTGAAAAAATAAAAAGTTTCATATTATATAAACTTTATAAAACATCAATCTTTTAGACATAGGAAATCCTAGAGATAATATCAACGAACTTTTAGCTAAGTTTTGGGATGAGAATGAGAGGGTATTAAATCTTATTTTTAGTTGATGAAGGACGGTGATTGAAATAGAAAGTTTCTTATTTTAAAAACTTTATAAAACAACCTTCTTTTAGACATAGGAGAACCTAGAGAAGGTGTCAAAGAGCTTTTAGCCGTGTTTTGGGATGAGGATGTGATAATATTGAATCTAATATTTAGTTGATTAAGGATGGAGATTGAAAATATGGAAAGTTTATTATTTTAGAAACTTTGTAAAACATCCATCTTTTAGACATAAGAAACCCTAGTGATAATGTCAACAAGTTTTAAGCTAAGTTTTGGGATGAGAATAAGAGGGTATTGAATCTTAGATTTAGTTGATGAAGGATGGAGATTGAAAAATTAAAAAGTTTCATATTTTAGAAACTTTATAAAACATCCATCTTTTAGACATAGGAAACCCTATAAATGGTGTCAAGGTGCTTTTAGCCAAGTTTTTGGATAAGGATGAGTTGGTATTGAATCATAGATTTAGTTGGTGAAGGATGGAGATTGAAAAATAGAAAGTTTCTTATCTTAGGAACTTTGTAAAACATCCATCTTTTAGACATAAGAAACCCTAGAGATGGTGTCAAAGAGCTTTTAGCTAAGTTTTGAGATGATGATAAGATGATATTGAATCTTTAACTTAGTTGATGAAGGATGGAGATTGAAAAAATCAAAAGTTTCTTATTTTAGAAACTTTAAAGGACATCCATCTTTTAGACATCGGAAACCATAGAGATGGGCTGAATGAGTTAGTATAAGTTTTGAGATAAGGATGAGATGGTATTGAATCTTAGATCTACTTTATAAAGGATGAAAATTGAAAAATAGAAAGTTTCTTATTTCAGAAACTTCATAAAACATCCATCTTTTAGACGTAAGAGACCCAAGAGACGGTGTCAAGGAGCTTCTAGCCAACTTTTTGGATGTATATGAGATGATATTGAATCTTAGATTTAGATGATGAAGAATGGAGATTGAAAAAAATAAAAAGTTTCATATTTTAGAAACTTTATAAAATATTTTTTTTTTACCTAGTAAACCCTAGATAAGGTGTCAATGAGTTTTTAGCCAAGTTTTGAGATTAGGGTGAGAAGGTATTAAATTTAAGATTTAGGTTATAAAGGATGGAGATTGAAAAAAAAGAAAGTTTCTTATTTTAGAAACTTTATAAAACATCAATCTTTTAAACATAAGAAATCCTAGAAATTGTGTCAATTAGCTTTTTAGCCAAGTTTTGAGATTAGGATGGGATAGTATTGAATCTTAGATTTAGTTAACAAAGAATGGAGATTAAAAATATAGAAATTTTCTTATTTTAAAACTTTATAAAACAACAATCTTTTAGACATAGGAGACTCTAGAGATGGTGTGAAGGAGCTTCTAGCTTAGTTTTGGGATTATGATAAGATGGTTTTGAATCTTAGATTTAGTTGATCATGGATAGAGATTGAAAAAATAGAAAGTTTCTTATTTTAGAAACTTTATAAAGCATCTATCTTTTAGGCATAGGAAACCCTAGAGATGATGTTAACGAGGTTTTAACCAAGTTTAGGGATGGGAATATGACAGGGTAATGAATCTTAGATTTAGTTGAAGAAGGATGGATATTGAAAAAATAGAAAGTTTCTAATGTTAGAACTTTATAAAACATCTATCTTTTGGACTTAGTAAACCCTAGAGATGGTGTCAAGGGGCTTTTAGCTAAGTTTCAAGATGATGATGAGTTGGTATTAAATCTTAGATTTAGTTGATGAAGGATGGAGATCGAAAAAATAGAAAAGTTTCATACTTTAGAAACTATATAAAACATCAATCTTTTTTTTTTTGATGAGTAAGCAGGGGTTAGGCGCGGACAAACATCAATCTTTTAGACATAGGAACCCGTAGAGATGGTGTCAAGGAGCTTTTAGCAGAGTTTTGAGATTATGGTGAGATGGTATTCAATCTTAGATTTAGTTTACAAATGATGGAGGTTGAAAAAATAGAAAGTTTCTTATTTTAGAAACTTTATAAAACTCTTAGATTTAGTTGATAAAGGATGGAGATTGAAAAAATAGAAAGTTTCTTACTTTATAAACTTTATAAAATTATCATCTTTTTAGACATAAGAGATCTTAGAGATGGTGTGAAGGAGCTTTTAGCCTAGTTTTGGGATGATGATAAGATGGTTTTGTATCTTAGATTTAGTTGATCATGAATGGAGATTGAAAAAATAGAATGTTTCTTATTTTAGGAACGTTGTAAAGCATCTATCTTTTGGACATAAGAAACCCTAGAGATAATGTCAATGAGGTTTTAACCAAGTTTTGGGTTTAAGAATGTGAGGGTATTGAATCTTAGATTTAGTTGATGAAGGATGAAAATTGAAAAAATAGAAAGTTTCTTATTTTAGAAACTTTATAACCTACTAATCTTTTAAACTTAGTAAACCCTAGAGATGGTGTAAATGAGGTTTTAGCTAAGTTTGGAGATTAGGATAAGCTGGTAGTGAATCTTAGATTTAGTTGATGAGGGATGGGGATTGAAAAAATAGAAAGTTTTTTATTTTCAAAACTTTATAAAATATCTATCTTTTAGACATAGGAAACACTATAGATGATGTTAACGAGCTTTTAGCCAACTTTTGAGATGAGAATGAGAGGTGATTGAATCTTAGATTTAGTTGATTAAGGATGGAGATTGAAAAAATAGAAAGTTTCTTATTTTAGAAACTTTGTAAGACATCCATCTTTTAGACATACGAAACCCTAGAGATGTTGTCAAGTAGATTTTAGCCAAGTTTTGAGATGAGGATGAGATGGTATTGAATCTTAGATTTAGTTGATGAAGGATGGAGATTGAAAAAATAGAAAGTTTCTTATTTTAGAAACTTTATAAAACATCTGTGTTTTAGACATACGAAGCCCTAGAGAAAATACCAACGAGCTTTTAGCCAAGTTTTGAGATAAGAATGAGAGGGTATTGAATCGTAGATTTAGTTGATGAAGGATGGAGATTGAAAAAGTAGAAGGTTTCTTATTTTAGAAACTTTATTAAATATCAATCTTTTAGACTTAATAAACCTTAGAGATGGTGTCAATGAGCTTTTAGCCAAGTTTTAAGATCAAGATGATATGGTTTTGAATCTTAAATTTAGTTTACGACGGATGGAGATTGAAAAATTGAAAGTCTCATAGTTTAGAAACTATATAAAACATCAATCTTTTAGACATATGAAACCCTATAGAGAGTTTCGTGTTTTAGGAACTGTATAAAATATCAATCTTTTAGCCAAGTTTTGGGATGAGAATGAGATGGTATTGAATCTTATATTTAGTTGATGAAGGATGGATATTTAAAATAAAGAGAATGATTTTTATTTTAGGAACTTTATAAAACATCCATCTTTTAGACATATGAAACCCTATAGATGATGTCAACGTGCTATTAGCCAACTTTTGAGATGAGAATGAGAGGTATTGAATCATATATTTAGTTGCTAAAGGATGGAGATTGAAAAAGTAGAAAGTTTCTTATTTTAGAAACTGTATAAAACATCCATCTTTCAGACATAGGAAACCCTATATATGGTGTCAAGGAACTTTTAGCCGAGTTTTGTGATGAGGATGAGATGATATTGAATCTTAGATTTAGTTGATGAATAATAGAGATTTAGAAAATAGAAGGTTTCTTCTTTTAGAAACTTTGTAAGACATCTATCTTTTAGCAAAGGAAACTTTAGGATTGGTGTTAAGCAGCTTTTAGCCAAGTTTTGAGATGAGGATGAGATGGTATTGAATCTTAGATTTAGTTAATAAAGGATAGAGATTGAAAAAAATAGAAAGTTAGTTATTTTAAAAAATCTAAAAAATATTCATCTTTTAGACATATGAGACCCTAGAGACGGTGTCAATGAGCTTTTAACCATGTTTTGGGATGAGGATGAGAGGGTATTGAATCTTAGATTTAGTTGATTAATGATGGAGATTGTAAAAATAGAAAGTTTCTTATTTTAGAAACTTTATCAAACATCCATCTTTTAGACATAAAAAGCCCTAGAGATGATATCAACAACCATTTAGTCATGTTTTGGGATGAGAATGAGAGGGTATTGAATCTTAGATTTAGTTGATGAAGGATGGAGATTGAAAAAATAGAACGTTTTCTATTTTAGAAACTTTATAAAATATCAATCTTTTAAACTTACTATACCTTAAAGATGGTGTGAAGAAGCTTTGAGCCAAGTTTTGAGATGAGGATGTGATATTATTGAATCTTAGATTTAGTTGATGATGGATAGAAATTGAAAAAAGAGAAAGTTTCTAATTAGAAACTTTATAAAACAAACATCTTTTAGATGTAAGAAACCCAAGATATCATGTCAAGGTGCTTTTAGCTAAGTTTTGGGATGAGGTTGAGATGGTATTGAATCGTAGATTTAGTTGGAGAAGGATAGAGATTGAAAAACAAAAAGTTTATTATTTTAGAAACTTAATAAAATATCCATGTTTTAGACATAGGAAACCCTATAGATGGTGTCCATGAGCTTTTAGCTAAGTTTTGAGATTATGATTAGATGATATTGAATATTAGATTTAGTTGATTAAGGATGGAGATTATAAAATATAAAGTTTCTTATTTTAGAAACTATATAAAACATCAATCTTTTAGACATAGGAAACCTCATAGATGATGTCAATGAGCTTTTTGCAAAGTTTTGAGATGAGGATGAGATGATATTGAATCTTCGATTTAGTTGATGAAGGATGGAGATTGAAAAAATAGAAAGTTTCATCAATCTTTTAGACATAGGAAACCCAAAAGATGGTGTCGTGGAGCTTTTAGCCAAGTTTTGAGATGTGGATGAGATGGTACTGAATGTTAGAAATAGTTTATAAAGGATGAAGACTGAAAAAATAGAAAGTTTCTTATTTTAGAAACTTTACAAAACATCAATCTTTTAGATGTAGGAGACCCTAGACACGGTGTCAACGAGCTTTTTGCCATATTTTGATATGAGGATGAGCTGATATTGAATCTTAGATTTAGCAGATTAAGGATGGAGATTGAAAAAATAGAAAGTTTGTTGTTTTAGAAACTTTATAAAACATCAATCTTTTAAACATAGGAAGCCCTAGAGATGATATCAACGTGCATTTAGCCAAGTCTTAGGATGAGAATGAGAGGGTATTGATTCTTAGATTTAGTTGATGAATGATGGAGATTGATAAAATAGAAGGTTTCTTATTTTAGAAACTTTACAAAGTATCAATCTTTTAGACTTAATAAACCCTAGAGATGGTATCAAGGAGCTTTTAGCCAAGTTTTGAGATGAGGATGATATGGTATTGAATTTTTTAGATTTAGTTTACAACGGATGGAGATTGAAAAATATAAAGTTTCTTATTTTAGAAACTTTTTAAAACATCCATCTTTTAGACATATAAAACCCTAGAGATGATGTCAACGAGCTTTTAGCCAAGTTTTGGGATCAGAATGAGAGGGTATTGAATCTAAGATTTCGTTGATGAATGATGGAGGTTGAAAAAATAGAAAGTTTCTTATTTTAGAAATTTGTAAAACATCAATCTTTTAGACTTAGTAAATCATAGTGATGGTTTAAAGAAGGTTTTAGCCAAGTTTTGAGAGATAGGAAACCCTAGAGAATGGGTTAAGGAGCTTTTAGCCAAGTTTTGAGGTGAGTATGAGATGGTATTGAATCTTAAATTTAGTTGATAAAGAATGAAGATTGAAAAAATAGAAAGTTTCATATTTTAAAACTTTGGAAAACATCCATCTTTTAGACATAGGTATCAAGGAGCTTTTAGCTAAGTTTTGAGATGAGGATGAGATGATATTGAATCTTACATTTAGTTGATGAAGGTTGGAGATTGAAAAAACGAAAGTTTCTTATTTTAGAAACTGTATAAGACTTCAATCTTTTAGACATAAGATAGATGGTGTAAAGGAGTTTTTAGCCAAGTTTTGGGATGAGCATGAGATGATATTAAATCTTATATTTAGTTGATAAAGGATGAAGATTGAAAAAATAGATAGTTTCTTATTTTAGAAATTTTATAAAACATCCATCTTTAGATATAGGGGACCCTAGACATGGTGTCAAAGGGCTTTTAACCATGTTTAGGGATTACGATGAGATGATACTGAATCTTAGATTTAGTTGATGAAGGATTGAGATTGAAAAAAGAGATAGTTTCTTCTTTTAGAAACTTTATAAAATATCCAGCTTTTAGACATTGGAAGCCCTAGAGTGGATGTGAATGAGCTTTTAGCTAAGTTTTGGGATGGGAATGAGAGGGTATAAAATCTTAGATTTAGTTGATAAAAGATGGAGATTGAAAAAATAGAAAGTATCTTATTTTAGAAACTTTATCAAACATCCGTCTTTTAGACTTAGGAAGCCCTAGAGATGATATCATCGAGCATTTAGCCAAGTTTTGGGATGAGAATGAGAGGGTATTGAATCTTAGATTAGGTTGATGAAGGATGAAGATTGAAAAAATAGAAAGTTTCTTATTTTAGAAACTTTATTAAATATCAATCTTTTAGACTTAGTAAACCGTAAAGATTGTGTCAATGAGCTTTTAGTTAAGTTTTGAGATGAGAATGAGAGGGTATTGAATCTTAGATTTAGTTGATGAAGGATAGAGATGGAAAAAATAGAAAGTTTCTTATTTTAGAAACTGTATAAAACTTACATATTTTAGACATAAGAAACCCTAGAGATGTTGTCAATGTGCTATTAGATAAGTTTTGGGATGAGGATGACATGGTATTGAATTGTAGATTTAGTTGGAGAAGGATAGAGATTGAAAAATAGAAAGTTTCTTATTTTAGAAACATTATAAAACATCGACCTTTTAGACATAGGAAACCCTATAGATGGTGTGAACGAGCTTTTAGCCAAGTTTTGAGATTTGGATTAGATGGTATTGAATCTTAGATTTAGTTGATCAATGATGGAGATTGTATATTAGAAAGATTCTTATTTTTGAAACTTTATAAAACATCAATCTTTTAGACATAGGAAACCCCATAGATGGTGTCAAGAAACTTTTAGCCAAGATTTGAGATAAGGATTAGATGGTATCGAATCTTTCATATATTTGAACAAGGATTGTGATTGAAAAAATAGAAAGTTTCTTATTTTAGAAACTTTATTAAACATCTAACTTTTAGACATTAGAAACCCTAGAGATGGTGTGAAGGAGCTTTTAGCTAAGTTTTGAGATGAGGATGAGATGATATTGAATCTTAAATTTAGTTGATGAAGGATGGAGATTGAAAAAATAAAAAGTTTCTTATTATTGAAACTTTGTAAGAAATCAATCTTTTAGACATAGGAAACCCAAAACTTGGTGTCGATGAGGTTTTAGACAAGTTTTGAGATGAAGATGAGATGGTATCGAATCTTAGATTTAGTTTATAAATGATGAAAATTGAAAAAATAGAAAGTTTCTTATTTTAGAAACTTTACAAAACATCAATCTTTTAGAGGAAGGAGACCTTAGACAGGGTGTGAAGGTGCTTTTAGCCATGTTTTGGGATGAGGATGAGATGATATTGAATCTTAGATTTAGTTGATGAATGATGAAATTGAAAAAATAGAAAGTTTCTTATTTTAGAAACTTTATAAAACATCTATCTTTTAGACATAGGAAGCCCTAGAGGTGATATCAATGAGCTTTTAGCTAAGTTTTGGAATGAGAACGAGAGGGTATTGAATTTAGATTTAGTTGTTGGAGGATGGAGATTGAAAAAATAGAAGGTTTCTTATTTTAGAAACTTTACAAAATATCAATATTTTAGACTTAATAAACCCTAGAGATGGTGTCGTAGAGCTTTTAGCCAAGTTTTGAGTTGAGGATGATATGGTATTGAATCTTAGATTTAGTTTACGACGGATGGAGATTGAAAAATTGAAAGTCTCTTATTTTAGAAACTTTATAAAACATCAATCTTTTAGACATATGAAACCCTAGAGATGATGTCAACGAGTTTTTAGCCAAGTTTTGGGTTCACAATGAGAGGGTATTGAATCTTAGATTTCGTTGATGAAGGATGGAGATTCAAAAAATAAAATGTTTCTTATTTTCGAAACTTTTTAAAACATCAATATTTTAGACTTAGTAAATCCTAGAGATAGTGTAAAAAAGGTTTTTGTTAAGTTTTGAGATTAGGAAGAGTTTTGAGATGAGGAAGTATTTGTTTTCATTCTTAGATTTAGTTGATGATGGATGGAGATTTAAAAATAGAAAGTTTCTTATTTTAGAAACTTTATAAAGCATCCATCTTTTAGACATTGGAAACCCTAGAGATGGTGTCATGGAGTTTTTTGCCAAGTTTTTGGGTGAGGATGATATGGTATTGAATCTTAGATTTAGTTGATAGAGAATGGAGATTGAAAAATAGAAAGTTTCTTATTTTAGAAACTTAAAAACACATCCATCTTTTAGACATAGGAGACCGTAGATATGGTGTCAAGGGGCTTTCAGCCTAGTTTTGGGATGATGATGTGATGGTATTGAATCTTAGATTTGGTTGATGAAGGATGGAGATTGAAAAAATAGAAAGTTTCTTATTTTGAAAACTTTATAAACATCAATCTTTTAGACATAGGAAACCTTAGAGATGATGTCAATGAGCTTTTAGCCAAGTTTTGGGATGAGAATGAGAGGGTATTGAATCTTAGATTTAGTTGATGTAGGATGGAGATTGAAAAAATAGAAAGTTTCTTACTTTTGAAACTTTATAAAACATCAATCTTTTAGATTTAGTAAACCCTAGAGATGGTGTGAATGAGCTTTTAGCCAAGTTTTGAGATAATGATGAGATGGTATTGAATCTTAGATTTAGTTGATGAAGGATGGAGATTGAAAAAATAGAAAGTTTTTTATTTTAGAAACTTTATAAAGCATCTATGTTTTAGACATTCCTAGAGATGGTGTCCACACATCACATCTAACATCTATGCCTAAAAAGGGTTGGTATCAATATCATTTATCATCAGAATGAGCACTTGAATCCACCGTCTCTCAGGGAGGCGGAGAAGACTAGAGCCAATCCAATGCCAAATAACCCTGCTACCTGTCTTCACATATCACATCTAATCCTAACTCATCACATCTAAGAAAGCGGTAAACAAACGCATGCATAATAACTATAGCTAAAGAGACAAACCTGTACAATGAGCAAAAGCCAGTAGATGATAGCAAAAGTAATAATCAGCAATAATAAAGAGCTACAGCTAAGCATGTGAGAGCTACAGCTAAACATGTGAGTAATCAAATTAGAAAATAATCCTGGTCTGAAAGAAGACATACTGTCATGGTCTTATGCAAGAAACAATGATAACTACAAACACAAATCCTAAGACTCTAATTATTTTTTTGCCTGAATCTTGGATAGTCTGATGTTCATCTGAAGCAGCCTACGCATCCTCGCCTCTACAGGAATTAAGGCCACATAGTTCTCGCACCTATTCTAAACTACAATGTCTAACAAATCTGAGACTGCTATCTTAGACTCAATCAACTATACTTGACTAATTGTTAATAGCTTATTGCATATGATTAGTTAGGTTCCACTTGTTTGTGAGTTTTAAGACTACCTATATGTCCTAACTAATGCTAGTTAGCCCTAAACTAATGCTGGTGGGCCCTACATCCTAAGTGCACTGGGCTGTGATCCTAAAGAAGATAATGAGCTATAGAGCTTTTAGCCAAATTTTGGGATGAGGATGAGATGGTAGTGAATCTTAGATTTAGTTTATTACGGATGACGATTGAAAAATTGGAAGTTTCTTATTTTAGACACTTTATAAAACATCCATCTTTTAGACATCAGAAACCCTACAGATGATGTCAACGAGCTTTTAGCCAGGTTTTGGGATCAGAATGAAAGGGTGTTGAATCTTAGATTTAATTGATGAAGGATAGAGACTAAAAAATAGAAAGTTTCTAATTTTTGAAACTTTATAAGACATCCATCTTTTAGACATACGAAACCCTAGAGATGGTGTCAAAGAGCATTTACCTAAGTTATGAGATGAGGATGGGATGGTATTAAATCTTAGATTTAGTTGACAAAGGATGGAGAATGAAAAAATAGAAAGTTTCTTATTTTAGAAACTTCAAAAAACATCTATCTTTTAGACAGAGGAGACCCTAGAGAATGTGTCGAGGAGCTTTTCGCCATGTTTTGGGCTGAAGATGAGATGATATTGAATCTTAGATTTAGTTGATGAAAGATGGAGATTGAAAAAATAAAAAGTTTCTTATTATAGATACTTAATAAAACATCCATCTTTTAGACATAAGAAACCCTAGAGATGATGTCAACGAGCTTTTAGCAAAGTTTTTGGATGAGAATGAGAAACTACTAAATTTTAGATTTAGTTGATGAAGGATGTAGATTGAAAAAATAGAAAGTTTCTTATTTTAGAAACTTTATAAAACATCAATTTTTTAGATTTAATAAACCCTAGAGATGGTGTCAAGGAGCTTTTAGGTAATGTTTGAGATGAGGATGAGATGGTATTGAATCATAGATTTAGTTGATAAAGTGTGGAAATTGAAAAAATAGAAAGTTTCTTATCCTAGAAACTTATAAAACATCCATCTTTTAGACGTAGGAAACCCTAGAGGTGGGGTCAAAGAGCTTTTAGCCAAGTTTTGAGTTGAGGATGAGATGGTATTGAATCTTAGATTTAGTTGATAAAGGATGGAGATTGAAAAAATAGAAAGTTTCCTTTTTTAGAAAGCTTATAAACATCCATATTTTAGACATAGGAGACCCTAGAGATGGTGTGAATAGGCTTTTACCTAAGTTTTGGGATGATAAGATGGTATTAAATCGTAGATTTAGGTGATGAAGTTGGAGATTGAAAAAGTCGAAATTTCTTATTTTAGAAACTTTATAAAACATCAATATTTTTAACATATGAAACCCTAGACATGGTGTGAAGGAGCTTTTGGCCAAGTTTTGAGATGAGGATGAGATGATATTGAATCTTAGATTTAGTTAATGAATGATGGAGATTGAAAAAAATATAAAGTTTCGTATTTTAGACACTTTATAAAACATCAATCTTTTACACATAGTAAACCCTAGAGATGGTGTCAAGGAACTTTGCCAAGTTCTGTGATGAGGATGAGATGGATAAAAGCTCCTTGACACGATCTCTAAGGTTTCTAATGTCTAAAATATAGATGTTTTTTAAAGTTTATAAAATCTGAAACTTTCTATTTTTTCAATATCCATCCTTCATCAACTAAATCTAAGATTCAATACCCTCTCATACTCATCCCAAAACTTAGCAAAAAGCTCGTTGACATCATCTCTATGGTTTTAATACCATAAAAGATGGATGCTATATAAAGTTTAAAAAATAAGAAACTTTATATTTTGTCAATCTCGATCCATCATCAACTAAATCTAAGATTCAATAACATTTCATCGTCATCCCAAAACTTGGCTAAAAGCTCATTGACACCATCTTTAAGGTCTCCTATGTTTTAAAGATGGATGTTTTACAAAGTTTCTACAATCAGAAACATTCTGTTTTTTCAATCTAAATCCTTCATCAACTAATTCAAAGTTATCTCATCCTTATCTCAAAATTTGGCTAAAACCTCATTGACACTATCTGTAAGGTTTCCTATGTCTAAAAGATGGATGTTCTATAAAGTTTCAAAAATCAGAAACTTTCTATTTTTTCAATCTCCATCCTTGATCAACTAAATCTAAGATTCAATACCATCTAAAGCTCATCTCAAAACTTAACTCAAAGCTCCTTGCCACCATACAGATGGTTTCCTATGCCTAAAAGATTGATGTTTTATAAAGTTTCTTTAGATCAGAAACTTCCTGTTTTTCAATCGCCATCCTTCATCAACTAAATCTAAAATTCAATACCATCTCATCCTCATATCAAAACTTGGCTAAAAGCTCCTTGACACCATCCCTAGGGTTTCTTATGTCTAAAAGATAGATATTTTATAAAGTTTTTAAAATAAGAGACTTTTTATTTTTTCTCCATCCTTCATCAACTAAATTTAAGAATCAATATCATTGCTAACTCATCCAAAAAGAAGGCTAAAAGATGGATGTAGGGTCTCATATGTCTAAAAGATGGATGCTTCATAAAGTTTCTAAAATAAGAAATTTTCTATTTTTTCAATCTCCATCCTTTATCAACTAAATCTAAGATTCAATACCCTCTTATTCTCATTTCAAAACTTGGCTAAAAACTCGTTGAAATGATCTCTAGGGTTTAGATACCCTAAAAGATGAATCTAGATGCTCCTTGACACCATCTCTATGGTTTACTAAGTCTAAAATATTGATGTTTTATAAAGTTTCTAAAATAAGAAACTTTTTATTTTTTCAATCTCCATTCTTCATCAACCAGATCTAAGATTCAATACCCTCACATTCTCATCTCGAAACTTAGCTAAAAGCTCCTTGACATCATCTCTAGGGTTTCTTATGTCTAAAAGATGAATGTTATGTAAAGTTCATAAAATAAGAAACTTTCTATTTTTTCAATCTCCATCCTTAATCAACTAAATCCAAGATTCAATATCACTTCATCATTATCTCAAAACTTGGCTTAAAGCTTCATGACACCATCTGTAGGGTTTTCTATGTCTAAAAGATGTTTGTTTTATAAAGTTTCAAAAATCAGAAACTTTCTATTTTTTTAATTCTCATCCTCATCCTAAAAATTACCTAAAAGCTCCCTTACACCATCTATAGGATTTTCTATGTCGAAAAGATTGATGTTTTAGAAATTTTCTAAAAGCACAAACTTTCTATTTTTTCAGTCTCCATACTTCATCAATTAAATATAAGATTCATTACCATCGCATCCTCATCTCCAAACTTGGCTAAAAGAGCCTTCACACAATCTCTAGGGTTTCATATGTCTAAAAGATAGATGTTTTATAGAGTTTCTGAAAGAATTTTTTTTATTTCTTCCTCATCTTTTTTAACTAAATCTATGATTCAATACCATCGCTACCTCATCCCAAAATTTGGCACAAAGCTCTCTGACACCATCTCTAAGGTTTACTAAGTGTAAAAGATGGTTGTTTTCTAAAGTTTCAAATATAAGAAATTTTATATTTCTTCAATCTCCATCCTTCATAAAGTAAATCTAAGATTCAATTCCGTCTCATTCTTATCCCAAAACTTGGCTAAAAGCTCGTTGACACCATCTCATCCTAATCCCAAAACTTGGTTAAATGCTCCTTAACACCATCTCTAAGGTTTCCTATGTTTAAAAGATGGATGTTTTACAAAGTTTCTAAAATCAGAAACTTTCTGTTTTTTCAATCTCCATCCTTCATCAACTAATTCTAAGATTCAATACGCTCTCATTCTCATCCCAAAACTTGGCAAAATAATCGTTGACATCATCTCGAGGGTTTACTAATTTTAAAAGATTGATGTTTTATAAAGTTTCTAAAATAAGAAACTTTATATTTTCTCAATCTCCATCATTCACCAACTAAATCTAAGATTCAATATCATCCCATCCTCATCTCAAAACATGGCTAAAAGCTCATTGAGACCATCTTTAAGGTTTAGTAAGTCTAAAAGATTGATATTTTAACGTTTCTTAAATAAGAAGCTTTCTATTTTTCAACCTCCATCCTTCATCAACTAAATCTAAGATTCAATACCACCGCATCCTCATCCCAAAACATGGCTAAAAGCTCATTGACACCGTCTCTAGGGTATCCTATGTCTAAACGATGGATGTTTTATAAAGCTTCTAAAATTAGAAACTTTCTATTTTTCAATCATCATCATTCATCAACGTAATCTAAGATGATATTGAATCTTAGATTTAGTTGATCAATGATGGAGATTGAAAAAATCGAAGGTTTCTTATTTTAGAAAGTTTAAAAAAACTCCATCTTTTAGACGTAGGAAACCCTATAGATGGTGTCAAGGAGCTTTTAGCCCAGTTTTGAGATGATGATGAGATGATATTGAATCGTAGATTTAGTTGATGAATTATGGATATTGAAAAAATAAAAAGTTTCTTACTTTATAAACAATATAAAACATACAACTTTTAGACATAGGAAACCCTAGAGATGATGTCAACGAGCTTTTAGCCATGTTTTGGGATAAGAATGAGAGGGTATTGAATCTTAAATTTAGTTGATAAAAGATGGAGATTGAAAAAATAGAAAGTTTCTTATTTTAGAAACTTTGTAAAACATCGATCTTTTAGACTTACTAAACCCTATAGCTGATGTCAACGAGCTTTTATCCAAGTTATGAGATGAGGATTAGATAGTATTGAATCTTAGATTTAGTTGATGAATGATGGAGATTGAATAAATAGAAAGTTTCTTATTTTAGAAACTTTATAAAACATTCATCTTTTAGACATAGGAAACTCTCGAGATTGTGTTAAGGAGCTTTTAGCCAAATTTTGAGATGAGGATGAGATGGTATTGAATCTTAGATTTAATTGATAAAGGATGAAGATTAAAAAATAAAAAAATTTCTACTGTAGAAACTTTATAAAACATCAATCTTTTAGACGTAAGAGACCGTAGAAATGGCGTGAAGGAGCTTTTAGCCCAGTTTTGAGATTAGGATGAGATGGTATTAAATCTTTGACTTAGTTGATGAAAGACCATCTTTTACGGTATTAAAACCCTAGAGATGATGTAAACTACCTTTTTACCAAGTTTTAGGATGAGAATGAAAGGGTATTGAATCTTAGATTTAGTTGATGAATGATGGAGATTAAATAAATAGAAAGTTTCTTCTTTTAAAAACTTTATAAAAAATCAATCTTTTATTTATAGGAAACCCTAAAGACGGTGTCAAGGAGCTTTTAGCCAAGTTTTAAGTTGGGAATGAGAGGGTATTAAATCTTAGATTTTGTTGCTGAAGGATGGGGATTGAAAAAATAAAAAGTTTCTTATTTTAGAACTTTATAAAACATCAATCTTTTACACTCAGTAAACCCTAGAGATGTTGTCAAAGTGCTTTTAGTCAAGTTTTGAGATGACGATTAGATGGTATTGAATCTTAGATTTTGTTGATCTTATGGAGATTGAAAAAATAGAAAGTTTCTTATTTTAGAAAATTTATAAAACATCATTTTTTTAGACATAGGACACCCTTGAGATGGTGTTAAGGAGCTTTTAGCGAAGTTTTAAGATGAGGATGAGATGGTATTGAATCTTACATTTAGCTGATAAAGGATGGAAATTAAAAAAAAATATAAAGTTTCTTACTTTAGAAACTTTATAAAACATCCATCTTTTAGACATAGGAAGCGCTAGAGATGGTGTGAAGGACCTTTTAGCTAAGTTTTGAGATGAGAATGAAATGGTACTGAAACAGAGATTTAGTTGATGAAGGACCATCTTTTACGTTATTTAAACCCTAAAGATGATGTCAACAAGCTTTTAGCTAAGTTTTGGGATGAGAATGAGAGGGTTTTGAATCTTAGATTTAGTTAATGAAGGACAAAGATTGAAAAAACAGAAAGTTTCTTATTTTAGAAACTGTATAAAACATCTATCTTTTAGAGATAGTAAACCCTGGAGATGTTGTGAAGGTGCATTTAGCCAACTTTTGAGATGAGAATGAGAGGGTGTTGGATCTTTGATTTAGTTGATGAAGGATGGCGATTTAAAAACTTGAAAGTTTCCTATTTTAGAAACTTTATGAAGGATTAATCTTTTACAGTTAATAAACCCTAGAGATTGTGTCAAGGAGCTTTTTGCCAAGTTTTAGGAAGAAGATGAGATGGTATTGAATTATAGATTTAGTTGATGAAGGACTATCTTCTATGGTATTGAAACCCTAGAGATCATGTCAACGAGCTTCTAACAAAGTTTTAGGATGAGAATAGAGGGTATTGAATTTTAGATTTAGTTGATTAAGGATGGAGATTCTAAAAATAGAAAGTTTCTTATTTTAGGAACTTTTTAAAACATCAATCTTTTACACATAGGAAACCCTAGAGATGGTGTCAAGGTGATTTTAGCAAAGTTTTGAGATGAGAATTAGAGGGTACTGAATCTTACATTTAGTTGCTTAAGATGGAGGTTGAGATTAGGATGAGATGGTATTGAATCTTCAATTTAGTTGATGAAAGACCATCTTTTATGGTATTGAAACCCTAGAGATGATGTAAACCAGCATTTTGCCAAGTTTTGGGATGAGAATGAGAGGGTATTGAATCATAGATTTAGTTGATGAAGGATGAAGATTGAAAAAATAGAAAGTTTCTTCTTTAAAAAACTTTATAAAACATCCATCTTTTAGACATAGGAAACCCTAGAGACGATGTCAAGGAGCTTTTAGCCAAGGTTTGAGTTGGGAATGAGAGGGTATTAAATCTTAGATTTAGTTGTTGAAGGATGGGGATTGAAAAAATAAAAAGTTTCTTATTTTCGAAACTTTATAAAACATCAATCTTTTCCACGTAGTAAACCCTAGAGATGGTGTCAAAGAGCTTTTAGCCAAGTTCTGAGATGAGGATTATGTGGTATTGAATCTTAGATTTAGTAAATGATGGATGGAGATTGAAGAAATAGAAAGTTTCTCATTTTAGAAACTTTATAAAAAATCAATCTTTTAGACATAAGAAACCCTCGATGTTGTGTTAATGAGATTTTTGCCAATGTTTGAGATGAGGATGAGATGGTATTGAATCTTAGATTTAGGTTATAAAGTTTGAAGATTGAAAAAATAGAAAGTTTCTTATTTTATAAAACATAAATCTTTTAGCCATATGAGAGACCCTAGAGATGGTGTCAATGACCTTTTAGCCAATTTTTGAGGTGAGGATGAGATGGTATTGAATCTTAGATTCAGTTGATCAAGGGCCATCTTTTACGGTATCGAAACCCTAGAGATGATGTCAACCAGCTTTTAGCCAAGTTTGGGATAAGAATGCGATGGTATTGAATCTTAGATTTAGTTGATAAAGGATGGAGATTGAAAAAATAGAAAGTTTCTTATTTTAATACTTTATGAAATATCCTTCTTTTCGACATAGGAAACCCTAGAGATGGTGTTAAGGAGCTTTTCGCCATGTTTTGAGATTAGAATGAGATGGTATTGAATCTTAGATTTAGTTACTAAAGGATTGAGATTGAAAAAATAAAAAAATTCTTTTAAAAACTTTATAAAACATCAATCTTTTACTTTTAGTAAACCCTGGAGATGGGGTCAAAGAGCTTTAAGCTAAGTTTTGAGATGAGCATTAGATGATATTGAATCCTAGATTTAGTTGATGAAGGATGAAGACTGAAAAAATAGAATTTTTTATTATTTTAGAAACTTTGTAAAACATCCATCTTTTAGAAATAGGAAAACCTCGAGAAGGTGTTAAGGGGCTTTGGCCCAAGTTTTGAGCTGAGAATGAGATGGTATTGAATCTTTGATTTCGTTAATGAAGGATGGAATTTTTAAAAATATAAAGTTTCTTATTTTAGAAACTTTATAAAACATCAATCTTTTACCCTATGAATACCCTAGAGATGCTGTCAAGGAACTTTTTGCCATGTTTTGAGATGAGGATTAGATGGTATTGAATCTTAGATTTAGTTGATGAAGCCTGGAGATTGAAAAAATAGAAAATTTCTTATTTTAGAAACTTTATAAAACATCCATCTTTTAGACATAGGAAACCCTAGAGATGGTGTCAAGGAGCTTTTAGCCAAGTTTTCCGTTGAGAATGAGAGGGTATTTGTAAGCCCAATAGTTCCATCCTTGGCATTACCTTCTTGTTTTGATGATTCCATACACAAGTGATTTTATATCACTAATGTGCTTATGATTGTCTAAGTTGTAGATCTCATTAGTGTGCAATCAAGGAAGCTTGGATCAAGGCATTGAAGCTAAATTGGAATGCATTTGGAGTGCCAAAGCTAGGATGATCCAAGAAGCTTGGTGGACTTGAAGCCTTGAAGACCAAGAGAAGATTGTAGTGCTTTTCAAGTCAATAGAGTTTGTACTCGTCTCTTTTTGTTTAGAGATGTCAAAGGCATTAAACATAGGATAAAATTTATTTAAAATTGTATTTGAAAATGTAGGATTAAATCCCAAAGTCCATGGCCCAAAACTCACAAAAGTTTTTAAAGTAAAAAAGGAATTTCGTATAGGGCCGATCGACTGGGCTATGCCGGGCGAGCGCGAGATGGAACCTGGAATTCCAGGCATCTCGAAACTTATCGGGGCCGGTCGACCGAGGTAGTCCCTGCCGACCGCGGATGTGTTGTTGTTTCATACAGAAACAATCCAGCATGGTTGGGGCGGATGACCGCCAAGAGTCGGTCGATCGCCTAAAGGTTTTGAACAGAATTTTTTGAGCGAAGAGGTAGTCCTCACCGGACGACCTCTATTGGGTCGGTCGACCACGACGATAGAGAATTTGGAAATAAAAAAAGGCACCCGGTAAGGGTGGGCGACCGCTGTGGCCCAGTCGACCGTAGTGGCTTGGCAAAAGTGCCGTTGGAGCTTTTTCTTATTGACTTTTTCAACTCCGTTTTTTAGAGTTTTACCCCCAAACGGTCATATTTTCAAATGGGCTTTATATACACTATCTAAACCTTTCTAAACCATCTTTGAACATTATTTTGAACATCCTAAAGATCAAACCAAAGTGTTCTTAGTGCCTCTCTCATCTCTAACCAAGGAAGTGGATTAGGCTTAAATTTGTACATCTATATCCATCCTTCATAACCCTTGTAAAGGAATTTTTTAGTTTTCTTTCTTTGAAGAACATTGTATTTTTGGCGAGTGCGAAGAGACGTGTAGCCATCTCAAGAGCGAGTGTTGGAGACGCAGAGCTTTCTCTGGTTCGTGGGGAGTCTTGCAAGGCGGAGCCGAACAATTGTAATTTGGTTGATTCCCCGCCATTAAGGGAATACGTAGTGAAAGCACCAAGAGGTCTTGGTGGAGTGGAGTAGGTCCTTGAGTGACCGAACCACTACAAATCTCGGGTGTACTCTCTGTATTTCTCTCACTTTCTTATTTTGTGATTATGCATTTGTGGTTTATTTCCTTTGTGTTTAAAGTTTTAATTTGCTATCTAGTTTTTTATTTCCGCAATTTTTTTTGCAAAGTTTTTAAAAAAAAAAACCTAATTCACCCCCCTCTTGGTTTGCCATAACCCCTGGGATTTCACTTGGTATCAAAGAACAAGGCTCTTATTTAGGTTTTTGAAAAAAATTTCAAAAATAGAAAAGAAAAAGATAATGGCAACCCCATCCGGATATGCTGAAGGGCAATCCGTTTATAGACCCACATACTTTAATGGTTCAAATTATGGGTATTGGAAAACTCGGATGGATTTCTTTTTATAACCCTTACACTTTGAAATGTGGGAGTTAATTGAAGATGGATACATTTCTCTCACAAGTGATAGAAGTGAGTGGTCGGCCGCTCAAAAGAAGAGAGCCGCATTGAATTCTAAATGAGTGAACACAATCTTTTGTTCTCTATCTCCCGACGAATTCAATCGGGTGTCTACTTGTAATACGGCTAAGGATATATGGAAAATCCTTGAAACCACTCATTAGGGGACTTCACAAGTCAAAAAGTCTAATGTTAGTCTTCTTGTTAGTGATTTAGAAGCTTTTAAAATGAACGAAAATGAATCCATTTTTTAAATGTATTCTCGTTTTACTAATATTGTTAATGAGCTTGAAGGTTTAGGTAAAACCTATGCAAATTTAGAATTGGTGACGAGGCTTCTCCGGTGTCTTCCATTTAGTTGGGACCCCAAGGTCACGGCGATCGAAGAATCTAAAGATCTTGACAATGTGAAGTTAGATGCGTTAGTTGGATCCCTCATTACACATGAAATGAAGATGGAGAGAAGGAAAAACCAACAAGCCGAGGCTTCAAAACTCAAGGAGAAAGACAAAGGAAAATCCATTGCCTTCACCGCCAAATCATCATCTTCTACCTCAAGTTCCAATAGCGATGAATTGGAAGCTTTCAAGAAGTTTAAGAACATGTGGAAGAAGAAAGGAAGAAAATATAAGAAGAAAAAGGAGAAAAAGAAGAAGGAGGAGGACCCAATAAAATGCTATGAATGTGGCAAACCCGAACACATAAAGCCGGAATGCCCTCTCCTCAAGAACAAGAAGAAGAAATATGGGAAGAAGTTTAGAGCACATGTGGCAAATTGGGATTGGCTTAGTGATAGCACTAGTTCATCATCAAGTAAGAGCTCAAAGGAAAAAAAAATCAAACTTCTGTATCTCGGCCCATGTTGAACCTACCGTATGTCCAATGGCCAATATGTCTAAAAGATGTATGTTTTAAAAAGTTACTAAAATAAGAAACTTTATATTTTTCAATCTCCATCCGTCGTAAACTAAATCTAAAATTTAATATCATATCATCCTCATCTCAAAACTTAGCTAAAAGCTGATTGACACCATCTCTTGGGTTTATTAAGTCTAAAAGATTGATATTTTGTAAAGTTTCTAAAATAAGAAACCTTCTATTTTTTCAATCTCCATCCTTCATCAACTAAATCTAAGAATCAATACCCTCTCATTCTTATCCTAAGACTTGGCAAAATGCTCGTTGATATCATCTCTAGGGCTTCCTATGTTTAAAAGATGGTTGTTTTATAAAGTCTCTAAAACAAGAAACCTTCTATTTTTTCAATCTCCGTCCTTAATATACTAAATCTAAGATTCAATATCAGCTCATCCTGATCCCAAAATATGGCAAAAAGCTCCTTGATACCGTGTCTAGGGTCTCCTACATCTAAAAGATTGATGTTTTGTAAAGTTTCAAAAATAAGAAACTTTCTATTTTTTCAATCTTCATCCTTTATAAACTAATTCTAAGGTTCAATACCATCTCATCCACATCTCAAAACTTGGCTAAAATCTCCTCAACACCGTCTTTTGGGTTTCCTATGTCTAAAAGATTGATGTCTTATAAAGCTTCCAAAATAAGAAACTTTCTATTTTTTCAATCTCCATCCTTCATAAATTAAATCGAAGATTCAATATCATCTCATCCCCATCTCAAAACTTTGCAAAAAGCTCCGTGACACCATCTATGGGGTTTCATATGTCTAAAAGATTGATGTTTAGTAAACTTTCTAAAATAAGAAACTTTCTATTTTACAATCTCCATCCTTGATCAACTAAATCTAATATTCAATACCATCTAATCATAATCTCAAAACTTAGCTAAAAGCTCATGGACACCATCTATAGGGTTTCCTATGTCTAAAAGGTGGATGTTTTATAAAGTTTCTAAAATAATAAACTTTCTGTTTTTTAATCTCCATCCTTTATCAACTAAATCTAAGAGTCATTACCATCTCATCCTTATCTCAAAACTTAGCTAAAATCTCCTTCACACCATATCTAGAGTTTCTTACGTCTAAAAGATGGATGTCTTACAAAGTTTCTAAAATAAGAAACTTTCTCTTTTTTCAATCTCTATCCATCATCAACTAAAATCTAAGATTCAATACCATCTCATCCTCATCTCAAAACTTGGGTAAAAGCTCCTTCCTTGACACCATCTTTACGGTTTACTAAGTTTAAAAGATTGATATTTTATAAAGTTTCTAAAATAAGAAACGTTTTATTTTTTCGATCTTCATCCTTCATCAACTAAATCTAATTCCCTCTGTGCTTCATATCCCGGCTCTAAATTCAGGCTCTTTTAATGTTGGTTCCCTCAAAGACATTGTTCTCCACCTGTTGCAAAGGCATTTGAGAAGGAGAACTCTTTAGCTACTGTAGTGAATGATCTATTATCGCCTGCAAGTCTCCCTTGGAAAAATCTTTTCAATGATCAGAAATCCACCCCTTCATCTTCAAGCTATTCTTTTCTTTTCTTTTTTTGATGGTTAAGCTGGGGTTAGGTAAGACCCCTACCAGATATCATTAAAGAAATAAAGAGATACATCAAGGGGGTCAATAAACCAGCCAGGGGGGAACAGACTCCCAATAGGCAAACCACATAATGGCTATCCACAAAGCGGCAAAAGGACAATAAGAAACAGAGCCTAAACAGACAAACATGGGAAACAAAGGGGGAAGATCAGGAGCAGCATAGAACAGAATCAGTTCCGATTTTTCAGACGGAGATACTTTGTTCTCTCTCTATCAGATTTTACAATAGCCAGAAGCTCGTCAGGAACTGTCATCTGAGAAGTGGAATGGCATTTAAAGGGGCACTCTCTCTTGGACAAAAAATCAGCTGCCATGTTGCCCTCTCTCCAGATGTGGGTGATTCTCCATTTCATTCCTGCCAGATCAGTCCAAGCTCTTTCGATCGACGGGATTTGTTTCCACGGAGGTAAAGAGCGTTTGTTGAAAGAGTTAACAGCAAAGGAAGAGTCTGCTTTGATCCAAAGAGAAGTAATACCCAGATATTTTGCAACGACCACTCCTTCACATATTGCTTGAATTTCCAAGGCGAAGATCTCATCCCCATCAGTATTTTTAGAGAAAAAATGAATTATTTCGCCATCCTTGTTTCTTAGAATTCCTCCAATCCCTCCTCCTTCATCGACTAAAGAGGCATCAGTATTTAGCTTGAATTCTCCCATTTCAGGCGGAAGCCAACAACAGAATTGCAGCTCTTTCTCCTTTACAGAAAGCTTGTAACCAAAGTGATTTGCAACAGCGACCTTATGCACTTCATTACTGTCCCAGAGAATTAGACTATTAACTCTTGACAATACATCGTCAAGAATGAAGCGGAGAATTCTGGTCTTATGATTTGATTTGCTTTCAAAGATTCTCAGATTCCTCTCTCTCCATAGCCTATAGATAGTAGATGCAAACGCAATTTTCATGGCAGTGGAACTTTGAGACTTACTTCTACAGTGTATTCTTAACCACTCTTCTTCATCCTGGATAGTTTTTTTTAGTTTTCTTCTAGATCCATACCGCCACAAAATAGATCTCCAGACCCAAGCGAAGAAGCCACACCTGAAGAATAAGTGATTTATAGTCTCCTTTGCTGAATTACAGAGAGGACATCTATCATCCATCACTCTATTGCAGAAAATCGGATGATCTCTAGTAAGCAATTTCATGTGAAGAACTTTCCAAGTGATCAAAGCTTGCCTTGGAACATGACCCGGAAACCAGACTGAAGAGGCCCATGGGACGACCACATTATGCTGCCTAATTGAGTTCCAAGCGCTTTTGACAGAGAAATAACCATCAATATTAGGCTTCCAGATTGCTCTGTTTTCATCTTCCTCCTGAAACAACGACCGCTGGAGAATAGAATTTTCCTGATGGAGAGATGGTTTATTGATAATTGGATTCCAGCCTTCCTTTGAATGAATCTCACCCAGACATTTCATCGAGGAGAGAGAATAGTCAGTCACAGACTTAGAGATGAGATGATCCAAAACGTCATCCGGATGCCAAGGCTGAGTCCAAAGCTCAATTTCAGCTTCTTTCCCAACTAAGTAGCAAGTCTTATCTTTGATGACCTCTCTAGCTCGAAGAATGCTCCTGACTGCCCAAGACGGTTTGGAGGGAACTTTCATGGACCAAATGTTTTTTTTTTTGATATATTTTGCAAATATCCATTTTCTCCACAAGGAATTATTGTCTTGGATAAGTCTCCACAGTAATTTGCACTGGAGAGCCGAATTTATGTCTCTTAGCTTACGGATACCCAAACCACCTTCTTCCTCAGGTCTGCAAATAGTTTCCCAAGCCACCGTATGGACTTTCGTAGCTTTCTCACTGCTAGCCCAAACAAAATCCCTGCAAAGCCTTTCAATCTTGTCGATAACTCCCAAGGGGATGTTAAAAGAAGAGGACCAAAACACTTGATAAGACTGAATTACTGATTTCACCAACTCAATCCTTCCCGCCGAGGAAAGGAAACGGTTACTCCAACCATTGATTTTTCGAGTGACCTTCGAGATGATCGGGAAGCAATCATTTGAAGAGAGTCTTGAAGAAGTCAATGGGAGCCCAAGATATCTGATTGGCAATTTACCCTCTGGGATGTGCAAAATTTTTTCAATTTTCTTCCTGTCTCTGAACGAAGTTCCAGAAAAGAAGACATTGCATTTGGAGAAGTTTGGATGGAGGCCAGATTAACTGGAGAATGTTTCCAAACAAGCCAGAATTTCTTTTGCAGACTTGACAGAACCTTCTGCGAAGATCATAAGGTCATCCGCAAAAAGCAAGTGGGTTATGGAGACATTTCCATGAGTAAAGGGGGATTGGAGATTACCTCTCGTCTGAGAATCTTCAAGAGTTCTGGAAAGCATTTCCATCGTTAAACAGAATAGCAGAGGGGACAGGGGATCTCCTTAGCGAATTCCATTGGTTGAGTTGAAGTGACCTTGTGGAGACCCATTGATCAAGACAGCAAAGGAGGGAGTCTGAATGCATTCCTCCACCCACTTACACCAAAGTTTAGTGAAGCCCTGTTTTGCCATAAATTGAAGAAGAGCTTCTCTCTTAACATTGTCGAAGGCCTTGGCAAGGTCAATTTTAATACACATAGCCGATTTAGCTGAGGCGAGATGGAATTTATGCAGAATGTCATGGGTTAACAAGATATTGTCTTGAATTTGCCTTCCTCTGATGAAAGCAGATTGGGCAGGATTAACCAACTTGTTGATCACAGACTTCAATCTTTGAGCAAGGATCTTGGTGATCGTCTTGTATATGAAGTTGCACAAGGAAATCGACCGGAACTTGGAAGGCGAAGCCGCATCAGGGACTTTAGGAATGAGGGATATAAAGGTGTTATTGATTTCCTTCAAGATCTTTGCTTTCGAAAAAAAGTTGAGAAGTGCATCAGAAAAGTCTTGTCCAACAAGATACCAAAATTTTTGAAAGAACAAGCCATTAAATCCATCCGGACCAAGCGCTTTGTCGCCATCAGCCATAAACACAGCATCTCTAATCTCCTCCTTGGTCACCTCGCGGGAAAGATGATTTGCTTCCTCCAAGGTAAGTAATTTATTTGGCATAGGGGTGTGTATATATTGATCAAGATTTCTGTTTAAGAGCTTGTGATTGTAATTGACCAAGATACTAGATATCTCGTGAGGGTCATAGGAGATGGATTAGTCTTCTCTTTCCATAGCCATAATGTGATTTAAATGATTCCTGGTTCTGACAGCAGCATGGAAGAACTTGGTATTAGAATCACCTTGACATAGCCACTCGATTCTAGATTTCTGTTTGAAAAGCATCCCTTCCCTTCTAGCAATGACACGGAATTCATCTCTAGCTTCAATTTCGGCCTTGTTGATTCGCTGATCTGCTGGGTTTTGAGCAAGTTGATTTTGAATATCTTCAAGCTTGCGGCGAGCGATAGGGAGCATCACATCAATTCGACCAAAAATGCCCTTGTTCCATGAGACAAGCTGTCTCTTAACTTCTTTAAGTTTATACACTAACCTGTACATTGGATTTCCCATGCAGTTATTGGCCCAGGCTCGCTCAACAACAGGATAAACAGAGACATCATCCAACCACATTGACATGAATTTGAAAGGTTTTGGGCCCAGACTAGTTTGGTTTTCTAGACTCACAGTAATAGCGCTATGATCTGAGATTCCTGGAGGCCTGTACGCAGCAAAAGAGAGGGGGAAGTCTTGGAGCCATAGGTCATTTACCAGAGCTCTATCTAGTCTAGCATATTTCCTTTCACTCAGCGAGGCTCGATTATTCCATGAAAGAGAGTGACCAATCGATCTGAGGTCCACTAAACAGCAATTGTGTATGCAATTATTGAAATCTTCAAGCTATTCTGCCCCAACCAAACTCAAAGAAATCACTCCTGGGGAGGAAGAAAAATCGAACCTGGCAATCCTATTACAAGATGAGTAGATCCAAAGGTACGAAAATCAGAGGCACAATTGTCTCGTGGGGTACTTCCTTGGGATAAGGCCATTATTCTCCTCTCTTAAAGAAACCCTTAGCAGGAAATGGAACCTTACAAGCCCTCTCCATGTTTATTCTCTGCAAAATGGATTGCTCCTCCTAAAGTTCTCCTCCTCCGAAGAATGTTCTAGAATCCTGGAAGACAACAACCTCCATTATGGAGGTAAACCCCTTATTTTGCAGAGATGGGATTCAGATACCTTACTTGAAAAGAAAAAATTACCTGAAATCCCAATTTGGATTCGTCTCCCTGGGCTTCACCTCAAATTCTGGAACCCTCACTGCTTGAGTAGAATTGGAAGTATGATAGGAAAGCCCCTTTATATGGATTCCCATACAGCTGAAGCTTCAAGGCTCCATTTTACAAGAATTTGCATCCAAATCTCAGCAGACCAGGCCCTCCCGGATTCTATTAAGCTTAAAACATCCTCAGGTGAGATCACTAAAGAAATCCTGTATGACTGGAAGCCCAAGGCTTGCCCTAGATGTAAAGATTTTAGCCACTCTTTGGTGAATTGTACTGATTCATCTCATTTGCCCCCCAAGAAGGTTTGGAAACCTGTTCAAAAGGGTGAGGATCCTTCTCTAGTGAAGCCTACCCAAAAGGGGGAGGATCCTTATCTAGTGAAGCCTTCCCCCGGAATTCAATCCTCTACCACTAGAAGCCAGTCTTGTATTCAAAATCTTATCTATAATAGATTCAATGTTCTCTGTGATCAAGAAAAATTCAAGGAAGTAGCCAGTACCCCAATTCCTATAGATGGTAAAGCTAATGGAATCTCAATTGGAATTTCAAATGTGATGCATGGCAGTTTTAATCCCCCTCTTGAGAGTTCAAAAACGGATTCAGCAGCTCTTCCTTCTAATTCCACGGGTGACTCTTGGAACTTAGTCTCAAGAAGGAAAGAGAAGGCATTGCCTTTCATCCCCAATCTGCCTGGGCTTAAATCTCCTCCTCCGTTCAAGGGTCTTATACCTAGTTGTTTCAAGACCTTGAGAGGGCTGTAGCTGTGGCTTCTTTTGCTCCTTGCCTGGTGGTCTGCCTCTTTGGTTGTTTGTTGCTCTCATGCTTGTTGGGGCTTTGAGCTTTGTTTTTTCGTTTTGGGCCGTTTTTGCAGATTCTGTCCTGTATTTGGATGTTGCGGTTTGGGCTTGTTGCCTCTTTTTGTTCCCCCCTTTTATGTAAGGGGGTTGTTTCCTTGCTTCATGTATATCTTTCGTTTCCATTAATATATCTGGTCGGGGTCCTGCCTAACCCCAGCTTACCCATATAAAAAAAAAAAAAAAAAAAAAAAAACTAAATCTCCATCTCATCCTCATCTCGAAACTTGGCTAAAAGCTCCTTGACACCACCATCCCTAAGGTTTCCGTTGCTAAAAGATACGTCTCTTACAAAGTTTCTAAAATAAGAAACCATCTATTTTTTAAATCTCTATTCATCAAATAAATCTAAGAATCAATATCATCACATCCTCATCTCAAAACTCGGCGAAAAGTTTCTTAACACCATATATATAGGGTTTCTTATTTCTAAAAGATGATGTTTTATAAAGTTCGTAAAATAAGAAAGTTTCTATTTTTTCAATCTCCATCCTTTATCAACTGAATCTAAGATTCAATACCATCTCATCCTCATCTCAAAACTTAGCTAAAAGCCCCATCACACCATATCTAGGGTTTCTTATGTCTAAAAGATGGATGTCTTACAAAGTTTCTAAAATAAAAAGCTTTCTATTTTTTCAATCTCCATCTTTAATCAACTAAATATAAGATTCAATACCCTCTCATTCCCATCTCAAAAGTTAGCTAATAGCACATTGACATCATCTCTAGGGTTTCATATGTCTAAAAGATGGATGTTTTATAAAGTTTTTAAAATAAAAAATTTTCTATTTTTTAAATATCCATCCTTCATCAACTAAATATAAGATTCAATACCATCTCATTCTCATCCCAAAACTTGGCTAAAAGATTGATATTTTATATAGTTTCTAAAATAAGAAACTCTCTATAGGGTTTCATATGTCTAAAAGATTGATGTTTTATATAGTTTTTAAACTATAAAACTTTCAATTTTTCAATCTCAATCCGTCGTAAACTAAATCTAAGATTCAAAACCATATCATCATGATGTCAAAACTTGGCCAAAAGCTCCTTGACACAATCTTTAAGGTTTATTAAGTCTAAAAGATTGATATTTTGTAAAGTTTCTAAAATAAGAAACCTTCTACTTTTTCAATCTCCATCCTTCATCAACTAAATCTAAAATTCAATACCCTCTCATTCTCATCCCAAAACTTAGCTAAAAGCTCGTTGGTATTATCTCTAGGGCTTCCTATGTCTAAAAGACAGATGTTTTATAAAGTTTCTAAAATAAGAAACTTTCTATTTTTTCAATCTCCATCCTTAATCAACTAAATCTAAGATTCAATACCATCTCATCCTCATCTCAAAACTTGGCTAAAAGCTACTTGACAACATCTCTAGGGTTTCGTATGTCTAAAAGATGGATGTCTTACAAAGTTTCTAAAATAAGAAACTTTCTATTTTTTCAATCTCCATCCTTAATCAACTAAATCTAAGATTCAATCCCCTCTCATTCTCATCTCAAAAGTTGGCTAAAAGCTCGTTAACATCATCACTAGGGTTTCCTATAGATAAAAGATAGATATTTTATAAAGTTTTTAAAATAAAAAACTTTCAATCTCCATCCCTCATCAACTAAATATAAGATTCAATACCATCTTATCCTCATCTCCAAACTTGGCTAAAAGCTCATTCACACCATCTCTAGGGTTTACTAAGTCTAAAAGATTAATAGTTTGTAAAGTTTCTAAAAGAAACTTTCTATTTTTTCAATCTCCATCCTTCATCAACGAAATCTAAAATTCAATACCCTCTCATTCTCATCCCAAAACTTGTCTAAAAGCTCGTTGCTATTATCTATAGGGCTTCCTATGTCTAAAAGACAGATGTTTTATAAAGTTTCTAAAATAAGAAACTTTCTATTTTTTCAATCTCCATCCTTCATCAACTAAATCTAAGATTCAATACCATCTCATCCTCATTTCAAAACTTGGCTAAAAGCTACTTGACAACATCTCTAGGGTTTCGTATGTCTAAAAGATTTTTGTCTTACAAAGTTTCTAAAATAAGAAACTTTCTATTTTTTCAATCTCCTTCCTTAATCAACTAAATCTAAGATTCAATCCCCTCTCATTCTCATCTCAAAAGTTGGCTAAAAGCTCGTTAACATCATCTCTAGGGTTTCCTATGTATAAAAGATAGATATTTTATAAAGTTTCTAAAATAAAAAACTTTCTACTTTTTCAATCTCCATCCCTCATCAACTAAATATAAGATTCAATACCATCTTATCCTCATCTCCAAACTTGGCTAAAAGCTCATTTACACCATCTCTAGGGTTTACTAAGTCTAAAAGATTAGTAGTTTATAAAATTTCTAAAATAAGAAACTTTCTATTTTTTCAATCTCCATCCTTCATCAACTAAATCTAAGATTCAATACCTCTCATTCTCATCCCAAAACTTGGCTAAAAGCTCGTTGGTATTATCTCTAGGGCTTCCTATGTCTAAAAGACAGATATTTTTTAAAGTTTCTAAAATAAGAAACTTTCTATTTTTTCAATCTCCATCCTTTATCAACTAAATCTAAGATTCAATACCATCTCATCCTCATCGCAAAACTTGGCTAAAATCTACTTGACAACATCTCTAGGGTTTCGTATGTCTAAAAGATAGATGTCTTATAAAGTTTTCTAAAATAAGAACTTTCTATTTTTTCAATCCCCTCTCATTCTCATCTCAAAAGTTGGCTAAAAGCTCGTTAACATCATCTCTAGGGTTTCCATGTCTAAAAGATAGATGCTTTATAAAGTTTCTAAAATAAGAAACTTTCTATTTTTTCAATCTCCATCTATGATCAACTAAATCTAAGATTCAATACCCTCTTATTCTCATCCCAAAACTTAGCTTAAAACTCGTTGACATCATCACTAGGGTTTCTTATGTCTAAAAGATGGATGTTTTACAAAGTTTCTAAAATAATAAACTTTCCATATTTTCAATCTCCATCCTTAATCAACTAAATATTAGATTCAATATTATCACATTTTCATCCCGAAACACGGCTAAAAGCTCCTTAACACCGTCTCTAGGGTCTCCTATGTCTAAAAGAATGATGTTTTATAAAGTTTCTAAAATAAGAAACTTTCTATTTCAATCACCATCCTTCATCAACTAAAAATAAGATTTAATACCCTCTCATTCTCATCCCAAAACTTGGCTAAAAGCTCGTTGATATCATATCTAGGATTTCCTATGTCTAAAAGATTGATGTTTTACAAAGTTTATATAATATGAAACTTTTTATTTTTTCAATCTCCATCCATTTTCAAATAAATCAAAGATTGAATACCATCTAATCCTCATCTCAAAACTTAGCTAAAATTCTCTTACACCATTTATAAGGTTTTCTATGTCTAAAAGATTGATGTTTTATAAAGTTTTTAAAATAAGAAACTTTCCATTTTTACACTCTCCATCCTTGATCAACGAAATCTAAAATTCAAAACCATCTAATCCTCATCTCAAAACATAGCTAAAAGCTCGTTGACACCATCTATTGGGTTTCCTATGTCTAAAAGCTGGGTGTTTTATAAAGCTTATAAAGTAAGAAACTTTCTATTTTTTAATCTCAATCCTTCACCAACAAAATCTACGACTTAATACCATCTCATCCTTATCCCAAAATATGGCTAAAAGCACCTTGACATCTCTTTAGGGTCTCTTATGTGTAAAAGATGGATGTTTTATAACGTATTTAAAATAAGAAACTTTCTATTTTTTCAATCTCCATCCTTTATCAACTAAATCTAAGATCCAATACCCTCTCATACTAATCTCAATACTTGGCTAAAAGCTCATTGACACCATCACTAGAGGGTTCCTATGTCTAAAAGATTGATGTCTTACAAAGTTTTTAAAATAATAAACTTTGTATCTTTTAGTCTATATCCTTCATCAACTAAATCAAAGATTCAGTATCATCTCATCCTCATATAAAAAATTAGCTAAAAGCTGCTTGACACCATCTCAAGAGTTTCTTATATCTAAAAGATGGATGTTTTATAAAGTTTCTAAAATAAAAAACTTTCTATTTTTTCAATCTTTATCATTTATCAACTAAATCTAAGATTCAATACAATCTCATACTCATCTCAAAACCGAGCAAAAAGCTCCTTGACCCCATCTCTAGAGTTTCCTATGTCTAAAAGATGGATGTCTTATAAAGTTTATAATATAAGAAACTTTTGATTTTTTCAATCTCCATCCCTTCTCAACTAAATCAAAGATTCAATATCATCTCATCATCATCTCAAAACTTAGTTAAAAGCCCCTTAACACAATCTCTAGGATTTCCTATGTCTAAAAGATAGATGTTTTATAAAGTTTCTAAAATAAGAAACTTTCTATTTTTCAATCTCCATCATTCACCAGCTAAATCTACGATTCAATACCATCTTATCCTCATCCTGAAACTTGGCTAAAAACCCCTTGACATGATTCAATACCATCTTATCCTCATCTCTAGGGTTTCTTATGTCTCAAAGATTGATATTTTAGAAAGTTTCTAAAATAAGAAACTTTCTAATTTTTCAATCTCCATCCTTCATCAATTAAATCTATGAATCAGTACCCTCTACTTCTCATCCAAAAACTTGCCTTAAAGCTCGTTGACATCATCTCTAGGGTTTCCTATGTCTAAAAGATGTATGTTTTACAAAGTTTATAAAATAAGAAACTTTCTATTCTTTCAATATCCATCCTAAATCAACTAAATCTAAGATTCAATATCTTCTCATCCTCATCCCAAAACACGGCTAAAAGCTCCTTGACACCATCTCTCGGTTCTCCTATGTCTAAAAGACTGATGCTTTATAATGTTTGTAAAGTAAGAAACTTTCTATTTTTTCAATCTCCATTCTTTATCAACGAAATCTAAGTTTTAATACCCTCTCATTCTCATCCCAAAATTGGCTAAAAGCTCGTTGACAACATCTCTAGGGTTTGCTATGTCTAAAAGATGGATGTTTTATAAAGTTTCCATAATAAGAAACTTTCTATTTTTTCCATCTCCATCCTTTATCAACTAAATCTAAAATCCAATACCAACTCATCCTCATCTCAAAACTTGGCTAAAAGCTCCTTGACACCATCTCTAGGGTTTTCTATGTCTAAAGATGGATTTTTATAAAGTTTCATTCTCCTTACTTAATAAACTAAATCTATGATTCAGTACCCTCTCATTCTAATCCCAAAACTTTGCTAAAAGCTCGTTGACATATTCTCTAGGGTTTCATTTCTCTAAAAGATAGATGTTTTATATAGTTTCTAAAATAAAAAACTTTCTATTTTTTGAATTCCCATCCTTCATCAACTAAATCTAAGATTCTGTATCATCTCATCGTTATGCCAAAACATGGTTAAAAGCTCATTTACACCATGTCTAGGGTCACTTATCTCTAAAAGTTGGATGTTTTATAAAGTTTCTAAAATAAGAAACTTTCTATTTTTTTCAATCTTCATCCTTTATCAACTAAGTATAAGATTCAATACCATCTCATCCTCATCTCTAAACTTGGCTAAAAACTCATTCACACCATCTGTAGGGTTTCTTATGTCTAAAAGATTGATGTCTTATGCAGTTTCTAAACTAGGAAACTTTTTTTTTCAATCTCCATCCTTCATCAACTAAATCTAAGATTCAATATCATCTCATCCGCATCTCAAAAGTTAGCTAAAAGCTCCTTGACACCATCTCCAGGGTTTCCTATGTATAAAAGATTGATGTTTTCTAAAGTTTCTAAAATTAGAAACTTTCTATTTTTTCAATCTCCATCCTTGTTCATATAAATAAAAAATAAAATACCATCTAATCCTCATCTCAAAACTTAGCTAAAATCTTCTTTACACCATTTATAGGGTTTCCTATGTCTTAAAGATTGGTGTTGTATAAAGTTTCTAAAATAAGAAACTTTCAATTTTACCATCTCCATCCTTGATCAACTAAATCTAAGATTCAATAACATTTAATCTTCATCTAAAAAATAGGGCTAAAAGCTCGTTGACACCATCTATAAAGTTTCCAATGTCTAAAAGGTGGGTGTTTTATAAAGTTTCTAAAATAAGAAACTTTTTATTTTTTAATCTCTATCCTTCACCATCTAAATCTACGATTCATTACCATCTCATCCTCATCCCAAAACTTGGCTCAAAGCACATTGACACTATCATTAGGATTTTCTATGTCTAAATGACGTAAGTTTTTTAAAGTTTAAAAAAAAGAAACTTTCTATTTTTTTAATCTCCATCATTCATCAACTAAATCTACGATTCAGTACCCTCTCATTGTCATCGCAAAACTTGGCTAAAAGCTCGTTGACATCTTCCCTAGGGTTCCTATAACTAAAAGACAAATGTTTTATAAAATCTCTAAAATAATAAACTATCTATTTTTTCAATCTCCATCCTTCATCAACTAAATCTAAGATTCAAGATCATTTCATCCTCACCCCAAAACATAGTTAAAAGCTCTTTAACACCGTCTCTAAGGTCTCTTATGTGTAAAAGATGGATGCTTTATAAAGTATCTAAAATAACAAACTTTCTATTTTTTCAATCTTCTTCATTTATCAGTTAAATCTAAGATTCAATACCCTCTCATCCTCATCTCAGAACTTGGCAAAAAGCTCCTTGACACCATCATCTCTAGGGGTTCTTATGCCTAAAAGATTGATGTCTTATAAAGTTTCTAAAATAATAAACTTTCTATTTTAGTCTCTATCACTCATCAACTAATTCTAAGATTTAATATCATCTCATACTCATCTCAAAACTTAGCTAAATGCTCTTTGACACCATCTACAGGGTTTCCTATGTCTAAAAGATGGATGTTTTATAAAGTTTCTAAAATAAGAAACTTTTTATTTTTCAATCTCTACCTTTCATCAACCAAATCTAAGATTGAATACCATCGCATCCTCATCTCAAAATTAGGCTAAAAGTGCATTGACACCATCTTTAGGGTTTACTAAGTCTAAAAGATTGATATCTTATAAAGTTTGTAGAATAAGAAGAGTATTCTATTTTTCAATCTTCATCCCTCATCAACTAAATCTAAGATTCAACACCCTCTCATTCTCATCCCAAATCTTGGTTAAAACCTCGTTGACATCATCTTTAAGGTTTCCTTTGTCTAAAAGATAGATGTTTTATAAAGTTTCTAAAATAAGAGACTTTTTATTTTTTCAATCTCCATCCATGATAACCTAAACCTAAGATTCAAAATCATCTTATCATCATCCCAAAATTAGGCTAAAAGCTCCTTCATACCATCTCTAGGGTCACCTATGTCTAAAAGATGGTTGTTTTATAAAGTTTATAAAATAAGAAACTTTCTATTTTTTCAATCACCATCCTTTATCATCTAAATCTAAAATTCAATAACATCTCATGCTCACCTCAAAACTTGGCTAAAAGCTCATTGACACCATTTCTAGTTTTTCAATCTCCATCCTTTATAACCTAAATCTAAGATTTAATACCATCTCACTCTAATCTCAAAACTTGGCTAAAAGCTCCTTGACACCATCTCTAGGGTTTACTAAGTCTAACAAACTAATGTTTTATAAAGTTTCTAAAAGAAGAAAGTTTCTAGTTTTTCAATCTCCATCCTTTATAACCTAAATCTAAGATTCAATACCATCTCACCCTAATATCAAAACTTGGTTAAAAGCTCCTTGACACAATCTGTAGGGTTTACTAACTCTAAAAAATTAATGTTTTATAAAGTTTCTAAAATAAGAAACTTTATATTTTTTCAATCTCCATCCTCAATCAACTAAATCTAAGATTCAGTATCACCTCATCCTCATCCAAAAACATGGCTAAAAGCACTATCACACCATCTCTAGGGTCACTTATGTCTAAAATATGGTTGTTTTATGAAGTTTTTAAAATAAGAAACTTTCTATTTTTCAATTTTCATCATTTATTAACTAAATCTAAGATTCAATACCATCTCATCCTCATCTCAAAACTTAGCTAAAAGCACCTTGACCCCATCCCTAGGAACATAAGTCTAAAATTTGGATGTCTTATAAAGTTTCTAAAATAAGAAACTTTCAATTTTTTCAATCTCCATCCTTCATCAACTAAATCAAAGATTCAATATCATCTAATCTTCATCTCAAAACTTAGCTAAAAGCTCCTTCACACTGCTCTAGGGTTTCCTATGTCTAAAAGATGGATGTTTTATAAAAAATTTAAAATAAGAGACTTTATATTTTTGAATCGCCATCCTTCTCCAACTAAATCTACGATTCAATACCATCTCATCCTCTTCCCAAAACTTGGTTAAAAGCTCCTTGACACCATCTCTAGGGTTTTCTACGTCTAAAAGATGGATTTTTATAAAGTTTTAATCTCTTTACTTAATCAACTAAATTTATGATTCAGTACCCTCTCATTCTTATCCCAAAACTTGTTTAAAAGCTCGTTGACATATTCTCTATGGTTTCCTTTGTCTAAAAGATAGATGTTTTATAAAGTTTCTAAAATAAGAAGCTTTCTATTTTTTCAATTCTCATCCTTCATCAACTAAATCTAAGATTCAGCATCATCTCTTCGTTATCCCAAAACATGGTTTAAAGCTCCTTGACACCATGTCTAGTGTCACTTATCTCTAAAAGTTGGATGTTTTGTAAAGTTTCTAAAATAAGAAACTTTCTATTTTTTTCAATCTTTAGCCTTTATCAACACAATATAAGATTCAATACAATCTCATCCTCAACTCTAAACTTGGGTAAAAGCTCATTCACACTATCTGTATGGTTTCCTATGTCTAAAAAGATTGATGTCTTATACAGTTTCTAAAATAAGAAACTTTTTTTTTCAATCTCTAGCCTTCATCAACTAAATCTAAGATTCAATATCATCTCATCCGCATCTTAAAACTTAGCTAAAAGCTCCTTGACACCATCTCTAGGGTTTCCTATTTCTAAAAGATTGATGTTTTCTAAAGTTTCTAAAATTAGAAACTTTCTATTGTTTCAATCTCCATCCTTGTTCAAATAAATCAAAAATTAAATAACATCTAAACATCATCTCAAAACTTAGCTAAAAGCTCATTGACACTGTCTATAGGGTTTCATATGTCTTAAATATTGATGTTTTATAAAGTTTCTAAAATAAGAAACTTTAAATTTTACCATCTCCATCCATGATCAACTAAATCTAAGATTCAATAACATCTAATCTTCATCTAAAAAACTTGGCTAAAAGCTCATTGACACCCTCTATAAAGTTTCCTATGTCTAAAAGGTAGATGTTTTACAAAGTTTCTAAGCTAAAAAACTTTTTATTTTTCAATATCTATTCTTCACCATTTAAATCTACGATTCAATACCATCTCATCCCAAAACTTGGCTCACAGCACCTTAACACCATCTCTAGGGTTTCCTTTGTCTAAATGACGTATATTTTTTAAAGTTTCAAAAATAAGAAACTTTCTATTTATTTAATCTCTATCCTCATCAGCTAAATCCTTGATTTAGTACCCTCTCATTGTCATCCCAAAACTTAGCGAAAAGTTCGTTGACATCATCTCTAGGGTTCTTATAACTAAAAGACGGATGTTTTATAAAATCTCTAAAATAATAAACTTTCTATTTTTTCAATCTCTATCCATCATCAACTAAATCTAAGATTCAAGATCATCTCATCTTCACCCCAAAATATAATTAAAATCTCCTTAACACCGTCTCTAGGGTCTCTTATGTGTAAAAGATGGATGTTTTATAAAGTATCTAAAATAAGAAACTTTCTATTTTTTCAATCTCCATCCTTTATCAATTAAATCTAAGATTCAATACCCTCTCATCCTCATCTAAAAACTTGGCTAAAAACTCCTTGACACCATCTCTAGTGGTTCTTATGTCTAAAAGATTGATGTCTTATAAAGTTTCTAAAATAAGAAACTTTCTAGTTTTTTAGTCTCCATCCTTCATCAACTAAATCTAAGATTCAATATCATCTCATCCTCATCTCGAAACTTAGCTAAAAGCTCCTTGACACCATTTCTAGGGTTTCATATGTCTAAAAGATTGATGTTTTATAAAGTTTCTAAAATAAGAAACTTTCTATTTTTTCAATCTCCATCCTTCATCATCCAAATCTAAGATTCAATACCATCACATCCTCATCTCAAAAATAGGCTAAAAGCTCCTTGACACCATCTATAGGGTTTACTAAGTAATGATGTCTTATAAAGTTTCTAGAATAAGAAACTTTCTTTTTTCAATCTCTATCCTTCATCAACAAAATCTAAGATTCAATACCCTCTCATTCTCATCCCAAAACTCGGTTAATGCCTCGTTGACATCATCTTTAGGGTTTCCTTTGTCTAAAAAATAGATGTTCTATAAAATTTCTAATATAAGAAACTTTCTTTTTTTTTCAATCTCCATCCATGATCAATTAAATCTAAGATTCAAAACCATTTTATCAGCATCCCAAAAGTAGGCTAAAAGCTCATTCACACCATATCTAGGGCCACCTATGTCTAAAAGATGGTTGCTTTATAAAGTTTATAAAATTAGAAACTTTCTATTTTTTCAATCTCCATCCTTTATCATCTAAATCTAAAATTCAATAACATCTCATCGTCATCTGAAAACTTGGCTAAAAGCTCATTGACACCATTTTCAGGATTTTCTATGTTTCTAAAATAAGAAACTTTCTAGTTTTTCAATCTCCATCCTTTATAACCTAAATCTAAGATTTAATACCATCTCACCCTAATCTCAAAACGTGGCTAAAGGCTCCTTGACACAATGTCTAGGGTTTACTAAGTCTAACAAATTAATGTTTTATAAAGTTTTTAAAATAAGAAACTTTCTAGTTTTTCAATCACCATCCTTTATAATCTAAATCTAAGATTTAATACCATCTCACCCTAATCTCAAAAGTTGGCTAAAAGCTCCTTGACACCATCTCTAGGGTTTATTAAGTCTAAAAAAATTAATGTTTTATAAAGTTTCTAAAATAAGAAACTTTCTATTTTTTCAATCTCCCTCCTTCATCAACTAAATCTAATAGTCAATATCACCTCATCCTCATCTCAAAACATGGCTAAAAGCTCATTCACACCGTCTCTAGGGTCTCATATGTGTAAAAGATTGATGTTTTATAAAGTTTTTAGAATAAGAAACTTTCTATTTTTCAATTTTCATCATTTATCAACTAAATCTAAGATTCAATACCACCTCATCCTCATCTCAAAACTAAGTTCAAAGCTCCTTAACCCCATCTCTAGGGTCTCATATGTCTAAAAGATGGATGTCTTATAAAGTTTCTAAAATAAGAAACTTTCTATTTTTTCAATCTCCATCCTTCATCAGCTAAATAAAAAATTCAATATTATCTCATCTTCATCTCAAAACTTAGCTAAAATCCCCTTCACTTTATCTTTAGGGTTTCCTATCTCTAAAATATGAATGTTTTATAAAGTTTCTAAAATAAGAGATTTTATGTTTTTGAATCTCCATCCTTTAGCAACTAAATCTACTATTCAATACCATTTCATCCATATCCTAAAACTTGGCTAAAAGTACCTTGACTCCATCTCTAGGGTTGTCTATGTCTAAAAGATGGATGTATTATAAAGTTCCTAAACTAAGAAGCTTTCTAATTTTTCAATCTCCATCCTTCATCAGCTAAATGTAAGATTCAATACCTTCTTATGCTCATTCCAAAACATGGCTTGAAGCTCGTTGACATCATCACTAGGGTTTCTTATTTCTAAATGATGGATGTTTTAAAAAGTTTCTAAAATAAGAAACTTTATATTTTTTCAATAATCATCCTTTATCAACTAAATCAAAGATTAAATATCATCTCATCTTCATCTCAAAACTTAGCTAAAAGCTCCTTCACACTATCTCTCGGGTTTCCTATGTCTAAAAGATTGATGTTTTATAAAGTTTCTAAAATAACAAACTTTATATTTTTGAATCTCCATCCTTCACCAACTAAATCTACGATTAAATACCATCTCATCCTCATCCCAAAACTTGGATAAAAGCACTTTGACTCCATCTCTAGGATTTCTTATGTCTAAAAGATAGATGTATTATAAAGTTCCTAAAATAAGAAACTTTCTAATTTTTCAATCTCCATCCTTCATCAACTAAATCTAAGATTCAATACTCTCATATGCTCATCCCAAAACATGGCTTAAAGCTCGTTGACATCATCACTTGGGTTTCTTATTTCCGAATGATAGTGGTTTTACAAAGTTTTTAAAATAAGAAACTTTCTATTTTTTCAATCTCCATCCTATATCAATTAAATCTAAGATTCAATACCATCTCATCCATATCCCAAAACTTGGCTAAAAGCACCTTGGCTCCATCTATAGGGTTTCCTATAAATAAAAGATTGATGTTTTATAAAGTTCTTAAAATAAGAAGCTTTCTAATTTTTCAATCTTCATCCTTTAATCAACTAAATCTAAGATTCAATACCCTCGCTCATCCCAAAATAAGCCTTAAAGCTCGTTGACATCATCACTAGGGTTTCTTATTTTTCTAAAAGATTGATGTTTTACAAAGTTTATGGAATAAGAAACTTTCTATTTTTTCAATCTACATCCTTCATCAACTAAATCTAAGATTCAATACTCTCTCATTCTCATCCTAAAACTTGGTTAAAATCTCGTTGACATCATCTCTAGCGTTTCCTATGTCTAAAAGATAGATGTTTTATAAAGTTTCTAAAATAAGAAACTTTCTATTTTTTCAATCTTCATCATTTATTAGCTAAATCTAAGATTCAATATAATCTCATCCTCATCTCAAAACTGAGCAAAAAGCTCCTTAACCCCATCTCTAGAGTTTCCTATGTCTAAAAGATGGATGTCTTATAAAGTTTCTAAAATAAGAAACTTTCGATTTTTCAATTTCCATCATTCATCAACAAAATCAAAGATTCAATATCATCTCATCCAAATCTTAAAACTTAGCTAAAAGCTCCTTGACACCATATCTAGGGTTTCCTATGTCTAAAAGACGGATGTTTTATAAAGTTTCTAAAAAAAGAAACTTTCTATTTTTCAATCTCCATCTGTCACCAACTAAATCTACGATTGAATACCATCTCAACCTCATTCTAAAACTTGGCTAGAAGCACCTTTACACCATCTCTAGGGTTTCCTATGTCAAAAAGATTGAAATTTTAGAAAGTTTCTAAAATAAGAAACTTTCTAATTTTTCAATCTTCATCCTTCATAAACTAAATATAAGATTCAATATCATTTCATCCTCATCTATCAACTAAATCTAAGATTCAACACCCTCTCATGCTCATCACAAAACTTGGCTAAAAGCTCCTTAACACCATCTCTAGGGGTTCCTATGTCTAAAAGATTGATGTCATATAAAGTTACTAAAATAAGAAACTTTCTATGTTTTTAGTCCCCATCCTTAATCCACTAAATCTAAGATTCAATATCATCTCATCCTCATTTCAAAACTTTGTTAAAAGCTCAGTCACACCATCTCTAGACTTTCCTATGTCTAAAAGACGGATGTTTTATAAAGTTTCTAAAATAAGAAACTTTCAATTTTTTCAATCTCCATCCTTAATCAACAAAATCTAAGATTCAATACCATCCCATCCTCATCTCAAAACTTGGGTTAAAGCTCCTTGGCACCATCTCTAGGGTTTACTTTGTCTAGAGGACTTATGTTTTATAAAGTTTCTAGAGTAAGAAACTTTCTAGTTTTTCAACCGCCATCCTTCATCAACTAATTCTAAGATTCAATTCCCTCTCATTCTCATCCCAAAACATGGTTAAAACCTCATCGACATCATCTTTAAGGTTTCCTATGTCTAAAAGATAAAAGTTTTATAAAGTTTTTAAAATAAGAAACTTTCTATTTTTTCAATCTCCATTCATGATCAACTAAATCTAAGATTCAAAACCATCTTATCATCATCCCAAACTAGGCTAAAAGCGCCTCCACACCACCTTCTCTAGGGTCTCCAATGTCTAAAATATGATTGTTTTATGAAGTTTATAAAATAAGAAACTTTCTATTTTTTCAATCTCCATTCTTTATCTACTAAATTTAAGATTTAATACCATCCCAACCTCATCTCAAAACTTGACTAAAACCTCATTGACACAATTTCTATGATTTCTTATGTTTAAAAGATTGATATTTTATAAAGTTTCTAATGTAAGAGACTTTCTATTTTTTCAATCTCCATCCTTTATAACCTAAATCTAAGATTTAATACCATCTCATCATAATCACAAAACTTGGCTAAAAGCTCCTTTACACCGTCTCTAGGGTCTTATATGTGAAAAGGATAGATGTTTTATAAAGTTTTTTAAATAAGAAACTTTCTATTTTTCAATCTTCATCATTTATCAACTAAATTTAAGATTCAATAGCATCACATCCTAATCTCAAAACTTAGTTAAAAGCTGCTTGACCCCATCTCTAGGGTTTCCTATGTCTAAAAGATGGATGTCTTATAAAGTTTCTAAAATAAGAAACTTTCTATTTTTTCAATCTTAATCTGAAAACTTAGCTATTAGCACCTTCACACCTTCTCTATGGTTTCCTACGTCTAAAAGTTGGATGTTTTATAAAGTTTCTAAAATAAGAAACTTTATATTTTTCAATCTCCATCCTTCATCAACTAAATCTAAGATTCAATATCATCTTATCCTCATCCCAAAACATGGCTAAAAGCTCCTTAACACCGTCTCTAGGGTCTCATATGTGAAAAGGATAGATGTTTTATAAAGTTTTTTAAATAAGAAACTTTCTATTTTTCAATCTTCATCATTTATCAACTAAATTTAAGATTCAATACAATCTTATCCTCATCCCAATACTTGGCTAAAAGCACATTGACACCATCTCTAGGGTTTTCTATGTCTAAAAGATGGATGTTTTATAAATTTCCTAAAATAAGAAACTTTCTAATTTTTCAATCTCCATCCTTCATCAACTAAATCTAAGATTCAATACCCTGTTATTCTCATCCCAAAAGATGGCTTAAAGCTCGTTGACATCATCACTAGGTTTCTAATTTCTAAACGATAATTGTTTTACCAAGTTTCTAAAATAAGAAACGTTCTATTTTTTCAATCTTCATCCTTTATCAGAAAAATCTAAGATTCAATACCACCTCAGCCTCATCTCAAAACTTGGCTGAAAGCTTCTTGACACCATCTCTAGGGTTTTCTATGTCTAAAAGATTGGTGTCTTATAAAGTTTCTAAAATAAGAATTTTTTTTTTCAATCTCCATCCTTGTCCAAATAAATAAAAGATTCAATACCATATAATCCTCATATCAAAACTTAGCTAAAAGCTCATTCACACCATTTACAAGGTTTTCTATGTCTAAAAGATTGAGGTTTTATAAAGTTTCTAACAGAAGAAATTTTTCATTTTGCAATCTCCATCCTTGATCAACTAAATCTAAAATCTAATACCATCTACCTCATCTCAAAACTTGGCTAAAAGCTCGTTGCCACCATTTATTTGGTTTCCTATGTCTCAAAAGCTGGATGTTTTATAAAGTTTATAAAATAAGAAACTTTCTATTTTTCAATCTCAATCTTTCACTAAAAAAATCTACGATTCAATACCATCTCATCCTCATCCCAAAACTTGGCTAAAAGCACCTTGGCACTATCTTTGGGATTTCTTATGTCTAAAAGATTATTATTTTATAAAGTTTCTAAAATAAGAAACTTTCTATTTTTCAATCTCCATCCGTCATCAACTAAATCAGAGATTCAATAATCTCTCATTCTCATCCCAAAACTTGGCTAAAAGCTCCTTCACACCATCTCTAAGGTCTCATATGTAAAAAAGTTGGTTGTTTTATAAGTTTCTAAAATAAGAAACTTTCTATTTTTTTCATCTCCATACTTCATCAACTAAATCAAAGATTCAATATCATCTCATCCTCATCTCAAAATTTTGCTAAAAGCTCCTTGACACCATCTCTAGGGTTTCCTCAGTAAAAAAGATGGATGTTTTATAAAGTTTCTAAAATAAGAAACATTATATTTTTCAATCTCCATCCTTCACCAACTAAATCTACGATTCAATACCATCTCATCCTCATCCCAAAACTTGGCTAAAAGCACCTTGACACCATCTCTAGGGTTTCCTGTGTCTAAAAGATGGATGTTTTATAAGTTTCTAAAATAAGAAACTTTCTATTTTTTCAATCTCCATCCTTCATCAACAAAATCAAATATTCAATACCATCTCATCCTCATCTCAAAACTTAACTAAAATCACATTGACACCATCTGTATGGTTTCTTATGTCTAAAAGAATGATGTTTTATAAAGTTTCTAAAATAAGAAACTTTCTATTTTTTCAATCTTCATAATTTCTCAACTAAATCTAAGATTCAATACCATCTCATCCTCATCTCAAAATTGGGCTAAAAGCTCCTTGACCCCATCTCTAGGGTTTCCTATATCTAAAAATGGATGTCTTACGAAGTTTCTAAAATAAGAAACTTTCTATTTTCTCAATCTCCATCCTTCATCAACTAAATCAAAGAATCAATATCTTCTCATCCTCTTCTCAAAACTTAGCTAAAAACTCCTTCACACCATCTCTAGGGTTTCATATGTCTAGAAGATAGATGTTTTATAAAGTTTCTAAAATAAGAAACTTTCTATTTTTCAATCTCCGCCCTTAATAAATCGACGATTCAATACCATCTCATTCTCATCCGAAAATTTGGCTAAAAGCACCTTGACACTATCTCTATGATTTCCTATGTCTAAAAGTTTGATGTTTTAGAAACTTTCTAAAATAAGAAACTTTCTAATTTTTCAATCTCCATCATTAATCAACTAAATCTAAGATTCAATATCATCTCATCCACAGCCCAAAACACGGCTTAAAGGTCCTTGACACCGCCTGTAGGTTCTCCAATGTCTAAAATAACGATGTTTTATAAAGTTTCTAAAATAAGAAACTTTCTATTTTTTCAATCTCCATCCTTTATCAATCTAAGATTTAAAACACTCTCATTCTCATCCCAAAACTTGGCTAAAAGCTAGTTGACAACATCTCTAGGGTTTCCTATGTCTAAAAGATGGATGTTTTATGTTTATATAATAAAAAGATTTCTATTTTTTCCATCTCCATCATTTATCAACTAAATCTAAGTTTCAGTACCATCTCATCTTCATCTCAAAACTTGGCTAAAAGCTCCTTCAGACCATCACTAGGATATCCTATGTCTAAAAGATGAATTTTTATAAAGTTTCTAAAAGAAGAAACTTTCTATTTTTTCAATCTCCATACCTAATCAACTAAATTTATGATTCAGTACCTGCTCATTCTTATCCTCAATTTTGGCCAAAAGTTCGTTGGCATCATCTCTTGGGTTTCCTATGTCTAAAAGATGGATGTTTTATAAAGTTTCTAAAATAAGAAACTTTCTATTTTTCAATCTCCATCCGTCATTGTAGACACCCCATTTTGACTAAGCCCTAAAAAAATAAAAAATTAGCAACTCAGGGCCTGGGGTTAAATCTTGAATAGTTTGAGACCGTAAGTGGGCCCCCTGAAGTTTCGTCGAGATTCGACAGAATTTTGCCTGGGTAATGGGGTTTATTTCGAAAAATAGTGCAGAAGAGGGTTGAATTAGTCAAGCCGGGGGTGCCCTAGGCAGAGAAAAACCAGTGAAAATAAACCAAAAGAGGGCTGTCCCCGGGAAAAAGAAGAAGCCAAATTTGTGCGTTTATCAAGAGTGTGTTTTTGTGCGCTTATAGGATATTGGTTTGCCAATATCACTCCCCCAAAACCTACCTATATATAGCAAAGAGAGGGGAGAGAAGCCCAAAATTTTTGGTTTTTCTTTTCTTCCATCCTCGTCAGCTGCAACGAGAGAGGGAGCATCGCCTCCACCTCCGGTCGGAGCTCCATTTTCATTCCCCATCCCCATCTCCTCCACCGAACCACCACCCTCTTCAAACCCAAACCAGCCGCTTCTCCATCTTCTCTTATCCAACCTCGCCACCACTCCCACCTCTTCCAACTCCGGCCACCCTTACCGATTGCCTCCACCTCCACAGCCACCATCTATATCAAACCCATCCTCTCCACCCCCATCTCTACCCAAAACCCATTTTCGAGTCAAACCCACTTCGAAAAAAAACAAACCCAAAATCTACCACCGCCAGCCACCATCTACATCAAGCCCATCATCCGGCCACCCTCCAACCTCCAGCCAAACCACCAAAACCCACCTCATTCTCCTCCATTATCTTCAACCTCCATCTCAGATCTGCAACTTAACCCCCCATTAAACCCCAAATCCCTTACCCCATTCCAAAACCCATTTCGTTCTTTTTTTTTCCCTCTGCAATCCACCTCCGACCACTTCACAGCCACCATCTCCTCCTACTCCGGCCGAAATCCGGCAAAGTCCAAGCCGCCCACCACCTCCCTCTTCAACCTCTGTAATCCTCCTCCATCTTCTCCCTCGTCCCAAGAAAAAGAAAAAAAGGAGAGGGGAAAACAGAGAGAAAACAGAGAGAGAGAGAGAGGGAGAGAGGAGAAGCCCCATTTCTGTGAGCAGATGAGGGGTTTCTCATTTGTTTTTATATAAAAAAAAATCAGGAGGGGATCTCGAGCTCCGCTTTCCGGACGCTCTCCGATCAACCCCGTTTCATCCACCGAGGCCCCATCTCCCCCATTTCGTTGACGCCCCATCTCCACCATCTGCTCTTCACCCGGGTAACATCTCTGACCCCTCTTATCTCGCTGAAATCCATATGGTTATTTGCCTAGCTTTCTGATTATGGAATTGATTCATGGGTTTTCGATTTTAATTCGATCCTCGAGTGCAAGGTGGCGATCGAATTTTCTGTGACGAATGGATGGTGGAGTTGTATATGTTTAACTGATGTAGGAAATCAGATGATTACTCTGCTCCATGTCGTGGGCACGAGTATCATCTGATTTCACAGGAGACCCCATGACGAGGGTTTGATCGTGTGAATTGCTTGATCTCATTTCCTTTGAATATTTCCAAAGTACCTGTAGTTTTCTCAAAGTTGGTGTTGCCATGTATCTATTGGTTATCTTCTTACTCATCAGTCTTCATTATTTCTCTTTAAAATTATGAGTTCATTGTCTCGATTTTGGAATGCTATTGGTTTCCTATATTGAAAAAAAATTGAGACGAGGGAGGTATGTTCATAAGAGATGGGATCTGACCCCCGCTTAGTTTTGGTTTTGGCTTGCCTTTGATTTTCAAGTTGTGTACTGGAACCATTGTTATTAACCCTTTTGCATTAGCTTTATGATTATGGTCAAGACAAAAATCAGAGATGGGACAGTGATTGAAATCCCAATTTAATATCATTTTCTTCTAAGCTTTGGTTTGTATGTCCTGGCAGAGCATTTTGTTTACTTTCAAAATATATCTCGGCAAAGGCAAATCTACAATCTAGGCTTACTTAGAAATTATCCCATTGTTATCAGTCTCAACATGATGAAAATTTTGCCAATTTGTCCCCATGTTGGGCATCGATTTTTCTAAAAGCTTTGAAATAATTCATGAGTTTATCCTTGGCTTTGGGGTTCTGTTTATGTGAGAGCTTAGCCTAGATTAATCTTTAAGGATTCGGGAACACGTCGCTATGACGGAATGCTTCTTGAGCCAACCCCTTCCCTTCCTGCCTTAGAGTTTTCGCAGGTTAAGGGATTTCTTCCTCTTTAGAGTCTGTCATAGAGAGTTTAGGAGTCTGTCCTTTCGTATATGAGTCAGTCTTCAGCATAAGAGTCAGTCCTTCAGTCTTTCAGGAGTCTGTCCTATCATCGTAGGGGTTAGGATTTTGTCCATCCCCTCATCAAGTCATGTGATTTTTATCTGCTCTTGCAAGGTATAGGATGCTGTCTAACCCTTGCAGAGTCGTGATTTTGTCCAATTCCCCCCGCAAAGTATAGGATGCTGTCCAACCTTCGCGGGATATCAAGAGTCCATCCTACGCTTATGATGATAGGATTCTGTCCTGTTGAGTAAAAAAACATCAAAATCATCTGAAAAATTAAAAATCTCAAAAAACTTGAGTCATTAGGAGTGTAGTTAGGAAAAAAAGTCCGAACTACGGATGACTTGATCCCTAGCTGAGGGGTACGTACGCAGCTCAGGCGTGCAGCTGGTATCCTGAGTCCAGTCACCCTTTTTTTCATCACCATATTTTACAAATATTTCTCACCTTTTCGTCCGAACTACGTTGGCTTGATCACTCTCCGCAGGGTACGTAGGTAGCTTGGGTCCACCCAAGTCCAGTCAAACCTTTTTAATAAATATTTTCAAACATTTTAAAACAAAAGCAAAAATGGGCAAAGATGGTGATTGCCAGGTCACTCGGAGCCCTCTTTTCATTCCATTTCCGGTTTTCATCGTGATTTTCCGGTTTCCATCGGTTTTCTGACATTTTATCGGGTTTTGGGACGGGCGATGACGTAGCGTGGCCCCTTTACAGGAATTGCCCTCGCTGAGCCCAACGATAGGTCATGACGATCGTGAGACTTGTCCGATCTTCAGCAGATTAGGATCGCTGGGCTTGATTCCTTTTGAATCGCCCTCTGAGCCTATCGTGTGTTCCATCTTCTTTCCCCTGGCATTTTTGGTTCTCACATGCCGTTGATTTTCCGATTTCTTTCTTTTCTTACACCTTTTAGCTTGCTGTGTGCTTATCTTAGATTTCTCATGCATTCTAGTTTGTTTGTTCTTCTAGCGTGCGATCGATTGCCATTTTCTTAGTCTTATCTCTTGCATAGGCTCGCATGCTAGTGTGTTTACTTTTCTGCTTTGATTTCTTAGCTATAGCGTTTATCCATTCATCTTAGATTGATTATCTGTCTAAACTTAGATATTTGCTTTTCTTATCTCATTATATCTGTCATTATCTGCTTAGCTGTAGCTATGCATGCGATTGTCTCTAGGATTTCCTATGTCTAAAAGATTGATGTTTTATAAAGTTCCTAAAATAAGAAGCTTTCTGATTTTTCAATCTCCATCCTTCATCAACTAAATCTAAGATTCAATACCCTCATATACTCATCCCAAAACATGGCTTAAAGCTCGTTGACATCATCACTAGGGTTTCTTATTTCTAAATGATTGATGTTTAACAATGTTTCTAAAAAAAGAAACTTTCTATTTTTTAAATCTTCATCCTTTATCAACTAAATCTAAGATTCAAAATCATCTCAGCCTAATCTCAAAACTTGGCTAAAAGCTCCTTCACACCATCTCTATGGTTTCTTATGTTTAAAAGATGGTTGCTTTATAGAGTTTCTAAAGTGAGAAACTTTCTTTTTTTTCAATCTCCATCATTGTTCAAATTAATCAACGATTCAATACCATCTAATCCTCATCTCAAGACACAGCTAAAAGCTCTTTCACACCATTTATGAGGTTTCCTATGTCTAAAAGATTGATGTTATAAAAAGTTACTAAAATAAGAAACTTTTCATATTACAATCTCCATACTTGATCAACTAAATCTAAAATTCAATACTATTTAATCCTCATCTCAAAAATTGGCTAAAAGCACGTTGACACCATCTATTGGGTTTCCTATGTCTAAACAGTGGATGTTTTATAAAGTTTATAAAATAAGAAACTTCATATTTTTCAATCTCAAACCTTCACAAACAAAATCTATGAGTCAATATCATCTCATCCTCATCCCAAAAATTGGCTAAAAGTACCTTGACACCATCTCTAAGGTTTACTAAGTCTAAAAAGATTGATGTTTTACAAAGTTTCTGGAATAAGAAACTTTCTATTTTTTCAATCTCCATCCTTCATCAACTAAATTTTAGATTCAATACCCACTCATTCTCATCCTAAAACATGGTTAAAATCTCGTTCACATCGTCTCTAGGGTTTCATATGTCAAAAAGATATATGTTTAATAAAGTTTCTAAAATAAGAAACTTTCTATTTTTTTAATCTTCATCATTTATAAACTAAATCTACGATTCAATACCATGTCATTCTCATTCCAAAACTTGGCTTAAAGCACCTTTAATCCATCTCTAGGGTTTCCTATGTCTAAACCATTGATGTTTTATAAAGTTCCTAAAATAAGAAGCTTTCTAATTTTTCAATCTCCATCCTTCATCAACTAAATCTAAGATTCAATACCCTCATATGCTCATCCCAAAACATGGCTTAAAGCTCGTTGACATCATCACTAGGGTTTCTTATTTCTAAATGATGGATGTTTAACAATGTTTCTAAAATAAGAAACTTTCTATTTTTTCAATCTCCATCCTTTATCGACTAAATCTACGATTCTACATGTCATTCTCATTCCAAAACTTGGCTTAAAGCACCTTGAATCCATCTCTAGGGTTTCCTATGTCTAAAACATTGATGTTTTATAAAGTTCCTAAAATAAGAAGCTTTCTAATTTTTCAATCTCCATCCTTCATCAACTAAATCTAAGATTAAATACCCTCATATGCTCATCCCAAAACATTGCTTAAAGCTCGTTGACATCATCACTAGGGTTTCTTATTTCTAAATGATGGATGTTTAACAATGTTTCTAAAATAAGAAACTTTCTATTTTTTCAATCTCCATCCTTTATGAACTAAATCTAAGATTCAATATCATCTCAGCCTAATCTCAAAACTTGGCTAAAAGCTCCTTCACACCATCTCTATGGTTTCTTATGTCTAAAAGATGGTTGCTTTATATAGTTTCTAAAGTAAGAAACTTTCTTTTTTTCAAATCTCCATCACTGTTCAAATAAATCAAAGATTCAATACCATCTAATCCTCATCTCAAGACTCAGCTAAAAGCCCTTTCACACCATTTATGAGGTTTCCTATGTCTAAAAGATTGATGTTTTAAAAAGTTACTAAAATAAGAAACTTTTCATTTTACAATCTCCATACTTGATCAACTAAATCTAAAATTCAATACTATTTAACCCTCATCTCAAAAATTGGCTAAAAGCACGTTGACACCATATATTGGGTTCCCTATGTCTAAACAGTGGATGTTTTATAAAGTTTATAAAATAAGAAACTTCCTATTTTTCAATCTCAAACCTTCACAAACAAAATCTATGAGTTAATATCATCTCATCCTCATCCCAAAAATTGGCTAAAAGCACCTTCACACCATCTCTAAGGTTTACTAAGTCTAAAAAGATTGATGTTTTACAAAGTTTCTGGAATAAGAAACTTTCTATTTTTTCAATCTCCATCCTTCATCAACTAAATTTAAGATTCAATACCCTCTCATTCTCATCCTAAAACATGGTTAAAATCTCGTTGACATCATCTCTAGGGTTTCTTATGTCAAAAAGATATATGTTTAATAAAGTTTCTAAAATAAGAAACTTTCTATTTTTTTAATCTTCATCATTTATAAACTAAATCTACGATTCAATAGCATCTCATCCTCATCTCAAAATTGATCTAAAAGCTCATTGACCCCATCTCTAGAGTTTCCTATGTCTAAAAGATGGATGTCTTATAAAGTTTCTAAAGTAAGAAACTTTCTAATTTCTCAATCTTCATCCTTCATCAACTAAATCTATGATTCAATACCCTCATACGCTCATCCCAAAAGATGCCTTAAAGCTCGTGGACATCATCGCTAGGGTTTCTTATTTCTAAATGATGGCCATTTACAAAGTTTCTAAAATAAGAAACTTTCTATTTTTTCAATCTCCATCCTTTATCGACTAAATCTAAGATTCAATACCATATCATTCTCATTCCAAAACTTGGCTTAAAGTACCTTGAATCCATCTCTAGGGTTTCTTATGTCTAAAACATTGATGTTTTATAAAGTTCCTAAAATAAGAAGCTTTCTAATTTTTCAATCTCCATCCTTCATCAACTAAATCTAAGATTCAATACCCTCATATGCTCATCCCAAAACATGACTTAAAGCTCGTTGACATCATCACTATGTTTTCTTATTTCTAAATGATGGATGTTTAACAATGTTTCTAAAATAAGAAACTTTCTATTTTTTCAATCTCCATCCTTTATCAACTAAATCTAAGATTCAATATCATCTCAGCCTAATCTCAAAACTTGGCTAAAAGCTCCTTCACACCATCTCTATGGTTTCTTATGTCTAAAAGATGGTTGCTTTATATAGTTTCTAAAGTAAGAAACTTTCTTTTTTTCAAATCTCCATCACTGTTCAAATAAATCAAAGATTCAATACCATCTAATCCTCATCTCAAGACTCAGCTAAAAGCCCTTTCACACCATTTATGAGGTTTCCTATGTCTAAAAGATTGATGTTTTAAAAAGTTACTAAAATAAGAAACTTTTCATTTTACAATCTCCATACTTGATCAACTAAATCTAAAATTCAATACTATTTAACCCTCATCTCAAAAATTGGCTAAAAGCACGTTGACACCATCTATTGGGTTTCCTATGTCTAAATAGTGGATGTTTTATTAAGTATATAAAATAAGAAACTTCTTATTTTTCAATCTCAAACCTTCACAAACAAAATCTATGAGTCAATATCATCTCATCCTCATCCCAAAAATTGGATAGATTAAAGATTGATGTTTTATAAAGTTCCAAAAATAAGAAGCTTTATAATTTTTCAATCTTCATCCTTCATCAACTAAATCTATGATTCAATAGCCTCATACGCTCATCCCAAAACATGCCTTAAAGCTCGTTGACATCATCGCTAGGGTTTCTTATTTCTAAATGATGGACGTTTTACAAAGTTTCTAAAATAAGAAACTTTCTATTTTTTCAATCTCAATCCTTTATCGACTAAATCTAAGATTCAATACCATCTCATTATCATTCCAAAACTTGGCTTAAAGCACCTTGAATCCATCTCTAGGGTTTCTTAAGTCTAAAACATTGATGTTTTATACAGTTCCTAAAATAAGAAGCTTTCTAATTTTTCAATCTCCATCCTTCATCAACTAAATCTAAGATTCAATACCCTCATATGCTCATCCGAAAACATCGCTTAAAGCTCGTTGACAGCATCACTAAGGTTTCTTATTTCTAAATGATGGATGTTTAACAATGTTTCTAAAATAAGAAACTTTCTATTTTTTCAATCTCCATCCTTTATCGACTAAATCTACGATTCAATACCATGTCATTCTCATTCCAAAACTTGGCTTAAAGCACCTTGAATCCATCTCTAGGGTTTCCTATATCTAAAACATTGATGTTTTATAAAGTTCCTAAAATAAGAAGCTTTCTAATTTTTCAATCTCCATCCTTCATCAAATAAATCTAAGATTCAATACCCTCATATGCTCATCCCAAAACATGGCTTAAAGCTCGTTGACATCATCACTAGGGTTTCTTATTTCTTAATGATGGATGTTTAACAATGTTTCTAAAATAAGAAACTTTCTATTTTTTCAATCTCCATCCTTTATCAACTAAATCTAAGATTCAATATCATCTCAGCGTAATCGCAAAACTTGGCTAAAATCTCCTTTCACACCATCTCTATGGTTTCTTATATCTAAAAGTTGGTTGCTTGATATAGTTTCTAAAGTATGAAACTTTCTTTTTTTTTCAATCTCCATCATTGTTCAAATAAATCAAAGATTCAATACCATCTAATCCTCATCTCAAGACTCAGCTAAAAGCTCTTTCACACCATTTATGAGGTTTCCTATGTCTAAGAGATTGATGTTTTAAAATGTTACTAAAATAAGACACTTTTCATTTTACAATCTCCATATTTGATCAACTAAATGTAAAATTCAATATTATTTAATCATCATCTCAAAAATTGGCTAAAAGCACGTTGACACCATCTATTGGGTTTCCTATGTCTAAATAGTGGATGTTTTATAAAGTTTATAAAATAAGAAACTTCCTATTTTTCAATCTCAAACCTTCACAAACAAAATCTATGAGTCAATATCATCTCATCCACATCCCAAAAATTGGCTAGATTAAAGATTGATGTTTTAAAAAGTTCCAAAAATAAGAAGATTTCTAATTTTTCAATCTTCATCCTTCATCAACTAAATCTATGACTCAATACCCTCATACGCTCATCCCAAAACATGCCTCAAAGCTCGTTGACATCATCGCTAGGGTTTCTTATTTCTAAATGATGGACGTTTTACAAAGTTTCTAAAATAAGAAACTTTCTATTTTTTCAATCTCCATCCTTTATCGACTAAATCTAAGATTCAATACCATCTCATTCTCATTCGAAAACTTGGCTTAAAGCACCTTTAATCCATCTCTAGGGTTTCCTATGTCTAAAAGATTGATGTTTTATAAAGTTCCTAAAATAAGAAGCTTTCTAATTTTTCAATCTCCATCCTTCATCAACTAAATCTTAGATTCAATACCCTCATTTACTCATCCCAAATGTGGCTTAAAGCTCGTTGACATCATCACTAGCGTTTCTTATTTCTGAATGATTGATGTTTAACAATCTTTCTAAAAAAAGAAACTTTCTATTTTTTCAATCTCCATCCTTTATCAACTAAATCTAATATTAAATATCATCTCAGCCTAATCTCAAAACTTGGTTAAAAGCTCCTTCACACTATCTCTATGGTTTCTTATGTCTAAAAGACGGTTGCTTTATAGAGTTTCTAAAGTGAGAACCTTTCTTTTTTTTCAATCGCCATCATTGTTCAAATAAATCAAAGATTCAATACCATCTAATTCTCATCTCAAGACTCAGCTAAAAGCTCTTTCACACCATTTATGAGGTTTCCTAGGTCTAAAAGATTGATGTTATATAAAATAAGAAACTTTTCATATTACAATCTCCATACTTGATCAACTAAATCTAAAATTCAATACTATTTAATCCCCATCTCAAAAATTGGCTAAAAGCACGTTGACACCATCTATTGGGTTTCCTATGTCTAAACAGTGGATGTTTTATAAAGTTTATAAAATAAGAAACTTCCTATTTTTCAATCTCAAACCTTCACAAACAAAATCTATGAGTCAATATCATCTCATCCTCATCCCAAAAATTGGCTAGATTAAAGATTGATGTTTTAAAAAGTTCCAAAAATAAGAAGCTTTCTAATTTTTCAATCTTCATCCTTCATCAACTAAATCTATGATTCAATACCCTCATACGCTCATCCCAAAACATGCCTCAAAGCTCGTTGACATCATCGCTAGGGTTTCTTAATTCTAAATGATGGACGTTTTACAAAGTTTCTAAAATAAGAAACTTTCTATTTTTTCAATCTCCATCCTTTATCGACTAAATCTAAGATTCAATACCATCTCATTCTCATTCCAAAACTTGGCTTAAAGCACCTTTAATCCATCTCTAGGATTTCCTATGTCTAAAAGATTGATGTTTTATAAAGTTCCTAAAATAAGAAGCTTTCTAATTTTTCAATCTCCATCCTTCATCAACTAAATCTAAGATTCAATACCCTCATATACTCATCCCAAAACATGGCTTAAAGCTCGTTGACATCATCACTAGGGTTTCTTATTTCTAAATGATTGATGTTTAACAATGTTTCTAAAAAAAGAAACTTTCTATTTTTTAAATCTTCATCCTTTATCAACTAAATCTAAGATTCAATATCATCTCAGCCTAATCTCAAAACTTGGCTAAAAGATCCTTCACACCATCTCTATGGTTTCTTATGTTTAAAAGATGGTTGCTTTATAGAGTTTCTAAAGTGAGAAACTTTCTTTTTTTTCAATCTCCATCATTGTTCAAATTAATCAACGATTCAATACCATCTAATCCTCATCTCAAGACACAGCTAAAAGCTCTTTCACACCATTTATGAGGTTTCCTATGTCTAAAAGATTGATGTTATAAAAAGTTACTAAAATAAGAAACTTTTCATATTACAATCTCCATACTTGATCAACTAAATCTAAAATTCAATACTATTTAATCCTCGTCTCAAAAATTGGCTAAAAGCACGTTGACACCATCTATTGGGTTTCCTATGTCTAAACAGTGGATGTTTTATAAAGTTTATAAAATAAGAAACTTCCTATTTTTCAATCTCAAACCTTCACAAACAAAATCTATGAGTCAATATCATCTCATCCTCATCCCAAAAATTGGCTAAAAGTACCTTGACACCATCTCTAAGGTTTACTAAGTCTAAAAAGATTGATGTTTTACAAAGTTTCTGGAATAAGAAACTTTCTATTTTTTCAATCTCCATCCTTCATCAACTAAATTTTAGATTCAATACCCACTCATTCTCATCCTAAAACATGGTTAAAATCTCGTTCACATCGTCTCTAGGGTCAAAAAGATATATGTTTAATAAAGTTTCTAAAATAAGAAACTTTCTATTTTTTTAATCTTCATCATTTATAAACTAAATCTACGAATCAATACCATGTCATTCTCATTCCAAAACTTGGCTTAAAGCACCTTTAATCCATCTCTAGGGTTTCCTATGTCTAAACCATTGATGTTTTATAAAGTTCCTAAAATAAGAAGCTTTCTAATTTTTCAATCTCCATCCTTCATCAACTAAATCTAAGATTCAATACCCTCATATGCTCATCCCAAAACATGGCTTAAAGCTCGTTGACATCATCACTAGGGTTTCTTATTTCTAAATGATGGATGTTTAACAATGTTTCTAAAATAAGAAACTTTCTATTTTTTCAATCTCCATCCTTTATCGACTAAATCTACATGTCATTCTCATTCCAAAACTTGGCTTAAAGCACCTTGAATCCATCTCTAGGGTTTCCTATGTCTAAAACATTGATGTTTTATAAAGTTCCTAAAATAAGAAGCTTTCTAATTTTTCAATCTCCATCCTTCATCAACTAAATCTAAGATTAAATACCCTCATATGCTCATCCCAAAACATTGCTTAAAGCTCGTTGACATCATCACTAGGGTTTCTTATTTCTAAATGATGGATGTTTAACAATGTTTCTAAAATAAGAAACTTTCTATTTTTTCAATCTCCATCCTTTATCAACTAAATCTAAGATTCAATATCATCTCAGCCTAATCTCAAAACTTGGCTAAAAGCTCCTTCACACCATCTCTATGGTTTCTTATGTCTAAAAGATGGTTGCTTTATATAGTTTCTAAAGTAAGAAACTTTCTTTTTTTCAAATCTCCATCACTGTTCAAATAAATCAAAGATTCAATACCATCTAATCCTCATCTCAAGACTCAGCTAAAAGCCCTTTCACACCATTTATGAGGTTTCCTATGTCTAAAAGATTGATGTTTTAAAACGTTACTAAAATAAGAAACTTTTCATTTTACAATCTCCATACTTGATCAACTAAATCTAAAATTCAATACTATTTAACCCTCATCTCAAAAATTGGCTAAAAGCACGTTGACACCATATATTGGGTTCCCTATGTCTAAACAGTGGATGTTTTATAAAGTTTATAAAATAAGAAACTTCCTATTTTTCAATCTCAAACCTTCACAAACAAAATCTTTGAGTTAATATCATCTCATCCACATCCCAAAAATTGGCTAAAAGCACCTTCACACCATCTCTAAGGTTTACTAAGTCTAAAAAGATTGATGTTTTACAAAGTTTCTGGAATAAGAAACTTTCTATTTTTTCAATCTCCATCCTTCATCAACTAAATTTAAGATTCAATACCCTCTCATTCTCATCCTAAAACATGGTTAAAATCTCGTTGACATCATCTCTAGGGTTTCTTATGTCAAAAAGATATATGTTTAATAAAGTTTCTAAAATAAGAAACTTTCTATTTTTTTAATCTTCATCATTTATAAACTAAATCTACGATTCAATAGCATCTCATCCTCATCTCAAAATTGATCTAAAAGCTCATTGACCCCATCTCTAGAGTTTCCTATGTCTAAAAGATGGATGTCTTATAAAGTTTCTAAAGTAAGAAACTTTCTAATTTCTCAATCTTCATCCTTCATCAACTAAATCTATGATTCAATACCCTCATACGCTCATCCCAAAAGATGCCTTAAAGCTCGTGGACATCATCGCTAGGGTTTCTTATTTCTAAATGATGGATAATTTACAAAGTTTCTAAAATAAGAAACTTTCTATTTTTTCAATCTCCATCCTTTATCGACTAAATCTAAGATTCAATACCATATCATTCTCATTCCAAAACTTGGCTTAAAGTACCTTGAATCCATCTCTAGGGTTTCTTATGTCTAAAACATTGATGTTTTATAAAGTTCCTAAAATAAGAAGCTTTCTAATTTTTCAATCTCCATCCTTCATCAACTAAATCTAAGATTCAATACCCTCATATGCTCATCCCAAAACATGGCTTAAAGCTCGTTGACATCATCACTATGTTTTCTTATTTCTAAATGATGGATGTTTAACAATGTTTCTAAAATAAGAAACTTTCTATTTTTTCAATCTCCATCCTTTATCAACTAAATCTAAGATTCAATATCATCTCAGCCTAATCTCAAAACTTGGCTAAAAGCTCCTTCACACCATCTCTATGGTTTCTTATGTCTAAAAGATGGTTGCTTTATATAGTTTCTAAAGTAAGAAACTTTCTTTTTTTCAAATCTCCATCACTGTTCAAATAAATCAAAGATTCAATACCATCTAATCCTCATCTCAAGACTCAGCTAAAAGCCCTTTCACACCATTTATGAGGTTTCCTATGTCTAAAAGATTGATGTTTTAAAAAGTTACTAAAATAAGAAACTTTTCATTTTACAATCTCCATACTTGATCAACTAAATCTAAAATTCAATACTATTTAACCCTCATCTCAAAAATTGGCTAAAAGCACGTTGACACCATCTATTGGGTTTCCTATGTCTAAATAGTGGATGTTTTATTAAGTATATAAAATAAGAAACTTCTTATTTTTCAATCTCAAACCTTCACAAACAAAATCTATGAGTCAATATCATCTCATCCTCATCCCAAAAATTGGCTAGATTAAAGATTGATGTTTTATAAAGTTCCAAAAATAAGAAGCTTTCTAATTTTTCAATCTTCATCCTTCATCAACTAAATCTATGATTCAATAGCCTCATACGCTCATCCCAAAACATGCCTTAAAGCTCGTTGACATCATCGCTAGGGTTTCTTATTTCTAAATGATGGACGTTTTACAAAGTTTCTAAAATAAGAAACTTTCTATTTTTTCAATCTCAATCCTTTATCGACTAAATCTAAGATTCAATACCATCTCATTATCATTCCAAAACTTGGCTTAAAGCACCTTGAATCCATCTCTAGGGTTTCTTAAGTCTAAAACATTGATGTTTTATACAGTTCCTAAAATAAGAAGCTTTCTAATTTTTCAATCTCCATCCTTCATCAACTAAATCTAAGATTCAATACCCTCATATGCTCATCCGAAAACATCGCTTAAAGCTCGTTGACAGCATCACTAAGGTTTCTTATTTCTAAATGATGGATGTTTAACAATGTTTCTAAAATAAGAAACTTTCTATTTTTTCAATCTCCATCCTTTATCGACTAAATCTACGATTCAATACCATGTCATTCTCATTCCAAAACTTGGCTTAAAGCACCTTGAATCCATCTCTAGGGTTTCCTATATCTAAAACATTGATGTTTTATAAAGTTCCTAAAATAAGAAGCTTTCTAATTTTTCAATCTCCATCCTTCATCAAATAAATCTAAGATTCAATACCCTCATATGCTCATCCCAAAACATGGCTTAAAGCTCGTTGACATCATCACTAGGGTTTCTTATTTCTTAATGATGGATGTTTAACAATGTTTCTAAAATAAGAAACTTTCTATTTTTTCAATCTCCATCCTTTATCAACTAAATCTAAGATTCAATATCATCTCAGCGTAATCGCAAAACTTGGCTAAAATCTCCTTTCACACCATCTCTATGGTTTCTTATATCTAAAAGTTGGTTGCTTGATATAGTTTCTAAAGTAAGAAACTTTCTTTTTTTTTCAATCTCCATCATTGTTCAAATAAATCAAAGATTCAATACCATCTAATCCTCATCTCAAGACTCAGCTAAAAGCTCTTTCACACCATTTATGAGGTTTCCTATGTCTAAGAGATTGATGTTTTAAAATGTTACTAAAATAAGACACTTTTCATTTTACAATCTCCATATTTGATCAACTAAATGTAAAATTCAATATTATTTAATCATCATCTCAAAAATTGGCTAAAAGCACGTTGACACCATCTATTGGGTTTCCTATGTCTAAATAGTGGATGTTTTATAAAGTTTATAAAATAAGAAACTTCCTATTTTTCAATCTCAAACCTTCACAAACAAAATCTATGAGTCAATATCATCTCATCCACATCCCAAAAATTGGCTAGATTAAAGATTGATGTTTTAAAAAGTTCCAAAAATAAGAAGCTTTCTAATTTTTCAATCTTCATCCTTCATCAACTAAATCTATGACTCAATACCCTCATACGCTCATCCCAAAACATGCCTCAAAGCTCGTTGACATCATCGCTAGGGTTTCTTATTTCTAAATGATGGACGTTTTACAAAGTTTCTAAAATAAGAAACTTTCTATTTTTTCAATCTCCATCCTTTATCGACTAAATCTAAGATTCAATACCATCTCATTCTCATTCGAAAACTTGGCTTAAAGCACCTTTAATCCATCTCTAGGGTTTCCTATGTCTAAAAGATTGATGTTTTATAAAGTTCCTAAAATAAGAAGCTTTCTAATTTTTCAATCTCCATCCTTCATCAACTAAATCTTAGATTCAATACCCTCATTTACTCATCCCAAATGTGGCTTAAAGCTCGTTGACATCATCACTAGCGTTTCTTATTTCTGAATGATTGATGTTTAACAATCTTTCTAAAAAAAGAAACTTTCTATTTTTTCAATCTCCATCCTTTATCAACTAAATCTAATATTAAATATCATCTCAGCCTAATCTCAAAACTTGGTTAAAAGCTCCTTCACACTATCTCTATGGTTTCTTATGTCTAAAAGACGGTTGCTTTATAGAGTTTCTAAAGTGAGAACCTTTCTTTTTTTTCAATCGCCATCATTGTTCAAATAAATCAAAGATTCAATACCATCTAATTCTCATCTCAAGACTCAGCTAAAAGCTCTTTCACACCATTTATGAGGTTTCCTAGGTCTAAAAGATTGATGTTATATAAAATAAGAAACTTTTCATATTACAATCTCCATACTTGATCAACTAAATCTAAAATTCAATACTATTTAATCCCCATCTCAAAAATTGGCTAAAAGCACGTTGACACCATCTATTGGGTTTCCTATGTCTAAACAGTGGATGTTTTATAAAGTTTATAAAATAAGAAACTTCCTATTTTTCAATCTCAAACCTTCACAAACAAAATCTATGAGTCAATATCATCTCATCCTCATCCCAAAAATTGGCTAGATTAAAGATTGATGTTTTAAAAAGTTCCAAAAATAAGAAGCTTTCTAATTTTTCAATCTTCATCCTTCATCAACTAAATCTATGATTCAATACCCTCATACGCTCATCCCAAAACATGCCTCAAAGCTCGTTGACATCATCGCTAGGGTTTCTTATTTCTAAATGATGGACGTTTTACAAAGTTTCTAAAATAAGAAACTTTCTATTTTTTCAATCTCCATCCTTTATCGACTAAATCTAAGATTCAATACCATCTCATTCTCATTCCAAAACTTGGCTTAAAGCACCTTTAATCCATCTCTAGGGTTTCCTATGTCTAAAACATTGATGTTTTATAAAGTTCCTAAAATAAGAAGCTTTCTAATTTTTCAATCTCCATCCTTCATCAACTAAATATAAGATTCAATACCCTCATATACTCATCCCAAAACATGGCTTAAAGCTCGTTGACATCATCACTAGCGTTTCTTATTTCTTAATGATTGATGTTTAACAATGTTTCTAAAAAAAGAAACTTTCTATTTTTTAAATCTCCATCCTTTATCAACTAAATCTAAGATTCAATATCATCTCAGCCTAATCTCAAAACTTGGCTAAAAGCTCCTTCACACCATCTCTATGGTTTCTTATGTCTAAAAGATGGTTGCTTTATAGAGTTTCTAAAGTGAGAAACTTTTTTTTTTTTCAATCTCCATCATTGTTCAAATAAACCAAATATTCAATACCATCTAATTCTCATCTCAAGACTCAGCTAAAAGCTCTTTCACACCATTTATGAGGTTTCCTAGGTCTAAAAGATTGATGTTATAAAAATTTACTAAAATAAGAAACTTTTCATATTACAATCTCCATACTTGATCAACTAAATCTAAAATTCAATACTATTTAATCCTCATCTCAAAAATTGGCTAAAAGCACGTTGACACCATCTATTGGGTTTCCTATGTCTAAACAGTGGATGTTTTATAAAGTTTATAAAATAAGAAACTTCCTATTTTTCAATCTCAAACCTTCACAAATAAAATATATGAGTCAATATCATCTCATCCTCATCCCAAAAATTGGCTAAAAGCACCTTCACACCATCTCTAAGGTTTACTAAGTCTAAAAAGATTGATGTTTTACAAAGTTTCTGGAATAAGAAACTTTCTATTTTTTCAATCTCCATCCTTCATCAACTAAATTTTAGATTCAATACCCACTCATTCTGATCCTAAAACATGGTTAAAATCTCGTTGACATCATCTCTAGGGTTTCATATGTCAAAAAGATATATGTTTAATAAAGTTTGTAAAATAAGAAACTTTCTATTTTTTTAATCTTCATCATTTATAAACTAAATCTACGATTCAATACCATGTCATTCTCATTCCAAAACTTGGCTTAAAGCACCTTTAATCCATCTCTAGGGTTTCCTATGTCTAAACCATTGATGTTTTATAAAGTTCCTAAAATAAGAAGCTTTCTAATTTTTCAATCTCCATCCTTCATCAACTAAATCTAAGATTCAATACCCTCATATGCTCATCCCAAAACATGGCTTAAAGCTCGTTGACATCATCAATAGGGTTTCTTATTTCTAAATGATTGATGTTTAACAATGTTTCTAAAATAAGAAACTTTCTATTTTTATAATCTCCATCCTTTATCGACTAAATCTACGATTCTACATGTCATTCTCATTCCAAAACTTGGCTTAAAGCACCTTGAATCCATCTCTAGGGTTTCCTATGTCTAAAACATTGATGTTTTTTAAAGTTCCTAAAATAAGAAGCTTTCTAATTTTTCAATCTCCATCCTTCATCAACTAAATCTAAGATTCAATACCCTCATATGCTCATCCCAAAACATGGCTTAAAGCTCGTTGACATCATCACTAGGGTTTCTTATTTCTAAATGATGGATGTTTAACAAGGTTTCTAAAATAAGAAACTTTCTATTTTTTCAATCTCCATCCTTTATCAACTAAATCTAAGATTCAATATCATCTCAGCCTAATCTCAAAACTTGGCTAAAAGCTCCTTCACACCATCTCTATGGTTTCTTATGTCTAAAAGATGGTTGCTTTATATAGTTTCTAAAGTAAGAAACTTTCTTTTTTTTCAAATCTCCATCACTGTTCAAATAAATCAAAGATTCAATACCATCTAATCCTCATCTCAAGACTCAGCTAAAAGCCCTTTCACACCATTTATGAGGTTTCCTATGTCTAAAAGATTGATGTTTTAAAAAGTTACTAAAATAAGAAACTTTTCATTTTACAATCTCCATACTTGATCAACTAAATCTAAAATTCAATACTATTTAACCCTAATCTCAAAAATTGGCTAAAAGCACGTTGACACCATATATTGGGTTCCCTATGTCTAAACAGTGGATGTTTTATAAAGTTTATAAAATAAGAAACTTCCTATTTTTCAATCTCAAACCTTCACAAACAAAATCTATGAGTTAATATCATCTCATCCTCATCCCAAAAATTGGCTAAAAGCACCTTCACACCATCTCTAAGGTTTACTAAGTCTAAAAAGATTGATGTTTTACAAAGTTTCTGGAATAAGAAACTTTCTATTTTTTCAATCTCCATCCTTCATCAACTAAATTTAAGATTCAATACCCTCTCATTCTCATCCTAAAACATGGTTAAAATCTCGTTGACATCATCTCTAGGGTTTCTTATGTCAAAAAGATATATGTTTAATAAAGTTTCTAAAATAAGAAACTTTCTATTTTTTTAATCTTCATCATTTATAAACTAAATCTACGATTCAATAGCATCTCATCCTCATCTCAAAATTGATCTAAAAGGTCATTGACCCCATCTCTAGAGTTTCCTGTTTCTAAAAGATGGATGTCTTATAAAGTTTCTAAAGTAAGAAACTTTCTAATTTTTCAATCTTCATCTTTCATCAACTAAATCTATGATTCAATACCCTCATACGCTCATCCCAAAAGATGCCTTAAAGCTCGTGGACATCATCGCTAGGGTTTCTTATTTCTAAATGATGGACATTTTACAAAGTTTCTAAAATAAGAAACTTTCTATTTTTTTAATATCCATCCTTTATCGACTAAATCTAAGATTCAATACCATATCATTCTCATTCCAAAACTTGGCTTAAAGCACCTTGAATCCATCTCTAGGGTTTCCTATGTCTAAAACATTGATGTTTTATAAAGTTCCTAAAATAAGAAGCTTTCTAATTTTTCAATCTCCATCCTTCATCAACTAAATCTAAGATTCAATACCCTCATATGCTCATCCCAAAACATGGCTTAAAGCTCGTTGACATCATCACTAGGGTTTCTTATTTCTAAATGATGGATGTTTAACAAGGTTTCTAAAATAAGAAACTTTCTATTTTTTCAATCTCCATCCTTTATCAACTAAATCTAAGATTCAATATCATCTCAGCCTAATCTCAAAACTTGGCTAAAAGCTCCTTCACACCATCTCTATGGTTTCTTATTTCTAAAAGATGGTTGCTTTATATAGTTTCTAAAGGAAGAAACTTTTTTTTTTTTCAATCTCCATCATTGTTCAAATTAATCAAAGATTGTTTACCATCTAATCCTCATCTCAAGACACAGCTAAAAGCTCTTTCACACCATTTATGAGGTTTCCTATGTCTAAAAGATTGATGTTATAAAAAGTTACTAAAATAAGAAACTTTTCATATTACAATCTCCATACTTGATCAACTAAATCTAAAATTCAATACTATTTAATCCTTATCTCAAAAATTGGCTAAAAGCCCGTTGACACCTTCTATTGGGTTTCCTATGTCTAAACAGTGGATGTTTTATAAAGTTTATAAAATAAGAAACTTCCTATTTTTCAATCTCAAACCTTCACAAACAAAATCTATTAGTCAATATCATCTCATCCTCATCCCAAAAATTGGCTAAAAGCACCTTGACACCATCTCTAAGGTTAACTAAGTCTAAAAAGATTGATGTTTTACAAAGTTTCTGGAATAAGAAACTTTCTATTTTTTCAATCTCCATCCTTCATCAACTAAATTTTAGATTCAATACCCTCTCATTCTCATCCTAAAACATTGTTAAAATTTCGTTGACATCATCTCTAGGGTTTCCTATGTCAAAAAGATATATGTTTAATAAAGTTTCTAAAATAAGAAACTTTCTATTTTTATAATCTTCATCATTTATTAACTAAATCTACGATTCAATAGCTTCTCATCCTCATCTCAAAACTGATCTAAAAGCTCATTGACCCTATCTCTGGAGTTTCCTATGTCGAAAAGATGGATGTCTTATAAAGTTTCTAAAATAAGAAACTTTCTAATTTTCCAATCTCCATCCTTCATTAACTATATCTATGATTCAATACTCTCATGTGCTCATCCCAAAACATGGCTTAAAGCACGTTGACATCATAACTTGGGTTTCTTATTTCTGAATGATAGTGGTTTTACAAAGTTTTTAAAATAAGAAACTTTCTATTTTTTCAATCTCCATCCTTTATCAACTAAATCTAAGATTCAATATCATCTCATCCTTATCCCAAAACTTGGCAAAAAGCACCTTGACTATGGCTATAGGGTTTCCCATAGATAAAAGATTGATGTTTTATAAAGTTCCAACAATAAGAAGCTTTGTAATTTTTCAATCTTCATCCTTCATCAACTAAATCTATGATTCAATACCCTCATACGCTCATCCCAAAAGATGCCTTAAAGCTCATGGACATCATCGCTAGGGTTTCTTATTTCTAAATGATGGACGTTTTACAAAGTTTCTAAAATAAGAAACTTTCTATTTTTTCAATCTCCATCCTTTATCGACTAAATCTAAGATTCAATACCATCTCATTCTCATTCCAAAACATGGCTTAAAGCACATTGAATCCATCTCTAGGGTTTCCTATGTCTAAAACATTGATGTTTTATAAAGTTCCTAAAATAAGAAGCTTTCTAATTTTTCAATCTCCATCCTTCATCAACTAAATCTAAGATTCAATACCCTCATATGCTCATCCCAAAACATGGCTTAAAGCTCGTTGACATCATCACTAGGGTTTCTTATTTCTAAATGATGGATGTTTAACAATGTTTCTAAAATAAGAAACTTTCTATTTTTTCAATCTCCATCCTTTATCGACTAAATCTACGATTCAATACCATGTCATTCTCATTCCAAAACGTGGCTTAAAGCACCTTGAATCCATCTCTAGGGTTTCCTATGTCTAAAACATTGATGTTTTATAAAGTTTCTAAAATAATAAGCTTTCTAATTTTTCAATCTCCATCCTTCATCAACTAAATCTAAGATTCAATACCCTCATATGCTCATCCCAAAACATGGCTTAAAGCTCGTTGACATCATCACTAGGGTTTCTTATTTCTAAATGATGGATGTTTAACAATGTTTCTAAAATAAGAAACTTTCTATTTTTTCAATCTCCATCCTTTATCAACTAAATCTAAGATTCAATATCATCTCAGCCTAATCTCAAAACTTGGCTAAAAGCTCCTTCACACCATCTCTATGGTTTCTTATGTCTAAAAGATGGTTGCTTTATATAGTTTCTAAAGGAAGAAACTTTCTTTTTTTTCAATCTCCATCATTGTTCAAATTAATCAAAGATTCAATACCATCTAATCCTCATCTCAAGACACAACTAAAAGCTCTTTCACACCATTTATGAGGTTTCCTATGTCTAAAAGATTGATTTTTAAAAAGTTACTAAAATAAGAAACTTTTTATTTTACAATCTCCATACTTGATCAACTAAATCTAAAATTCAATACTATTTAATCCTCATCTCAAAAATTGGCTAAAAGCACGTTGACACCATCTATTGGGTTAAGATGGTAGCCATGCCTTGCAGGACAGTAGCTATGCATTTTGGCTGTGTTAATAATTTTTATTTACCCTTGATTTGCTAACAACCTAGGCAAACTGGCTGAGAAACGGGGTGTGTAGAAATATCATTTCTCGTATGGTAATTAAACCTGTGTCATGACTCTCCTAGGGTTCTGGCATCTAAGATCCCTTTAGGTTTTAGACTCATTTTCAATGGTAAATCCCTGGTTTTAGGTTCAGTTTTTTTGTGTTTAATTGGTTTTAAGTTCAGTTTTGTGATATCTGTCCTCCATTTCTGTTCAAGTTCTCTCCTTGCATTGCAAGAAAAAGTAACTTTCTGTGAAGATTTTTTAATGGATGCTCTCGATCCCTCATCTCTTGATGGTTCTGATGGGGATTCCCTTCCTCATCAGTTTGGAGATTTAACCAACTGGTCCCCGGGGCTTCATCTTGTTCAGAACAAGGAAGGGGCCATGACAGCCAACACTGAACAGGAGTTGGCTCATGAAGGAGCAATATCTTAGAATCCTGAGATATGCAGCTCCTCCGAATCTGACCTGGAAACACTCTCATTTCCTCAACTGGTAAAGCTCAAAATTGACTCCACGCCCTCCCCATCTAGGTCCCCTCCCCATCTAGGTCTCTTCAAAAGCTTCATACCCAAATTTCCAATGGGGAGCTCAATTGCATTGAAGCCTCAGTTCATGAGAAAATGCAATTTTTAAAAGCTGTTGATAAGGAGATTCAACTGTCTTCCTCCTCAACTAAGAAGAAGAAAGGTGCGAAAAAGTCAAGGAAAATGGCGAAATCCCATATTAAGCAGCACATTGAAGATGGAGAAGACATTTTCACCTCTTTCGATGACCGTTTGAAGCAGCTCCTGGGTAAAACCAAATCTTCCATTTCTGAAGATGAATTCTGCATTCAGCACTCTGAAAATCCAACTTCAGAAGAAGAACACGAAACCGCCATCCTGGAAAACCAGCAGTTTTTGGTTACTGCTGATGGGATGATGGAGCAGTGCTTTCCCTCTCTTGTCACCTGCAAGCCCTCTCCTCCATTAAATGCAGCCCCTGAATTGTCTGCATTAAATGTCTTGGGAGGCAAAGATAGAAAGGCCAGCTACCTCCTTACCTTGGGCAAAGAAGATAAGGGTCGTGCTCCCTCTGGTGAGCATCCTGCTAGTGGGCCATGCCTGCAAAGTAAACCTGCCGCCTCTCTTACTGCTGGGCAAGATGAATCAGTATTAAATGCAAAAGAGCCCCAAGTCAGTTCAGCTGCTACTCCCAAGCCAAGTTCGTTAGATGCAATCAAATCCCAGCTTTCCCGCCCTCTCTTGATTCAAATTAAAGAGAAAAGTGATGATAACAAACCTTGTCCCAATGATAACCACCTCACATCAACATTTAGTGCAGTTGACAGTGCGTGCAATGAAGGAAAACCCCTTTTCTTCTCCAAAGTCTAAAGGACGTAGCTTACCTGCAGATGGAAATTTTGAGCAGCAAGTTTCTGACCCTTCGAATCCCAATGAAAGTCTTATTGGCCTTGGTCCCCCTAATACACCCTGTTGTGTGGTTACTAAAACTGGTCAGCACCCCTCCCGAGAAGGTCAGAATAACAAAGGGAAAGAAGCTGCTATCACCCCCATTTCTCAAAATACCATATGCAAGGATGGACTCCCTGATCCTCTTCTCACAGGATCCTCTGCTGGACACAAGTTTGCTGGTTCAACGTTGAACTCTCTCCCTGAAATCCTTCCTCCTAGCACCATTCGAGGGCAAAATCTCAGAATCAAAGATCAATCTTTCATAGCATCTGCTAGTACCTTTCTTGGAAATGGAAATCCGACCCAAAACTCCCCATGGAAAGCTCTTTTCTCAGAACAAGTTGCCCCACCAGTTCCTTCTACCCCAACACCAACAAATCTTGATTTTCTTATCCCAAATGAAGATGAAGTTACGAACCTAGAACTAGATATTAAAGATGAAGAAACGGAAGAAGCAGAGATCTGGTCAAACTATCTTGTGGGTTACTTCTTAGGTAAGAGACCCTACTTCATTGCCCTTAAGGAAAATCTCTCCCACAAATGGAAACTCAAGGGTGACTTTCAACTATTTACCCTAGAAGAGGGTTTCTTCCTGTTTCAATTTACAATCTCAGAAGATTGCACCCGTGTTCTTGAAGAGCCGAGCCATAGCTATGGAGGACGGCCTCTAATCCTCTAAAAGTGGTCCCCCAACTCCTCAATTGAGAGGAAAAAGATCCAGGAAATTCCTGTCTGGGTTCGACTTACGGGGCTCCATTTGAAGTTCTGGACGGCACATATCTTAAGCCGCATTGCAAGTATCATCGGGAAACCTCTCTATATGGACTCCCACACAGCCGAATCCACGAGATTAAATTATGCCAGGTTGTGCATTCTTGTCAAGGCAGGTAGCTACCTTCCTGACTCTATTAATCTCAGATCCTCCTCGGGTGTTATCTCTCAAAAAATAGTATATGAATGGAAGCCAGAGGCTTGCAATGTTTGTTTGGACTTTGGCCACAAGACTAAGGATTGTCACCTTGAGCAAAATCATCATCCCATCTCTAAACAGGTTTGGAAACCGGTTCAAAGAAAGGAAGAGTATCAGTCAGCTCCTCAGAAAGTTTCAAATGAAAATCCTACCAATTCACGTCCTTCAATATCTTCCCCAAACAGCAGCATCAACTTCAAAAGGGACCCCCTAGCAATACCTTCACCCACGCATGGAAATAGTTTTTCTGCTCTGGAGGACCTAGATCAAGATGGCATTGATCCCTGGCAAATGGTTAAAAAGAAAAAAGGAAAGCCTCCGGTTCTTCTTCTCCGGCCCTCTCCTTCTTGTATTCTGCCATCCCTCTCAAAATTGCCCCCAAAACTCGGTTAAGTTTGGGAATCTATGGTGGCGGTTGTTTTTGGGTGTCTCCGTCTCTGTCAATCTCCATATCGGTGGCTGGCTCGTGTGCTCAATTTTCCTGGGTTCTTGTTGGACCTCTTGCCATGATTTTTTTCCTGTGCTTTAGCTTGTTGCTTTGGTTCGTATTTTGTTTTTCTCTTTGTTGGTCTTTTAGCCTTATTTTGTTGGCTTGAGACTTTTGGTTGTTCCCCCTTCCATATGTATGGGGGCTTGTCTCTATTTCTTCATGATGTATCTTTTTTCTTATATAATATATCTGGTAGGGGTCCGCCTAACCCCAGCTTACCCATCAAAAAAAAAAAAAAACTTAGGCAAACTGAATTCATAAAAAAAAACTAAAGCGTAACAGAGCATAAGAGCCAATGGCATTATTTATTTACACGAGAAGTCCAAAAATCTCTTTTAATGAATCTACATATTCTAAAACATATAGATAATGAAGATAACAACTCATTTTCAGATTGCAGAGAAGGCAAAATATTGCAAAGAATAACTTCTTATAAAAAATAAAAATACTAATCAAAACACTAGAAAATAATGCAATTCCCATAATTTTAGCAGCTATATTTATCGATTTGACTTGTATTTGAACTAGAAAACTCCTAACCAGTTATTTACTAGGGAGAATAAATTCCAGACTGAATGATCCCTATGAATCCAATTTAAAGAGCATATGACAAGATGTATGAATAAATCTTATGACTCACGAATTTAAGGCACAATGATTTAATACAGATCTACCTGATATATAACCAAACACATAATCAGGAACTTGATTCGTAAGTTTTAGTTATTGAAATTAATGATCTAATTTATATCCAAATCATATCTTATGTGAACTTTAGGTCAAAATAATTATCTTAATTTCAATCCAGAAATTATATCAAATTTAAGATTAATCAAAACTGGAAAAAGTAATGACATGATCAAAAGACAAAGATCTCTAAATAACTGTTCAAACTATCAATTCTTTACTTGTAAAAATATACAGGCAGAGAAATCCTTCGAATTCTTCTTCTTCTGAACTCAGTATAAAATATAAATGAACTTTGGATGGCGAATTCCTCCTCTGAGATAATCGTGCGAAGAAAATCTTCCTCCAGACGTATTCAAGTTGAAAAAGATTATCAAGATTCCTCTTTAAAAGAAAGAAAATGATGAACAAAGTTCTGATCAGAGTTCCAATGAACTTGCCGGAAGAACGATCGGAGAAGATGAATGACGAAATTAAGGTTTGAATCTTAAGATCTAATTTCTCTCTCGTATTTTTTTTTCTCTCTAAAAAAAAAACTGGAAAATGAGAACTAGGTTCAAATCTCCAAAGAATAACTACAGATCTAATAAAATGGCTTGGATCCAAAGTTTTGAAGAGGAATCTAGGTCTTAGGCGAAAGAATTAGGGTTTGAAAAGAAGAATAATAGCACTTACAAGAAAACGAAGAAGAATTAAGGATCGGAGCTAAGCCGGAACTTAGGCAAGTTTGCCTGAGAAGATGACCGGAGGAAACAGATCTATCGGAGCGAGGGTGTGGACACCCCATTTCGACCTGACCCAATTTTCGAAATCGAATAAATTCCCGAAAGCTGAGTCCAGAAATTTTTGAAGAACCGAGCCCTGAATGCGAAGAAACCCCAAAATTTTATTGACCCACAGTGTTCACTAATTGATACAAATTTTCCCAGGATGGTTAACCTCTCCGAGAGCGTCCCTACAAATTTTAGAAGAATTGGACGAGCAATGGACATAGGCCATAAGATCAAAAGGAGAATGGATGGCTGAGATTAGGAGGAGGGTTTTAACCCTGGCTATAAAATAAATAAATAAATAAAAACAGAGGGGGGCTGGGCAGCCAAAACCCTCTTCCTTGCCTGGTACCACCACGATCCTCAACCTTCTCCACCAACACCAACAGCAACCACAATCTCCTCCACCCCACCTCCAACTTCTTCTTCTTCATTCATTTTTAAAACAAAGGAAAAGAGACAGAACAAAAAAAAATCCAGAGGGAGAGGAGAGAGGGAGGCGAGGCACCACCACCATCATCCACCACCACCCTTCACCACCATCTACCCCCTCTCTTCACCTCCACCTCCACCTCCACCAACAGCAGCCACTAAGGGAGAGACCGCCATCTCCATTGATTCCGGCAAGCTTGCCAGAATCCGGCCTCGAACCCGAAACCCAAAACCCATCTCCATCTTGCCACCACCACCACCAGCCTCCCTCAAAACCCCATCACCACCACCACCACCACCCTTCACAAAACCCTCCTCATCTTCACCTTCCCCAACCACCGAAGCCCAAACCCATTTCTGCACCTCCAAAAACCGAAACCCATTTCCATCCCTTCTTCCTTCACAGCCGCAACCCATAACCCACCTCTGCAACCTCCGTTCAAATCCACCCCAAACCCTTCTTCCAAACCCATCTGGATCCTCCACCTCCGTCCACCATCTCCGACCCACCCCTCTTCTCCTGCCACTCCTCCTCCAGCCGACCCCTCCATTACCGCCACCATCTCTCCTCCTCCCTCCACCACCACTATCCCCATTTTCAAAAAAAAGAAGAAGGGAAAACAGAGAGAGAGAGAAACAGAGAGAGAGAGAGAGAGAGAGAGAGAGGGAGAGGGAGGTTTGGGGTCGTCTTCTCCAACCTCGTTCTTGCCGACCATTTGCTCCGGCCACTGCCCCTACCACCATTTTCTGTTACCCATCCAACCCATTTGGGTTTTCTTCTATTTGTAGCCATTCCTCCCTTCATCTACCAAAACCCAAAACCCATCCCCATTTATAACACTACTGATTCCGGCAATCTTGCCGGAATCCGGCTGTGTTGCGCCACCGTTTCAGGCCATCACCTCTATCCCACTAATTCCCCTCTTCAATTCCAATTTCTTAATCCCAATTGGTCCCATTTTGGCCTCGTTAATACACACGTCAAATACCCCATCAAAACCCATTTCAATTCCTATTATTTCAGCTTTCATCTCCGGCCTTTTAATTCAAGCTTCACCATCAGCTTCTCTTCCGGCATTTCCGGTACCGGCACCGATACTCCAATGAGCGTTTGGTGACACCGATACTCCAATGGGCCTTTGGTGACTGCGATTTCGTCCAGCACAGGTATGTAGAATTGCTATGTGTTAAGGGGTTTCATGGTTAGGGATACCCTTTATTATTTTCCATCATTCTCTTGAGAATATTATCAGTATAACTATGTTGGGTTAGTGTATAATCTCAGCTGGTCTTCAATATTTAGTTGCATGTCTTGGGCTTGCAAATCTGCAACCTCTTTGTTTCCTTGGGATACTCTTTGTGCTTCGGGATCCCCCTCGATTTTGGGAACGCTTTGTCGGGTTTAGGCGATGACGGACGGCAACCTCTTGAGCAAAAACCCCTTTCGATCAAAAGGGATAAAAATACATAAAAATCAAATAACAAAAATCCAAAAAACATCAAAAAATATTCAAAACACTCGAAGCGTATTTCGAAAAGCATTCGAACTACGTTGGCTTGATCCCTTTCTACAGGGTACGTAGGCAGCTTGGGATCGTCATCCCAAGTTCAGTCAAAACTTTTCAATAAAATCATTCAAACCCTTAAAAAAAAAACAAAAATCATTTCAGCATCAAAAAATATCTTTCAAGCTTTTTCCAAAAACACAAAAACCAAAATGGGCAAGGATGGTGATTGCGAGGTCACTCGGAGCCTTCATTTCATTTCATTTCCGATTTCGATCGTGGTTTTCCGGTTTTATCGGTTTTTCGACGTTTTATCAGGTTTTGGGATGGGCGACGACGTAGCGTGGCCCCTTTACAGGGATTGTCCTCCCTGAGCCCAACGATAGGCTATGACGATCGCGAGACTTGTCCGATCTTTAGCGGATCAGGATCATTGAGCTCGATTCCTTTAGAATCGCTTCCTGAGTCTATCGTATGTCCCATTTTAATTTCCCTTGGCATTTTGGGTTTGCGCACACCGCCTATTTTCTGATCCCTTTCTTTCATTGCATCTTTTAGTTTATCGTGTGTTTGTATTTGGTTCCTTGTGTGTTTGTTTTCAGCTTGCTTATTCCTTGTGCGTTTAGTTTCACATGCTTAGCCGTAGATATTTACTGCTTTTCTGCTTATGATATCTGTCATTACTTGCTTAGCTGTAGCTGTGCATGCGAATGTTATTGCTTTCCTAGATGTGATGGGTTAGGAGTAGATGCAGTGAGTTAGGATTTGGATGTTTATTTTCTTTTGCCCATCTCCGGGTCATGTATGCTTAGATAGACGTTTCTTCAGGGATACTCGTTCCCATTTCACATGATTTTAGCCCAAAACTCTTCAAAATTAATTTAAAATGGCATAAGAGACCAGGTGCTTGCACTTGGGCAAATTGGGGGCGCTTAACACCTTCCCCATTCGTCATCAAGCACGAACTCTTGTATCTCTGGTTATCTGTTGCAACAGAGTATTTCATGGGATCCAGGGCCTACTTCCTTGGATGGCGACTCTTCTTTGTTATAGGTACATCTTGGTTCCGGGCTGATCCTTGAATCGAGAGGTATCTCATTCATATCGCCACCCATGCTGTGAGTGGCACCATTTCGAGAGTTCCTTGGTAGAGCTCTCCTTCACATTGTGGAGATCTTAGAGGACCGACGGGGGACCTCGTGTCCCTCGCCCAGCCGTCCTCGGGATCGGGGTCCACAGAGGGTTTCGGATTTTCTCTCTCACTGATTTGGGAAAAAAAATCAGATCTCTTCTTTTTCTTTTTTTTTTTCAAACACAAAGCTTATGCTGGTATTTATACGGAATTTTGGGGGACTGATATTGGCACTCCAACTTTTGATGAGTGCACGGTTGCGCAAAGAAATGATAGGCGCGCGATTTTGCGCGTCCTATATGGCTAAATTCAGCCCTCCCCAGGATAAACTCACCCCCCCTTTTTCTGGTTTATACTAAGGCATTCCCTTGACTCGTTTACCAGGCAAAATCGCTCGGATTTCGACGAAAATTTACAAGGACCTAACTGGGACCTTGACCTAGCTAAGGGTGAAGTTTGGGATCCTAGCTGATTGATTTGGTTGGGTTTTTGCTCAAACACGGGAGGCTCAAGGTACGGTCAAAATGGGGTGTCTACAGATGCCCCTCTTTGGCAGAGCGTGTTTGTGACGCGAATGTCAAAGCTGAACAGACAGCACATTTTGACTGGCCCAAGATTAAGAAGTTTAAAATTTTGGATTTTTATTTTTTATTTTCTTAAAAAGATATTCACAAGATAACATGTTGAACTAACTTTTCACCAGACTCTAACTCTGCAAACGCTGGTGAGATAGTCTCTCTCCAACTCGTAACTCAACAATTGATATATGGGCGAGATAGCCTCTCTTGCAAAATATTAAATGATAGATTTGATTGAAAATGATCTTGAAATTTGGATAAGAAAATGGACTTGAATGCCGTGTGAAAACTGACTTTGATGCCTTGAATGCCGTGTGAAAACGGACTTTGAATGCCATGTGAAAATGGACTTGAATGCCATGTGAAAATGGACTTTGAATGCTGTGTGAAAACGGACTTAGAGTGCCATGTGAAAATGGACTTGAATGCCATGTGAAAATGGACTTTGAATGCCTTGAATGCCGTGTGAAAACGGACTTTGAATGCCTTGAATGCCGTGTGAAAACGGACTTAGAATGCCATGTGAAAATGGACTTTGAATGCCTTGAATGCCATGTGAAAACGGACTTAGAGTGCCATGTGAAAATGGACTTGAATGCCGTGTGAGAACGGTCTTTGAATCCCATGTGAAAATGGACTTGGAATGCCGTGTGAAAACGGACTTAGAATGCCATGTGAAAATGGACTTGGAATGCCATGTGAAAACGGACTTAGAATGCCATGTGAAAATGGACTTGAAATGACTTGAATGCCGTGTGAAAACGAACTTAGAATGCCATGAATGGCGAAGTGAGGACAGGTGCTATAGAAAGCAAAGGTTGAATGATTAAAGAAACTAAATTGGATTCAAAATCAGAAAATAATTTTAACTGACTTAATTGAGGGATTGATTGATCATCTCTTGCCGAGAGAAATAAAGAGTTCGCGTTCTCTGTTGAGAACAAAACTTGAAAAACTTGAAATGATTTTGGGTAAGCCCTCTTCCATTTTCAAAAATAGAACTGCAAATTAAAGGTTATTTTGAAAATTGTTTTGAAGAAAACTAATTTTCGCAAGTATTGACTTTACTGAAAAGCATTTGACTGAGAAGCTGAATTCAAAGAATGCTCAAGCTTTTCTTGTCTTTATTTGATGAGAATAGCCATCTCAATCATCGTTATTTAATCAATGTCTTTTATGACCTGATTGCTCAGGGCATAAAAGATGCCCCTAGTATAATTTTACTTTCATGACAGATTCATAAGAGAGCAAAACACAGGAAAATGGTCAAAATTTTTCATTTCATTGAATACTTGAGGTTACAAAGCTTTCAGGTTTACAACAGACTGTATCTGCCCGACAACCGCCTTTCATTTCTGATGATCTCTGCCATTTCATATGGGCTTGAAAGTCTACCATACGGACTTGAGAATCTACCATCTTTTGAACTTCGCTCTGCTGTGTATTACCTTTGAGGAGACACACCCTTATCATTTCTTTATCATCCCAGCCTTAGGAGGGATACTAACCACACAGGACTCTGGAGTTTGACCTTGACTCGTCATAGAAAAGACTTGGACGACCAGTAAACGAGGACTTCAATGGGCACAATGACTTAAACTCTAAGAGAGACTAAATCTGCTTCTTAGTCTGATAAGTGTTTTAAAATGGTAGAGTCTGCCACTCTTAGAATCTTTTAAAAACCGTATTTAAAGGTGTTTTATTCCTTTTTCGGTATTTCCATTATGGTTATTATTCCCTTGGATTGCTATGTCATAACCCCCCTAACTTAGAGAGTGTCAGAAGAATCTCTGCTGGCGCTTACTCAGACTTTAGAGTAATGCCTCAGAAGGAATGAAAGTCTCGTTGGCTTTCAGAGGTTTTGTCCTTTATGAAGTCACTGCCATGACCAAATCACCTTTTCAGGTTTTCGATTTGGCGGACCGCATGCCTTAATTTTTGCCTGGACTGTCTGTCCTTGCAGATTTTACATCGAGCAGGCTCAGTACCCTGATTTTTGCCTAAGCCGCCCTTTCGGGTTTTCAGCTTAGCGGGCGAATGACCCTAACTTTTGCTTAGACCGCCCTTGCGCGTTTTCAGTCTAGCGGGTCTAAGACTCCATCATTTTTTTTCTTTCTGTTTCTCTACAACCCTGGGCCCAAATACACCAGAAAGACTTTTATGTAGGCTTGGGTCCAAACAGGTTACACATTTGGTAAGTTTTCATGTATTTGACCGAATCTGGCCCTCCAGACTGCCTACGTATCCCCAAAGAAATGGGAATCAGGTCCGCGTAGTTCGCCCATTTGGGTTTCAAAAATTATTTGTTTTGTTTCTTTCTTTTTTGAAGATTTGAAGGATTTGACCGAACCTGAATTGATCAGGCTACCTACGTACCCTCTAGAGAGGGATTAGGTCATGACGTAGTTCAGGCTTAATATCTTTTATGACGCGAGTCATAAAAGATGCCCCTGGTTTGAGTTTATCAAAGAAAGAAGGTTCTCATTTTTAGGCTCAAAAGGGTTTTGCAAATGGTTTTTGACTTTGAGGTTGTTGGCTTTTAAGCTCTGATCGATCAAAGATGGCCTCCTGGTGTACCTAAGCATAGTACTTCTTTAGTTGGTCCAGGTTTGTAGGTTCTGTTAATTTTTCTCTATTTTCAATGAGGAGTCTTACGGCTTTTCCAGGCAGGACTTCATCAACAATGTAAGGACCAGACCAGTTTGGTCTGAACTTTCCTCTGGGATCAAATATCGGTGCTCGGTAAGATTTCAAGACAAGGTCTCCTGGCTTCAACTCTCGGACTTTGACTTTCTTGTTGAAGGCCCTTTCGATTCTTCTCTGATACCCTTGGATGTGATACAAGGCTCGCAACCTCTTTTCATCGATCATCTATAATTCCTGATGTCTGGCTCTTGCCCACTCAGACTGTGGCAGATTCGCTTCCATCATTATCCTTAAGGATGGAATTCTCAGCTCAACAGGGAGGACTGCTTCCATTCCATACACTAGAGAGTATGGAGTTACACCTGTAGAGGATCTAATCGATGTCCTGTAAGCCCACAGGGTAAAAGGAAGTTTGTTCGACCAGTCCTTATAAGTCTCGGTCATCTTACTGATTATGACCTTAATGCTCTTATTCGCCGCCTCTACAGCCCCGTTGGTCTGCGGTCTGTAAGGAGATGACTTGTGATGCTTGATTTTGAACTCTTTGCACAGGTGCACTACCTCCTTCTTAAAGTGAGATCCATTATCAGAAATCAATTCATGGGGTACTCCATATCTGTAAATGATATTCACACGAATGAACTTTGCAACTGTATTGGAAGTTATGGAAGCATATGAAGCAGCTTCTATCCACTTCGTGAAATAATCAATGGCCACCAAGATGTACTCGTGTCCACTTGACGATTTGGGATAGACTTTGCCAATGATATCGATCCCCCATACTGAGAATGGCCCATGGTGAGGTCATAGACTGCAACTCTGATGGAGGCACATGAATAAGATTCGCATAGACTTGGCATTTATGACATTTCTTCACGAATGCGAAACAATCTGCTTCCATTGTGGGCCAATAGAAACCAAGTCTTAGGATTTTCCTAGACAACATCTTACCATTCATGTGAGGACCACAAACACCTTCATGTGTTTGCTCTATGAGCTCTGCAACCTGATCTTCATCAACACACAGAAGCTGTATTCCGTCAAACGACCTTCTGTACAATTCTTCACCACAAATGATGAAGTTGGCAATGAACTTCTGAAGAGTTTTCCTCTCTTTGCTGGAAGCCTCAAGCGGATGCCCCTTGCCTGAAATGAAATTCTGATATCTGTATACCATGGCTTTCCGTTTGGACATCTTGCTGATATCTCTATCGCATTCACATGTGCAGGAGCCCATTGCAACCTCACAGCTAAAGGTTGAACCTCCATTGTCGCAGAAATGTCTAGCATTGACGCCAGAGTAGCCAGAGCGTCAACAAAATGATTCCTTGTTCTTGACAGATGAGTAAAGGTGACATTCTTAAATTTCTCGACCAGAGATGCAAGATAAATGTGATATGAGATGAACCTTGCCTCTTTTGTTTTCCAATCCCCATTTATTTGACAGATGATCAGGATTGAATCTCCAAACACATCGATGTCTTGAATTCGCAAAGCCAAAGCTGCCTCAAGTCCTGCGATGCATGCTTCATATTCTGCCATATTGTTGGTGCATTCAAACTGCAACTTGATGGATATCGGAATGCATTCTTTCTTTGGAGATACCAAAACTGCCCCTATCCCTTGACCATGATTATTGACAGCTCCGTCAAAGTACATAAGCCATTTGGAACTCGGAGTCTCTTCTTCAATGTCCATAATCTCTTCATCAGGAAAGTCTGCCTTTAGAAAAGCATTCTCCTCAACAGGAGCATCAGCCAACTGCTCCAGCGATGACTCGTCCCTTAATTGATTTCTGAGTGACATAGGTGATGTCAAACTCAGACAACAATAACAACCATCTAGCTGTTCTTCTAGTAAGAGCGGGTTTCTCGAACAAATATTTCAGCGGATCCATCCGTGAGAGCAGAAATATTTTATTTGACAACAGGTAATGTCTAAGCCTTTGAGTCGCCCAAACCAATGCTAAACACGTCTTTTCCAAAACAATGTACTTGATTTCATACTCTAACATTTTCTTGCTGATGTAGTATATGGGCTTTTCTTTCTTAGACCCCGCATCCTGCTGAGCAAGCATACAACCCATTGCTGTATCCGTGATGGACAAATACATCAACAATGGTTGACCAGGAATGACTGGGGATAAGACAGGAGGCAAGGACAAGCACTGCTTGACTTTTTCAAATGCTTCCTGACATTCTTCATTCCATTTCTTGGAAGAATTCTTTTTCAATAACTTGAAGATACCCACACGTCATAGTTAAATGAGATATGAATCTCCTCAAGTATTGCACTTTGCCAAGGAATCCACGAATCTGCTTTTCTGTCTTTGGTGGTTGCATTTCTTGGATAGCCTTGATCTTCTGACGATCCACTTCGATTCCTCTCTCGCTGACCATAAATCCGAGCAACTTTCCTGATGTGACCCCTACACATTTATTTAGGTTCAAGCGAAGTTGAAACTTTCGGATTCGTTCAAAGAACTTTCTCAAAGCGATTGTATGCTCTGGCCGAGTCTTGCTTTTGACAATCATGTCATCTACATAGACTTCGACTTCCTTATGAATCATGTCATGAAGAAGAGTAGTCGCAGCCCTCTGATAGGTGGCACCAGCATTCTTGAGTCCAAACGGCATACTCTGTAGCAATATGTCCCCCACTGAGTAATAAATGCCGTCTTCATCATATCCTCAGGCGCCATTTTGATTTGGTTGTACCTGTGAATCCATCCATAAAGGATAAGAGTGCATGTCCAGCGGTATTGTCAACCAGGAGATCAATGTTCGGAAGCAGAAAATCATCTTTCGGACTTGCCTTGTTCAAATCTCTGAAATCAACACACATCCTGACTTTTCTGTCCTTCTTGGGCACCGGTACAATATTTGCAAGCCATTCGGGGTATTCAACAACTTCAATGAATTTCACTTCGAGTAGTTTCTTAACCTCATCATGAACTTTCAACTCCCATTATGTTTTAAGTTTCCGCAGTTTTTGCTTCTTCGGCTTGATGCCTGGGATTAGAGGTAATCTGTGCTGGACAATGTCCTCACTCAATCCTGGCATGTCGTCGTAAGACCAAGCAAAAACCTCCTTAAACTCTTTTTAGTAAGGTGATTAATTCTTCGCGCTCCTCAGCAGATAAAATTTTGCCAATCCGTATCTCCCGAATTAAGGTTTCATCACCTATATTTATGGTTTCAATTTCCTCTTCGAGTGGTTTAGTTCGGCGACTCTCTTCTTGTTGAATCATATGTTTGATTTAAAGGGGAGTTTCGTCGGCTACCTCATTAGAGGGGGAGTCTTGATTATCATTATTAGTTACTTGATCAGGTTTAGAAGCAGAATCAGCAGAAGAGACAAGTACAGGAATATACACAAAAGAGTCTTTTATTTCATTAGAATCAATGATTACATCAGATGATTTGCCCACATCAGGCTTTACAGACTCTGAAACAGAATGAAAAAATAAGTCGACATCAGTATCGACACAATGGGAAATATGTACAGACGAAGAATCAATAAATATGTCCTCAGACTTGGACTCGACGCCACTAGGAACAGACTCGTCACCCACTCCAGAAGTAGACCCGACCTCTACAGTACCTGCATCAAAAGAAAAGTTAGAAATGACAGACTCTAGGACGGACTCAGAAACTGACACAAATTTTGAAACGACTGACTCTTTTGAAGGGACTGGATTTTGCTGAAAGACTATTTGGGGTATAACCTGTGAGGTCCAATTATCCAGAGGTCCCTCGGCTGGGGTGATACAATCCTGTGGATTCACGAAAGGTGCGTCTCTTCCAATCATAGCAATGACTGGTGCCTCGACCTGAAACAGGGAGTCTAGGAGGTCTGATTCGAAGCTCTCAACCTAGTCTGAGTCTGGTTCCTCTGTCACTACTGTCTCTGCAATCTGTTTGCTATAAAACTCTGCTGGCAGCTCATCTGCAAAGAAGATCTCAAGACCCGGCAATTTTGTCCCATTCTCATCATACCATGGCTCTGAGAAACCGTAATAAGGGGAATCAGCCCCCTCTTTTCGGAATCTGCCATTCATAATCATACTGAACGGTCCCATGGGAAACTCTAAACCTCTGCGGTGACATTCAGCCCATTTGACATGTAAGATTTCATTTCCTGCATTTCCTTACGAGTTGGCTTATATCCCAACCCAAACAATCCTTCAGATGCTTTTAATTCTGGCCGCTCAGTTGGGCCCTGCATATTCTTTCCTAGACCCGCCCCTGTGAGATATCCAAATCGGCGCATCATCTTGACTACTCGAGTATTGGTGCTAGAGAGAAACATAATTTCTTCACTCATAGCCTCTTTCATGGTGATAGCCGAAACTTCCACTGAAAATCCTGTCAGACTAATATCTCTTGAATTTCCAATTATCGGCTCGGAGGTAATTTGTTCAATTTCAGGTTCAGGGTCCCCTCGAACTGTGATGACTTTGTTATTTCGGACAAATTTCAGCTTCTGATGCAACGATGAGGGGACAACCCCGACCTTATGCAGCCAAGGTCGGCCTAGCAAAAGACAAAAGGAGGTTTTGATATCCAACACTTGGAATTCAATGTCAAAGGTCTCTCCCCCAATCTCTATTTCAGTGGCTAATGTTCCGATAACATCTCTCCTGGTACCATCATATGCTAATATGCCCTGCTCGGATGGTATGAAGTCTCCTGGCCCAAATCCTAGAGTAGTGGCAGTATTCAAAGGACATACATTCAGGGCCGACCCATTATCTACCAGCACTTCCGAAACTTTCTTCTTGTTGCACAGCATGGTAATTCTGAGGAGACGAGTATGATCATTTCCTTCTGAAGGCAAGTCCTCGTCTGAGAAAGATAAGGCTTTTGAAGCTCTGGTCATGGCCACCAAACCGACCAACTCGTCTGGAGTAATCTCAACAGATACTTGGGATGAGTTCAGCTCACGAAGCACAACATGTCTGTGCTTTGGCGATGCCTTCAGTAAGCCCCAGATAGAAACATTAGCTTGTGTCTTCTTGAGCTGATTCAACAAGTTGTCTTCTTCTTCATCAAGCTTATGTTTCTGTTTCTGATTGTCAACCCCCCTTGCAACCTCAGCGGGATTCTCGACTCTGAGCTCAGCTGGCTTGAAGACTCGTCCACCACGGGTGACGTGACGGAGTTCATCGCACTGATCATTCAGGAGCAACAGATCTTCATCTTCTATCTTAAGGATTTATGGGGTTTGTATCTCTTCTTCCTCATCATCACTCACCCTTAGGACATACCGAGATTCACTTTCTTTCTTTTCATCCTCACACTGGAGAATGCATGACCGGTTTGATGGCCCAGCCACATCAGGGTCATTCCAGCATAAGACATATGGCTCTTCTGTTTCTGCTCACTGATCTTCTTCTTCAAATTTCCAAATATAATTTCTCTCAGATTCAATTGCGCATATGAATGAAGCAGGATCGATAACAAACTCGTCAGCGCAAATGACATTGACTGAAGGTGGAGGTGGCATTGCATGTGTTGGAAGGGGGTTTCTGGTTACATTTGGCAGTTCAATTGCCAGCTCCTTCCTATCAATCATATTTTGAATTTGGTGTTTCAGAGCTAAACACCTATCAGTGATATGGCCCGTATTGCGATGATAATCACAGAATTGATCCTCTCTTCAGGATCTCGGCAATGGGTTAGGCAGAGGTTTAATGTCAGGTAGCTTGATCTTCCTGTCCTTCAATAGCTTCTTCAAAGCTACGGAGAAAGAATATGGAAGGGGATCAAAGTGATGGGGAGGCTTCTGCTCCATCGGCGGCCTTCTCACTTCAGTGATTGCCCTGGGTGGCGGCCTGACATAATTGACATTATGTACTTCCTTCGGAGCTAACACAGGTCTCTTTCCCTCTCTGACATCAGATGAAATTCTCGATCTTAGGCCCTTAGCCAATGCATCTTCTATCTGAGTCCCGATTTTAATGAGATGGTTAAAATCAAGGAAATACTGGATAGCCATGTGATGATAATATTGCGGCGACAGATTTTTCACCACAATTTTGATTTGCTCCTCATCTGAAAGACAATGAGTCATCTAGGCTGCTTTCCTTCTCCATCTGCGGATGAAGGAAGTGAAGGTTTCATTATGGCCCTGCTTCAAAGCCTTGAGATCTCTCTTGGTCACGTCGATCCCCTCCTCCATGGAGAATTGTTCGACGAACCTATTGGCTATATCCTCTAAAGTTCTGATCTCCTCGGTCTTTAAACTCAAAAACCACTTCTTGGCGGTTCCAACAAGTGATCGGGGAAATAGAAGAGCAACCTGCTCTGGAGACAAGCCATGCTATTGAAGAAGCAGAAGGACAGACATTAAATGGCTTGTAGGACAACCTGTCCCGTCATATTTATCCATGTCCGGAACTTTGAATCTAGGAGGCAGTGTGACCCCAGATAAATCATGAAATCAGCCATGTTCAGCTTCTTCAGGCCTTGGAATTTTATGTTTTCCATCTCCTGGGCCAGCTTGTCCAGTCTGTCTGTTATCACCTTGCCCTTATCAGCTCTATCCAGATTAGGGTGACAATTTTCTTCTGCATACTGTTCCTCATCAAAGTCATCCTCAACAGTGAACATTGCTGGTCTATTCATCATAGGAGGTGGAGGAGGTATAAATGGGGATTGCCGAGGTGTAGGTGCAGGCTCTTTGGAAGTAGACTCTCTGTCATTTTTCAACTTGACTATCTCTTCATTCATATTATTCATTTGTTGAAGCATAGTCTTCATCAACTCATTCATCTCAGTCATAGCATTTGCAGATTCAACCATTTGTTCAGGTACAGGTAGAATGGGTGAAAGAGTTTCCTGAAAGTTTGAAAGGGGTAACAATGGGGAAGTAAAAGAGAGGGGTGATAAAGACTGTCTACTCAGCCTGGAATCAGATGTCTGACGGGACCAGGTTGATTTTGAAATATGAGATTTCCTAGAAGCAATGATTGCTTACTCGGGAATCCTGTAATGGAAGTATAATCACTAGATTAAAATATTGATAATCGAGATAATATATTCTGGTCAAATAAGAATAAAATAAAGCAAGAACATATTTCATTGATGATGTCCGAACGAGTTACAAAAATAATAACAGGTAAAATAAAAGATATAATGTCGTAACAAATGAAACTCTGGATAAAAAGATGTCCATGACAAAAGGTAGATGAAAATTCTCAATCATCTCTTTCCTCTAGTCTGGCCCTTTTAAGCAGACGATTTTCACTGCTCTCAATCAACCACTGATAATAACCTGAGGACACTCCAGCATGTACTCCTCCTCCAGGTGTTGTTGCTCCAATTGTCCCTCTAGGAGTCCTATCTCGTATATTATGCAAAAGATCTTCAGATTTACGCACCCAATCTTCACAAATGCTTTTGGCAAGATGACAATTAAACTTTTCAAAGGGATGGACTGGTGTCGGACGATAATAATCTGTTTTAAAACCTAAACAAGGACATTCAATCTGGAGTCCTCCGTATTGACGGAAGATATGATCTGGGAGATAGAAAGAAGTTTTCTCTAAACCAAGAAACTGAACACCCCGACTGGCTTTGGTCCTGATTATTCCCCAATGACCAAGGAAGAACCTCCAAGTAATTTGGTCATCTTGACGGGAACTTAACCAATCAGTCCATTCCGATTTGGTAAATTTGAAGGCCTTATGTTCCCACGACCTATGCTTAGATAAAATGATTTCATGGTGTGTAGAAGGTATGAAGATTCAAAGTTTCAAGCAGAGCCAGACATATAAAAGAACTGGAGAACCCTTGAAGGAAGTAGAAACTTTATTGGCAATATCGTCCAATCCATTAAGGGTTTCGACGAGAATAGTTGGCACTGGATCACTTCCTCGAGAGATTTGATCAACAAAGTCTAGAAGCACAGGGGAAGTGTTATCACCCTGGTGAAACAGGAGCCACCTGGTATAAACACAAAGAACTAGAGCATGAATTCGACTGGTTTGATGCTCCTGAGTGCATTTCCCTAAATCAAAAAATGCTTTGACCATTTGAGGAACTGACAAACCCTTATCATTTAAAAAGAAACTGACAGGGTTAGGCGATGTGGGAAACAATTTCTCAAAACTAGTATTGTACCCCAATTTAGATTCAAGTTTGACTAGGGGACCTTTGCAACCATAGCCCAACAAATGACACCAGTCCTCAATGATTGGACACATTTCTTGCTTGCCAAAGCGAAATACGTGAAGATCGGGTTGCCAAAATTCAACTGCTGCACCGAGGAAATCCCATTCTATTTTGATGTAGGGTAAGGTTTGGAGTGCATCAAGGTTATGATCAGCAAGGTTTTCTACATGACGATATCCTCTTTCATCATTCATCCATTTCTTCAATTTATCATTAGACATGATGGTTCACCTGATAATCAAAGGAGATGAAATTGGATAAGAATAGGGTCAACCCTAAACATTGAGTTACAAAAGGAAAGGTATTGACAATAAATCATATACTCAAAGGATACAGGTAGGATATAAACAGGATCAAACTTTTCCATCGATGATCTCGATATGATCCAAGGGTAAAAAGATAAATGATAAATACGAATCAAACAGATAATCAAAGGATGATAGACCATGGCCATAATAATGACAAAGTAGGGTTAAGGACTAGATCTAAAATCTGCATGATGGATGGAAATGATCAACTTAGACTAGAAGCTCCTACTAAGAAGTAGGTCTTGGTCTAACAATCAAGGAATACAAGGATGGAATTTATCATCAATGAAACAAATTATAGACCATGGCCATAAGAGTGTCAGCATAGAAGTCACTGACCAGGTCCAAATCTTGAGAAATGAATTGATATCAAAGGTAAACTTAGACTAAGAAACCTCACAAGATGAGTAGGTTCGAGTCTAAGGATCAAATTTTACCATCAATGGATCGAAACATAAACCATAGCCATGAGAGTGACAAAGAAAGAGCCACGGGCTAGGTCTAAATCTGAAAACCGGATTGATATAAATTAGATAGGGAAACCTCATTAAATATAAAGGTCCTAAACTAATAATCAAAATAAATAGGCATATATACATATATATATATATATATATATATATATATACCCTAACCAGGGGCACCAACCCTAGTCTAATCTAGACGAGTCAAGAAAATCTTGACTCGAGACAGACATGTGAGTGTACTAGGACTGCGTCTGTAGCCACATAAAGTGAGCTACCCTAGTCTAAAAAATAGGATAAGGTCCCTAACTCTAGGCTCCACATGTGTAAGCAACACATATGCTCGTCCATAAATGCAAACAAAAGGACCATGCAATATATAGAGAGAGAGTAAAGTCGCGAGGTCCACCTGGCCGGGTGCATAGTTACTTGTATGCTGTGACTATCGCCCAGCATACAAACTATGTCCGTTTTACACACAAGGTGTCCAGGTGTTGAGATACTACTGGTGCGGTGGCACTAGAAGGCGGGTATAGCCCTCACGGCTCCAACTTATAGTATCTCTCCGAGAGTAACTTGATAGTATATCCACATCGAACCATAGCAGAAAGTAACCACAAAACAGATCATATATGCAGGGATGAAAGTGAGTGTGTGAGCCCTTGTTTTATTTTGTATCTATTTGGTGCTCCTGGCATTCTAACGGAAAAGGTTCCCATTTAAAATGATTTTAGCTCAAATTTCTTCAAAATTAATAAAAAATGGTATTTTTACAGAGTTAGGCAATGTTCCAAGAATTCCCCAGCATAGTCACCAGCCTATAGACCCCGATCCAAGAGAGGGCCGGGAAATGCCCCCACGCCCAGTCTCAGGATCATCCACGTGAATGGAGAGCTCTACCAAGGAACTCTCGAAAGAAGTGCCCCTCACAGCATGAGTGGCGATACAAACGTGAGATACCTCTTGATTCGGGGACTAGCCCAGATTCGAGGCGTACCTTAAATAAAGAAGAGTCGCCATCCAAGGAAGTGGGCCAAGGATCCCATACTATGCTCTGTTGCAACGGATGACCAGAGATATGAAGGTTCGTGCCTGGTTACGAATTCAGAAGGTCTAAAGAGCACCTCATCCGCCCAAGTGCAAACACCTGGTCTCTTATGTCATTTACTTAATAATTTTGAAGAGTTTTGGACGAAAGTCATATGAAATGGGAACGAATATCTCCGAGAAGACGTCTATCTAATCATGCATGTCTCGGAGATGAATAATAAGCACACATAAAAGAAATGAAAGAAGTGTCGTCTAATAATAGCTAGGTTATGAGTGTCATACCTAATTGGTGTCTGAGTTATGGTGTACAAACACATGCATGCTACAGCTAAAGGTATAGGATCTGTACATGAAAGTAAGAAAACACAGCAAAACATACAACATAAATCAATTCTAAACATAACTGGATAAAATGAATCCTAAAACTCTAATGCATTGACTCGGACCAAGATGGTTGTCCATCCCAGCTGCTCTACGTATCCCGGCCTCGGGAAGAATCGGAGTCAACGTAGTTCGATGACCTATTCTAAACTACGATGCCTAACCATCTAGAACCGCTATCCTAGACTCGATCCACTAGACTCGACTGATTTTTAAAGCCTTTTGTACAATTGCTTACGTTCAAGTGAATTGTAATTTTTAGGACTAGAGCCCTAACTAATGCAAGTTGATTAGCCTTAAGCTAATGCAGGTGGGCCCTACATCCTATGTGTAACTAGGCTGTGCATCCTAAAGAAAACTATGGGCTGACTATATGCTTCCTAGTCTAGCCATCGGTTCGACTAAATGTCTAACCGATCAACTTGAGGCCTCCTAACTCTAGGGACACTCACACGACTGGACACACCATATCAACAAATCAGGATAGACTCTTAACTCTAAAATAACCCAAACAGCTAAGACAGACTCCTAACTCTAGGAGAAAGATCTTTTTGAAAAGGTTTTGAATATTTTTTGTATTTTTTTGAATGTTTGAAATGTTTATTTTTGAAAGTTTGGCTGGACTTGGGATGTGAATCCCAAGCTGCACTACGTACCCTATTGAAAGGGATCAAGCCAACGTAGTTCGGAACAGATTTTCCTAACTACTACTAAAGACTCAATACTTTTGAGATTTTTGATTTTTTGAAATATTTTTGAATTTTCAAGTGTTTTTTACTCAAGAAGACAAATTCCTATCATCATAAGAGTATGACAGACTCCTGATATCCCGCAAAGGTTGGACAGCATTCTATGCTTTGCGGGAGAAAATGGCAGAATCACGACTCTGGAAGGGTTGGACAGCATCCTATACCTTGCAAGAGCGGATAAAAATCACAATATTTGATGAGAGGTTGGAAAGAATCCTAACCCCTATGATGATAGGACAGACTCTTGAAAGATGGAAGGACTGACTCTCTAGCTAAGGACAGACTCCTATGCTAAAGACTGACACTGAAATTAGGAATTCTAAGAAGGATGTGCTAATGAGACAAGGCATGTCTCTTAAAAGAGATGGAGGACAACTATGACCAATGAGACAAAGCCTGTATCCAAAGGGTTTGAATTTTACCACATGAGACATAGCCTGTCTCCCTGAGGATAAACTTTCCTACGAGACAAAGCATGTCTCTCTAAAAGGGTAAGCTCTGGATAACTCCTTCATTGCCCTTGCAATGAGAGGACAAAATTATAAGGGTTTCTAAACACTGAATAAGTCTAAAAAAAATAAGAGGGGAAACAATGAAGGGTATCAATGAGACTAAGCAGGTCTCCAAAAAGAGAGGTGGGCTCCAAGTATCCTTATCATTGCCCGTGCAATGAATGGGTTTCTAATATACAAGGGATACACACTTAAAAGCCTGGACCAGTCTTTTAAGTAAAGAGGGGAGTGCTACTTGGACTGAGCAAGTCCCCTAATAACGGGCTAGGGCTAGCGCCTTCATCGCCCGAGCAATGATAAGGCTACTAATACTTACTGACATCTAAAATACTAGGCAAGTCCTATAAATGAAAGAAGAAGAGGTCTCCGGTTGGGGGTGATAAAGATAAGTTATGGATAAACTGTCTGAAATAATTAGGCACATATCATTATCAACCTTGTTTAATAATAATACCATATTTAATCAAAATCTTTACAAGCTATGACACACATATATTTTCATTAGTCTAATAATTAGTCTAGCTGCTATCATATCTCGTATTAAACACAATGAATATAAAAAAAAAATGATAATGAGAATGCACCCTCATAGACATAATAAGACACTAATGATGCAATTAGCAAAAATACTTGACCAAAACTGTAGCTTGCAACAATAAACATAAACTTTTATTTATCTAAACTCAAACATAGCTTGTATAATACCCCATATCACCATCTGCCTAGAACTCATTTCAACTTTTATACAATTATTCAAAACACCTTCCTGATTTCCAAAATAAACTCAAAAGCTGATTTGATTTTCTTATAATGAGTGATCCCAAAAGGAAAAATATTTTGCTTGCAGAATCAGTCATATTCTTTCCCCCCATCAGATGCTCTAGTGTTATCTTTTATTACATGTATCCAAACATCTATCAGAAAAACATTTGACAAATAATATGAGGGATTCAACATGCCACAACAAATTCAATAGCACCATGAAGTTATGTATAAAAGTTGAAATTTGAACCCCAAAAGAGAAAACACCTTGAATAAAGTATGATAAAAAAAAAACGTATAATGGTTCAGATATAAATATTCCCTGAAATGATTTTGTAAATAAAGGAGCATGGCCTGTAGGATACAAACATGAGCATGTACTGGAGAAAATAGTCTCAACTAATATTTGCACTATCATAAGCTAACAGGGAGATATCCAAAACTGGTTGTGTATAAGAGTAAAGACTCACATAAGAACTGAATCATTTAGTTTAAACAAACCTATCTAGTAAAATTATTACAGCCACATATATGAGCTGTATTATAATCACACAAAAGGGATAAACTTTAGCCCAACACCTGTTTATTCTCAAAAGTGCGCTAATAGCTATGTCTAAACAGAAATAAGCACCTCTGCTAAAATATGGTCATTCAAACATCATTTCTTGTACACCACATGAAAATGAACAAATGAGGATCATGCGCATAATAGAACACGATTATGCGAAAGGATTGAATGTAAAATGCTTCTAACTAATTTTCTAATACATAGACCTTAAAAATTCATGATAAAGATACCTGGAATTAAATGAAACAGGGTGTGCCCAAATTAAATGTACAGAAAATTAAAAACCAGCCTATAAGAATGCTGTTATTATCAAAATAAGGAGGTGCTGCCAAAAATAAAATGAAAATAGGGCAGTGCACATCAAAATGAGGTGAAGAAAATAAACATTAAAGTGGGAAGGGGGTGACATTATCAAGGATATAGGGATGCCAATATTACCAAAGTATGGAGGCTGTTTTCATAATATGGGATCACACTCTTGCAAAGTCAACCATAGAACCTGATTGAACTAACACTTCAACATAAAAACTAATTTGAACCATAGAGATAACTCTTTACAATGACGCAGAAAATCTCTTCAACACAAAACATAAGCCCTTTTTTTTTAGGCATACTATCCAAGGCTTCCATGAGCTATTGATTCAAAAAATAAAAAATAAAAAATTGTGAACATATATTTGAGCGGAAAACCTTCACCAAATTGTATTTAAAACATAATGATGAGAAACAAAATCAAGGTTTGCAAGGGCTGCCAATGTCAAGGTAAAGTGGGCTACCATTATTAAAATAAGAAGGTGGCTGCCACTATCAAAATATGAGGGCTGCTCCTATCAAACTGGGACGAGGGTTGTGCATATCAAATGGAGTGTGAGGGCTGCTATCATCAAAAGGTATGTGGGGATGCCATGATTAAATGGTGTGTGGTTAGAATGGGGTTTGATAGTAAAAAAAAAATAGTTGACAAAGGTTATCATGGCTACGGAAATGCATTAGAGATGGTGGAGGTGAAAATGAAGGGCTAAGATGAGAAATAGTAGGGGGTGTTGGTGGAGATAGCTTAAGGAATGGAATTGCGATGAAGGAAGTGAAGATCAAAACATGAACTCACACATATACCATAAATGAAATAATATTTAGGACAAGAGAAAATCTCAAATAAATTCTCCAAATAATCTAATGGATTGAAACACCTTATAAGAAATAACACCTCTGTTGTTTTACACATATCCAAATGAATTAAACTTGTATAGAATGCTGAGAGGACAGCAAATACATAATTGTTGAGTGTATGAACTTATAAGATTGAAATTATGTGTCATAGGACAGCAGCTGTGTACTATTAAACCAAACCAAAATGACAAGTACAGAGCATGCAACATGTAAGATGGTAGCCATGCCTTGCAGGACAGAAGCTATGCATTTTGGCTGTGTTAATAATTTTTATTTACCCTTGATTTGCTAACAACCTAGGCAAACTGAATTCATAAAAAAAAAACTAAAGCGTAACAGAGCATAAGAGCCAATGGCATTATTTATTTACACGAGAAGTCCAAAAATCTCTTTTAATGGATCTACATATTCTAAAACATATAGATAATGAAGATAACAACTCATTTTCAGATTGCAGAGAAGGCAAAATATTGCAAAGAATAACTTCTTATAAAAATAAAAATACTAATCAAAACACTGCAAAATAATGCAATTCCCATAATTTTAGCAGCTATATTTATCGATTTGACTTGGAATTGAACTAGAAAACTCCTAACCAGTTATTTAGTAGGGAGAATAAATTCCAGACTGAATGATTCCTATGAATCCAATTTAAAGAGCATATGACTTGTGTGAATAAATCTTATGACTCACGAATTTAAGGCACAATGATCTAATACAGATCTACCTGATATATAACCAAACACATAATCAGGAACTTGATTCGTAAGTTTCAGTTATTGAAATTAATGATCTAGTTTATATCCAAATCATATCTTATGTGAACTTTAGTTTAAGGTCAAAATAATGATCTTAATTTCAATCCAGAAATTATATCAAATTTAAGATTAATCAAAACTGGAAAAAGTAATGACATGATCAAAAGACAAAGATCTCTAAATACCTGTTCAAACTATCAATTCTTTACTTGTAAAAATATATAGGCAGAGAAATCATTCGAATTCTTCTTCTTCTGAACTCAGCAGAAAATATAAATGAACTTTGGATGGCGAATTCCTCCTCTGAGATAATCGTGCGAAGAAAATCTTCCTCCAGATGTATTCAAGTTGAAAAAGATTATCAAGATTCCTCTTTAAAAGAAAGAAAATGATGAACAAAGTTCTGATCAGAGTTCCAATGAACTCGCCGGAAGAACGATCGGAGAAGATGAATGACAAAATTAAGGTTTGAATCTTAAGATCTAATTTCTCTCTCGTATTTTTTTTCTCTCTAAAAAGAAAACTGGAAAATGAGAACTAGGTTCAGATCTTCAAAGAATAACTACAGATCTAATAAAATGGCTTGGATCCAAAGTTTTGAAGAGGGATCTAGGTCTTAGGCGAAAGAATTAGGGTTTGAAAAGAAGAACAATAGCACTTACAAGAAAACGAAGAAGAATTAAGGATCGAAGCTAAGCCGGAACTTAGGCAAGTTTGCCTGAGAAGATGACCGGAGGAAACAGATATATCGGAGCGAGGGTTTCGGATTTTCTCTCTCGCTGATTTGGGGAAAAAAATCAGATCTCTTCTTTTTTTTTTCTTTTTTTTCAAACACAAAGCTTATGCTGGTATTTATACGGAATTTTGGGGGACTGATATTGGCACTCCAACTTTTGATGAGCGCACGGTTGCGCAAAGAAATGATAGGTGCGCGATTTTGCTCGTCCTATATGGCTAAATTCAGCCCTCCCCAGGATAAACTCACTCCCCCCTTTTTCTGGTTTATACTAAGGCATTCCCTCGGCTCGTTTACCAGGCAAATGTGCTCGGATTTCGACGAAAATTTACAAGGACCTAACTGGGACCTTGACCTAGCTAAGGGTGAAGTTTGGGATCCTAGCTGATTGATTTGGTTGGGTTTTTGCTCAAACTCGGGAACCTCAAGGTACGGTCAAAATGGGGTGTCTACAGTTTCTTATTTTAGAAAATTTATAAAAATCCATCTTTTAGACATAGGAAAACCCTAGAGATTGTGTCAAGGAGCTTTTAGCCATATTTTGAGATGATGATGAGATTGTATGGAATTTTAGATTTAGTTGATAAAGGATAGAGATGGAAAAAATAGAAAGTTTCTTATTACAGAAACTTTATAAAACATCCATCTTTTAGACTTATGAAACCCTAGAGATGTTGTCAACGAGCTTTTAGCCAAGTTTTGGGATGAGAATGAGAGGGTATTAAATCTTAGATTTAGTTGATAAATGATGGAAATTGTTAAAATAGAAAGTTTCTTATTTTAGAAACTTTATAAACATCCTTCATTTAGACATAGAAGAACCTAGAGACGGTGTCAAGGAGCTTTTAGCCGTGTTTTGGGATGAGGATAAGATGATATTGAATCTTAGATTTAGTTGATTAAGGACGGAGATTGAAATGATAGAAAGTTTCTTATTTTAGAAACTTTGTAAAACATCCATCTTTTAGACATAGGAAACCCTAGAAATGATGTCAACGAGCTTTAAGCCAAGTTTTTGGATAAGAAGTCGAGGTACTGAATCTTAGATAGATTTAGTTGATGAAGGACGGAGGTTGAAAAATTAAAAAGTTTCTTATTTTCGAAACTTTAAAAAACTTCAATCTTTTAGACATATGAAACCCTAGAGATGGTGTTAAGGTGCTTTTAGCCAAGTTTCGAGATAATGATGAGATGGTATTGAATAGTAGAATAAGTTGGTGAGGGATGGAGATTGAAAAATAGAAAGTTCCGGAAATAAAAGGTGACAACCCAAGAGAGGGGTGAATCCACCTCTGGTTCGATCTCATGAATCTGCAAACTCAAGTACTCATCTGGCAGCTCCATATCAAAAAATATCTCAAACCCCGGCAGCTCTTGCCCTGTTAGCTCATCAACCCACGGCTCTGCGAACCCACAGAATGCAAAGTCATCTCCCTCTCTGCGGTACTTACCATTTCTGATCAGACTAAATGATTTCATCGGTAGCCCTAGACCCTGGCGACGGAGCTCGGACCATTTCCGCATGTAATTTCTCATTTCTTTAATCTCATCGCGAGAAGGTTCATATCCGAGTCCGAACAACCCTTTATTCTTTCTCATTACAGGCCATTCGACTATCCCCTGATGATTGCGACCCAGACCTGCACCGGGAAGGTACCCCATTTACGCATCATCTTTACAATCCGGGGATTAGTGCTGGTGAGGAACAAGATCTCTTCATTCTTTGCTTTCTCAAATGATATGGTTGTGACCTCTACAGAGAACCCGGTCAGACTAACATCACCTTTCTTTTCTGAGGCACCCTCTTGCGAAATTTGGCCTACCTCTAAATCAGGATCACCCTTGACTGTTATCACCCTGTTGTTTCTGATGAACTTCAGCTTCTAGTGCAGTGAAGAAGGGATAACTCGAACCTTATGGAGCCAAGGTCGGCCAAGCAAGAGAAGGAAAGAAGCTTTGATATCGAGCACTTGGAACTCTACTTCAAAGATTTCTCCTCCTATCAGAATTTTGGTTGCTACTGTTCCAATAACATCACGTCTCGTACCGTCATACGCCAAAATTCCTTGCTCAGAAGGGATAAAGTCATTCGGCCCAAATCCCAGGACAGTAGCAGTGGCTAACGGACATACGTTCAGTGCGGACCCGTTGTCAACTAATACATCTGGGACCTTCTTACCGTTATAGATAACAGTGATTTTCAATGGACGTGTATGATTGCAACCCTCAGATGTCAGATCTTCATCAGTGAAAGAAAGAGTCTTGGACACCCTAGCCATTGCTACTAAACCAGCCAGCTCGTCAGATGTAATATCTACAGATACCTGTGCAGCATTCAACTCTCTTAGTACAACTTGACGGTGCTTTGGGGAAGCCATAAGCAAACCCTAAATTGAAATGTTAGCCTGGGTCTTTTTAAGTTGACGTAAAAGATTCTCATCCTCTTCTTCGCAACCTGGCTTGCTCAGCTTCTGCGCTTCTGCGGCCTTTACCACTTCAGCTGGGTTCTCAGCTCTTAACTCAGCGGGTTTGAAAATTCGCCCACCTCGAGTAACATGGCGGACTTCGTCACATTGATCGTTCAAAAAATCAAAGTCATCGTCATCAAAGCTAAGAACATATGGAGCCGCATCTCGGACTTCCTCTTCATCACATTGAAGAATATAAGGACCAACAGAGGACTCGGCATAGTCATCTTCATCTCCACCAAGTACATAAGGCTTCTCTTCCTCTACTTCTTCAACTTCCTCGCCAAATGCCAAGACAGTCGGTGAATCGGAAGCGATAACACAAATCAAGGAAGCAGGGTCAAGAATATGATCTTCAGTAAAGATCACCCCAATTGTAGATGGGGGGCGGGCAGCATGAGCTGGTAATGGATTCCGGGTAGTGCTCGGCATAAATACAGCAATTTTTTCGCTTCTATCATATCCTGAATTTTATGCCTCAAGGCCATGTAGTTATCTGTTAGGTGCCCTACTCCTTGATGATATGCACAATGCTGATCTTCATGCCAATATCTGGGGAGAATAGGTGGCGGAGGTCTCGGTTCTAAGAGAGTTATCTTTTTGTCTCTTAGTAACTTCTTGAGAGCGACAGATAAAGGGTAAGGTAGCGGATCAAAATGCCTTGGCGCTTTCCTCGCTGGCTGCTCTGTTTCTGCTACAACTCTTCTCATAGGGCGTGCAGCAACCACATTGTTAACTTCAGGCTTTGAAACTACCATTGGCTTCTTTCCATTCCGCGGATCAAAAGATGACTTCGCCAGAGAACCCTTCAGTAACGCATCTTCAGTTATGGTTCCTGTTCTGATCAAGTGATTGAAATCACAATAATACTGCGTCGCCATGAAGTGGTAATACTGCGGAGATAAATTCTTGACCACAATTTTGATCTGATCTTCTTCAGAAGGGCGGCTAGTCATCTGGGCCGCTTTTCTCCTCCATCTTCTTACAAAAGATGTAAATGTTTCCTGAGGTCCTTGCTTTATCGCTTTCAGATCCCTCTTCGTAACTTCTATCCCTTCTTCCATCGAGAATTGCTCAACAAATTTGTTGGCAATTTCGTCTAAAGTTCCGAGTTCTTCGGGTTTCAGATGAAGGAACCACTTCTTAGCTACTCCTGTCAGAGACATCGGAAATACCTTAGCGATCTGCTCCAGAGACAGCCCATACCCTTCTAAATTTGAAATGAACGACCTTAGATGACTCCATGGGCACCCCGTTCCATCATATCTATCAAAGTCTGGCATTCTGAATTTTGGAGGAAGGGTGACACCAGGGAAAAGGGAAAAATCAGACATATTGATCTTCTTTGGGCCCTTAACTTGCATGCTTTCTACTTGTTAGGTCAATTTTTCCACTTTATCAACCAACTTCTTCTCCTTGCCTGGCTTGACTGATTGCGGGAGACAGTTCTCCTCTACATACTGCTCGTCATAGAAATCATCCTCGGGGGAGATGACAGACCGAACAAAGCCTGGAATCACATTGGGAGGATTTTGGATGACAGGTGCCTTCGAGGTAGCGGCTTTCTCGCTCTTCAACTGAGTAACCTCTTCCTTTAGGGAAGATACCTCTCTTGTAAGATTCATCATCATGTCCCTCATTTCAGCTAACATCTCATTTGACTCGGCCATTGGATTAAGACGAGGGGGGCCAAGTGGAAACACAGCTGGTGAGATAGGTGAAGAAGATCTACGACTTAGTCTCGACGTAGAAGATTGTCGGGACCAAGTAGGCTGCGAAATGGTAACTTTTTTCGAAGCAATGGCTTTTGCTTAACTCAGACTCATGAAATGGAAGTAAGAACACTAATTTAAATTAAGATAATCAGAAAGAATGTTATGCACAAATTGAAACAAGATGTAGTACAAACACATCTCTCCCCTAGGTAAGGACCAGCAGTACAACAATTGTAAGAAGGGTCATGACGGCCCATCAAACCTAAACGGATAACCATCACCCTTAGGGTGTTTCAGATAAAAACCGGCAGCATAACGGCCTTACAAAAAGGATCATGGCATGGTAAACTCATGGTTTATCACTAACCCTAAAGAATAGTGGTCACACTCAATATTCTGGGCAAAATCCGGCAGCATAACGACTGTTCAAGGAGATGTGGTAAGGTAAGCACATGGTTTATCAATAACCCTAAAGGATAATGGTTACGCTTAAGGTTTTGGAGAAAATCTGACAGCATAACGACTGTACAATGAGGGTCTCGGCAACCAAGCATAAAGAGTATGCTGATAAGGTCAAGATGAAACAGGGCTCTCAGCAAGAACACACACTCTGGTAGTGATAATGGCAAAGTAGACTCATAATCGACATGCGGAGCGATCGGATCAAGATCAATCAAAGGATCAAGCTCAGGGAAGATAGATCATGGTTATAAAGATAATGATGTGAAACCAATGATCTGATCATAATCCAAAAGACGGATGGATAGAAAAAATAGATTAGATTAGGAAAGAAAACCTAACTATGAAGCAAGCCCTAATCTAGTAATAAATATATATACATATATATATATATATATATATATATACACATCCTAACCAGGGGCACCAATCCTAAATATTATCTTGCAGAGTCAAGACACTTGACTCAAGACAGACATGTGAGTGTACTAGGACCGCGTCTATAGCCACATAAAGTGAGCTATCCTAGTCTAAAAAATAGGATAAGGTCCCTAACTCTAGGCTCCACATGTGTAAGCAACACATATGTTCGTCCCTAAATGCAAACAAAAGGGCCATGCAATATATAGAGAGAGTAATGTCGCGAGGTCCACCTGGCCGGGTGCATAGTTACTTGTATGCTGTGACTATCGCCCAGCATACGAACTATGTCCGTTTTACACACAAGGTGTCAGGTGTTGAGATACTACTGGTGCGGTGGCACTAGAAGGCGGGTATAGCCCTCACGGCTCCTACTTATAGTATCTCTCCGAGAGTAACCTGATAGTATATCCACAGCAGAAAAGTAACAACAAAACAGATAATATATGAAAGGGATGAAAGTGAGTGTGTGAGCCCTCGTTTTATTTTGTATCTATTTGGTGCCCCTGGCATTCTAACGGAAAATGTTCCCATTTAAAATGATTTTAGTCCAAAAAAATTTTCAAAATTAGTAAAAATTGCATTTTTACAGAGTTAGGCAATGTTCCAAATTCCCCAGCAGAGTTGCCAACCTGTGGACCCCGATCCCGAGGACGGTTGGGCGAAGGACACGAGATCCCGCGTCGGTCCTCTAAGATCTCCACAATGTGAAGGAGAGCTCTACCAAGGAACTCTCGAAATGATGCCACTTACAGCATGGGTGGCGATGTAAATGAGATACCTCTCGTTTCAAGGACCAGCCCGGAACCAAGATGTACCTATAACAAAGAAGAGTCGCCATCCAAGGAAGTAGGCCCTGGATCCCATGAAATACTCTGTTGCAACGGATAACCAGAGATACAAGAGTCCGTGCCTGATGACGAATGGGGAAGGTGCTAAGCGCCCCCAATTCGCCCAAGTGCAAGCACCTAGTCTCTTATGTCATTTTTAATTAATTTTGAAGAGTTTTGGGCTAAAATCATGTGAAATGGGAACGAGTATCCCAGAGAAAACGTCTATCTAAGCATGCATGACCCGGGGATGGGCAAAAGAAGATAAACATCCAAATCCTAACTCACCGCATCTACTCCTAACCCATCACATCTAGGAAAGCAATAACATCCGCATGCACAGCTACAGCTAAGCAAGTAATAGCAGATATGATAAGCAGAAAAGCAGAAATATCTACAGCTAGGCATGCGAAACTATTTTTTTTTTTTTTTTTATGATTAAGCTGGGGTTAGGCAAGACCCCTACCAGATATCATTAAAAATAAGGAAAAGATACATCAAGGGGGCCAAAAGTCCAGCCAAGGGGGAACATTCTCCCAAAAGGCTATCCACATAATGGCAAAAGAAAAACAAGAAAAACAACCTAAACAGGCAAACATTGGAAACAGGGATCAGTTTTTCATTCTCTGGTACATGGTTTGCTCTCTGTCAGATTTGACAACAGCAAGGAGATCATCAGGAACTCTCGTCTGAAAGGTGGAATGTCCTTTAAAGGGGCATTCTCTCTTGGATAATAAGTCCGCTGCCATATTCCCCTCTCTCCAGATGTGGGATATTCTCCACGTCATTCCTGCCAGCTCACTCCAGGCTCTATTGATAGCTGGGATTTTTCTCCACGGAGGAGAGGAAATTTTGTTAAAAGAGTTTACAGCAAAGGTAGAGTCAGCTTCTATCCAAAGAGAAGTGATACCCAGACTTTTTGCAACAGCCACTCCTTCGCATATAGCTTGAATCTCCAAGGCGAAAATCTCTTCCCCATCAGTATTTTTAGAGAAAAATTGGATTATTTCACCATCATTGTTTCTAATTATTCCTCCAATCCCTCCTCCATCATCAGTTAAAGAAGCATCAGTGTTAAGTTTGAATTCTCCCACAGCAGGGGGAACCCAACAGCAGAATTTTAGGTCTTTCTCCTGAACAGAAATCGTGAAGCCAAAGTGGTGTGCGACAGCAGCCGTGTGCACTTCTTTACTGTCCCTGAGATTGAGGCTGCTAACTCTTGTCTTTACATCATCAAGAATCATACGGAGGATTTTGATCTTATGATTTGATTTATTTTCAAAAATTCTCAGGTTTCTCTCCCCCCATAACCTGTAGATGGCAGAAGCAAATGCAATTTTCATGGCCATGGAACTTTGAGACTTACCTCTACAATGAGTTCGTAACCACTCTTCTTCTTCCTGGATAGTTTTCTTCGGTTTTCTTCGAGATCCATACCGCCACAAAATGGACCTCCAGACCCAAGCTGAGAATCCACATCTGAAGAATAAGTAATTAATTGTCTCCTTTTCTGATTTGTAGAGAGGACACCCTTCATCCATCACTCTATTCCTAAATATCTGGTGATCTCTAGTAAGCAGTTTCTTGTGTAGAGCTTTCCAAGCAGATAACGCTTGCCTTGGTATGTGACCTGTAAACCAAACTGAAGGAGCCCATGGGGTATCCACCTTATGCTTCCTGATAGCGTTCCAAGCACTACTAACAGAGAAATAGCCATCAGTACTAGGCTTCCAGATTACTCTGTTTTCATCGTCCTCCTGAAAAAGAGACTTTTTGCAAAATAGCTTTTTCCTGTATGGGAGATGATTTATTTCGAAATGATTTGATTCAGGACTCCATCCGGATGCCAGGGTTGAGTCCATAGATCAATTTCAGCTTCGATCCCAACTAAGTAACAAATCTTATCTTTGAGGGTATCTCGAGCTCGAAGAATGCTCCGGAAAGCCCAAGACGGTTTGGAGGGAACCTTCATGGACCAACTAAACGCACAAGGAATAAGCAAGCTGAAAGTAAACACACAAGGAACCAAAGACAAACACACGATAAACTAAAAGATGCGAGGAAAGAAAGGAATCAGAAAATAGACGGTATGCGCAAACCCAACATGCCAGGGAAAAGAAAATGGGACATACGATAGAATCAGGGAGCGATTCTAAAGGAATCGAGTTCAGTGATCCTGATCCGCTAAAGATCGGACAAGTCTCGCAATCATCATAGCCTATCGCGGGCTCAGCGAGGACAATCCCTATAAAGGGGTCACACTACGTCGTCGCCTATCCCAAGACCCGATAAAACGTTGGAAAATCGATAAAACCGGCAAACCACGATCAAAATCGAAAATGAAATGAAAAGAAGGCTCCGAGTGACCTGGCAATCATCATCCTCGCCCGTTTTGGTTTTTGTATTTTTGGGAAAAGCTTGAAAGATATTTTTAGATGCTGAAATGATTTTTTTTAAGGGTTTAAATGATTTTATTGAAAAAGTTTGACTGAACTTGGGACGAAAACCCCAAGCTGCCTACGTACCCTGTAGAAAGGGATCAAGCCAACGTAGTTCGAACAGCTTTTCGAAAAACGCTTCGAGTGTTTTTTGATGTTTTTTGGATTTTTGTTATTTGATTTTTATGTATTTTTATCCCTTTTGATTGAAAGGGGGTTTTGGCTCAAGAGGCTGTCGTCCGTCATCGCCTTAAACCGACGATTGTTCCCAAAAATGATCGGGATCCCGAAACGCAAGGAGAATCCCAAGGAACATGTGAAAAGATGAACCCGAAGAAGGGAAGAAGTGAATCCCTAACCCTGCAGAAAATGATCATCTCAGAGAGGAAGGAATCCTTAAGCCCTGTAAGAAAGGATGGCCTCCAAGAAGGGAAAATCCCTAAGCCCATGAGAAATGAAGAGATAGGCAAAGAGACATGAAGGGCAACGGGGTGGCTCAAGAAACATTCCGTCATCGCCCTAGCCCGAGAAGGAGTTTCCGAAAAGGCGATAGAAATCCTAAAGAACCGAAGGAGACCTCGAACACAGATAATAACTTCCAATACTACTAGACATAGAACCGGAGGACATGTACATGATGGCAAAAGTTAGCAAATTAGAGTAGGCATGAGAATACACATCCAAAAAGAGACAGGTACATGGTAGTATAAATGGTTTTCTCATCTTAACAATTTAAAGACAAAAGTATTATGACTTCAAAGAATAGAGCCTCAAATCACAATCGGCACATCTAAGATGGCCCAAGAAAACTCAAATAAATGTTCGACACTTAGAGGCTTTTAATCAAACAGATTATGGACATACATAAAGCACACACCAATCATTTGTTGTTTTCCAAGACCAAAACAAAATAACGTGGAATTAAGACCATCAAAAATGAAAGAAACAGAAAGAGAAATAGAGAGTACCAAAAATGAAATGAAGGAAGAGATTGGGAGAATTACTTGAAATTGGAGCCTTGTAGGTTCAAGATTTTGCTCCTCCTTTCTTCTTCTTCTTCTGATTTGGGCAAAGGCGGCGGATCGGGGCGAAATTGCCAGAGATGATGACGAATCGAATTTGGGGCGCAGATCAACGGAGAGTGGGATCGTGGCTGTAAATGGAAGAAAACCCAAGTGGGTTTGATGGGTAAAAGAAAATGGTGGTAGGGTCGGTGGCCGGAGCAAATGGCTGGCAAGAACGAGGCCGAAGAAGACAACCCCCAACCTCTCTCTCTATATGTATATATATATATATATATATATATATATATATATATATCTCTATCTCTCTCTCTCTCTCTCTCTCTCTCTCTCTCTCTCTCTCTCTGTTTTTCCCCTTTTTTTTGAAAATGGGGGGTGGCGGTGGTGGAGGGGAAGATCGGCCGGCCGGATTTCGGGTGGAGGCGACGGGGAGGTTGGGGAAGATGATCGGCTTTCCCCTCTTTCTCTCTCTCTGGATTTTCTCTCTGTCTCTTTTTTTTTATGAAAAGGAGAAGGGGTTTAAGGGTTATGGATTTGGGTTTTCGAAGTCGGTTTGGGGTGGAAATGGGTTGCGGTTTTGGAGGTGGGGGTTGGAGAAGATGAGGGTGGAAGAGGGTTTTCGAAATGGGTTTGGGGTGGTCGGTGGTGGTTGGTGGTGGCTAGAGGTTGAAGATGGTGGTGGTGATCGGGTATGGGGTAGTGGAGAGGGTTTGGAAAATCTGCAATGGGGTTGAGAACGGTGGTGAATAGAGGCGGTGGTGGTGGTGGTTTAATGGAGTTGCAGAGTGGTGGTGGCTGTTTTGATGGATTCGGTTTTTTTTTGAGAAATGGGTTTAGGGTTGTAAGAAAAAAAGCTAAAGGTGAAGATGGGTTTCGGTTTTGGGGGTTGAGGAAGGTGAAGATGGAGGAGGGTTTTGTGAAGGGTGGTGTTGGGGTGGAGAGGGAGGTGGAGGATGGCGGTGGGTATGGGTTTCGGGTTTGGGGTTGAGGATGGTGGCTTGTGTGGTGGAGATGGGTTTTGAGGGGTGGTGGTGATTGGGTGGTGCGGTTTTGGAGGTGGGTCGAAGAGGAAGAGGGTTTGGGGGTGGTGGTTGGAGGCGGTGGTCGAAGGAGGAGAAGATGAGGGTGGCTACAAATCCTCTCTTTTTTTTTCTTTTTTCTCTCTGCTCTCCTCTTCCCAAAAAAAAAAAATCCCCCTCTGAAAACCCTAATTCGATCCTCTTTTAAAGGGGAAATGGCCTTTTTGCCCCTGCTCCCTTTTATCTTTTGAAATGGTATCAGCACTACCATATTTTAAGCCCTCTTGTCTTGCCTAACTTGTACCACTATGTCTCGATATTCCCACCATCTCAACTTGTCTTTTCTCAACTTCTTTGTCCATTTTCTTTGAAAATTTGTAGAGAAGCACTCAGAAACAACAAGCATTCACAGGTCACACAATTAAGCCTCGGCACTCGGAAATAAAGGGGGGGCAGAACCAAAGCTCCGGGATATTTAGTAAATTTTGTAAATTTCGGGGAATCATTTGGGCTCACAAAGGTTTCGACAATAATCTGCCAATGAAGATTTGTCGGGGTCTTTTGCATTTTGGGTTCGGCTCTTCAATTTTTAAAGTTGAAGTGTGGCTTTAGGACATCAGGGAATTGTTTTTGAGACCCAAGGGTTTAGGAACTTTACTCGATTTCAGGATTTTTATTCCATTTTGGGAATTAGGGTCTGGTCAAAATGGGGTGTCTACAAGTATAAAAATTATTTTGAAAACCTTTTGAAAGTGCATTTTATATAAAATCAAGAGGACTCCAAATACATTCTAAAAATAAGAACCTTGAGTCTTCTTGGAATGTCTTGGCTCCTTTGCACTTTCTTGAACTTATTCGGCTTGAGTGAACATTTTGACGTTATCTTGGCTCTTGTGACATCCTCCAATCTTCACTGCATGTTGTGAGGTGCATGAGGTATCACCAATGACTTGTTCAACTCCAAGCTTCTTCTTGACACTTGCTTAGGAACTTGTGGGATCTTCATGATGAGCTTCTTTACTTGAGCATCTTCAAATGAGGATGACTCCAAAGTAGGTGCAAGCTCTTGGTTCATTTGATCCTTGATCCACAAGTCATGTGTTGTGTTGAGTTGTGTAGTGGCGATATAGCATATCAAATTCCTATGTAAAGCACAACATCTCAAAGCAACACATTAGTCTGACAATGCTAATCAATTTGTGTTTGCTAGTATCAAAACAAGAAGGTAAGGTGAATGATTGAACCCATGTGCACCCTTAGGCTTACTTTCACCCCCTTTTTTATGATGACAAACAAATTGATTAGGGAGGTAGGAGATATCATGATAATAGATATTAAACATGAATATGATATACACAATGGAGCATAGCTCCCCCTCACTATATGCAGAAATATAATTAGTAACTGTAAAACATATGGTGCATATACAATTGGACTAACTAATCAATTCCCAAAATTCTCCCCCTTTTGGCAACAGCAAAAAGGTAGGAATAAATAAGTGAAAGTACAAGTGGGGTGTCAAGAGGAATTGTCTGGGTAAGATGCATTCAAAGAAAGGCTGGAATCCAATCGTAAACAAATCCTCTCTCATTCAGGAAAAATCTATTTTACAAAAGTCATTTTTTCAGGAGGACGATGAAAACAGAGCAATCTGGAAGCCTAGTATTGATGGATATTTCTCTGTTAGAAGTGCTTGGAACTCTATCAGGAAGCATAAAGTGGATACCCCGTGGGCCTCTTCAGTCTGGTTTATGGGTCATTTACCAAGGCAAGCGTTATCTGCTTGGAAAGTTCTTCACAAGAAGCTGCTTACTAGTGTGGACCCCGATCTGAGAGAGGGGCGGGGGATGAGCCCCCACTCGATAGTCTCAGGATCATCCACGTGAATGGAGAGCTCTACTAAGGAACTCTCGAAAGAAGTGCCTCTCACAGCATGAGTGGCGATAAAAGGGGACTAGCCCAGATTCGAGGCGTACCTTAAACAAAGAAGAGTCGTCATCCAAGAAAGTGGGCCCAGGATCCCATACTATGCTCTGTTGCAACAGATAACCAGAGATATAAAAGAAGGTTCGTGCTTGGTTACGAATTTGGAAGGTTCGAAGAGCGCCTCGTCCGCCCAAGTGCAAACACCTGGTCTCTTATGCCATTTATTATTAATTTTGAAGAGTTTTGGGCTAAAGTCATATGAAATGGGAACACATATCTCCGAGAAGACGTCTATCTAATCATGCATGTCTCGGACAAATAATAAGCACACACAAAATAGATGAAAGAAGTGTCGCCTAAGAATATCTATGTTATGAGTGTCATACATAATTGGTGTCTGAGTTCTGGTGTGCAAACACATGCATGCTACAGCTAAAGGTATAGGATCTGTACATGAAAGTAAGAAAACACAGCAAAACACACAACACAATTCAATTCTATACATGACTGGACAAGATGAATCCTAAAACTCTAATGCGACTTGACTCGGACCAAGATGGCCGTCCATCCCAGCTGTTCTACATATCCCGGCCTCGAGAAGAATCAGAGTCAATATAGTTCGATGACCTATTCTAAACTACAATGCCTAAACATCTAGAACCGCTATCTTAGACTCGATCCACTAGACTCGACTGATTTTTAAAGCTTTTTGTACGATTGCTTAAGTTCAGGTGAATTGTAATTTTTAGGACTCTCTATATGCCCTAACTAATGCAAGTTGATTAGCCTTAAGCTAATGCAGGTAGGCCCTACATCCTATGTGTAACTAAGCTGTGCATCCTAAGGAAAACCATGGGCTGACTATATGCTTCCTAGTCTAGCCATCAGTCGACTAAATGTCTAACTGATCAACTTGAGGCCTCCTAACTCTAAGGACACTCACACGACAGGACACACCATATCAATACAAATCAGGACAGCCTCCTAACTCTAAAACACCCCAAATATCTAGGACAGACTCGTAACTCTAGGGGAAGATCTTTTTGAAAAGGTTTTGAATAATTTTTGTATTTTTTGAAAGTTTGAAATATTTATTTTTAAAGGTTTGGCTGGACTTGGGATATGGATCCTAAGCTGCACTACGTACCTTGTGGAAGGGATCAAGCCAACGTAGTTCGGAAACAGACTTTCCTAGTACGCTCTTAAGACTCAAGATTTTTGAGATTTTTTATTTTTAGATGTTTTTTGAATTTTCAAGTGTTTTTTACTCAAGGGGACAAAATCCTAACATCATAAGGGAAGGATAGACTCCTGATATCCCGCAAAGGTTGGACAGCATCCTATGCTTTGCGGGGGAAAAAGACAGAATCACGACTCGGCAAAGGTTGGACAGCATCCTATACGTTGCAAGAGCGGATAAAAATCACATGACTTGATGAGAGGTTGGATGGAATCCTAACCCCTATGATGATAGGACAGACTCCTGAAAGAAGGACTGACTCTGAGAAGGGCTCTAATGAGACATGACATGTCTCCTAAAATAAAATGATAAGTAGGGCCAATGAGACAAAGCCTGTCTCCAAAAGATTTGATTTTCTGCCCAGACATAGCCTGTCTCCTAAAAGAGGGCTCTAGATAGCTCTTTCATTGCCCTTGCAATGAATGGGTTTCTGATGTCTAAAAGGTGTCTAAAGGCTGAACTAGGCTTTTCCTATAGAAGGAGAAGGAAGAGAGAGGGTAGTATTATAAACCGATAGATCCCTCTAAGGATGGGCTTGGGCTAACGCCTTCATCGCCCTTGCAATGAGAAGGCCACTAGTGTCTTAGTTTCATACCTAAAGACTTGGAATGCCCTCTAAAGAGAAGAAGAAGAGGAAGAATGCTATACGGACTAAACTTTGACGATCTGAGTAGCTAATTTGGGCTGAAACAGAGTCGTTTCAGCAAAAATATCCTTCACCACTGTCTCGAGTGATTGATTCGAAAGTGGACCCTTCTTCTTCTCCAATTCTAGAAAGTCTTCTCTATTTCATTCCTCTTCTAATCCCAAAATAAAAAAATGATAGAGGGAGATGGACTAATATGATAAGAGAATGGTATTGGAAATGGAATCGACAGCTAGGGATTAAATGGCAAAAAGAAAAATAATGAAATCAGTGATGATAGGTAGAGGAAACGCCCACTAAAGAAGATAGGCTGAAATGAACCCTTGAATGTATGGGAATTGCAAGAGAGATTCATCATCTAAGATGGCTACTCGGAAATGGCTACCGGCGAGAAGATTGGTTGAAGAAAATGAAATCTTGGCAAAGAAAATGTGATCTCTCTGGAGAAGGCGAAGTAAAAAAATTGGAATAAGAAAGCAGATTTCATCCTAGATTCTCATCATGGGTGAACACTAACCTAGAAATCTAATGTGGAAATCCAAGACTCTGACTTATGCCTTTATAAAGTTCACTTATGAATGATAGAATGAAAAATACAATGGCCACAAGTTCACTCCAGCGAAAGACATGAGAATTTGTTCAGTTAAATGAGCTTGTCCAACAAAAACTCTTACAAACATATATAAGTTGTACCATGAATGAAGGGGACAAAATTTAGGCCAAATACTGATTTGATCGCAAGAAATTGTACCAATAGCCAAGCCTAAGATCTTTCAAAAGAATATCGCAGATACATGAAAGAACTGGATCAAACAAGCTCGTAATAAGCCATGACATATAGACAGCGAGTTGAAATTAAGGCAATGACCCTCATAGATCAATTAAACAAAGAAAGACTAAGTGACTCCAGAGCAGTTTCACCAATTCCTCGCGCATTCCCGCAATAGCCACAAAGCCATTTTGAACATAACTAGAAATATTACAATCCAAATCTCAGAAAATCCAGTGAAGACTTCCTTTCACAGTAGTTTTTCTCTCTTCTTTTTTTTTAAATCAAATTATTAGGAACATCCATTAAAACAACGAAACCAGATTCCTATTCAAATCTACCCAAATACAATCAACTGAAACATAAACTTTGTATCAAAAAAATAAAAAATCACACAGGAAAGCTAACATCGAGAGAAAACATAATTTAAATTTCCAGTACCAAGCATAAGCATTGAAAGTATATAAAAAAAATGAGAAGAATTACGAAGGAAAATACCTTCTTTTAGTCAATTGTAGCTATGCTTTGGTCCAATTTACTCTGGTTCTTCCTCGATCAACAGTAAAAGAATAGGTTTGCAGCAAATTGAGGAGATCGTGATGGATTGCAAAGATCTGCAACGATTAGCAAAGGAAAATTGCTGGAAATTGGATGGATCAGATCAGATCTCATGAATATTGCCGGAAACAACACCCGTTAGAATCTCAGAGATAAGGATTTATAAGATCTAAACAATGGGGCTATAGTGATGACAATGACAAGATGCCGATCGAAAAACATGGAAGAATGGAGCTCGGATCTAGGGTTTCTATGGTTAAGGTTTCAAGAGGTATGAGATTAGAGATGAAGATGCTGGCCGGAAGCTAACCGGAGGTCGGCCGGAGAAGATGAGGAGATCTAGGGTTTAATACTTTAAATCTAGGGTTAAAAGGTTGAGGTAGGGTTTGAGTTGAGAAACAAATAGAGAAAAATGCAGAAATTAGCAAAAAGGAAAAGAGAATGGCTAGAAGAAGATGAATCGGCCGGAGCTTGACCGGAGCTATGCCGGAATCCGGTGAAATCTGGTTGGAGCTTGACCGGAGCTATGCCGGAATCCGGCATATTCGATCGGAGAAGACAATGATCGGTCGGATTGAGGCCGGAATAGATGAGGGATCTTGCAGAACACGATCTTTGGATTAGAGACAATAGCCAGCAGCAATCGGCTTCGGATTTGTCGGATCCTTGCCGGAAAAGATGATCGGGGGGAAGAAATAGGTTTTTCTCTCTCAGATCTCCCTCTCTCTTCTCTCTGTGAATATGAGAAAATGAGAATCCCCCTCCTTTTTTTTAAATTTTTTTTATACATAAATAGGGTTACCACTATTGGCACCCCAAATTGATGAAGCGCGCGGTTGCGCGATTTTTTGTAAGTGCAAAAACGACGCCTCGTCTTATTCGGAATAAATTTGCTCTGCTTTATTCTCACTGGATCTCCCCCCAAACCGGATAAATCACCCCCCTTTCTGCATTTGCATTACGACTTTGCCTGACTCGTTCGCTAGGCAAACGCGCTCGGATTTTGACGAAATTTTACAGGGACCTTGGTGGGACCCTACGCTAGCTTAGGGTGAAGTTTGGGACCCTAGTTGATTGATTTGGTTGGGTTTTGCTCAAAATTGGAAGGTTTAGGGCACGGTCAAAATGGGGTGTCTACAGATGCCCCTCTTTGGCAGAGCGTGCTTGTCACGCGAATGTCAAAGCTGAACGGACAGCACATTTTGACTGGCCCAAGATTAGAAAGTTTAAAATTTTTGATTTTTGATTTTCTTTTGAAAATGATACTCACAAAGTAAATGGGTGAAATAGCTTTTCACCGGACTCGGACTCTGCAAACGCTGGTGAGATAGCCTCTCTCCAATTCTTAACTCAGTACATATTGATGAGATAGCCTCTCTTGCAAAACATTAAAGGATAGATTTGATTGTGAATGATCTTGAAATTTAAAGATAAAATGAATCTGGATGCCGTGTGAAAACGGTCTTTGAATGCCGTGTGAAAACGGACTTGAATGCCATGTGGAAACGGACTTTGAATGCCATGTGAAAATGGACTTGAATGCCATGTGAAAATGGACTTGAAAACCATGTGAAAATGGACTTAAAATGACTTTGAATGCCGTGTGAAAACAGACTTAGAGTGCCATGTGAAAATGGACTTGAATGCCATGTGAAAATGGACTTGAAATGACTATGAATGCCGTGTGAAAACGGACTTTGAGTGCCATGTGAAAATGGACTTGAATGCCATGTGAAAATGGACTTGAAACAACTTTGAATGCCGTGTGAAAATGGACTTTGAGTGACTTGGATGCCGTGTGAAAACGGACTTGAAATGACTTGGATGCCGTGTGAAAACAGACTTAGAATGCCATGTGAAAACGGACTTTAATACCTTGAATGCCGTGTAAAAACGGACTAGAATACCTTGAATGCCGTGTGAAAACGGACTTGAATACCTTGAATGCCGTGTGAAAACGGACTTTGAATGCCGTGTGAAAACGGACTTGAATACCTTGAATGCCGTGTGAAAACGGGCTTGAATACCTTGAATGCCGTGTGAAAACGGACTTTGAATGCTGTGAATGTTGTGTGAAAACGGACTTTGAATGCCGTGAATGCCGTGTGGAAACGGACTTGAATACCTTGAATGTCGTGTGAAAACGGACTTTGAATGCCGTGTGAAAACGGACTTGGAATGACTTGAATGCCGTGTGAAAACGGACTTAGAATGACTTGAATGCCGTGTGAAAACGGACTTGAATGCCGTGTGGAAACGGGCTTTGAATGCCATGTGAAAATGGACTTTGAATGCCGTGTGAAAACGGTCTTTGAATGCCGTGTGAAAACGGACTTGACTGCGAATGAGTCAGAAGGTCAGAAATTTGCTTGGTTGCGAACGAACCGAAAAGCAAAGGGTTGACTTGACTGCGAAGGAGCCAAAGTCAGGGATACTGGCCTAGTTGCGAATGAACTATGAGACCAGATAATTGACTTGGTTGCGAATGAACCAGAAAGTCAAAAATTTGATTTGAGTTGCGAATGAGCTAAGAATTGGAAGATTGACTCGACTATAAATGATTCGAAGTCGAGGAGATTACCTTGATTAAGAATAAATCAAGAAATCAGCGAGAAACTTGGCAGCGAACGTGCCGACGAGTCTAAGATTTTGACCCGGTTGCGAATGAACCAAAAAGGTCGGAATGATGACTTGGTTGCGAATGAACCAGAAAGGTAATAACCTGACAAAGTCAGAAGTTAAAGGATTAATTCGATCACAGATTAATCGAAAAACTTGACTGCGAAAGTCAAAAAGCTCAGAGATCGACTCGGTTGCGAATGAACCAGAAAGTCGAGGATTGACCCGGTAGCGAATGAACCGAAAAGGTCGAAATGATGACTTGGTTGCACGAATGAACCAAAATATAATAACCTGACAGAATCAGAAGTTGAAGGATTATCTCGGTTACAGATTAACCAAAAAGTCGGGGATAGAAGCTTGACTGCGAATGAGTCAAATACTAAAGGATTGACTTGGTTACAGATTAACCAGAAAGTTGAAGATAAAAGCTTGACTGCGAATGAGTCAAAAGCTCAAAGGATTGACCTGGTTGTGAATGAACCGGAAGGTCGAGGATATGAGCGAGACTGCGAATGAGTCAAAGGCTCCAAGGATTGACCTGGTAGCGAATGAACCAGAAGGTCGAGGATATGAGCGAGACTGTGAATGAGTCAAAACTCAATGAAACAATGAGACAGACTCTCAATTGAAAGACGAGATAGACTCTCGATGAAATAGTTACCTCTTGCCGAGAACAAAGGGAGTGCGAGTTCTTTGCTGAGAACCGGACTCAGATAACTTGCTAGGATTTGGGTATTGACCTTTCTTTGACAGGTGAAAAGCATTATGCTGAAGTTTGAAGGCTGTGAGAGCAAATTCTAGACTCCGCTGGGGAAATTGATTTTCTTTTAAAGTTGACTCTTTTAAAAAGAGGGCTTATTTGAGGAGTTTAGAGATTTGGCTCGAGACGTGCTCGTATCTCTCATATCTTAACTTGTTGTAAACATTGGCACTGATTGCCTTTGTGTGCTTGATATCTTTTATGACGCAAGCCATAAAAGATGCCCCTAGTGTATTGTACTTCCATGACAAGAGTCTCAAGGAAAGTAGAACCAGGATAGGTAAGAAAATTTGAGTTTGCATGGGTTTTTTCTTTGGAATCAAGATAGGATGATGGCTGAACCAGAACAATTTCTTATTCCATTGACTATTATTTGAGGTTCTTTCCACGACTCACTACTTGAAACTTGACATCCTCAATGTTTCTGAACAAGATATTTCTCGCCTTTCTCTGATACCTAAACCAGGGTCTATTCACCTTCTTCTTCTTCTTTTTTACTTCAGAAGGTATACAGCCATTCTCCCAGTGCCAGACGACTTTGGACCTTGAAAGAAAAATGGATAAGAATGAGGAACAGATTTTCAAGACTCTATCAAAGAAGATGTACATTATTCAAGGGACTTGACTCACTTTTGATTCACCCTTAGACCTGATGTGTATTTTTAAATGGTAAGGCTAGCCGTTCTCAGAATAATTTTGAAAACCATGTCAAGAGGCACTAATTTCCTCCATTAGGATTTTTGTCATGGTTATTACCCCCTTTGGATTGCTCAGTTTCAATGCCCATAGTTTAGAAAGGAGTCAAAGTAAATCTTACTGACACTACTTGGATTCCAAGATCCTGCCCTGTGTAATGATTGCTTCTTCATCTCTTCGAGTCTCCTCTGGTGGAAACTCATGATTATTGCATTCCAGGTTTCTGGTCTAGCAAACCAGTTCCCTCAGCTTTTGCCTGGAATTCTCACATTATTCAAACGTCAGAGTTCTTCATAACCGAGGAAACTCCTTCCATGCTTATTAGCTCACTTTTTGTGGGAAGTCTTTGCCTCTTACTGGATTGCCTCTTCAATTTTCAAACCATCAGACCGTTACTCTCACTTTCGCATAAGCCAACCCTTTTGGTTGTTGACTTAGCAAACGCATGACTCTAGGCCGCCCTTTCGGGTTTTCAACCTAGTGGGTCTTCAGACTCTCGTTCTTTTCATTTATTTCTGTTTTTGTTTTCAATTGCCTTGAACCTTTGCTCGTTTCACCAAAAGAACTTTATAGGTAGGCTCGGGTTCAAAAGGTTTAGATATCAAAAGTTCAAATGATTTGGACCGAATCTGGTCTTGCCAGACTACCTACGTACCCCAAAAATGGAGGATCAGGTCCGCGTAGTTCGTTTTGGGGTTTATCAAAAAATGGTTTAGCTTTTTAGCTTCAAAATTTTCAAAGGGGAATGATTTAGCTTTTATCCCCAAGGATTTGACCGAACCTGAGTTGATCAAGTTGCCTACGTACCCCTGAAGAGGTGGGGATCAGGTCCACGTAATGCCCCTGGTTTATAATGTGGTTTTAAAGTGTTGGCTCAAAGGGTTTACAAAAGGATTTTTTTTTAAACATTGGGCTTTTGGCTATAACGCCTCAAACGCCCAAAGATGGCCTCCTGGTGTTTTGACATACAAGTTTTTTGAGAAATAAGGTTCAAAGGCTCTGAATATTCTTGTCAAGTACTCTGGCGGTACTCTTGGGCAAGACTTCCATCACAATGCTCCACTTGAATTTGCGCTTCTTGAATATCTTGAATTTATGCTCAAGATTATACAACTCTCGATAATCTCCAAATGTTGGAGACAATTCTGATATTCAATCTATCTCATAGACTCCATCACTTGGGTCTTTGATTTTTCTAAGATGTTGTCTTAGGGACACATTCCCTTCTCCTTCTGTCTTTCTTTCATATTCTTTTTTTTTTTTGCTTTTAGACATTAGGAATATCCTTACTCTTGAAGCATTCCACATCGGAATCTCATTGAAAACATGTAGCCGAAGTGCTCTTTTCAGGCTCGAATTGATGACTTCATTTTCTGAAAGTCTTCTCTAAACTTTTCATCAGCGCGACTGGATGTTTGATGTTCATCTCTCTCAAATTCTTGCTTTTTGACTGAGTGTCTAAAGTGAAAGGAGTCTTGCTTTGCACAACGGTAGAGCATTCACTCGGTTTATCCTTATAGGATCAAGCAAGACTACCTCAAACCCCTATAAACAGGTTTATCAATTCCTCGCTCTCCTCGGGAGATAAAGTTTTGCCAATCCATCTTTTCCGAATTTCGGATTTCAATACCACTATCAACAGCTTTGATTTCTTCTTTGAGTGGCTATGCTCGACGCTCTTCCTCTCGTTTGATCATGTTTCAGATCTCGAGGAGAATTTTGTCTGCATTCTCATCCGAGAAGGGTGTGTTTAATCATTTAAACATTAGATCTAAGAGTGAATCACAAGAATACTGATAATGCTAGAATCAAATCTTTATTTCAACAGAAATTTCAAGTACATTGATGACTCTCTTTTTCTTTTTCTTTTTTTGAGGCACCTCAATAGATTCTACATTGGATTTGACAAAAGACAACACATTGACTTTGAATGAACAAGACTGACAAACATGACCCTTTTCTCTTCGTTTTTTTTTTTACATCGACACAATAAGACTTACCAACTTTGAGAGAAGAAAGTTGGTGTACACTCAACGAAAGATAAACCTAACAAAACAGGACACTTCTTCGTCAGTAATGCACTGGCACTGAAAGTTTATGGGTAACACCCCTTACTCTATGACGTATGACTGGGGAGTCCAATCCTGGTACAGGTTCGTTGACCTGGCTGGGTGAAATGAAAGGAAACTGGTTCAACAAATGGGTGAAGTCAGTTAGGTCATGACTCCTGTCATGGAAATGACAAACACTAACTTTAGTATGAGGCAATCTCGTTGAATGTTATACACAAGTTGAAACAAGAGATAATACAAACACATCTCTCCCTTGGGTAAGAACCAACAGCATAACAATTGGAAGAAGGGTTATGGTAAGATAAACACATGACTCATCAACAATCCCAAAAGATGGCTATCACACTGAAAATGTGTTGGGTAAAATTCGGCAGCATGACGGCCACAAAAAGGGACCCCACAAGTCATCATAAGGGTATATGGATAAACTCGGTAGTATAGAACTCCCAGCAAGGATACTTGCACTCAAATGATGGTGGCCAGATAGGCTCATGAGTGAAAAACAGAATATGGTCATCAGAGGGATGTGAGGGACTGACCATGAATGACGACATTTAGAGATGGGTTGAATTTGCAACCAAAAGATCGAAGGATAGATCGTGACCATAAAAATGATGATTAGAAGCTATCGATCTGGTCATAATCTAAAAGAATGAATAGATAGGGATAATTGATTAGATTAGGAAGAAAAACCTAACAAAGAGGTAAACCCTAATCTAACAATGAAAAATACGGATCAATTTTAAAACCAAATCTAATGACTATCCACAGAATGGATAAAAAGAAAGAATTGATTAGATTAAGAAGGAAAACCTAACTAAGAAATAGGCCCTAATATAAATATATGGAATATGGATCAATGATACAAGGTATGAAGCAGATCTATGATCAAAAGATCAGAAAAATGACCATGGTCATAACGATGACAAGTAGAAGTCACCGACCAAATCTAAATCTCAATATGGCTGATTGGATTAGACAAGGAAATATTACAAAGGAGTAAGCCCTAATCTAATAATCAATAAATAGATATATATATATATATACACATATATATCTTAACCAAGGGCGCCAGCCCTAATTCTAATCTAGTGGAGTCGAGAGAGTCTCGACTCATGACAGACTCGTGAGTGTGCTAGGACTGCGCTGTAGCCACATAAGGTGAACTACAATAATCTATAGACGGGACAAGGCTCCTAAATCTAGGCTCCACATGTGTAAGCAACACATGTTCGTCCTTATATGAATGCAATATATATAAGCACATGCAGATCCTAATTGGGTTTCGCTAAGTCAGTAAATATATCCATATACATAATATATGTAAAAATGAAAGTAGAGCTCCGGACTCAATATATCGGGAACTATGCTTATGATCCATACTTAAAATGTATAACACAAGTACGCCTAGTGTTATACATAGTATGCTTCATTGCTCATCGGCTGCTGTAAACACAAGTACGCATAGTGTTTACGGCTGCAGCACCGGCGCATAGCTTGGTAATAGATACAACAATCCCATCCAGGTAAAGACATCCTAGATGGCATGTACTTGTGGACCCCGATCCCGAGGACGATGGGCGAGGGACACGAGATCCCACGCCGGTCCTCTAAGATCTCCACAATGTGAAGGAGAACCAAGGAACTCTCAAAATGATGCCACTCACAGCATGGCTGGCGATATAAATGAGATACCTCTCGATTCAAGGACTAGCCCGGAACCAAGGTGTACCTATAACAAAGAAGAGTCGCCATCTAAGGAAGTAGGCCTTGGATCCCATGAAATACTCTGTTGCAACGGATAACCAGAGATACAAAAGTCCGTGCCTGATGACGAATGGGGAAGGTGTTAAGCGCCCCCAATTCGCCCAAGTGCAAGCACCTGGTCTCTTATGCCATTTTTAATTAATTTTGAAGAGTTTTGGGCTAAAATCATGTGAAATGGGAACGAGTATCCCCAAGAAAACGTCTATCTAAGCATGCATGACCCGGGGATGGGCAAAAGAAAATAAACATCCAAATCCTAACTCACCGCATCTAATCCTGACACATCACATCTAGGAAAGCAGTAACATCCACACGCATAGCTATAGCTAAGCAGATAATCAAGATAAGATGAATAAATGTTACAACTAAGCAGGTGAGAGGACAGATAAGCACAGCAGTAAACTACCAAAGCAATAGAATAAACACACTAGCATGCGAGCATATGTAAGAGATAATGCTAAGAAAATAATAATCAATCTCATGCTAGGAAAGTAAGCAAGCTAACAGTAGCACATAAGAAGTCAAAGATAAACACACAATGAGCTAAAAGATACAGGAAAAGAAATGAATCAGAAAATCAACGGTACATGAGGACCAAGAATGCCAGGGAAAAGAAAAGGGAACATACGATAGGCTCAGGGAGCGATTCTAATGAATCAAGCTCAGCGATCCTGATCCGCCAAAGATCGGATAAGTCTCATGATCGTCATAGCCTATCGTTGGGCTCAACGAGGACAATCCCTGCGAAGGGGCCACGCTACGTCGTCGCCCGTCCCAAAACTCGATAAAACGTTGGAAAACCGATAAAACCGGAAAACCGCGATCAAAATCGGAAATGAAATGAAAGGAAGGCTCTGAGTGACCTGGTAATCATTCATCCTTGCCCATTTTGGTTTTTGGTATGAAAGGTTTGAAAGATTTTTTTTTTGTTTGAATGATTTTTTGAAGGGTTTAAATGATTTTATTGAAAAGTTTGACTGAACTTGGGATGAAGATCCCAAGCTGCCTACGTACCCTGTGAAAAGGGATCAAGCCAACGTAGTTTTAACAGCTTCTCGAAAAATGCTTTGAGTGTTTTTTTATGTTTTTTGGATTTTTGTTATTTGATTTTTATGTATTTTTTTATCCCTTTTGATTGAAAGGGGGTTTTGGCTCAGGAGGTTTCCGTCCGTCATCGCCTAAACCCGACGAGAGTGTTCCTGTAATCGAGGGAATCCTGAAGCTCGAAAAGGATCCCGAGGAACATAAGGAGAATGACTCTGAATGAAGAAGAAACCCGAGGGAAAGTCCCTATAATCGAAGGAATCCTCAAGCTCGAGTAGGATCCTAGGAACATGAGGAGAGTAGTCCCAAGAAGAAGACAAGGTGGAACCCCTGAATCCTATAAGAAATGATGACCTCAGAAAGAAGGGAAAACTCCTATACCCTGTAAGAATCCCACGAAGGGAAAGAGGATGTGAAGGGCAAAGGGTTGGCTCCAGAATCATTCTGTCATCGCCTGAACCCATCGAAACAATGTCGAAATTGATGGGATATCGGAGTCGGAGACGATCCCAAAACGCGAGAAGCGTGCAATCGTGAACACCAAGATGGATCCCAACAGACAAAGATCTCAAAAATTCTGATGGTACCGCGAATGTCGATGAAGGTCTCAAATACACTACAAAGACTCTGAATGGGACATTCCAACATTGGAATTACGAGCGTTGGATTCCTACGCCAGAGGCCGTATACCAAGGATAAGAATGGGATATAAAAGGAAAAGATCAGATGACAAATCCCCGAGCCTCTAATCAAGAAACAATGGCGAATATGGAACGAAATTTGATGATCCAGACCTTTCTCTTTAGCCTCCTATTGTAAACATATTATTTACATTCGCAACATTGAAGTCCAACATAAGAATAATTAGGACAAAGGTTAAGATCCGGACGAGGAATGAGACATTGTTCCCATCTTTCCCAAAGTTGTAGGATATTTACATCAAATGCTCACCAAGCGCTGAGTGTTTGGTCAATAATAAGTTGCCATCAATCTGGGCTTGGGTCTAGAGAATTCAAGCAACAATTGGGAGATTCAAGAACCTGTTCAATTCACAAAGCAAATGCGAAGCTTGAATAAATGGCAGCTCAGGCCAGACACTTGACTAAGAATTATGGACAATATACCATTCTTGAAAGAGTTCTTAGTAAAAGTGATTCCCCGACCTGTTATGGCTCATACAACCCAAAATTATCTTGACTAAGAATTGACACGAACTGGGCATTCAACAAGTCATAACATTAGAAGGAAAATCACGGGAACCATACACCAACATAACACCACAATGATTTCTACATTAAAAATATTGGGGGACTTGCTCCTGGAAAACTTGAAAAATTTTGCATTAGTCTAGAGTGGTTTGGGATTAATTCTCATCCATTTTAATAAACCCAACCAAGATTAATCCAAACAGCAACCCTCCCATAGAAATACATTTTTATTGATTGGTTTAAAGCAGGAAAAACCATGAAAACCCCTGTTACCTATCCCCGATAAAAACCAACCTCTTTGTTTATCAAAAATCAATAAAAAATGCACAATCATACAAGCACATAATTCATTAAGAGCAAACTATTATGATCAAATCCCTCTTTGGAGATAAAATGAATCGCGGACCAATAGATTAGCAAAGGAAGCCATAAGAAACCTCAATGTTACCTGCATCTGTCGATGAGGGCAGACAGCTTTTGTAGTAGTGATTGGAAATGGTTGTCGGGCAGAGAAGATTATAGAGGTGATGGGGATTGTTGGCTGCAAGTAGAATAAAGTGGAGGTAGAGCTTGAGATGGGTTTGTAGGGAGGGTGAGTAAAATGAAGTGGGTTTGGTCGAGCGGTGGTTCGCCGGAGTTAGGGCGAGGTTGCCGCGGTGGTGGAGATGGTAGCTGGCGGTATGGAGAGGGTTTTGGATTAGAGGGGGATAAATCTAGGTGGGGAGGAGTTGGTCGGCACCTATGGCCGTAGGCTTGTCGGATTTGGGGGGGGGGGGTTTAATGGATAGGGTTTTGAAAAAGGAGTCGACGGTGGAGGCGAATGGTAAGGAGGTGGTGGTGGTTTACAGAAATGGTCGGAAAATGAAGGGGGTTTGGGTGATGGTAGAAAAGGGAGATGGAGGTCGGAAGTGATGATGCTTGCCGGATTCCGACGAGGATCGTCGGGGAAGATGAATGAAATGGGTTTGAGAGTGGTGGCTTCAGAAATGGAGATGGTTGAGGATGGTGGCGTAGAGAGGGTGGAGAAGAAAGGAAGAAGGGTTTGGGAAGAGGGTTTGGCAGGGAGATGGTGGTCGGAGAAGGTGGGAGTGGCCGGATTCCGGTGGGGTTTGCCGGAGATTGGGTTTTGGGTAAGGGCTCGAAGTGGGTTTGGCCGTGGTTCGGATGGGGATGGTTTTGGAGATTCGGCAAGGGCGAAGGTGATGGTGGAGGTCTGTGGAGATAGAGGTGGCGGTGGCAATGGAGCTGTAAATCCCTCCCTTCTCCCTCAATCTCTCTTTCTCTCTCTGTCATTTCTCTCCCTCTGTTTCCCCCTCTATTTCTCTCTTGGTCATTTCTCTCCCTCTGTTTCTCCCTCTATTTCTCTCTTGGTGGCTGCAAGGTGAGGTCCCCTGTTGGGGACAAGAAAATGAACGACCTCCCCACCCTCTTTGAAACCCTAGCCGGTTCTCTTTTAAAGGGTGTGTGTGTGGTCATATTAGCACCCCCAAGCTTTGGTAAAGCACCCCCTCAACCTGTCTTTTTCTATTGGTTTGAATGGGCATGGTAATTGGTATGACCACACCCATGATTTGATAAACCACTCTCCCTTTTACATGGGAAATGAAATATTTCGCCCCTCCTATTCCATGGGCAGCCCCTATAGTGTATTTGTGACTACTCTTTCAATCTAGAGGGGAAGTCCAAGTAAAAGACGGGGAGGCGAATAAAAGAGAATGATATATTTGCCACATCTTTCTTCCTTGGACAGCCCTCTTTAGCATATTTTCTAGCTATAGGGGGTGGTCTAAGCAAGAAAAGGGGAAGAATGAATTACTTTTTTTCTTTTCTTGTATCTTTTCTTAGGGAAATGATATTGACACATTCGTATTTTGATAACGACACCAACTCGCCCGTCTTTTCTTACTTAAACTCATAAAAATGTAATGATCATTTAATCGTGATTTAAACGCTAAAAGACAAGGTAACTTAGTGAAAATATCAAAGCGAGATTGTGTCAGCATCATCCGCACTTGGGAGGTTCGTGTAGAGGGGTGCCAATACCAGAACTCAGGGTATTTTGCAATTTTTGTAAATTCCGAAAAAAAAAATTAAAGGGAAGGTCGGGGCAATGGAACAGATGATATCAATGGGGTTTGTGGATACTGGGGCTTTCAGAGTATTTCGGAAATGGACTGCAAATGTGCACTCTTGGGTCACTCAGGTTCTTTCGCACTCTATGCTCGGTTTTGAGAATTTCAAAATTGATTCCGGACATGTTGGAACCGATTTCGGGAACTTGAAGCTTGATTCTGGGGACCTTGAATTCGGTTTCGGGACTCGAAATTTGGGATTTATTCAATTTTTTTTTTGGAGATTGGGGCTAGGTCAAAATGGGGTGTCTACAGATGCCCCTCTTTGGCAGAGGGTGCTTGTCGCACGAATGCCAAAGCTAAAAAGACGACGCATTTTGACCTGCCCGGAAAACTTGGTTAAAGAAGGAAAACGTAAAGAAAGTGATTTTGTGAAGATTGAATTCTTGAAGGGTCAAATGCCACAAGGGTCTTACTCAGAGTGGATGCCTCAGGGGACTTTGGAAAGAATGCTTCAGGATGGCGGATGCCGTGCGAGAACGGGCTTGGATGCCGTGTAAGAACGGGCTTGGATGCCGTATGAGACGGGCTTAGATGCCGTATGAGACGGGCTTGGATGCCGTATGAGAACGGGCTTGGATGCCGTGTAGAAACGGGCTTAGATGCCGTGTAGAAACGGGCTTAGATGCTCTCATAGTAACAAAAGGTGGAATTTAATTAGGCGGAACCCTCACGCACATTACAGAAGGGAAAGCGTTGTTATGCGGAACCCTCACGCAGTAACAAGCAATGGAAATTTGTTATGTGGAACCCTCACACAGTAACAAAAGATGGAATTTTAATTAGGCGGAACCCTCACGCACTAATCAAAAGGGAAAGCGTTGTTATGCAGAACCCTCACGCAGTAACAAGCAATGGAAATTTGTTATGTGGAACCCTCACACAGTAACAAAAGATGGAATTTTAATTAGGCGGAACCCTCACGCACTAATCAAAAGGGAAAGCGTTGTTATGCAGAACCCTCACGCAGTAACAAGCAATGAAAATTTGTTATGTGGAACCCTCACACAGTAACAAAAGATGGAATTTTAATTAGGCGGAACCCTCACGCACTAATCAAAAGGAAAAGCGTTGTTATGCGGAACCCTCACGCAGTAACAAGCAATGGAAATTTGTTATGTGGAACCCTCACACAGTAACAAAAGATGGAATTTTAATTAGGCGGAACCCTCACGCACTAATCAAAAGGGAAAGCGTTGTTATGCGGAACCCTCACGTAGTAACAAGCAATGAAAATTTGTTATGTGGAACCCTCACACAGTAACAAAAGATGGAATTTTAATTAGGCGGAACCCTCACGCACTAATCAAAAGGGAAAGCGTTGTTATGCGGAACCCTCACGCAGTAACAAGCAATGGAAATTTGTTATGTGGAACCCTCACACAGTAACAAAAGATGGAATTTTAATTAGGCGGAACCCTCATGCACTAATCAAAAGGGAAAGCGTTGTTATGTGGAACCTTCACGCAGTAACAAGCAATGGAAATTTGATCGAGGAGTAAAATTCTTACGAAAAGATTGATACTCTCACGCTTTTGATTGATTGATTGATTTGAATTGATTGATTTGGATTGATTTCTTTGGAGATTACCTTGTCTCTTGCCAAGAAAATGAGAGTGCGAGTTCCTTGCTGAGGACCAGACTCACATGATTTGCTGGGATTTTGGGTACTGACCCATTTTTGAAAGAATTAGATTTTTCTTTTGGGAGTTGAATGCTTTGAGCAATTGCTAGCGGACTCTCTGGGAAATAGATATTAGACTCCATTGGGGATTAGCTTTGCTGATGAGCTGACTATGGAGTAGGCTTAGCTGGGGAATTTGGAGGTTTGACTCGAGATGTGCTCGAGCTTCTCTCATCTCAACTTGCTGGAGACATTGGCACTGATTGCCTTTGTGTGCTGGACATCTTTTATGACTCAAGTCATAAAAGATGCCCCTAGTGTGTTGTGCTGCCACGATAAGAGTCTTAGGGAGGTAAAACAATGGCGGTTGAAGAAAAGATGCTTCTTTTTATGAAGGCTTGAAGTTGCATGGTTTTTTTTTTTTTTTTGTATGGAGAGAATAGGACAATCACCATGATGGCTGAGTCTGAGGATCTCTTTCTTGCATTGCTCACTCTTGGAGGCTTAAGGTCTGTGGTAGGTTTGAATAAGATGACTCTTGCCCCATCTGATACCTAAACCAGGATTTACTCTGAATTTTTTTTTCTTTTGGAGGGCATGTTGCCATTCTCCCAAAGCCAATGACTTTGACTTCGAAGGAAAGGGAAAATGAACAAAAGGAATAATAGATTTCAAATGACTCAACCAAAGAAAACTCCTATTGCTCTAGGGACTCGACTCACTTTTGACTCACCCTTAGATCTTATGTGTTATTTCTTAAGGGTATGGCCTAGCCACTTTCAGAGTATTTCGAATACCGTGTCAAGAGGCATTAATCTCCTCTTTCGGTATTTCTATCATGATTATTATCTCCTTTCGGATTGCTCGGTTTCAATGCCCCTAGTTTAGAGAAGTATCAAAGTAAGCTTGCCGGCACTACTTGGACTCTGAGATTTTGCTCCGGTTGAAGGTTCTTTCTTCACCTCATTGATTCGCTCCTTGTGAGAAGTCACTGCCATTGACCAGATTGCCTTTCCAAGTTTTCAATCCGGCGGACCGCTTACCCTCTCTTTTGCCTGGATCACCCTTTCGGGTTTTCGGTCCAGCGGGCTTGAGTACCTTGAATTTTGCCTAAGCCAACTTTTTGGTTGTCAACTTAGCGGGTGAATGACCCTAACTTTTGCCTAGGCTGCCCTTTTGGGTTTTCAGCCTAGCGGGTCTTCAAACTCCATCATTTTTCTCTTTTCTTTCTGCTTTTGCCTCGAACCTTTCCTTGTTCACCAGAAGGACTTTCTAGGTGGGCGTGGGTTCAAAAGGGTTGGAAAAGAATGATTTAGCTTTTAACTCAAAGGTTGACCGAACCTGGAAGACCAGGTTGCCTACGTACCCCTGAAGAACTGGGGATCAGGTCTGCGTAGTTCAGAGGCAAATGCCCCTGGTTTGTTGGGTGGTTGAAAAAATATTTGATTTTGTTGAGGCTTAAAGGTGTTTGCAACAGGATTTTTCAAACTTGAAATTTTTTGTGTTTTGAAAGTTCAAACGGCCAAGGATGGCTTTCTGGTGTTCTGGCATGAGATTTTCTCAAATGATTGAGGTTCAATAGATTTGAATCTTTCCTTCTTTTTTTTCGAGGAGTCTGGCGATATTTCCTGGCAAGACTTCATCTGCATTGTGCAAGCTTGACTGAAAGAATTCTCACTTGTCTCTGGGATCTTGAATTGATGCTCGGTATTCTATGACTCGGGGTCTTCTTTGAATGCTAAAGATGATTTGGGACTGACTCCACTTCTTAGGATTCAGATATTTCTAAGGAGTTGACGTAGCCTTCTCCTTTTTTGTTATGGAGTCCATCTTTCTTTCTTTTTTTTATCATTCTTATTTCTTTCTTTCTTTTTTTTCTCTTTTGGATGTTCTTTTTCTTCTGGTCCCCCCTTTCTGAAATTTTCTCTTTTTCGACCTAATGTCTAAAGCTGAGGAACTCTTTCATCGAATAGCACTAGGGCATGCTCCCGGTTTATCCTCATATGGCCAAGCAGAACTACTTTGAGCCCTCTTAGTAGGCTTATCGATTCTTCGCGCTCTTCGGGAGATAAAGTTTTGCCAATCCGTATTTCCCGAGTTTCAGATTTTGATACCACCATCGACAGTTTCGATTTCGTCTTCAAGTGGCTTTGCTCGACGCTCTTCCTCTCGTTTGACCATCTTTCAGATCTCGAGGGGAATTTCGTCGGCATCCTCGTCCGAGGAGGGTGTCTTAGTTTGTTTATTAACATTAGATCCAAGAGCGAATACACAAGAATATTGACAACACTGGAATCATATGTTCAATTCATAGAAGATTTCAAGTACATCAGTGATATTTGACATGCCACGATGGGCTCTACACCAAACTCAACAGAGGACTGGACACTGACTCACAATAAGAAAGATCAACGGACGCAACATACTCAGGCTTGACATTGACACAATTATTTAGACATACCCACTTTGACGAGAGAGTTGGTATGCAGCCGATTAAGAACGAATTTCAAAGATGTGAGACCTGGTTTTTTTTTTCTTTTTCTTTTGAGGCAATAGACTAGCGCTGGAAGTTCATGGACATCATGCCTTCCTCCATAATGGTGATGACTATGGAGTTCGACCCTGGAATAGGAATCTCGGAAGGGGCAGCCTCTTTGGTTTCTGTAGACCTGGCTCAAACTGATTTTCAACACCTGATAATGGCGAGGCTTTCTCTGGCATGATGTTTTCAAGGAGCTCAAGCTCTGATATTTTTTTTATTTTCCCTTTGCAGTCAATCTACTTCCCAGTCCCAAGGTGGTATAAGTAAAGGTGGTAAGATCTGTGAAGGGTTGAATGAGTTGAATGGTTCCCATGGTGGGTGGAAGAGGTGCAACATGGTTAGGTGCAGGGTTCTCGGAAGCATTTGAGTTCGAGAAGAATGAGGGGATCCCCGTCTATCAGGTGCTGGATTTCATCGTCATTTCCCTCATTTTGGCCATAACAAGACTCTCAAGAGACTCAGCCACCTGGGTGGGGTTGGACTGACGAGAGTGAGCGAGTCCAGAGATGAAGGCTCTTTTTTAGGAGGTATGATGAGCAATTGGGTGAGACTCCTGTCATGGACACCATAAACACTAGGCTCAATGAGAAGTAATCACATGGCAATGTAATGTGCAAATTGAAACAAAAGGTAACACAAGCACATCTTTCTCTTGGCCAAAATCCGGCAGCATAATAGCTGTACTAGGAGATATGGTACAATAAGCACATGGTTTATCAATAAGCCTAAAGGATAATGGTTATGCTTAAGGTTTTTGGAGAAAATCCTGCAGCATAACGACTGTACAAGGAGGGTCTCGGCAACCAAGCATAAAGAATATGTCGACAAGGTCAAGATGAAACAGGGCTCTCAGCAAGAACACACACTCTGGTAGTGAAAATGGCAAAGTAGACTCATAATTGGCATGCGGAGCGATCTGATCAAGATCGATCAAAGGATCAAGCTCAGGGAAGATAGATCATGGCTATAAAGATAATGGTGTGAAACCAATGATCTGATCATAATCCAAAAGACAGATGGATGGGAAAAATGGATTAGATTAGGAAAGAAAACCTAACTATGAAGTAGGCCCTAATCTAGTAATAAATATATATACATATATATACATCCTAACCAGGGGCACCAACCCTAGTCTAATCTTGAGGAGTCAAGGAAGTCTTGACTCAAGACAGACATGTGAGTGTACTAGGACTGCATCTGTAGCCACATAAAGTGAGCTACCCTAGTCTAAAAAATAGGATAAGGTCCCTAACTCTAGGCTCCACATGTGTAAGTAACACATGTTCATCCCTATATGCAAATAAGAAGACAATGCAAAATATAGAAGGGGTACCGCTGCGAGGTCCACCTGGCCGGGTGCATAGTTACTTGTACACTGTGACATAGAGTCCAGTGTACGAACTATGTCCGTTTTACACACGAAGTGTCCAGGTGCTGAGTATACTACTGGTGCGGTGGCGCTAGAAGGCGGGTATAGCCCTCACGGCTCCTACTCATAGTATCTCTCCGAGGTAAGTAGTCTGATAGCACATCCACAGCAAAAAGTAACCACAAAACAGATAATATATGCAAAGGATGAAAGTGAGTGTGTGAGCCCTTGTTTTATTTACGCACCTATCTGGTGCCCCTGGCATTCTAACGGAAAAGGTTCCCATTTAAAATGATTTTAGTCCAAATTTCTTCAAAATTAGTAAAAATGGCATTTTTACAGAGTTAGGCAATGTTCCAAGAATTCCCCAGCAGAGTCGCCAGCCTGTGGACCTCGATCCCGAGGACGAATGGGCGACGGACACGAGATTCCACGCCGGTCCTCTAAGATCTCCACAATGTGAAGGAGAGCTCTTACCAAAGAACTCTCAAAATGATGCCACTCACAGCATGGGTGGCGAAATAAATGAGATACCTCTCGATTCAAGGACTAGCCCGGAACCAAGGTGGTATTACAAAGAAGAGTCGCCATCCAAGGAAGTAGGCCTTGGATCCCATGAAATACTTTGTTGCAACGGATAACCAGAGATACAAAAGTCCGTGCCTGATGACGAATGGGGAAGGTGTTAAGCACCCCCAATTCGCCCAAGTGCAAGCACCTGGTCTCTTATGCCATTTTTAATTAATTTTGAAGAGTTTTGGGCTAAAATCATGTGAAATGGGAACGAGTATCCCCAAGAAAACGTCTATCTAAGCATGCATGACCCGAGGATGGGCAAAAGAAAATAAACATCCAAATCCTAACTCACCGCATCTAATCCTGACACATCACATCTAGGAAAGCAGTAACATCCACACGCATAGCTATAGCTAAGCAGATAATCAAGATAAGATGAATAAATGTTACAACTAAGCAGGTGAGATGACAGATAAGCACAGCAGTAAACTACCAAACCAATAGAATAAACACACTAGCATACGAGCCTATGTAAGAGATAATGCTAAGAAAAATAATAATCAATCTCATGCTAGGAAAGTAAGCAAGCTAACAGTAGCACATAAGAAGTCAAAGATAAACACACAATGAGCTAAAAGATACAGGGAAAGAAATAAATCAGAAAATGAACGGTACATGAGGACCAAGAATGCCAGGGAAAAGAAAAGGGAACATACGATAGGCTCAGGGAGCGATTCTAACGAATCAAGCTCAGCGATCCTGATCCGCCAAAGATCGGATAAGTCTCATGATCGTCATAGCCTATCGTTGGGCTCAGCGAGGACAATCCCTGCGAAGGGGCCACGCTACGTCGTCGCCCGTCCCAAAACCCGATAAAACGTCGGAAAATCGATAAAACCGGAAAACCGCGATCAAAATCGGAAATAAAATGAAAGGAAGGCTCCGAGTGACCTGGTAATCATTCATCATTGCCCATATGAAAGGTTTGAAAGATTTTTTTTTTGTTAGAATGATATTTTGAAGGGTTTAAATGATTTTATTGAAAAGTTTGACTGAACTTGGGATGAAGATCCCAAGCTGCCTACGTACCCTGTGAAAAGGGATCAAGTCAACGTAGTTCGAAACAGCTTTTCGAAAAACGCTTTTAGTGTTTTTTTGATGTTTTTTGGATTTTTGTTATTTGATTTTTATGTATTTTTTTATCCCTTTTGATTGAAAGGGGGTTTTGGCTCAGGAGGTTTCCGTCTGTCATCGCCTAAACCCAACGAGAGTGTTCCTGTAATCGAGGGAATCCTGAAGCTCGAAAAGGATCCCGAGGAACATAAGGAGAATGACTCTGAATGAAGAAGAAACCCGAGGGAAAGTCCCTATAATCGAAGGAATCCTCAAGCTCGAGTAGGATCCTAGGAACATGAGGAGAGTAGTCCCAAGAAGAAGACAAGGTGGAACCCCTGAATCCTATAAGAAATGATGACCTCAGAAAGAAGGGAAAACTCCTATACCCTGTAAGAATCCCACGAAGGGAAAGAGGATGTGAAGGGCAAAGGGTTGGCTCCAGAATCATTCCGTCATCGCCTGAACCCATCGAAACAATTTCGAAATTGATGGGATATCGGAGTCGGAGACGATCCCAAAACGCGAGAAGCGTGCAATCGTAAACACCAAGATGGATCCCAACAGACAAAGATCTCAAAAATTCTGATGGGACCGCGAATGTCGATGAAGGTCACAAATACACTACAAAGACTCTGAATGGGACATTCCAACATTGGAATTACGAGCGTTGGATTCCTACGCCAGAGGCCGTATACCAAGGATAAGAATGGGATATAAAAGGAAAAGATCAGATGACAAATCCCCGAGCCTCTAATCAAGAAACAATGGCGAATATGGAACGAAATTTGATGATCCAGACCTTTCGCTTTAGCCTCCTATTGTAAACATATTATTTACATTCGCAACATTGAAGTCCAACATAAGAATAATTAGGACAAAGATTAAGATCCGGACGAGGAATGAGACATTGTTCCCATCTTTCCCAAAGTTGTAGGATATTTACATCAAATGCTCATCAAGCGCTGAGTGTTTGGTCAATAATAAGTTGCCATCAATCTGGGCTTGGGTCTAGAGAATTCAAAAAACAATTGGGAGATTCAAGAACCTGTTCAATTCACAAAGCAAATGCGAAGCTTGAATAAATGGCAGCTCAGGCCAGACACTTGACTAAGAATTATGGACAATATACCATTCTTGAAAGAGTTCTTAGTAAAAGTGATTCCCCGACCTGTTATGGCTCATACAACCCAAAATTATCTTGACTAAGAATTGACACGAACTGGGCATTCTACAAGTCATAACATTAGAAGGAAAATCACGGGAACCATACACCAACATAACACCACAATGATTTCTACATTAAAAATATTGGGGGACTTGCTCCTGGAAAACTTGAACTGAAATTTTGCATTAGTCTAGAGTGGTTTGGGATTAATTCTCATCCATTTTAATAAACCCAACCAAGATTAATCCAAACAGCAACCCTCCCATAGAAATACATTTTTATTGATTGGTTTAAAGCAGGAAAAACCATGAAAATCCCTGTTACCTATCCCTGATAAAAACCAACCTCTTTGTTTATCAAAAATCAATAAAAAATGCACAATCATACAAGCACATAATTCATTAAGAGCAAACTATTATGACCAAATCCCTCTTTGGAGATAAAATGAATCGCGGACCAATAGATTAGCAAAGGAAGCCATAAGAAACCTCAATGTTACCTGCATCTGTCGATGAGGGCAGACAGCTTTTGTAGTAGTGATTGGAAATGGTTGTCGGGCAGAGAAGATTATAGAGGTGATGGGGATTGTTGGCTGCAAGTAGAATAAAGTGGAGGTAGAGCTTGAGATGGGTTTGTAGGGAGGGTGAGTAAAATGAAGTGGGTTTGGTCGAGCGGTGGTTCGCCGGAGTTAGGGCGAGGTTGCCGCGGTGGTGGAGATGGTAGCTGGCGGTATGGAGAGGGTTTTGGATTAGAGGGGGATAAATCTGGGCGGGGAGGAGTTGGTCGGCACCTATGGCCGTAGGCTTGTCGGATTTGGGGGGGGGGGGTTTAATGGATAGGGTTTTGAAAAAGGAGTCGACAGTGGAGGGGAATGGTAAGGAGGTGGTGGTGGTTTACAGAAATGGTGGGAAAATGAAGGGGGTTTGGGTGATGGTAGAAAAGGGAGATGGAGGTCGGAAGTGATGATGCTTGCCGGATTCCGACGAGGATCGTCGGGGAAGATGAATGAAATGGGTTTGAGAGTGGTGGCTTCAGAAATGGAGATGGTTGAGGATGGTGGCGTAGAGAGGGTGGAGAAGAAAGGAAGAAGGGTTTGGCAGGGAGATGGTGGTCGGAGAAGGTGGGAGTGGCCGGATTCCGGTGGGGTTTGCCGGAGAATGGGGTTTTGGGTAAGGGCTCGAAGTGGGTTTGGCCGTGGTTCGGATGGGGATGGTTTTGGAGATTCGGCAAGGGCGAAGGTGATGGTGGAGGTCTGTGGAGATAGAGGTGGCGGTGGCAATGGAGCTGTAAATCCCTCCCTTCTCCCTCAATCTCTCTTTCTCTCTCTGTCATTTCTCTCCCTCTGTTTCTCCCTCTATTTCTCTCTTGGTGGCTGCAAGGTGAGGTCCCCTGTTGGGGACAAGAAAATGAACGACCTCCCCACCCTCTTTGAAACCCTAGCCGGTTCTCTTTTAAAGGGTGTGTGTGTGCTCATATTAGCACCCCCAAGCTTTGGTAAAGCACCCCCTCAACCTGTCTTTTTCTATTGGTTTGAATGGGCATGGTAATTGGTATGACCACACCCATGATTTGATAAACCACTCTCCCTTTTACATGGGAAATGAAATATTTCGCCCCTCCTATTCCATGGGCAGCCCCTATAGTGTATTTGTGACTACTCTTTCAATCTAGAGGGGAAGTCCAAGTAAAAGACAGGGAGGCGAATAAAAGAGAATGATATATTTGCCACATCTTTCTTCCTTGGACAGCCCTCTTTAGCATATTTTCTAGCTATAGGGGGTGGTCTAAGCAAGAAAAGGGGAAGAATGAATTACTTTTTTTCTTTTCTTGTATCTTTTCTTAGGGAAATGATATTGACACATTCGTATTTTGATAACGACACCAACTCGCCCGTCTTTTCTTACTTAAACTCATAAAAATGTAATGATCATTTAATTGTGATTTAAACGCTAAAAGACAAGGTAAGTTAGTGAAAATATCAAAGCGAGATTGTGTCAGCATCATCCGCACTTGGGAGGTTCGTGTAGAGGGGTGCCAATACCAGAACTCAGGGTATTTTGCAATTTTTGTAAATTCTGAAAAATAAAATAAAAGGGAAGGTCGGGGCGATGGAACGGATGATATCAATGGGGTTTATGGATACTAGGGCTTTCAGAGTATTTCGGAAATGGACTGCAAATGTGCACTCTTGGGTCACTCAGGTTCTTTCGCACTCTATGCTCGATTTCGAGAATTTCAAAATTGATTCCGGACATGTTGGAACCGGTTTCGGGAACTTGAAACTTGATTCTGGGGACCTTGAATTCGGTTTCGGGACTCGAAATTTGGGATTTATTCAATTTTTTTTTGGGAGATTGGGGCTAGGTCAAAATGGGGTGTCTACAGTACTGTATCTATCCCATGGAGGCAATAATAATAAAAAATCAATAAAATAAAACAAAATGATGTATGCTGTGCAGTGTGTGAATCCCTTGTTTTAAACACCTATCTGGTGCCCCTGGATTCTAAGTGATTAAATTCTCAGTTATAATGATTTTAGCCCAAAATTCTTCAAAGTTAGTAAAAAATGGCATTTTAACAGAGTTAGGCAATATCTCGAAAGAAATCCCCAGCAGAGTCGCCAGCCTGTGGACCCCGATCCGAGAGAGGGGCGGGGGACGAGCCCCCACATGATAGTCTCAAGATGATACGTGAATGGAGAGCTCTACCAAGGAACTCTCGAAAGAAGTGTGCCTCACAGCATGAGTGGCGATAAAGGGTGAGATACCTCTCGATTCGGGGACTAGCCCAGATTCGAGACGTACCTTAAACAAAGAAGAGTCGTCATCCAAGAAAGTGGGCCCAGGATCCCATACTATGCTCTGTTGCAACGGATAACCAGAGATATAAAAGAAGGTTCGTGCCTGGTTACGAATTTGGAAGGTCCGAAGAGCACCTCGTCCACCCAAGTGCAAACACCTGGTCTCTTATGCCATTTATTATTAATTTTGAAGAGTTTTGGGCAAAGTCATATGAAATGGGAACACATATCTCCGAGAAGACGTCTATCTAATCATGCATGTCTCAGAGGAATAATAAGCACACACAAAATAGATGAAAGAAGTGTTGCCTAAGAATATCTATGTTATGAGTGTCATACCTAATTGGTGTCTGAGTTCTGGTGTGCAAACACATGCATGCTACAGCTAAAGGTATAGGATCTGTAAAAACACAGCAAAACACACAACACAATTCAATTCTATACATGACTGGACAAGATGAATCCTAAAACTCTAATGCGACTTAACTCGGACCAAGATGGCCGTCCATCCCAGCTGCTCTACGTATCTCGGCCTCGGAAAGAATCAGAGTCAACGTAGTTCGATGACCTATTCTAAACTACAATGCCTAAACATCTAGAACCGCTATCCTAGACTCGATCCACTAGACTCGACTGATTTTTAAAGCTTTTTGTACGATTGCTTAAGTTCAGGTGAATTGAAATTTTTAGGACTCTCTATATGCCCTAACTAATGCAAGTTGATTAGCCTTAAGCTAATGCAGGTAGGCCCTACATCCTATGTGTAACTAAGCTGTGCATCCTAAGGAAAACCATGGGCTGACTATATGCTTCCTACTCTAGCCATCAGTTCGACTAAATGTCTAACTGATCAACTTGAGGCCTCCTAACTCTAAGGACACTCACACGACAGGACACACCATATCAATACAAATCAGGACAGCCTCCTAACTCTAAAACACCCCAAATATCTAGGATAGACTCCTAACTCTAGGGGAAGATCTTTTTGAAAAGGTTTTGAATAATTTTTGTATTTTTTGAAGGTTTGAAATATTTATTTTTAAAGGTTTGACTGGACTTGGGATATGAATCCCAAGCTGCACTACGTACCCTGTGGAAGGGATCAAGCCAATGTAGTTCGGAAACAGACTTTCCTAGTACGCTCTTAAGACTCGAGATTTTTGAGATTTTTTATTTTTCGATGTTTTTTGAATTTTCAAGTGTTTTTTACTCAAGGGGATAAAATCCTATCATCATAAGGGGAGGATAGACTCCTGATATCCGGCAAAGGTTGGACAACATCCTATGCTTTGCGGGGAAAAAAGACAGAATCACGACTCGGCAAGGGTTGGACAGCATCCTATACCTTGCAAGAGCGGATAAAAATCACATGACTTGATGAGAGGTTGGATGGAATCCTAACCCCTATGATGATAGGACAGACTCCTGAAAGAAAGACTGACTCTGAGAAGGGCTCTAATGAGACATGACATGTCTCCTAAAACAAAATGATAAGTAGGGCCAATGAGACAAAGCCTGTCTCCAAAAGGTTTGATTTTCTGCCGAGACATAGCCTGTCTCCTAAAAGAGGGCTCTAGATAGCTCTTTCATTGCCCTTGCAATGAATGGGTTTCTGATGTCTAAAAGGTGTCTAAAGGCTGAACTAGGCTTTTCCTATAGAAGGAGAAGGAAGAGAGAGGGTACTATTATAAACCGATAGATCCCTCTAAGGATGGGCTTGGGCTAACGCCTTCATCGCCCTTGCAATGAGAAGGCCACTAGTGTCTTAGTTTCATACCTAAAGACTTGGAATGCCCTCTAAAGAGAAGAAGAAGAGGAAGAATGCTATACGGACTAAACTTTGACGATCTGAGTAGCTAATTTGGGCTGAAACAGAGTCGTTTCAGCAAAAATATCCTTCACCACTGTCTCGAGTGATTGATTCGAAAGTGGACCCTTCTTCTTCTCCAATTCTAGAAAGTCTTCTCTATTTCATTCCTCTTCTAATCCCAAAATAAAAAAATGATAGAGGGAGATGGACTAATATGATAAGAGAATGGTATTGGAAATGGAATCGACAGCTAGGGATTAAATGGCAAAAAGAAAAATAATGAAATCAGTGATGATAGGTAGAGGAAACGCCCACTAAAGAAGATAGGCTGAAATGAACCCTTGAATGTATGGGAATTGCAAGAGAGATTCATCATCTAAGATGGCTACTCGGAAATGGCTACCGGCGAGAAGATTGGTTGAAGAAAATGAAATCTTGGCAAAGAAAATGTGATCTCTCTGGAGAAGGCGAAGTAAAAAAATTGGAATAAGAAAGCAGATTTCATCCTAGATTCTCATCATGGGTGAACACTAACCTAGAAATCTAATGTGGAAATCCAAGACTCTGACTTATGCCTTTATAAAGTTCACTTATGAATGATAGAATGAAAAATACAATGGCCACAAGTTCACTCCAGTGAAAGACATGAGAAGTTGTTCAGTTAAATGAGCTTGTCCAACAAAAACTCTTACAAACATATATAAGTTGTACCATGAATGAAGGGGACAAAATTTAGGCCAAATACTGATTTGATCGCAAGAAATTGTACCAATAGCCAAGCCTAAGATCTTTCAAAAGAAAATCGCAAATACATGAAAGAACTGGATCAAACAAGCTCGTAATAAGCCATGACATATAGACAGCGAGTTGAAATTAAGGCAATGACCCTCATAGATCAATTAAACAAAGAAAGACTAAGTGACTCCAGAGCAGTTTCACCAATTCCTCTCGCATTCCCGCAATAGCCACAAAGCCATTTTGAACATAACTAGAAATATTACAATCAAAATCTCAGAAAATCCAGTGAAGACTTCCTTTCACAGTAGTTTTTCTCTCTTCTTTTTTTTTTTAATCAAATTATTAGGAACATCCATTAAAACAACCAAACCAGATACCTATTCAAATCTACCCAAATACAATCAACTGAAACATAAACTTTCTATGAAAAAAAATAAAAAATCACACAAGAAAGCTAACATCCAGAGAAAACATAATTTAAATTTCCAGTACCAAGCATAAGCATTGAAAAGTATATAAAAAAAATGAGAAGAATTATGAAGGGAAATACCTTCTTTTAGTCAATTGTAGCTATGCTTTGGTCCAATTTACTCTGGTTCTTCCTCGATCAACAGTAAAAGAATAGGTTTGCAGCAAATTGAGGAGATCGTGACGGATTGCAAAGATCTGCAACGATTAGCGAAGGAAAATTGCTGGAAATTGGATGGATCGGATCAGATCTCGTGAATATTGCCGGAAACAACACCCGTTAGAATCTCAGAGATAAGGATTTATAAGATCTAAACAATGGGGCTATAGTGATGACAATGACAAGATGCCGTTCGGAAAAAATGGAAGAATGGAGCTCGGATCTAGGGTTTCTATGGTTAAGGTTTCAAGAGGTATGAGATTAGAGATGAAGATGCTGGCCGGAAGCAATCCGGAGGTCGGCCGGAGAAGATGAGGAGATCTAGGGTTTAATACTTTAAATCTAGGGTTAAAAGGTTGAGTTAGGGTTTGAGTTGAGAAACAAATAGAGAAAAATGCAGAAATTAGCAAAAAGGAAAAGAGAATGGCTAGAAGCAGATGAATCGGCCAGAGCTTGACCGGAGCTATGCCGGAATCCGGTGAAATCTGGTTGGAGCTTGACCGGAGCTATGCCGGAATCCGGCATATTCGATCGGAGAAGACAATGATTGGTCAGATTGAGGCCGGAATAGATGAAGAATCTTGCAGAACACGATCTTTGGATTAGAGACAATAGCCAGCAGCAATTGGCTTCGGATTCGTCGGATCCTTGCCGGAAAAGATGATCGGGGGGGAAGAAATAGGTTTTTCTCTCTCAGATCTCCCTCTCTCTTCTCTCTGTGAATATGAGAAAATGAGAATCCCCTCCTTTTTTTTATTTTTTATTTATACTCAAATAGGGTTACCACTATTGGCACCCCAAATTGATGAAGCGCGCGGTTGCGCGATTTTTTATAAGTGCAAAAATGGCGCCTCGTCTTATTCGGAATAAATTTGCTCTGCTTTATTCTCACTGGATCTCCCCACAAACCGGATAAATCACCCCCCTTTCTGAATTTGCATTACGACTTTGCCTGACTCGTTCGCTAGGCAAACACGCTCGGATTTGGACGAAATTTTACAGGGACCTTGGTGGGACCCTAACCTAGCTTAGGGTGAAGTTTGGGACCCTAGTTGATTGATTTTGTTAGATTTTGCTCAAAATTGGAAGGTTTAGGGCACGGCCAAAATAGGGTGTCTACAACTAGAGATCACCAGATTTTCAGAAATAGAGTGATGGATGATAGGTGTCCTCTCTGTAAATCAGAAAAGGAGACAATTAATCACTTATTCTTCAGGTGTGGATTCTCAGCTTGGGTCTGGAGGTCCATTTTATGGCGGTATGGATCTAGAAGAAAACCGAAGAAAACCATCCAGGAAGAAGAAGAGTGGTTAAGAACTCATTGTAGAGGCAAGTCTCAAAGTTCCACGGCCATGAAAATCGCTTTTGCTTCTGCAATCTACAGGTTATGGAGGGAGAGAGACCTGAGAATCTTTGAAAAAAAATCAAATCATAAGACCAGAATTCTCCGTATGATTCTTGAAGATGTAAAGACAAGAGTTAATAGCCTCAATCTCGGAGACAGTAAAGAAGAGCACACGGCTGCAGTTGCAAATCACTTTGGCTAAAAGCTCTCTGTAAAAGAGAAAGACCTGAAATTCTGCTGTTGGGTTCCTCCTATTTTGGGAGAATTCAAACTTAATACTGATGCTTCTTTAGTAGATGCTGGAGGAGGGATTGGAGAAATAATTAGAAACAAGGATGGCGAAATAATCCACTTTTTCGCCTTGGAAATTCAAGCTATAAGCGAAGGAGTGGCTGTTCAAAAAATCTGGGTATCACTTCCCTTTGGATCGAAGCTGACTCTTCCTATGCTGTCAACTCTTTTAACAAAATCTCCTCTCCTCCGTGGAAAAAAATCCCAGCGATCCATAGAGCCTGGAGTGAGCTGGCACGAATGACGTGGAGAATCTCCCACATCTGGAGAGAGGGCAATATGGCAGCCGATTTTTTATCCAAGAGAGAATGTCCTTTTAAAGGACATTCCACATTTCAGACGAGAGTTCCTGACGATCTCCTTGCTGTTGTCAAATCTGACAGAGAGAAAACCACGTACCAGAGAATGAAAAACTGGAATTGATTCCCTAATGTTCATGTTCTATCTTTTCCTGTTTCCCATGTTTGCCTGTATAGGCTGTTTTTCTTGTTTTCCATTTGCCATTATGTGGATAGCCTATTGGGAGTCTGTTCCCCTCTGGCTGGATATTTGGCCCCCTTGATGTATCTTTCCTTTATTAATGATATCTGGTAGGGTCTTGCCTAACCCCAGCTTAACCATAAAAAAAAGGAATAATAGCTTTCTAAGCTATGTGCCTTGTATATGATATATCATTGAAGCAGTAAGAATGGTTATCAAAGAGAAAATAAAAGTGAAATGCATGATAAGCCATTTTTTTAATTTTGTTTTTGTTTTTGTGATCAATTGATTTGCAAGTTAAGCACAATAATAGGGGCAATAAAGCATGTGAGCACATCACATTGGTCTATATAATCATAAATATCTAACCATGGAGTTCTCCCCCTATCAATTTGTCATAGGCCCTAGGTGAAACCTGTGTTAGAGGGCATGCCAAGGTACAATTATGCAAGGTGAATGATTTTAAACAATTGAACTTCATTTCTAACTTTTGAAGGCAGATAAGTATCTACCTGAGCAAAGATATGCTCAGAGCTATGAATTAATCATTTAAGTTTACAAGTTGTATTTTAATGGGGATTTCTTGTCAAAGGGCAGAGAAGTCTCTTCCTGAGCATGATACATGCTCAGAACTATAACATAACTTTTAAGTTTAAGTTTGTTTGGCCCTAAATGATTATACATTTGTAAGTGAAAAGCTTATGTGCGATTAATCTAAATGTAATTGTCTCTAGCACATAAGCCCATGATTTTTAATCACCTTACCCATTTCAATTTTTGCTCCATTTAAATGAGAAGTACACTTTGAAATAGAATGGGTGATTGTTAGACATAGGATTATAAAGTTGAAACAACTACAGTCTATTAAAAACATGGATACCAAAAGAGTAAACAATAAAATGAGTACATATCCATGACAACCAAAAGAACTCATGTACATATAAAGATGAGACAGGAATATATCCCATATACATGAATGAATGATGGAAGAGACACACCCTCTTCACATCATGAACCAAAATAAAAATATAAAAAGCCCCTTACTGGGCAGATATCCTATACATCCATAATCATGCCTCACAAGGCATACCCATCCACATATCATAAAGCCCATACTGAGCATGTGCAAACCAAAACAAAAGGCCACATCGGGCATAACCATCATCCATGATGAAAATAAACATAATGTTTGAAAGCCCATACTGAGCGAGAAGAAGGAATCAAGAAATATGATCAAGCTGCTAAAAGATGTGATCAACTGCAGCTGCTGTCGAGAAGGTGCTGGTCATCTGTCAATCCTGAGGAGGAGGATGATGCTCACGGGGTGGAGACCGAGAGGTGTAGTATCTGGTAGACTAACTCCTCTAATACGCTTGCATCATCTCCCTAAGTTGCCTCGCCATAAGCTGCATAAGACTCTCATGATCAGAGGCTCTCTCTGGCGCTCTGCAGTCGTAAAAGCAGTGGAGAGTGTATCAAAACTAGTCGTGAGAGTGTCCTTGCCGGTCCTCAAGGATGCAATGTCTCTGGCTAGAGCTTCATATGAACTAGTGGTGGGAGCTTGGCGCTGCTGAGCCTGTGCTTCCGCATGTGTTCTACTCTGCCGCGGCGTCAAGCTCACTCGTTCAGCTTCATCCACTGCCTCATCAATATCATTCTGTCCAACCATACTAGGTCCACCTGCTCCAGGTATAGGACTTCTCATAAGGGTAATGGTGGAGTGGTTGAGCAGAGGATCAGGGTTTGTTGAGAAGACTTTTTCTAGATTCATCTTATGAAGCCTTAGGAGTTTCGTAATTTGCATCCCATACAGTAGGCCACCATGTCCTCTTTTGACTGCCTCATCCATATACCCCAACATGATGAAGCCTAAATGTAATTGGATCTTTTTCATAATGCAATGGATTATGAGGGCTTCAAAGGGCTTCACTGCATCAAAATTTCCTGCTCTAGGGGTGATATTGTATGCTACAACTTTATGAACCACTCTAGCTGCATCATTCATTGTGCTAGCCTTGATGTTTAACTTATCCTTTGGAGGAGCAACACCTAATGTCTCATATACTTCTTCTCTTGAAAAATGATTTTCTATTTCGTCTTTCCCCCAAAAGAAGATCTTCTTTCCTGCATTAGGTATGTCAAGCCAAGCACATAAGTTTTTCAAATTTATCCCAAATTTGTCTCCTTGAATATGGGTATTCATCACTACTCCTTCATAAGAAATTTTCAAATTGGCATAAAAATAGCTAACTATCTCAAGATAGACTGCAGCGCTATAGACTAGAAAGAAGGACCAACCTTGGAATTCAAAAAGTGATAGAAGATCAAATTTGTTAAAATCTTGAAAAATAACCTTTCGTCCTGAGATGACAACTCTATCTATGAAGGCTTCGTAACGTTCCTTGGCTTGTTTGCTGAAGAAATATTTGTTGGGGAACACCTCTTCTTCCGGTTCGGTTCACGCCTTTTTATTCTTTTGTGCGATGGTTTTCCTTGGTGTCGACATTTTAGAGGCTAGGGTGTTTGAGAGGGATAAAACAATGAGAGAAATATGGTGAGAGATTAAAGGAGATACGGTAAGGAAAATAACGAACAAGAACAATGAAGAGATTTAATGGAGAGAAACGAGAATGAGAAATGGAAGAAGAGAAACGGATCAAACCTCACTAAAATGCCTTAAACTTGATGATCTTCATCAATTGAAAATGGCTTGGAAGCAAAGGAAGAAGAAAACCCTGGGAGAAGACAGGAATTGGCGGGAGTAAAAATGAAACAACGGAAATCTATTTAAAGCAGTTTTCGATCGTTGCAGTAGCCCGCTGTGACGCTACTGTCCATTTTTATTTTTCACTCGCAACCATCCACAGTCGACCGAGTTCACGCCGTCGTTCGCCACGACGCTACTGTTCATTTTTCAATTTTGTCCATATTGCCTTCCGCGGTCTCCCTCTGGGGCTCGGTCGACCGCCACACCCCTGTTTTCAATTTCTTGATATTTTTCAAGGGATTTTGTGAAAAAATTGATTTTCTCCTATTTTTCTCGCATTCAAGGGATTCTAATGAACATGTAAACTCGATCCCTTGGCTATGTGAGGACTCCCAAAAATTCATTTCTATTTTTCTATCATTTAAGCTCAAATGGATGAATGGACATATGTTTTCAATAAGTCCCTTTTTTGGATGCACTAGATGAATTTTGCTAGATACACAATATGATATATGTTGATCTATATCTAGCAATGTTTGACATGTTAGTTCATCTAAATGTGGATGCTAAGTGCATATTTGTATATTTTTGCACTTAGATGGATTTTTCTAAAAGATTTTCAATGAAGTACAAGCATAGTCTACAAAAGTATTTTCTTTTTTTTCTACATCGACTATGAGATGAATATGATGTGATCATGAAGCTCAATAAGCAAAGATGCATTCTATTAAATACATGACTAATGATATGCATCTATGCTTGATTATAAAATGATATATCTTTAAAGCACGAATGATCAAGATACAATGAATGCAACATTGAAATAGTATCTAGAAAGAATTCATATGATATAACAATGAAAGACAGCCCCATATATTATTAATTTTAAATAATGAGTTGAGTGGGGGATTTTGGAACCCAAATCCATTTGGTTCCAAACAAGTTTGTGTGTGGGAGTGTATCTTTTCTTTCTTTTTTTTCTTTTTTTTATGGGTAAGCTGGGGTTAGGCAGACCCCTACCAGATATATTAAAATATAGAGAAAGATACAGCATGAGGAAAGGAAAACAAACCCCAACACAGGGAGGAAAAGCAAAAAGCAGAGGTACAAGGGCCAACTGGCAGGGGCAACAGCCACCAACAAAAAATAAAAACACCAAGACAACAATCAGAAGCTCAGAGGGCCAGAGCCAAGAGCAACCAGCAGACAGAAAGGACCAAAATCAGTTTTTAAAAAAAAAGGCCAAAGAGCCCAATGCCCAGAGCGAGATTAGAAGACTCATATACCTCGCCTGATGGGCAGCTTGAAGGAGGATACCCCATAGGGGGAAGGCAGGAAGTTAAATGGCGAACTTCTTTTCTTTTTCATAACTTTATGCCACACACCTTGATCCGAAGAAGGAGCTTGGATATCATTATGGTCTTCCTTGTAGAGATGATTGCCCTTCTCAATACCGGAAGCAGTGCTATAATGATGAACAAGGGGAGCAAATCTGTTGGAGTGGATTCGGTTTTGAAGATTTGGAGCAGGGGTTGAGGAGGTAGAGAGAGAAGAGGTTGATTTTCCTATATGGCCATCAATTTGCTGGACTTAGGGGGGGATAGAGGTATCAACTAAGGGGCCAGTAGCTGCATCTGTCTCCATTTGAGGCTTAACTTTCGGCCTCCATTCTTTCTTGGTCTGAACATGGGGATGCTTCCATTGGAGATGACAGGATTCAGAGCCATGACTAAAATCCATACAATGAGGACAAGCTTTAGGCTTCCAGTCATAATCAATTTGCTGAATTATCTCTCCCGAAGAAGTACAAAGTTTGATAGAATCTGGAAGGGTTTGGTCAGCACTGACTAACACACACAATCTAGCATAACTAAGTCTAGAGGCTGCAGCTGTATGAGTGTCCATGTAAAGGGGTTTCCCAATCAAGCTTGCAATTCTGCTAAGGCAATGAGAGTTCCAAAACTTTAAATGGAGGCCGTGAAGTTTAATCCAAACCGGAATTTCCGATAGTTTCTTCCTCTCCATCAAGGTATTCGGATCCCATCTCTGAAAAATCAAGGGTCTTCCCCCATAATTATGACCATTATCTTCTAGAATTCGAGTGCAATCTCCTCACAATAAAACTTGAATAGAAAGAAGCCATGATCCATGGCAAACAATTCAAGGTTACCTTTCAGCATCCATTTGCGACTGAGAGCTTCACGAAGAGAGACAAAAAATGATTTTTCCCAATGAAATAACCAATAAGGCAGTTTGCCCATTTTTTCCCTTGCTCTATGATAACTTCATCATCAAAATGGAGTTTCATGCTATCTTTCTCTGAGGCATCAGGGATTATATGATCCAGATTTGTGGGAACAGATTTAGGAGGGGGATCAGATTCAACAGAGAGCCTCCTCCAGGGATTGGAGGGTCCTTCCCCAAGCTTAGCCTCACTGGCAATTTCATAACTTTCCTGATTCTGAACTTCTGGCTGAAAAGGATAAGGCTGGTCAAATTTGCCATCACCATTATGAGAAGCAGTAAGGTGGTTCCCTTCAGATCCATTTGCAGAGATGGGGGAAATTGAAGTTTGAAGCTTGGAGTTCAACTGAAAGTTTGAGGATATTGCAGGGTAGGTCCTTGCTTCTAAAGGATGGAGACCGAAAGTAGAACCAGGAGGGGAGGCCTTCGAAATATCTACTGTATTTTCTATAATGGTTTTCCCCCTAAGAAGGTCAGAGTCCCCATATGGAGAATTAACTGTCGTCCTAGAAAACCTGCAAGCTGAATTACCATCTATGGTAGGGCAGGCTTTAGGGTGGGACACTCCATAATCAGGGTCAGCAATCCCACAGATCGAGGACTGACATGGAGCAGGGGAACTCTTCAGCATATTTGAAGTGTATCTTTTCTTATCTACACCAACTTTCTTGATCTCACAAATCTAAGCCTTCACCTAGATTTGTGATGCCCTAATCTACCACAATATGAACATGAATAAGTGTGGGTAGATGAGGACCAACAAGAACTATGATGACAAAGATATTTGTCATTTTCTTCTTGTATTCTTTGGTTCTTCATAGAGAGTTCTTTATTAACTAATTTAATCTCAATTAATTGACTTTCAAAGCAATTTGTTTGTTGAGATAAATTAGCTTTTAATTTTTCTTCATTTAAATTCTTTTTTTTTCTTTTTGATAATTGAGCTGCGGTTAGGCAAGACCCCTACCAGATTTGATTAATAAACAAAAGACGAAATTACAAAATGGGGCCTGGAACAAAACCAGGCAGGGAAGAGGGCACCCATCCAAATACAAAATGAAGCCCAGAAAAGAGAAACTTACAACCGAGGATGTTTGAATTCCGAAGAGTCTAGAGCCATACAGTCCAGGAGAAGAGGAGAGATGGTAGGTAAGTCAAGATCTTCACCTTTAAACGAGAAATCAAGTTTTGAAAGGACATCAGCCACTGCATTTCCTTCACTCCAGATATGGGAAGCTTTCCAAGAGTGGAAATTCGGCAGCGATCTTCTTATATGTGCCAGGACAGGGATAGCGTTCCAAGGGCATTGAGCATTGTTATTAATAATGTTTACCGCCAATGATGAATCCGATTCAATCCAAACATTTTTAAACTTATGTTTTGCTGCTAGTTGAATTCCCATTAGAATAGCTTGCAACTCAAGAAGGTTGATTGGATCCTTTTCAGCACAGACAGTAGCCGAGAACCATTTTAGACAGTGGCCCATGTGGTTTCTAATGACGCCTCCCAAACCCCCCCTTCCGTTCAAAAGAGAAGCATCAGTGTTAATCTTAACCCAGGGATCGGAGGGTTTTTCCCAAATGCAAAATTTGGCTGTTTTTTGCTTTGGGTAGCAGGGGAGATTTAAAAATTTGGAGCAACAGATACTGTTTTGATTTACCCAATCATTTCTTTGCAACTCTATGATGTGAGCCAAAGTTTGTTGTTGTAGACACCCCATTTTGACCGGACCCGAGTTCGTGCCGATTGTGCAAAACCTCGTCAAATCAGTGAGCTGGGGTTCCAAATTGAACCCTGGAGTAGCTTGAGGTCTCACCTAGGCCCCCGCCAAATTTCATCAAAATCCAATCTGATTGGCCAAATAAGACGAGCCTGGAAAGAGGGGATATCCATGCTAAAAGGGGAGTGAATCATCTACAAGGGGGCTGTCCAGGGGTAGAATAGGAGGGTTAAATTTATCATTTCGTTTTTTTTTTATATAAAAAAAAAACACCGAAAGGAGAGAGGGGGAGAGAGCCGCAACAGAGAGCAAGAGAGAGCGAAGGGAAGAGGAAGAAGAAGAGGAGAACCCTCTCCTCCGGCTCCATCTCCCGTCGGAAATCCGCCGTACCGCCACCACCTCTAACCACCACTTCCAACACCATCTCCTCCGCCATCATTATCTCTGTCTTTCAAGCCTTCGAAACCCCATTTCTCTGCAATTCCGGCCGAATCCCACCTCCATCACCTCCGGCCTCATCATCCTCACAGCCGCCACTAGCCTCCACCTCTGGCCACCTCCATCTTCTCCGACCGCACCGCCATCTCTCTCACTTCCAAGCCGTCCGATCTAGCGCTGATCTGAGATTGGAAATCTCAGATCTGGGATCTCAGATCTGAGAAGAGAGGAAGAGAGCTTCTTCCGGTCATTCTCCGACCGATTTTTCGGTCAGATCGTATTCACCGGCAAGTCCCATGGATTCCGGTGAGCTTGCCCCATTTTCGGATCATTAACCGCCGGCCATCGCTTCTACGATCGCCCGGATCCGATTGTCCTCTGCAAATCCGTCCATGAAGGGATGAAATTCCGGATCTGAGAGTAGAGAAGAAAGGGGAAAGGAGCAAAGAGAGATCTCTGCAATTTGTCTTCTCCGGCTAGCTCCGGTCATCTTCCCTGCTCCTCCTTTCCCTCTCCGGCAGCCTCCATCCCATTTCTGCAACCCTCTCTTCTTCTCCACCATCCCAATACCATCTTCACAGCCATCAGAACCCGCAATCAAACCCTACCTTTGTGTTTCACCTCTGATCTTCTCTTTCCGGCGAATTTATCTAAGCTCCGGTGAAGCTCTGATAGATTTGACCTTGCTTGTGCTGGATTTGTTTGTTCGGGGCAAATTTCTACAGCTCAGTGAGATCTTAGCGATGAGATCCGTAATTTCCAGGTAAGAATATTTCATTTGATTACATGATTCTCTGATGGAATTTCGATGTTCCTGTCATGATTGTTAATTTTGGCTTCGATCATCAAGATGTTGATTATAATGCTTTTGGTTCTTTTGATTTTGAGTTTAGCGAATGGATCGAGATTTTATTAGTAATATGTGAATGCTGTGTGTCTTATTTGCTTTCAGAATTTAGGCATTTGTAGCAGGAGATAACAATCAATTTCTTTGAACTTTGATTCTCCATTAATCACATAAAAAAAAAAAGAAATACCTGGACTTTTGGCCAATTGTTTTTTGCTTTGATTAGGAGATGAGAAAGGCTTAAGACCATCATTGAAGTTTGAAATAAAGCTATGACTGTAGCATCATTTTTTGCAAGTTGATATCAGCACCTCTGTTTTAATGGTTGCATAAATCCAACTGGGCATTCAATAGGGTGCCTCTCAAAATCATGGCCCTATGATTTGGTTTGCTTTCAAATTTTTTTTAGAAGAAGAAGAAGAAAAGAATAGAGAGCTTTTGAGACCAACCTTATCATATTCTCTGCTCAGATTTGAAACCTTCTTTATCGCGGACCCGAACCCATGAATGATAGTAATACTGTGATTACCCATTGATCTAATGATGTTCTTCCTATTCAACAAATTCAGTGCATGCATTTCTACCCTTATTTCGCCAATGGCTCCTCATTGAATGTTTGGAATATTTTTTTTTTTTACATAGAAATGCTTTACTCTCATTTGGAAATCATGATTTTATCAGTAATGTTGGTTGGATATTGGCATCACTAGTTTTGATATTTGCATATACTATTGTAGCTGGTCCCTTTCCCTTGTTTGTTCTGTAAAGTTCTTTTTGGGGAATCATTGTAATCTGAGATAAATGCTAAAAAAAAAATGGCAATATTGGTTCAATGTAACTATCAAGATGCAGTAGTGCCCGTGTTAATGCCAGTTCTTCCTTGGATGTTAGTCATTTGCAGATCATGTTTTAGCATTAGAGTGAGATACTTGAATTACTCTTCTATTTCTCTTAGTTTGTTTACAATTGTATTTCTTTGAAAATATTTTTCCCTTTCTCTTATCATTGTAAGGGCGATGAAGGCGATAGCCCAAGCCCATCTTTAGGGGACTCGCTCAATCTAAGTAGCGCTCCCCTCTTTTGTTTAGTAGGCCTACTCAACCTTTCAGATATGCCCCCTGTTATGCATCAAAATTTATAAAAATCAGAAATATCATTGCATGCATTTGTATAATCTGTTAAAAATTTTAATATTCTTCTCTTGTACTAAGCTTTGAGTTAAGGTTTGAAGACGGTAATAAATGGTGTTCAGGTGAGACTCTCTTGAGGTTCATAAACTTGTCTTTTATTTAAATAAATTGCTTTAGGAAAGAAGGAGATCAGATGACTACTCTATTCGATATTATCGACATGAGTACTGTCTGATCTCAAGGCGGGCTTAGAAATATTATCCTGTGTATTTGTGATATCAGATGATTACTTTAGCATCATCTGATTTCACCCCCATATTGGGGCAGTGGTACTTGTGGTTGGGCATATAAGTGTTTAATGTTGTTTCTTGCTTTATTAGGCTATCCAGCGGCTGGTCTGGACTAATTAATGTTGTTTATCATTGTATGATTGCTATTATTACAGATTGTGCACTATTTAGTTGTAGATCATATTTTGCTGATATTTGATTTGTTTTTATAATAATTGATTGGAATTTGCGATTATCTGGTAGTATTTTCCTCTCTCTTTGATTAGACTAGCACAGTCTTTTAGATTTCTGTTAGATTTCTTTAGATACTATAACCTGTGCTAGGAGACATACTCTGTCTCGTTAGGCAATCCTCCTTTGGAGGCAAGCCTCAGTTGTAGATTCCTCTCTGAGATTGCACCTCAGTTTGTTCTTTTGTTAATTAGAGACCAATTTGGTCAATTAGTTGTCTTAGCCTCGCTTCCCCCTTTGCAAGGGCAATGATAAGGTTGCTTAGAGCCCATCTTTGTGTGTTTGGGAGACCCGTCCGGTCTCATTCTCTCGTTAATCCTCTTTGTGTGCTTTTTGATTTTGGGAGAACACACTACTCGGCTTGGCTTCATACCCCTACCCTTATGGGTATTGGGTTGCACATTTGTTGCACCCTGAGGGCTAGGTAGCTGTCCGGCCCGGCTTGATGTTTTTACCTTTGCCAAATATGCACAAAGTCTCTTATTTCCTTTTAGACCCGCCCGGTCTCATTCCCTTGCTAAACCTCCTCTTTGTGCGCCGTTTGGTTTTGGAAGAACACCCTACTCGGCTTGGCTTCATACCCCTACCCTTATGGGTATTGGGTTGCACATTTGTTGCACCCTGAGGGCTAGGTAGCTGTCCGGCCCGGTTGGGTGTTTTACCTTTGCCAAATGTGCACAAGGTCTCTTATTCCTTTTGCTTGTAAGCTTCTCCTTAGTCGATAGTCCATTCGCATAGGAGTCAGCCTTGATTAGAGAGTCTTTGACTCATTCATCCTTTAGATAGTGTTATTAGAGAGTCTTTGACTCATTCGCCTTTTAGGTGGCGTTATTAGAGAGTCTTTGATTCATTTGTCTTTTCAGTAGTGTTGTAGGAGAGTCTTGGATTCATTTGTCTTTCAGGTGTTGTTATTAAAGAGTTCTGACTCAATCTTTCTCTTTTAGAGAGTCTTTGACTCATTTATCCTTTAGTCGGTGTTTTTGGAGTCTTTGACTCGTGTTTCTATCTCTTAGAGAGTCTTTGACTCGTATATCCTTTAGTCGGTGTTTTTGGAGTCTTTGGCTCGAGTTTCCATCTTTTAGAGAGTCTTTGACTCGTATATCCTTTAGTTGTTGTCAGTGAAGTCTTTCACTTGTGTTTTCTCTCTTAGAGCGTCTTTGAATCGTGTTTCCGTTTCTTTCAGAGAGTCTTTGACTCATTCGTCCTTTTAGTAGTTTTATTAGAAAGTCTTCGACTCTTGTCTTTCTTAGCGGTGTTATTAGAGAGTCTTTGACTCATTAGTCCTTTTAGGAGTGTTATTAGAGAATCTTTGATTCGTTTACCTTTGCTTTTGATAGTGTTATTTGTTTAGGGGTTTCCCCTATTTGCCCTAAGGTTTAGCCCTAGGGTTTCGCTTTGTGCATTTCCCTTAAGTCTTTGACTAAAAGGGTGAAAACAATTAAAATCCAAAAACATATTAAAGCATTTAAAAATCCCAAAACATTAAATATTTTAAAACTCAAAAACATTCGAAAAATCTTAAAAAAGCCTAAAGTGTTGAGTGTTTTAGAAGTATTAGTTAGGAGAGTTCGTTTCGAACTACGTTGGCTTGATCCTCTTCCACGAGGTACGTAGTGCAGCTTGAGATTCTTATCTCAAGTCCAGCCAAACTTTGTAAATAAATGCTTTAACCCTTTTTCTTCAAAACCTTGTTTTCAACAAGATCTTCATCTAGAGTTAGGAGTTTGTCCTAGATAGAGAGTTTTAGAGCTAGGAGTTTGTCTTTTATTTGTTGTGTGCTTGTTTGTGTTGTTTTAGAGTTAGGAGTTTGTCTTTTGTTGTGTGCTTGTTGTGTGTCTGTGTTAGAGTTAGGAGTTTGTCCTAGCTAGGAGCGCCTCCGTCCGGTCAGTTGGCGATTCACATCGCCGACTGATGACTAGGTCTAAGATGCGTTAGTGATCCCATTGTTTTTCTTAGGACACACAGCCTAGTTACACATAGGTCGTAGGAACCACCTGCATTAGCTTAGGGCTAACCTGCATATAGCTAGGGCATATAGGGTGTCCTAAAATTCACAATTCACTGGAATTTAAATAATCGTTCAAGAAGCTTTAATAACTAGTCCGGTCTTTTAGATCGAGTCTAGGATAGAGGATCTAGGTGTCTTAGGCATCATAGCTTAGAATAGGTGCGAAGAACTACGTTGCCTTGATTCTCGTGGAGGCGGGGATACGTAGGCTTCCTTGGATGAATACCAGACCATCCGAGGACTCGGGCTAAATCGTTTTAGAGTCTTAGGATTTGTGGTGTTGTTATATTGTATATTTTGTTGTGTTTTCTTACTTTCTTGTGCAGACCTATACCTTTAGCTGTAGCATGCATGTGTTTGTCCACCAGAACTTAGACACCAGTTAGGTATATCACTCATAACCTAGTTGTCATTAGGTGACACATCTTTTATCTTACTTTATGTGTGTTTATTATTTCATCCCCGAGTCATGCATGATTAGGTAGACGTTCACGCGGGAATATTTGTTCCCATTTCACATGAAAACTTCTTCGAAGTTAATGAAAAATGGCATAAGAGACCAAGTGTTCGCACTCGGGCGAATTGGGGGCGCTCTTCGGACCTTCTCCATTCGTCATCAGGCACGGACCTTCTGTATCTCTGGTTATCCATTGCAAACAGAGCATTTGTTTTGGTTCCATGGCGTGTCCATGGATGGCGACTCTGAGTTATTTTCAGATATATCTTGGTTTCGAGCTCTGGCTCCGGATCAGGATGTATCTTTCTTTTTATGTCGCCACTCGTGCTATGCTGTGAGGGTGGCATCCGTTTCGAGAGTTCCCTGGTAGAGCTCTCCTTCACTTTGTGGAGATCTTAGAGGATCGCAGGAGGGATCTCGCGTCCCTCGGCACAGTCTTCGGATCGGGGTCCACAGGCTGGCGACTCTGCTGGGGAGTTTTTGAAACATTGCCTAACTCTATAGAAATGCCATTTTTACTAACTTTGGAGAAATTTGAGTTAAAATCATTTTAAATGGGAATTCTATCGTTAGAATCCAGGGGCACCGGACAGGTGCGTAATTAAAACGAGGGATTCACACACTACACATCATGCATTATCATATTTGTTATTTATTTCATTATTTTTCCTTCTTGGCTCCACGGGATAGATTTGATGCGTGCCTGACTGGGATGTTATTACATCCTAATGGTACTGTTGAATCTATTTCCAAGCTATGCGCCGGTGCTGCAGCCGTAAACACTAGGTGTACTTGTGTTTATAGCAGCCGATGAGCAATGAAGCATACTATGTATAACACTAGGTGTACTTGTGTTATACATATTAGGTATGTTTCATACGCATGGTACCCATTAGATTTAGTCCGGAGCCTTACTTTGTTTTATATATTATGTATATACTTACTGGCCTAGTGAAATCCAACTAGGAAGTACCTGTGTTTATATACATCTATATTGCATTCATATAGGGTCGAACGTGTGTTGCTTACACATGTGGAGCCTAGAGTTAGGAGCTTTGCCCCATTTGTAGACTAGGGTAACTCATTTTATATGGCTACAACTCGGTCCTAGTACACACTCATCAGTCTGTCTTGAGTCGACATTTTCTTGACTCCGCTAGATTAGAATTAGGGCTGGTGTCCCTGGTTAGGATTTGTGTATATGTGTATATACTTATATATACTGATTATGTATATTAGGGTTCTCCTCTTAGTTAGAGTTCCTTATTCATTTCAATTGGTTATATCCATTCGTTATTCAGATCTAGATCTAGTCAGTAGCTTTTGCTCGCCACTACCTTGGCCGTGATCTGTCTTTCGATCTGTTGTTTATAGGATTTGACCCGTTGTTATATGCTCTCACCTTTGGTCGGTCCTTCATTTGGTCACCTTTCTCTGGTAACCATATTCCGAGTTTATCCTACCACCGTTGTTCATATACCTTTAGTTGAGCTGTGGGAATTCTTTGTCTAGCCGTTATGCTGCCGGATTTTATCCAGAATATTTTGAGCATGACCGCTCTCTCTTAGAGTTAGGAAAGCCATGAGTTTACCCTACCTTACTTTCTTGTCTAGTCGTTATGCTGCCGAATTTTTCGCAGAATATTTTGAGCATAACCGCTATCCTTTAGAGTTAGTTAAACCATGAGCTTACCTTGACCTCCTTGTATAGCCGTTGTGCTGCTGGATTTTATCCAAAGGCATGTTAAGCATGATTGCTATCCTTTGGAGTCAGTCTACCTTATCTTGATTCCCATGTATACATTGCTCAGTAGGATTAGATCCTTACCTGTTTTGTCTTGAGATCTGGCCGATAGCTCGTTTGCTGTCCTTATGACCATGATCTATCATTTTTGATCATATTGATCGTACAGTTGTTGATATCCATCATTTAGATTTTAGATCTGGTCTTTGACCCTACTTTTGTCATTCTTATGGCCATGATCTATTATCTGAGTCATTGATTTTCATTTGATCCGTGTTTACCAATCATATATTTTTTACCCTTGGATCATTTCAAAATCATTGATGCAAAAGTTTAATCTTACCTGTATTCTTTGAGTGCATGATCATTGATGAGATCGAAACTTATTTAGATTAGGGATGTTTATCGTTCCTGACTCTTTCATACCCAAAAGAAGAACATTTGTACTCAAATGAGACTTAAAGGTGTGGATTGAGAATTCATTGAGACCCTGTTGATGTAGGTCATATTATCACTGTCTATTTTTCTTTAACCTTCATAGACAGTATTTCTTTGATTTTCAGAATAAAATACCCTTTGGTGTATTTCAAGATTACTCTTTTCCCTATTTGTTCAGAATTTTTATCTCATGACTATTGATCTAGTGTGTGTGCTTCCAAGTCAACAGTCTGTGTTTAGCGAAAGACCATTCTTTCAAAAGACTGACCATATCCAAATCACTTGATCCAGGCAGTCTATTGTTTTACCCACATTGTCAACATAAGCCTTTTGTTGCCCCATTTAACCTAGACCTTGTGGAATTGCCTTTTCTGGGATTCCTACTCCAAGATCGAACTTTATAGTTATCATTCTCATGAGGAAAGGTGTATCACCTATAAGCTTTCAATGTCAGTTCACTACCTTTGAAGAAGTGTCCTGTGTCTTTAGATTTGTCTTTCATTGAGCGTACATCAACTTTCTTTTCTCTAAGTCAGTTACATAGATGTTAAAAGAAAAAAAAAAGTGACATATCTGTCAGTCTTTCTTATATAGAGTCAGTGTTCTGTTTTCTATCAGAACTGATGAAGAGCCCATTGAGGTGTGTCAAAAATCATCAATGTACTTACAGTCTTCAATTCAATAAAATGGTTGATTTCGTATCTTTGATACTCTATGATTCACTCTTAGATCTAATGTTTAAACAACTAAAGACCCCCTTCTCGGATGAGAATGCAGACGAAATTCACCTCGAGATCTGAAAGATGGTCGAATGAGAGGAAGAGCGTCGAGCATAGCCACTTAAAGAAGAAATCAAGCCATTGATAGTGGTATCGAAATCCGAAACTCGGGAGAAATGGATTGGAAAAACTTTATCTCCTAAGGAGCGCAAAGAATTGATAAACCTGTTTAGAGGGGTTCGAGGTAGTCTTGCTTGATCCTATAAGGATAAACCAGGGGAATGCCCTGTCGTTGAGCAAAGCAAGATTTCATCTGCTTTAGGCATCCAGTTGAAGAGTATAATTTTAAAGAGATAAGCGTCAGGCACCCTGTGGAGCTGATGAAATATTGAGAGAAGATTTTCAGACAAAGTTGTGGTATCTTGAGCATAAATTCAAGATCTTCGAGATGAGAGTGGAGCTCAGTGGTTGAAGTTTTGCCAGAAAACCGCCAGACTCCTCGAAAAAATTTTTCAAAGATTTTGAACCTTAAACAAAAGAGCTTGTACATTAAATACATTAGGAGGCCATCCTTGATCGTTTGAGCTTTTATAGCCAAAATCCTAATGTTTTAAAATCCATTTGTAAACCCTTTGGGCCAAAAGCAAAATTAAAGCAACTTCTTTTCAAACACATTATAAACCCGGGGCATTTATGCGCCCGAACTACGTCGGACCTGATCCCCATTTCTTCAGGGGTACGTAGGCAACTTGATTAATTCAAGTTCGGTTAAACCTTGGGATAAAATCCCTTTTGAAAATTTTGAAGCTAAATGCTAAACCATTCTTTGAAAAATCCCTAAGCGAACTACGCGGATCTGATCCTCCATTTTTGGGGTACGTAGGTAGTCTGGCTAGACCAGATTCGGTCCAAATCCTTAGAACCTTAGGTATTCAACCCTTTTGAACCCAAGCCCACCTAGATAGTCCTTCTGGTGAAACAAGCAAAGGTTCGAGGAGAATGAAACGAAAAACAGAAAGAAAAGAATGAGAGTCTGAAGACCCGCTAGGTTGAAAACCCGAAAGGGCGGCCTAGAGAAAGGTGAAAGTCGTTTTTCTTGCTTAGTCAACAAGCAAAGAGATTGACTTATCAAAAATCAAGAGTAATGGTCTGCTGGATTGAAAAGCTTGAAGAGACAATCTAGTAAGAGGCAAATACTTGCCATGAAAAGTTGAGTTGAATAGAAGGAGTTCCTCAGTTACGTAGAATTCCCAAGTTTGAGTGCAAGCGAAAGTTGAGACAAGTAGTCTTTTAGACTGAAAACTTGGACAGAAAAAGTTGAGACTAGTAGTCTTTTAGACTGAAAAATTGGAGAGCAAAAGTTGAAGCAAGTGGTCTTTTAGACTGAAAACTTGGAAGACATTAATTGTGACTTCTTCCGAAAAGAGAAATCAAGGAGACGGAAAAGCAACCTCTACGCAGGGCAGGACCCTGGAATCCGAGTAGTCTCGGCAAGACTTACTTTGATATCCTTTTTAAACTAGGGGCATTAAGACTGAGCAATCCGAAGGGAGTAATAACCATGACGGAAATCCCGATGGAGGAAATTAGAGCTTCTTGACTTGGTTTTTGAGAATACTCTGAGAGTGGCTAGCCTTACCATAACAAAATAACACATTTTATCTAAGGGTGAATCAAAATTTAGTCAAGTCCCTTGAATATTGTATGTCTTCTTTGAAAGAGTCCTCAGGAGTCTGTTCCTTGTTTATCATTGTTTTCTTTTAGAATCCAAAGTGTTTGGCACTGAAAAGAATGGGTGTACACCTTCCGAAATGTAAAGAAAAATCTAGAGTAGATCCTGGTTTAAGAATCAAGGAAAGGGCAAGAAACATTTGGTCCAAACCTACCAGAGACATCAAGCCTCAAGTAATATTCAGCAAAAAGGAAGAATCTTAGATCTAGCCTTTGTGAAGTTGGTTTTACCACTATACCAAAGAAAGAACCCATGCAAACTCGAATTTTTCTTACTTACCTTGGTTCTGCTTTCTTAAGACCTTGTCATGGAAGCGCATCATACTAGGGGCATCTTTTATGACTTGCGTCATAAAAGATATTACACAATGATAATTGGGATATCTATTCTTAGCAAATAGAAACTAGAGAAGCTTGAACATACTCTTTGAGTTGAATTCCTTGATCAAATTGTTTCTTTTGGAGTCAGTTTCAAAAACTTCAATTCTCAGCGGAGTATAGAATCTACTCCTGCATCCTTCAAAATTCATCAGGATGTTTTTCACCTGTTAAAGAGAGTCAGCACCTGAAAATCTCATCAATCTACTTGAGTTTTGCTTTCAGCAAAGATCGTGCGCTCCTAGTTATTCTTGGTAAGAGATAACTGGCCCATTAGTGAAATCAATCAAAGATGGTAAATTCTTCATTCCTTTTGAAGGTTTTTAATAAGGATAGAAATTGATGGTTCCGTGTTCCACGGTTTGGTTTTTCTTCCATGGTTTTAGAAAGTTTTCAATAAAGGAAGAAATTACTATATTCTGTGTTACACGGTTTGATATTTTCTTCCATTATAAATAAATAAATAAAAAACCTTTGGTTTGCACTTGTTTTGACAAAATTTAAAAAAAAAAAAAAAAAAAAAACTCTTTGAGTGTTTTTAAGAGATGAGCATTACCGGACCTGTGTTACACGGTTTGGTCGTTTTGAAAGATTTTAACAGAATTGTAAATTACCGGACCTGTGTTACACGGTTTGGTCTTTTTAAAAGATTTTAATAGAGATGGAAATTACCGAACCTGTGTTACACGGTTTGGTCTTTTTGAAAGATTTTAATAGAGATGGAAATTACCGAACCCGTGTTACACGGTTTGGTCTTTTTGAAAGATTTTAATAGAGTTGGAGGTTACCAAACCTGTGTTACACGGTTTGGTCTTTTTGAAATGTTTTAGTAGGGAAAATATTTTCGATCCTGTGTTACACGGATTGGTCTTTTCTTCATTCTCCCGGGTATTTAGTACCCTGATGATTAGTATTGTAATGTCAAGCAGTGACTTACCTAATCATCGTTCCGCAATGTGCAGCTTCCTAACGTGTTAGGAGTCATGTGTATCTGCGAAGAGGTTTGTATGGGACTGTTTAGCAGGGCATACGAATTTGGGTTTATGTCGAACTGTTTAGCAGAACCGCGTGATCCGGAGTGATTCGCTACCTTGAAAGAGAGGAGTCAAAGTTACTCGGATAGTTAAACAGATTTATTTTCAGCAATGATCTGTATAACTATCGTTAGGCTTGAGACTTAGTCTCGCCTTTGGTATTAGATGTTTGAGTTTAGCTCAAATATTCGAATACCCTAATAAATTGGTCAAGTCTTAGACTGATCCGCATGATATAAAAAAAAAAAAAGCTCTTTGAGTGTTTGGTTTTGAACTTGTTTTGGACGAGTTTCAATACATTGGTCTTTGGCCTATTTTTACAGGTTTCTAAAAAGGAAAAACTCTTTGAGTGTTTGGATTTATGCTTGTCTTAGACAAGTTACATTGTGGTTTCTAAAAAAAAAAAAATGAAAACTCTTTGAGTGATTGGAATGATTTGTTTGTTTGTTTGGTTGGTGCTCTTTGAGCAATTGTTATGTTTACTTTGGCTTAGCCTGATAAAAAAAAAAAGAAGTGTGTGTGTGTTTGTGTTTTTATAATCGTTCGTTCATCTTTGTTAACTAGTTTAGATAGTTGAGTCATGAGTATTAGGGAGAGACTATCTCTTTGAGATGTCTTAGTTGCCGAGTTAAGAGTCGGTGAGAGGCTATCTCCCTATTGTTGACCTTTGTGAATATCGTTTTAAAACTGAAAACCCAAAAATTTGCTTTGCTTTCAGGTCAGTCAAAATGTGTCATCTGTTCAGCTTTGCCATTCGCGTGTTACACACGCTCTGCCAAAGAGGGGCATCTGTAGACACCCCATTTTGACCGGACCCGAGTTCGTGCCGATTGTGCAAAACCTCGTCAAATCAGTGAGCTGGGGTTCCAAATTGAACCCTGGAGTAGCTTGAGGTCTCACCTAAGCCCCCGCCAAATTTCATCAAAATCCAATCTGATTGGCCAAATAAGACGAGCCTGGAAAGAGGGGATATCCATGCTAAAAGGGGAGTGAATCATATACAAGGGGGCTGTCCAGGGGTAGAATAGGAGGGTTAAATTTATCATTTCGTTTTTTTTTTATATAAAAAAAAAACACCGAAAGGAGAGAGGGGAAGAGAGCCGCAACAGAGAGCAAGAGAGAGCGAAGGGAAGAGGAAGAAGAAGAGGAGAACCCTCTCCTCCGGCTCCATCTCCCGTCGGAAATCCGCCGTACCGCCACCACCTCTAACCACCACTTCCAACACCATCTCCTCCGCCATCATTATCTCTGTCTTTCAAGCCTTCGAAACCCCATTTCTCTGCAATTCCGGCCGAATCCCACCTCCATCACCTCCGGCCTCATCATCCTCACAGCCGCCACTAGCCTCCACCTCTGGCCACCTCCATCTTCTCCGACCGCACCGCCATCTCTCTCACTTCCAAGCCGTCCGATCTAGCGCTGATCTGAGATTGGAAATCTCAGATCTGGGATCTCAGATCTGAGAAGAGAGGAAGAGAGCTTCTTCCGGTCATTCTCCGACCGATTTTTCGGTCGGATCGTATTCACCGGCAAGTCCCATGGATTCCGGTGAGCTTGCCCCATTTTCCGATCATTAACCGCCGGCCATCGCTTCTACGATCGCCCGGATCCGATTGTCCTCTGCAAATCCGTCCATGAAGGGATGAAATTCCGGATCTGAGAGTAGAGAAGAAAGGGGAAAGGAGCAAAGAGAGATCTCTGCAATTTGTCTTCTCCGGCTAGCTCCGGTCATCTTCCCTGCTCCTCCTTTCCCTCTCCGGCAGCCTCCATCCCATTTCTGCAACCCTCTCTTCTTCTCCACCATCCCAATACCATCTTCACAGCCATCAGAACCCGCAATCAAACCCTACCTTTGTGTTTCACCTCTGATCTTCTCTTTCCGGCGAATTTATCTAAGCTCCGGTGAAGCTCTGATAGATTTGACCTTGCTTGTGCTGGATTTGTTTGTTCGGGGCAAATTTCTACAGCTCAGTGAGATCTTAGCGATGAGATCCGTAATTTCCAGGTAAGAATATTTCATTTGATTACATGATTCTCTGATGGAATTTCGATGTTCCTGTCATGATTGTTAATTTTGGCTTCGATCATCAAGATGTTGATTATAATGCTTTTGGTTCTTTTGATTTTGAGTTTAGCGAATGGATCGAGATTTTATTAGTAATATGTGAATGCTGTGTGTCTTATTTGCTTTCAGAATTTAGGCATTTGTAGCAGGAGATAACAATCAATTTCTTTGAACTTTGATTCTCCATTAATCACATAAAAAAAAAAGAAATACCTGGACTTTTGGCCAATTGTTTTTTGCTTTGATTAGGAGATGAGAAAGGCTTAAGACCATCATTGAAGTTTGAAATAAAGCTATGACTGTAGCATCATTTTTTGCAAGTTGATATCAGCACCTCTGTTTTAATGGTTGCATAAATCCAACTGGGCATTCAATAGGGTGCCTCTCAAAATCATGGCCCTATGATTTGGTTTGCTTTCAAATTTTTTTTAGAAGAAGAAGAAGAAAAGAATAGAGAGCTTTTGAGACCAACCTTATCATATTCTCTGCTCAGATTTGAAACCTTCTTTATCGCGGACCCGAACCCATGAATGATAGTAATACTGTGATTACCCATTGATCTAATGATGTTCTTCCTATTCAACAAATTCAGTGCATGCATTTCTACCCTTATTTCGCCAATGGCTCCTCATTGAATGTTTGGAATATTTTTTTTTTTTACATAGAAATGCTTTACTCTCATTTGGAAATCATGATTTTATCAGTAATGTTGGTTGGATATTGGCATCACTAGTTTTGATATTTGCATATACTATTGTAGCTGGTCCCTTTCCCTTGTTTGTTCTGTAAAGTTCTTTTTGGGGAATCATTGTAATCTGAGATAAATGCTAAAAAAAAAATGGCAATATTGGTTCAATGTAACTATCAAGATGCAGTAGTGCCCGTGTTAATGCCAGTTCTTCCTTGGATGTTAGTCATTTGCAGATCATGTTTTAGCATTAGAGTGAGATACTTGAATTACTCTTCTATTTCTCTTAGTTTGTTTACAATTGTATTTCTTTGAAAATATTTTTCCCTTTCTCTTATCATTGTAAGGGCGATGAAGGCGATAGCCCAAGCCCATCTTTAGGGGACTCGCTCAATCTAAGTAGCGCTCCCCTCTTTTGTTTAGTAGGCCTACTCAACCTTTCAGATATGCCCCCTGTTATGCATCAAAATTTATAAAAATCAGAAATATCATTGCATGCATTTGTATAATCTGTTAAAAATTTTAATATTCTTCTCTTGTACTAAGCTTTGAGTTAAGGTTTGAAGACGGTAATAAATGGTGTTCAGGTGAGACTCTCTTGAGGTTCATAAACTTGTCTTTTATTTAAATAAATTGCTTTAGGAAAGAAGGAGATCAGATGACTACTCTATTCGATATTATCGACATGAGTACTGTCTGATCTCAAGGCGGGCTTAGAAATATTATCCTGTGTATTTGTGATATCAGATGATTACTTTAGCATCATCTGATTTCACCCCCATATTGGGGCAGTGGTACTTGTGGTTGGGCATAGAAGTGTTTAATGTTGTTTCTTGCTTTATTAGGCTATCCAGCGGCTGGTCTGGACTAATTAATGTTGTTTATCATTGTATGATTGCTATTATTACAGATTGTGCACTATTTAGTTGTAGATCATATTTTGCTGATATTTGATTTGTTTTTATAATAATTGATTGGAATTTGCGATTATCTGGTAGTATTTTCCTCTCTCTTTGATTAGACTAGCACAGTCTTTTAGATTTCTGTTAGATTTCTTTAGATACTATAACCTGTGCTAGGAGACATACTCTGTCTCGTTAGGCAATCCTCCTTTGGAGGCAAGCCTCAGTTGTAGATTCCTCTCTGAGATTGCACCTCAGTTTGTTCTTTTGTTAATTAGAGACCAATTTGGTCAATTAGTTGTCTTAGCCTCGCTTCCCCCTTTGCAAGGGCAATGATAAGGTTGCTTAGAGCCCATCTTTGTGTGTTTGGGAGACCCGTCCGGTCTCATTCTCTCGTTAATCCTCTTTGTGTGCTTTTTGATTTTGGGAGAACACACTACTCGGCTTGGCTTCATACCCCTACCCTTATGGGTATTGGGTTGCACATTTGTTGCACCCTGAGGGCTAGGTAGCTGTCCGGCCCGGCTTGATCTTTTTACCTTTGCCAAATATGCACAAAGTCTCTTATTTCCTTTTAGACCCGCCCGGTCTCATTCCCTTGCTAAACCTCCTCTTTGTGCGCCGTTTGGTTTTGGAAGAACACCCTACTCGGCTTGGCTTCATACCCCTACCCTTATGGGTATTGGGTTGCACATTTGTTGCACCCTGAGGGCTAGGTAGCTGTCCGGCCCGGTTGGGTGTTTTACCTTTGCCAAATGTGCACAAGGTCTCTTATTCCTTTTGCTTGTAAGCTTCTCCTTAGTCGATAGTCCATTCGCATAGGAGTCAGCCTTGATTAGAGAGTCTTTGACTCATTCATCCTTTAGATAGTGTTATTAGAGAGTCTTTGACTCATTCGCCTTTTAGGTGGCGTTATTAGAGAGTCTTTGATTCATTTGTCTTTTCAGTAGTGTTGTAGGAGAGTCTTGGATTCATTTGTCTTTCAGGTGTTGTTATTAAAGAGTTCTGACTCAATCTTTCTCTTTTAGAGAGTCTTTGACTCATTTATCCTTTAGTCGGTGTTTTTGGAGTCTTTGACTCGTGTTTCTATCTCTTAGAGAGTCTTTGACTCGTATATCCTTTAGTCGGTGTTTTTGGAGTCTTTGGCTCGAGTTTCCATCTTTTAGAGAGTCTTTGACTCGTATATCCTTTAGTTGTTGTCAGTGAAGTCTTTCACTTGTGTTTTCTCTCTTAGAGCGTCTTTGAATCGTGTTTCCGTTTCTTTCAGAGAGTCTTTGACTCATTCGTCCTTTTAGTAGTTTTATTAGAAAGTCTTCGACTCTTGTCTTTCTTAGCGGTGTTATTAGAGAGTCTTTGACTCATTAGTCCTTTTAGGAGTGTTATTAGAGAATCTTTGATTCGTTTACCTTTGCTTTTGATAGTGTTATTTGTTTAGGGGTTTCCCCTATTTGCCCTAAGGTTTAGCCCTAGGGTTTCGCTTTGTGCATTTCCCTTAAGTCTTTGACTAAAAGGGTGAAAACAATTAAAATCCAAAAACATATTAAAGCATTTAAAAATCCCAAAACATTAAATATTTTAAAACTCAAAAACATTCGAAAAATCTTAAAAAAGCCTAAAGTGTTGAGTGTTTTAGAAGTATTAGTTAGGAGAGTTCGTTTCGAACTACGTTGGCTTGATCCTCTTCCACGAGGTACGTAGTGCAGCTTGAGATTCTTATCTCAAGTCCAGCCAAACTTTGTAAATAAATGCTTTAACCCTTTTTCTTCAAAACCTTGTTTTCAACAAGATCTTCATCTAGAGTTAGGAGTTTGTCCTAGATAGAGAGTTTTAGAGCTAGGAGTTTGTCTTTTATTTGTTGTGTGCTTGTTTGTGTTGTTTTAGAGTTAGGAGTTTGTCTTTTGTTGTGTGCTTGTTGTGTGTCTGTGTTAGAGTTAGGAGTTTGTCCTAGCTAGGAGCGCCTCCGTCCGGTCAGTTGGCGATTCACATCGCCGACTGATGACTAGGTCTAAGATGCGTTAGTGATCCCATTGTTTTCCTTAGGACACACAGCCTAGTTACACATAGGTCGTAGGAACCACCTGCATTAGCTTAGGGCTAACCTGCATATAGCTAGGGCATATAGGGTGTCCTAAAATTCACAATTCACTGGAATTTAAATAATCGTTCAAGAAGCTTTAATAACTAGTCCGGTCTTTTAGATCGAGTCTAGGATAGAGGATCTAGGTGTCTTAGGCATCATAGCTTAGAATAGGTGCGAAGAACTACGTTGCCTTGATTCTCGTGGAGGCGGGGATACGTAGGCTTCCTTGGATGAATACCAGACCATCCGAGGACTCGGGCTAAATCGTTTTAGAGTCTTAGGATTTGTGGTGTTGTTATATTGTATATTTTGTTGTGTTTTCTTACTTTCTTGTGCAGACCTATACCTTTAGCTGTAGCATGCATGTGTTTGTCCACCAGAACTTAGACACCAGTTAGGTATATCACTCATAACCTAGTTGTCATTAGGTGACACATCTTTTATCTTACTTTATGTGTGTTTATTATTTCATCCCCGAGTCATGCATGATTAGGTAGACGTTCACGCGGGAATATTTGTTCCCATTTCACATGAAAACTTCTTCGAAGTTAATGAAAAATGGCATAAGAGACCAAGTGTTCGCACTCGGGCGAATTGGGGGCGCTCTTCGGACCTTCTCCATTCGTCATCAGGCACGGACCTTCTGTATCTCTGGTTATCCATTGCAAACAGAGCATTTGTTTTGGTTCCATGGCGTGTCCATGGATGGCGACTCTGAGTTATTTTCAGATATATCTTGGTTTCGAGCTCTGGCTCCGGATCAGGATGTATCTTTCTTTTTATGTCGCCACTCGTGCTATGCTGTGAGGGTGGCATCCGTTTCGAGAGTTCCCTGGTAGAGCTCTCCTTCACTTTGTGGAGATCTTAGAGGATCGCAGGAGGGATCTCGCGTCCCTCGGCACAGTCCTCGGATCGGGGTCCACAGTTGTTTGTGTTGGGGGGCCTTGCCATGGGCTCTTTTGTTTCTTTCAAACCAAATAGAATAAATGGAGGCCTGGAAGAGAAGGCGAATAGCAGTACTGAACTGACCTTTACCCTTGAAGCTGTTTCTGATCCATTCTTCTTCAGAGTGCAGATTCAAGATTCTCCTTTTAATTTTCAGGTTCTTTAGAATAGTCCCCCAAATCCATTTTGAGTACCCACATTCAAAAAAGATGTGATCAATGCTTTCCGAGCTGTGCAGGCATAGAAAGCATTCCGGAGGAAGCTTGGTACCATGCCTAATTAATCTGTCCTTTGTGGGGAGCCTTGAAAGGAATGCTTGCCAGCAGGAGAAGGCATGCCTTGGAATATTTCCCGAGAACCAGATTGTGGAGTGCCAGCTCGCTTTTAGGTTTTTAACCCTGATTGATTCCCAAGCAGATTTCAAGGTGAGTTTCCCACTGGGAGTCAGCATCCAAATAGCAGAGTCTTCCAGAAAAGAGTTGATCAGGGCAGATCTAAGAATTTCCTTGAGTTCCCTATTCTGAGGTTGATCAATGAGACTGTCCCATTCCCCATTTTGAAATAAGTCTTTTACAGAAGCATTTGCCGGGATGTTACTGACAAATGGGCCTATAGAAGATTGTTGCTGAATGATTCCTCCTGGATGCCAAGGCTGCTTCCAAAAATCAATACCAGATCCATCACCAATTAAATAGCACACAAAAGGTTGAAGGCAACTCCTAGCCTGAAAAATGCCCCTGAAACCCCATGATGGCTTGCATGGGCTTTTCATAAGCCAGAGATTCCGCCCCCTGAAATACTTTTTCTGAACCCATTGAGCCCACAAGGACTTGTTACTAGCCACAATGTTCCAAAGAAGTTTCATCTTACTAGCTTTATTGAGATCTAACAGCCTGCGAATTCCAATGCCCCCCTCTTCTTTAGTTTGGCAGACAACCTCCCAGGCGACAGGGTGATAGCACTTCTTTGAGTCTGAACCCGACCAAAGGAAAGTCCTGCAAATGCGCTCAATTTCATTTATGGAGCTTTGTGGAAGATTAAACGCAGCAGTCCAGTATAGGTGAAGGGAGTTGAGGACTGATTGGATCAATTCCAGCCTCCCAGCACGAGATAAATGCTTGTTGTTCCACGAGGCAATTCTTTTTCTGATTTTTGTTATCAGGGGTTGACATTGCCTAGAGGTGAGTCTCGAAGGGATGAGAGGAAGGCCGAGGTATGTAATAGGGAGGGTCCCCTCTGGGATCCTCAAGGCTTGGGTAATGCTTTGCTTCAGAGAGATATCTCCCCCAGAAAAGAATACTTCACTCTTAAGAAGATTGATTGAAAGACCAGAGCAAGTGGAGAATTTGTCCAGGCAGTTGGTAATACCACTCGCAGTAATTCTATCAGCACTGGCAAACAGAATCACATCATCAGCAAAGAGCAGATGGCTGATTTGAAGATCTCCCCTCCTGAATAGAGTGCGAATTTGATTGGAGACCATGGCCTCATTGAAAATGATTGAAAACATTTCCATAACAATAGAAAAAGGAAGAGGAGAAAGGGGATCCCCTTGTCGAATTCCATTAGAGGATAAGAAGAACCCTTTAGGAGTCCCATTTATAAGGATAGAAAAAGAAGGATTAGAGATGCATTGACTAATCCAAAGACACCAGACTTCATTGAAGCCTATTTTTTTCATAAATAAAAGGAGGCTATGACGGCAGACATTGTCAAAAGCTTTATGAATGTCAAGCTTAAGACACATAGCAGGGGAAGAAAAACCATTCTGCTTATGGAAATTATGAATAAGGTCGTTTGTGAGAAGAAGGTTTTCTTGGATGAGCCTGCCCTCCACAAAGGCAGACTGATTTGGGCTTATAATGTCGATGAGAACCATTTTAAGCCTGGTAGCCAATATTTTTGAAATTATTTTGTATAAGAAGTTACAGAGGGAAATAGGCCGGAATTGGTCAGGAGAGGTAGACTCGGGGATTTTTTGGAATAAGACAAATAAAAGTGGAGTTGATTGATTTCAGAAGCTTGCCTTTCCTGAAGAACTCAAAAATCGCAATACTAACCTCATCATCAATTAGATACCAGAAGGATTTAAAAAATTGCCCATTAAACCCATCAGGGCCAGGGCTTTTATCCCCATCACATTGCTTGATCACCATATCTACTTCATCTCTCAGGACAGGTCTAGTTAACCAAACAGCTTGGTCAACAGATAGCTTTTTGACTGGTTCAAGAATAGCAGACGGCTCAGGTGAGTGCTCATCAGAGTTCAGGATGCTAGAGAAATAGTTGACAAAGGCATTGGCAATATCTGCAGGGTTAGAGCTGATCTCTCCATGGTCATTTGTAGTCCCATAGATGTTTTTTCTGTTCCTCCTAGCATTTACCGCAGCATGGAAGAACTGAGAATTGGTGTCACCCCTAGAAAGCCAGTTATTTCTAGCCTTCTGTCTCAGGATTGCTTCCTCCTGTCTTGCTGTAAGGATAAAGAAATCTTTAAGATCATCAGCTTTTTTTCTCAGCTCTAAATTGCTTGGATTGGCTTTAACTTGAGCCTTCAAATCTTCCAAGTTCCTCTTTACCACTGGAAGTTTAACATCCACCCTTCCAAAAATATCCTTGTTCCAGATCTTAATGGCCTCCTTTACCAGCTTTAGCTTTTGAGTGATTCTGTACATGGGGGAGCCACTGACCTTTTCTTTCCAAGCTCTTTCCACCGATTCATAAATGGATAAGTCTTCTAGCCAGACATTAAAGAATCTGAAAGGTTTGGGACCATTAGGGAGTTCTTCTTTCAGGAAAATTACGAGAGGAGAGTGATCAGAAATATTTTGGCTTTTGTATTTCACAAAGGAGGTAGGGAAGGCTGAGATCCAGCCATCATTTATCAGAGCGCGGTCTAGTTTTCTGAGCTTGAAATCTCCAGTTCTAGAATTGTTAGACCATGAAAGAGATTCTCCGACAGAGTTAAGATCATGAAGAGAGCAATGGTCAATGCAGTCATTGAAGTCTTCCATATCTTCTCGAGAAGGGCAGGAAGCCCCAACTTTCTCCCCAAGGAAACGAATGATGTTGAAATCACCACAAGCTATCCAAGGTAAACCAGAATTTGGGATGGTTTTAAGGGACTCCCACAATCGTCTTCTTTCCCTGGGTGATTCCTTCGACCAGGATCTGCCAATGGGGTAGGGAGAACGAGCTGAGGAAGAGGGTATTCGGCCAAGACCAGGGAGAATCTCGAAACCATAATCTTCATCCAGGTCACTAGCTGCTTTGGGAGCAAGATTAGGAAGAGAGGGAGATTTTCCAGGGTCAGGGGATCGAGGTTCTCGGGAGTCACTTGCGATGGGAGGAGGACCCATATCCAGTAAAACTTAGCTGAAAAGAAGGGGGTCCTACAAGGGCTTGGGCCCTTTGCTTTCCGCTGGCAAAGCCGGAGGAAGAAAATTAACTTTTGGAAGCTACTCTCACTAAAAACTCAGAGCTTCTCTCACTAGGAACTCAGAGCTTTTCTTCGTGGGAAAGAAAGACATCTTGCCACTCAAATTATAAAAATGAATTGAGTAGAGATTGCATCATCATTCATTTAAATTCTTGTTTGTGGTATGAAGGCTTTCCTTTTCTTTTCCAATACCAATGCACTTTTTAATTAGGTCATCATTTTTTTTTATCAAGATTTTGCTCAAATGACATAACTTTTCATTTCTTTTCAAACAATCATTAATTTTCAATTTGTTTTTCTAAATCGGAGAATGAATGTTTTGAAAGAATTTTCCTTTGCAAAAGATTTTGTTGATTCTCTTTTTGTTCAGCAACAGTATTTTTATCTTTTAAAAAGAGAGTATCTTTTTTCTCATAAAAATTTTCAAGATTAGTCCAAATATCTTTTGCATTGGAACATGATGAAATTTTATCAAAAGCATTGGGACATAGTCCACAACATATTATAATAATAGCTTTTGAATTTAATGAAAATAATTTTGCATCATTTTTAGTGCATTCCCTTGGAATAGAAAATTCCCTTTCATTGACATCTAAGATGTCAAAGTCTATGAATTTGAGATAGGCAAGCATTTTAATTTTCCAACCTCTAAAATTTGTTCAATAAAAAAATGGAGGGATTATAGTGGATTGACCTAGCTCATAATCCATCGGATTGTCACGGATCTTTATCGCTTGTAGATTTTGAATTTTAAAAATCTCTTTAAGAGCCTAAGCTTTGATACCAAGTGAAATACAAGGTGACAACCCAAGAGGGGGGTGAATTGGCTAATTAAAATTTTGGGGCTTAATTAATTGGATTCCTAAAATTAATTTACCAACTAAGCCTTAACATGTTTAACCGTTGATCAATTAATAGAGATATTAAGAGTTAGGGTTTGGATGTTACTTTAAGCATGCATTCACTAACCCTTGTTTGATTAAAACATAGATACAAGTTGGGTTAGAGATTACCAATCACCACAATGTGCAAATGAGAAGGAGAAGAAGAAAGCATCCACAAGGCACAAGATTTATAGTGGTTCGATCACAACTTGACCTACTCCACTCTTCCAAGTTTTCCTCCTTGGGATTCTTCACTAACCACTAAGATTTTTCAAAGGGCAAATCTCAAAGCCTTAACACCAACTCCTTCTTCAAAGGGATCACACCCTTTTCTGCACGAAACTTTTTCGAGGACACCTTCCTCGTACACTTGATTTACCTTTCTTTGCAGGCCAAATCGGAGACCCTAAAATATAGAATGAAGAAATAAAAAGAAAGAAACTCTCAATGCCTCTTGATAGGCGGATTACAAAGTTGTAAGCTCACAAACTCTCCAAAGAATATATACAAATGTAAAGCCTATGGAGATCCTCTTGATAGAATGTAAAAATGCAAATTCAAAGAGGTTTAACCTTTCATATAAAAGTTTTGGTTCAAGAAGATGGGATTTTATCTTGACAAAGGTTATGTACAAAGGGTTGGATAGTGTATATATAGCCCACAAGAAAATATGACCGTTTGGGGGTAAAACTGTAATTTACAGGGTTAAAAAAGTCAACCTGTGAAAGCCCCAACGGATCTATTTCCCAGTCGCGGCGATCGACTGAGGTACGGCGGTCGCTCGCCCTTATCGGGCTCTTAATTTGAAATTCAAAATTCATACCGGCACGGTCGGTCGATCGGCGATGGCTTATTGTTTGAATTTAATTTTCGCTCAAAACACTATCGCAGTCGACCGGACCCATGGAGGTCGACCGCCCACACCATACTGGATTGTTTCTGTTTTGAACAGAAATGTATCTGTGGTCGCCCAGCTTGACCCGGTCGACCGGCCCAATAAATTTTGAGATAACCTGGATTTTCAGGTTCCATCCCGCGTTCGCCCGGCATAGCCCGGTCAACCAGCCCTGAGTGAAATTTCATTTTAACTTTAAAATCCAGGGGCTTTTGGGCTATGGTCTTTGGGCTTTAGTCCAAGGTTTTCAAACACATTTTTGGGTGTGTTGATGGTTTTCAAAGATATAAAATGTTAAGTATAAAAACCATTTTGAAAACCTTTTGAAAGTGCATTTTATATAAAATCAAGAGGACTCCAAATACATTCTAAAAATAAGAACCATGAGTCTTCTTGGAATGTCTTTGCTCCTTTGCACTTTCTTGGACTTCAACGGCTTGAGTGAACATTTTGACCTTGTCTTGGCTCTTGTGACATCCTCCAATCTTCACTGCATGTTGTGAGGTGCATGAGGTGTCACCAATGACTTGTTCAACTCCAAGCTTCTTCTTGACACTTGCTTAGGAACTTGTGGGATCTTCATGATGAGCTTCTTTACTTGAGCATCTTCAAATGAGGATGACTCAAAAGTAGGTGCAAGCTCTTGGTTCCTTTGATCCTTGATCCACAAGTCATGGAACAGTGTTGAGTTGTGTAGTAGCGATATAGCATATCAAATTCCTATGTAGAGCACAACATCTCAAAGCAACACAATAGTCTAACAATGCTAATCAATTTGTGTTTGCTAGTATCAAACCAAGAAGGTAAGGTGAATGAATGAACCAATGTGCACCTTTGGGCTTACAGTTTCTTATTTTAGAAACTTTATAAAACATCCATCTTTTAGACATAGCAAACCCTAGAGATGGTGTCAAGGAGCTTTACCTAAGTTTTGAGATGAGGATGAAAACATATTGATTCTTTTATTTAGTTGAGAAATGATGGAGATTTAAAAAATAAAAAATTTCTTATTTTAGAAAGTTTACAAGACATCCATCTTTTAGATATAGGAAACACTAGAGATGGGGTCAAGGAGCTTTTAGCTCAGTTTTGAGTTTAGAATGAGATGGAATTGAATCTTAGATTTAGTTGATAATTGATGAAGATTGAAAAAATAGAAAGTTTCTTATTTTAGAAACTTTATAAAACATCCATCTTTTAAACATAAGAAATCCTAGAGATGGTGTCAAGGAGCTTTTAGCAGAGTCTAAAGATTAGGATGAGATGATATTTAATCTTTGATTTAGTTGATGAAGGATGGATATTGATAAAATAGAAAGTTTCTTATTTTAGAAACTTAGAAAATATCCATCTTATAGACATATGAGACCCTAGAGACGGTGTCAAGGAGCATTTAACCAAGTTTTGGGATGAGAATGAGAGACTAACAAATCTCAGATTTAGTTGATGACTGTGGACCCCGATCCGAGAGAGGCGGGGGGACGGGTCCCCACGAAAGTCTCAGGATCATCCACGTGAAGGAGAGCTCCGCCAAGGAACTCTCAAAAGAGTGCCCCTCATAGCATGAGCGGCGATGTAAAGTGAGATACCTCCCGATTCGGGGACCAGCCCGGATTCGAGACGCACCTTAAATAAAGAAAGAGTCGCCATCCAAGGAAGTAGGCCCTGGATCCCATGCTGTGCTCTGTCGCAATAGATAACCAGAGATATAAAAGGTCCGTGCCTGATGACGAATTGGGAAGGGGTTAGGCGCCCCCAATTCGCCCAAGTGCAAGCACCTGGTCTCTTATGCCATTTATTATTAACTTTGAAGAGTTTTGGGCAAAAATCATGTGAAATGGGAACAATCTTCCCCGAAAAAACGTCTATCTAAGCATGCATGACCCGAGGATGGGCAAAGAAAGTGAACATCCAAATCCTAACTCATCGCATCTAATCCTAACTCATCACATCTAAGAAAGCGATTAAAGGTGCTTTAAGCCAAGTTTTGGAATGAGAATGAGATGGTATTGAATCTTAGATTTAGTCGATAAAGGATGGAGATTGAAAAAATAGAAAGTTTCTTATTTTAGAAACTTTGTAAAACGTCCATCATTTAGAATTAAGAAACCCTAGCGATGATGTCAACGAGCTTTGAGGCATGTTTTGGGATGAGCGTATGAGGGTATTGAATCATAGATTTAGTTGATGAAGGATGAAGATTGAAAAATTAGAAAGCTTCTTATTTTTGGAACTTTTTAAAACATCAATCTTTAATCTAGCCAATTTTTGGGATGAGGATGAGATGATATTGACTCATAGATTTTGTTTGTGAAGGTTTGAGATTGAAAAATAGGAAGTTTCTTATTTTATAAACTTTATAAAACATCGACTGTTTAGACATAAGAAACCCAATAGATGGTGTCAACGTGCTTTTAGCCAATTTTTGAGATGAGGATTAAATAGTATTGAATTTTAGATTTAGTTGATCAAGTATGGAGATTGTAATATGAAAAGTTTCTTATTTTAGTAACTTTTTATAACATCAATCTTTTAGACCTAGGAAACCTCATAAATGGTGTGAAAGAGCTTTTAGCTGAGTCTTGAGATGAGAATTAGATGGTATTGAATCTTTGATTTATTTGAACAATGATGGAGATTGAAAAAAAAGAAAGTTTCTCACTTTAGAAACTCTATAAATCAACCGTCTTTTAGACATAAGAAACCATAGAGATGGTGTGAAGGAGCTTTTAGCCAAGTTTTGAGATTAGGCTGAGATGATATTTAATATTAGATTTAGTTGATAAAGGATGGAGATTGAAAAAATAGAAAGTTTCATTTTTTAGAAAGATTGTTTAACATCAATCATTCAGAAATAAGAAACGCTAGTGATGATGTCAACGAGCTTTAAGCCACATTTGGGATAAGTATATGAGGGTATTGAATCTAAGATTTAGTTGATGAAGGATGGAGATTGAAAAATTAGAAAGCTTCTTATTTTAGGAACTTTATAAAACATCAATCTTTTAGACATAGGAAACCCTAGAGATGGATTAAAGGTGCTTTAAGCCAAGTTTTGGAATGAGAATGAGATGGTATTGAATCTTAGATTTAGTCGATAAAGGATGGAGATTGAAAAAATAGAAAGTTTCTTATTTTAGAAACTTTGTAAAACGTCCATCATTCAGAAATAAGAAATCCTAGCGATGATGTCAACGAGCTTTGAGGCATGTTTTGGGATGAGCGTATGAGGGTATTGAATCATAGATTTAGTTGATGAAGGATGAAGTTTGAAAAATTAGAAAGCTTCTTATTTTTGGAACTTTTTAAAACATCAATCTTTAATCTAGCCAATTTTTGGGATGAGGATGAGATGATATTGACTCATAGATTTTGTTTGTGAAGGTTTGAGATTGAAAAATAGGAAGTTTCTTATTTTATAAACTTTATAAAACATCCACTATTTAGACATAGGAAACCCAATAGATGGTGTCAACGTGCTTTTAGCCAATTTTTGAGATGAGGATTAAATAGTATTGAATTTTAGATTTAGTTGATCAAATATGGAGATTGTAAAGTGAAAAGTGTCTTATTTTAGTAACTTTTTAAAACATCAATCTCTTAGACTTAGGAAACCTCATAAATGGTGTGAAAGAGCTTTTAGCTGAGTCTTGAGATGAGGATTAGATGGTATTGAATCTTTGATTTATTTGAACAATGATGGATATTGAAAAAAAAGAAAGTTTCTAACTTTAGAAACTATATCAAGCAACCAACTTTTAGATATAAGAAACCATAGAGATATTGTGAAAGGAGATTTTAGCCAAGTTTTGTGATTAGGCTGAGATGATATTGAATCTTAGATTTAGTTGATAAAGGATGGAGATTGAAAAAATAGAAAGTTTCTTATTTTAGAAACATTGTTAAACATCCATCATTTAGAAATAAGAAACCCTAGTGATGATGTCAACGAGCTTTAAGCCATGTTTTGGGATGAGCATATGAGGGTATTGAATCTTAGATTTATTTGATGAAGGATGGAGATTGAAAAATTAGAAAGCTTCTTATTTTAGGAACTTTATAAAACATCAATGTTTTAGACATAGGAAACCCTAGAGATGGATTCAAGGTGCTTTAAGCCAAGTTTTGGAAGAAGAATGACATGGTATTGACTCGTAGATTTAGTCGATAAAGGATGGAGATTGAAAAAATAGAAAGTTTCTTATTTTAGAAACATTGTTAAACATCCATCATTTAGAAATAAGAAACCTTAGTGATGATGTCAACGAGCTTTAAGCCATGTTTTCGGATGAGCATATGAGGGTATTGAATCTTAGATTTAGTTCATGAAGGATGGAGATTGAAAAATTAGAAAGCTTCTTATTTTAGGAACTGTATAAAACATCAATGTTTTAGACTTAGGAAACCCTAGAGATGGATTCAAGGTGCTTTAAGCCAAGTTTTGGAATGAGAATGAGATGGTATTGAATCTTAGATTTAGTCGATAAAGGATGGAGATTGAAAAAATAGAAAGTTTCTTATTTTAGAAACTTTGTAAAACGTCCATCGTTTAGAAATAAGAAACCCTAGCGATGATTTCAACGAGCTTTAAGGCATGTTCTGGGATGAGCGTATGAGGGTATTGAATCATAGATTTAGTTGATGAAGGTGAAGATTGAAAAATTAGAAAGCTTCTTATTTTTGGAACTTTATAAAACAACTATCTTTAATCTAGCCAATTTTTGGGATGAGAATGAGATGATATTGACTCATAGATTTTGTTTGTGAAGGTTTGAGATTGAAAAATAGGAAGTTTCTTATTTTATATACTTAATAAAACATCCACTATTTAGACATAGGAAACCCAATAGATGGTGTCAACGTGCTTTTAGCCAATTTTTATGATGAGGATTAAATAGTATTGAATTTTAGATTTAGTTGATCAAGTATGGAGATTGTAAAATGAAAAGTTTCTTATTTTAGTAACTTTTTAAAACATCAATCTTTTAGACATATGAAACCTCATAAATGGTGTGAAAGAGCTTTTAGCTGTGTCTTGAGATGAGGATTAGATGGTATTGAATCTTTGATTAATTTGAACAATGATGGAGATTGAAAAAAAAAGAAAGTTTCTTCCTTTAGAAACTATATAAAGCAACCATCTTTTAGACATAAGAAACCATAGAGATGGTGTGAAGGAGCTTTTAGCCAAGTTTTGAGATTTGGCTGAGATGATATTGAATCTTAGATTTAGTTGATAAATGATGGAGATTGAAAAAATAGAAAGTTTCTTATTTTAGAAACATTGTTAAACATCCATCATTTAGAAATAAGAAACCCTAGTGATGATGTCAACGAGCTTTAAGCCATGTTTTGGGATGAGCATATGAGGGTATTGAATCTTAGATTTAGTTGATGAAGGATGGAGATTGAAAAATTAGAAAGCTTATTATTTTAGAAACTTTATAAAACATCAATGTTTTAGACATAGGAAACCCTAGAGATGGATTCAAGGTGCTTTAAGCCAAGTTTTGGAATGAGAATGACATGGTATTGAATCGTAGATTTAGTCGATAAAGGATGGAGATTGAAAAATAGAAAGTTTCTTATTTTAGAAACATTGTTAAACATCCATCATTTAGAAATAAGAAACCCTAGTGATGATGTCAACGAGCTTTAAGCCATGTTTTGGGATGAGCATATGAGGGTATTGAATCTTAGATTTAGTTGATGAAGGATGGAGATTGAAAAATTAGAAAGCTTCTTATTTTAGGAACTTTATAAAACATCAATGTTTTAGACATAGGAAACCCTAGAGATGGATTCAAGGTGCTTTAAGCCATGTTTTGGAATGAGAATGAGATGGTATTGAATATTTGATTTAGTCGATAAAGGATGGAGATTGAAAAAATAGAAAGTTTCTTATTTTAGAAACTTTGTAAAACGTCCATCATTTAGAAATAAGAAACCCTAGCGATGATGTCGATGAGCTTTAAGGCATCTTTTGGGATGAGCGTATGAGGGTATTGAATCATAGATTTAGTTGATGAAGGATGAAGATTGAAAAATTACAAAGCTTCTTATTGTTGGAACTTTATAAAACATCAATCTTTTATCTATGGGAAACCCTATAGCCATAGTCAAGGTGCTTTTTTCCAAGTTTTGGGATAAGGATGAGATGGTATTGAATCTTAGATTTAGTTGATAAAGGATGGAGATTGAAAAAATAGAAAGTTTCTTATTTTAAAAACTTTGTAATACCACTATCATTCAGAAATAAGAAACCCAAGTTATGATGTCAACGTGCTTTAAGCCATGTTTTGGGATGAGCACATGAGAGTATTGAATCATAGATATAGTTAATGAAGGATGGATATTGGAAAATTAGAAAGTTTCTTATTTTAGAAACTTTATAAGACATCCATCTTTTAGACATAGGAACTCCAGAGATGGGGTCAATGAGCTTTTAGATCAGTTTTGAGATGAGGATGAGAAGCTATTAAATCGTAGATTTAGTTGATAAATGATGAAGATTATTAAACATATATCTTTTTGACATAGGAAACCCTAGAGATCAAACAGAGAATCTGTTATTCGATCCGTCACTGGGCACTCCACTACTGGATTAACCACTTTGTGTACAACCCCAGCCTCTGCTCCAGCTACCCATACTTTTACCACTGCGAAGCTGGGTAGGAGGCGCTGGAGAATCTTTAACTAGCTCCATTGGGTATGGATCCCCGATGAATAGCATGGGATCTCCAGTGAGTGAATCAGATGATGTCAACGAAATTTTAACCATGTTTTAGGATGAGAATGAGAGGGTATTGAATCTAAAATTTAGTTGATGAAGGATGGAGATTGAAAAAATAGAAAGTTTCTTATTCCAGAAACTTTGTAAAACATCAATCTTTTTAGACTTAGTTAACCTTAGAGATGGTGTCAAGGTGCTTTTAGCCAATTTTTGGGATGAGGATGAGATGATATTGACTAATAGATTTTGTTTGTGAAGGTTTGAGATTGAAAAATAGGAAGTTTCTTATTTTATAAACTTTATAAAACATCCACTGTTTAGACATAGGAAACCCAATAGATGGTGTCAACGTGCTTTTAGCCAATTTTTGAGATAAGGATTAAATAGTATTGAATTTTAGATTTAGTTGATCAAGTATGGAGATTGTAATATGAAAAGATTCTTATTTTAGTAACTTTTTATAACATCAATCTTTTAGACATAGGAAACCTCATAAATGGTGTGAAAGAGCTTTTAGCTGTGTCTTGAGATGAGGATTAGATGGTATTGAATCTTTGATTAATTTGAACAATGATGGAGATTGAAAAAAAAGAAAGTTTCTTCCTTTAGAAACTATATAAAGCAACCATCTTTTAGACATAAGAAACCATAGAGATGGTGTGAAGGAGCTTTTAGCCAAGTTTTGAGATTAGGCTGAGATGATATTGAATCTTAGATTTAGTTGATAAAGGATGGAGATTGAAAAAATAGAAAGTTTCTTATTTTAGAAACATTGTTAAACATTCATCATTTAGAAATAAGAAACCCTAGTGATGATGTCAACGAGCTTTAAGCCATGTTTTGGGATGAGCATATGAGGGTATTGAATCTTAGATTTAGTTGATGAAGGATGGAGATTGAAAAATTAGAAAGCTTCTTATGTTAGGAACTTTATAAAACATCAATGTTTTAGACATAGGAAACCCTAGAGATGGATTCAAGGTGCTTTAAGCCAAGTTTTGAAATGAGAATGATATGGTATTGAATCTTAGATTTAGTCGATAAATGATGGAGATTGAAAAAATAGAAAGTTTCTTATTTTAGAAACTTTGTAAAATGTCCATCATTTAGAAATAAGAAACCCTAGCGATGATGTCCACGAGCTTTAAGGCATCTTTTGGGATGTGCGTATGAGGGTATTGAATCATAGATTTAGTTGATGAAGGATGAAGATTGAAAAATTAGAAAGTTTCTTACTTTAGAAACTTTATAAGACATCCATCTTTTAGACATAGGAAACTCTAGAGATGGGGTCAATGAGCTTTTAGATCAATTTTGAGATGAGGATGAGATGCTATTGAATCGTAGATTTAGTTTATAAATGATGAAGATTAAAAAAATAGAAAGTTTCTTATTTTAGAAACTTTATTAAACATATATCTTTTTGACATAGGAAACCCTAGAGATGATGTCAACGAGATTTTCACCATGTTTTAGGATGAGAATGAGTGGGTATTGAATCTTAAATTTAGTTGATGAAGGATGGAGATTGAAAAAATAGAAAGTTTCTTATTCCAGAAACTTTGTAAAACATCAATCTTTTTAGACTTAGTAAACCTTAGAGATGGTGTGAAGGTGCTTTTAGCCAATTTTTGGGATGAGGATGAGATGATATTGACTCATAGATTTTGTTTGTGAAGGTTTGGGATTGAAAAATAGGAAGTTTCTTATTTTATAAACTTTATAAAACATCCACTGTTTAGACATAGGGAACCCAATATATGGTGTCAACGTGCTTTTAGCCAATTTTTGAGATGAGGGTTAAATAGTATTGAATTTTAGATTTAGTTGATCAAGTACGGAGATTCTAAAATGAATAGTTTCTTATTTTAGTAACTTTTTAAAACATCAATCTTTTTTTTTTGATGATTAAGCTGGGGTTAGGCAAGACCCCTACCAGATATCATTAAAGAAATAAAGAGATACATCAAGGGGGCCAATAAACCAGCCAGGGGGGAACAGACTCCCAATAGGCAAACCACATAATGGCAATCCACAAAGCGGCAAAAGGACAATAAGAAACAGAGCCTAAACAGACAAACATGGGAAACAAAGGGGGAAGAGCAGGAGCAGCATAGAACAGAATCAGTTCCGATTTTTCAGACGCAGATACTTTGTTCTCTCTCTATCAGATTTTACAATAGCCAGAAGCTCGTCAGGAACTGTCATCTGAGAAGTGGAATGGCCTTTAAAGGGGCACTCTCTCTTGGACAAAAATCAGCTGCCATGTTGCCCTCTCTCCAGATGTGGGTGATTCTCCACTTCATTCCTGCCAGATCAGTCCAAGCTCTTTGGATCGACTGCATTTGTTTCCACGGAGGTAAAGAGCGTTTGTTGAAAGAGTTAACAGCAAAGGAAGAGTCTGCTTCGATCCAAAGAGAAGTAATACCCAGATATTTTGCAACGGCCACTCCTTCACATATTGCTTGAATTTCCAAGGCGAAGATCTCATCCCCATCAGTATTTTTAGAGAAAAAATGAATTATTTCGCCATCCTTGTTTCTTAGAATTCCTCCAATCCCTCCTCCTTCATCGACTAAAGAGGCATCAGTATTTAGCTTGAATTCTCCCATTTCAGGCGGAAGCCAACAACAGAATTGCAGCTCTTTCTCCTTTACAGAGAAAGCTTGTAACCAAAGTGATTTCCAACAACGACCTTATGCACTTCATTACTGTCCCAGAGAGTTAGACTATTAACTCTTGACAATACATCATCAAGAATGAAGCGGAGAATTCTGGTCTTATGATTTAGACATAGGAAACCTCATAAATGGTGTGAAAGAGCTTTTAGTTGAGTCTTAAGATGAGGATTAGATGGTATTGAATCTTTGATTTATTTGAACAATGATGGAGATTGAAAACAAAGAAAGTTTCTTACTTTAGAAACTATATCAAGCAACCATCTTTTAGACATAAGAAACCATAGAGATGGTGTGAAGGAGCTTTTAGCCAAGTTTTGAGATTAGGCTGAGATGATATTGAATCTTAGATTTAGTTGATAAAGGATGGAGATTGAAAAAATAGAAAGTTTCTTATTTTAGAAACCTTGTTAAACATCCATCATTTAGAAATAAGAAACCCTAGTGATGATGTCAACGAGCTTTAAGCCATGTTTTGGGATGAGCATATGAGGGTATTGAATCTTAGATTTAGTTGATGAAGGATGGAGATTGAAAAATTAGAAAGCTTCTTATTTTAGGAACTTTATAAAACATCAATGTTTTAGACATAGGAAACCCTAGAGATGGATTCAAGGTGCTTTAAGCCAAGTTTTGGAATGAGAATGATATGGTATTGAATCTTAGATTTAGTCGATAAAGGATGGATATTGAAAAAATAGAAAGTTTCTTATTTTAGAAACTTTGTAAAATGTCCATCATTTAGAAAAAAGAAACCCTAGCGATGATGTCCACGAGCTTTAAGGCATCTTTTGGGATGAGCGTATGAGGGTATTGAATCATAGATTTAGTTGATGAAAGATGAAGATTGAAAAATTAGAAAGTTTCTTACTTTAGAAACTTTATATGACATCCATCTTTTAGACATAGGAAACTCTAGAGATGGGGTCAATGACCTTTTAGATCAATTTTGAGATGAGGATGAGATGCTATTGAATCGTAGATTTAGTTTATAAATGATGAAGATTAAAAAAATAGAAAGTTTCTTATTTTAGAAACTTTATTAAACATATATCTTTTTGACATAAGAAACCCTAGAGATGATGTCAACGAGATTTTAACCATGTTTTAGGATGAGAATGAGAGGGTATTGAATCTTAAATTTAGTTGATGAAGGATGGAGATTGAAAAAATAGAAAGTTTCTTATTCCAGAAACTTTGTAAAACATCAATCTTTTTAGACTTAGTAAACCTTAGAGATGGTGTGAAGGTGCTTTTAGCCAATTTTTGGGATGAGGATGAGATGATATTAACTCATAGATTTTGTTTGTGAAGGTTTGAGATTGAAAAATAGGAAGTTTCTTATTTTATAAACTTTATAAAACATCCACTGTTTAGACATAGGGAACCCAATATATGGTGTCAACGTGCTTTTAGCCAATTTTTGAGATTAGGGTTAAATAGTATTGAATTTTAGATTTAGTTGATCAAGTATGGAGATCGTAAAATGAAAAGTTTCTTATTTTAGTAACTTTTTAAAACATCAATCTTTTAGACATAGGAAACCTCATAAATGGTGTGAAAGAGCTTTTAGCTGTGTCTTGAGATGAGGATTAGATGGTATTGAATCGTTGATTAATTTGAACAATGATGGAGATTGAAAAAAAAGAAAGTTTCTCACTTTAGAAACTCTATAAAGCAACCATCTTTTAAACATAAGAAACCATAGAGATGGTGTGAAGGAGCTTTTAGCCAAGTTTTGAGATTAGGCTGAGATGATATTGAATCTTAGATTTAGTTGATAAAGGATGAAGATTTAAAAAATAGAAAGTTTCTTTTTTTAGAAACATTGTTAAACATCAATCATTTAGAAATAAGAAACCCTAGTGATGATGTCAACGAGCTTTAAGCCATGTTTTGGGATGAGGATATGAGGGTATTGAATCTTAGATTTAGTTGATGAAGGATGGAGATTGAAAAATTAGAAAGCTTCTTATTTTAGGAACTTTATAAAACATCAATCTTTTAGACATAGGAAATCCTAGAGATGGATTAAAGGTGCTTTAAGCCAAGTTTTGGAATGAGAATGAGATGGTATTGAATCTTAGATTTAGTCGATAAAGGATGGAGATTGAAAAAATAGAAAGTTTCTTATTTTAGAAACTTTGTAAAACGTCCATCATTTAGAATTAAGAAACCCTAGCGATGATGTCAACGAGCTTTGAGGCATGTTTTGGGATGAGCGTATGAGGGTATTGAATCATAGATTTAGTTGATGAAGGATGAAGATTGAAAAATTAGAAAGCTTCTTATTTTTGGAACTTTTTAAAACATCAATCTTTAATCTAGCCAATTTTTGGGATGAGGATGAGATGATATTGACTCATAGATTTTGTTTGTGAAGGTTTGAGATTGAAAAATAGGAAGTTTCTTATTTTATAAACTTTATAAAACATCGACTGTTTAGACATAGGAAACCTAATAGATGGTGTCAACGTGCTTTTAGCCAATTTTTGAGATGAGGATTAAATAGTATTGAATTTTAGATTTAGTTGATCAAGTATGGAGATTGTAATATGAAAAGTTTCTTATTTTAGTAACTTTTTATAACATCAATCTTTTAGACCTAGGAAACCTCATAAATGGTGTGAAAGAGCTTTTAGCTGAGTCTTGAGATGAGAATTAGATGGTATTGAATCTTTGATTTATTTGAACAATGATGGAGATTGAAAAAAAAGAATGTTTCTCACTTTAGAAACTCTATAAAGCAACCGTCTTTTAGACATAAGAAACCATAGAGATGGTGTGAAGGAGCTTTTTGCCAAGTTTTGAGATTAGGCTGAGATGATATTTAATATTAGATTTAGTTGATAAAGGATGGAGATTGAAAAAATAGAAAGTTTCTTTTTTTAGAAAGATTGTTTAACATCAATCATTCAGAAATAAGAAACGCTAGTGATGATGTCAACGAGCTTTAAGCCACATTTGGGATGAGTATATGAGGGTATTGAATCTAAGATTTAGTTGATGAAGGATGGAGATTGAAAAATTAGAAAGCTTCTTATTTTAGGAAGTTTATAAAACATCAATCTTTTAGACATAGGAAACCCTAGAGATGGATTAAAGGTGCTTTAAGCCAAGTTTTGGAATGAGAATGAGATGGTATTGAATCTTAGATTTAGTCGATAAAGGATGGAGATTGAAAAAATAGAAAGTTTCTTATTTTAGAAACTTTGTAAAACGTCCATCATTCAGAAATAAGAAACCCTAGCGATGATGTCAACGAGCTTTGAGGCATGTTTTGGGATGAGCGTATGAGGGTATTGAATCATAGATTTAGTTGATGAAGGATGAAGTTTGAAAAATTAGAAAGCTTCTTATTTTTGGAACTTTTTAAAACATCAATCTTTAATCTAGCCAATTTTTGGGATGAGGATGAGATGATATTGACTCATAGATTTTGTTTGTGAAGGTTTGAGATTGAAAAATAGGAAGTTTCTTATTTTATAAACTTTATAAAACATCCACTATTTAGACATAGGAAACCCAATAGATGGTGTCAACGTGCTTTTAGCCAATTTTTGAGATGAGGATTAAATAGTATTGAATTTTAGATTTAGTTGATCAAATATGGAGATTGTAAAATGAAAAGTGTCTTATTTTAGTAACTTTTTAAAACATCAATCTCTTAGACTTAGGAAACCTCATAAATGGTGTGAAAGAGCTTTTAGCTGAGTCTTGAGATGAGGATTAGATGGTATTGAATCTTTGATTTATTTGAACAATGATGGATATTGAAAAAAAAGAAAGTTTCTAACTTTAGAAACTATATCAAGCAACCAACTTTTAGATATAAGAAACCATAGAGATAGTGTGAAAGGAGATTTTAGCCAAGTTTTGTGATTAGGCTGAGATGATATTGAATCTTAGATTTAGTTGATAAAGGATGGAGATTGAAAAAATAGAAAGTTTCTTATTTTAGAAACATTGTTAAACATCCATCATTTAGAAATAAGAAACCCTAGTGATGATGTCAACGAGCATTAAGCCATGTTTTGGGATGAGCATATGAGGGTATTGAATCTTAGATTTATTTGATGAAGGATGGAGATTGAAAAATTAGAAAGCTTCTTATTTTAGGAACTTTATAAAACATCAATGTTTTAGACATAGGAAACCCTAGAGATGGATTCAAGGTGCTTTAAGCCAAGTTTTGGAAGAAGAATGAAATGGTATTGACTCGTAGATTTAGTCGATAAAGGATGGAGATTGAAAAAATAGAAAGTTTCTTATTTTAGAAACATTGTTAAACATCCATCATTTAGAAATAAGAAACCTTAGTGATGATGTCAACGAGCTTTAAGCCATGTTTTCGGATGAGCATATGAGGGTATTGAATCTTAGATTTAGTTCATGAAGGATGGAGATTGAAAAATTAGAAAGCTTCTTATTTTAGGAACTGTATAAAACATCAATGTTTTAGACTTAGGAAACCCTAGAGATGGATTCAAGGTGCTTTAAGCCAAGTTTTGGAATGAGAATGAGATGGTATTGAATCTTAGATTTAGTCGATAAAGGATGGAGATTGAAAAAATAGAAAGTTTCTTATTTTAGAAACTTTGTAAAACGTCCATCGTTTAGAAATAAGAAACCCTAGCGATGATTTCACCGAGCTTTAAGGCATGTTCTGGGATGAGCGTATGAGGGTATTGAATCATAGATTTAGTTGATGAAGGTGAAGATTGAAAAATTAGAAAGCTTCTTATTTTTGGAACTTTATAAAACAACTATCTTTAATCTAGCCAATTTTTGGGATGAGGATGAGATGATATTGACTCATAGATTTTGTTTGTGAAGGTTTGAGATTGAAAAATAGGAAGTTTCTTATTTTATATACTTAATAAAACATCCACTATTTAGACATAGGAAACCCAATAGATGGTGTCAACGTGCTTTTAGCCAATTTTTATGATGAGGATTAAATAGTATTGAATTTTTGATTTAGTTGATCAAGTATGGAGATTGTAAAATGAAAAGTTTCTTATTTTAGTAACTTTTTAAAACATCAATCTTTTAGACATATGAAACCTCATAAATGGTGTGAAAGAGCTTTTAGCTGTGTCTTGAGATGAGGATTAGATGGTATTGAATCTTTGATTAATTTGAACAATGATGGAGATTGAAAAAAAAAGAAAGTTTCTTCCTTTAGAAACTATATAAAGCAACCATCTTTTAGACATAAGAAACCATAGAGATGGTGTGAAGGAGCTTTTAGCCGAGTTTTGAGATTTGGCTGAGATGATATTGAATCTTAGATTTAGTTGATAAATGATGGAGATTGAAAAAATAGAAAGTTTCTTATTTTAGAAACATTGTTAAACATCCATCATTTAGAAATAAGAAACCCTAGTGATGATGTCAACGAGCTTTAAGCCATGTTTTGGGATGAGCATATGAGGGTATTGAATCTTAGATTTAGTTGATGAAGGATGGAGATTGAAAAATTAGAAAGCTTATTATTTTAGAAACTTTATAAAACATCAATGTTTTAGACATAGGAAACCCTAGAGATGGATTCAAGGTGCTTTAAGCCAAGTTTTGGAATGAGAATGACATGGTATTGAATCGTAGATTTAGTCGATAAAGGATGGAGATTGAAAAATAGAAAGTTTCTTATTTTAGAAACATTGTTAAACATCCATCATTTAGAAATAAGAAACCCTAGTGATGATGTCAACGAGCTTTAAGCCATGTTTTGGGATGAGCATATGAGGGTATTGAATCTTAGATTTAGTTGATGAAGGATGGAGATTGAAAAATTAGAAAGCTTCTTATTTTAGGAACTTTATAAAACATCAATGTTTTAGACATAGGAAACCCTAGAGATGGATTCAAGGTGCTTTAAGCCATGTTTTGGAATGAGAATGAGATGGTATTGAATATTTGATTTAGTCGATAAAGGATGGAGATTGAAAAAATAGAAAGTTTCTTATTTTAGAAACTTTGTAAAACGTCCATCATTTAGAAATAAGAAACCCTAGCGATGATGTCGATGAGCTTTAAGGCATCTTTTGGGATGAGCGTATGAGGGTATTGAATCATAGATTTAGTTGATGAAGGATGAAGATTGAAAAATTACAAAGCTTCTTATTGTTGGAACTTTATAAAACATCAATCTTTTATCTATGGGAAACCCTATAGCCATAGTCAAGGTGCTTTTTGCCAAGTTTTGGGATAAGGATGAGATGGTATTGAATCTTAGATTTAGTTGATAAAGGATGGAGATTGAAAAAATAGAAAGTTTCTTATTTTAAAAACTTTGTAATACCACTATCATTCAGAAATAAGAAACCCAAGTTATGATGTCAACGTGCTTTAAGCCATGTTTTGGGATGAGCACATGAGAGTATTGAATCATAGATATAGTTAATGAAGGATGGATATTGGAAAATTAGAAAGTTTCTTATTTTAGAAACTTTATAAGACATCCATCTTTTAGACATAGGAACTCCAGAGATGGGGTCAATGAGCTTTTAGATCAGTTTTGAGATGAGGATGAGAAGCTATTAAATCGTAGATTTAGTTGATAAATGATGAAGATTATTAAACATATATCTTTTTGACATAGGAAACCCTAGAGATCAAACAGAGAATCTGTTATTCGATCCGTCACTGGGGACTCCACTACTGCATTAACCACTTTGTGTACAACCCCAGCCTCTGCTCCAGCTACCCATACTTTTACCACTGCGAAGCTGGGTAGGAGGCGCTGGAGAATCTTTAACTAGCTCCATTGGGTATGGATCCCCGATGAATAGCATGGGATCTCCAGTGAGTGAATCAGATGATGTCAACGAAATTTTAACCATGTTTTAGGATGAGAATGAGAGGGTATTGAATCTAAAATTTAGTTGATGAAGGATGGAGATTGAAAAAATAGAAAGTTTCTTATTCCAGAAACTTTGTAAAACATCAATCTTTTTAGACTTAGTTAACCTTAGAGATGGTGTCAAGGTGCTTTTAGCCAATTTTTGGGATGAGGATGAGATGATATTGACTAATAGATTTTGTTTGTGAAGGTTTGAGATTGAAAAATAGGAAGTTTCTTATTTTATAAACTTTATAAAACATCCACTGTTTAGACATAGGAAACCCAATAGATGGTGTCAACGTGCTTTTAGCCAATTTTTGAGATAAGGATTAAATAGTATTGAATTTTAGATTTAGTTGATCAAGTATGGAGATTGTAATATGAAAAGATTCTTATTTTAGTAACTTTTTATAACATCAATCTTTTAGACATAGGAAACCTCATAAATGGTGTGAAAGAGCTTTTAGCTGTGTCTTGAGATGAGGATTAGATGGTATTGAATCTTTGATTAATTTGAACAATGATGGAGATTGAAAAAAAAGAAAGTTTCTTCCTTTAGAAACTATATAAAGCAACCATCTTTTAGACATAAGAAACCATAGAGATGGTGTGAAGGAGCTTTTAGCCAAGTTTTGAGATTAGGCTGAGATGATATTGAATCTTAGATTTAGTTGATAAAGGATGGAGATTGAAAAAATAGAAAGTTTCTTATTTTAGAAACATTGTTAAACATTCATCATTTAGAAATAAGAAACCCTAGTGATGATGTCAACGAGCTTTAAGCCATGTTTTGGGATGAGCATATGAGGGTATTGAATCTTAGATTTAGTTGATGAAGGATGGAGATTGAAAAATTAGAAAGCTTCTTATTTTAGGAACTTTATAAAACATCAATGTTTTAGACATAGGAAACCCTAGAGATGGATTCAAGGTGCTTTAAGCCAAGTTTTGAAATGAGAATGATATGGTATTGAATCTTAGATTTAGTCGATAAATGATGGAGATTGAAAAAATAGAAAGTTTCTTATTTTAGAAACTTTGTAAAATGTCCATCATTTAGAAATAAGAAACCCTAGCGATGATGTCCACGAGCTTTAAGGCATCTTTTGGGATGAGCGTATGAGGGTATTGAATCATAGATTTAGTTGATGAAGGATGAAGATTGAAAAATTAGAAAGTTTCTTACTTTAGAAACTTCATAAGACATCCATCTTTTAGACATAGGAAACTCTAGAGATGGGGTCAATGAGCTTTTAGATCAATTTTGAGATGAGGATGAGATGCTATTGAATCGTAGATTTAGTTTATAAATGATGAAGATTAAAAAAATAGAAAGTTTCTTATTTTAGAAACTTTATTAAACATATATCTTTTTGACATAAGAAACCCTAGAGATGATGTCAACGAGATTTTAACCATGTTTTAGGATGAGAATGAGAGGGTATTGAATCTTAAATTTAGTTGATGAAGGATGGAGATTGAAAAAATAGAAAGTTTCTTATTCCAAAAACTTTGTAAAACATCAATCTTTTTAGACTTAGTAAACCTTACAGATGGTGTGAAGGTGCTTTTAGCCAATTTTTGGGATGAGGATGAGATGATATTAACTCATAGATTTTGTTTGTGAAGGTTTGAGATTGAAAAATAGGAAGTTTCTTATTTTATAAACTTTATAAAACATCCACTGTTTAGACATAGGGAAGCCAATATATGGTGTCAACGTGCTTTTAGCCAATTTTTGAGATGAGGGTTAAATAGTATTGAATTTTAGATTTAGTTGATAAAGTATGGAGATTGTAAAATGAAAAGTTTCTTATTTTAGTAACTTTTTAAAACATCAATCTTTTAGACATAGGAAACCTCATAAATGGTGTGAAAGGGCTTTTAGCTGAGTCTTGAGATGAGGATTAGATGGTATTGAATCTTTGATTTATTTGAACAGTGATGGAGATTTGAAAAAAAGAAAGTTTCTTACTTTAGAAACTATATAAAGCAACCATCTTTTAGACATAAGAAACCATAGAGATGGTGTGAAGGAGCTTTTAGCCAAGTTTTGAGATTAGGCTGAGATGATATTGAATCTTAGATTTAGTTGATAAAGGATGGAGATTGAAAAAATAGAAAGTTTCTTATTTTAGAAACATTGTTAAACATCCATCATTTAGAAATAAGAAACCCTAGTGATGATGTCAACGAGCTTTAAGCCATGTTTTGGGATGAGCATATGAGGGTATTGAATCTTAGATTTAGTTGATGAAGGATGGAGATTGAAAAATTAGAAAGCTTCTTATTTTAGGAACTTAATAAAACATCAATGTTTTAGACATAGGAAACCCTAGAGATGCATTCAAGGTGCTTTAAGCCAAGTTTTGGAATGAGAATGACATGTAGAATCGTAGATTTAGTCGATAAAGGATGGAGATTGAAAAAATAGAAAGTTTCTTATTTTAGAAACAATGTTAAACATCCATCATTTAGAAATAAGAAACCCTAGTGATGATGTCAACGAGCTTTAAGCCATGTTTTGGGATGAGCATATGAGGGTATTGAATCTTAGATTTAGTTGATGAAGGATGGAGATTGAAAAATTAGAAAGCTTCTTATTTTAGGAACTTTATAAAACATCAATGGTTTAGACATAGGAAACCCTAGAGATGGATTAAAGGTGCTTTAAGCCAAGTTTTGGAATGAGAATGACATGGTATTGAATCGTAGATTTAGTTTATAAATGATGAAGATTAAAAAAATAGAAAGTTTCTTATTTTAGAAACTTTATTAAACATATATCTTTTTGACATAGGAAACCCTAGAGATGATGTCAACGAGATTTTCACCATGTTTTAGGATGAGAATGAGTGGGTATTGAATCTTAAATTTAGTTGATGAAGGATGGAGATTGAAAAAATAGAAAGTTTCTTATTCCAGAAACTTTGTAAAACATCAATCTTTTTAGACTTAGTAAACCTTAGAGATGGTGTGAAGGTGCTTTTAGCCAATTTTTGGGATGGGGATGAGATGATATTGACTCATAGATTTTGTTTGTGAAGGTTTGGGATTGAAAAATAGGAAGTTTCTTATTTTATAAACTTTATAAAACATCCACTGTTTAGACATAGGGAACCCAATATATGGTGTCAACGTGCTTTTAGCCAATTTTTGAGATGAGGGTTAAATAGTATTGAATTTTAGATTTAGTTGATCAAGTACGGAGATTCTAAAATGAATAGTTTCTTATTTTAGTAACTTTTTAAAACATCAATCTTTTTTTTTTGATGATTAAGCTGGGGTTAGGCAAGACCCCTACCAGATATCATTAAAGAAATAAAGAGATACATCAAGGGGGCCAATAAACCAGCCAGGGGGGAACAGACTCCCAATAGGCAAACCACATAATGGCAATCCACAAAGCGGCAAAAGGACAATAAGAAACAGAGCCTAAACAGACAAACATGGGAAACAAAGGGGGAAGAGCAGGAGCAGCATAGAACAGAATCAGTTCCGATTTTTCAGACGCAGATACTTTGTTCTCTCTCTATCAGATTTTACAATAGCCAGAAGCTCGTCAGGAACTGTCATCTGAGAAGTGGAATGGCCTTTAAAGGGGCACTCTCTCTTGGACAAAAAATCAGCTGCCATGTTGCCCTCTCTCCAGATGTGGGTGATTCTCCACTTCATTCCTGCCAGATCAGTCCAAGCTCTTTGGATCGACTGCATTTGTTTCCACGGAGGTAAAGAGCGTTTGTTGAAAGAGTTAACAGCAAAGGAAGAGTCTGCTTCGATCCAAAGAGAAGTAATACCCAGATATTTTGCAACGGCCACTCCTTCACATATTGCTTGAATTTCCAAGGCGAAGATCTCATCCCCATCAGTATTTTTAGAGAAAAAATGAATTATTTCGCCATCCTTGTTTCTTAGAATTCCTCCAATCCCTCCTCCTTCATCGACTAAAGAGGCATCAGTATTTAGCTTGAATTCTCCCATTTCAGGCGGAAGCCAACAACAGAATTGCAGCTCTTTCTCCTTTACAGAGAAAGCTTGTAACCAAAGTGATTTCCAACAACGACCTTATGCACTTCATTACTGTCCCAGAGAGTTAGACTATTAACTCTTGACAATACATCATCAAGAATGAAGCGGAGAATTCTGGTCTTATGATTTAGACATAGGAAACCTCATAAATGGTGTGAAAGAGCTTTTAGTTGAGTCTTGAGATGAGGATTAGATGGTATTGAATCTTTGATTTATTTGAACAATGATGGAGATTGAAAAAAAAGAAAGTTTCTTACTTTAGAAACTATATCAAGCAACCATCTTTTAGACATAAGAAACCATAGAGATGGTGTGAAGGAGCTTTTAGCCAAGTTTTGAGATTAGGCTGAGATGATATTGAATCTTAGATTTAGTTGATAAAGGATGGAGATTGAAAAAATAGAAAGTTTCTTATTTTAGAAACCTTGTTAAACATCCATCATTTAGAAATAAGAAACCCTAGTGATGATGTCAACGAGCTTTAAGCCATGTTTTGGGATGAGCATATGAGGGTATTGAATCTTAGATTTAGTTGATGAAGGATGGAGATTGAAAAATTAGAAAGCTTCTTATTTTAGGAACTTTATAAAACATCAATGTTTTAGACATAGGAAACCCTAGAGATGGATTCAAGGTGCTTTAAGCCAAGTTTTGGAATGAGAATGATATGGTATTGAATCTTAGATTTAGTCGATAAAGGATGGATATTGAAAAAATAGAAAGTTTCTTATTTTAGAAACTTTGTAAAATGTCCATCATTTAGAAATAACAAACCCTAGCGATGATGTCCACGAGCTTTAAGGCATCTTTTGGGATGAGCGTATGAGGGTATTAAATCATAGATTTAGTTGATGAAAGATGAAGATTGAAAAATTAGAAAGTTTCTTACTTTAGAAACTTTATAAGACATCCATCTTTTAGACATAGGAAACTCTAGAGATGGGGTCAATGACCTTTTAGATCAATTTTGAGATGAGGATGAGATGCTATTGAATCGTAGATTTAGTTTATAAATGATGAAGATTAAAAAAATAGAAAGTTTCTTATTTTAGAAACTTTATTAAACATATATCTTTTTGACATAAGCAACCCTAGAGATGATGTCAACGAGATTTTAACCATGTTTTAGGATGAGAATGAGAGGGTATTGAATCTTAAATTTAGTTGATGAAGGATGGAGATTGAAAAAATAGAAAGTTTCTTATTCCAGAAACTTTGTAAAACATCAATCTTTTTAGACTTAGTAAACCTTAGAGATGGTGTGAAGGTGCTTTTAGCCAATTTTTGGGATGAGGATGAGATGATATTAACTCATAGATTTTGTTTGTGAAGGTTTGAGATTGAAAAATAGGAAGTTTCTTATTTTATAAACTTTATAAAACATCCACTGTTTAGACATAGGGAACCCAATATATGGTGCTTTTAGCCAATTTTTGAGATTAGGGTTAAATAGTACTGAATTTTAGATTTAGTTGATCAAGTATGGAGATTGTAAAATGAAAAGTTTCTTATTTTAGTAACTTTTTAAAACATCAATCTTTTAGACATAGGAAACCTCATAAATGGTGTGAAAGGGCTTTTAGCTGAGTCTTGAGATGAGGATTAGATGGTATTGAATCTTTGATTTATTTGAACAGTGATGGAGATTTGAAAAAAAGAAAGTTTTTTACTTTAGAAACTATATAAAGCAACCATCTTTTAGACATAAGAAACCATAGAAATGGTGTGAAGGAGCTTTTAGCCAAGTTTTGAGATTAGGCTGAGATGATATTGAATCTTAGATTTAGTTGATAAAGGATGGAGATTGAAAAAACAGAAAGTTTCTTATTTTAGAAACATTGTTAAACATCCATCATTTAGAAATAAGAAACCCTAGTGATGATGTCAACAAGCTTTAAGCCATGTTTTGGGATGAGCATATGAGGGTATTGAATCTTAGATTTAGTTGATGAAGGATGGAGATTGAAAAATTAGAAAGCTTCTTATTTTAGGAACTTTATAAAACATCAATGTTTTAGACATAGGAAACCCTAGAGATGGATTCAAGGTGCTTTAAGCCAAGTTTTGGAATGAGAATGACATGTAGAATCGTAGATTTAGTCGATAAAGGATGGAGATTGAAAAAATAGAAAGTTTCTTATTTTAGAAACATTGTTAAACATCAATCATTTAGAAATAAGAAACCCTATTGATGATGTCAACGAGCTTTAAGCCATGTTTTGGGATGAGCATATGAGGGTATTGAATCTTAGATTTAGTTGATGAAGGATGGAGATTGAAAAATTAGAAAGCTTCTTATTTTAGGAACTTTATAAAACATCAATGGTTTAGACATAGGAAACCCTAGAGATGGATTAAAGGTGCTTTAAGCCAAGTTTTGGAATGAGAATGACATGGTATTGAATCGTAGATTTAGTTTATAAATGATGAAGATTAAAAAAATAGAAAGTTTCTTATTTTACAAACTTTATTAAACATATATCTTTTTGACATATGAAACCCTAGAGATGATGTCAACGAGATTTTAACCATGTTTTAGGATGAGAATGAGTGGGTATTGAATCTAAAATTTAGTTGATGAAGGATGGAGATTGAAAAAATAGAAAGTTTCTTATTCCAGAAACTTTGTAAAACATCAATCTTTTTAGACTTAGTAAACCTTAGAGATGGTGTGAAGGTGCTTTTAGCCAATTTTTGGGATGAGGATGAGATGATATTGACTCATATATTTTATTTGTGAAGGTTTGAGATTGAAAAATAGGAAGTTTCTTATTTTATAAACTTTATAAAACATCCACTGTTTAGACATAGGAAACCCAATAGATGGTGTCAACGTGCTTTTAGCCAATTTTTGAGATGAGGATTAAATAGTATTGAATTTTAGATTTAGTTGATCAAGTATGGAGATTGTAATATGAAAAGTTTCTTATTTTAGTAAATTTTTATAACATCAATCTTTTAGACCTAGGAAACCTCATAAATGGTGTGAAAGAGCTTTTAGCTGAGTCTTGAGATGAGAATTAGATGGTATTGAATATTTGATTTATTTGAACAATGATGGAGATTGAAAAAAAAAAAGTTTCTCACTTTAGAAACTCTATAAAGCAACCATCTTTTAGACATAAGAAACCATAGAGATGGTGTGAAGGAGCTTTTAGCCAACTTTTGAGATTAGGCTGAGATGATATTGAATCTTAGATTTAGTTGATAAAGGATGGAGATTTAAAAAATAGAAAGTTTCTTTTTTTAGAAACATTGTTAAACATCAATCATTTAGAAATAAGAAACGCTAGTGATGATGTCAACGAGCTTTAAGCCATGTTTTGGGATGAGTATATGAGGGTATTGAATCTTAGATTTAGTTGATGAAGGATGGAGATTGAAAAATTAGAAAGCTTCTTATTTTAGGAACTTTATAAAACATCAATGTTTTAGACATAGGAAACCCTAGAGATGGATTAAAGGTGCTTTAAGCCAAGTTTTGGAATGAGAATGAGATGGTATTGAATCTTAGATTTAGTCGATAAAGGATGGAGATTGAAAAAATAGAAAGTTTCTTATTTTAGAAACTTTGTAAAACGTCCATCATTTAGAAATAAGAAACCCTAGCGATGATATCAACGAGCTTTGAGGCATGTTTTGGGATGAGCGTATGAGGGTATTGAATCATAGATTTAGTTGATGAAGGATGAAGATTGAAAAATTAGAAAGCTTCTTATTTTTGGAACTTTTTAAAACATCAATCTCTAATCTATCCAATTTTTGGGATGAGGATGAGATGATATTGACTCATAGATTTTGTTTGTGAAGGTTTGAGATTGAAAAATAGGAAGTTTCTTATTTTATAAACTTTATAAAACATCCACTGTTTAGACATAGGAAACCCAATAGATGGTGTCAACGTGCTTTTAGCCAATTTTTGAGATGGGGATTAAATAGTATTGAATTTTAGATTTAGTTGATCAAGTATGGAGATTGTAATATGAAAAGTTTCTTATTTTATATAACATCAATCTTTTAGACCTAGGAAACCTCATAAATGGTGTGAAAGAGCTTTTAGCTGAGTCTTGAGATGAGAATTAGATGGTATTGAATCTTTGATTTATTTGAACAATGATGGCGATTGAAAAAAAAAGAAAGGTTCTCACTTTAGAAACTCTATAAAGCAACCGTCTTTTAGACATAAGAAACCATAGAGATAGTGTGAAGGAGCTTTTAGCCAAGTTTTGAGATTAGGCTGAGATGATATTTAATATTAGATTTAGTTGATAAAGGATGGAGATTGAAAAAATAGAAAGTTTCTTTTTTTAGAAAGATTGTTAAACATCAATCATTCAGAAATAAGAAACGCTAGTGATGATGTCAACGAGCTTTAAGCCACATTTGGGATGAGTAAATGAGGGTATTGAATCTAAGATTTAGTTGATGAAGGATGGAGATTGAAAAATTAGAAAGCTTCTTATTTTAGGAACTTTATAAAACATCAATCTTTTAGACATAGGAAACCCTAGAGATGGATTAAAGGTGCTTTAAGCCAAGTTTTGGAATGAGAATGAGATGGTATTGAATCTTAGATTTAGTCGATAAAGGATGGAGATTGAAAAAATAGAAAGTTTCTTATTTTAGAAACTTTGTAAAACGTCCATCATTTAGAAATAAGAAACCCTAGCGATGATGTCAACGAGCTTTGAGGCATGTTTTGGGATGAGCGTATGAGGGTATTGAGTCATAGATTTAGTTGATGAAGGATGAAGATTGAAAAATTAGAAAGCTTCTTATTTTTGGAACTTTTTAAAACATCAATCTTTAATCTAGCCAATTTTTGGGATGTGGATGAGATGATATTGACTCATAGATTTTGTTTGTGAAGGTTTGAGATTGAAAAATAGGAAGTTTCTTATTTTATAAACTTTATAAAACATCCACTATTTAGACATAGGAAACCCAATAGATGGTGTCAACGTGCTTTGAGATGATGATTAAATAATATTGAATTTTACATTTAGTTGATCAAATATGGAGATTGTAAAATGAAAAGTGTCTTATTTTAGTAACATTTTAAAACATCAATCTCTTAGACATAGGAAACCTCATAAATGGTGTGAAAGAGCTTTTAGCTGAGTCTTGAGATGAGGATTAGATGGTATTGAATCTTTGATTTATTTGAACAATGATGGAGATTGAAAAAAAAGAAAGTTTCTTACTTTAGAAACTATATCAAGCAACCAACTTTTAGATATAAGAAACCATAGAGATGGTGTGAAAGGAGATTTTAGCCAAGTTTTGCGAGTAGGCTGAGATGATATTGAATCTTAGATTTAGTTGATAAAGGATGGAGATTGAAAAAATAGAAAGTTTCTTATTTTAGAAACATTGTTAAACATCCATCATTAAGAAATAAGAAACCCTAGTGATGATGTCAACGAGCTTTAAGCCATGTTTTGGGATGAGCATATGAGGGTATTGAATCTTAGATTTATTTGATGAAGGATGGAGATTGAAAAATTAGAAAGCTTCTTATTTTAGGAACTTTATAAAACATCAATGTTTTAGATATAGGAAACCCTAGAGATGGATTCAAGGTGCTTTAAGCCAAGTTTTGGAATGAGAATGACATGGTATTGAATCGTAGATTTAGTCGATAAAGGATGGAGATTGAAAAAATAGAAAGTTTCTTATTTTAGAAACATTGTTAAACATCCATCATTTAGAAATAAGAAACCTTAGTGATGCTGTCAACGAGCTTTAAGCCATGTTTTCGGATGAGCATATGAGGGTATTGAATCTTAGATTTAGTTCATGAAGGATGGAGATTGAAAAATTAGAAAGCTTCTTATTTTAGGAACTGTATAAAACATCAATGTTTTAGACTTAGGAAACCCTAGAGATGGATTCAAGGTGCTTTAAGCCAAGTTTTGGAATGATAATGAGATGGTATTGAATCTTAGATTTAGTCGATAAAGGATTGAGATTGAAAAAATAGAAAGTTTCTTATTTTAGAAACTTTGTAAAACGTCCATCATTTAGAAATAAGAAACCCTAGCGATGATGTCAACGAGCTTTAAGGCATGTTTTGGGATGAGCGTATGAGGGTATTGAATCATAGATTTAGTTGATGAAGGATGAAGATTGAAAAATTAGAAAGCTTCTTATTTTTGGAACTTTATAAAACATCAATCTTTAATCTAGCCAATTTTTGGGATGAGGATGAGATGATATTGACTCATAGATTTTGTTTGTGAAGGTTTGAGATTGAAAAATAAGAAGTTTCTTATTTTATATACTTAATAAAACATCCACTATTTAGACATAGGAAACCCAATAGATGGTGTCAACGTGCTTTTAGCCAATTTTTGAGATGAGGGTTAAATAGTATTGAATTTTAGATTTAGTTGATCAAGTATGGAGATTGTAAAATGAAAAGTTTCTTATTTTAGTAACTTTTTAAAACATCAATCTTTTAGACATAGGAAACCTCATAAATGGTGTGAAAGGGCTTTTAGCTGAGTCTTGAGATGAGGATTAGAGGGTATTGAATCTTTGATTTATTTGAACAGTGATGGAGATTTGAAAAAAAGAAAGTTTCTTACTTTAGAAACTATATAAAGCAACCATCTTTTAGACATAAGAAACCATAGAGATGGTGTGAAGGAGCTTTTAGCCAAGTTTTGAGATTAGGCTGAGATGATATTGAATCTTAGATTTAGTTGATAAAGGATGGAGATTGAAAAAATAGAAAGTTTCTTATTTTAGAAACATTGTTAAACATCCATCATTTAGAAATAAGAAACCCTAGTGATGATGTCAACGAGCTTTAAGCCATGTTTTGGGATGAGCATATGAGGGTATTGAATCTTAGATTTAGTTGATGAAGGATGGAGATTGAAAAATTAGAAAGCTTCTTATTTTAGGAACTTTATAAAACATCAATGTTTTAGACATAAGAAACCCTAGAGATGGATTCAAGGTACTTTAAGCCAAGTTTTGGAATGAGAATGATATGGTATTGAATCTTAGATTTAGTCGATAAAGGATGGAGATTGAAAAAATAGAAAGTTTCTTATTTTAGAAACTTTGTAAAATATCCATCATTTAGAAATAAGAAACCCTAGCGATGATGTCCACGAGCTTTAAGGCATCTTTTGGGATGAGCGTATGAGGGTATTGAATCATAGATTTAGTTGATGAAGGATGAAGATTGAGAAATTAGAAAGTTTCTTACTTTAGAAACTTTATAAGACATCCATCTTTTAGACATAGGAAACTCTAGAGATGGGGTCAATGACCTTTTAGATCAATTTTGAGATGAGGATGAGATGCTATTAAATCGTAGATTTAGTTTATAAATGATGAAGATTAAAAAAATAGAAAGTTTCTTATTTTAGAAACTTTATTAAACATATATCTTTTTGACATAAGAAACCCTAGAGATGATGTGAACGAGATTTTAACCATGTTTTAGGATGAGAATGAGAGGGTATTGAATCTTAAATTTAGTTGATGAAGGATGGAGATTGAAAAAATAGAAAGTTTCTTATTCCAGAAACTTTGTAAAACATCAATCTTTTTAGACTTAGTAAACCTTAGAGATGGTGTGAAGGTGCTTTTAGCCAATTTTTGGGATGAGGATGAGATGATATTAACTCATAGATTTTGTTTGTGAAGGTTTGAGATTGAAAAATAGGAAGTTTCTTATTTTATAAACTTTATAAAACATCCACTGTTTAGACATAGGGAACCCAATATATGGTGTCAACGTGCTTTTAGCCAATTTTTGAGATGAGGGTTAAATAGTATTGAATTTTAGATTTAGTTGATCAAGTATGGAGATTGTAAAATGAAAAGTTTCTTATTTTAGTAACTTTTTAAAACATCAATCTTTTAGACATAGGAAACCTCATAAATGGTGTGAAAGGGCTTTTAGCTGAGTCTTGAGATGAGGATTAGATGGTATTGAATCTTTGATTTATTTGAACAGTGATGGAGATTTGAAAAAAGAAAGTTTCTTACTTTAGAAACTATATAAAGCAACCATCTTTTAGACATAAGAAACCATAGAGATGGTGTGAAGGAGCTTTTAGCCAAGTTTTGAGATTAGGCTGAGATGATATTGAATCTTAGATTTAGTTGATAAAGGATGGAGATTGAAAAAATAGAAAGTTTCTTATTTTAGAAACATTGTTAAACATCCATCATTTAGAAATAAGAAACCCTAGTGATGATGTCAACGAGCTTTAAGCAATGTTTTGGGATGAGCATATGAGGGTATTTAATCTTAGATTTAGTTGATGAAGGATGGAGATTGAAAAATTAGAAAGCTTCTTATTTTAGGAACTTTATAAAACATCAATGTTTTAGACATAGGAAACCCTAGAGATAGATTCAAGGTGCTTTAAGCCAAGTTTTGGAATGAGAATGACATGTAGAATCGTAGATTTAGTCGATAAAGGATGGAGATTGAAAAAATAGAAAGTTTCTTATTTTAGAAACATTGTTAAACATCCATCATTTAGAAATAAGAAACCCTAGTGATGATGTCAACGAGCTTTAAGCCATGTTTTGGGATGAGCATATGAGGGTATTGAATCTTAGATTTAGTTGATGAAGGATGGAGATTGAAAAATTAGAAAGCTTCTTATTTTAGGAACTTTATAAAACATCAATGGTTTAGACATAGGAAACCCTAGAGATGGATTAAAGGTGCTTTAAGCCAAGTTTTGGAATGAGAATGACATGGTATTGAATCGTAGATTTAGTTTATAAATGATGAAGATTAAAAAAATAGAAAGTTTCTTATTTTAGAAACTTTATTAAACATATATCTTTTTGACATATGAAACCCTAGAGACGATGTCAACGAGATTTTAACCATGTTTTAGGATGAGAAGGGTATTGAATCTAAAATTTAGTTGATGAAGGATGGAGATTGAAAAAATAGAAAGTTTCTTATTCCAGAAACTTTGTAAAACATCAATCTTTTTAGACTTTGTAAACCTTAGAGATGGTGTCAAGGTACTTTTAGCCAATTTTTGGGATGAGGATGAGATGATATTGACTCATAGATTTTGTTTGTGAAGGTTTGAGATTGAAAAATAGGAAGTTTCTTATTTTATAAACTTTATAAAACATCCACTGTTTAGACATAGGAAACCCAATAGATGGTGTCAACGTGCTTTTAGCCAATTTTTGAGATGAGGATTAAATAGTATTGAATTTTAGATTTAGTTGATCAAGTATGGAGATTGTAATATGAAAAGTTTCTTATTTTAGTAACTTTTTATAACATCAATCTTTTGGACATAGGAAACCTCATAAATGGTGTGAAAGAGCTTTTAGCTGTGTCTTGAGATGAGGATTAGATGGTATTGAATCGTTGATTAATTTGAACAATGATGGAGATTGAAAAAAAAGAAAGTTTCTCACTTTAGAAACTCTATAAAGCAACCATCTTTTAAACATAAGAAACCATAGAGATGGTGTGAAGGAGCTTTTAGCCAAGTTTTGAGATTAGGCTGAGATGATATTGAATCTTAGATTTAGTTGATAAAGGATGAAGATTTAAAAAATAGAAAGTTTCTTTTTTTAGAAACATTGTTAAACATCAATCATTTAGAAATAAGAAACCCTAGTGATGATGTCAACGAGCTTTAAGCCATGTTTTGGGATGAGTATATGAGGGTATTGAATCTTAGATTTAGTTGATGAAGGATGGAGATTGAAAAATTAGAAAGCTTCTTATTTTAGGAACTTTATAAAACATCAATCTTTTAGACATAGGAAATCCTAGAGATGGATTAAAGGTGCTTTAAGCCAAGTTTTGGAATGAGAATGAGATGGTATTGAATCTTAGATTTAGTCGATAAAGGATGGAGATTGAAAAAATAGAAAGTTTCTTATTTTAGAAACTTTGTAAAACGTCCATCATTTAGAAATAAGAAACCCTAGCGATGATGTCAACGAGCTTTGAGGCATGTTTTGGGATGAGCGTATGAGGGTATTGAATCATAGATTTAGTTGATGAAGGATGAAGATTGAAAAATTAGAAAGCTTCTTATTTTTGGAACTTTTTAAAACATCAATCTTTAATCTAGCCAATTTTTGGGATGAGGATGAGATGATATTGACTCATAGATTTTGTTTGTGAAGGTTTGAGATTGAAAAATAGGAAGTTTCTTATTTTATAAACTTTATAAAACATCGACTGTTTAGACATAGGAAACCCAATAGATGGTGTCAACGTGCTTTTAGCCAATTTTTGAGATGAGGATTAAATAGTATTGAATTTTAGATTTAGTTGATCAAGTATGGAGATTGTAATATGAAAAGTTTCTTATTTTAGTAACTTTTTATAATATCAATCTTTTAGACCTAGGAAACCTCATAAATGGTGTGAAAGAGCTTTTAGCTGAGTCTTGAGATGAGAATTAGATGGTATTGAATCTTTGATTTATTTGAACAATGATGGAGATTGAAAAAAAAGAAAGTTTCTCACTTTAGAAACTCTATAAAGCAACCGTCTTTTAGACATAAGAAACCATAGAGATGGTGTGAAGGAGCTTTTAGCCAAGTTTTGAGATTAGGCTGAGATGATATTTAATATTAGATTTAGTTGATAAAGGACGGAGATTGAAAAAATAGAAAGTTTCTTTTTTTAGAAAGATTGTTTAACATCAATCATTCAGAAATAAGAAACGCTAGTGATGATGTCAACGAGCTTTAAGCCACATTTGGGATGAGTATATGAGGGTATTGAATCTAAGATTTAGTTGATGAAGGATGGAGATTGAAAAATTAGAAAGCTTCTTATTTTAGGAACTTTATAAAACATCAATCTTTTAGACATAGGAAACCCTAGAGATGGATTAAAGGTGCTTTAAGCCAAGTTTTGGAATGAGAATGAGATGGTATTGAATCTTAGATTTAGTCGATAAAGGATGGAGATTGAAAAAATAGAAAGTTTCTTATTTTAGAAACTTTGTAAAACGTCCATCATTTAGAAATAAGAAACCTTAGCGATGATGTCAACGAGCTTTGAGGCATGTTTTGGGATGAGCGTATGAGGGTATTGAATCATAGATTTAGTTGATGAAGGATGAAGTTTGAAAAATTAGAAAGCTTCTTATTTTTGGAACTTTTTAAAACATCAATCTTTAATCTAGCCAATTTTTGGGATGAGGATGAGATGATATTGACTCATAGATTTTGTTTGTGAAGGTTTGAGATTGAAAAATAGGAAGTTTCTTATTTTATAAACTTTATAAAACATCCACTATTTAGACATAGGAAACCCAATAGATGGTGTCAACGTGCTTTTAGCCAATTTTTGAGATGAGGATTAAATAGTATTGAATTTTAGATTTAGTTGATCAAATATGGAGATTGTAAAATGAAAAGTGTCTTATTTTAGTAACTTTTTAAAACATCAATCTCTTAGACTTAGGAAACCTCATAAATGGTGTGAAAGAGCTTTTAGCTGAGTCTTGAGATGAGGATTAGATGGTATTGAATCTTTGATTTATTTGAACAATGATGGATATTGAAAAAAAAGAAAGTTTCTAACTTTAGAAACTATATCAAGCAACCAACTTTTAGATATAAGAAACCATAGAGATAGTGTGAAAGGAGATTTTAGCCAAGTTTTGTGATTAGGCTGAGATGATATTGAATCTTAGATTTAGTTGATAAAGGATGGAGATTGAAAAAATAGAAAGTTTCTTATTTTAGAAACATTGTTAAACATCCATCATTTAGAAATAAGAAACCCTAGTGATGATGTCAACGAGCTTTAAGCCATGTTTTGGGATGAGCATATGAGGGTATTGAATCTTAGATTTATTTGATGAAGGATGGAGATTGAAAAATTAGAAAGCTTCTTATTTTAGGAACTTTATAAAACATCAATGTTTTAGACATAGGAAACCCTAGAGATGGATTCAAGGTGCTTTAAGCCAAGTTTTGGAAGAAGAATGACATGGTATTGACTCGTAGATTTAGTCGATAAAGGATGGAGATTGAAAAAATAGAAAGTTTCTTATTTTAGAAACATTGTTAAACATCCATCATTTAGAAATAAGAAACCTTAGTGATGATGTCAACGAGCTTTAAGCCATGTTTTCGGATGAGCATATGAGGGTATTGAATCTTAGATTTAGTTCATGAAGGATGGAGATTGAAAAATTAGAAAGCTTCTTATTTTAGGAACTGTATAAAACATCAATGTTTTAGACTTAGGAAACCCTAGAGATGGATTCAAGGTGCTTTAAGCCAAGTTTTGGAATGAGAATGAGATGGTATTGAATCTTAGATTTAGTCGATAAAGGATGGAGATTGAAAAAATAGAAAGTTTCTTATTTTAGAAACTTTGTAAAACGTCCATCGTTTAGAAATAAGAAACCCTAGCGATGATTTCAACGAGCTTTAAGGCATGTTCTGGGATGAGCGTATGAGGGTATTGAATCATAGATTTAGTTGATGAAGGTGAAGATTGAAAAATTAGAAAGCTTCTTATTTTTGGAACTTTATAAAACAACTATCTTTAATCTAGCCAATTTTTGGGATGAGGATGAGATGATATTGACTCATAGATTTTGTTTGTGAAGGTTTGAGATTGAAAAATAGGAAGTTTCTTACTTTATATACTTAATAAAACATCCACTATTTAGACATAGGAAACCCAATAGATGGTGTCAACGTGCTTTTAGCCAATTTTTATGATGAGGATTAAATAGTATTGAATTTTAGATTTAGTTGATCAAGTATGGAGATTGTAAAATGAAAAGTTTCTTATTTTAGTAACTTTTTAAAACATCAATCTTTTAGACATATGAAACCTCATAAATGGTGTGAAAGAGCTTTTAGCTGTGTCTTGAGATGAGGATTAGATGGTATTGAATCTTTGATTAATTTGAACAATGATGGAGATTGAAAAAAAAGAAAGTTTCTTCCTTTAGAAACTATATAAAGCAACCATCTTTTAGACATAAGAAACCATAGAGATGGTGTGAAGGAGCTTTTAGCCAAGTTTTGAGATTTGGCTGAGATGATATTGAATCTTAGATTTAGTTGATAAATGATGGAGATTGAAAAAATAGAAAGTTTCTTATTTTAGAAACATTGTTAAACATCCATCATTTAGAAATAAGAAACCCTAGTGATGATGTCAACGAGCTTTAAGCCATGTTTTGGGATGAGCATATGAGGGTATTGAATCTTAGATTTAGTTGATGAAGGATGGAGATTGAAAAATTAGAAAGCTTATTATTTTAGAAACTTTATAAAACATCAATGTTTTAGACATAGGAAACCCTAGAGATGGATTCAAGGTGCTTTAAGCCAAGTTTTCGAATGAGAATGACATGGTATTGAATCGTAGATTTAGTTGATAAAGGATGGAGATTGAAAAATAGAAAGTTTCTTATTTTAGAAACATTGTTAAACATCCATCATTTAGAAATAAGAAACCCTAGTGATGATGTCAACGAGCTTTAAGCCATGTTTTGGGATGAGCATATGAGGGTATTGAATCTTAGATTTAGTTGATGAAGGATGGAGATTGAAAAATTAAAAAGCTTCTTATTTTAAGAACTTTATAAAACATCAATGTTTTAGACATAGGAAACCCTAAAGATGGATTCAAGGTGCTTTAAGCCATGTTTTGGAATGAGAATGAGATGGTATTGAATATTTGATTTAGTCGATAAAGGATGGAGATTGAAAAAATAGAAAGTTTCTTATTTTAGAAACTTTGTAAAACGTCCATCATTTAGAAATAAGAAACCCTAGCGATGATGTCGATGAGCTTTAAGGCATCTTTTGGGATGAGCGTATGAGGGTATTGAATCATAGATTTAGTTGATGAAGGATGAAGATTGAAAAATTACAAAGCTTCTTATTGTTGGAACTTTATAAAACATCAATCTTTTATCTATGGGAAACCCTATAGCCATAGTCAAGGTGCTTTTTGCCAAGTTTTGGGATAAGGATGAGATGGTATTGAATCTTAGATTTAGTTGATAAAGGATGGAGATTGAAAAAATAGAAAGTTTCTTATTTTAAAAACTTTGTAATACCACTATCATTCAGAAATAAGAAACCCAAGTTATGATGTCAACGTGCTTTAAGCCATGTTTTGGGATGAGCACATGAGAGTATTGAATCATAGATATAGTTAATGAAGGATGGATATTGGAAAATTAGAAAGTTTCTTATTTTAGAAACTTTATAAGACATCCATCTTTTAGACATAGGAACTCCAGAGATGGGGTCAATGAGCTTTTAGATCAGTTTTGAGATGAGGATGAGAAGCTATTAAATCGTAGATTTAGTTGATAAATGATGAAGATTATTAAACATATATATCTTTTTGACATAGGAAACCCTAGAGATCAAACAGAGAATCTGTTATTCGATCCGTCACTAGGGACTCCACTACTGGATTAACCACTTTGTGTACAACCCCAGCCTCTGCTCCAGCTACCCATACTTTTACCACTGCGAAGCTGGGTAGGAGGCGCTGGAGAATCTTTAACTAGCTCCATTGGGTATGGATCCCCGATGAATAGCATGGGATCTCCAGTGAGTGAATCAGATGATGTCAACAAAATTTTAACCATGTTTTAGGATGAGAATGAGAGGGTATTGAATCTAAAATTTAGTTGATGAAGGATGGAGATTGAAAAAATAGAAAGTTTCTTATTCCAGAAACTTTGTAAAACATCAATCTTTTTAGACTTAGTTAACCTTAGAGATGGTGTCAAGGTGCTTTTAGCCAATTTTTGGGATGAGGATGAGATGATATTGACTAATAGATTTTGTTTGTGAAGGTTTGAGATTGAAAAATAGGAAGTTTCTTATTTTATAAACTTTATAAAACATCCACTGTTTAGACATAGGAAACCCAATAGATGGTGTCAACGTGCTTTTAGCCAATTTTTGAGATAAGGATTAAATAGTATTGAATTTTAGATTTAGTTGATCAAGTATGGAGATTGTAATATGAAAAGATTCTTATTTTAGTAACTTTTTATAACATCAATCTTTTAGACATAGGAAACCTCATAAATGGTGTGAAAGAGCTTTTAGCTGTGTCTTGAGATGAGGATTAGATGGTATTGAATCTTTGATTAATTTGAACAATGATGGAGATTGAAAAAAAAGAAAGTTTCTTCCTTTAGAAACTATATAAAGCAACCATCTTTTAGACATAAGAAACCATAGAGATGGTGTGAAGGAGCTTTTAGCCAAGTTTTGAGATTAGGCTGAGATGATATTGAATCTTAGATTTAGTTGATAAAGGATGGAGATTGAAAAAATAGAAAGTTTCTTATTTTAGAAACATTGTTAAACATTCATCATTTAGAAATAAGAAACCCTAGTGATGATGTCAACGAGCTTTAAGCCATGTTTTGGGATGAGCATATGAGGGTATTGAATCTTAGATTTAGTTGATGAAGGATGGAGATTGAAAAATTAGAAAGCTTCTTATTTTAGGAACTTTATAAAACATCAATGTTTTAGACATAGGAAACCCTAGAGATGGATTCAAGGTGCTTTAAGCCAAGTTTTGAAATGAGAATGATATGGTATTGAATCTTAGATTTAGTCGATAAAGGATGGAGATTGAAAAAATAGAAAGTTTCTTATTTTAGAAACTTTGTAAAATGTCCATCATTTAGAAATAAGAAACCCTAGCGATGATGTCCACGAGCTTTAAGGCATCTTTTGGGATGAACGTATGAGGGTATTGAATCATAGATTTAGTTGATGAAGGATGAAGATTGAAAAATTAGAAAGTTTCTTACTTTAGAAACTTTATAAGACATCCATCTTTTAGACATAGGAAACTCTAGAGATGGGGTCAATGAGCTTTTAGATCAATTTTGAGATGAGGATGAGATGCTATTTATTCGTAGATTTAGTTTATAAATGATGAAGATTAAAAAAATAGAAAGTTTCTTATTTTAGAAACTTTATTAAACATATATCTTTTTGACATAAGAAACCCTAGAGATGATGTCAACGAGATTTTAACCATGTTTTAGGATGAGAATGAGAGGGTATTGAATCTTAAATTTAGTTGATGAAGGATGGAGATTGAAAAAATAGAAAGTTTCTTATTCCAAAAACTTTGTAAAACATCAATCTTTTTAGACTTAGTAAACCTTACAGATGGTGTGAAGGTGCTTTTAGCCAATTTTTGGGATGAGGATGAGATGATATTAACTCATAGATTTTGTTTGTGAAGGTTTGAGATTGAAAAATAGGAAGTTTCTTATTTTATAAACTTTATAAAACATCCACTGTTTAGACATAGGGAACCCAATATATGGTGTCAACGTGCTTTTAGCCAATTTTTGAGATGAGGGTTAAATAGTATTGAATTTTAGATTTAGTTGATAAAGTATGGAGATTGGAAAATGAAAAGTTTCTTATTTTAGTAACTTTTTAAAACATCAATCTTTTAGACATAGGAAACCTCATAAATGGTGTGAAAGGGCTTTTAGCTGAGTCTTGAGATGAGGATTAGATGGTATTGAATCTTTGATTTATTTGAACAGTGATGGAGATTTGAAAAAAAGAAAGTTTCTTACTTTAGAAACTATATAAAGCAACCATCTTTTAGACATAAGAAACCATAGAGATGGTGTGAAGGAGCTTTTAGCCAAGTTTTGAGATTAGGCTGAGATGATATTGAATCTTAGATTTAGTTGATAAAGGATGGAGATTGAAAAAATAGAAAGTTTCTTATTTTAGAAACTTTGTAAAACGTCCATCATTTAGAAATAAGAAACCCTAGCGATGATGTCAACGAGCTTTGAGGCATGTTTTGGGATGAGCGTATGAGGGTATTGAATCATAGATTTAGTTGATGAAGGATGAAGATTGAAAAATTAGAAAGCTTCTTATTTTTGGAACTTTTTAAAACATCAATCTTTAATCTAGCCAATTTTTGGGATGAGGATGAGATGATATTGACTCATAGATTTTGTTTGTGAAGGTTTGAGATTGAAAAATAGGAAGTTTCTTATTTTATAAACTTTATAAAACATCGACTGTTTAGACATAGGAAACCCAATAGATGGTGTCAACGTGCTTTTAGCCAATTTTTGAGATGAGGATTAAATAGTATTGAATTTTAGATTTAGTTGATCAAGTATGGAGATTGTAATATGAAAAGTTTCTTATTTTAGTAACTTTTTATAATATCAATCTTTTAGACCTAGGAAACCTCATAAATGGTGTGAAAGAGCTTTTAGCTGAGTCTTGAGATGAGAATTAGATGGTATTGAATCTTTGATTTATTTGAACAATGATGGAGATTGAAAAAAAAGAAAGTTTCTCACTTTAGAAACTCTATAAAGCAACCGTCTTTTAGACATAAGAAACCATAGAGATGGTGTGAAGGAGCTTTTAGCCAAGTTTTGAGATTAGGCTGAGATGATATTTAATATTAGATTTAGTTGATAAAGGACGGAGATTGAAAAAATAGAAAGTTTCTTTTTTTAGAAAGATTGTTTAACATCAATCATTCAGAAATAAGAAACGCTAGTGATGATGTCAACGAGCTTTAAGCCACATTTGGGATGAGTATATGAGGGTATTGAATCTAAGATTTAGTTGATGAAGGATGGAGATTGAAAAATTAGAAAGCTTCTTATTTTAGGAACTTTATAAAACATCAATCTTTTAGACATAGGAAACCCTAGAGATGGATTAAAGGTGCTTTAAGCCAAGTTTTGGAATGAGAATGAGATGGTATTGAATCTTAGATTTAGTCGATAAAGGATGGAGATTGAAAAAATAGAAAGTTTCTTATTTTAGAAACTTTGTAAAACGTCCATCATTTAGAAATAAGAAACCTTAGCGATGATGTCAACGAGCTTTGAGGCATGTTTTGGGATGAGCGTATGAGGGTATTGAATCATAGATTTAGTTGATGAAGGATGAAGTTTGAAAAATTAGAAAGCTTCTTATTTTTGGAACTTTTTAAAACATCAATCTTTAATCTAGCCAATTTTTGGGATGAGGATGAGATGATATTGACTCATAGATTTTGTTTGTGAAGGTTTGAGATTGAAAAATAGGAAGTTTCTTATTTTATAAACTTTATAAAACATCCACTATTTAGACATAGGAAACCCAATAGATGGTGTCAACGTGCTTTTAGCCAATTTTTGAGATGAGGATTAAATAGTATTGAATTTTAGATTTAGTTGATCAAATATGGAGATTGTAAAATGAAAAGTGTCTTATTTTAGTAACTTTTTAAAACATCAATCTCTTAGACTTAGGAAACCTCATAAATGGTGTGAAAGAGCTTTTAGCTGAGTCTTGAGATGAGGATTAGATGGTATTGAATCTTTGATTTATTTGAACAATGATGGATATTGAAAAAAAAGAAAGTTTCTAACTTTAGAAACTATATCAAGCAACCAACTTTTAGATATAAGAAACCATAGAGATAGTGTGAAAGGAGATTTTAGCCAAGTTTTGTGATTAGGCTGAGATGATATTGAATCTTAGATTTAGTTGATAAAGGATGGAGATTGAAAAAATAGAAAGTTTCTTATTTTAGAAACATTGTTAAACATCCATCATTTAGAAATAAGAAACCCTAGTGATGATGTCAACGAGCTTTAAGCCATGTTTTGGGATGAGCATATGAGGGTATTGAATCTTAGATTTATTTGATGAAGGATGGAGATTGAAAAATTAGAAAGCTTCTTATTTTAGGAACTTTATAAAACATCAATGTTTTAGACATAGGAAACCCTAGAGATGGATTCAAGGTGCTTTAAGCCAAGTTTTGGAAGAAGAATGACATGGTATTGACTCGTAGATTTAGTCGATAAAGGATGGAGATTGAAAAAATAGAAAGTTTCTTATTTTAGAAACATTGTTAAACATCCATCATTTAGAAATAAGAAACCTTAGTGATGATGTCAACGAGCTTTAAGCCATGTTTTCGGATGAGCATATGAGGGTATTGAATCTTAGATTTAGTTCATGAAGGATGGAGATTGAAAAATTAGAAAGCTTCTTATTTTAGGAACTGTATAAAACATCAATGTTTTAGACTTAGGAAACCCTAGAGATGGATTCAAGGTGCTTTAAGCCAAGTTTTGGAATGAGAATGAGATGGTATTGAATCTTAGATTTAGTCGATAAAGGATGGAGATTGAAAAAATAGAAAGTTTCTTATTTTAGAAACTTTGTAAAACGTCCATCGTTTAGAAATAAGAAACCCTAGCGATGATTTCAACGAGCTTTAAGGCATGTTCTGGGATGAGCGTATGAGGGTATTGAATCATAGATTTAGTTGATGAAGGTGAAGATTGAAAAATTAGAAAGCTTCTTATTTTTGGAACTTTATAAAACAACTATCTTTAATCTAGCCAATTTTTGGGATGAGGATGAGATGATATTGACTCATAGATTTTGTTTGTGAAGGTTTGAGATTGAAAAATAGGAAGTTTCTTACTTTATATACTTAATAAAACATCCACTATTTAGACATAGGAAACCCAATAGATGGTGTCAACGTGCTTTTAGCCAATTTTTATGATGAGGATTAAATAGTATTGAATTTTAGATTTAGTTGATCAAGTATGGAGATTGTAAAATGAAAAGTTTCTTATTTTAGTAACTTTTTAAAACATCAATCTTTTAGACATATGAAACCTCATAAATGGTGTGAAAGAGCTTTTAGCTGTGTCTTGAGATGAGGATTAGATGGTATTGAATCTTTGATTAATTTGAACAATGATGGAGATTGAAAAAAAAGAAAGTTTCTTCCTTTAGAAACTATATAAAGCAACCATCTTTTAGACATAAGAAACCATAGAGATGGTGTGAAGGAGCTTTTAGCCAAGTTTTGAGATTTGGCTGAGATGATATTGAATCTTAGATTTAGTTGATAAATGATGGAGATTGAAAAAATAGAAAGTTTCTTATTTTAGAAACATTGTTAAACATCCATCATTTAGAAATAAGAAACCCTAGTGATGATGTCAACGAGCTTTAAGCCATGTTTTGGGATGAGCATATGAGGGTATTGAATCTTAGATTTAGTTGATGAAGGATGGAGATTGAAAAATTAGAAAGCTTATTATTTTAGAAACTTTATAAAACATCAATGTTTTAGACATAGGAAACCCTAGAGATGGATTCAAGGTGCTTTAAGCCAAGTTTTCGAATGAGAATGACATGGTATTGAATCGTAGATTTAGTTGATAAAGGATGGAGATTGAAAAATAGAAAGTTTCTTATTTTAGAAACATTGTTAAACATCCATCATTTAGAAATAAGAAACCCTAGTGATGATGTCAACGAGCTTTAAGCCATGTTTTGGGATGAGCATATGAGGGTATTGAATCTTAGATTTAGTTGATGAAGGATGGAGATTGAAAAATTAAAAAGCTTCTTATTTTAAGAACTTTATAAAACATCAATGTTTTAGACATAGGAAACCCTAAAGATGGATTCAAGGTGCTTTAAGCCATGTTTTGGAATGAGAATGAGATGGTATTGAATATTTGATTTAGTCGATAAAGGATGGAGATTGAAAAAATAGAAAGTTTCTTATTTTAGAAACTTTGTAAAACGTCCATCATTTAGAAATAAGAAACCCTAGCGATGATGTCGATGAGCTTTAAGGCATCTTTTGGGATGAGCGTATGAGGGTATTGAATCATAGATTTAGTTGATGAAGGATGAAGATTGAAAAATTACAAAGCTTCTTATTGTTGGAACTTTATAAAACATCAATCTTTTATCTATGGGAAACCCTATAGCCATAGTCAAGGTGCTTTTTGCCAAGTTTTGGGATAAGGATGAGATGGTATTGAATCTTAGATTTAGTTGATAAAGGATGGAGATTGAAAAAATAGAAAGTTTCTTATTTTAAAAACTTTGTAATACCACTATCATTCAGAAATAAGAAACCCAAGTTATGATGTCAACGTGCTTTAAGCCATGTTTTGGGATGAGCACATGAGAGTATTGAATCATAGATATAGTTAATGAAGGATGGATATTGGAAAATTAGAAAGTTTCTTATTTTAGAAACTTTATAAGACATCCATCTTTTAGACATAGGAACTCCAGAGATGGGGTCAATGAGCTTTTAGATCAGTTTTGAGATGAGGATGAGAAGCTATTAAATCGTAGATTTAGTTGATAAATGATGAAGATTATTAAACATATATATCTTTTTGACATAGGAAACCCTAGAGATCAAACAGAGAATCTGTTATTCGATCCGTCACTAGGGACTCCACTACTGGATTAACCACTTTGTGTACAACCCCAGCCTCTGCTCCAGCTACCCATACTTTTACCACTGCGAAGCTGGGTAGGAGGCGCTGGAGAATCTTTAACTAGCTCCATTGGGTATGGATCCCCGATGAATAGCATGGGATCTCCAGTGAGTGAATCAGATGATGTCAACAAAATTTTAACCATGTTTTAGGATGAGAATGAGAGGGTATTGAATCTAAAATTTAGTTGATGAAGGATGGAGATTGAAAAAATAGAAAGTTTCTTATTCCAGAAACTTTGTAAAACATCAATCTTTTTAGACTTAGTTAACCTTAGAGATGGTGTCAAGGTGCTTTTAGCCAATTTTTGGGATGAGGATGAGATGATATTGACTAATAGATTTTGTTTGTGAAGGTTTGAGATTGAAAAATAGGAAGTTTCTTATTTTATAAACTTTATAAAACATCCACTGTTTAGACATAGGAAACCCAATAGATGGTGTCAACGTGCTTTTAGCCAATTTTTGAGATAAGGATTAAATAGTATTGAATTTTAGATTTAGTTGATCAAGTATGGAGATTGTAATATGAAAAGATTCTTATTTTAGTAACTTTTTATAACATCAATCTTTTAGACATAGGAAACCTCATAAATGGTGTGAAAGAGCTTTTAGCTGTGTCTTGAGATGAGGATTAGATGGTATTGAATCTTTGATTAATTTGAACAATGATGGAGATTGAAAAAAAAGAAAGTTTCTTCCTTTAGAAACTATATAAAGCAACCATCTTTTAGACATAAGAAACCATAGAGATGGTGTGAAGGAGCTTTTAGCCAAGTTTTGAGATTAGGCTGAGATGATATTGAATCTTAGATTTAGTTGATAAAGGATGGAGATTGAAAAAATAGAAAGTTTCTTATTTTAGAAACATTGTTAAACATTCATCATTTAGAAATAAGAAACCCTAGTGATGATGTCAACGAGCTTTAAGCCATGTTTTGGGATGAGCATATGAGGGTATTGAATCTTAGATTTAGTTGATGAAGGATGGAGATTGAAAAATTAGAAAGCTTCTTATTTTAGGAACTTTATAAAACATCAATGTTTTAGACATAGGAAACCCTAGAGATGGATTCAAGGTGCTTTAAGCCAAGTTTTGAAATGAGAATGATATGGTATTGAATCTTAGATTTAGTCGATAAAGGATGGAGATTGAAAAAATAGAAAGTTTCTTATTTTAGAAACTTTGTAAAATGTCCATCATTTAGAAATAAGAAACCCTAGCGATGATGTCCACGAGCTTTAAGGCATCTTTTGGGATGAACGTATGAGGGTATTGAATCATAGATTTAGTTGATGAAGGATGAAGATTGAAAAATTAGAAAGTTTCTTACTTTAGAAACTTTATAAGACATCCATCTTTTAGACATAGGAAACTCTAGAGATGGGGTCAATGAGCTTTTAGATCAATTTTGAGATGAGGATGAGATGCTATTTATTCGTAGATTTAGTTTATAAATGATGAAGATTAAAAAAATAGAAAGTTTCTTATTTTAGAAACTTTATTAAACATATATCTTTTTGACATAAGAAACCCTAGAGATGATGTCAACGAGATTTTAACCATGTTTTAGGATGAGAATGAGAGGGTATTGAATCTTAAATTTAGTTGATGAAGGATGGAGATTGAAAAAATAGAAAGTTTCTTATTCCAAAAACTTTGTAAAACATCAATCTTTTTAGACTTAGTAAACCTTACAGATGGTGTGAAGGTGCTTTTAGCCAATTTTTGGGATGAGGATGAGATGATATTAACTCATAGATTTTGTTTGTGAAGGTTTGAGATTGAAAAATAGGAAGTTTCTTATTTTATAAACTTTATAAAACATCCACTGTTTAGACATAGGGAACCCAATATATGGTGTCAACGTGCTTTTAGCCAATTTTTGAGATGAGGGTTAAATAGTATTGAATTTTAGATTTAGTTGATAAAGTATGGAGATTGGAAAATGAAAAGTTTCTTATTTTAGTAACTTTTTAAAACATCAATCTTTTAGACATAGGAAACCTCATAAATGGTGTGAAAGGGCTTTTAGCTGAGTCTTGAGATGAGGATTAGATGGTATTGAATCTTTGATTTATTTGAACAGTGATGGAGATTTGAAAAAAAGAAAGTTTCTTACTTTAGAAACTATATAAAGCAACCATCTTTTAGACATAAGAAACCATAGAGATGGTGTGAAGGAGCTTTTAGCCAAGTTTTGAGATTAGGCTGAGATGATATTGAATCTTAGATTTAGTTGATAAAGGATGGAGATTGAAAAAATAGAAAGTTTCTTATTTTAGAAACATTGTTAAACATCCATCATTTAGAAATAAGAAACCCTAGTGATGATGTCAACGAGCTTTAAGCCATGTTTTGGGATGAGCATATGAGGGTATTGAATCTTAGATTTAGTTGATGAAGGATGGAGATTGAAAAATTAGAAAGCTTCTTATTTTAGGAACTTTATAAAATATCAATGTTTTAGACATAGGAAACCCTAGAGATGCATTCAAGGTGCTTTAAGCCAAGTTTTGGAATGAGAATGACATGTAGAATCGTAGATTTAGTCGATAAAGGATGGAGATTGAAAAAATAGAAAGTTTCTTATTTTAGAAACAATGTTAAACATCCATCATTTAGAAATAAGAAACCCTAGTGATGATGTCAACGAGCTTTAAGCCATGTTTTGGGATGAGCATATGAGGGTATTGAATCTTAGATTTAGATAATGAAGGATGGAGATTGAAAAATTAGAAAGCTTCTTATTTTAGGAACTTTATAAAACATCAATGGTTTAGACATAGGAAACCCTAGAGATGGATTAAAGGTGCTTTAAGCCAAGTTTTGGAATGAGAATGACATGGTATTGAATCGTAGATTTAGTTTATAAATGATGAAGATTAAAAAAATAGAAAGTTTCTTATTTTAGAAACTTTATTAAACATATATCTTTTTGACATAGGAAACCCTAGAGATGATGTCAACGAGATTTTAACCATGTTTTAGGATGAGAATGAGTGGGTGTTGAATCTTAAATTTAGTTGATGAAGGATGGAGATTGAAAAAATAGAAAGTTTCTTATTCCAGAAACTTTGTAAAACATCAATCTTTTTAGACTTAGTAAACCTTAGAGATGGTGTGAAGGTGCTTTTAGCCAATTTTTGGGATGAGGATGAGATGATATTGACTCATAGATTTTGTTTGTGAAGGTTTGGGATTGAAAAATAGGAAGTTTCTTATTTTATAAACTTTATAAAACATCCACTGTTTAGACATAGGGAACCCAATATATGGTGTCAACGTGCTTTTAGCCAATTTTTGAGATGAGGGTTAAATAGTATTGAATTTTAGATTTAGTTGATCAAGTACGGAGATTCTAAAATGAATAGTTTCTTATTTTAGTAACTTTTTAAAACATCAATCTTTTTTTTTTGATGATTAAGCTGGGGTTAGGCAAGACCCCTACCAGATATCATTAAAGAAATAAAGAGATACATCAAGGGGGCCAATAAACCAGCCAGGGGGGAACAGACTCCCAATAGGCAAACCACATAATGGCAATCCACAAAGCGGCAAAAGGACAATAAGAAACAGAGCCTAAACAGACAAACATGGGAAACAAAGGGGGAAGAGCAGGAGCAGCATAGAACAGAATCAGTTCCGATTTTTCAGACGCAGATACTTTGTTCTCTCTCTATCAGATTTTACAATAGCCAGAAGCTCGTCAGGAACTGTCATCTGAGAAGTGGAATGGCCTTTAAAGGGGCACTCTCTCTTGGACAAAAAATCAGCTGCCATGTTGCCCTCTCTCCAGATGTGGGTGATTCTCCACTTCATTCCTGCCAGATCAGTCCAAGCTCTTTGGATCGACTGCATTTGTTTCCACGGAGGTAAAGAGCGTTTGTTGAAAGAGTTAACAGCAAAGGAAGAGTCTGCTTCGATCCAAAGAGAAGTAATACCCAGATATTTTGCAACGGCCACTCCTTCACATATTGCTTGAATTTCCAAGGCGAAGATCTCATCCCCATCAGTATTTTTAGAGAAAAAATGAATTATTTCGCCATCCTTGTTTCTTAGAATTCCTCCAATCCCTCCTCCTTCATCGACTAAAGAGGCATCAGTATTTAGCTTGAATTCTCCCATTTCAGGCGGAAGCCAACAACAGAATTGCAGCTCTTTCTCCTTTACAGAGAAAGCTTGTAACCAAAGTGATTTCCAACAACGACCTTATGCACTTCATTACTGTCCCAGAGAGTTAGACTATTAACTCTTGACAATACATCATCAAGAATGAAGCGGAGAATTCTGGTCTTATGATTTAGACATAGGAAACCTCATAAATGGTGTGAAAGAGCTTTTAGTTGAGTCTTGAGATGAGGATTAGATGGTATTGAATCTTTGATTTATTTGAACAATGATGGAGATTGAAAAAAAAGAAAGTTTCTTACTTTAGAAACTATATCAAGCAACCATCTTTTAGACATAAGAAACCATAGAGATGGTGTGAAGGAGCTTTTAGCCAAGTTTTGAGATTAGGCTGAGATGATATTGAATCTTAGATTTAGTTGATAAAGGATGGAGATTGAAAAAATAAAAAGTTCCTTATTTTAGAAACATTGTTAAACATCCATCACTTAGAAATAAGAAACCCTAGTGATGATGTCAACGAGCTTTAAACCATGTTTTGGGATGAGCATATGAGGGTATTGAATCTTAGATTTAGTTGATTAAAGATGGAGATTGAAAAATTAGAAAGCATCTTATTTTATAAACTTTATAAAACATCAATGTTTTAGACATAGGAAACCCTAGAGATGGATTCAAGGTGCTTTAAGCCAAGTTTTGGAATGAGAATGAGATGGTATTGAATCTTAGATTTAGTCGATAAAGGATGGAGATTGAAAAAATAAAAAGTTTCTTATTTTAGAAACTTTGTAAAACGTCCATCATTTAGAAATAAGAAACCCTAGCGATGATGCAAACAAGCTTTAAGGCATGTTTTGGGATGAGCGTATGAGGGTATTGAATCATTGATTTAGTTGATGAAGGATGAAGATTGAAAAATTAGAAAGCTTCTTATTTTTGGAACTTTATAAAACATCAATCTTTTATCTATGGGAAACCCTATAGATGGAGTCGAGGTGCTTTTTGCCAAGTTTTGGGATAAGGATGAGATGGTATTGAATCTTAGATTTAGTTGATAAAGGATGGAGATTGAAAAAATAAAAAGTTTCTTATTTTAAAAACTTTCTAAAACCACTATCATTCAGAAATAAGAAACCCAAGTGATGATGTCAACGTGCTTTAAGCCATGTTTTGAGATGAGCACATGAGAGTATTGAATCTTAGATTTAGTTAATGGAGGATAGAGATTGGTAAATTAGAAAGTTTCTTATTTTAGAAACTTTATAAGACATCCATCCTTTAGACATAGGAAACTCCAGAGATGGGGCAATGAGCTTTTAGATCAGTTTTGAGATGAGGATGAGATGCTATTGAATCGTAGATTTAGTTGATAAATGATGAAGATTGAAAAAATAGAAAGTTTCTTATTTTAGAAACTTTATTAAACATATATCTTTTTGACATAGGAAACCCTAGAGATGATGTCAACGAGATTTTAACCATGTTTTAGGATGAGAATGAGAGGGTATTGAATCTTAAATTTAGTTGATGAAGGATGGAGATTCAAAAAATAGAAAGTTTCTTATTCCAGAAACTTTGTAAAACATCAATCTTTTTAGACTTAGTAAACCTTAGAGATGGTGTCAAGGTGCTTTTCGCCAATTTTTGGGATGAGGATGAGATGATATTGACTCATAGATTTTGTTTGTGAAGGTTTGAGATTGAAAAATATGAAGTTTCTTATTTTATAAACTTTATAAAACATCCACTGTTTAGACATAGGGAACCCAATAGATAGTGTCATCGTGCTTTTAGCCAATTCTTGAGATGAGGATTAAATAGTATTGAATTTTAGATTTAGTTGATCAAGTATGGAGATTGTAAAATGAAAAGTTTCTTAATTTAGTAACTTTTTAAAACATCAATCTTTTAGGCATAGGAAGCCTCATAAATGGTGTGAAAGAGCTTTTAGCTAAGTCTTGAGATGAGGATTAGATGGTATTGAATCTTTGATTTATTTGAACAATGATGGAGATTGAAAAAAAAGAAAGTTTCTTACTTTAGAAACTATATAAAGCAACCATCTTTTAGAGATAAGAAACCATAGAGATGGTGTGAAGGAGCTTTTATCCAAGTTTTGAGATTAGGCTGAGATGATATTGAATCTTAGATTTAGTTGATAAAGGATGGAGATTGAAAAAATAGAAAGTTCCTTATTTTAGAAACATTGTTAAACATCCATCATTTAGAAATAAGTAACCCTAGTGATGATGTCAATGAGCTTTAAGCCATGTTTTGGGATGCGCATATGAGGGTATTGAATCTTAAATTTAGTTGATGAAGGATGGAGATTAAAAAATTAGAAAGCTTCTTATTTTAGGAACTTTATAAAACATCAATGTTTTAGACATAGGAAACCTTAGAGATGGATTGAAGGTGCTTTAAGCCAAGTTTTGGAATTAGAATGAGATGGTATTGAATCTTAGATTTAGTCGATAAAGGATGGAGATTGAAAAAATAGAAAGTTTCTTATTTTTGAAACTTTGTAAAACGTCCGTCATTTAGAAATAAGAAACCCCGTCATTTAGAAATAAGAAACCCTAGCGATGATGTCAACGAGCTTTAAGGCATGTTTTGGGATGAGCGTATGAGGGTATTGAATCATAGATTTAGTTGATGAAGGATGAAGATTGAAAAATTAGAAAGCTTCTTATTTTTGGAACTTTATAAAAGATCAATCTTTTATCTATGGGAAACCCTATAGATGGAGTCGAGGTGCTTTTTGCCAAGTTTTGGGATAAGGATGAGATGGTATTGAATCTTAGATTTAGTTGATTAAGGATAGAGATTGAAAAAATAGAAAGTTTCTTATTTTAAAAACTTTCTAAAACCACTATCATTCAGAAATAAGAAACCCAAGTGATGATGTCAACGTGCTTTAAGCCATGTTTTGGGATGAGCACATGAGAGTATTGAATCTTAGATTTAGTTAATGGAGGATAGAGATTGGAAAATTAGAAAGTTTCTTATTTAAGAAACTTTATAAGACATCCATCTTTTAGACATAGGAAACTCCAGAGATGGGGCAATGAGCTTTTAGATCAGTTTTGAGATGAGGATGAGATGCTATTGAATCGTAGATTTAGTTGATAAATGATGAAGATTGAAAAAATAGAAAGTTTCTTATTTTTGAAACTTTATTAAACATTTTTTTTTTTGATGAGTAAGCAGGGGTTAGGCGGACTCCAACTAGGCAATAAAGAAAATAGGGATTACAATTACGGGGGCTGAAAAGCCATCAAAACGGGAACAAACTCCCAACAACAAAGGATCCAAGGGGAATAGAAACTAAACATGGAGACATTATTTTCTATAATATTCAGTCCCTGCCCTGTCAGAATCCAGGAGCTGGAGAAGAGTCGGGGGAGACAGAAAAGGAGAGATGTTTACCCCTTTGCATGGGCATTTTCGTTTGGATAAAAAGTCTGCAACGCAATTCCCTTCCCTCCAAATGTGGGTGATGCTCCATCGTTGAAAGCGAGAAAGGAGCAGCTGAATTTCCTTAATGCGGTGGAAGCTCCGCCAAGGTATGGTCGAGAGCCCATTGATTATATCCGCTGTAGATTTAGAGTCCACTTCCAACCAAATTATACCACAGCCCATTTGAAGGGCCTGCTGCAAACTATTGAGGACACTGAGGATTTCAAGAGCGAGGATGTCCTCCCGCTCCACATTGATAGAAAACATGGAGACAAGAAACCCGTTGCTATCACGAATTGCTCCACCAATACCTCCTCCAACATCCTCCAGAGAAGCGTCGGAATTGATTTTGAAAGATCCTGGAGGCGGCCTAATCCAGGAACAGGATTGAAGAGAAATAGTGCTGGGGCAGAAAACACATCCAAAGTTGGAAGCAATAGACCGATTGCTCTGGGTATCCAAGTCGGTTAGCTTCAACCCCTGGATCTTGGTTTTTATGAGGGAGAGAAGATCCGACAGCAGCACAGAGTTGGTAAGCGATTTTTTATGGAAAACCCGCTGGTTTCGCTCGGCCCAGATTCTGTAAATTGAAGCTTCGAATGCTAAGAAGGCCAGAGTAGCGGATTGCCCAGAGCCTTTGAAGGAGTTGGCGAGCCAAAGTTCTTCCTGAAGGAGATCAGGTTGAGGACTTCGAAAATGACCGAGCATACCAAGCAGAGATTGCCAAATCCATTTCGAATAACGACATTGAAAGAAGAGGTGGTTGACTTATTCAAGCCCATAATTGCATAAGAGACACCGCCTGTTAACAGAGGGGTCCAGGAAGGGGAGATTATCCATGGTACTCAGGCCATATTTTAGAGCTTTCCAAGAGACCAGAGCATGCCTAGGGACATGGTTGCTGAACCAAATTCTCGAGGCCCATGCCGGTTTTTCAATTTTCTGTCTTGATACTTCCCAACCACTTTTGGCAGTGAAGAAACCATTACTGTTTGGTTTCCAAATAGGGAGATTTCGGTTAGAGTCAGTAAAGATGGTTTCGGATAGCAGGGCTTTTTCAGTAGAGAGAGACCCATTGTTCAGAATGGGGTTCCAGGTGCCACCAAATGCAATTGGTCAAGGGAGTTCATGGATGACAAGGAGGAGTCAGTTCGGTGCCTGGAAATGAGGGAGGACAAAACACCCCTCGGATGCCAAGGTTGGTTCCAAAGATCAATGCCGGCTTCATTTCCCACAAAGTAACAGGTATGAGGTTTAGCTAAGTCTCTACTCCGAAAGAGGCTTCTAACCCCCCAAGATGGTTTAGAAGGGGTGTTTATGGTCCAAAAATTCTTGCACTTGATATATTTCAGGGTGAACCAGCTGTTCCAGAGGTTGTGCTTGCCTGAAATGAAAGTCCATACCTGTTTGATTCGGAGTGCAGCATTGATGTCCCTGATAAGCCGTAGCCCCGTACCCCTTTCACTTAAAGGCCTGCACAACATATATCTTTTTGACATAGGAAACCCTAGAGATGATGTCAACGAGATTTTAACCATGTTTTAGGATGAGAATGAGAGGGTATTGAATCTAAAATTTAGTTGATGAAGGATGGAGATTGAAAAAATAGAAAGTTTCTTATTCCAGAAACTTTGTAAAACATCAATCTCTTTAGACTTAGTAAACCTTAGAGATGGTGTCAAGGTGCTTTTAGCCAATTTTTGCGATGAGGATGAGATGATATTGACTCATAGATTTTGTTTGTGAAGGTTTGAGATTGAAAAATAGAAAGTTTCTTATTTTATAAACTTTATAAAACATCCACTGTTTAGACATAGGGAACCCAATAGATGGTGTCAACGTGCTTTTAGCCAATTTTTGAGATGAGGATTAAATAGTATTGAATTTTAGATTTAGTTGATCAAGTATGGAGATTGTAAAATGAAAAGTTTCTAAAATAACATCAATCTTTAGACATAGTAAACCTCATAAATGGTGTGAAAGAGCTTTTAGCTGAGTCTTGAGATGAAGATTAGATGGTATTGAATCTTTGATTTATTTGAACAATGATGGAGATTGAAAAAAAAGAAAGTTTCTTACTTTAGAAACTATATAAAGCAACCATCTTTTAGAGATAAGAAACCATAGAGATGGTGTGAAGGAGCTTTTAGCCAAGTTTTGAAATTAGGCTGAGATGATATTGAATCTTAGATTTAGTTGATAAATGATGGAAATTGAAAAAATAGAAAGTTCTTTATTTTAGAAACATTGTTAAACATCCATCATTTAGAAATAAGAAACCCTAGTGATGATGTCAACGAGCTTTAAGCCATGTTTTGGGATTAGCATATGAGGGTATTAAATCTTAGATTTACTTGATCAAGGATGGAGATTGAAAAATTAGAAAGCTTCTTATTTTAGGAACATTACAAAACATCAATGTTTTCGACATAGGATACCCTAGAGATGGATTCAAGGTGCTTTAAGCCAAGTTTTGGAATGAGAATGAGATGGTATTGAATCTTAGATTTAGTCGATAAAGGATGGAGATTGAAAAAATAGAAAGTTTCTTATTTTAGAAACTTTGTAAAACGTCCATCATATAGAAATAAGAAACCCTAGCGATGATGTCAACGAGCTTTAAGGCATGTTTTGGGATGAGCGTATGAGGGTATTGAATCATAGATTTAGTTGATGAAGGATGAACATTGAAAAAATAGAAAGCTTCTTATTTTTGGAACTTTATAAAACATCAATCTTTTATCTATGGGAAACCCTATAGATGAAGTCGAGGTGCTTTTTTCCAAGTTTTGGGATAAGGATGAGATGGTATTGAATCTTAGATTTACTTGATAAAGGATGGAGATTGAAAAAATAAAAAGTTTCTTATTTTAAAAACTTTGTAAAACCACTATCATTCAGAAATAAGAAACCCAAGTGATGATGTCAACGTGCTTTAAGCCATGTTTTGGGATGAGCACATGAGAGTATTGAATCTTAGATTTAGTTAATGGAGGATGGAGATTGAAAAATTTGAAAGTTTCTTATTTTAGAAACTTTATAAGACATCCATCTTTTAGACATAGGAAACTCCAGAGATGGGGTCAATGAGCTTTTAGATCAGTTTTGAGATGATGATGAGATGCTATTGAATCGTAGATTTAGTTGATAATTGATGAAGATTGAAAAAATAGAAAGTTTCTTATTTTAGAAACGTTATTAAATATATACCTTTTTGACATAGGAAACCCTAGAGATGATGTCAACGAGATTTTAACCATGTTTTAGGACGAGAATGAGAGGGTATTGAATCTTAAATTTAGTTGATGAAGGATGGATATTGAAAAAATAGAAAGTTTCTTATTCCAGAAACTTTGTAAAACATCAATCTATTTAGACTTAGTAAACCTTAGAGATGGTGTCAAGGTGCTTTTAGCCAATTTTTGGGATGAGGATGAGATGATATTGACTCATAGATTTTGTTTGTGAAGGTTTGAGATTGAAAAATAGAAAGTTTCTTATTTTATAAACTTTATAAAACATCCACTGTTTAGACATAGGGAACCCAATAGATGGTGTCAACGTGCTTTTAGCCAATTTTTGAGATGAGGATTAAATAGTATTGAATTTTAGATTTAGTTGATCAAGTATTGGAGATTGTAAAATGAAAAGTTTCTTATTTTAGTAACTTTTTAAAACATCAATCTTTTAGACATAGGAAACCTCATAAATGATGTGAAAGAGCTTTTAGCTGAATCTTGAGATGAGGATTAGATGGTATCGAATCTTTGATTTATTTGAACAATGATGGAGATTGAAAAAAAAGAAAGTTTCTTACTTTAGAAACTATATAAAGCAACCATCTTTTAGAGATAAGAAACCATAGAGATGGTGTGAAGGAGCTTTTTGCCAAGTTTTGAGATTAGGCTGAGATGATATTGAATCTTAGATTTAGTTGATAAAGGATGGAGATTAAAAAAATAGAAAGTTCCTTATTTTAGAAACATTGTTAAACATCCATCATTTAGAAATAAGAAACCCTAGTGATGATGTCAACGAGCTTTAAGCCATGTTTTGGGATGAGCATATGAGGGTATTGAATCTTAGATTTAGTTGATGAAGGATGAAGATTGAAAAATTAGAAAGCTTCTTATCTTATGAACTTTATAAAACATCAATGTTTTAGACATAGGAAACCCTAGAGATGGATTCAAGATGCTTTAAGCCAAGTTTTAGAATGAGAATGAGATGGTATTGAATCTTAGATTTAGTCGATAAAGGATGGAGATTGAAAAACTAGAAAGTTTCTTATTTTAGAAACTTTGTAAAACGTCCATCATTTAGAAATAAGAAACCCTAGCGATGATGTCAACGAGCTTTAAGGCATGTTTCGCGTTGAGCGTATGAGGGTATTGAATCATAGATTTAGTTGATGAAGGATGAAGATTGAAAAATTAGAAAGCTTCTTATTTTTGGAACTTTATAAAACATCAATCTTTTATCTATGGGAAACTCTATAGATGGAGTCGAGGTGCTTTTTGCGAGGTTTTGAGATAAGGATGAGATGGTATTGAATCTTAGATTTAGTTGATAAAGGCTGGAGATTGAGAAAATAGAAAGTTTGTTATTTTCAAAACTTTGTAAAACCACTATCATTCAGAAATAAGAAACCCAAGTGATGATGTCAACGTGCTTTAAGCCATGTTTTGAGATGAGCACATGAGAGTATTGAATCTTAGATTTAGTTAATGAAGGATGGAGATTGAAAAATTAGAAAGTTTCTTATTTTAGAAACTTTATAAGACATCCATCTTTTAGACATAGGAAACTCCAGAGATGGGGTGAATGAGCTTTTAGATCAGTTTTGAGATGAGGATGAGATGCTATTGAATCGTAGATTTAGTTGATAATTGATGAAGATTGAAAAAATAGAAAGTTTCTTATTTTAGAAACTTTATTAAACATATATCTTTTTGACGTAGGAAACCGTAGAGATGATGTTAACGAGATTTTAACAATGTTTTAGGATGAGCATGGGAGGGTATTGAATCTTAAATTTAGTTGATGAAGGATGGAGATTGAAAAAACAGAAAGTTTCTTATTCCAGAAACTTTGTAAAACATCAATCTTTTTAGACTTAGTAAACCTTAGAGATGGTGTCAAGGTGCTTTTAGCCAATTTTTGGGATGAGGATGAGATGATATTGACTCATAGATTTTGTTTGTGAAGGTTTGAGATTGAAAAATAGAAAGTTTCTTATTTCATAAACTTTATAAAACATCCACTGTTTAGACATACGGAACCCAATAGATGGTGTCAACACGCTTTTAGCCAATTTTTGAGATGATGATTAAATAGTATTAAATTTTAGATTTAGTTGATCAAGTATGGAGATTGTAAAATGAAAAGTTTCTTATTTTAGTAACTTTTTAAAACATCAATCTTTTAGACATAGGAAACCTCATAAATGATGTGAAAGAGCTTTTAGCTGAGTCTTGAGATGAGGATTAGATGGTATTGAATCTTTGATTTATTTGAACAATGATGGAGATTGGAAAAAAAGAAAGTTTCTTACTTTAGAAACTATATAAAGCAGCCATCTTTTAGAGATAATAAACCCTAGAGATGGTATGAAGCAGCTTTTAGCCAAGTTTTGAGATTAGGCTGAGATGATATTGAATCTTAGATTTAGTTGATAAAGGATGGAGATTGAAAAAATAGAAAGTTCCTTATTTTAGAAACATTGTTAAACATCCATCATTTAGAAGTAAGAAACCCTAGTGATTATGTCAACGAGCTTTAAGCCATGTTTTGGGATGAGCATATGAGGGTATTGAATCATAGATTTAGTTGATGAAGGATGAAGATTGAAAAATTACAAAGCTTCTTATTTTTGGAACTTTATAAAATATTAATCTTTTTATCTATGGGAAACCCTATAGATGGAGTGAAGGTGCTTTTTGCCATGTTTTGGGATAAGGATGAGATGGTATTGAATCTTAGATTTAGTTGATATAGGATGGAGATTGAAAAAATAGAAAGTTTCTTATTTTAAAAACTTTGTAAAACCACTATCATTTAGAAATAAGAAACCCTAGTGATGATGTCAACGAGCTTCAAGCCATGTTTTGGGATGAGCATATGAGGGTATTGAATCTTAGATTTAGTTGATAAAGGATAGAGATTGAAAAATTAGAAAACTTCTTATTTTAGGAACTTTATAAAACATCAATGTTTTAGACATAGAAAACCCTAGAGATGGATTTCAGGTGCTTTAAGCCAAGTTTTGGAATGAAAATGAGATGGTATTGAATCAAGATTTAGTCGATAAAGGATGGAGATTGAAAAACTAGAAAGTTTCTTATTTTAGAAACTTTGTAAAATGTCCATCATTTAGAAATAAGAAACCCTAGCGATGATGTCAACAAGCTTTAAGGCATGTTTCGGGATGAGCGTATGAGGGTATTGAATCATTGATTTAGTTGATGAAGGATGAAGATTGAAAAATTAGAAAGCTTCTTATTTTTAGAACTTTATAAAACATCAATCTTTTATCTATGGGAAACCCTATAGATGGAGTCGAGGTGCTTTTTGCGAGGTTTTGAGATAAGGATGAGATGGTATTGAATCTTAGATTTAGTTGATAAAGGATGGAGATTGAAAAAATAGAAAGTTTCTTATTTTAAAAACTTTGTAAAACCACTATCATTCATAAATAAGAAACCCTAGTGATGATGTCAACGAGCTTTAAGCCATGTTTTGGGATGAGCATATGAGGGTATTGAATCTTAGATTTAGTTGATGAAGGATGGAGATTGAAAAATTAGAAAGCTTCTTATTTTAGGAACTTTATAAAACATCAATGTTTTAGACATAGGAAAACCTAGAGATGGATTCAAGGTGCTTTAAGCCAAGTTTTGGAATGACAATGAGATGGTATTGAATCTTAGATTTAGTCGATAAAGGATGGAGATTGAAAAACTAGAAAGTTTCTTATTTTAGAAACTTTGTAAAACGTTCATCATTTAGAAATAAGAAACCCTAGCGATGATGTCAACGAGCTTTAAGGCATGTTTCAGGATGAGCGTATGAGGGTATTGAATCATAGATTTAGTTGATGAAGGATGAAGATTGAAAAATTAGAAAGCTTCTTATTTTTTGAACTTTATAAAACATCAATCTTTTATCTATGGGAAACCCTCTAGATGGAGTCGAGGTACTTTTTGCGAGGTTTTGAGATAAGGATGAGATGATATTGAATCTTAGATTTAGTTGATAAAGGATGGAGATTGAAAAAATAGAAAGTTTCTTATTTTAAAAACTTTGTAAAACCACTATCATTCATAAATAAGAAACCCAAGTGATGATGTCAACGTGCTTTAACCCATGTTTTCAGATGAGCACATGAGAGTCTTGAATCTTTGATTTAGTTAATGAAGCATGGAGATTTAAAAATTAGAAAGTTTCTTATTTTAGAAACTTTATAAGACATCCATCTTTTAGACATAGAAAACTCCAGAGATGGGGTGAATGAACTTTTAGATCTTTTTTGAGATGAGGATGAGATGCTATTGAATCGTAGATTTAGTTGATAATTGATGAAGATTGAAAAAATAGAAAGTTTCTTATTTTAGAAACTTTATTAAACATATATCTTTTTTACATAGGAAACCCTAAAGATGATGTCAACGAGATTTTAACCATGTTTTAGGATGAGCATGGGAGGGTATTGAATCTTAATTTTAGTTGATGAAGGATGGAGATTGAAAAAATAGAAAGTTTCTTATTCCAGAAACTTTGTAAAACATCAATCTTTTTAGACATAGTAAACCTTAGAGATGGTGTCAAGGTTCTTTTAGCCAATTTTTGGGATGAGGATGAGATGATATTGACTTATAGATTTTGTTTGTGAAGGTTTGAGATTGAAAAATAGAAAGTTTCTTATTTTATAAACTTTATAAAACATCCACTGTTTAGACATAGGGAACCTAATAGATGGTGTCAACGTGCTTTTAGCCAATTTTTGAGATGATGATTAAATAGTATTGAATTTTAGATTTAGTTGATCAATTATGGAGATTGTAAAATGAAAAGTTTCTTATTTTAGTAACTTTTTAAAACATCAATCTTTTAGACATAGGAAACCTCATAAATAGTGTGAAAGAGCTTTTAGCTGAGTCTTGAGATGAGGATTAGATGGTATTGAATCTTTGATTTATTTGAACAATGATGGAGATTGAAAAAAAAAAGAAAGTTTCTTACTTTAGAAACTATATAAAGCAGCCATCTTTTAGAGATAAGAAACCATAGAGATGGTGTGAAGGAGCTTTTAGCCAAGTTTTGATATTAGGCTGAGATGATATTGAATCTTAGATTTAGTTGATAAAGGATGGAGATTGAAAAAATAGAAAGTTCCTTATTTTAGAAACATTGTTAAACATCCATCATTTAGAAATAAGAAACCCTAGTGATGATGTGAACGAGCTTTAAGCCATGTTTTGGGATGAGCATATGAGGGTATTGAATCTTAGATTTAGTTGATGAAGGATGGAGATTGAAAAATTAGAAAGCTTCTTATTTTAGGAACTTTATAGAAGATCAATGTTTTAGACATAGGAAATCCTAGAGATGGATTCAAGGTGCTTTAAGCCAAGTTTTGGAATGAGAATGAGATGGTATTGAATCTTAGATTTAGTCGATAAATGATGGAGATTAAAAAAATAGAAAGTTTCTTATTTTAGAAACTTTGTAAAACGTCCATCATTTAGAAATAAGAAACCCTAGCGATGATATCAACGAGCTTTAAGGCATGTTTTGGGATGAGCGTAGGAGGGTATTGAATCATAGATTTAGTTGATGCAGGATGAAGATTAAAAAATTAGAAAGCTTCTTATTTTTTGAACTTTATAAAACATCAATCTTTTTATCTATGGGAAACCCTGTAGATGGAGTGAAGGTGCTTTTTGCCAAGTTTTGGGATAAGGATGAGATGGTATTGAATCTTAGATTTAGTTGATAAAGGATGGAGATTGAGAAAATAGAAAGTTTCTTATTTTAAAAACTTTGTAAAACCACTGTCATTCAGAAATAAGAAACCCAAGTGAAGATGTCAACGTGCTTTATCCCATGTTTTGGGATGAGCACATGAGAGTACTGAATCTTAGATTTAGTTAATGAAGGATGGAGATTGAAAAATTACAAATTTTCTTATTTTACAAACTTTATAAGACATCCATCTTTTAGACATAGGATACTCCAGAGATGGGGTCGATGAGGTTTTAGATCAGTTTTGAGATGAGGATGAGATGCTATTGAATCGTAGATTTAGTTGATAAATGATGAAGATTGAAAAAATAGAAAGTTTCTTATTTTAGAAACTTTATTAAACATATGTCTTTTTGACATAAGAAACCCTAGAGATGATGTCAACGAAATTTTAACCAAATTTTAGGATGAGAATGAGAGGGTTTTGAATCTTAAATTTAGTTGATGAAGGATGGAGATGGAAAAATTAGAAAGCTTCTTATTTTAGGAACTTTATAAAACATAAATGTTTTAGACATAGGAAACCCTAGAGAAGGATTCAAGGAGCTTTAAGCCAAGTTTTTGAATGAGAATGGGATGGTATTGAATCTTAGATATAGTCGATAAAGGACGGAAAATAGAAAGTTTCTTATTTTAGAAACTTTGTAAAACGTCCATCATTTAGAAATAAGAAACCCTAGCGATAATGTCAACGAGCTTTAAGGCATGTTTTGGGATGAGCGTATGAGGGTATTGAATCATAGATTTAGTTGATGAAGGATGAAGATTGAAAAATTAGAAAGCTTCTTATTTTTGGAACTTTATAAAACATCAATCTATTATCTATGGGAAACCCTATAGATGGAGTCGAGGTGCTTTTTACCAAGTTTTGGGATAAGGATGAGATGGTATTGAATCTTAGATTTAGTTGATAAAGGATGGAGATTGAAAAAATAGAAAGTTTTTTATTTTAAAAACTTTGTAAAACCACTATGATTCAGAAATAAGAAATCCAAGTGATGATGTCAACGTGCTTTAAGCCATGTTTTGGGATGAGTACATGAGAGTATTGAATCTTAGATTTAGTTAATGGAGGATGGAGATTGAAAAATTAGAAAGTTTCTTATTTTAGAAACCTTATAAGACATCCATCTTTTAGACCTAGGAAACTCCTGAGATGGGGTCAATGAGCTTTTAGATCAGTTTTGAGATTAGGATGAGATGCTATTGAATCGTAGATTTAGTTGATAAATGATGAAGATTGAAAAAGTAGAAAGTTTCTTATTTTAGAAACTTTATTAAACATATATCTTTTTGACATACGAAACCCTAGAGATGATGTCAAAGAGATTTTAACCATGTTTTAGGATGAGAATGAGAGGGTATTGAATCTTAAATTTAGTTGATGAAGGATGGAGATTGAAAAATTAAAAGTTTCTTATTCCAAAAACTTTGTAAAACATCAATCTTTTTAGACTTAGTAAACCTTAGAGATGCTGTCAAGGTGCTTTTAGCCAATTTTTGGGATGAGGATGAGATGATATTGACTCATTGATTTTGGTTGTGAAGGTTTGAGATTGAAAAATAGGAAGTTTCTTATTTTATAAACTTTATAAAACATCCACTGTTAAGACATAGGAAACCAAATAGATGGTGTCAACGTGCTTTTAGCCCATTTTTTAGATGCGGATTAAATAGTATTGAATTTTAGATTTAGTTGATCAAGTATGGAGATTGTGAAATGAACAGTTTCTGGTGTAAAGGAGCTTTTAGCCAAGTTTTGAGATTAGGCTGAGATGATATTGAATCTTAGATTTAGTTGATAAAGGATGGAGATTGAAAAAATAGAAAGTTTCTTATTTTAGAAACATTGTTAAACATCCATCATTTAGAAATAAGAAACCCTAGTGATGATGTCAACGAGCTTTAAGCCATGTTTTGGGATGAGCATATGAGGGTATTGAATCTTAGATTTAGTTGATGAAGGATGGAGATTGAAAAATTAGAAAGCTTCTTATTTTAGGAACTTTATAAAACATAAATGTTTTAGACATAGGAAACCCTAGAGATGGATTCAAGGAGCTTTAAGCCAAGTTTTTGAATGAGAATGGGATGGTATTGAATCTTAGATATAGTCGATAAAGGACGGAAAATAGAAAGTTTCTTATTTTAGAAACTTTGTAAAACGTCCATCATTTAGAAATAAGAAACCCTAGCGATAATGTCAACGAGCTTTAAGGCATGTTTTGGGATGAGCGTATGAGGGTATTGAATCATAGATTTAGTTGATGAAGGATGAAGATTGAAAAATTAGAAAGCTTCTTATTTTTGGAACTTTATAAAACATCAATCTATTATCTATGGGAAACCCTATAGATGGAGTCGAGGTGCTTTTTACCAAGTTTTGGGATAAGGATGAGATGGTATTGAATCTTAGATTTAGTTGATAAAGGAACGAGATTGAAAAAATAGAAAGTTTCTTATTTTAAAAACTTTGTAAAACCACTATCATTCAGAAATAAGAAATCCAAGTGATGATGTCAAGGTGCTTTAAGCAATGTTTTGGGATGAGCACATGAGAGTATTGAATCTTAGATTTAGTTAATGGAGGATGGAGATTGAAAAATTAGAAAGTTTCTTATTTTAGAAACTTTATAAGACATCCATCTTTTAGACATAGGAAACTCCTGAGATGGGGTCAATGAGCTTTTAGATCAGTTTTGAGATGAGGATGAGATGCTATTGAATCGTAGATTTAGTTGATAAATGATGAAGATTGAAAAAATAGAAAGTTTCTTATTTTAGAAACTTTAATAAACATATATCTTTTGACATAGGAAACCCTAGAGATGATGTCAACGAGATTTTAAACATGTTTTAGGATGAGAATGAGAGGGTATTGAATCTAAAATTTAGTTGATGAAGGATGGAGATTGAAAAAATAGAAAGTTTCTTATTCCAGAAACTTTGTAAAACATCAATCTTTTTAGACTTAGTAAACCTTAGAGATGGTGTCAATGTGCTTTTAGCCAATTTTTGGGATGAGGATGAGATGATATTGACTCATAGATTTTGTTGGTGAAGGTTTGAGATTGAAAAATTGGAAGTTTCTTATTTTATAAACTTTATAAAACATCCACTGTTTAGACATAGGAGACCCAATAGATGATGTCAACGTGCTTTTAGCCCATTTTTTAGATGGGGATTAAATAGTATTGAATTTTAGATTTAGTTGATCAAGTATGGAGATTGTAAAATGAAATGTTTCTTATTTTAGTAACTTTTTAAAACATCAATCTTTTAGACATAGGAAACCTCATAAATGGTGTGAAAGAGCTTTTAGCTGAGTCTTGAGATGAGGATTAGATGATATTGAATCTTTGATTTATTTGAACAATGATGGAGATTGAAAAAAAAAAAAAAGTTTCTTACTTTAGAAACTATATAAAGCAGCCATCTTTTAGAGATAAGAAACCCTAGAGATGGTGTGAAGGAACTTTTAGCCAAGATTTGAGATTAGGCTGAGATGATATTGAATCTTAGATTTAGTTGATAAAGGATGGAGTTTGAAAATTTAGAAAGCTTCTTATTTTAGGAACTTTATAAAACATCAATGTTTTAGACATAGGAAACCCTAGAGATGGATTCAAGGTGTTTTAGACATTAGAAAGCTTCTTATTTTTGGAACTTTATAAAACATCATTCTTTTATCTATTGGAAACCCTATAGATGGAGTCGAGGTGCTTTTTACCAAATTTTGGGATAAGGATGAGATGGTATTGAATCTTAGATTTAGTTGACAAAGGAACGAGATTGAAAAAATAGAAAGTTTCTTATTTTAAAAACTTTGTAAAACTACTATCATTCAGAAATAAGAAATCCAAGTGATGTTGTCAACGTGCTTTAGGCCATGTTTTGGGATGAGCACATGAGAGTATTGAATCTTAGATTTACTTAATGGAGGATGGAGATTGAAAAATTAGAAAGTTTCTTATTTTAGAAACTTTATAAGACATCCATCTTTTAGACATAGGAAACTCCTGAGATGGGGTCAATGAGCTTTTAGATCAGTTTTGAGATGAGGATGAGATGCTATTGAATCGTAGATTTAGTTGATAAATGATGAAGATTGAAAAAAAAGAAAGTTTCTTATTTTATAAATTTTATTAAACATATATCTTTTTGACATAGGAAACCCTAGAGATGATGTCAACGAGATTTTAACCATGTTTTAGGATGAGAATGAGAGGGTATTGAATCTAAAATTTAGTTGATGAAGGATGGAGATTGAAAAAATAGAAAGTTTCTTATTCCTGAAACTTTGTAAAACATCAATCTTTTTAGACTTAGTAAACCTTAGAGATGGTGTCAATGTGCTTTTAGCCAATTTTTGGGATGAGGATGAGATGATATTGACTCATAGATTTTGTTGGTAAAGGTTTGAGATTGAAAAATAGGAAGTTTCTTATTTTATAAACTTTATAAAACATCCACTGTTTAGACATAGGAAACCCAATAGATGGTGTCAACGTGCTTTTAGCCCATTTTTTAGATGGGGATTAAATAGTATTGAATTTTAGATTTAGTTGATCAAGTATGGAGATTGTAAAATAAAAAGTTTCTTATTTTAGTAACCTTTTAAAACATCAATCTTTTAGACATAGGAAACCTCATAAATGGTGTGAAAGAGCTTTTAGCTGAGTCTTGAGATGAGGATTAGATGGTATTGAATCTTTGATTTATTTGAACAGTGATGGAGATTGAAAAAAAAGAAAATTTCTTACTTTAGAAACTATATAAAGCAGCCGTCTTTTAGAGATAAGAAACCGTAGAGATGGTGTGAAGGAGCTTTTAGCCAAGTTTTGAGATTAGGCTGAGATGATATTGAATCTTAGATTTAGTTGATAAAGGATGGAGATTGAAAAAATAGAAAGTTCCTTATTTTAGAAACATTGATAAACATCCATCATTTAGAAATAAGAAACCCTAGTGATGATGTCAACGAGCTTTAAGCCATGTTTTGGGATGAGCATATGAGGGTATTGAATCTTAGATTTAGTTGATGAAGGATGGAGATTGAAAAATTAGAAAGCTTCTAATTTTAAGAACTTTATAAAACATCAATGTTTTAGACATAGGAAACATTAGAGTTGGATTCAAGGTGCTTTAAGCCAAGTTTTGAAATGAGAATGAGATGGTATTGAATCTTAGATTTAGTCGATAAAGGATGGAGATTGAAAAAATAGAAAGTTTCTTATTTTAGAAATTTGTAAAACGTCCATCATTTATAAATAAGAAACCCTAGCGATGATGTCAACGAGCTTTAAGGCATGTTTTGGGATGAGCGTATGAGGGTAATGAATCATCGATTTAGTTGATGAAGGATGAAGATTGAAAAATTAGAAAGCTTCTTATTTTTGGAACTTTATCAAACATCAATCTTTTTATCTATGGGAAACCCTATAGATGGAGTGAAGGTGCTTTTTGCCAAGTTTTGGGATAAGGATGAGATGGTATTGAATCTTAGATTTTTTTTTTTTTTGATGGGTAAGCTGGGGTTAGGCAGGACCCCTACCAGATATATTAATTGAAATCGAAAGATATACAAGGAGCAAGAGAGCAATCCCTAACATAAAGGGGAAAACAAAGAAGCAACAAGCCAAACAAAAGCAACAAAACAGGGCGAAACCCCAAGATACAAGACAAGCCCGAAACATGGGCAAAGCTCCCACACTGCAGGGGGGACAATAGCAACCCACCAAGCAAGGACCGGAGAAAAGTAGGTACAGCCCACTGAGGATCAGAACCTTCCAGGGATAAGGCCTTTGAAAGCTGGTGGAGTTCGAAACCCAGGTAGGGGAGGAACAAAAGGTAAAACCTTCCCTTTCTTTTTTGAGACTAAATTCCAGGGTTCTCCATTGGAAGAAGAGGGAATAGAAGCTGAATTAGATAATGGGCTATCTAATGGGGGCTTACTACTATTAATCACATTTGTTATCACAGTTGCTTTGCCTTTGTCAATTGCGTCTGGGGGAATCGGGGTGATGGTTTCTCCCTTGGATACCATATTTCCTTGATCACAGAGGGCATCAAATCTGTTATAGAGAAGATTCTGATTAGGAGGCAAGCTCCTACAGGTAGGAAGAAGATTTTCGGGAGAAGACTTAGCTTGCTCAGGGACTACACTCTTTTGGACAGGTTTCCAAACCTTTTTGGGGACCACATGAGAAGAAATTATGGTACAATTCTCCAAAGAATGGCTGAAATCTTTGCACCTAGAACATGCCTTGGGCTTCCAATCATAAACAATTTCTTGAATGATCTCCCCAGAGGAAGTTTTAAGCTTTATAGAATCAGGGAGGTCTTGCTCAGCTGAAATTTGGATGCAAATTCTTGCAAAGAGGAGTCTTGAAGTTTCAGCTGTGTGGGTATCCATGTAAAGTGGCTTTCCGATCATGCTTCCAATTCTACTCAAGCAGTGAGGGTTCCAGAATTTGAGGTGAAGCCCAGGAAGACGAACCCAAATTGGGATTTCTGGCAATTTTTTCTTTTCAAGTAAGGAATCAGAATCCCACCTCTGCAATATAAGAGGTTTTCCTCCATAATGGAGGTTGTTGCCTTCCAGGACTCTAGTACATTCTTCAGAGCAAGAGAACTTTAGCAAAAGGAATCCATTTTGCAGAGAAACAACTTGGAGAGGGCCAGTAAGGTTCCATTTCCTAGAAAGGGTATCTTTAAGAGTGGAGAAGAATGGCCGTCTCCCAAGGAAATACCCCACCAGACAATTTGCCCACTGATTTTCATACCTTTGGATCTCTTCATCTTGAAAAAGAATTTCCAGATTTGATTTTTCTTCCTCAGCTGGTGAAATTTCTGTGAGTTTAGTTGGGATAGGATGCCTTGCAGTGCAAGGAGTGGAATTCTGATCATTGAACAGATTTTTCCAAGGGAGATTTACAGCTGGTAGTAGATCAACTATATTTGCTGAAGAAATCTCCTTCCCTATTGCCTTTGCATCAGAAAGACCACCATTGTTCTTGAGAGGGCCAACACCAGCTGAATTTGGAGCAGTAATGCAAATAACAGGAGAAACTAGAGGGTCTCTGCATGAACCGAAGTTGGAAGAGATCACTGGATAATCATTACCAGGGGCGAGGATGGTAGTGGCTGGATTGGGAACAAAGCCATCCACAGGAGATCCATGATTAGCAATGGTAGGAAGACCATGGAGGTCCTTTTCAATGGGATATGAAGAATGCGGGTAAAGAGCGGCAGTGCTATCACTGATTTCAAAACTGGAAGAAAGATGGGTTGATTCCCCTCCCTTTCCAGCACAGCCTTGAGAATCATGAGCTAGACTAGCTTTGGTGGATTTCACCAAGGGTCCACCTAACAAGCAAGTCTTTGAATTCAAAGCTGAACCAGTAATGACCGCACTAGTACTCTGCACTGAGTAGGATTTCATTTGACCAGCAGACATGGCAGTTATGGCAACATCAGTACCTCCTGCTGAATTTAATGCTCCAGTACTAGGTTGTAAGCTAGCAGCCTTAGGATCAGTGCAAGGGTGTAAGGGGAGAGTACTAGCTGTCAACAAAAGTGTCTTCTCAACACCCAAAACGAAGTTGGAAGTTGGATCCACAGGACAAAGCCAAGAAGAAGAGCTAGGAGAGTCCTTTTCATTTAAGAGGGTAGTACAAGAGCTGTCTTTGCCATTTAATGCCTGAGGCTTCTCAATTATTGTTGGGTCATTCTTTGACTGATGGAGCTCTGATTGAAGAAGAACACCAACAGGATCTTGGGCAATAACCAAAGGGTAATGCACGAAACTGGATTTGGTTTTGTCCAAACCATTGGAGTGGATTGTGAAGTTGGATTCCTGGTTTGGACTGGAGGTTTTTTCCACAGCAATGGCAGAATCCTCAACAAATGGAGGGTTTCCAGTTTGAGAAGCAGCCAGACTGATTTTCAATCTATCTTCATAGCTAGAGAAGATTTCTTCCTCATCTTCAATTTGCTGCTGAAAAAGAGCTTTGGCCTTCTTTCTACTCTTCTTGTTCTTACTCTTCTTTTTTGATGAGGAACTGGACTCAGTAGAAAGGATAGAATGGGCTGGAGAGTGAAAAATCTCGGCATCAATCTCTTTTAGGATGTCCAATTTGGCTTTCAAGGTCAAGGAGTTATCTATATTTTCATTGTCAACAAGGGCTTTGATTTTGAGAAGTCTTTCACTTAGGGATTCTACTTTACTTAACTTGTATTGGATGAACTGAGTGAAGGTCAATGGCTGTTGCTCTTCGTCCAGCAGCTCAGGTAAGCTGGAATCCAGAGTTTCCAACAATCCAGAAGATGCCTGAACGAGAAATTCTTTGGAGTTTCTCAGAATGCCCGGGGACCAGTTTATCTTCAAGTTACCAAAATTCTTTTGTGCAGGTTCATCATCCGAATCCTCAAGGGGTCCCAGAACTGATGCTTCATGTTCTTCTCTCATGGTGAGACCCAACTTTAGAAGAAGAACGCTCGTGAGCCTTACCGAGTTCGTCAACGAACTCCACTCCTTCACTAGATCTTAAAGAAAATGGGATTTCCCTCCTCCTCCAAGCTCTCTTTCACACTCAGAAAATACCCCCCACCCTCTCTGCTCAGATTTTTGGCTGAGAAGAAGATGGGGTGAGGTCGGATCTGGGTGGGTGGGTTAGGGTTTTGAGATGGGTTTAATGGAGGAAAGGGTGGAGAAGAGGGTTTGAGATGGGTTTAATGGAGGTAAAGGTGTAGAAGAGGGTTTGCGATGGGTTTATGGAGGAAAGGGATAAAGGATTGAGATTGAAAAAATAGAAAGTTTCTATTTTAAAAACTTTGTAAAACCACTATCATTCAGAAATAAGAAACCCAAGTGATGATGTCAACGTGCTTTAAGCCATGTTTTGGGATGAGCACATGAGAGTATTGAATCTTAGATTTAGTTAATGAAGGATGGAGATTGAAAAATTAGAAAGTTTTTTATTTTAGAAACTTTATAAGACATCCATCTTTTAGACATAGGAAACTCCTGAGATGGGGTCAATGAGCTTTTAGATCAGTTTTGAGATTAGGATGAGATGCTATTGAATCGTAGATTTAGTTGATAAATGATGAAGATTGAAAAAATAGAAAGTTTCTTATTTTAGAAACTTTATTAAACATATAACTTTTTGACATAGGAAACCTAGAGATGAGAATGAGAGGGTATTGAATCTAAAATTTAGTTGATGAAGGATGGAGATTGAAAAAATAGAAAGTTTCTTATTCCAGAAACTTTGTAAAACATCAATCTTTTTTAGACTTACTAAACCTTAGAGATGGTGTCAAGGAGCTTTTAGCCAATTTTTGGCATGAGGATGAGATAATATTAACTCATAGATTTTGTTTGTAAAGGTTTGAGATTGAAAATTTGGAAGTTTCTTATTTTATAAACTTTATAAAACATCCACTTTTTAGACATAGGAAACCCAATAGATGCTGTCAACGTGCTTTTAGCCAATTTTTGAGATGGGGATTAAATAGTATTGAATTTTAGATTTAGTTGATCAAGTATGTAGATTGTAAAATGAAAAGTTTCTTCTTATAGTAACTTCTTAAAACATCAATCTTTTAAACATAGGAAACCTCAGAAATGGTGTGAAAGAGCTTTTAGCTGAGTCTTGAGATGAGGATTAGATGGTATTGAATCTATGATTTATTTGAACAATGATGGATATTGAAAAAAAAGAAAGTTTCTTACTTTAGAAACTATATAAAGCAACCATCTTTTAGAGATAAGAAACCATAAAGATGGTGTGAAGGAGGTTTTAGCCAAGTTTTGAGATTAGGCTGAGATGATATTGAATCTTAGATTTAGTTGATAAAGGATGGAGATTGAAAAAATAGAAAGTTCCTTATTTTAGAAACATTGTTAAACATCCATCATTTAGAAATAAGAAACCCTAGTGATGATGTCAACGAGCTTTAAGCCATGTTTTGGGATGAGCATATGAGGGTATTGAATCTTAGATTTAGTTGATGAAGGATGAAGATTGAAAAATTAGAAAGCTTCTTATTTTTGGAACTTTATAAAACATTAATCTTTTTATCTATGGGAAACCCTATAAATGGAGTGAAGGTGCTTTTTGCCATGTTTTGGGATAAGGATGAGATGGTATTGAATCTTAGATTTAGTTGATAAAGGATGAAGATTGAAAAAATAGAAAGTTTCTTATTTTAAAAACTTTGTAAATCCACTATCATTTAGAAATAAGAAACCCTAGTGAGGATGTCAACGAGCTTTAAGCCATGTTTTGGGATGAGCATATGAGGATTTTGAATCTTAGATTTAGTTGATGAAGGATGGAGATTGAAAAATTACAAAACTTCTTATTTTAGGAACTTTATAAAACATCAATGTTTTAGACATAGGAAACCCTAGAGATGGATTCAAGGTGCTTTAAGCCAAGTTTTGGAATGAGAATGAGATGGTATTGAATCTTAGATTTAGTCGATAAAGAATAGATATTGAAAAAATAGAAAGTTTCTTATTTTAAAAACTTTGTAAAACCACTAACATTCAGAAATAAGAAATCCAAGTGATGATGTCAACGTGCTTTAAGCCATGTTTTGGGATGAGCACATGAGAGTAATGAATATTAGATTGAATTAATGGAGGATGGAGATTGAAAAATTAGAAAGTTTTTTATTTTAGAAACTTTATAAGACATCCATCTTTTAGACATATAAAACTCTAGAGATGGGGTCAATGAGCTTTTAGATCAGTTTTGAGATGAGGATGAGATGCTATTGAATCGTAGATTTAGTTGATAAATGATGAAGATTGAAAAAATAGAAAGTTTCTTATTTTAGAAACTTTATTAAACATAGAGATGGTGTGAATGAGCTTTTAGCCAAGTTTTGAGATTAGGCTGAGATGATATTGAATCTTAGATTTAGTTGATAAAGGATGGAGATTGAAAAAATAGAAAGTTCCTTATTTTAGAAACATTGTTAAACATCCATCATTTAGAAATAAGAAACCCTAGTGATGATGTCAACGAGCTTTAAGCCATGTTTTGGGATGAGCATATGAGGGTATTGAATCTTAGATTTAGTTGATTAAGGATGGAGATTGAAAAATTAGAAAGCTTCTTATTTTAGGAACTTTATAAAACATCAATGTTTTAGACCTAGGAAACCCTAGAGATGGATTCAAGGTGCTTCAAGCCAAGTTTTGGAATGAGAATGAGATGGTATTGAATCTTAGATTTAGTTGATAAAGGATGGAGATTGAAAAAATAGAAAGTTTCTTATTTTAGAAACTTTGTAAAACGTCCAACATTTAGAAATAAGAAACCCTAGCGATGATGTCAACGAGCTTTAAGGCATGTTTTGGGATGAGCGTATGAGGGTATTGAATCATAGATTTAGTTGATGAAGGATAAATATTGAAAAATTAGAAAGCTTCTTATTTTTGGAAGTTTATAAAACATCAATCTTTTATCTATGAGAAACCCTATAGATGGAGTCGAGGTGTTTTTTGCCAAGTTTTGGGATAAGGATGAGATAGTATTCAATCTTAGATTTAGTTGATAAAGGATGGAGATTGAAAAAATAGAAAGTTTCTTATTTTAAAAACTTTGTAAAACCACGATCATTCAGAAATAAGAAATCCAAGTGATGATGTCAACGTGTTTTAAGCCATGTTTTGGGATGAGCACATGAGAGTAATGAATCTTAGATTTAGTTAATGGAGGATGGAGATTGAAAAATTAGAAAGTTTCTTATTTTAGAAAGTTTATAAGACATCCATCTTTTAGACATAGGAAACTCCTGAAATGGGGTCAGCTTTTAGATCAGTTTTGAGATGAGGATGAGATGCTATTGAATCGTAGATTTAGTTGATAAATGACGAAGATTGAAAAAAAAGAAAGTTTCTTATTCTATAAACTTTATTAAACATATATCTTTTTGACATAGGAAACCCTAGAGATGATGTCAACGAGATTTTAACCATGTTTTAGGATGAGAATGAGAGGGTATTGAATCTAAAATTTAGTTGATGAAGGATGGAGATTGAAAAAATAGAAAGTTTCTTATTCCAGAAACTTTGTAAAACATCAATCTTTTTAGACTTAGTAAACCTTAGAGATGGTGTCAATGTGCTTTTAACCAATTTTTGGGATGAGGATGAGATGATATTGACTCATAGATTTTGTTGGTAAAGGTTTGAGATTGAAAAATAGGAAGTTTCTTATTTTATAAACTTTATAAAACATCCACTGTTTAGACATAGGAAACCCAATAGATGGTGTCAACGTGCTTTTAGCCCATTTTTTAGATGGGGATTAAATAGTATTGAATTTTAGATTTAGTTGATCAAGTATGGAGATTGTAAAATAAAAAGTTTCTTATTTTAGTAACCTTTTAAAACATCAATCTTTTAGACATAGGAAACCTCATAAATGGTGTGAAAGAGCTTTTAGCTGAGTCTTGAGATGAGGATTAGATGGTATTGAATCTTTGATTTATTTGAACAGTGATGGAGATTGAAAAAAAAGAAAATTTCTTACTTTAGAAACTATATAAAGCAAGCATCTTATAGAGTTAAGAAACCATAGAGATGGTGTGAAGGAGCTTTTAGCCAAGTTTTGAGATTTAGGCTGATATGATATTGAATCTTAGATTTAGTTGATAAAGGATGGAGATTGAAAAAATTGAAAGTTCCTTATTTTAGAAACATTGTTAAACATCCATCATTTAGAAATAAGAAACCCTAGTTTTGATGTCAACGAGCTTTAAGCCATGTTTTGGGATGAGCATATTAGGGTATTGAATCATAGATTTAGTTGATGAAGGATGGAGATTGAAAAATTAGAAAGCTTCTTATTTTAGGAACTTTATAAAACATCAATGTTTTAGATATAGGAAACCCTAGAGATGGATTCAAGGTGCATTAAGCCAAGTTTTGGATTGAGAATGAGATGGTATTGAATCTTAGATTTAGTCGATAAAGCATGGAGATTGAAAAAATAGAAAGTTTCTTATTTTAGAAACTTTCTAAACCGTCGATCATTTAGAAATAAGAAACCCTAGCGATGATGTCAACGAGCTTTAAGGCATGTTTTGGGATGAGCGTATGAGGGTATTGAATCATAGATTTAGTTGATGAAGGATGAAGATTGAAAAAATAGAAAGCTTCTTATTTTTGGAACTTCATAAAACATCAATCTTTTATCTATGTGAAACCCTATAGATGGAGTCGAGGTGCTTTTTGCCAAGTTTTGGGATAAGGATGAGATGGTATTGAATCTTAGATTTAGTTGAAAAAGGATGGAGATTGAAAAAATATAAAGTTTCTTATTTTAAAAACATTGTAAAACCACTATCATTTAGATATAAGAAACCCTAGTGATGATGTCAACGAGGTTTAAGCCATGTTTTGGGATGAGCATATGAGGGTATTGAATCTTAGATTTAGTTGATGAAGGATGGAGATTGAAAAATTAGAAACCTTCTTATTTTCGGAACTTTATAAAACAGCAATGTTTTAGACTTATGAAACGCTAGAGATGGATTCAAGGTGCTTTAAGCCAAGTTTTGGAATGAGAATTAGATGGTATTGAATCTTAGATTTAGTCGATAAGGGATGGAGATTGAAAAAATAGAAAGTTTCTTATTTTAGAAACTTTGTAAAACGTCCATCATTTAGAAATAAGAAACCCTAGCGATGATGTCAACGAGCTTTAAGGCATGTTTTGGGATGAGCGTATGAGGGTATTGAATCTTAGATTTAGTTGATGAAGGATGGAGATTGAAAAATTAGAAAGCTTCTTATTTTAGGAACTTTATAAAACATCAATGTTTTAGACATAGGAAATACTACAGATGGATTCAAGGTGCTTTAAGCCAAGTTTTGGAATGACAATTAGATGGTATTGAATCTTAGATTTAGTCGATAAGGGATGGAGATTGAAAAAATAGAAAGTTTCTTATTTTAGAAACTTTGTAAAACGTCCATCATTTAGAAATAAGAAACCCTAGCGATGATGTCAACGAGCTTTAAGGCATGTTTTGGGATGAGCGTATGAGGGTATTGAATCATAGATTTAGTTGACGAAGGATGAAGATTGAAAAATTAGAAAGCTTCTTATTTTTGGAACTTTATAAAACATCAATCTTTTATCTATGGGAAACCCTATAGATGGAGTCGAAGTGCTTTTTACCAAGTTTTGGGATAAGGATGAGATGGTATTGAATCTTAGATTTAGTTGATAAAGGATGGAGATTGAAAAAATAGAAAGTTTCTTATTTTAAAAACTTTGTAAAACCACTATCACTCAGAAATAAGAAATCCAAGTGATGATGTCAACGTGCTTTAAGCCATGTTTTGGGATGAGCACATGAGAGTATTGAATCTTAGATTTAGTTAATGGAGGATGGAGATTGAAAAATTAGAAAGTTTCTTATTTTAGAAACTTTATAAGACATCCATCTTTTAGACATAGGAAACTCCTGAGATGGGGTCAATGAGCTTTTAGATCAGTTTTGAGATGAGGATGAGATGCTATTGAATCGTAGATTTAGTTGATAAATGATGAAGATTGAAAAAATAGAAAGTTTCTTATTTTAGAAAATTTATTAAACATATATCTTTTTGACATAGGAAACCCTAGAGATGATGTCAACGAGATTTTAACCATGTTTAGGATGAGAATGAGAGGGTATTGAATCTTAAATTTAGTTGATTAAGGATGGAGATTGAAAAAATAGAAAGTTTCTTATTCCAAAAACTTTGTAAAACATCAATCTTTTTAGACTTAGAAAACCTTAGAGATGCTGTCAAGTGCTTTTAGCCAATTTTTTGGATGAGGATGAGATGATATTGACTCATAGATTTTGTTTGTGAAGGTTTGTGATTGAAAAATAGGAAGTTTCTTATTTTATAAACTTTATAAAACATCCACTGTTTAGACAAAGGAAACCCAATAGATGGTGTCAACGTGCTTTTAGCCCATTTTTGAGATGGGGATTAAATAGTATTGAATTTTAGATTTAGTTGATCAAGTATGGAGATTGTAAATTGAAAAGTTTCTTATTTTAGTAAATTTTTAAAACATCAATCTTTTAGACATAGGAAACCTCATAAATGGTGAAAGAGCTTTTAGCTGAGTCTTGAGATGGGGATTAGATGGTATTGAATCTTTGATTTATTTGAACAATGATGGAGATTGAAAAAAAAGAAAGTTTCTAACTTTAGAAACTATATAAAGCAACCATCTTTTAGAGATAAGAAACCATAGAGATGGTGTGAAGGAGCTTTTAGCCAAGTTTTGACATTAGGCTGAGATGATATTGAATCTTAGATTTAGTTGATAAAGGATGGAGATTGAAAAAATAGAAAGTTCCTTATTTTAGAAACATTGTTAAACATCCATCATTTAGAAATAAGAAACCCTAGTGATGATGTCAACGAGCTTTAAGCCATGTTTTGGGATGAGCATATGAGGGTATTGAATCTTAGATTTAGTTGATGAAGGATGAAGATTGAAAAATTAGAAAGCTTCTTATTTTTGGAACTTTATAAAACATTAATCTTTTTATCTATGGGAAACCCTATAAATGGAGTGAAGGTGCTTTTTGCCATGTTTTGGGATAAGGATGAGATGGTATTGAATCTTAGATTTAGTTGATAAAGGATGAAGATTGAAAAAATAGAAAGTTTCTTATTTTAAAAACTTTGTAAATCCACTATCATTTAGAAATAAGAAACCCTAGTAAGGATGTCAACGAGCTTTAAGCCATGTTTTGGGATGAGCATATGAGGGTTTTGAATCTTAGATTTAGTTGATGAAGGATGGAGATTGAAAAATTAGAAAACTTCTTATTTTAGGAACTTTATAAAACATCAATGTTTTAGACATAGGAAACCTTAGAGATGGATTCAAGGTGCTTTAAGCCAAGTTTTGGAATGAGAATGAGATGGTATTGAATCTTAGATTTAGTCGATAAAGAATAGAGATTGAAAAAATAGAAAGTTTCTTATTTTAAAAACTTTGTAAAACCACTAACATTCAGAAATAAGAAATCCAAGTGATGATGTCAACGTGCTTTAAGCCATGTTTTGGGATGAGCACATGAGAGTAATGAATATTAGATTGAGTTAATGGAGGATGGAGATTGAAAAATTAGAAAGTTTTTTATTTTAGAAACTTTATAAGACATCCATCTTTTAGACATATAAAACTCTAGAGATGGGGTCAATGAGCTTTTAGATCAGTTTTGAGATGAGGATGAGATGCTATTGAATCGTTGATTTAGTTGATAAATGATGAAGATTGAAAAAAAAAAAAGTTTCTAATTTTAGAAACTTTATTAAACATAGAGATGGTGTGAATGAGCTTTTAGCCAAGTTTTGAGATTAGGCTGAGATGATATTGAATCTTAGATTTAGTTGATAAAGGATGGAGATTGAAAAAATAGAAAGTTCCTTATTTTAGAAACATTGTTAAACATCCATCATTTAGAAATAAGAAACACTAGTGATGATGTCAACGCGCTTTAAGCCATGTTTTGGGATGAGCATATGAGGGTATTGAATCTTAGATTTAATTGATGAAGGATGGAGATTGAAAAATTAGAAAGCTTCTTATTTTAGGAACTTTACAAAACATCAATGTTTTAGACATAGGAAACCCTAGAGATGGATTCAAGCTGCTTCAAGCCAAGTTTTGGAATGAGAATGAGATTGTATTGAATCTTAGATTTAGTCAATAAAGGATGGAGATTGAAAAAATAGAAAGTTTCTTATTTTAGAAACTTTGTAAAACGTCCATCATTTAGAAATAAGAAACCCTAGCGATGATGTCAACGAGCTTTAAGCCATGTTTTGGGATGAGCGTATGAGGGTATTGAATCATAGATTTAGTTGATGAAGGTTGAAGATTGAAAAATTAGAAAGCTTCTTATTTTTAGAACTTTATAAAACATTAATCTTTTTATCTATGGGAAACCCTATAAATGGAGTGAAGGTGCTTTTTGCCATGTTTTGGGATAAGGATGAGATGGTATTGAATCTTAGATTTAGTTGATAAAGGATGAAGATTGAAAAAAAAGAAAGTTTCTTATTTTAAAAACTTTGTAAATCCACTATCATTTAGAAATAAGAAACCCTAGTGAGGATGTCAACGAGCTTTAAGCCATGTTTTGGGATGAGCATATGAGGGTTTTGAATCTTAGATTTAGTTGATGAAGGATGGAGATTGAAAAATTAGAAAACTTCTTATTTTAGGAACTTTATAAAACATCAATGTTTTAGACATAGGAAACCCTAGAGATGGATTCAAAGTGCTTTAAGCCAAGTTTTGGAATGAGAATGAGATGGTATTGAATCTTAGATTTAGTCGATAAAGAATAGAGATTGAAAAAATAAAAAGTTTCTTATTTTAAAAACTTTGTAAAACCACTAACATTCAGAAATAAGAAATCCAAGTGATCATGTCAACGTGCTTTAAGCCATGTTTTGGGATGAGCACATGAGAGTAATGAATATTAGATTGAGTTAATGGAGGATGGAGATTGAAAAATTAGAAAGTTTTTTATTTTAGAAACTTTATAAGACATCCATCTTTTAGACATATAAAACTCTAGAGATGGGGTCAATGAGCTTTTAGATCAGTTTTGAGATGAGGATGAGATGCTATTGAATCGTTGATTTAGTTGATAAATGATGAAGATTGAAAAAAAAAAGTTTCTTATTTTAGAAACTTTATTAAACATAGAGATGGTGTGAATGAGCTTTTAGCCAAGTTTTGAGATTAGGCTGAGATGATATTGAATCTTAGATTTAGTTGATAAAGGATGGAGATTGAAAAAATAGAAAGTTCCTTATTTTAGAAACATTGTTAAACATCCATCATTTTGAAATAAGAAACCCTAGTGATGATGTCAACGAGCTTTAAGCCATGTTTTGGGATGAGCATATGAGGGTATTGAATCTTAGATTTAGTTGATGAAGGATGGAGATTGAAAAATTAGAAAGCTTCTTATTTTAGGAACTTTATAAAACATCAATGTTTTAGACCTAGGAAACCCTAGAGATGGATTCAAGGTGCTTTAAGCCAAGTTTTGGAATGAGAATGAGATGGTATTGAATCTTAGATTTAGTTGATAAAGGATGGAGATTGAAAAAATAGAAAGTTTCTTATTTTAGAAACTTTGTAAAACGTCCATCATTTAGAAATAAGAAACCCTAGCGATAATGTCAACGTGCTTTAAGGCATGTTTTGGGATGAGCGTATGAGGGTATTGAATCATAGATTTAGTTGATGAAGGATGAAGATTGAAAAATTAGAAAGCGTCTTATTTTTGGAACTTTATAAAACATCAATCTTTTTATCTATGGGAAACCCTATAGATGGAGTGAAGGTGCTTTTTGCGAAGTTTTGGGATAAGGATGAGATGGTATTGAATCTTAGATTTAGTTGATAAAGGATGGAGATTGAAAAAATAGAAAGTTTCTAATTTTACAAACTTTGTAAAACCACTATCATTCAGAAATAAGAAACCCAAGTGATGATGTCAACGTGCTTTAAGCCATGTTTTGGGATGAGCACATGAGAGTACTGAATCTTAGATTTAGATAATGAAGGATGGAGATTGAAAAATTAGAAAGTTTCTTATTTTAGAAACTTTATAAGACATCCATCTTTTACACATAGGAAACTCCAGAGATGGGGTCAATGAGCTTTTAGATCAGTTTTGAGATGAGGATGAGATGTTATTGAATCGTAGATTTAGTTGATAAATGATGAAGATTGAAAAAATAGAAAGTTTCTTATTTTAGAAACTTTACTAAACATATAACTTTTTGACATAGGAAACCCTAGAGATGATGTCAACGAGATTTTAACCATGTTTTAGGATGAGAATGAGAGGGTATGGAATCTTAAATTTAGTTTTTGAAGGATGGAGAAACTTTTTAAAACATCAATCGTTTTAGACTTAGTAAACCTTAGAGATGGTGTCAAGGTGCTTTTAGCCAATTTTTGGGATGAGGATGAGATGATATTGACTCATAGATTTTGTTTGTGAAGGTTTGAGATTGAAAAATAGGAAGTTCCTTACTTTATAAACTTTATAAAACATCTACTGTTTGGACATAGGAAACCCAATAGATGGTGTTAACGTGCTTTTAGCCAACTTTTGAGATGGGGATTAAATAGTACTGAATTTTAGATTTAGTTGATCAAGTATGGAGATTGTAAAATGAAAAGTTTCTTATTTTAGTAACTTTTTAAAACATCAATCTTTTAGACATAGGAAACCTCATAAATGGTGTGCAAGAGCTTTTAGCTGAGTCTTGAGATGAGGATTAGATGGTATTAAATCTTTGATTTATTTGAACAAAGATGGAGATTGAAAAAAAAGAAAGTTTCTTACTTTAGAAACTATATAAAGCAACCATCTTTTAGAGATAAGAAACCATAGAGATGGTGTGAAGGAGCTTTTAGCCAAGTTTTGAGATTAGGCTGAGATGATATTGAATCTTAGATTTAGTTGATAAAAGAATGGAGATTGAAAAAATAGAAAGTTCCTTATTTTAGAAACATTGTTAAACATCCATCATTTAGAAATAAGAAACACTAGTGATGATGTCAACGCGCTTTAAGCCATGTTTTGGGATGAGCATATGAGGGTATTGAATCATAGATTTAGTTGATGAAGGTTGAAGATTGAAAAATTAGAAAGTTTCTTATTTTTGGAACTTTATAAAACATCAATCGTTTTATCTATGGGAAACCATATAGATGGAGTGAAGGTGCTTTTAGCCATGTTTTGGGATAAGGATGAGATGGTATTGAATCTTAGATTTAGTTGATAAAGGATGGAGATTGAAAAACTAGAAAGTTTCTTATTTTAAAAACTTTGTAAAACAACTATCATTCAGAAATATGAAACCCAAGTGATGATGTCAACGTGCTTTAAGCCTTGTTTTGGGATGAGCACATGAGAGTACTGAATCTTAGATTTAGTTAATGAAGGATGGAGATTGAAAAATTAGAAAGTTTCTTATTTTAGAAACTTTATAAGACATCCATCTTTTAGACATAGGAAACTCCAGAGATGGGGTCAATGAGCTTTTAGATCAGTTTTGAGATGAGGATGAGATGCTATTGAATCGTAGATTTAGTTGATAAATGATGACGATTGAAAAAATAGAAAGTTTCTTATTTTAGAAACTTTATTAAACATATATCTTTTTGACAAAAGAAAACCTAGAGAAGATGTCAAGTAGATTTTAACCATGTTTTAGGATGAGAATGACAGGGTATTGAATCTTAAATTTAGTTGATGAAGGATGGAGATTGAAAAAAATAGAAAGTTTCTTATTCCAGAAACTTTGTAAAACATCAATCTTTTTAGACTTAGTAAACCTTAGAGATGGTGTCAAGGTGCTTTTAGCCAATTTTTGGGATGAGGATGAGATGATATTGACTCATAGATTTTGTTTGTGAAGGTTTGAGATTGAAAAATAGGAAGTTCCTTATTTTATAAACTTTATAAAACATCCACTGTTTAGACATAGGAAACCCAATAGATGGTGTCAACGCTTTTAGCCAACTTTTGAGATGGGGATTAAATAGTATTGAATTTTAGATTTAGTTGATCAAGTATGGAGATTGTAAAATGAAAAGTTTCTTATTTTAGTAACTTTTTAAAACATCAATCTTTTAGACATAGGAAACCTCATAAATGGTGTGCAAGAGCTTTTAACTGAGTCTTGAGATGAGGATTAGATGGTATTGAATCTTTGATTTATTTGAACAAAGATGGAGATTGAAAAAAAAGAAAGTTTCTTACTTTAGAAACTATATAAAGCAACCATCTTTTAGAGATAAGAAACCATAGAGATGGTGTGAAGGAGCTTTTAGCCATGTTTTGAGATTAGGCTGAGATGATATTGAATCTTAGATTTAGTTGATAAAGAATGGAGATTGAAAAAAATAGAAAGTTCCTTATTTTAGAAACATTGTTAAACATCCATCATTTAGAAATAAGAAACCCTAGAGATGATGTCAACGAGCTTTAAGCCATGTTTAGGGATGAGCATATGAGGGTATTGAATTGTAGATTTAGTTGATGAAGGATGGAGATTGAAAAATTAGAAAGCTTCTTATTTTAGGAACTTTATAAAACATCAATGTTTTAGACATAGGAAACCCTAGAGATGGATTCAAGGTGCTTTAAGCCAAGTTTTGGAATGAGAATGAGATGGTATTGAATCTTAGATTTAGTTGATAAAGGATGGAGATTGAAAAAATAGAAAGTTTCTTATTTTAGAAACTTTGTAAACCGTCCACCATTTAGAAATAAGAAACCCTAGCGATGATGTCAACGAGCTTTAAGGCATGTTTTGGGATGAGCGTATGAGGGTATTGAATCATAGATTTAGTTGATGAAGGATGAATATTGAAAAATTAGAAAGCTTCTTATTTTTGGAACTTTATAAAACATAAATCTTTTTATCTATGGGAAACCCTATAGATTGAGTGAAGGTGCTTTTTGCCAAGTTTTGGGATAAGGATGAGATGGTATTGAATCTTAGATTTAGTTGATAAAGAATGGAGATTGAAAAAATAGAAAGTTTCTTATTTTAAAAACTTTGTAAAACCACTATCATTCAGAAATAAGAAACCCAAGTGATGATGTCAACGTGCTTTAAGCCATGTTTTGGGATGAGCACATGAGAGTACTGAATCTTAGATTTAGATAATGAAGGATGGAGATTGAAAAATTAGAAAGTTTCTTATTTTAGAAACTTTATAAGACATCCATCTTTTACACATAGGAAACTCCAGAGATGGGGTCAATGAGCTTTTAGATCAGTTTTGAGATGAGGATGAGATGCTATTGAATCGTAGATTTAGTTGATAAATGATGAAGATTGAAAAAATAGAAAGTTTCTTATTTTAGAAACTTTACTAAACATATAACTTTTTGACATAGGAAACCCTAGAGATGATGTCAACGAGATTTTAACCATGTTTTAGGATGAGAATGAGAGGGTATTGAATCTTAAATTTAGTTGATGAATGATGGAGATTGAAAGAATAGAAAGTTTCTTATTCCAGAAACTTTGTAAAACATCAATCTTTTTAGACTTAGTAAACCTTAGAGATGGTGTCAAGGTGCTTTTAGCCAAGTTTTGAGATTAGGCTGAGATGATATTGAATCTTAGATTTAGTTGATAAAGGATGGAGATTGAAAAAATAGAAAGTTCCTTATTTTAGAAACATTGTTAAACATCCATCATTTAGAAATAAGAAACCCTAGTGATGGTGTCAACGAGCTTTAAGCCATGTTTTGGGATGAGCATATGAGGGTATTGAATCTTAGATTTAATTGATGAAGGATGGAGATTGAAAAATTAGAAAGCTTCTTATTTTAGGAACTTTACAAAAGATCAATGTTTTAGACATAGGAAACCCTAGAGATGGATTCAAGGAGCTTCAAGCCAAATTTTGGAATGAGAATGAGATGGTATTGAATCTTAGATTTATTCGATAAAGGATGGAGATTGAAAAAATAGAAAGTTTCTTATTTTAGAAACTTTGTAAAACGTCCATCATTTAGATATAAGAAACCCTAGCGATGATGTCAACGAGCTTTAAGGCATGTTTTGGGATGAGCGTATGAGGGTATTGAATCATAGATTTATTTGATGAAGGTTGAAGATTGAAAAATTAGAAAGCTTCTTATTTTTGGAACTTTATAAAACATCAATCTTTTTATCTATGGGAAACCCTATAGATGGAGTGAAGGTGCTTTTTGCCAAGTTTTGGGATAAGGATGAGATGGTATTTAATCTTAGATTTAGTTGATAAAGGATGGAGATTGAAAAACTACAAAGTTTCTTATCTTAAAAAGTTTGTAAAACCACTATCATTCAGAAATAAGAAACCCAAGTGATGATGTCAACGTGCTTTAAGCCATATTTTGGGATGAGCACATGAGAGTACTGAATCTTAGATTTAGTTAATGAAGGATGGAGATTGAAAAATTAGAAAGTTTCTTATTTTAGAAACTTTATAAGACATCAATCTTTTACACATAGGAAACTCCAGAGATGGGGTCAATGAGCTTTTAGATCAGTTTTGAGATGAAGATGATATGCTATTGAATCGAAGAATTAGTTGATAAATGATGAAGATTGAAGAAATAGAAAGTTTCTTATTTTAGAAACTTTATTAAACATATATCTTTTTGACATAGGAAACCTTAGAGATGATGTCAACGAGATTTTAAACATGTTTTAGGATGAGAATGAGAGGGTATTGAATCTTAAATTAAGTTTTTGAAGGATGGAGATTGAAAAAATAGAAAGTTTCTTATTCCAGAAACTTTGTAAAACATCAATCTTTTTAGACTTAATAAACCTTAGAGATAGTGTCAAGGTGCTTTTAGCCAATTTTTGGTATGAGGATGAGATGATATTGACTCATAGATTTTGTTTGTGAAGGTTTGAGATTGAAAAATAGGAAGTTCCTTATTTTATAAACTTTATAAAACATCCACTGTTTAGACATAGGAAACCCAATAGATGGTGTCAACGCTTTTAGCCAACTTTTGAGATGGGGATTAAATAGTATTGAATTTTAGATTTAGTTGATCAAGTATGGAATTGTAAAATGAAAAGTTTCTTATTTTAGTAACTTTTTAAAACATCAATCTTTTAGACATAGGAAACCTCATAAATGGTGTGCAAGAGCTTTTAGCTGAGTCTTGAGATGAGGATTAGATGGTATTGAATCTTTGATTTATTTGAACAAAGATGGAGATTGAAAAAAAAGAAAGTTTCTTACTTTAGAAACTATATAAAGCAACCATCTTTTAGAGATAAGAAACCATAGAGATGGTGTGAAGGAGCTTTTAGCCATGTTTTGAGATTAGGCTGAGATGATATTGAATCTTAGATTTAGTTGATAAAGAATGGAGATTGAAAAAAATAGAAAGTTCCTTATTTTAGAAACATTGTTAAACATCCATCATTTAGAAATAAGAAACCCTAGAGATGATGTCAACGAGCTTTAAGCCATGTTTAGGGATGAGCATATGAGGGTATTGAATTGTAGATTTAGTTGATGAAGGATGGAGATTGAAAAATTAGAAAGCTTCTTATTTTAGGAACTTTATAAAACATCAATGTTTTAGACATAGGAAACCCTAGAGATGGATTCAAGGTGCTTTAAGCCAAGTTTTGGAATGAGAATGAGATGGTATTGAATCTTAGATTTAGTTGATAAAGGATGGAGATTGAAAAAATAGAAAGTTTCTTATTTTAGAAACTTTGTAAACCGTCCACCATTTAGAAATAAGAAACCCTAGCGATGATGTCAACGAGCTTTAAGGCATGTTTTGGGATGAGCGTATGAGGGTATTGAATCATAGATTTAGTTGATGAAGGATGAATATTGAAAAATTAGAAAGCTTCTTATTTTTGGAACTTTATAAAACATAAATCTTTTTATCTATGGGAAACCCTATAGATTGAGTGAAGGTGCTTTTTGCCAAGTTTTGGGATAAGGATGAGATGGTATTGAATCTTAGATTTAGTTGATAAAGAATGGAGATTGAAAAAATAGAAAGTTTCTTATTTTAAAAACTTTGTAAAACCACTATCATTCAGAAATAAGAAACCCAAGTGATGATGTCAACGTGCTTTAAGCCATATTTTGGGATGAGCACATGAGAGTACTGAATCTTAGATTTAGTTAATGAAGGATGGAGATTGAAAAATTAGAAAGTTTCTTATTTTAGAAACTTTATAAGACATCAATCTTTTAGACATAGGAAACTCCAGAGATGGGGTCAATGAGCTTTTAGATCAGTTTTGAGATGAAGATGATATGCTATTGAATCGAAGAATTAGTTGATAAATGATGAAGATTGAAGAAATAGAAAGTTTCTTATTTTAGAAACTTTATTAAACATATATCTTTTTGACATAGGAAACCCTAGAGATGATGTCAACGAGATTTTAAACATGTTTTAGGATGAGAATGAGAGGGTATTGAATCTTAAATTTAGTTGATGAATGATGCAGATTGAAAGAATAGAAAGTTTCTTATTCCAGAAACTTTGTAAAACATCAATCTTTTTAGACTTAGTAAACCTTAGAGATGGTGTCAAGGTGCTTTTAGCAAATTTTTGGGATGAGGATGAGATGATATTGACTCATAGATTTTGTTTGTGAAGGTTTGAGATTGAAAAATAGGAAGTTTCTTATTTTATAAACTTTATAAAATATCATCTGTTTAAACATATGCAACCCAATAGATGGTGTCAACGTGCTTTTACCCAATTTTTGAGATAGGGATAAAATAGTATTGAATTTTAGATTTAGTTGATCAAGTATGGAGATTGTAAAATGAAAAGTTTCTAATTTTAGTAACTTTTTAAAACATCAATCTTTTAGACATAGGAAACCTCATAAATGGTGTGAAAGAGCTTTTAGCTGAGTCTTGAGATGACGATTAGATGGTATTGAATCTTTGATTTATTTGAACAAGGACGGAGATTGAAAAAAAAAAAGTTTCTTACTTTAGAAACTATATAAAGCAACCATCTTCTAGAGATAAGAAACCATAGAGATGGTGTGATGGAGCTTTTAGCCAAGTTTTGAGATTAGGCTGAGATGATATTGAATGTTAGATATAGTCGATAAAGGATGGAGATTGAAAAAATAGAAAGTTAATTATTTTAGAAACATTGTTAAACATCCATCATTTAGAAATAAGCAGCCCTAGTGATGATGTCAACGAGCTTTAAGCCATGTTTTGGGATGAGCATATGAGGGTATTGAATCTTAGATTTAGTTGATGAAGGATGGAGATTGAAAAATTAGAAAGCTTCTTATTTTAGGAACTTTACAAAAGATCAATGTTTTAGACATAGGAAACCCTAGAGATGGATTCAAGGAGCTTCAAGCCAAATTTTGGAATGATAATGAGATGGTATTGAATCTTAGATTTATTCGATAAAGGATGGAGATTGAAAAAATAGAAAGTTTCTTATTTTAGAAACTTTGTAAAACGTCCATCATTTAGATATAAGAAACCCTAGCGATGATGTCAACGAGCTTTAAGGCATGTTTTGGGATGAGCGTATGAGGGTATTGAATCATAGATTTATTTGATGAAGGTTGAAGATTGAAAAATTAGAACGCTTCTTATTTTTGGAACTTTATAAAACATCAATCTTTTTATCTATGGGAAACCCTATAGATGGAGTGAAGGTGCTTTTTGCCAAGTTTTGGGATAAGGATGAGATGGTATTTAATCTTAGATTTAGTTGATAAAGGATGGAGATTGAAAAACTACAAAGTTTCTTATCTTAAAAAGTTTGTAAAACCACTATCATTCAGAAATAAGAAACCCAAGTGATGATGTCAACGTGCCTTAAGCCATATTTTGGGATGAGCACATGAGAGTACTGAATCTTAGATTTAGTTAATGAAGGATGGAGATTGAAAAATTAGAAAGTTTCTTACTTTAGAAACTTTATAAGACATCAATCTTTTAGACATAGGAAACTCCAGAGATGGGGTCAATGAGCTTTTAGATCAGTTTTGAGATGAAGATGATATGCTATTTAATCGAAGAATTAGTTGATAAATGATGAAGATTGAAGAAATAGAAAGTTTCTTATTTTAGAAACTTTATTAAACATATATCTTTTTGACATAGGAAACCCTAGAGATGATGTCAACGAGATTTTAAACATGTTTTAGGATGAGAATGAGACGGTATTGAATCTTAAATTAAGTTTTTGAAGGATGGAGATTGAAAAAATAGAAAGTTTCTTATTCCAGAAACTTTGTAAAACATCAATCTTTTTAGACTTAATAAACCTTAGAGATAGTGTCAAGGTGCTTTTAGCCAATTTTTGGGATGAGGATGAGATGATATTGACTCATAGATTTTATTTGTGTAGGTTTGAGATTGAAAAATAGGAAGTTTCTTATTTTATAAACTTTATAAAATATCCTCTGTTTAAACATATGAAGCCCAATAGATGGTGTCAACGTGCTTTTAGCAAACTTTTGAGATGGGGATTAAATAGTATTGAATTTTAGATTTAGTTGATCAAGTATGGAGATTGTAAAATGAAAAATTTCTTATTTTAGTAACTTTTTAAAACATCAATCTTTTAGACATAGGAAAGCTCATAAATGGTGTGCAAGAGCTTTTAGCTGAGTCTTGAGATGAGGATTAGATGGTATTGAATCTTTGATTTATTTGAACAAAGATGGAGATTGAAAAAAAAGAAAGTTTCTTACTTTAGAAACTATATAAAGCAACCATCTTTTAGAGATAAGAAACCATAGAGATGGTGTGAAGGAGCTTTTAGCCATGTTTTGAGATTAGGCTGAGATGATATTGAATCTTAGATTTAGTTGATAAAGAATGGAGATTGAAAAAAATAGAAAGTTCCTTATTTTAGAAACATTGTTAAACATCCATCATTTAGAAATAAGAAACCCTAGAGATGATGTCAACGAGCTTTAAGCCATGTTTAGGGATGAGCATATGAGGGTATTGAATTGTAGATTTAGTTGATGAAGGATGGAGATTGAAAAATTAGAAAGCTTCTTATTTTAGGAACTTTATAAAACATCAATGTTTTAGACATAGGAAACCCTAGAGATGGATTCAAGGTGCTTTAAGCCAAGTTTTGGAATGAGAATGAGATGGTATTGAATCTTAGATTTAGTTGATAAAGGATGGAGATTGAAAAAATAGAAAGTTTCTTATTTTAGAAACTTTGTAAACCGTCCACCATTTAGAAATAAGAAACCCTAGCGATGATGTCAACGAGCTTTAAGGCATGTTTTGGGATGAGCATATGAGGGTATTGAATCATAGATTTAGTTGATGAAGGATGAATATTGAAAAATTAGAAAGCTTCTTATTTTTGGAACTTTATAAAACATAAATCTTTTTATCTATGGGAAACCCTATAGATTGAGTGAAGGTGCTTTTTGCCAAGTTTTGGGATAAGGATGAGATGGTATTGAATCTTAGATTTAGTTGATAAAGAATGGAGATTGAAAAAATAGAAAGTTTCTTATTTTAAAAACTTTGTAAAACCACTATCATTCAGAAATAAGAAACCCAAGTGATGATGTCAACGTGCTTTAAGCCATGTTTTAGGATGAGCACATGAGAGTACTGAATCTTAGATTTAGATAATGAAGGATGGAGATTGAAAAATTAGAAAGTTTCTTATTTTAGAATCTTTATAAGACATCCATCTTTTACACATAGGAAACTCCAGAGATGGGGTCAATGAGCTTTTAGATCAGTTTTGAGATGAGGATGAGATGCTATTGAATCGTAGATTTAGTTGATAAATGATGAAGATTGAAAAAATAGAAAGTTTCTTATTTTAGAAACTTTACTAAACATATAACTTTTTGACATAGGAAACCCTAGAGATGATGTCAACGAGATTTTAAACATGTTTTAGGATGAGAATGAGAGGGTATTGAATCTTAAATTTAGTTGATGAATGATGGAGATTGAAAGAATAGAAAGTTTCTTATTCCAGAAACTTTGTAAAACATCAATCTTTTTAGACTTAGTAAACCTTAGAGATGGTATCAAGGTGCTTTTAGCAAATTTTTGGGATGAGGATGAGATGATATTGACTCATAGATTTTGTTTGTGAAGGTTTGAGATTGAAAAATAGGAAGTTTCTTATTTTATAAACTTTATAAAATATCCTCTGTTTAAACATATGCAACCCAATAGATGGTGTCAACGTGCTTTTACCCAATTTTTGAGATAGGGATAAAATAGTATTGAATTTTAGATTTAGTTGATCAAGTATGGAGATTGTAAAATGAAAAGTTTCTAATTTTAGTAACTTTTTAAAACATCAATCTTTTAGACATAGGAAACCTCATAAATGGTGTGAAAGAGCTTTTAGCTGAGTCTTGAGATGACGATTAGATGGTATTGAATCTTTGATTTATTTGACAAGGACGGAGATTGAAAAAAAAAAAGTTTCTTACTTTAGAAACTATATAAAGCAACCATCTTCTAGAGATAAGAAACCATAGAGATGGTGTGATGGAGCTTTTAGCCAAGTTATGAGATTAGGCTGAGATGATATTGAATGTTAGATATAGTCGATAAAGGATGGAGATTGAAAAAATAGAAAGTTAATTATTTTAGAAACATTGTTAAACATCCATCATTTAGAAATAAGCAGCCCTAGTGATGATGTCAACGAGCTTTAAGCCATGTTTTGGGATGAGCATATGAGGGTATTGAATCTTAGATTTAGTTGATTAAGGATGGAGATTGACAAATTAGAAAGCTTCTTATTTTAGGAACTTTATAAAACATCAATGTTTTAGACATAAGAAACCCTAGAGAAGGATTCAAGGTACTTTAAGCCAAGTTTTGGAATGAGAATGAGATGGTATTGAATCTTAGATTTAGTCGATAAAGGATGGAGATTGAAAAAATAGAAAGTTTCTTATTTTAGAAACTTTGTAAAACGTCCGTCATTTAGAAATAAGAAACCCTAGAGATGATGTCAACGAGCTTTAAGCCATGTTTAGGGATGAGCATATAAGGGTATTGAATTGTAGATTTAGTTGATGAAGGATGGAGATTGAAAAATTAGAAAGCTTCTTATTTTAGGAACTTTATAAAACATCAATGTTTTAGACATAGGAAACCCTAGAGATGGATTGAAGGTGCTTTAAGCCAAGTTTTGGAATGAGAATGAGATGGTATTGAATCTTAGATTTAGTTGATAAAGGATGGAGATTGAAAAAATAGAAAGTATCTTATTTTAGAAACTTTGTAAACCGTCCACCATTTAGAAATAAGAAACCCTAGCGATGATGTCAACGAGCTTTAAGGCATGTTTTGGGATGAGCGTATGAGGGTATTGAATCATAGATTTAGTTGATGAAGGATGAAGATTGAAAAATTAGAAAGCTTCTTATTTTTGGAACTTTATAAAACATCAACCTTTTTATCTATGGGAAACCCTATAGAGGGAGTCAATGTGCTTTTTGCCAAGTTTTGGGATAAGGATGAGATGGTATTTAATCTTAGATTTAGTTGATAAAGGATGGAGATTGAAGAAATAGAAAGTTTCTTATTTTAAAAACTTTGTAAACCCCCTTTAATTCAGAAATAAGAAACCCAAGTGATGATGTCAACGTGCTTTAAGCCATGTTTTGGGATGAGCACATGAGAGTATTGAATCTTAGATTTAGTTAATGAAGGATGGAGATTGAAAAATTAGAAAGTTTCTTATTTTAGAAAATTTATAAGACATCCATCTTTTAGACATAGAAAACTCCAGAGAATGGTCAATGAGCTTTTAGATCAGTTTTAAGATGAGGATGAGATGCTATTGAATCGTAGATTTAGTTGATAAATGATGAAGATTGAAAAAATAGAAAGTTTCTTATTTTAGAAACTTTATTAAACATATAACTTTTTGACATATGAAACCCTAGAGATGATGTCAACGAGATTTTAATCATGTTTTAGGATGAGAATGAGAGGGTATTGAATCTTAAATTTAGTTGATTAAGGATGGAGATTGAAAGAATAGAAAGTTTCTTATTCCAGAAACTTTGTAAAACATCAATCTTTTTAGACTTAATAAACCTTAGAGATGGTGTCAAGGTGGTTTTAGCCAATTTTTGGGATGAGGATGAGATGATATTGACTCATAGATTTTGTTTGTGAAGGTTTGAGATTAAAAAATAGGAAGTTTCTTATTTTATAAACTTTATAAAACATCCACTGTTTAGACATAGGAAACCCAGTAGATGGTGTCAACGTGCTTTTAGACAATTTTTGAGATGGGGATTAAATAGTATTGAATTTTAGATTTAGTTGATCAAGTATGGAGATTGTAAAATGAAAAGTTTCTTATTTTAGTAACTTTTTAAAACATCAATCTTTTAGACATAGGAAACCTCATAAATGGTGTGAAAGTGCTATTAGCAGAGTCATGAGATGAGGATTAGGTTGTATTGAATCTTTAATTTATTTGAACAATGTCGGAGATTGAAAAAAAAAGAAAGTTTCTCACTTTAGAAACTATATAAAGCAACCATCTTTTAGAGATAAGAAACCATAGAGATGGTGTGAATGAGCTTTTAGCTAAGTTTTGAGATTAGGCTGAGATGATATTGAATCTTAGATTTAGTTGATAAAGGATGGAGATTGAAAAAATACAAAGTTCCTTATTTTAGAAACATTGTTAAACATTCATCATTTAGAAATAAGAAACCCAAGTGATGATGTCAACGAGCTTTAAGGCATGTTTTGGGATGAGCGTATGAGGGTATTGAATCATAGATTTAGTTGATGAATGATGAATATTGAAAAATTAGAAAGCTTCTTATTTTTGGAACTTTATAAAACATCAACCTTTTTATCTATGGGAAACCCTATAGATGGAGTCAAGGTGCTTTTTGCCAAGTTTTGGGATAAGGATGCGATGGTATTGAATCTAAGATTTAGTTGATAAATGATGGAGATTGAAAAAATAGAAAGTTTCTTATTTTAAAAACTTTTTAAAACCACTATCATTCAGAAATAAGAAACCCAAGTGATGATGTCAACGTGCTTTAAGCCATGTTTTGGGATGAGCACATGAGAGTACTGAATCTTAGATTTAGTTAATGAAGGATGAAGATTGAAAAATTAGAAAGTTTCTTATTTTAGAAACATTGTAAGACATCCATCTTTTAGACATAGGAAACTCCAGAGATGAGGTCAATGAGCTTTTAGATCAGTTTTGAGATGAGGATGAGATGCTTTGAATTCTAGATTTAGTTGATAAATGATGAAAATTGAAAAAATAGAAAGTTTCTTATTTTAGAAACTTTATTAAACATATATCTTTTCGACATAAGAAACCCTAGAGAAGATATCAACGAGATTTTAACCATGTTTTCGGATGAGAATGACAGGGTATTGAATCTAAAATTTAGTTGATGAAGGATGGAGATTGAAAAAAATAGAAAGTTTCTTATTCCAGAAACTTTGTAAAACATCAATCTTTTTAGACTTAGTAAACCTTAGAGATGGTGTCAATGTGCTTTTAGCCAATTTTTGGGATTAGGATGAGATGATATTGACTCATAGATTTTGTTTGTGAAGGTTTGAGATTGAAAAATAGGAAGTTTCTTAATTTATAAACTTTATAAAACATCCACTGTTTAGACATAGGAAACCCAATAGATGGTGGCAACGTGCTTTTAGCCAATTTTTGAGATGGGTATTAAATAGTATTGAATTTTAGATTTAGTTGATCAAGTATGGAGATTGTAAAATGAAAAGTTTCTTATTTTAGTAACTTTTTAAAACATCAATCTTTTAGACATAGGAAACATCATAAATGGTGTACAAGAGCTTTTAGCTGAGTCTTGAGATGAGGATTAGATGGTATTGAATCTTTGATTTATTTGAACAAAGATGGAGATTGAAAAAAAAGAAAGTTTCTTACTTTAGAAACTATATAAAGCAACCATCTTTTAGAGATAAGAAACCATAGAGATGGTGTGAAGGAGCTTTTAGCTAAGTTTTGAGATTAGGCTGAGATGATATTGAATCTTAGATTTAGTTGATAAAGGATGGAGATTGAAAAAATAGAAAGTTCCTTATTTTAGAAACATTGTTAAACATCCATCATTTAGAAATAAGAAACCCTGGTGATGATGTCAACGAGCTTTAAGCCATGTTTTGGGCTGAACATATGAGGGTATTGAATCTTAGATTTAATTAATGAAGGATGAAGATTGAAAAATTAAAAAGCTTCTTATTTTAGGAACTTTATAAAACATCAATGTTTTAGACATAAGAAACCCTAGAGATGGATTCAAGGTGCTTTAAGCCAATTTTTGGAATGAGAATGAGATGGTATTGAATCTTAGATTTAGTCGATAAAGGATGGAGATTGAAAAAATAGAAAGTTTCTTATTTAAGAAACTTTGTAAAACCACTATCATTCAGAAATAAGAAACCCAAGTGATGATGTCAACATGCTTTAAGCCATGTTTTGGGATGATCACATGAGAGTATTGAATCTTAGATTTAGTTAATGAAGAATGAGGATTGAAAAATTAGAAAGTTTCTTATTTTAGAAACTTTGTAAGACATCCATCTTTTAGACATAGGAAACTCCAGAGATGGGGCAATGAGCTTTTAGATCAGTTTTGAGATGACGATGAGACGCTATTGAATCTTTGATTTATTTGAACAATGACGAAGATTGAAAAAAAAGAAAGTTTCTTACTTTAGAAACTATATAAAGCAACCATCTTTTAGAGATAAGAAACCATAGAGATGGTGTGAAGGAGCTTTTAGCCAAGTTTGGAGATTAGGCTGAGATGATATTGAATCTTAGATATAGTCGATAAAGGATGGAGATTGAAAAAATAGAAAGTTCCTTATTTTAGAAACATTGTTAAACATCCATCATTTAGAAATAAGAAACCCTAGTGATGATGTCAACGAGCTTTAAGCCATGTTTTGGGATGAGCATATGAGGGTATTGAATCTTAGATTTAGTTGATGAAGGATGAAGATTGAAAAATTAGAAAGCTTCTTATTTTAGGAACTTTATAAAACATCAATGTTTTAGACATAAGAAACCCTAGAGATGGATTCAAGGTGCTTTAAGCCAAGTTTTGGAATGAGAATGAGATGGTATTGAATCTTAGATTTAGTCGATAAAGGATGGAGATTGAAAAAATAGAAAGTTTCTTATTTTAGAAACTTTGTAAAACGTCCATCATTTAGAAATAAGAAACCATAGGGATGATGTCAACGAGCTTTCAGGCATGTTTTGGGATGAGCGTATGAGGGTATTGAATCATAGATTTAGTTGATGAAGGTTGAAGATTGAAAAATTAGAAAGCTTCTTATTTTTGGAACTTTATAAAACATCAATCTTTTTATCTATGGGAAACCCTATAGATGGAGTGAAGGTGCTTTTTGCCAAGTTTTGGGATAAGGATGAGATGGTATTTAATCTTAGATTTAGTTGATAAAGGATGGAGATTGAAAAACTACAAAGTTTCTTATTTTAAAAACTTTGTAAAACCACTATCATTCAGAAATAAGAAACCCAAGTGATGATGTCAACGTGCTTTAAGCCATATTTTGGGATGAGCACATGAGAGTACTGAATCTTAGATTTAGTTAATGAAGGATGGAGATTGAAAAAATAGAAAGTTTCTTATTTTAGAAACTTTATAAGACATCCATCTTTTAGACATAGGAAACTCCAGAGATGGGGTCAATGAGCTTTTAGATCAGTTTTGAGATGAAGATGATATGCTATTGAATCGAAGAATTAGTTGATAAATGATGAAGATTGAAAAAATAGAAAGTTTCTTATTTTAGAAACTTTATTAAACATATATCTTTTTGACATAGGAAACCCTAGAGATGATGTCAACGAGATTTTAAACATGTTTTAGGATGAGAATGAGAGGGTATTGAATCTTAAATTAAGTTTTTGAAGGATGGAGATTGAAAAAATAGAAAGTTTCTTATTCCAGAAACTTTGTAAAACATCAATCTTTTTAAACTTAATAAACCTTAGAGATAGTGTCAAGGTGCTTTTAGCCAATTTTTGGGATGAGGATGAGATGATATTGACTCATAGATTTTATTTGTGAAGGTTTGAGATTGAAAAATATGAAGTTTCTTATTTTATAAACTTTATAAAACATCCTCTGTTTAAACATATGAAACCCAATAGATGGTGTCAAAGTGCTTTTAGCCAACTTTTGAGATGGGGATTAAATAGTATTGAATTTTAGATTTAGTTGATCAAGTATGGAGATTGTAAAATGAAAAATTTCTTATTTTAGTAACTTTTTAAAACATCAATCTTTTAGACATAGGAAAGCTCATAAATGGTGTGCAAGAGCTTTTAGCTGAGTCTTGAGATGAGGATTAGATGGTATTGAATCTTTGATTAATTTGAGCAAAGATGGAGATTGAAAAAAAAAGAAAGTTTCTTACTTTAGAAACTATATAAAGCAACCATCTTTTAGAGATAAGAAACCATAGAGATGGCGTGAAGGAGCTTTTAGCCATGTTTTGAGATTAGGCTGAGATGATATTGAATCTTAGATTTAGTTGATAAAGAATGGAGATTGAAAAAAATAGAAAGTTCCTTATTTTAGAAACATTGTTAAACATCCATCATTTAGAAATAAGAAACCCTAGAGATGATGTCAACGAGCTTTAAGCCATGTTTAGGGATGAGCATATGAGGGTATTGAATTGTAGATTTAGTTGATGAAGGATGGAGATTGAAAAATTAGAAAGCTTCTTATTTTAGGAACTTTATAAAACATCAATGTTTTAGACATAGGAAACCCTAGAGATGGATTCAAGGTGCTTTAAGCCAAGTTTTGGAATGAGAATGAGATGGTATTGAATCTTAGATTTAGTTGATAAAGGATGGAGATTGAAAAAATAGAAAGTTTCTTATTTTAGAAACTTTGTAAACCATCCACCATTTAGAAATTAGAAACCCTAGCGATGATGTCAACGAGCTTTAAGGCATGTTTTGGGATGAGCGTATGAGGGTATTGAATCATAGATTTAGTTGATGAAGGATGAATATTGAAAAATTAGAAAGCTTCTTATTTTTGGAACTTTATAAAACATAAATCTTTTTATCTATGGGAAACCCTATAGATTGAGTGAAGGTGCTTTTTGCCAAGTTTTGGGATAAGGATGAGATGGTATTGAATCTTAGATTTAGTTGATAAAGAATGGAGATTGAAAAAATAGAAAGTTTCTTATTTTAAAAACTTTGTAAAACCACTATCATTCAGAAATAAGAAACCCAAGTGATGATGTCAACGTGCTTTAAGCCATGTTTTGGGATGAGCACATGAGAGTACTGAATCTTAGATTTAGATAATGAAGGATGGAGATTGAAAAATTAGAAAGTTTCTTATTTTAGAAACTTTATAAGACATCCATCTTTTACACATAGGAAACTCCAGAGATGGGGTCAATGAGCTTTTAGATCAGTTTTGAGATGAGGATGAGATGCTATTGAATCGTAGATTTAGTTGATAAATGATGAAGATTGGAAAAATAGAAAGTTTCTTATTTTAGAAACTTTACTAAACATATAACTTTTTGACATAGGAAACCCTACAGATGATGTCAACGAGATTTTAACCATGTTTTAGGATGAGAATGAGAGGGTATTGAATCTTAAATTTAGTTGATGAATGATGGAGATTGAAAGAATAGAAAGTTTCTTATTCCAGAAACTTTGTAAAACATCAATCTTTTTAGACTTAGTAAACCTTAGAGATGGTGTCAAGGTGCTTTTAGCCAATTTTTGGGATGAGGATGAGATGATATTGACTCATAGATTTTGTTTGTGAAGGTTTGAGATTGAAAAATAGGAAGTTTCTTATTTTATAAACTTTATAAAATATCCTCTGTTTAAACATATGCAACCCAATAGATGGTGTCAACGTGCTTTTACCCAATTTTTGAGATAGGGATAAAATATTATTGAATTTTAGATTTAGTTGATCAAGTATGGAGATTGTAAAATGAAAAGTTTCTAATTTTAGTAACTTTTTAAAACATCAATCTTTTAGACATAGGAAACCTCATAAATGGTGTGAAAGAGCTTTTAGCTGAGTCTTGAGATGACGATTAGATGGTATTGAATCTTTGATTTATTTGAACAAGGACGGAGATTGAAAAAAAAAAAGTTTCTTACTTTAGAAACTATATAAAGCAACCATCTTCTAGAGATAAGAAACCATAGAGATGGTGTGAAGGAGCATTTAGCCAAGTTTTGAGATTAGGCTGAGATGATATTGAATGTTAGATATAGTAGATAAAGGATGGAGATTGAAAAAATAGAAAGTTAATTATTTTAGAAACTTTGTTAAACATCCATCATTTAGAAATAAGCAGCCCTAGTGATGATGTCAACGAGCTTTAAGCCATGTTTTGGGATGAGCATATGAGGGTATTGAATCTTAGATTTAGTTGATTAAGGATGGAGATTGACAAATTAGAAAGCTTCTTATTTTAGGAACTTTATAAAACATCAATGTTTTAGACATAAGAAACCCTAGAGAAGGATTCAAGGTACTTTAAGCCAAGTTTTGGAATGAGAATGAGATGGTATTGAATCTTAGATTTAGTCGATAAAGGATGGAGATTGAAAAAATAGAAAGTTTCTTATTTTAGAAACTTTGTAAAACGTCCGTCATTTAGAAATAAGAAACCCTAGAGATGATGTCAACGAGCTTTAAGCCATGTTTAGGGATGAGCTATGAGGGTATTGAATTGTAGATTTAGTTGATGAAGGATGGATATTGAAAAATTAGAAAGCTTCTTATTTTTGGAACTTTATAAAACATAAATCTTTTTATCTATGGGAAACCCTATAGATTGAGTGAAGGTGCTTTTTGCCAAGTTTTGGGATAAGGATGAGATGGTATTGAATCTTAGATTTAGTTGATAAAGAATGGAGATTGAAAAAATAGAAAGTTTCTTATTTTAAAAACTTTGTAAAACCACTATCATTCAGAAATAAGAAACCCAAGTGATGATGTCAACGTGCTTTAAGCCATGTTTTGGGATGAGCACATGAGAGTACTGAATCTTAGATTTAGTTAATGAAGGATGGAGATTGAAAAATTAGAAAGTTTCTTATTTTAGAAACATTGTAAGACATCCATCTTTTAGACATATGAAACTCCAGAGATGAGGTCAATGAGATTTTAGATCAGTTTTGAGATGAGGATGAGATGCTTTGAATCGTAGATTTAGTTGATAAATGATGAAAATTGAAAAAATAGAAAGTTTCTTATTTTAGAAACTTTATTAAACATATATCTTTTTGACATAAGAAACCCTAGAGAAGATATCTACGAGATTTTAACCATGTTTTCGGATGAGAATGACAGGGTATTGAATCTAAAATTTAGTTGATGAAGGATGGAGATTGAAAAAAATAGAAAGTTTCTTATTCCAGAAACTTTGTAAAACATCAATCTTTTTAGACTTAGTAAACCTTAGAGATGGTGTCTATGTGCTTTTAGCCAATTTTTGGGATTAGGATGAGATGATATTGACTCATAGATTTTGTTTGTGAAGGTTTGAGATTGAAAAATAGGAAGTTTCTTAATTTATAAACTTTATAAAACATCCACTGTTTAGACATAGGAAACCCAATAGATGGTGGCAACGTGCATTTAGCCAATTTTTGAGATGGGTAATAAATAGTATTGAATTTTAGATTTAGTTGATCAAGTATGGAGATTGTAAAATGAAAAGTTTCTTATTTTAGTAACTTTTTAAAACATCAATCTTTTAGACATAGGAAACATCATAAATGGTGTACAAGAGCTTTTAGCTGAGTCTTGAGATGAGGATTAGATGGTATTGAATCTTTGATTTATTTGAACAAAGATGGAGATTGAAAAAAAAGAAAGTTTCTTACTTTAGAAACTATATAAAGCAACCATCTTTTAGAGATAAGAAACCATAGAGATGGTGTGAAGGAGCTTTTAGCTAAGTTTTGAGATTAGGCTGAAATGATATTGAATCTTAGATTTAGTTGATAAAGGATGGAGATTGAAAAAATAGAAAGTTCCTTATTTTAGAAACATTGTTAAACATCCATCATTTAGAAATAAGAAACCCTGGTGATGATGTCAACGAGCTTTAAGCCATGTTTTGGGATGAGCATATGAGGGTATTGAATCTTAGATTTAGTTGATGAAGGATGAAGATTGAAAAATTAAAAAGCTTCTTATTTTAGGAACTTTATAAAACATCAATGTTTTAGACATAAGAAACCCTAGAGATGGATTCAAGGTGCTTTAAGCCAAGTTTTGGAATGAGAATGAGATGGTATTGAATCTTAGATTTAGTCGATAAAGGATGGAGATTGAAAAAATAGAAAGTTTCTTATTTTAGAAACTTTGTAAAACCACTATCATTCAGAAATAAGAAACCCAAGTGATGATGTCAACATGCTTTAAGCCATGTTTTGGGATGATCACATGAGAGTATTGAATCTTAGATTTAGTTAATGAAGAATGAGGATTGAAAAATTAGAAAGTTTCTTATTTTAGAAACTTTATAAGACATCCATCTTTTAGACATAGGAAACTCCAGAGATGGGGCAATGAGCTTTTAGATCAGTTTTGAGATGACGATGAGACGCTATTGAATCTTTGATTTATTTGAACAATGACGGAGATTGAAAAAAAAGAAAGTTTCTTACTTTAGAAACTATATAAAGCAACCATCTTTTAGAGATAAGAAACCATAGAGATGGTGTGAAGGAGCTTTTAGCCAAGTTTGGAGATTAGGCTGAGATGATATTGAATCTTAGATATAGTCGATAAAGGATGGAGATTGAAAAAATAGTAAGTTCCTTATTTTAGAAACATTGTTAAACATCCATCATTTAGAAATAAGAAACCCTAGTGATGATGTCAACGAGCTTTAAGCCATGTTTTGGGATGAGCATATGAGGGTATTGAATCTTAGATTTAGTTGATGAAGGATGAAGATTGAAAAATTAGAAAGCTTCTTATTTTAGGAACTTTATAAAACATCAATGTTTTAGACATACGAAACCCTAGAGATGGATTCAAGGTGCTTTAAGCGAAGTTTTGGAATGAGAATGAGATGGTATTGAATCTTAGATTTAGTCGATAGAGGATGGAGATTGAAAAAATAGAAAGTTTCTTATTTTAGAAACTTAGTAAAACGTCCATCATTTAGAAATAAGAAACCATAGGGATGATGTCAACGAGCTTTCAGGCATATTTTGGGATGAGCGTATGAGGGTATTGAATCATAGATTTAGTTGATGAAGGATGAAGATTGAAAAATTAGAAAGCTTCTTATTTTTGGAACTTTATAAAACATCAACCTTTTTATCTATGGAAAACCCTATAGATGGAGTCAAGGTGCTATTTGCCAAGTTTTGGGATAAGGATGAGATGGTATTGAATCTTAGATTTAGTTGATAAAGGATGGAGATTGAAAAAATAGAAAGTTTCTTATTTTAAAAACTTTGTAAAACCACTATCATTCAGAAATAAGAAACCCAAGTGATGATGTCAACGTGCTTTAAGCCATGTTTTGGGATGAGCACATGCGAGTATTGAATCTTAGATTTTGTTAATGAAGGATGGAGATTGAAAAATTAGAAAGTTTCTTATTTTAGAAACTTTATAAGCCATCCATCTTTTAGACATAGGAAACTCCAGAGATGGGGTCAATGAGCTTTTAGATCAGTTTTGAGATGAGGATGAGATGCTATTGAATCGTAGATTTAGTTGATAAATGATGAAGATTGAAAAAATAGAAAGTTTCTTATTTTAGAAACTTTATTAAACATATATCTTTTTGACATAGGAAACCCTAGAGATGATGTCAACGAGATTTTAACCATGTTTTAGGATGAGAATGAGAGGGTATTGAATCTTAAATTTAGTTGATGAAGCATGGAGATTGAAAGAATAGAAAGTTTCATATTCCAGAAACTTTGTAAAACATCAATCTTTTTAGACGTAGTAAACCTTAGAGATGGTGTCAAGGTGCTTTTAGCCAATTTTTGGGATGAGGATGAGATGATATTGACTCATAGATTTTGGTTGTGAAGGTTTCAGATTGAAAAATAGGAAGTTTCTTATTTTATAAACTTTATAAGACATCCACTGTTTAGACAAAGGAAACCCAATAGATGGTGTCAACGTGCTTTTAGCCAATTTTTGAGATGGGGATAAAATAATATTGAATTTTAGATTTAGTTGATCAAGTATGGAGATTGTAAAATGAAAAGTTTCTTATTTTAGTAACTTTTTAAAACATCAATCTTTTAGACATACGAAACCTCATAAATGGTATGAAAGAGCTTTTAGCTGAGTCTTGAGATGAGGATTAGATGGTATTGAATCTTTGATTTATTTGAACAATGACGGAGATTGAAAAAAAAGAAAGTTTCTTACTTTAGAAACTATATAAAGCAACCATCTTTTAGAGATAAGAAACCATAGAGATGGTGTGAAAGAGCTTTTAGCCAAGTTTTGAGATTAGGCTGAGATGATATTGAATCTTAGATATAGTCGATAAAGGATGGAGATTGAAAAAATAGTAAGTTCCTTATTTTAGAAACATTGTTAAACATCCATCATTTAGAAATAAGAAACCCTAGTGATGATGTCAACGAGCTTTAAGCCATGTTTTGGGATGAGCATATGAGGGTATTGAATCTTAGATTTAGTTGATGAAGGATGAAGATTGAAAAATTAGAAAGCTTCTTATTTTAGGAACTTTATAAAACATCAATGTTTTAGACATACGAAACCCTAGAGATGGATTCAAGGTGCTTTAATCCAATTTTTGGAATGAGAATGAGATGGTATTGAATCTTAGATTTAGTCGATAAAGGATGGATATTGAAAAAATAGAAAGTTTCTTATTTTAGAAACTTTGTAAAACGTCCATCATTTAGAAATAAGAAACCCTAGCGATGATGTCAACGAGCTTTAAGGCATGTTTTGGGATGAGCGTATGAGGGTATTGAATAATAGATTTAGTTGATGAAGGATGAAGATTGAAAAATTAGAAAGCTTCTTATTTTTGGAACTTTATAAAACATCAACCTTTTTATTTATGGGAAACCCTATAGATGGAGTCAAGGTGCTTTTTGCCAAGTTTTGGGATAAGGATGAAATGGTATTGAATCTCAGATTTAGTTGATAAAGGATGGAGATTGAAAAAATAGAAAGTTTCTTATTTTAAAAACTTTATAAAATGACTATCATTCAGAAATAAGAAACCCAAGTGATGTTGTCAACGTGCTTTAAGCTATGTTTTGGGATGAGCACATTAGAGTATTGAATCTTAGATATAGTTAATGAAGGATGGAGATTGAAAAATTAAAAAGTTTCTTATTTTAGAAACTTTATAAGCCATCCATCTTTTAGACATAGGAAACTCCAGAGATGGGGTCAATGAGCTTTTAGATCAGTTTTGAGATAAGGATGAGATGCTATTGAATCGTAGATTTAATTGATAAATGATGAAGATTGAAAAAATAGAAAGTTTCTTATTTTAGAAACTTTATTAAACATATATATCTTTTTGACATAGGAAACCCTAGAGATGATGTCAACGAGATTTTAACCATGTTTTAGGATGAGAATGAGAGGGTATTGAATCTTAAATTTAGTTGATGAAGGATGGAGATTGAAAGAATAGAAAGTTTCTTATTCCAGAAAATTTGAAAAACATCAATCTTTTTAGACTTAGTAAACCTTAGAGATGGTGTCAAGGTGCTTTTAGCCAATTTTTGGGATGAGGATGAGATGATATTGACTCATAGATTTTGTTTGTGAAGGTTTGAGATTGAAAAATAGGAAGTTTCTTATTTTATAAACTTTATAAAACATCCACTGTTTAGACATTGGAAACCCAATAGATGGTGTCAACGTGCTTTTACCCAATTTTTGAGATGGGGATTAAATAGTAGTGAATTTTAGATTTAGTTGATCAAGTATGGAGATTGTAAAATGAAAAGTTTCTTATTTTAGTAACTTTTTCAAACATCAATCTTTTAGACATAGGAAACCTCATAATTGGTGTGAAATAGCTTTTAGCTGAGTCTTGAGATGAGGATTAGATGGTATTGAATCTTTGATTTATTTGAACAATGACGGAGATTGAAAAAAAAGAAAGTTTCTTACTTTAGAAACTATATAAAGCAACCATCTTTTAGAGATAAGAAACCATAGAGATGGTGTGAAGGAGCTTTTACCCAAGTTTTGAGATTAGGCTGAGATGATATTGAATCTTAGATATAGTCGATAAAGGATGGAGATTGAAAAAATAGATAGTTCCATATTTTAGAAACATTGTTAAACATCCATCATTTAGAAATAAGAACCCTAGTGATGATGTCAACGAGCTTTAAGCCATGTTTTGGGATGAGCATATGAGGGTATTGAATCTTAGATTTAGTTGATGAAGCATGAAGATTGAAAAATTAGAAAGCTTCTTATTTTAGGAACTTTATTAAACATCAATGTTTTAGACATAAGAAACCTTAGAGATGGATTCAAGGTGCTTTAAGCCAAGTTTTGGAATGAGAATGAGATGGTATTGAATCTTAGATTTAGTCGATAAAGGATGGAGATTGAAAAAATAGAAAGTTTCTTATTTTAGAAACTTAGTAAAACGTCCATCATTTAGAAATAAGAAACCATAGCCATGATATCAACGAGCTTTAAGGCATGTTTTGGGATGAGCGTATGAGGGTATTGAATCATAGATTTAGTTGATGAAGGATGAAGATTGAAAAATTAGAAAGCTTCTTATTTTTGGAACTTTATAAAACATCAACCTTTTTATCTATGGAAAACCCTATAGATGGAGTCAAGGTGCTATTTGCCAAGTTTTGGGATAAGGATGAGATGGTATTGAATCTTAGATTTAGTTGATAAAGGATAGAGATTGAAAAAATAGAAAGTTTCTTATTTTAAAAACTTTGTAAAACCACTATCATTCAGAAATAAGAAACCCAAGTGATGATGTCAACGTGCTTTAAGCCATGTTTTGGAATGAGCACATGAGAGTATTGAATCTTAGATTTTGTTAATGAAGGATGGAGATTGAAAAATTAGAAAGTTTCTTATTTTAGAAACTTTATAAGCCATCCATCTTTTAGACATAGGAAACTCCAGAGATGGGGTCAATGAGCTTTTAGATCAGTTTTGAGATGAGGATGAGATGCTATTGAATCGTAGATTTAGTTGATAAATGATGAAGATTGAAAAAATAGAAAGTTTCTTATTTTAGAAACTTTATTAAACATATATCTTTTTGACATAGGAAACCCTAGAGATGATGTCAACGAGATTTTAACCATGTTTTAGGATGAGAATGAGAGGGTATTGAATCTTAAATTTAGTTGATGAAGGATGGAGATTGAAAGAATAGAAAGTTTCTTATTCCAGAAACTTTGTAAAACATCAATCTTTTTAGACTTAGTAAACCTTAGAGATGGTGTTAAGGTGCTTTTAGCCAATTTTTGAGATGAGGATGAGATGATATTGACTCATAGATTTTGGTTGTGAAGGTTTCAGATTGAAAAATAGGAAGTTTCTTATTTTATAAACTTTATAAAACATCCACTGTTTAGACATAGGAAACCCAATAGATTGTGTCAACGTGCTTTTAGCCAATTTTTGAGATGGGGATAAAATAATATTGAATTTTAGATTTAGTTGATCAAGTATGGAGATTGTAAAATGAAAAGTTTCTTACTTTAGTAACTTTTTAAAACATCAATCTTTTAGACATAGGAAACCTCATAAATGGTGTGAAAGAGCTTTTAGCTGAGTCTTGAGATGAGGATTAGATGGTATTGAATCTTTGATTTATTTGAACAATGACAGAGATTGAAAAAAAAGAAAGTTTCTTACTTTAGAAACTATATAAAGCAACCTTCTTTTAGAGATAAGAAACCATAGAGATGGTGTGAAAGAGCTTTTAGCCAAGTTTTGAGATTAGGCTGAGATGATATTGAATCTTAGATATAGTCGATAAAGGATGGAGATTGAAAAAATAGAAAGTTCCTTATTTTAGAAACATTGTTAAACCTCCATGATTTAGAAATAAGAAACCCTAGTGATGATGTCAACGAGCTTTAAGCCATGTTTTGGGATGAGCATATGAGGGTATTGAATCTTAGATTTAGTTGATGAAGGATGGAGATTGAAAAATTAGAAAGCTTCTTATTTTAGGAACTTTATAAAACATCAATGTTTTAGACATAAGAAACCCTAGAGATGGATTCAAGGTGCTTTAATCCAAGTTTTGGAATGAGAATGAGATGGTATTGAATCTTAGATTTAGTCGATAAAGGATGGATATTGAAAAAATAGAAAGTTTCTTATTTTAGAAACTTTGTAAAACGTCCACCATTTAGAAATAAGAAACCCTAGCGATGATGTCAACGAGCTTTAAGGCATGTTTTGGGATGAGCGTATGAGGGTATTGAATCATAAATTTAGTTGATGAAGGATGAAGATGGAAAAATTAGAAAGCTTCTTATTTTTGGAACTTTATAAAACATCAACCTTTTTATTTATGGGAAACCCTATAGATGGAGTCATGGTGCTTTTTGCCAAGTTTTGGGATAAGGATGAAATGGTATTGAATCTTAGATTTAGTTGATAAAGGATGGAGATTGAAAAAATAGAAAGTTTCTTATTTTAAAAACTTTGTAAAATGACTATCATTCAGAAATAAGAAACCCAAGTGATGTTGTCAACGTTCTTTAAGCTATGTTTTGGGATGAGCACATTTGAGTATTGAATCTTAGATATAGTTAATGAAGGATGGAGATTGAAAAATTAGAAAGTTTCTTATTTTAGAAACTTTATAAGCTATCCATCTTTTAGACATAAGAAACTCCAGAGATGGGGTCAATGAGCTTTTAGATCAGTTTTGAGATGAGGATGAGATGCTATTGAATCGAAGATTTAGTTGATAAATGATGAAGATTGAAAAAATAGAAAGTTTCTTATTTTAGAAACTTTATTAAACATATATCTTTTTGACATAGGAAACCCTAGAGATGATGTCAACGAGATTTTAACCATGTTTTAGGATGAGAATGAGAGGGTATTGAATCTTAAATTTAGTTGATGAAGGATGGAGAATGAAAGAATAGAAAGTTTCTTATTCCAGAAACTTTGTAAACGATCAATCTTTTTAGACTTAGTAAACCTTAGAGATGGTGTCAAGGTGCTTTTAGCAAATTTTTGGGATGAGTATGAGATGATATTGACTCATAGATTTTGTTTGTGAAGGTTTGAGATTGAAAAATAGGAAGTTTCTTATTTTATAAACTTTATAAAACTTCCACTTTTTAGACATAGGAAACCCAATAGATGGTGTCAACGTGCTTTTAGCCAATTTTTGAGATTGGGATTAAATAGTATTGAATTTTAGATTTAGTTGATCAAGTATGGAGATTTTAAAATGAAAAGTTTCTTATTATAGTAACTTTTTAAAACATCAATCTTTTAGACATAGGAAACCTCATAAATGGTGTGAAAGAGCTTTTAGCTGAGTCTTGAGATGAGGATTAGATGGTATTGAATCTTTGATTTATTTGAACAATGACGGAGATTGAAAAAAAAGAAAGTTTCTTACTTTAGAAACTATATAAAGCAACCATCTTTTAGAGATAAGAAACCATAGAGATGGTGTGAAGGAGCTTTTAGCTAAGTTTTGAGATTAGGCTGAGATGATATTGAATCTTAAATATAGTCGATAAAGGATGGAGATTGAAAAAATAGAAAGTTCCTGATTTTAGAAACATTGTTAAACAATTATCATTTAGAAATAAGAAACCCTAGTGATGATGTCAACGAGCTTTAAGCCATGTTTTGGGATGAGCATATGAGGGTATTGAATCTTAGATTTAGTTGATGAAGGATGGAGATTGAAAAATTAGAAAGCTTCTTATTTTAGGAACTTTATAAAACATCAATGTTTTAGACATAAGAAGTTTTGGAATGAGAATGAGATGGTATTGAATCTTAGATTTAGTCGATAAAGGATGGAGATTGAAAAAATAGAAAGTTTCTTATTTTAGAAACTTTGTAAAACGTCCATCATTTAGAAATAAGAAACCCTAGCGATAATGTTAACGAGCTTTAAGGCATGTTTTGGGATGAGCGTATGAGGGTATTGAATCATAGATTTAGTTGATGAAGGATGAAGATTGAAAAATTAGAAAGCTTCTTATTTTTGAAACTTTATAAAACATTAATCTTTTTATCTATTGGAATCCTTATATATGGAGTCAAGGTGCTTTTTGCCATGTTTTGGGATAAGGATGAGATGGTTTTGAATCTTAGATTTAGTTGATAAAGGATGGAGATTGAAAAAATAGAAAGTTTCTTATTTTAAAAACTTTGTAAAACCACTATCATTCAGAATTAAGAAACCCAAGTGATGATGTCAACGTGCTTGAAGCCATGTTTTGGGAAGAGCAAATGAGAGTATTGAATCTTAGATTTAGTTAATGAAGGATGGAGATTGAAAAATTAGAAAGTTTCTTATTTTAGAAACTTTTTAAGACATCAATGTTTGAGAAATAAGAACCTCCAGAGATGGGGTCAATGAGCTTTTAGATCAGTTTTGAGATGAGGATGAGATGCTATTGAATCGTACATTTAGTTGATAAATGATGAGGATTGAAAAAATAAAAAGTTTCTTATTTTAGAAACTTTATTAAACATATATCGTTTTGACATAGGAAACCCTAGAGATGATGTCAACGAGATTTTAACCATGTTTTAGGATGAGAATGAGAGGGTATTGAATCTTAAATTTAGTTGATGAAGGATGGAGTTTAAAATAGATAGTTTCTTATTCTAGAAACTTTCTAAAACATCAATCTTTTAAGACTTAGTAAACCTTAGAGATGGTGTCAACGTGCTTTTAGGCAATTTTTGGGATGAGGATGAGATGATACTGACTCATAGATTTTGTTTGTTAAGGTTTGAGATTGAAAAATAGGAAGTTTCTTATTTTATAAACTTTACAAAACACCCACTGTTTAGACATAGGAAACCCAATAGATGGGTGTCAACGTGCTTTTTGCCAACTTTTGGGATAAGGATGAGATGGTATTGAATCTTAGATTTAGTTGATAAAGGATGGAGATTGAAAAAATAGAAAGTTTCTTATTTTAAAAACTTTGTAAAACCACTATCATTCAGAAATAAAAAATCCAAGTGATGATGTCAACGTGCTTTAAGCCATATTTTGGGATAAGCACATGAGAGTATTGAATCTTAGATTTAGTTAATGGAGGATGGAGACTGAAAAATTAGAAAGTTTCTTATTTTAGAAACTTTATAAGACTTCCATCTTTTAGACATAGGAAACTCCTAAGATGGGGTCAATGAGCTTTTTGATCAGTTTTGAGATGAGGATGAGATGCTATTGAATCGTAGATTTAGTTGATAAATGATGAAGATTGAAAAAATAGAAACTTTATTAAACATATATCTTTTTGACATAGGAAACCCAAGAGATGATGTCAACGAGATTTTAACCATGTTTTAGGATGAGAATGAGAGGGTATTGAATCTTAAATTTAGTTGATGAAGGATGGATATTGAAAAAATAGAAAGTTTGTTATTCCAGAATCTTTGTAAAACATCAATCTGTTTAGACTTAGTAAACCTTAGAGATGGTGTCAACGTGCTTTTAGCCAATTTTTGGGATGAGGATGAGATGATACTGACTCATAGATTTTGTTTGTGAAGGTTTGAGATTGAAAAATAGGAAGTTTCTTATTTTATAAACTTTACAAAACATCCACTGTTTAGACATAGGAAACCCAATAGATGGGTGTCAACGTGCTTTTTGCCAATTTTTGAGATGGGGATTAAATAGTATTGAATTTTAGATTTAGTTGATCAAGTATGGAGATTGTAAAATAAAAAGTTTCTTATTTTAGTAACTCATTAAAACATCAATATTTTAGACATAGGAAACCTCATAAATGGTGTGAAAGAGCTTTTAGCTGAGTCTTGATCTGAGGAATAGATGGTATTGAATCTTTGATTTATTTGAACAATGATGGAGATTGAAAAAAAAGAAAGTTTCTTACTTTAGAAACTATATAAAGCAACCATCTTTTAGAGATAAGAAACCATAGAGATGGTATTAAGGAGCTTTTAGGCAAGTTTTGAGATTAGGGTGAGATATTGAATCTTAGATTTAGTTGATAAGGGATGGAGATTGAAAAAATAGAAAGTTCCTTATTTTAGAAACATTGTTAAACATCCATCATTTAGAAATAAGAAACCCTGGTGATGATGTCAACGAGCTTTAAGCCATGTTTTGGGATGAGTATATGAGGGTATTGAATCTTAGATTTAGTTGATGAAGGATAGAGATTGAAAAATTAGAAAGCTTCTTATTTTAGGAACTTTATAAAACATCAATGTTTTAGACATAGGAAACCCTAGAGATGGATTCAAGGTGCTTTAAGCCAAGTTTTGGAATGAGAATGAGATGTTATTGAATCTTAGATTTAGTGAATAAAGGATGGATATTGAAAAAATAGAAAGTTTCTTATCTTAGAAACTTTGTAAAACGTCCATCATTTAGAAATAAGAAACCCTAGCGATGATGTCAACGAGCTTTAAGGCATGTTTTGGGATTAGCATATGAGGGTATTGAATCATAGATTTAGTTGATGAAGGATGAAGATTGAAAAATTAGAAAGCTTCTTATTTTTGGAACTTTATAAAACATCAATATTTTATCTATGAGAAACCCTATAGATGGAGTGAAGGTGCTTTTTGCCAAGTTTTGAGATAAGGATGAGATGGTATTGAATCTTAGATTTAGTTGATAAAAGATGGAGATTTAAAAAATAAAAAGATTCTTATTTTAAAAACTTTGTAAAACCACTATCATTCAGAAATAAGAAATCCAAGTGATGATGTCAACGTGCTTTAAGCCATGTTTTGGGATGAGCACATGAGAGTATTGAATCTTAGATTTAGTTAATGGAGGATGGAGATTGAAAAATTAAAAAGTTTCTTATTTTAGAAACTTTATAAGACATCCATCTTTTAGACATAAGAAACTCCTAAGATGGGGTCAATGAGCTTTTAGATCAGTTTTGAGATGAGGATGAGATGCTATTGAATCGTAGATTTAGTTGATAAATGATGAAGATTGAAAAAATAGAAACTTTATTAAACATATATCTTTTTGACATAGGAAACCCAAGAGATGATGTCAACGAGATTTTAACCATGTTTTAGGATGAGAATGAGAGGGTATTGAATCTTAAATTTAGTTGATGAAGGATGGATATTGAAAAAATAGAAAGTTTCTTATTCCAGAATCTTTGTAAAACATCAATCTGTTTAGACTTAGTAAACCTTAGAGATGGTGTCAACGTGCTTTTAGCCAATTTTTGGGATGAGGATGAGATGATACTGACTCATAGATTTTGTTTGTGAAGGTTTGAGATTGAAAAATAGGAAGTTTCTTATTTTATAAACTTTATAAAACATCCACTGTTTAGACATAGGAAACCCAATAGATGGGTGTCAACGTGCTTTTTGCCAATTTTTGAGATGGGGATTAAATAGTACTGAATTTTAGATTTAGTTGATCAAGTATGGAGATTGTAAAATGAAAAGTTTCTTATTTTAGTAACTTTTTAAAACATCAATCTTTTAAACATACGAAACCTCATAAGTGGTGTGAAAGAGCTTTTAGCTGAGTCTTGACCTTAGGATTAGATGGTATTGAATCTTTGATTTATTTGAACAATTATGGAGATTGAAACAAAAGAAAGTTTCTTACTTTAGAAACTATATAAAGCAACCATCTTTTAGAGATAAGAAACCATAGAGATGGTGTGAAGGAGCTTTTAGCCTAGTTTTGAGATTAGGCTGAGATGATATTGAATCTTAGATTTAGTTGATAAAGGATGGAGATTGAAAAAATAGAAAGTTCCTTATTTTAGAAACATTGTTAAACATCCATCATTTAGAAATAAGAAACCCTAGTGATGATGTCAACGAGCTTTAAGCCATGTTTTGGGATGAGCATATGAAGGTATTGAATCTTGGATTCAGTTGATGAAGAATGGAGATTGAAAAATTTGAAAGCTTCTTATTTTAGGAACTTTATAAAACATCAATGATTAAGACATAGGAAACCCTAGAGATGGATTCAAGGTGATTAAGCCAAGTTTTGGAATGAGAATGAGATGGTATTGAATCTTAGATTTAGTCGATAAAGGATGGAGATTGAAAAAATAGAAAGTTTCTTATTTTAGAAACTTTGTAAAACGTCCATCATTTAGAAATAAGAAACCCTAGCGATGATGTCAACGAGCTTTAAGGCATGTTTTGGGATGAGCGTATGAGGGTATTGAATCATAGATTTAGTTGATGAAGGATGAAGATTGAAAAATTAGAAAGCTTCTTATTTTTGGAACTTTATAAAACATCAATCTTTTATCTACGGGAAACCCTACAGATAGAGTCAAGGTGCTTTTTGCCAAGTTTTGGAATAAGGATGAGATGGTATTGAATCTCAGATTTAGTTGATAAACGATGGAGATTGAAAAATAGAAAGTTTCTTATTTTAAAAACTTTGTAAAACCACTATCATTCAGAAATAATAAACCCAAGTGATGATGTCAACGTGCTTTAAGCCAAGTTTTGGGATGAGCGCATGAGAGTATTGAATCTTAGATTTAGTTAATGAAAGATGAGATTGAAAAATTAGAAAGTTTCTTATTTTAGAAACTTTATAAGACATCCATCTTTTCGACATAGGAGACTCCAGAGATGGGGTCAATGAGCTTTTAGATCAGTTTTGAGATGAGGATGAGATGCTATTTATTCGTACATTTAGTTGATAAATGATGAAGATTGAAAAAATAAAAAGTTTCTTATTTTAGAAACTTTATTAAACATATATCTTTTTGACATAAGAAACCCTAGAGATGATGTCAACGAGATTTTAACCATTTTTTAGGATGAGAATGAGAGGGTATTGAATCTTAAATTTAGTTGATGAATGATGGAGATTGAAAAAATAGAAAGTTTCTTATTCTAGAAATTTCTAAAACATCAATCTTTTTAGAATTAGTAAACCTTAGAGATGGTGTCAAGGTGCTTTTAGCCAATTTTTGGGATAAGGATGAGATGATATTGACTCATAGATTTTGTTTGTGAAGGTTTGAGATTGAAAAATAGGAAGTTTCTTATTTTATAAACTTTATAAAACTTCCACTGTTTAGACATAGGAAACCCAATAGATGGTGTCAACGTGCTTTTAACCAATTTTTGAGATTGTGATTAAATAGTATTGAATTTTAGATTTAGTTGATCAAGTATGGAGATTGTAAAATGAAAAGTTTCTTAATTTAGTAACTTTTTAAAACATCAATCTTTTAGACATAGGAAACCTCATAAATGGTGTGAAAGAGCTTTTAGCTGAGTCTTGAGATGAGGATTAGATGGTATTGAATCTTTGATTTGTTTGAAAAATGACGGAGATTGAAAAAAAAGAAAGTTTCTTACTTTAGAAACTATATAAAGCAACCATCTTTTAGAGATAAGATTACCCAAGTTTTGAGATTAGGCTGAGATGATATTGAATCTTAGATATTGTCGGTAAAGGATGGAGATTGAAAAAATAGAAAGTTCCTTATTTTAGAAACATTGTTAAACATCCATCATTTAGAAATAAGAAACCCTAGTGATGATGTGAACGAGCTTTAAGCCATGTTTTGGGATGAGCATATGAAGGTATTGAATCTTGGATTCAGTTGATGAAGGATGGAGATTGAAAAATTAGAAAGCTTCTTATTTTAGGAACTTTATAAAACAATAATGATTTAGACTTAGGAAACCCTAGAGATGGATTCAAGGTGCTTTAAACCAAGTTTTGGAATGAGAATGAGATGGTATTGAATCTTAGATTTAGTCGATAAAGGATGGAGATTGAAAAAATTGAAAGTTTCTTATTTTAGAAACTTTGTAAAACGTCCATCATTTAGAAATAAGAAACCCTAGCGATAATGTCAACGAGCTTTAAGGCATGTTTTGGGATGAGCGTATGAGGGTATCGAATCACAGATTTAGTTGATGAAGGATGAAGATTGAAAAATTAGAAAGCTTCTTATTTTTGGAACTTTATAAAACATTAATCTTTTTATCTATTGGAATCCTTATATATGGAGTCAAGGTGCTTTTTGCCATGTTTTGGGATAAGGATGAGATGGTTTTGAATCTTAGATTTAGTTGATAAAGGATGGATATTGAAAAAATAGAAAGTTTCTTATTTTAAAAACTTTGTAAAACCACTATCATTCAGAAATAAGAAACCCAAGTGATGATGTCAACGTGCTTTAAGCCATGTCTTGGGAAGAGCAAATGAGAGTATTGAATCTTAGATTTAGTTAATGAAGGATGGAGATTGAAAAATTAGAAAGTTTCTTATTTTAGAAACTTTATAAGACATCAATGTTTTAGACATAAGAACCTCCAGAGATGGGGTCAATGAGCTTTTAGATCAGTTTTGAGATGAGGATGAGATGCTATTGAATCGTACATTTAGTTGATAAATGATGAGGATTGAAAAAATAAAAAGTTTCTTATTTTAGAAAACTTTATTAAACATATATCGTTTTGACATAGGAAACCCTAGAGATGATGTCAACGAGATTTTAACCATGTTTTAGGATGAGAATGAGAGGGTATTGAATCTTAAATTTAGTTGATGAAGGATGGAGTTTAAAATAGATAGTTTCTTATTCTAGAAACTTTCTAAAACATCAATCTTTTAAGACTTAGTAAACCTCCGAGATGGTGTCAACGTGCTTTTAGGCAATTTTTGGGATGAGGATGAGATGATACTGACTCATAGATTTTGTTTGTGAAGGTTTGAGATTGAAAAATAGGAAGTTTCTTATTTTATAAACTTTACAAAACATCCACTGTTTAGACATAGGAAACCCAATAGATGGGTTGTCAACGTGCTTTTTGTTAACTTTTGGGATAAGGATGAGATGGTATTGAATCTTAGATTTAGTTGATAAAGGATCGAGATTGAAAAATAAGAAAGTTTCTTATTTTAAAAACTTTGTAAAACCACTATCATTCAGAAATAAGAAATCCAAGTGATGATGTCAACGTGCTTTAAGCCAAGTTTTGGGATGAGCACATGAGAGTATTGAATCTTAGATTTAGTTAATGGAGGATGGAGACTGAAAAATTAGAAAGTTTCTTATTTTAGACACTTTAAAAGACATCCATCTTTTAGACATAGGAAACTCCTAAGATGGGGTCAATGAGCTTTTTGATCAGTTTTGAGATGAGGATGAGATGCTATTGAATCGTAGATTTAGTTGATAAATGATGAAGATTGAAAAAATAGAAACTTTATTAAACATATATCTTTTTGACATAGGAAACCCAAGAGATGATGTCAACGAGATTTTAACCATGTTTTAGGATGAGAATGAGAGGGTATTGAATCTTAAATTTAGTTGATGAAGGATGGATATTGAAAAAATAGAAAGTTTCTTATTCCAGAATCTTTGTAAAACATCAATCTGTTTAGACTTAGTAAACCTTAGAGATGGTGTCAACGTGCTTTTAGCCAATTTTTGGGATGAGGATGAGATGATACTGACTCATAGATTTTGTTTGTGAAGGTTTGAGATTGAAAAATAGGAAGTTTCTTATTTTATAAACTTTACAAAACATCCACTGTTTAGACATAGGAAACCCTAGGTGTCAACGTGCTTTTTGCCAATTTTTGAGATGGGGATTAAATAGTATTGAATTTTAGATTTAGTTGATCAAGTATGGAGATTGTAAAATAAAAAGTTTCTTATTTTAGTAACTCATTAAAACCTCAATATTTTAGACATAGGAAACCTCATAAATGGTGTGAAAGAGCTTTTAGCTGAGTCTTGATCTGAGGAATAGATGGTATTGAATCTTTGATTTATTTGAACAATGATGGAGATTGAAAAAAAAGAAAGTTTCTTACTTTAGAAACTATATAAAGCAACCATCTTTTAGAGATAAGAAACCATAGAGATGGTATTAAGGAGCTTTTAGGCAAGTTTTGAGATTAGGGTGAGATGATATTGAATCTTAGATTTAGTTGATAAGGGATGGAGATTGAAAAAATAGAAAGTTCCTTATTTTAGAAACATTGTTAAACATCCATCATTTAGAAATAAGAAACCCTGGTGATGATGTCAACGAGCTTTAAGCCATGTTTTGGGATGAGTATATGAGGGTATTGAATTTTAGATTTAGTTGATGAAGGATAGAGATTGAAAAATTAGAAAGCTTCTTATTTTAGGAACTTTATAAAACACCAATGTTTTAGACATAGGAAACCCTAGTGATAGATTCAAGGTGCTTTAAGCCAAGTTTTGGAATGAGAATGAGATGTTATTGAATCTTAGATTTAGTGGATAAAGGATGGATATTGAAAAAATAGAAAGTTTCTTATCTTAGAAACTTTGTAAAACGTCCATCATTTAGAAATAAGAAACCCTAGCGATGATGTCAACGAGCTTTAAGGCATGTTTTGGGATTAGCATATGAGGGTATTGAATCATAGATTTAGTTGATGAAGGATGAAGATTGAAAAATTAGAAAGCTTCTTATTTTTGGAACTTTATAAAACATCAATCTTTTATCTATGGGAAACCCTATAGATGGAGTGAAGGTGCTTTTTGCCAAGTTTTGGGATAAGGATGAGATGGTATTGAATCTTAGATTTAGTTGATAAAGGATGGAGATTGAAAAAATAAAAAGTTTCTTATTTTAAAAACTTTGTAAAACCACTATCATTCAGAAATAAGAAATCCAAGTGATGATGTCAACGTGCTTTATGGCATGTTTTGGGATGAGCACATGAGAGTATTGAATCTTAGATTTAGTTAATGGAGGATGGAGATTGAAAAATTAGAAAGTTTTTTATTTTAGAAACTTTATAAGACATCCCATCTTTTAGACATAGGAAACTCCTAAGATGGGGTCAATGAGCTTTTAGATCAGTTTTGAGATGAGGATAAGATGCTATTGAATCGTAGATTTAGTTGATAAATGATGAAAATTGAAAAAAGAGAAACTTTATTAAACATATATCTTTTTCACAATTTGTTTAGACTTAGTAAACCTTTTAGACTTAGTAAAACATCAATCTGTTTAGACTTAGTAAACCTTAGATATGGTGTCAACGTGCTTTTAGCCAATTTTTGGGATGAGGATGAGATGATACTGACTCATAGATTTTGTTTGTGAAGGTTTGAGATTGAAAAATAGGAAGTTTCTTATTTTATAAACTTTATAAAACATCCACTGTTTAGACATAGGAAACCCAATAGATGGGTGTCAACGTGCTTTTTGCCAATTTTTGAGATAGGGATTAAATAGTACTGAATTTTAGATTTAGTTGATCAAGTATGGAGATTGTAAAATAAAAAGTTTCTTATTTTAGTAACTCATTAAAACATCAATCTTTTAAACATACGAAACCTCATAAGTGGTGTGAAAGAGCTTTTAGCTGAGTCTTGACCTTAGGATTAGATGGTATTGAATCTTTGATTTATTTGAACAATTATGGAGATTGAAACAAAAGAAAGTTTCTTACTTTAGAAACTATATAAAGCAACCATCTTTTAGAGATAAGAAACCATAGAGATGGTGTGAAGGAGCTTTTAGCCAAGTTTTGAGATTAGGCTGAGATGATATTGAATCTTAGATTTAGTTGATAAAGGATGGAGATTGAAAAATAAAAAGTTTCTTATTTTAGTAACTCATTAAAACATCAATCTTTTAAACATACGAAACCTCATAAGTGGTGTGAAAGAGCTTTTAGCTGAGTCTTGACCTTAGGATTAGATGGTATTGAATCTTTGATTTATTTGAACAATTATGGAGATTGAAACAAAAGAAAGTTTCTTACTTTAGAAACTATATAAAGCAACCATCTTTTAGAGATAAGAAACCATAGAGATGGTGTGAAGGAGCTTTTAGCCAAGTTTTGAGATTAGGCTGAGATGATATTGAATCTTAGATTTAGTTGATAAAGGATGGAGATTGAAAAAATAGAAAGTTCCTTATTTTAGAAACATTGTTAAACATCCATCATTTAGAAATAAGAAACCCTAGTGATGATGTCAACGAGCTTTAAGCCATGTTTCGGGATGAGCATATGAAGGTATTGAATCTTGGATTCAGTTGATGAAGAATGGAGATTGAAAATTTTGAAAGCTTCTTATTTTAGGAACTTTATAAAACATCAATGATTAAGACATAGGAAACCCTAGAGATGGATTCAAGGTGATTAAGCCAAGTTTTGGAATGAGAATGAGATGGTATTGAATCTTAGATTTAGTCGATAAAGGATGGAGATTGAAAAAATAGAAAGTTTCTTATTTTAGAAACTTTGTAAAACGTCCATCATTTAGAAATAAGAAACCCTAGCGATGATGTCAACGAGCTTTAAGGCATGTTTTGGGATGAGCGTATGAGGGTATTGAATCATAGATTTAGTTGATGAAGGATGAAGATTGAAAAATTAGAAAGCTTCTTATTTTTGGAACTTTATAAAACATCAATCTTTTATCTATGGGAAACCCTACAGATAGAGTCAAGGTGCTTTTTGCCAAGTTTTGGGATAAGGATGAGATGGTATTGAATGTCAGATTTAGTTGATAAACGATGGAGATTGAAAAATAGAAAGTTTCTTATTTTAAAAACTTTGTAAAACCACTATCATTCAGAAATAAGAAACCCAAGTGATGATGTCAACGTGCTTTAAGCCAAGTTTTGTGATGAGCGCATGAGAGTATTGAATCTTAGATTTAGTTAATGAAGGATGGAGATTGAAAAATTAGAAAGTTTCTTATTTTAGAAACTTTATAAGACATCCATCTTTTAGACATAGGAAACTCCAGAGATGGGGTCAATGAGCTTTTAGATCAGTTTTGAGATGCTATTGAATCGTAGATTTAGTTGATAAATGATGAAGATTGAAAAAATAGAAAGTTTCTTATTTTAGAAACTTTATTAAACATATATCTTTTTGACATAGGAAACCCTAGAGATGATGTCAACGAGATTTTAACCATGTTTTAGGATGAGAATGAGAGGGTATTGAATCTTAAATTTAATTGATAAAGGATGGAGATTGAAAAAATAGAAAGTTCCTTATTTTAGAAACATTGTTAAACATCCATCATTTAGAAATAAGAAACCCTAGTGATGATGTCAACGAGCTTTAAGCCGGTATTGAATCTTAGATTTAGTTGATGAAGGATGGAGATTGAAAAATTAGAAAGCTTCTTATTTTAGGAACTTTATAAAACCACTATCATTCAGAAATAAGAAACCCAAGTGATGATGTCAACGTGCTTTAAGCCAAGTTTTGGGATGAGCGCATGAGAGTATTGAATCTTAGATTTAGTTAATGAAAATGAGATTGAAAAATTAGAAAGTTTCTTATTTTTGAAACTTTATAAGACATCCTTCTTTTCGACATAGGAAACTCCAGAGATGCGGTCAATGAGCTTTTAGATCAGTTTTGAGATGAGGATGAGATGCTATTGAATCGTAGATTTAGTTGATAAATGATGAAGATTGAAAAAATAGAAAGTTTCTTATTTTAGAAACTTTACTAAACATATAACTTTTTGACATAGGAAACCCTAGAGATGATGTTAACGAGATTTTAACCATGTTTTAGGATGAGAATGAGAGGGTATTGAATCTTAAATTTAGTTGATGAATGATGGAGATTGAAAGAATAGAAAGTTTCTTATTCCAAAAACTTTGTAAAACATCAATCTTTTTAGACTTAGTAAACCTTAGAGATGGTGTCAAGGTGCTTTTAGCCAATTTTTGGGATGAGGAAGAGATGATATTGACTCATAGATTTTGTTTGTGAAGGTTTGAGATTGAAAAATAGGAAGTTTCTTATTTTATAAACTTTATAAAATATCCTCTGTTTAAACATATGCAACCCAATAGATGGTGTCAACGTGCTTTTACCCAATTTTTGAGATAGGGATAAAATAGTATTGAATTTTAGATTTAGTTGATAAAGTATGGAGATTGTAAAATGAAAAGTTTCTAATTTTAGTAACTTTTTAAAACATCAATCTTTTAGACATAGGAAACCTCATAAATGGTGTGAAAGAGCTTTTAGCTGAGTCTTGAGATGACGATTAGATGGTATTGAATCTTTGATTTATTTGAACAAGGACGGAGATTGAAAAAAAAAAGCTTCTTACTTTAGAAACTATATAAAGCAACCATCTTCTAGAGATAAGAAAACATAGAGATGGTGTGAAGGAGCTTTTAGCCAAGTTTTGAGATTAGGCTGAGATGATATTGAATGTTAGATATAGTAGATAAAGGATGGAGATTGAAAAAATAGAAAGTTAATTATTTTAGAAACATTGTTAAACATCCATCATTTAGAAATAAGCAGCGCTAGTGATGATGTCAACGAGCTTTAAGCCATGTTTTGGGATGAGCATATGAGGGTATTGAATCTTAGATTTAGTTGATTAAGGATGGAGATTGACAAATTAGATAGCTTCTTATTTCAGGAACTTTATAAAACATCAATGTTTTAGACATAAGAAATCCTAGAGAAGGATTCAAGGTACTTTAAGCCAAGTTTTGGAATGAGAATGAGATGGTATTGAATCTTAGATTTAGTCGATAAAGGATGGAGATTGAAAAAATAGAAAGTTTCTTATTTTAGAAACTTTGTAAAACGTCCATCATTTGAAATAAGAAACCCTAGCGATGATGCCAACGAGCTTTAAGGCATGTTTTGGGATGAGCGTATGAGGGTATTGAATCATAGATTTAGTTGATGAAGGATGACGATTGAAAAATTAGAAAGTTTCTTATTTTTGGAACTTTATAAAACATCAATCTTTTATCTATGGGAAACCCTATAGATGGAGTCAAGGTGCTTTTTGCCAAGTTTTGGGATAAGGATGAGATGGTATTGAGTCTTAGATTTAGTTGATAAAGGATGGAGATTGAAAAAATAGAAAGTTTCTTATTTTAAAAACTTTGTAAAACCACTATCATTCAGAAATAAGAAACCCAAGTGATGATGTCAACGTGCTTTAAGCCATGTTTTGAGATGAGGACATGAGAGTATTAAATCTTAGATTTAGTTAATGAAGGATGGAGATTGAAAAATTAGAAAGTTTCTTATTTTAGAAACTTTATAAGACATTCATCTTTTAGACATAGGAAACTCCAGAGATGGGGTCAATGAGCTTTTAGATCAGTTTTGAGATGAGGATGAGACGCTATTGAATCGTAGATTTAGTTGATAGATGATGAAGATTGAAAAAATAGAAAGTTTCTTACTTTAGAAACTTTATTAAACATATATCTTTTTGACATAGGAAACCCTAGAGATGATGTCAACGAGATTTTAACCATGTTTTAGGATGAGAATGAGAGGGTATTGAATCTTAAATTTAGTTGATAAAGGATGGATATTAAAAAATTAGAAAGTTCCTTATTTTAGAAACATTGTTAAACATCCATCATTTAGAAATAAGAAACCCTAGTGATGATGTCAACGAGCTTTAAACCGGTATTGAATCTTAGATTTAGTTGATGAAGGATGGAGATTGAAAAATTAGAAAGCTTCTTATTTTAGGAACTTTATAAAACATCAATGTTTTAGACATAGGAAACCCTAGAGATGGATTCAAGGTGCTTTAAGCCAAGTTTTGGAATGAGAATGAGATGGTATTCAATCTTAGATTTAGTCGATAAAGGATAGAGATTGAAAAAATAGAAAGTTTCTTATTTTAGAAACTTTGTAAAATGTCAATCATTTAGAAATAAGACACCCTAGCGATGATGCCAACGAGCTTTAAGGCATGTTTTGGGATGAGCGTATGAGGGTATTGAATCATAGATTTAGTTGATGAAGGATGACGATTGAAAAATTAGAAAGTTTCTTATTTTTGGAACTTTATAAAACATCAATCTTTTATTTATGGGAAACCCTATATTGATGGAGTCAATGTGCTTTTTGCCAAGTTTTGGGATAAGGATGAGATGGTATTGAATCTTAGATTTAGTTGATAAAGGATGGAGATTGAAAAAATAGAAAGTTTCTTATTTTAAAAACTTTGTAAAACCACTATCATTCAGAAATAAGAAACCCAAGTGATGATGTCAACGTGCTTTAAGCCATGTTTTGGGATGAGGACATGAGAGTATTGAATCTTAGATTTAGTTAATGAAGGATGGAGATTGAAAAATTAGAAAGTTTCTTATTTTAGAAACTTTATAAGACATTCATCTTTTAGACATAGGAAACTCTAGAAATGGGGTCAATGAGCTTTTAGATCAGTTTTGAGATGAGGATGAGACGCTATTGAATCGTAGATTTAGTTGATAAATGATGAAGATTGAAAAAATAGAAAGTTTCTTATTTTAGAAACTTTATTAAACATATATCTTTTTGACATAGGAAACCCTAGAGATGATGTCAACGAGATTTTAACCATGTTTTAGGATGAGAATGAGAGGGTATTGAATCTTAAATTTAGTTGATGAAGGATGGAGATTAAAAAAATAGAAAGTTTCTTATTCCAGAAACTTTGTAAAACATCAATCCTTTTAGAATTAGTACACCTTAGAGATGGTGTCAAGGTGCTTTTAGCCAATTTTTGGGATGAGGATGAGATGATATTGACTCATAGATTTTGTTTGTGAAGGTTTGAGATTGAAAAATAGGAAGTTTCTTATTTATAAACTTTATAAAACATCCACTGTTTAAACATAGGAAACCCAATAGATGGTGTCAACGTGCTTTTAGCTAATTTTTGAGATGGGGATGAAATAGTACTGAATTTTAGATTTAGTTGATCAAGTATGGAGATTGTAATGTGAAAAGTTTCTTATTTTAGTAACTTTTTAAAACATCAATCGTTTAGACATAGGAAACCTCATAAATGGTGTGAAAGAGCTTTTAGCTGAGTCTTGACCTGAGGATTAGATGGTATTGAATCTTTGATTTATTTGAACAATGATCGAGATTGAAAAAAAAGGAAGTTTCTTACTTTTGAAACTATATAAAGCAACCATCTTTTAGAGATAAGAAACCATAGAGATGGTGTGAAGGAGCTTTGAGCCAAGTTTTGAGAATAGGCTGAGAAGATATTGAATCTTAGATTTAGTTGATAAAGTATGGAGATTGCAAAAATAGAAAGTTCCTTATTTTAGAAACTTTGTTAAACATCCATCATTTAGAAATAAGAAACCCTAGTGATGATGTCAACGAGCTTTAAACCGGTATTGAATCTTAGATTTAGTTGATGAAGGATGGAGATTAAAAAATTAGAAAGCTTCTTATTTTAGGAACTTTATAAAACATCAATAATTTAGACATAGGAAACCCTAGAGATGGATTCAAGGTGCTTTAAGCCAAGTTTTGAAATGAGAATGAGATGGTATTGAATCTTAGATTTAGTCGATAAAGGATGGAGATTGAAAAAATAAAAAGTTTCTTATTTTAGAAACTTTGTAAAACGTCCATGATTTAGAAATAAGAAACCCTAGCGATGATGTGAACGAGCTTTAAGGCATGTTTTGGGATGAGCGTAAGAGGGTATTGAATCATAGATTTAGTTGATGAAGGATAAAGATTGAAAAATTAGAAAGCTTCTTATTTTTGGAACTTTATAAAACATCAATCTTTTATCTATGGGAAACCCTTCAGATGGAGTTAAGGTGCTTTTTGCCAAGTTTTGGGATAAGGATGAGATGGTATTGAATCTTAGATTTAGTTAATAAAGGATGGAGATTGAAAAATAGAAAGTTTCTTATTTGAAAAACTTTGTAAAACCACTATCATTCAGAAATAAGAAACCCAAGTGATGATGTCAACGTGCTTTAAGCCATGTTTTGGGATGAGCGCATGAGAGTATTGAATCTTAGATTTAGTTAATGAAGGATGGACATTGAAAAATTAGAAAGTTTCTTATTTTAGAAACTTTATAAGACATCCATCTTTTAGACATAAGAAACTCCAGAGATGGGGTCAATGAGCTTTTAGATCAGTTTTGAGACGCTATTGAATCGTAGATTTAGTTGATAAATGATGAAGATTGAAAAAATAGAAAGTTTCTTATTTTAGAAACTTTATTAAACATATATCTTTTTGACATAGGAAACCCTAGAGATGATGTCAACGAGATTTTAACCATGTTTTAGGATGAGAATGAGAGGGTATTGAATCTTAAATTTAGTTGATAAATGATGGAGATTGAAAAAATAGAAAGTTCCTTATTTTTGAAACATTTTCTTAAACATCCATCATTTAGAAATAAGAAACCCTAGTGATGATGTCAACGAGCTTTAAGCCGGTATTGAATCTTAGATTTAGTTGATGAAGGATGGAGATTGAAAAATTAGAAAGCTTCTTATTTTAGGAACTTTATAAAACATCAATGTTTTACACATAGGAAACCCTAGAGATGGATTCAAGGTGCTTTAAGCCAAGTTTTGGAATGAGAATGAGATGGTATTCAATCTTAGATTTAGTCGATAAAGGATGGAGATTGAAAAAATAGAAAGTTTCTTATTTTAGAAACTTTGTAAAACGTCCATCATTTGAAATAAGAAACCCTAGCGATGATGCCAACGAGCTTTAAGGCATGTTTTGGGATGAGCGTATGAGGGTATTGAATCATAGATTTAGTTGATGAAGGATGACGATTGAAAAATTAGAAAGTTTCTTATTTTTGGAACTTTATAAAACATCAATCTTTTATCTATGGGAAACCCTATAGATGGAGTCAAGGTGCTTTTTGCCAAGTTTTGGGATAAGGATGAGATGGTATTGAATCTTAGATTTAGTTGATAAAGGATGGAGATTGAAAAAATAGAAAGTTTCTTATTTTAAAAACTTTGTAAAACCACTATCATTCAGAAATAAGAAACCCAAGTGATGATGTCAACGTGCTTTAAGCCATGTTTTGAGATGAGGACATGAGAGTATTAAATCTTAGATTTAGTTAATGAAGGATGGAGATTGAAAAATTAGAAAGTTTCTTATTTTAGAAACTTTATCAGACATTCATCTTTTAGACATAGGAAACTCCAGAGATGGGGTCAATGAGCTTTTAGATCAGTTTTGAGATGAGGATGAGACGCTATTGAATCGTAGATTTAGTTGATAAATGATGAAGAGTGAAAAAATAGAAAGTTTCTTATTTTATAAACTTTATTAAACATATATCTTTTTGACATAGGAAACCCTAGAGATGATGTCAACGAGATTTTAACCATGTTTTAGGATGAGAATGAGAGGGTATTGAATCTTAAATTTAGTTGATGAAGGATGGAGATTAAAAAAATAGAAAGTTTCTTATTCCAGAAACTTTGTAAAACATCAATCCTTTTAGAATTAGTAAACCTTAGAGATGGTGTCAAGGTGCTTTTAGCCAATTTTTGGAATGAGGATGAGATGATATTGACTCATAGATTTTGTTTGTGAAGGTTTGAGATTGAAAAATAGGAAGTTTCTTATTTTATAAACTTTATAAAACATCCACTGTTTAAACATAGGAAACCCAATAGATGGTGTCAACGTGCTTTTAGCTCATTTTTGAGATGGGGATGAAATAGTACTGAATTTTAGATTTAGTTGATCAAGTATGGAGATTGTAATGTGAAAAGTTTCTTATTTTAGTAACTTTTTAAAACATCAATCGTTTAGACATAGGAAACCTCATAAATGGTGTGAAAGAGCTTTTAGCTGAGTCTTGAGCTGAGGATTAATGGTATTGAATCTTTGATTTATTTGAACAATGATGGAGATTGAAAAAAAAGAAATTTCTTACTTTAGAAACTATATAAAGCAACCATCTTTTAGAGATAAGAAACCATAGAGATGGTGTGAAGGAGCTTTTAGCCAAGTTTTGAGATTAGGCTGAGCTGATATTGAATCTTAGATTTAGTTGATAAAGGATGGAGATTGAAAAAATAGAAAGTTCCTTATTTTAGAAACATTGTTAAACATCCATCATTTGGAAATAAGAAACCCTAGTGATGATGTCAACGAGCTTTAAGCCATGTTTTGGGATGTGCATATGAGGGTATTGAATCTTAGATTTAGTTGATGAAGGATGGAGATTGAAAAATTAGAAAGCTTCTTATTTTAGGAACTTTATAAAACATCAATGTTTTAGACATAGGAAACCCTAGAGATGTATTCAAGGTGCTTTAAGCCAATATTTGGAATGAGAATGAGATGGTATTCAATCTTAGATTTAGTCGATAAAGGATGGAGATTGAAAAAATAGAAAGTTTCTTATTTTAGAAACTTTGTAAAACGTCCATCATTTAGAAATAAGAAACCCTAGCGATGATGCCAACGAGCTTTAAGGCATGTTTTGGGATGAGTGTTTGAGGGTATTGAATCATAGATTTAGTTGATGAAGGATGACGATTGAAAAATTAGAAAGTTTCTTATTTTTGGAACTTTATAAAACATCAATCTTTTATCTATGGGAAACCCTATAGATGGAGTCAAGGTGCTTTTTGCCAAGTTTTGGGATAAGGATGAGATGGTATTGAATCTTAGATTTAGTTGATAAAGGATGGAGATTGAAAAATAGAAAGTTTCTTATTTTAAAAACTTTGTAAAACCACTATCATTCAGAAATAAGAAACCCAAGTGATGATGTCAACGTGCTTTAAGCCATGTTTTGGGATGAGCACATGAGAGTATTGAATCTTAGATTTAGTTAATGAAGGATGGAGATTGAAAAATTAGAAAGTTTCTTATTTTAGAAACTTTACAAGACATCCATCTTCTAGACATAGGAAACTCCAGAGATGGGGTCAATGAGCTTTTAGATCAGTTTTGAGATGAGGATGAGACGCTATTGAATCGTAGATTTAGTTGATAAATGATGAAGATTGAAAAAATTGAAAGTTTCTTATTTTAGAAACTTTATTAAACATATATCTTTTTGACATAGGAAACCCTAGAGATGATGTCAACGAGATTTTAACCATGTTTTAGGATGAGAATGAGAGAGTATTGAATCTTAAATTTAGTTTATTAAGGATGGAGATTGAAAAAATAGAAAGTGTCTTATTCCAGAAACTTTGTAAAACATCAATCCTTTTAGACTTAGTAAACCTTAGAGATGGTGTCATGGTGCTTTTAGCCAATTTTTGGGATGAGGATGAGATGATATTGACTCATAGATTTTGTTTGTGAAGGTTTGAGATTGAAAAATAGGAAGTTTCTTATTTATAAACTTTATAAAACATCCACTGTTTAAACATAGGAAACCCAATAGATGGTGTCAACGTGCTTTTAGCTAATTTTTGAGATGGGGATGAAATAGTACTGAATTTTAGATTTAGTTGATCAAGTATGGAGATTGTAATGTGAAAAGTTTCTTATTTTAGTAACTTTTTAAAACATCAATCGTTTAGACATAGGAAACCTCATAAATGGTGTGAAAGAGCTTTTAGCTGAGTCTTGACCTGAGGATTAGATGGTATTGAATCTTTGATTTATTTGAACAATGATCGAGATTGAAAAAAAAGGAAGTTTCTTACTTTTGAAACTATATAAAGCAACCATCTTTTAGAGATAAGAAACCATAGAGATGGTGTGAAGGAGCTTTGAGCCAAGTTTTGAGAATAGGCTGAGAAGATATTGAATCTTAGATTTAGTTGATAAAGTATGGAGATTGCAAAAATAGAAAGTTCCTTATTTTAGAAACTTTGTTAAACATCCATCATTTAGAAATAAGAAACCCTAGTGATGATGTCAACGAGCTTTAAACCGGTATTGAATCTTAGATTTAGTTGATGAAGGATGGAGATTGAAAAATTAGAAAGCTTCTTATTTTAGGAACTTTATAAAACATCAATAATTTAGACATAGGAAACCCTAGAGATGGATTCAAGGTGCTTTAAGCCAAGTTTTGAAATGAGAATGAGATGGTATTGAATCTTAGATTTAGTCGATAAAGGATGGAGATTGAAAAAATAAAAAGTTTCTTATTTTAGAAACTTTGTAAAACGTCCATGATTTAGAAATAAGAAACCCTAGCGATGATGTGAACGAGCTTTAAGGCATGTTTTGGGATGAGCGTAAGAGGGTATTGAATCATAGATTTAGTTGATGAAGGATAAAGATTGAAAAATTAGAAAGCTTCTTATTTTTGGAACTTTATAAAACATCAATCTTTTATCTATGGGAAACCCTTCAGATGGAGTTAAGGTGCTTTTTGCCAAGTTTTGGGATAAGGATGAGATGGTATTGAATCTTAGATTTAGTTAATAAAGGATGGAGATTGAAAAATAGAAAGTTTCTTATTTGAAAAACTTTGTAAAACCACTATCATTCAGAAATAAGAAACCCAAGTGATGATGTCAACGTGCTTTAAGCCATGTTTTGGGATGAGCGCATGAGAGTATTGAATCTTAGATTTAGTTAATGAAGGATGGACATTGAAAAATTAGAAAGTTTCTTATTTTAGAAACTTTATAAGACATCCATCTTTTAGACATAAGAAACTCCAGAGATGGGGTCAATGAGCTTTTAGATCAGTTTTGAGACGCTATTGAATCGTAGATTTAGTTGATAAATGATGAAGATTGAAAAAATAGAAAGTTTCTTATTTTAGAAACTTTATTAAACATATATCTTTTTGACATAGGAAACCCTAGAGATGATGTCAACGAGATTTTAACCATGTTTTAGGATGAGAATGAGAGGGTATTGAATCTTAAATTTAGTTGATAAATGATGGAGATTGAAAAAATAGAAAGTTCCTTATTTTTGAAACATTTTCTTAAACATCCATCATTTAGAAATAAGAAACCCTAGTGATGATGTCAACGAGCTTTAAGCCGGTATTGAATCTTAGATTTAGTTGATGAAGGATGGAGATTGAAAAATTAGAAAGCTTCTTATTTTAGGAACTTTATAAAACATCAATGTTTTACACATAGGAAACCCTAGAGATGGATTCAAGGTGCTTTAAGCCAAGTTTTGGAATGAGAATGAGATGGTATTCAATCTTAGATTTAGTCGATAAAGGATGGAGATTGAAAAAATAGAAAGTTTCTTATTTTAGAAACTTTGTAAAACGTCCATCATTTGAAATAAGAAACCCTAGCGATGATGCCAACAAGCTTTAAGGCATGTTTTGGGATGAGCGTATGAGGGTATTGAATCATAGATTTAGTTGATGAAGGATGACGATTGAAAAATTAGAAAGTTTCTTATTTTTGGAACTTTATAAAACATCAATCTTTTATCTATGGGAAACCCTATAGATGGAGTCAAGGTGCTTTTTGCCAAGTTTTGGGATAAGGATGAGATGGTATTGAATCTTAGATTTAGTTGATAAAGGATGGAGATTGAAAAAATAGAAAGTTTCTTATTTTAAAAACTTTGTAAAACCACTATCATTCAGAAATAAGAAACCCAAGTGATGATGTCAACGTGCTTTAAGCCATGTTTTGAGATGAGGACATGAGAGTATTAAATCTTAGATTTAGTTAATGAAGGATGGAGATTGAAAAATTAGAAAGTTTCTTATTTTAGAAACTTTATCAGACATTCATCTTTTAGACATAGGAAACTCCAGAGATGGGGTCAATGAGCTTTTAGATCAGTTTTGAGATGAGGATGAGACGCTATTGAATCGTAGATTTAGTTGATAAATGATGAAGAGTGAAAAAATAGAAAGTTTCTTATTTTATAAACTTTATTAAACATATATCTTTTTGACATAGGAAACCCTAGAGATGATGTCAACGAGATTTTAACCATGTTTTAGGATGAGAATGAGAGGGTATTGAATCTTAAATTTAGTTGATGAAGGATGGAGATTAAAAAAATAGAAAGTTTCTTATTCCAGAAACTTTGTAAAACATCAATCCTTTTAGAATTAGTAAACCTTAGAGATGGTGTCAAGGTGCTTTTAGCCAATTTTTGGAATGAGGATGAGATGATATTGACTCATAGATTTTGTTTGTGAAGGTTTGAGATTGAAAAATAGGAAGTTTCTTATTTTATAAACTTTATAAAACATCCACTGTTTAAACATAGGAAACCCAATAGATGGTGTCAACGTGCTTTTAGCTCATTTTTGAGATGGGGATGAAATAGTACTGAATTTTAGATTTAGTTGATCAAGTATGGAGATTGTAATGTGAAAAGTTTCTTATTTTAGTAACTTTTTAAAACATCAATCGTTTAGACATAGGAAACCTCATAAATGGTGTGAAAGAGCTTTTAGCTGAGTCTTGAGCTGAGGATTAATGGTATTGAATCTTTGATTTATTTGAACAATGATGGAGATTGAAAAAAAAGAAAGTTCTTACTTTAGAAACTATATAAAGCAACCATCTTTTAGAGATAAGAAACCATAGAGATGGTGTGAAGGAGCTTTTAGCCAAGTTTTGAGATTAGGCTGAGCTGATATTGAATCTTAGATTTAGTTGATAAAGGATGGAGATTGAAAAAATAGAAAGTTCCTTATTTTAGAAACATTGTTAAACATCCATCATTTGGAAATAAGAAACCCTAGTGATGATGTCAACGAGCTTTAAGCCATGTTTTGGGATGTGCATATGAGGGTATTGAATCTTAGATTTAGTTGATGAAGGATGGAGATTGAAAAATTAGAAAGCTTCTTATTTTAGGAACTTTATAAAACATCAATGTTTTAGACATAGGAAACCCTAGAGATGTATTCAAGGTGCTTTAAGCCAATATTTGGAATGAGAATGAGATGGTATTCAATCTTAGATTTAGTCGATAAAGGATGGAGATTGAAAAAATAGAAAGTTTCTTATTTTAGAAACTTTGTAAAACGTCCATCATTTAGAAATAAGAAACCCTAGCGATGATGCCAACGAGCTTTAAGGCATGTTTTGGGATGAGTGTTTGAGGGTATTGAATCATAGATTTAGTTGATGAAGGATGACGATTGAAAAATTAGAAAGTTTCTTATTTTTGGAACTTTATAAAACATCAATCTTTTATCTATGGGAAACCCTATAGATGGAGTCAAGGTGCTTTTTGCCAAGTTTTGGGATAAGGATGAGATGGTATTGAATCTTAGATTTAGTTGATAAAGGATGGAGATTGAAAAATAGAAAGTTTCTTATTTTAAAAACTTTGTAAAACCACTATCATTCAGAAATAAGAAACCCAAGTGATGATGTCAACGTGCTTTAAGCCATGTTTTGGGATGAGCACATGAGAGTATTGAATCTTAGATTTAGTTAATGAAGGATGGAGATTGAAAAATTAGAAAGTTTCTTATTTTAGAAACTTTACAAGACATCCATCTTCTAGACATAGGAAACTCCAGAGATGGGGTCAATGAGCTTTTAGATCAGTTTTGAGATGAGGATGAGACGCTATTGAATCGTAGATTTAGTTGATAAATGATGAAGATTGAAAAAATTGAAAGTTTCTTATTTTAGAAACTTTATTAAACATATATCTTTTTGACATAGGAAACCCTAGAGATGATGTCAACGAGATTTTAACCATGTTTTAGGATGAGAATGAGAGAGTATTGAATCTTAAATTTAGTTTATTAAGGATGGAGATTGAAAAAATAGAAAGTCTCTTATTCCAGAAACTTTGTAAAACATCAATCCTTTTAGACTTAGTAAACCTTAGAGATGGTGTCATGGTGCTTTTAGCCAATTTTTGGGATGAGGATGAGATGATATTGACTCATAGATTTTGTTTGTGAAGGTTTGAGATTGAAAAATAGAAAGTTTCTTATTTTATTTATTTTTGGTTGGCAAGCTGGGGTTAGGCAGGACCCCCACCAGAATTATTGAAATAAAGAGCAAATACAAACTAAGGAGGCTCAAAAGCCAACAAGAAGGGAACAAACTCCCAGCACAACAACAGCCAAGAAAAATAAGAGTAAAAACAGCATCCATTCGGAGGATTACCCAAATTTTCAAAGGGAACGAACAGACTCCCTGTTGTCCAAAAACCAGAGCATTCTAATTAAGGACTGGAGCCACTCAATCCCTTGAGTTATGGAAGAAAACCCTCCCGACCAATTAGGGATCCAAAAAGAAGGCTTAAAATAATCGACATAGAAACTATGGGAAGGAGCCCAAAATCTGGAAAAAAGAACAGGATCTGCGCCCACGTTACAGCCGAGTGTAAACCTTACCAGAGGAGTCATCAGTAATAATATCAGCAAGAGCAGAGGGGATAAGGTTGGTAGCTATATTAGCGCCTTTGCACATACAATCCACTTTGGACAGAAAGTTGCTCTATTTGCCTCCCTCCAGACGTGAGAGATTTTCCATGAAGTGAGAGAGGAGAGGGAGAGTTTTATAGAGTCCAGCGTGTTAAGCAGTTTCCAAGGGCAGCAAAGAACTCCAGATATGATTTTTTCCGCAATCGAGGAATCAGTTTCGATCCAGATGTGCTGAAAGTTCAATTGAAGGGCAGATTTAAGCCCAAATGCAATTGCTTCCAGCTCAAGGACATTTATGGAATCAGGCAGTCTATTGACAGAAAACATAGCATATGGTTCTCCATTTTCATTTCGAATAAGACCTCCAATTGAGCCATAGTCCCCGGAGAGCGAAGCATCAGAATTCAGCTTGAGGAAGGGAAGGCTTGGGGGTATCCAGCTACAAAACTTTTGAAAGCAAGGGCGAGGAATCAGACATATCCTGAGGTTGGCAGCGATAGCTTCATTCCTATCAGATTTCAAGTCATATAACAGCAGGTAGGATATTCTATTTTGGATAACACATAGGATGTTTCGCAGCACAATTTGCTTGTGAGTCGACTTTTGGATAAATATTCTGCAATTCCTTTCAGCCCAAATGCTATAGATCGCAGCAGAGTATGCAATTTTAAAGGCAGTAGATATCTGACTTTTCCCTCGATAAGTGAACCGCATCCATTCTTCTTCCGCTCTAAGGGAGTTTGCTGGTTTTCTTCTCTGCTTAAATCACCGTAAAACGTTTCGCCAAATCCAGGAAGAGAATGCACAGTTAAAGAATAAGTGATCATGAGATTCTTGATCTTGATTACACAAGATGCACCGAGGATCTCTTGAGCTGCCCAGAAATTGAAGGCGATCAATAGTGCTGAGTTTACCTTGAAGCGCTTGCCAAGCTATCATACAATGCCGAGGGATATACCCATGGAACCAGATAGATCGAAACCAGCAAGATTTTTCATTTTTTTGACGAATTTGCTCCCAAGCACTGCGCATAGAGAATTTACCATTCGATTCTGGTTTCCAAATAACAGTGTTATCAACAGAGGATAGATGATAAATTGCCGAGTGAAGGATGCTACCCAAATTATACGGGGGGGAGATAAGAGTGGTATCCCAAGTACCATTCAGCCGAACGTCTTCAATGGTCACAGTGCGAGGGATGTTCTAAATTATCCTTCCCACAGAAGTTTGGGAGTAAATTGGTCCATTTGGATGCCATGGATCCTTCCAAAAATTTATACCTTTTCCAGCTCCCACAGCATAACAAATGAACTTTTTTGCAGCTTCTCTGGAATTGAGGATACTTCGAGCCACCGAGGATGGATTTGAGGGCATGGGCATCTGCCAGAAATTCCTATTTTGAATATATTTCAGGTAGAACCATTGAACCCAGGGAGTATTTCTTTTGTCAACGATATGCCAAAGTAACTTGAGCTGAGCTGCAGAATTAAGATCTCCCAGTTTTCTAATGCCCAGACCTCCTTCATCTTTTAGGCGACAGATAGTTTCCCAAGCGATAGAGTGATATTTCTTTTGCATAGAAGAACCAGCCCATAAAAAGTCCCTAAAATTTTTTTCAATGGAGTTCAGCACCCCCACAGGGATATTGAAAGCAGCAGACCAAAACAGCTGAAAGGAATTAAGGACAGACTTGATAAGCTCAATCCTGCCAGCCCTGGAGAGAAATCGATTAGACCATAGAGATATTCTTTTTCTGATTTTAGATATCAGAGGGGAACATTCTTTTGCAGATATCCGAGAGGAGAAGAGGGGCAATCCCAAGTATTTTACCGGAAGGGAGCCTTCAGTAATAGAGAGCGAATTACAGATTCTTCTTTTCAGGGAGAGGGGCACAGCAGCAAAAAAAACTTCACATTTGCTTCTATTGACATCCAATCCAGAGCTTTTCTTGAATTCAGAAAGGCAGGTGTTGATCTCTGAGACAGCGGATAGGGATGCTTCCGAGAACAGCAGCACATCGTCAGCAAACAGTAAATGGGAGATGCGAAGGTGGCCTCTAGAGAATGAGGGGGGGTTGCTGATTTGGAGAGCTGAGGCCTCAATAATGACAGAGTACATTTCCATAATTATGCAAAACAAAAGAGGGGAGAGAGGGTCACCTTGTCTAAGACCATTGGATGATTTGAAATACCCTTTCGGTGTACTGTTGACGAGGACAGAAAAGCAGGGGGTCGAAATGCATTGTCTGATCCAATTTCTCCACTTTTCATTAAATCCAATCTTTTTCAGGAAATCGAGGAGGGAATCATGCCTGAAATTGTCAAAAGCTTTCCTTAGATCCATTTTAACACACATGGCATTTTTTAATCCTTTACAATGGAATCTGTGACAGAGGTCATGTGCCAGCAAAATGTTATCTTGGATAAGTCTGCCCTTGATGAATGCGGATTGAGCCGGACTGATGATCAGATTCATGCTCCATTTTAGCCGGTTGGCCAACAATTTTGTTATCACTTTATAAATGAAGTTGTATAAGGAAATAGGCCTGTATTGATCAGGAGAAGAAGCTCCGGAACATTTGGGAATAAGCAAAATAAATGTAGCATTCATTTCAGTTAACAGCTTTCCAGATTTGAAAAAATTTTGTATAGCTTCAATGGTGTCGGTTCCAAAAAGATACCAGAATTTTTTGAAGAAATGCCCATTAAAACCATCGGGCCCAGGGGCTTTGTCTTCCTTTGAAGAATTTATGACTGATTCAATTTCTTCTGAGGAAAACTCAGCCGTAAGTTTCTTATTTTATAAACTTTATAAAACATCCACTGTTTAGACATACGAAACCCAATAGATGGTGTCAACGTGCTTTTAGCCAACTTTTGAGATGGGGATTAAATAGTATTGAATTTTAGATTTAGTTGATCAAGTATGGAGATTGTAAAATGAAAAGTTTTTTATTTTAGTAACTTTTTAAAACATCAATCTTTTAGACATAGGAAACCTCATAAATGGTGTGAAAGAGCTTTTAGCTGAGTCGTGAGCTGAGGATTAGATGGTATTGAATCTTTAATTTATTTGAACAATGATAGAGATTGAAAAAAAAAAAGTTTCTTACTTTAGAAACTATATAAAGCAACCATCTTTTAGAGAAAAGAAACCATAGAGATGGTGTGAAGGAGCTTTTAGCCAAGTTTTGAGATTAGGCTGAGATGATATTGAATCTTAGATTTAGTTGATAAAGGATGGAGACTGAAAAAATAGAAAGTTCCGTATTTTAGAAACATTGTTAAACATCCATCATTTAGAAATAAGAAACCCGATGTCAACGAGCTTTAAGCCATGTTTTGGGATGAGCATATGAGGGTATTGAATCTTAGATTTAGTTGATAAAGGATGGACATTGAAAAATTAGAAAGCTTCTTATTTTAGGAACTTTATAAAACATCAATGTTTTAGACATAGGAAACCCTAGAGATGGATTCAAGGTGCTTTAAGCCAACTTTTGGAATGAGAATGAGATGGTATTAAATCTTAGATTTAGTCGATAAAGGATGGAGATTGAAAAAATAGAAAGTTTCTTATTTTAGAAACTTTGTAAAACGTCCATCATTTAGAAATAAGAAACCCTAGCGATGATGCCAACGAGCTTTAAGGCATGTTTTGGGATGAGCGTATGAGGGTATTGAATCATAGATTTAGTTGATGAAGGATGAAGATTTAAAAATTAGAAAGCTTCTTATTTTTGGAACTTTATAAAACATCAATCTTTTATCTATGGGAAACCCTATAGATGGAGTCAAGGTGCTTTTTGCCAAGTTTTAGGATAAGGATGAGATGGTATTGAATCTTAGATTTAGTTGATAAAGGATGGAGATTGAAAAATAGAAAGTTTCTTATTTTAAAAACTTTATAAAACCACTATCATTCAGAAATAAGAAACCCAAGTGATGATGTCAACGTGCTTTAAGCCATGTTTTGGGATGAGCACATGAGAGTATTGAATCTTAGATTTAGTTAATGAAGGATGGAGATTGAAAAATTAGAAAGTTTCAAAGTTTCTTATTTTAGAAACTTTATAAGACATCCATCTTCTAGACATAGGAAACTCAAGAGATGGGGTCAATGAGCTTTTAGATCAGTTTTGAGATGAGGATGAGACGCTATTGAATCGTAGATTTAGTTGATAAATGATGAAGATTGAAAAAATAGAAAGTTTCTTATTTTAGAAACTAAACATATATCTTTTTGACATAGGAAACCCTAGAGATGATGTCAACGAGATTTTAACCATGTTTTAGGATGAGAATGAGAGGGTATTGAATCTTAAATTTAGTTGATGAAGGATGGAGATTGAAAAAATAGAAAGTTTCTTATTCCAGAAACTTTGTAAAACATCAATCCATTTAGACTTAGTAAACCTTAGAGATGGTGTCAATGTGCTTTTAGCCAATTTTTGGGATGAGGATGAGATGATATTGACTCATAGATTTTGTTTGTGAAGGTTTGAGATTGAAAAATAGAAAGTTTCTTATTTTATAAACTTTATAAAACATCCACTGTTTAGACATACGAAACCCAATAGATGGTGTCAACGTGCTTTTAGCCAATTTTTGAGATGGAGATTAAATTGTATTGAATTTTAGATTTAGTTGATCAAGTATGGAGATTGTAAAATGAAAAGTTTCTTATTTTAGTAACTTTTTAAAACATCAATCTTTTAGACATAGGAAACCTCATAAATGGTGTGAAAGAGGTTTTAGCTGAGTCTTGAGCTGAGGATTAGATGGTATTGAATCTTTGATTTATTTGAACAATGATGGAGATTGAAAAAAAAAAAGTTTCTTACTTTAGAAACTATATAAAGCAACCATCTTTTAGAGAAAAGAAACCATAGAGATGGTGTGAAGGAGCTTTTAGCCAAGTTTTGAGATTAGGCTGAGATGATATTAAATCTTAGATTTAGATGATAAAGGATGGAGATTGAAAAAATAGAAAGTTCCTTATTTTAGAAACATTGTTAAACATCCATCATTTAGAAATAAGAAACCCTAGTGATGATGTCAACGAGCTTTAAGCCATGTTTTGGGATAAGCATATAAGGGTATTGAATCTTGATTTAGTTGATGACGGATGGAGATTGAAAAATTAGAAACCTTATTATTTTAGGAACTTTATAAAACATCAATGTTTTAGACATATGAAACCCTGTAGATGGATTCAAGGTGCTTTAAGCCAAGTTTTGGAATGAGAATGAGATGGTATTGAATCTTAGATTTAGTCGATAAATGATGGAGATTGAAAAAATAGAAAGTTTCTTATTTTAGAAACTTTGTAAAACGTCCATCATTTAGAAATAAGAAATCCTAGCGATGATGCCAACGAGCTTTAAGGCATGTTTTGGGATGAGCGTATGAGGGTATTGAATCATAAATTTAGTTGATGAAGGATGAAGATTGAAAAATTAGAAAGCTTCTTATTTTTGGAACTTTATAAAACATCAATCTTTTATCTATGGGAAACCCTATAGATGGAGTCAAGGTGCTTTTTGGCAAGTTTTGGGATAAGGATGAGATGATATTGAATCTTAGATTTAGTTGATAAATGATGGAGATTGAAAAAATAGAAAGTTTCTTATTTTAAAAACTTTGTAAAACCACTATCATTCAGAAATAAGAAACCCAAGTGATGATGTCAACGTGCTTTAAATGATGAAGATTTAAGAAATAGAAAGTTTCTTATTTTAGAAACTTTATTAAACATATATCTTTTTGACATAGGAAACCCTAGAGATGATGTCGACGAGATTTTAACCATGTTTTAGGATGAGAATGAGAGGGTATTGAATCTTAAATTCAGTTGATTAAGGATGGAGATTGAAAAAATAGAAAGTTTCTTATTCCAGAAACTTTGTAAAACATCAATCCTTTTACACTTAGTAAACCTTAGAGATGGTGTCAAGGTGCTTTTAGCGAATTTTTGGGATGAGGATGAGATGATATTGACTCATAGATGTTGTTTGTGAAGGTTTGAGATTGAAAAATAGGAAGTTTCTTATTTTATAAACTTTATAAAACATCCACTGTTTAGACATAGGAAACCCAATAGATGCTGTCAACGTGCTTTTAGCCAATTTTTGAGATGGGGATTAAATAGTATTGAATTTTACATTTAGTTGATCAAGTATGGAGATTGTAAAATGAAAAGTTTCTTGTTTTAGTAACTTTTTAAAACATTAATCTTTTAGACTTAGGAAACCTCGTAAATGGTGTGAAAGAGCTTTTAGCTGAGTCTTGAGCTGAGGATTAGATGGGATTGAATCTTTGATTTATTTGAACAATGATGGAGATTGAAAAAAAAAAGTTTCTTACTTTAGAAACTATATAAAGCAACCATCTTTTAGAGATAAGAAACCATAGAGATGGTTTGAAGAAGCTTTTAGCAAAGTTTTGAGATTAGGCTGAGGTGATATTGAATCTTAGATTTAGTTGATAAAGGATGGAGATTGAAAAAATAGAAAGTTCCTTATTTTAGAAACATTGTTAAATATCCATCATTTAGAAATAAGAAACCCTAATGATGATGTCAACGAGCTTTAAGCCATGTTTTGGGATGAGCATATGAGGGTATTGAATCTTAGATTTAGTTGATGAAGGATGGAGATTGAAAAATTAGAAAGTTTCTTATTTTGGGAACTTTATAAAACATCAATGTTTTAGACATAGGAAACCCTAGAGATGGATTCAAGGTGCTTTAAGCCAAGTTTTGGAATGGGAATGAGATGGTATTGAATCTTAGATTTAGTCGATAAAGGATGGAGATTGAAAAAATAGAAAGTTTCTTATTTTAGGAACTTTGTAAAACGTCCATCATTTAGAAATAAGAAACCCTAGCGATGATGCCAACGAGCTTTAAGGCATGTTTTGGGATGAGCGTATGAGGGTATTGAATCATAAATTTAGTTGAAGAAGATTGAAGATTGAAAAATTAGAAAGCTTCTTATTTTTGGAACTTTATAAACCATCAATCTTTTTTCTATTAGAAACCCTATAGATGGAGTCAAGGTGCTTTTTGCCAAGTTTTGGGATAAAGATGAGATGGTATTGAATCTTAGATTTAGTTGATAAAGGATGGAGATTGAAAAAATAGAAAGTTTCTTATTTTAAAAACTTTGTAAAACCACTATCATTCCGAAATAAGAAATCCAAGTGATGATGTCAACGTGCTTTAAGCCATGTTTTGGGATGAGCAGATGAGAGTATTGAATCTTAGATTTAGTTAATGAAGGATGGGGATTGAAAAATTAGAAAGTTTCTTATTTTAGAAACTTTATAAGACATCCATCTTTTAGACATAGGAAACTCCAGAGATGGGGTCAATGAGCTTTTAGATCAGTTTTGAGATGAGGAGGAGACGCTATTGAATCGTATATTTAGTTGATAAATGATGAAGATTGAAAAAATAGAAAGTTTCTTATTTTATAAACTTTATTAAACATATATCTTTTTGACATAGGAAACCCTAGAGATGATGTCAACGAGATTTTAACCATGTTTTAGGTTGAGAATGAGAGGGTATTGAATCTTAAATTCAGTTGATGAAGGATGGAGATTGAAAAAATAGAAAGTTTCTTATTTCAGAAACTTTGTAAAACATCAATCCTTTTAGACTTAGTAAACCTTAGAGATGGTATCAAGGTGCTTTTAACCAATTTTTGGGATGAGGATGAGATGATATTGACTCATAGATTTTGTTTGTGAACGTTTGAGATTGAAAAATAGGAAGTTTCTTATTTTATAAACTTTATAAAAATCCACTGTTTAGACATAGGAAACCCAATAGATGGTGTCAACGTGCTTTTAGCCAATTTTTGAGACGGGGATTAAATAGTATTGAATTTTAGATTTAGTTGATCAAGTATGGAGATTGTAAAATGAAAAGTTTCTTATTTTAGTAACTTTTTAAAACATCAATCTTTTAAACATACTAAACCTCATAAATGGTGTGAAAGAGCTTTTAGCTGAGTCTTGACCTGAGGATTAGATGGTATTGAATCTTTGATTTATTTGAACAATGATGGAGATTGAAAAAAAAAGAAAGTTTCTTACTTTAGAAACTATATAAAGCAACCATCCTTTAGAGATAAGAAACCATAGAGATGGTGTGAAGGAGCTTTTAGCCAAGTTTTGAGATTAGGCTGAGATGATATTGAATCTTAGATTTAGTTGATAAAGGATGGAGATTGAAAAAATAGAAAGTTCCTTATTTTAGAAACATTGTTAAACATCCATCATTTAGAAATAAGAAACCCTAGTGTTGATGTCAACGAGCTTTAAGCCATGTTTTGGGATGAGCATATGAAGGTATTGAATCTTGGATTCAGTTGATGAAGAATGGAGATTGAAAAATTTGAAAGCTTCTTATTTTAGGAACTTTATAAAACATCAATGATTAAGACATAGGAAACCCTAGAGATGGATTCAAGGTGCTTAAGCCAAGTTTTGGAATGAGAATGAGATGGTATTGAATCTTAGATTTAGTCGATAAAGGATGGAGATTGAAAAAATATAAAGTTTCTTATTTTAGAAACTTTGTAAAACGTCCATCATTTAGAAATAAGAAACCCTAGCGATGATGTCAACGAGCTTCAAGGCATGTTTTGGGATGAGCGTATGAGGGTATTGAATCATAGATTTAGTTGATGAAGGATGAAGATTGAAAAATTAGAAAGCTTCTTATTTTTGGAACTTTATAAAACATCAATCTTTTATCTATGGGAAACCCTACAGATAGAGTCAAGGTGCTTTTTGCCAAGTTTTGGGATAAGGATGAGATGGTATAGAATCTCAGATTTAGTTGATAAACGATGGAGATTGAAAAATAGAAAGTTTCTTATTTTAAAAACTTTGTAAAACCACTATCATTCAGAAATAAGAAACCCAAGTGATGATGTCAACGTGCTTTAAGCCAAGTTTTGGGATGAGCGCATGAGAGTATTGAATCTTAGATTTAGTTAATGAAAGATGAGATTGAAAAATTAGAAAGTTTCTTATTTTAGAAACTTTATAAGACATCCATCTTTTCGACATAGGAAACTCCAGAGATGGGGTCAATGAGCTTTTAGATCAGTTTTGAGATGAGGATGAGATGCTATTTATTCGTACATTTAGTTGATAAATGATGAAGATTGAAAAAATAAAAAGTTTCTTATTTTAGAAACTTTATTAAACATATATCTTTTTGACATAAGAAACCCTAGAGATGATGTCAATGAGATTTTAACCATGTTTTAGGAGGAGAATGAGAGGGTATTGAATCTTAAATTTAGTTGATGAAGGATGGAGATTGAAAAAATAGAAAGTTTCTTATTCTAGAAATTTCTAAAACATCAATCTTTTTAGAATTAGTAAACCTTAGAGATGGTGTCAAGGTGCTTTTAGCCAATTTTTGGGATAAGGATGAGATGATATTGACTCATAGATTTTGTTTGTGAAGGTTTGAGATTGAAAAATAGGAAGTTTCTTATTTTATAAAGTTTATAAAACTTCCACTGTTTAGACATAGGAAACCCAATAGATGGTGTCAACGTGCTTTTAGCCAATTTTTGAGATTGTGATTAAATAGTATTAAATTTTAGATTTAGTTGATCAAGTATGGATATTGTAAAATGAAAAGTTTCTTATTTTAGTAACTTTTTAAAACATCAATCTTTTAGACATAGGAAACCTCATAAATGGTGTGAAAGAGCTTTTAGCTGAGTCTTGAGATGAGGATTAGATGGTATTGAATCTTTGATTTATTTGAAAAATGACGGAGATTGAAAAAAAAGAAAGTTTCTTACTTTAGAAACTATATAAAGCAACCATCTTTTAGAGATAAGATTACCCAAGTTTTGAGATTAGGCTGAGATGATATTTAATCTTAGATATTGTCGGTAAAGGATGGAGATTGAAAAAATAGAAAGTTCCTTATTTTAGAAACATTGTTAAACATCCATCATTTAGAAATAAGAAACCCTAGTGATGATGTCAACGAGCTTTAAGCCATGTTTTGGGATGAGCATATGAAGGTATTGAATCTTGGATTCAGTTGATGAAGGATGGAGATTGAAAAATTAGAAAGCTTCTTATTTTAGGAACTTTATAAAACATTAATGATTTAGACTTAGCAAACCCTAGAGATGGATTCAAGGTGCTTTAAGCCAAGTTTTGGAATGAGAATGAGATGGTATTGAATCTTAGATTTAGTCGATAAAGGATGGAGATTGAAAAAATTGAAAGTTTCTTATTTTAGAAACTTTGTAAAACGTCCATCATTTAGAAATAAGAAATCCTAGCGATAATGTCAACGAGCTTTAAGGCATGTTTTGGGATGAGCGTATGAGGGTATCGAATCATAGGTTTAGTTGATGAAGGATGAAGATTGAAAAATTAGAAAGCTTTTTATTTTTGGAACTTTATAAAACATTAATCTTTTTATCTATTGGAATCCTTATATATGGAGTCAAGGTGCTTTTTGCCATGTTTTGGGATAAGGATGAGATGGTTTTGAATCTTAGATTTAGTTGATAAAGGATGGAGATTGAAAAAATAGAAAGTTTCTTATTTTAAAAACTTTGTAAAACCACTATCATTCAGAAATAAGAAACCCAAGTGATGATGTCAACGTGCTTTAAGCCATGTTTTGGGAAGAGCAAATGAGAGTATTGAATCTTAGATTTAGTTAATGAAGGATGAAGATTGAAAAATTAGAAAGTTTCTTATTTTAGAAACTTTATAAGACATCAATGTTTTAGACATAAGAACCTCCAGAGATGGGGTCAATGAGCTTTTAGATCAGTTTTGAGATGAGGATGAGATGCTATTGAATCGTACATTTAGTTGATAAATGATGAGGATTGCAAAAATAAAAAGTTTCTTATTTTAGAAACTTTATTAAACATATATCGTTTTGACATAGGAAACCCTCGAGATGATGTCAACGAGATTTTAACCATGTTTTAGGATGAGAATGAGAGGGTATTGAATCTTAAATTTAGTTGATGAAGGATGGAGTTTAAAATAGATAGTTTCTTATTCTAGAAACTTTCTAAAACATCAATCTTTTAAGACTTAGTAAACCTTAGAGATGGTGTCAACGTGCTTTTAGGCAATTTTTGGGATGAGGATGAGATGATACTGACTCATAGATTTTGTTTGTGAAGGTTTGAGATTGAAAAATAGGAAGTTTCTTATTTTATAAACTTTACAAAACATCCACTGTTTAGACATAGGAAACCCAATAGATGGGTGTCAACGTGCTTTTTGCCAACTTTTGGGATAAGGATGAGATGGTATTGAATCTTAGATTTAGTTGATAAAGGATCGAGATTGAAAAATAAGAAAGTTTCTTATTTTAAAAACTTTATAAAACCACTATCATTCAGAAATAAGAAATCCAAGTGATGATGTCAACGTGCTTTAAGCCATGTTTTGGGATGAGCACATGAGAGTATTGAATCTTAGATTTAGTTAATGGAAGATGGAGACTGAAAAATTAGAAAGTTTCTTATTTTAGAAACTTTATAAGACATCCATCTTTTAGACATAGGAAACTCCTAAGATGGGGTCAATGAGCTTTTTGATCAGTTTTGAGATGAGGATGAGATGCTATTGAATCGTAGATTTAGTTGATAAATGATGAAGATTGAAAAAATAGAAACTTTATTAAACATATATCTTTTTGACATAGGAAACCCAAGAGATGATGTCAATGAGATTTTAACCATGTTTTAGGATGAGAATGAGAGGGTATTGAATCTTAAATTTAGATAATGAAGGATGGATATTGAAAAAATAGAAAGTTTCTTATTCCAGAATCTTTGTAAAACATCAATCTGTTTAGACTTAGTAAACCTTAGAGATGGTGTCAACGTGCTTTTAGCCAATTTTTGGGATGAGGATGAGATGATACTGACTCATAGATTTTGTTTGTGAAGGTTTGAGATTGAAAAATAGGAAGTTTCTTATTTTATAAACTTTACAAAACATCCACTGTTTAGACATAGGAAACCCTAGGTGTCAACGTGCTTTTTGCCAATTTTTGAGATGGGGATTAAATAGTATTGAATTTTAGATTTAGTTGATCAAGTATGGAGATTGTAAAATAAAAAGTTTCTTATTTTAGTAACTCATTAAAACATCAATATTTTAGACATAGGAAACCTCATAAATGGTGTGAAAGAGCTTTTAGCTGAGTCTTGATCTGAGGAATAGATGGTATTGAATCTTTGATTTATTTGAACAATGATGGAGATTGAAAAAAAAGAAAGTTTCTTACTTTAGAAACTATATAAAGCAACCATCTTTTAGAGATAAGAAACCATAGAGATGGTATTAAGGAGCTTTTAGGCAAGTTTTGATATTAGGGGGAGATGATATTGAATCTTAGATTTAGTTGATAAGGGATGGAGATTGAAAAAATAGAAAGGTCCTTATTTTAGAAACATTGTTAAACATCCATCATTTAGAAATAAGAAACCCTGGTGATGATGTCAACGAGCTTTAAGCCATGTTTTGGGATGAGTATATGAGGGTATTGAATCTTAGATTTAGTTGATGAAGGATAGAGATTGAAAAATTAGAAAGCTTCTTATTTTAGGAACTTTATAAAACACCAATGTTTTAGACATAGGAAACCCTAGAGATAGATTCAAGGTGCTTTAAGCCAAGTTTTGGAATGAGAATGAGATGTTATTGAATCTTAGATTTAGTAGATAAAGGATGGATATTGAAAAAATAGAAAGTTTCTTATCTTAGAAACTTTGTAAAACGTCCATCATTTAGAAATAAGAAACCCTAGCGATGATGTCAACGAGCTTTAAGGCATGTTTTGGGATTAGCATATGAGGGTATTGAATCATAGATTTAGTTGATGAAGGATGAAGATTGAAAAATTAGAAAGCTTCTTATTTTTGGAACTTTATAAAACATCAATCTTTTATCTATGGGAAACCCTATAGATGGAGTGAAGGTGCTTTTTGCCAAGTTTTGGGATAAGGATGAGATGGTATTGAATCTTAGATTTAGTTGATAAATGATGGAGATTGAAAAAATAAAAAGTTTCTTATTTTAAAAACTTTGTAAAACCACTATCATTCAGAAATAAGAAATCCAAGTGATGATGTCAACGTGCTTTAAGCCATGTTTTGGGATGAGCACATGAGAGTATTGAATCTTAGATTTAGTTAATGGAGGATGGAGATTGAAAAATTAGAAAGTTTTTTATTTTAGAAACTTTATAAGACATCCCATCTTTTAGACATAGGAAACTCCTAAGATGGGGTCAATGAGCTTTTAGATCAGTTTTGAGATGAGGATGAGATGCTATTGAATCGTAGATTTAGTTGATAAATGATGAAGATTGAAAAAATAGAAACTTTATTAAACATATATCATTTTGACAATTTGTTTAGACTTAGTAAACCTTTTAGACTTAGTAAAACATCAATCTATTTAGACTTAGTAAACCTTAGAGATGGTGTCAACGTGCTTTTAGCCAATTTTTGGGATGAGGATGAGATGATACTGACTCATAGATTTTGTTTGTGAAGGTTTGAGATTGAAAAATAGGAAGTTTCTTATTTTATAAACATTATAAAACATCCACTGTTTAGACATAGGAAACCCAATAGATGGGTGTCAACGTGCTTTTTGCCAATTTTTGAGATGGGATTAAATAGTACTGAATTTTAGATTTAGTTGATCAAGTATGGAGATTGTAAAATGAAAAGTTTCTTATTTTAGTAACTTTTTAAAACATCAATCTTTTAAACATACGAAACCTCATAAGTGGTGTGAAAGAGCTTTTAGCTGAGTCTTGACCTTAGGATTAGATGGTATTGAATCTTTGATTTATTTGAACAATTATGGAGATTGAAACAAAAGAAAGTTTCTTACTTTAGAAACTATATAAAGCAACCATCTTTTAGAGATAAGAAACCATAGAGATGGTGTGAAGGAGCTTTTAGCCAAGTTTTGAGATTAGGCTGAGATGATATTGAATCTTAGATTTAGTTGATAAAGGATGGAGATTGAAAAAATAGAAAGTTCCTTATTTTAGAAACATTGTTAAACATCCATCATTTAGAAATAAGAAACCCTAGTGATGATGTCAACGAGCTTTAAGCCATGTTTTGGGATGAGCATATGAAGGTATTGTATCTTGGATTCAGTTGATGAAGAATGGAGATTGAAAAATTTGAAAGCTTCTTATTTTAGGAACTTTATAAAACATCAATGATTAAGACATAGGAAACCCTAGAGATGGATTCAAGGTGATTAAGCCAAGTTTTGGAATGAGAATGAGATGGTATTGAATCTTAGATTTAGTCGATAAAGGATGGAGATTGAAAAAATAGAAAGTTTCTTATTTTAGAAACTTTGTAAAACGTCCATCATTTAGAAATAAGAAACCCTAGCGATGATGTCAACGAGCTTTAAGGCATGTTTTGGGATGAGCGTATGAGGGTATTGAATCATAGATTTAGTTGATGAAGGATGAAGATTGAAAAATTAGAAAGCTTCTTATTTTTGGAACTTTATAAAACATCAATCTTTTATCTATGGGAAACCCTACAGATAGAGTCAAGGTGCTTTTTGCCAAGTTTTGGGATAAGGATGAGATGGTATTGAATCTCAGATTTAGTTGATAAACGATGGAGATTGAAAAATAGAAAGTTTCTTATTTTAAAAACTTTGTAAAACCACTATCATTCAGAAATAAGAAACCCAAGTGATGATGTCAACGTGCTTTAAGCCAAGTTTTGGGATGAGCGCATGAGAGTATTGAATCGTTGATTTAGTTAATGAAAATGAGATTGAAAAATTAGAAAGTTTCTTATTTTAGAAACTTTATAAGACATCCTTCTTTTCGACATAGGAAACTCCAGAGATGGGGTCAATGTGCTTTTAGATCAGTTTTGAGATGAGGATGAGATGCTATTAAATCGTACAATTAGTTGATAAATGATGAAGATTGAAAAAATAAAAAGTTTCTTATTTTAGAAACTTTATTAAACATATATCTTTTTGACATAAGAAACCCTAGAGATGATGTCAACGAGATTTTAACCATGTTTTAGGATGAGAATGAGAGGGTATTGAATCTTAAATTTAGTTGATGAAGGATGGAGATTGAAAAAATAGAAAGTTTCTTATTCTAGAAACTTTCTAAAACATCAATCTTTTTAGAATTAGTAAACCTTAGAGATGGTGTCAAGGTGCTTTTAGCCAATTTTTGGGATGAGGATGAGATGATATTGACTCATAGATTTTGTTTGTGAAGGTTTGAGATTGAAAAATAGGAAGTTTCTTATTTTATAAACTTTATAAAACATCCACTGTTTAAACATAGGAAACCCAATAGATGGTGTCAACGTGCTATTAGCTAATTTTTGAGATGGGGATGAAATAGTACTAAATTTTAGATTTAGTTAATCAAGTATGGAGATTGTAATGTGAAAAGTTTCTTATTTTAGTAACTTTTTAAAACATCAATCGTTTAGACAAAGGAAACCTCATAAATGGTGTGAAAGAGCTTTTAGCTGAGTCTTGACCTGAGGATTAGATGGTATTGAATCTTTAATTTATTTGAACAATGATCGAGATTGAAAAAAAAGAAAGTTTCTTACTTTTGAAACTATATAAAGCAACCATCTTTTAGAGATAAGAAACCATAGAGATGGTGTGAAGGAGCTTTTAGCCAAGTTTTGAGAATAGGCTGAGATGATATTGAATCTCAGATATAGTTGATAAAGTATGGAGATTGCAAAAATAGAAAGTTCCTTATTTTAGAAACATTGTTAAACATCCATCATTTAGAAATAAGAAACCCTGGTGATGATGTCAACGAGCTTTAAGCCATGTTTTGGGATGAGCATATGAGGGTATTGAATCTTGGATTCAGGTGATGAAGGATGGAGATTGAAAAATTAGAAAGCTTCTTATTTTAGGAACTTTATAAAACATCAATGATTTAGACATAAGAAACCCTAGAGATGGATTCAAGGTGCTTTAAGCCAAGTTTTGAAATGAGAATGAGATGGTATTGAATCTTAGATTTAGTCGATAAAGGATGGAGATTGAAAAAATAAAAAGTTTCTTATTTTAGAAACTTTGTAAAACGTCCATGATTTAGAAATAAGAAACCCTAGCGATGATGTGAACGAGCTTTAAGGCATGTTTTGGGATGAGCGTATGAGGGTATTGAATCATAGATTTAGTTGATGAAGGATAAAGATTGAAAAATTAGAAAGCTTCTTATTTTTGGAACTTTATAAAACATCAATCTTTTATCTATGGGAAACCCTTCAGATGGAGATAAGGTGCTTTTTGCCAAGTTTTGGGATAAGGATAAGATGGTATTGAATCTTAAATTTAGTTAATAAATGATGGAGATTGAAAAATAGAAAGTTTCTTATTTTAAAAACTTTGTAAAACCACTATCATTCAGAAATAAGAAACCCAAGTGATGATGTCAACGTGCTTTAAGCCATGTTTTGTGATGAGCGCATGAGAGTATTGAATCTTAGATTTAGTTAATGAAGGATGGAGGTTGAAAAATTAGAAAGTTTCTTATTTTAGAAACTTTATAAGACATCCATCTTTTAGACATAGGAAACTCCAGAGATGGGGTCAATGAGCTTTTAGATCAGTTTTGAGGCGCTATTGAATCGTAGATTTAGTTGATAAATGATGAAGATTGAAAAAATAGATAGTTTCTTATTTTAGAAACTTTATTAAACATATATCTTTTTGACATAGGAAACCCTAGAGATGATGTCAACGAGATTTTAACCATGTTTTAGGATGAGAATGAGAGGGTATTGAATCTTAAATTTAGTTGATAAAGGATGGAGATTGAAAAAATAGAAAGTTCCTTATTTTAGAAACATTGTTAAACATCCATCATTTAGAAATAAGAAACCCTAGTGATGATGTCAACGAGCTTTAAGCCGGTATTGAATCTTAGATTTAGTTGATGAAGGATGGAGATTGAAAAATTAGAAAGCTTCTTATTTTAGGAACTTTATAAAACATCAATGTTTTACACATAGGAAACCCTAGAGATGGATTCAAGGTGCTTTAAGCCAAGTTTTGGAATGAGAATGAGATGGTATTCAATCTTAGATTTAGCCGATAAAGGATGGAGATTGAAAAAATAGAAAGTTTCTTATTTTAGAAACTTTGTAAAACGTCCATCATTTGAAATAAGAAACCCTAGCGATGATGCCAACGAGCTTTAAGGCATGTTTTGGGATGAGCGTATGAGGGTATTGAATCATAGATTTAGTTGATGAAGGATGAGGATTGAAAAATTAGAAAGTTTCTTATTTTTTGAACTTTATAAAACATCAATCTTTTATCTATGGGAAACCCTATAGATGGAGTCAAGGTGCTTTTTGCCAAGTTTTGGGATAAGGATGAGATGGTATTGAGTCTTAGATTTAGTTGATAAAGGATGGAGATTGAAAAAATAGAAAGTTTCTTATTTTAAAAACTTTGTAAAACCACTATCATTCAGAAATAAGAAACCCAAGTGATGATGTCAACGTGCTTTAAGCCATGTTTTGAGATGAGGACATGAGAGTATTAAATCTTAGATTTAGTTAATGAAGGATGGAGATTGAAAAATTAGAAAGTTTCTTATTTTAGAAACTTTATAAGACAGTCATCTTTTAGACATAGGAAACTCCAGAGATGGGGTCAATGAGCTTTTAGATCAGTTTTGAGATGAGGATGAGACGCTATTGAATCGTAGATTTAGTTGATAAATGATGAAGATTGAAAAAATAAAAAGTTTCTTACTTTAGAAACTTTATTAAACATATATCTTTTTGACATAGGAAACCCTAGAGATGATGTCAACGAGATTTTAACCATGTTTTAGGATGAGAATGAGAGGGTATTGAATATTAAATTTAGTTGATAAAGGATGGATATTAAAAAATTAGAAAGTTCCTTATTTTAGAAACATTGTTAAACATCCATCATTTAGAAATAAGAATCCCTAGTGATGATGTCAACGAGCTTTAAGCCGGTATTGAATCTTAGATTTAGTTGATGAAGAATGGAGATTGAAAAATTAGAAAGCTTCTTATTTTAGGAACTTTATAAAACATCAATGTTTTAGACATAGGAAACCCTAGAGATGGATTCAAGGTGCTTTAAGCCAAGTTTTGGAATGAGAATGAGATGGTATTCAATCTTAGATTTAGTCGATAAAGGATAGAGATTGAAAAAATAGAAAGTTTCTTATTTTAGAAACTTTGTAAAACGTCCATCATTTGAAATAAGAAACCCTAGCGATGATGCCAACGAGCTTTAAGGCATGTTTTGGGATGAGCGTATGAGGGTATTGAATCATAGATTTAGTTGATGAAGGATGACGATTGAAAAATTAGAAAGTTTCTTATTTTTGGAACTTTATAAAACATCAATCTTTTATCTATGGGAAACCCTATAGATGGAGTCAAGGTGCTTTTTGCCAAGTTTTGGGATAAGGATGAGATGTTATTGAATCTTAGATTTAGTTGATAAAGGATGGAGATTGAAAAAATAGAAAGTTTCTTATTTTAAAAACTTTGTAAAACCACTATCATTCAGAAATAAGAAACCCAAGTGATGATGTCAACGTGCTTTAAGCCATGTTTTGAGATGAGGACATGAGAGTATTAAATCTTAGATTTAGTTAATGAAGGATGGAGATTGAAAAATTAGAAAGTTTCTTATTTTAGAAACTTTATCAGACATCAATGTTTTAGACATAAGAACCTCCAGAGATGGGGTCAATGAGCTTTTAGATCAGTTTTGAGATGAGGATGAGACGCTATTGAATCGTAGATTTAGTTGATAAATGATGAAGATTGAAAAAATTGAAAGTTTCTTATTTTAGAAACTTTATTAAACATATATCTTTTTGACATAGGAAACCCTAGAGATGATGTCAACGAGATTTTAACCATGTTTTAGGATGAGAATGAGAGAGTATTGAATCTTAAATTTAGTTTATTAAGGATGGAGATTGAAAAAATAGAAAGTGTCTTATTCCAGAAACTTTGTAAAACATCAATCCTTTTAGACTTAGTAAACCTTAGAGATGGTGTCATGGTGCTTTTAGCCAATTTTTGGGATGAGGATGAGATGATATTGACTCATAGATTTTGTTTGTGAAGGTTTGAGATTGAAAAATAGAAAGTTTCTTATTTTATTTATTTTTGGTTGGCAAGCTGGGGTTAGGCAGGACCCCCACCAGAATTATTGAAATAAAGAGCAAATACAAACTAAGGAGGCTCAAAAGCCAACAAGAAGGGAACAAACTCCCAGCACAACAACAGCCAAGAAAAATAAGAGTAAAAACAGCATCCATTCGGAGGATTACCCAAATTTTCAAAGGGAACGAACAGACTCCCTGTTGTCCAAAAACCAGAGCATTCTAATTAAGGACTGGAGCCACTCAATCCCTTGAGTTATGGAAGAAAACCCTCCCGACCAATTAGGGATCCAAAAAGAAGGCTCAAAATAATCGACATAGAAACTATGGGAAGGAGCCCAAAATCTGGAAAAAAGAACAGGATCTGCGCCCACGTTACAGCCGAGTGTAAACCTTACCAGAGGAGTCATCAGTAATAATATCAGCAAGAGCAGAGGGGATAAGGTTGGTAGCTATATTAGCGCCTTTGCACATACAATCCACTTTGGACAGAAAGTTGCTCTATTTGCCTCCCTCCAGACGTGAGAGATTTTCCATGAAGTGAGAGAGGAGAGGGAGAGTTTTATAGAGTCCAGCGTGTTAAGCAGTTTCCAAGGGCAGCAAAGAACTCCAGATATGATTTTTTCCGCAATCGAGGAATCAGTTTCGATCCAGATGTGCTGAAAGTTCAATTGAAGGGCAGATTTAAGCCCAAATGCAATTGCTTCCAGCTCAAGGACATTTATGGAATCAGGCAGTCTATTGACAGAAAACATAGCATATGGTTCTCCATTTTCATTTCGAATAAGACCTCCAATTGAGCCATAGTCCCCGGAGAGCGAAGCATCAGAATTCAGCTTGAGGAAGGGAAGGCTTGGGGGTATCCAGCTACAAAACGTTTGAAAGCAAGGGCGAGGAATCAGACATATCCTGAGGTTGGCAGCGATAGCTTCATTCCTATCAGATTTCAAGTCATATAACAGCAGGTAGGATATTCTATTTTGGATAACACATAGGATGTTTCGCAGCACAATTTGCTTGTGAGTCGACTTTTGGATAAATATTCTGCAATTCCTTTCAGCCCAAATGCTATAGATCGCAGCAGAGTATGCAATTTTAAAGGCAGTAGATATCTGACTTTTCCCTCGATAAGTGAACCGCATCCATTCTTCTTCCGCTCTAAGGGAGTTTGCTGGTTTTCTTCTCTGCTTAAATCACCATAAAAAAGTTTCGCCAAATCCAGGAAGAGAATGCACAGTTAAAGAATAAGTGATCATGAGATTCTTGATCTTGATTACACAAGATGCACCGAGGATCTCTTGAGCTGCCCAGAAATTGAAGGCGATCAATAGTGCTGAGTTTACCTTGAAGCGCTTGCCAAGCTATCATACAATGCCGAGGGATATACCCATGGAACCAGATAGATCGAAACCAGCAAGATTTTTCATTTTTTTGACGAATTTGCTCCCAAGCACTGCGCATAGAGAATTTACCATTCGATTCTGGTTTCCAAATAACAGTGTTATCAACAGAGGATAGATGATAAATTGCCGAGTGAAGGATGCTACCCAAATTATACGGGGGGGAGATAAGAGTGGTATCCCAAGTACCATTCAGCCGAACGTCTTCAATGGTCACAGTGCGAGGGATGTTCTAAATTATCCTTCCCACAGAAGTTTGAGAGTCAATTGGTCCATTTGGATGCCATGGATCCTTCCAAAAATTTATACCTTTTCCAGCTCCCACAGCATAACAAATGAACTTTTTTGCAGCTTCTCTGGAATTGAGGATACTTCGAGCCACCGAGGATGGATTTGAGGGCATGGGCATCTGCCAGAAATTCCTATTTTGAATATATTTCAGGTAGAACCATTGAACCCAGGGAGTATTTCTTTTGTCAACGATATGCCAAAGTAACTTGAGCTGAGCTGCAGAATTAAGATCTCCCAGTTTTCTAATGCCCAGACCTCCTTCATCTTTTAGGCGACAGATAGTTTCCCAAGCGATAGAGTGATATTTCTTTTGCATAGAAGAACCAGCCCATAAAAAGTCCCTAAAATTTTTTTCAATGGAGTTCAGCACCTCCACAGGGATATTGAAAGCAGTAGACCAAAACAGCTGAAAGGAATTAAGGACAGACTTGATAAGCTCAATCCTGCCAGCCCTGGAGAGAAATCGATTAGACCATAGAGATATTCTTTTCCTGATTTTAGATATCAGAGGGGAACATTCTTTTGCAGATATCCGAGAGGAGAAGAGGGGCAATCCCAAGTATTTTACCGGAAGGGAGCCTTCAGTAATAGAGAGCGAATTACAGATTCTTCTTTTCAGGGAGAGGGGCACAGCAGCAAAAAAAACTTCACATTTGCTTCTATTGACATCCAATCCAGAGCTTTTCTTGAATTCAGAAAGGCAGGTGTTGATCTCTGAGACAGGGGATAGGGATGCTTCCGAGAACAGCAGCACATCGTCAGCAAACAGTAGTAAATGGGAGATGCGAAGGTGGCCTCTAGAGAATGAGGGGGGGTTGCTGATTTGGAGAGCTGAGGCCTCAATAATGACAGAGTACATTTCCATAATTATGCAAAACAAAAGAGGGGAGAGAGGGTCACCTTGTCTAAGACCATTGGATGATTTGAAATACCCTTTCGGTGTACCGTTGACGAGGACAGAAAAGCAGGGGGTCGAAATGCATTGTCTGATCCAATTTCTCCACTTTTCATTAAATCCAATCTTTTTCAAGAAATCGAGGAGGGAATCATGCCTGACATTGTCAAAAGCTTTCCTTAGATCCATTTTAACACACATGGCATTTTTTAATCCTTTACAATGGAATCTGTGACAGAGGTCATGTGCCAGCAAAATGTTATCTTGGATAAGTCTGCCCTTGATGAATGCGGATTGAGCCGGACTGATGATCAGATTCATGCTCCATTTTAGCCGGTTGGCCAACAATTTTGTTATCACTTTATAAATGAAGTTGTATAAGGAAATAGGCCTGTATTGATCAGGAGAAGAAGCTCCGGAACATTTGGGAATAAGCGAAATAAATGTAGCATTCATTTCAGTTAATAGCTTTCCAGATTTGAAAAAATTTTGTATAGCTTCAATGGTGTCGGTTCCAAAAAGATACCAGAATTTTTTGAAGAAATGCCCATTAAAACCATCGGGCCCAGGGGCTTTGTCTTCCTTTGAAGAATTTATGACTGATTCAATTTCTTCTGAGGAAAACTCAGCCGTAAGTTTCTTATTTTATAAACTTTATAAAACATCCACTGTTAAGACATACGAAACCCAATAGATGGTGTCAACGTGCTTTTAGCCAACTTTTGAGATGGGGATTAAATAGTATTGAATTTTAGATTTAGTTGATCAAGTATGGAGATTGTAAAATGAAAAGTTTTTTATTTTAGTAACTTTTTAAAACATCAATCTTTTAGACATAAGAAACCTCATAAATGGTGTGAAAGAGCTTTTAGCTGAGTCGTGAGCTGAGGATTAGATGGTATTGAATCTTTAATTTATTTGAACAATGATGGAGATTGAAAAAAAAAAGTTTCTTACTTTAGAAACTATATAAAGCAACCATCTTTTAGAGAAAAGAAACCATAGAGATGGTGTGAAGGAGCTTTTAGCCAAGTTTTGAGATTAGGCTGAGATGATATTGAATCTTAGATTTAGTTGATAAAGGATGGAGACTGAAAAAATAGAAAGTTCCGTATTTTAGAAACATTGTTAAACATCCATCATTTAGAAATAAGAAACCCAATGTCAACGAGCTTTAAGCCATGTTTTGGGATGAGCATATGAGGGTATTGAATCTTAGATTTAGTTGATAAAGGATGGAGATTGAAAAATTAGAAAGCTTCTTATTTTATGAACTTTATAAAACATCAATGTTTTAGACATAGGAAACCCTAGAGATGGATTCAAGGTGCTTTAAGCCAACTTTTGGAATGAGAATGAGATGGTATTAAATCTTAGATTTAGTCGATAAAGGATGGAGATTGAAAAAATAGAAAGTTTTTTATTTTAGAAACTTTGTAAAACGTCCATCATTTAGAAATAAGAAACCCTAGCGATGATGCCAACGAGCTTTAAGGCATGTTTTGGGATGAGCGTATGAGGGTATTGAATCATAGATTTAGTTGATGAAGGATGAAGATTTAAAAATTAGAAAGCTTCTTATTTTTGGAACTTTATAAAACATCAATCTTTTATCTATGGGAAACCCTATAGATGGAGTCAAGGTGCTTTTTGCCAAGTTTTAGGATAAGGATGAGATGGTATTGAATCTTAGATTTAGTTGATAAAGGATGGAGATTGAAAAATAGAAAGTTTCTTATTTTAAAAACTTTATAAAACCACTATCATTCAGAAATAAGAAACCCAAGTGATGATGTCAACGTGCTTTAAGCCATGTTTTGGGATGAGCACATGAGAGTATTGAATCTTAGATTTAGTTAATGAAGGATGGAGATTGAAAAATTAGAAAGTTTCAAAGTTTCTTATTTTAGAAACTTTATAAGACATCCATCTTCTAGACATAGGAAACTCCAGAGATGGGGTCAATGAGCTTTTAGATCAGTTTTGAGATGAGGATGAGACGCTATTGAATCGTAGATTTAGTTGATAAATGATGAAGATTGAAAAAATAGAAAGTTTCTTATTTTAGAAACTAAACATATATCTTTTTGACATAGGAAACCCTAGAGATGATGTCAACGAGATTTTAACCATGTTTTAGGATGAGAATGAGAGGGTATTGAATCTTAAATTTAGTTGATGAAGGATGGAGATTGAAAAAATAGAAAGTTTCTTATTCCAGAAACTTTGTAAAACATCAATCCATTTAGACTTAGTAAACCTTAGAGATGGTGTCAATGTGCTTTTAGCCAATTTTTGGGATGAGGATGAGATGATATTGACTCATAGATTTTGTTTGTGAAGGTTTGAGATTGAAAAATAGAAAGTTTCTTATTTTATAAACTTTATAAAACATCCACTGTTTAGACATACGAAACCCAATAGATGGTGTCAACGTGCTTTTAGCCAATTTTTGAGATGGAGATTAAATTGTATTGAATTTTAGATTTAGTTGATCAAGTATGGAGATTGTAAAATGAAAAGTTTCTTATTTTAGTAACTTTTTAAAACATTAATCTTTTAGACATAGGAAACCTCATAAATGGTGTGAAAGAGGTTTTAGCTGAGTCTTGAGCTGAGGATTAGATGGTATTGAATCTTTGATTTATTTGAACAATGATGGAGATTGAAAAAAAAAGAAAGTTTCTTACTTTAGAAACTATATAAAGCAACCATCTTTCAGAGAAAAGAAACCATAGAGATGGTGTGAAGGAGCTTTTAGCCAAGTTTTGAGATTAGGCTGAGATAATATTAAATCTTAGATTTAGTTGATAAAGGATGGAGATTGAAAAAATAGAAAGTTCCTTATTATAGAAACATTGTTAAACATCCATCATTTAGAAATAAGAAACCCTAGTGATGATGTCAACGAGCTTTAAGCCATGTTTTGGGATAAGCATATGAGGGTATTGAATCTTAGATTTAGTTGATGACGGATGGAGATTGAAAAATTAGAAACCTTATTATTTTAGGAACTTTATAAAACATCAATGTTTTAGACATATGAAACCCTATAGATGGATTCAAGGTGCTTTAAGCCAAGTTTTGGAATGAGAATGAGATGGTATTGAATCTTAGATTTAGTCGATAAATGATGGAGATTGAAAAAATAGAAAGTTTCTTATTTTAGAAACGTTGTAAAACGTCCATCATTTAGAAATAAGAAACCCTAGCGATGATGCCAACGAGCTTTAAGGCATGTTTTGGGATGAGCGTATGAGGGTATTGAATCATAAATTTAGTTGATGAAGGATGAAGATTGAAAAATTAGAAAGCTTCTTATTTTTGGAACTTTATAAAACATCAATCTTTTATCTATGGGAAACCCTATAGATGGAGTCAAGGTGCTTTTTGGCAAGTTTTGGGATAAGGATGAGATGGTATTGAATCTTAGATTTAGTTGATAAAGGATGGAGATTGAAAAAATAGAAAGTTTCTTATTTTAAAAACTTTGTAAAACCACTATCATTCAGAAATAAGAAACCCAAGTGATGATGTCAACGTGCTTTAAATGATGAAGATTTAAGAAATAGAAAGTTTCTTATTTTAGAAACTTTATTAAACATATATCTTTTTGACATAGGAAACCCTAGAGATGATGTCGACGAGATTTTAACCATGTTTTAGGATGAGAATGAGAGGGTATTGAATCTTAAATTCAGTTGATTAAGGATGGAGATTGAAAAAATAGAAAGGTTCTTATTCCAGAAACTTTGTAAAACATCAATCCTTTTACACTTAGTAAACCTTAGAGATGGTGTCAAGGTGCTTTTAGCGAATTTTTGGGATGAGGATGAGATGATATTGACTCATAGATGTTGTTTGTGAAGGTTTGAGATTGAAAAATAGGAAGTTTCTTATTTTATAAACTTTATAAAACATCCACTGTTTAGACATAGGAAACCCAATAGATGCTGTCAACGTGCTTTTAGCCAATTTTTGGGATGGGGATTAAATAGTATTGAATTTTACATTTAGTTGATCAAGTATGGAGATTGTAAAATGAAAAGTTTCTTGTTTTAGTAACTTTTTAAAACATTAATCTTTTAGACATAGGAAACCTCATAAATGGTGTGAAAGAGCTTTTAGCTGAGTCTTGAGCTGAGGATTAGATGGGATTGAATCTTTGATTTATTTGAACAATGATGGAGATTGAAAAAAAAAAGTTTCTTACTTTAGAAACTATATAAAGCAACCATCTTTTAGAGATAAGAAACCATAGAGATGGTTTGAAGGAGCTTTTAGCAAAGTTTTGAGATTAGGCTGAGGTGATATTGAATCTTAGATTTAGTTGATAAAGGATGGAGATTGAAAAAATAGAAAGTTCCTTATTTTAGAAACATTGTTAAACATCCATCATTTAGAAATAAGAAACCCTAATCATGATGTCAACGAGCTTTAAGCCATGTTTTGGGATGAGCATATGAGGGTATTGAATCTTAGATTTAGTTGATGAAGGATGGAGATTGAAAAATTAGAAAGTTTCTTATTTTAGGAACTTTATAAAACATCAATGTTTTAGACATAGGAAACCCTAGAGATGGATTCAAGGTGCTTTAAGCCAAGTTTTGGAATGAGAATGAGATGGTATTGAATCTTAGATTTAGTCGATAAAGGATGGAGATTGAAAAAATAGAAAGTTTCTTATTTTAGGAACTTTGTAAAACGTCCATCATTTAGAAATAAGAAACCCTAGCGATGATGCCAACGAGCTTTAAGGCATGTTTTGGGATGAGCGTATGAGGGTATTGAATCATATATTTAGTTGATGAAGGATGAAGATTGAAAAATTAGAAAGCTTCTTCTTATTTTTGGAACTTTATAAACCATCAATCTTTTTTCTATTGGAAACCCTATAGATGGAGTCAAGGTGCTTTTTGCCAAGTTTTGGGATAAAGATGAGATTGTATTGAATCTTAGATTTAGTTGATAAAGGATGGAGATTGAAAAAATAGAAAGTTTCTTATTTTAAAAACTTTGTAAAACCACTATCATTCCGAAATAAGAAATCCAAGTGATGATGTCAACGTGCTTTAAGCCATGTTTTGGGATGAGCAGATGAGAGTATTGAATCTTAGATTTAGTTAATGAAGGATGGGGATTGAAAAATTAGAAAGTTTCTTATTTTAGAATCTTTATAAGACATCCATCTTTTAGACATAGGAAACTCCAGAGATGGGGTCAATGAGCTTTTAGATCAGTTTTGAGATGAGGATGAGACGCTACTGAATCGTATATTTAGTTGATAAATGATGAAGATTGAAAAAATAGAAAGTTTCTTATTTTATAAACTTTATTAAACATATATCTTTTTGACATAGGAAACCCTAGAGATGATGTCAACGAGATTTTAACCATGTTTTAGGATGAGAATGAGAGGGTATTGAATCTTAAATTCAGTTGATGAAGGATGGAGATTGAAAAAATAGAAAGTTTCTTATTTCAGAAACTTTGTAAAATATCAATCCTTTTAGACTTAGTAAACCTTAGAGATGGTATCAAGGTGCTTTTAACCAATTTTTGGGATGAGGATGAGATGATATTGACTCATAGATTTTGTTTGTGAACGTTTGAGATTGAAAAATAGGAAGTTTCTTATTTTATAAGCTTTATAAAAACCCGCTGTTTAGACATAGGAAACCCAATAGATGGTGTCAACGTGCTTTTAGCCAATTTTTGAGATGGGGATTAAATAGTATTGAATTTTAGATTTAGTTGATCAAGTATGGAGATTGTAAAATGAAAAGTTTCTTATTTTAGTAACTTTTTAAAACATCAATCTTTTAGACATAGTAAACCTCATAAATGGTGTGAAAGAGCTTTTAGCTGAGTCTTTAGCTGAGGATTAGATGGTATTGAATCTTTGATTTATTTGAAAAATGATGGAGATTGAAAAAAAAGAAAGTTTCTTACTTTAGAAACTATATAAAGCAACCATCTTTTAAAGATAAGAAACCATAGAGATGGTGTGAAGGAGCTTTTAGCCAAGTTTTGAGATTAGGCTGAGATGATATTGAATCTTAAATTTAGTTGATAAAGGATGGAGATTGAAAAAATAGAAAGTTACTTATTTTAGAAACATTGTTAAACATCCATCATTTAGAAATAAGAAACCCTAGTGATGATGTCAACGAGCTTTAACCAATGTTTTGGGATGAGCATATGAGGGTTTTGAATCTTAGATTTAGTTGATGAAGGATGGAGATTGAAAAATTAGAAAGCTTCTTATTTTAGGAACTTTATAAAACATCAATGTTTTAGACATAGGAAACCCTAGAGATGGAATCAAGGTGCTTTAAGCCAAGTTTTGGAATGAGAATGAGATGGTATGGAATCTTAGATTTAGTCGATAAAGGATGGAGATTGAAAAAATAGAAAGTTTCTTATTTTAGAAACTTTGTAAAACGTTCATCATTTAGAAATATGAAACCCTAGCGATGATGCCAACGAGCTTTAAGGCATGTTTTGGGATGAGCGTATTAGGGTATTGAATCATAGATTTAGTTGATGAAGGATGAAGATTGAAAAATTAGAAAGCATCTTATTTTTGGAACTTTATAAAACATCAATCTTTTATCTATGGGAAACCCTATAGATGGAGTCAAGGTTCTTTTTGCCAAGTTTTGGGATAAGGATGAGATGGTATTGAATCGTAGATTTAGTTGATAAATGATGGAGATTGAAAAATAGAAAGTTTCTTATTTTAAAAACTTTGTAAAACCACTATCATTCAGAAATAAGAAACCCAAGTGATGATGTCAACGTGCTTTAAGCCATGTTTTGGGATGAGCACATGAGAGTATTGAATCTTAGATTTAGTTAATGAAGGATGGAGATTGAAAAATTAGAAAGTTTCTTATTTTATAAACTTTATAAGACATCCATCTTTTAGACATAGGAAACTCCAGAGATGGGGTCAATGAGCTTTTAGATCAGTTTTGAGATGAGGATGAGACGCTATTGAATCGTAGATTTAGTTGATAAATGATGAAGATTGAAAAAATAGAAAGTTTCTTATTTTAGAAACTTTATTAAATATATATCTTTTTGATATAGGAAACGCTAGAGATGATGTCAACGATATTTTAACCATGTTTTAGGATGAGAATGAGAGGGTATTGAATCTTTAATTTAGTTGATGAAGGATAGAGATTGAAAAAATAGAAAGTTTCTTATTCCAGAACCTTTTTAAAACATCAATCCTTTTAGACTTAGTAAACCTTAGATATGGTGTCAAGGTGCTTTTAACCAATTTTTGGGATGAGGATGAGATGATATTGACTCATAGATTTTGTTTGTGAAGGTTTGAGATTGAAAAATAGGAAGTTTCTTATTTTATAAACTTTATAAAACATCCAGTGTTTCGACATAAGAAACCCAATAGATTGTGTCAACGTGCTTTTAGCCAATTTTTGAGATGGGGATTAAATCGTATTGAATTTTAGATTTAGTTGATCAAGTATGGAGATTGTAAAATGAAAAGTTTCTTGTTTTAGTAACTTTTTAAAACATCAATCTTTTAGACATAGGTAATATCATAAATGGTGTGAAAGAGCTTTTAGCTGAGTCTTGAGCTGAGGATTAGATGGTATTGAATCTTTGATATATTTGAACAATGATGGAGATTGAAAAAAAAGAAAGTTTCTTACTTTAGAAACTATATAAAGCAACCATCTTTTAGAGATAAGAAATCATAGAGATGGTGTGAAGGAGCTTTTAGCCAAGTTTTGAGATTAGGCTGAAATGATATTGAATCTTAAATTTAGTTGATAAAGGATGGAGATTGAAAAAATAGAAAGTTCCTTATTTTAGAAACATTGTTAAACATCCATCATTTAGAAATAAGAAACCCTAATGATGATGTCAATGAGCTTTAAGCAATGTTTTGGGATGAGCATATGAGGGTATTGAATCTTAGATTTAGTTCATGAAGGATGGAGATTGAAAAATTAGAAAGTTTCTGATTTTAGGAACTTTATAAAACATCAATGTTTTAGACATAGGAAACCCTAGAGATGGATTTAAGGTGCTTTAAGCCATGTTTTGGAATGAGAATGAGATGGTATTGAATCTTAGATTTAGTCGATAAAGGATGGAGATTGAAAAAATAGAAACTTTCTTATTTTAGGAACTTTGTAAAACGTCCATCATTTAGAAATAAGAAACCCTAGCGATGATGCCAACGAGCTTTAAGGCATGTTTTGGGATGAGCGTATGAGGGTATTGAATCATATATTTAGTTGATGAAGGATGAAGATTGAAAAATTAGAAAGCTTCTTCTTATTTTTGGAACTTTATAAACCATCAATCTTTTTTCTATTGGAAACCCTATAGATGGAGTCAAGGTGCTTTTTGCCAAGTTTTGGGATAAAGATGAGATGGTATTGAATCTTAGATTTAGTTAATAAAGGATGGAGATTGAAAAAATAGAAAGTTTCTTATTTTAAAAACTTTGTAAAACCACTATCATTCAGAAATAAGAAACCCAAGTGATGATGTCAACGTGCTTTAAGCCATGTTTTGGGATGAGCACATGAGAGTATTGAATCTTAGATTTAGTTAATGAAGGATGGAGATTGAAAAAAAAGAAAATTTCTTACTTTAGAAACTATATAAAGCAACCATCTTTTAGAGATAAGAAACCATAGAGATGGTGTGAAGGAGCTTTTAGCCAAGTTTTGAGATTAGGCTGAGATGATATTGAATCTTAAATTTAGTTGATAAAGGATGGAGATTGAAAAAATAGAAAGTTCCTTATTTTAGAAAGATTGTTAAACATCCATCATTTAGAAATAAGAAACCCTAGTGATGATGTCAACGAGCTTTAACCAATGTTTTGGGATGAGCATATGAGGGTATTGAATCTTAGATTTAGTTGATGAAGGATGGAGATTGAAAAATTAGAAAGCTTCTTATTTTAGGAACTTTATAAAACATCAATGTTTTAGACATAGGAAACCCTAGAGATGGAATCAAGGTGCTTTAAGCCAAGTTTTGGAATGAGAATGAGATGGTATGGAATCTTAGATTTAGTCGATAAAGGATGGAGATTGAAAAAATAGAAAGTTTCTTATTTTAGAAACTTTGTAAAACGTTCATCATTTAGAAATATGAAACCCTAGCGATGATGCCAACGAGCTTTAAGGCATGTTTTGGGATGAGCGTATTAGGGTATTGAATCATAGATTTAGTTGATGAAGGATGAAGATTGAAAAATTAGAAAGCATCTTATTTTTGGAACTTTATAAAACATCAATCTTTAATCTATGGGAAACCCTATAGATGGAGTCAAGGTGCTTTTTGCCAAGTTTTGGGATAAGGATGAGATGGTATTGAATCTTAGATTTAGTTGATAAAGGATGGAGATTGAAAAATAGAAAGTTTCTTATTTTAAAAACTTTGTAAAACCACTATCATTCAGAAATAAAAAACCCAAGTGATGATGTCAACGTGCTTTAAGCCATGTTTTGGGATGAGCACATGAGAGTATTGAATCTTAGATTTAGTTAATGAAGGATGGAGATTGAAAAATTAGAAAGTTTCTTATTTTAGAAACTTTATAAGACATCCATCTTTTAGACATATGAAACTCAAGAGATGGGGTCAATGAGCTTTTAGATCAGTTTTGAGATGATGATGAGACGCTATTGAATCGTAGATTTAGTTGATAAATGATGAAGATTGAAAAAATAGAAAGTTTCTTATTTTATAAACTTTATGAAACATATATCTTTTTGACATAGGAAACCCTAGAGATGATGTCAACGAGATTTTAACCATGTTTTAGGTTGAGAATGAGAGGGTATTGAATCTTAAATTCAGTTGATGAAGGATGGAGATTGAAAAAATAGAAAGTTTCTTATTTCAGAAACTTTGTAAAACATCAATCCTTTTAGACTTAGTAAACCTTAGAGATGGTGTCAAGGTGCTTTTAACCAATTTTTTGGATGAGGATGAGATGATATTGACTCATAGATTTTGCTTGTGAACTTTTGAGATTGAAAAATAGGAAGTTTCTTATTTTATAAACTTTATAAAACATCCACTGTTTAGACATAAGAACCCCAATAAATTGTGTCAACGTGCTTTTAGCCAATTTTTGATATGGGGATTAAATAGTATTGAATTTTAGATTTAGTTGATCAAGTATGGAGATTGTAAAATGAAAAGTTTCTTATTTTAGTAACTTTTTAAAACATCAATCATTTAGACATAGGAAACCTCATAAATGGTGTGAAAGAGCTTTTAGCTGAGTCTTTAGCTAAGGATTAGATGGTATTCAATCTTTGATTTATTTGAACAAAGATGGAGATTGAAAAAAAAGAAAGTTTCTTACTTTAGAAACTATATAAAGCAACCATCTTTTAGAGATAAGAAACCATAGAGATGGTGTGAAGGAGCTTTTAGCCAAGTTTTGAGATTAGGCTGAGATGATATTGAATCTTAAATTTAGTTTATAAAGGATGGAGATTGAAAAAATAGAAAGTTCCTTATTTTAGAAAGATTGTTAAACATCCATCATTTAGAAATAAGAAACCCTAATGATGATGTCAACGAGCTTTAAGCCTTGTTTTGGGATGAGCATATGAGGGTATTGAATCTTAGATTTAGTTCATGAAGGATGGAGATTGAAAAATTAAAAAGCTTCTTATTTTAGGAACTTTATAAAACATCAATGTTTTAGACATAGGAAACCCAATAGATGGTGTCAACGTGCTTTTAGCCAATTTTTGAGATGAGGATTAAATAATATTGAATTTTAGATTTAGTTGATCAAGTATGGAGATTGTAAAATGAAAAGTTTCTTGTTTTAGTAACTTTTTAAAACAACAATCTTTTAGACATAGAAAACCTCATAAATGGTGTGAAATAGCTTTTAGCTGAGTCTTGAGCTGAGGATTAGATGGTATTGAATCTTTGATTTATTTGAACAATATAAAGCAACCATCTTTTAGAGATAAGAAAGTTTGTTTTATTTGAAAAAAAGAAAGTTTCTTACTTTAGAAACCATATAAAGCAACCATCTTTTAGAGATAAGAAACCATAGAGATGGTGTGAAGGAGATTCGAGCCAAGTTTTGAGATTAGGCTGAGGTGATATTGAATCTTCGATTTGGTTAATAAAAGATGGAGATTGAAAAAATAGAAAGTTCCTTATTTTAGAAACATTGTTAAACATCCATCATTTAGAAATAAGAAACCCTAGTGATGATGTCAACGAGCTTTAAACCATGTTTTGGGATGAGCATATGAGGGTATTGAATCTTAGATTTAGTTGATGAAGGATGGAGATTGAAAAATAGAAAGTTTCTTATTTTAAAAACTTTGTAAAACCACTATCATTCAGAAATAAGAAACCCAAGTGATGATGTCAACATGCTTTAAGCCATGATTTGGGATGAGCACATGAGAGTATTGAATCTTAGTTTAGTTAATGAAGGATGGAGATTGAAAAATTAGAAAGTTTCTTATTTTAGAAACTTTATAAGACATCCATCTTTTAGACATAGGAAACTCCAGAGATGGGGTCAATGAGCTTTTAGATCTGTTTTGAGATGAGGATGAGACGCTATTGAATCGTAGATTTAGTTGATAAATGATGAAGATTGAAAAAATTGAAAGTTTCTTATTTTAGAAACTTTATTAAACATATATCTTTTTTACATAGGAAACCCTAGAGATGATGTCAACGAGATCTTAACTATGTTTTAGGATGAGAATGAGAGGGTATTGAATCTTAAATTCAGTTGATTAAGGATGGAGATTGAAAAAATAGAAAGTTTCTTATTCCAGAAACTTTGTAAAACATCAATCCTTTTAGACTTAGTAAACCTTAGAGATGGTGTCAAGGTCCTTTTAGCGAATTTTTGGGATGAGGATGAGATGATATTGACTCATAGATTTTGTTTGTAAAGGTTTGAGATTGGAAAATAGGAAGTTTCTTATTTTATAAACTTTACAAAACATCCACTGTTTAGACATAGGAAACCCAATAGATGGTGTCAACGTGCTTTTAGCCAATTTTTGAGATGAGGATTAAATAGTATTGAATTTTAGATTTAGTTGATCAAGTATGGAGATTGTAAAATGAAAAGTTTCTTGTTTTAGTAACTTTTTAAAACATCAATCTTTTAGACATAGGAAACCTCATAAATGGTGTGAAAGAGCTTTTAGCTGAGTCTTGAGCTGAGGATTAGATGGTATTGAATCTTTGCTTTATTTGAACAATGATGGAGATTGAAAAAAAAAGAAAGTTTCTTACTTTAGAAACTATATAAAGCAACCATCTTTTACAGATAAGAAACCATAGAGATGGTGTGAAGGAGCTTTTAGCCAAGTTTTGAGATTAGGCTGAGATGATTTTGAATCTTAAATTTAGTTGATAAAGGATGGAGATTGAAAAAATAGAAAGTTCCTTATTATAGAAACATTGTTAAACATCCATCATTTAAAAATAAGAAACCCTAGTGATGATGTCAACGAGCTTTAAGCCATGTTTTGTGATGAGCATATGAGGGTATTGAATCTTAGATTTAGTTGATGAAGGATGGAGATTGAAAAATTAGAAAGCTTCTTATTATAGAAACTTTATAAAACATCAATATTTTAGACATAGGAAACCCTAGAGATGGATTCAAGGTGCTTTAAGCCAAGTTTTGGAATGAGAATGAGATGGTATTGAATCTTAGATTTAGTCAATAAAGGATGGAGATTGAAAAAATAGAAAGTTTCTTATTTTAGAAACTTTGTAAAACGTCCATCATTTAGAAATAAGAAACCCTAGCGATGATGCCAACGACCTTTAAGGCATGTTTTGGGATGAGCGTATGAGGGTTTTGAATCATAGATTTTGTTGATGAAGGATGAAGATTGAAAAATTAGAAAGCTTCTTATTTTTAGAACTTTATAAAACATCAATCTTTTATCTATGGGAAACCCTATAGATGGAGCCAAGGTGCTTTTTGCTAAGTTTTGGGATAAGGATGAGATGGTATTGAATCTTAGATTTAGTTGATAAAGGATGGAGATTGAAAAAATAGAAAGTTTCTTATTTTAAAAACTTTGTAAAACCACTATCATTCAGAAATAAGAAACCCAAGTGATGATGTCAACGTGCTTTAAGCCATGGTTTGGGATCAGCACATGAGAGTATTGAATCTTAGATTTAGTTAATGAAGGATGGAGATTGAAAAATTAGAAAGTTTCTTATTTTAGAAACTTTATAAGACATCCATCTTTTAGACATAGGAAACTCCAGATATGGTGTCAATGAGCTTTTAGATCAGTTTTGAGATGAGGATGAGACGCTATTGAATCGTAGATTTAGTTGTTAAATGATGAAGATTGAAAAAATAGAAAGTTTCTTATTTTAGAAACTTTATTAAACATATATCTTTTTGACATAGGAAACCCTAGAGATGATGTCAACGAGATTTTAACCATGTTTTAGGATGAGAATGGGAGGGTATTGAATCTTAAATTCAGTTGATTAAGGATGGAGATTGAAAAAATAGAAAGTTTCTTATTCCAGAAACTTTGTAAAACATCAATCCTTTTAGACTTAGTAAACCTTAGAGATGGTGTCAAGGTGCTTTTAGCGAATTTTTGGGATGAGGATGAGATGATATTGACTCATAGATTTTGTTTGTAAAGGTTTGAGATTGAAAAATAGGAAGTTTCTTATTTTATAAACTTTACAAAACATCCACTGTTTAGACATAGGAAACCCAATAGATGGTGTCAACGTGCTTTTAGCCAATTTTTGAGATGAGGATTAAATAGTATTGAATTTTAGATTTAGTTGATCAAGTATGGAGATTGTAAAATGAAAAGTTTCTTGTTTTAGTAAATTTTTCAAACATCAATCTTTTAGACCTAGGAAACCTCATAAATGGTGTGAAAGAGCTTTTAGCTGAGTCTTGAGCTGAGGATTAGATGGTATTGAATCTTTGATTTATTTGAACAATGATAGAGATTGAAAAAAAGAAAGTTTCTTACTTTAGAAACCATATAAAGCAAACCATCTTTTAGAGATAAGAAACCATAGAGATGGTGTGAAGGAGATTCGAGCCAAGTTTTGAGATTAGGCTGAGGTGATATTGAATCTTAGATTTGGTTGATAAAGGATGGAGATTGAAAAAATAGAAAGTTCCTTATTTTAGAAACATTGTTAAACATCCATGATTTAGAAATAAGAAACCCTAGTGATGATGTCAACGAGCTTTAAGTCATGTTTTGGGATGAGCATATGAGGGTATTGAATCTTAGATTTAGTTGATGAAGGATGGAGATTGAAAAATTAGAAAGCTTCTTATTTTAGGAACTTTATAAAACATCAATGTTTTAGACATAGGAAACCCTAGAGATGGATTCAAGGTGCTTTAAGCTAAGTTTTGGAATGAGAATGAGATGGTATTAAATCTTCGATTTAGTCGATAAAGGATGGAGATTGAAAAAATATATAGTTTCTTATTTTAGAAACTTTGTAAAACGTCCATCATTTAGAAATAAGAAACCCTAGCGATGATGCCAACGTGCTTTAAGGCATGTTTTGGGATGAGCGTATGAGGGTATTGAATCATAGATTTAGGTGATGAAGGATGAAGATTGAAAAATTAGAAAGCTTCTTGTTTTTGGAAATTTATAAAACATCAATCTTTTATCTATGGGAAACCCTATAGATGGAGTCAAGGTGCTTTTTGCCAAGTTTTGGGATAAGGATGAGATGGTATTGAATCTTAGATTTAGTTGATAAAGGATGGAATTGAAAAAATAGAAAGTTTCTTATTTTAAAAACTTTGTAAAACCACTATCATTCAGAAATAAGAAACCCAAGTTATGATGTCAACGTGCTTTAAGCCATGTTTTGGGATGAGCACATGAGAGTATTGAATCTTAGATTTAGTTAATGAAGGCTGGAGATTGAAAAATTAGAAAGTTTCTTATTTTAGAAACTTTATAAGACATCCATCTTTTAGACATAGGAAACTCCAGAGATGGGGTCAATGAGCTTTTAGATCAGTTTTGAGATGAGGATGAGACGCTATTGAATCGTAGATTTAGTTGATAAATGATGAAGATTGAAAAAATAGAAATTTTCTTATTTTAGAAACTTTATTAAACATATATCTTTTTGACATAGGAAACCCTAGAGATGATGTCAACGAGATTTTAACCATGTTTTAGGATGAGAATGAGAGGGTATTGAATCTTAAATTCAGTTGATTAAGGATGGAGATTGGAAAAATAGAAAGTTTCTTATTCCAGAAACTTTGTAAAACATCAATCCTTTTAGACTTAGTAAACCTTAGAGATGGTGTCAAGGTGCTTTTAGCGAATTTTTGGGATGAGGATGAGATGATATTGACTCATAGATTTTGTTTGTGAAGGTTTGAGATTGAAAAATAGAAAGTTTCTTATTTTATAAACTTTATAAAACATCCACTGTTTTGACATACGAAACCCAATAGATGGTGTCAACGTGCTTTTAGCCAATTTTTGAGATGGGGATTAAATAATATTGAATTTTAGATTTAGTTGATCAAGTATGGAGATTGTAAAATGAAAAGTTTCTTATTTTAGTAACTTTTTAAAATATCAATCTTTTAGACATAGGAAACCACATAAATGGTGTGAAACCGCTTTTAGCTGAGTCTTGAGCTGAGGATTAGATGGTATTGAATCTTTAATTTATTTGAACAATGATGGAGATTGAAAAAAAAAGAAAGTTTCTTACCTTAGAAACTATATAAAGCAACCATCTTTTAGATATAAGAAACCATAGAGATGGTGTGAAGGAGCTTTTAGCCAAGTTTTGAGGTTAGGCTGAGATGATATTGAATCTTAGATTTAGTTGATAAAGGATGGAGATTGAAAAAATAGAAAGTTCCTTATTTTAGAAACATTGTTAAACATCCATGATTTAGAAATAAGAAACCCTAGTGATGATGTCAACGAGCTTTAAGTCATGTTTTGGGATGAGCTTATGAGGGTATTGAATCTTAGATTTAGTTGATGAAGGATGGAGATTGAAAAATTAGAAAGCTTCTTATTTTAGGAACTTTATAAAACATCAATGTTTTAGACATAGGAAACCCTAGAGATGGATTCAAGGTGCTTTAAGCTAAGTTTTGGAATGAGAATGAGATGGTATTAAATCTTCGATTTAGTCGATAAAGGATGGAGATTGAAAAAATATATAGTTTCTTATTTTAGAAACTTTGTAAAACGTCCATCATTTAGAAATAAGAAACCCTAGCGATGATGCCAACGTGCTTTAAGGCATGTTTTGGGATGAGCGTATGAGGGTATTGAATCATAGATTTAGGTGATGAAGGATGAAGATTGAAAAATTAGAAAGCTTCTTGTTTTTGGAAATTTATAAAACATCAATCTTTTATCTATGGGAAACCCTATAGATGGAGTCAAGGTGCTTTTTGCCAAGTTTTGGGATAAGGATGAGATGGTATTGAATCTTAGATTTAGTTGATAAAGGATGGAATTGAAAAAATAGAAAGTTTCTTATTTTAAAAACTTTGTAAAACCACTATCATTCAGAAATAAGAAACCCAAGTTATGATGTCAACGTGCTTTAAGCCATGTTTTGGGATGAGCACATGAGAGTATTGAATCTTAGATTTAGTTAATGAAGGCTGGAGATTGAAAAATTAGAAAGTTTCTTATTTTAGAAACTTTATAAGACATCCATCTTTTAGACATAGGAAACTCCAGAGATGGGGTCAATGAGCTTTTAGATCAGTTTTGAGATGAGGATGAGACGCTATTGAATCGTAGATTTAGTTGATAAATGATGAAGATTGAAAAAATAGAAATTTTCTTATTTTAGAAACTTTATTAAACATATATCTTTTTGACATAGGAAACCCTAGAGATGATGTCAACGAGATTTTAACCATGTTTTAGGATGAGAATGAGAGGGTATTGAATCTTAAATTCAGTTGATTAAGGATGGAGATTGGAAAAATAGAAAGTTTCTTATTCCAGAAACTTTGTAAAACATCAATCCTTTTAGACTTAGTAAACCTTAGAGATGGTGTCAAGGTGCTTTTAGCGAATTTTTGGGATGAGGATGAGATGATATTGACTCATAGATTTTGTTTGTGAAGGTTTGAGATTGAAAAATAGAAAGTTTCTTATTTTATAAACTTTATAAAACATCCACTGTTTTGACATACGAAACCCAATAGATGGTGTCAACGTGCTTTTAGCTAATTTTTGAGATGGGGATTAAATAATATTGAATTTTAGATTTAGTTGATCAAGTATGGAGATTGTAAAATGAAAAGTTTCTTATTTTAGTAACTTTTTAAAATATCAATCTTTTAGACATAGGAAACCACATAAATGGTGTGAAACCGCTTTTAGCTGAGTCTTGAGCTGAGGATTAGATGGTATTGAATCTTTAATTTATTTGAACAATGATGGAGATTGAAAAAAAAAGAAAGTTTCTTACCTTAGAAACTATATAAAGCAACCATCTTTTAGATATAAGAAACCATAGAGATGGTGTGAAGGAGCTTTTAGCCAAGTTTTGAGGTTAGGCTGAGATGATATTGAATCTTAGATTTAGTTGATAAAGGATGGAGATTGAAAAAATAGAAAGTTCCTTATTTTAGAAACATTGTTAAACATCCATCATTTAGAAATAAGAAACCCTAGTGATGATGTCAACGAGCTTTAAGCCATGTTTTGGGATGAGCATATGAGGGTATTGAATATTAGATTTAGTTGATTAAGGATGGAGATTGAAAAATCAGAAAACTTCTTATTTTAGGAACTTTATAAAACATCAATGTTTTAGACATAGGAAACCCTAGAGATGGATTCAAGGTGCTTTAAGCTAAGTTTTGGAATGAGAATGAGATGGTATTGAATCTTAGATTTAGTCGATAAAGGATGGAGATTGAAAAAATATTAAGTTTCTTATTTTAGAAACTTTATAAAACGTCCATCATTTAGAAATAAGAAACCCTAGCGATGATGCCAACGTGCTTTAAGGCATGTTTTGGGATGAGCGTATGAGGGTATTGAATCATAGATTTAGTTGAAGAAGGATGAAGATTGACAAATTAGAAAGCTTCTTATTTTTGGAAATTTATAAAACATCAATCTTTTATCTATGGGAAACCCTATAGATGGAGTAGAGGTGCTTTTTGCCAAGTTTTGGGATAAGGATAAGATGGTATTGAATCTTAGATTTAGTTGATAAAGGATGGAGATTGAAAAAATAGAAAGTTTCTTATTTTAAAAACTTTGTAAAACCACTATCATTCAGAAATAAGAAACCCAAGTGATGATGTCAACGTGCTTTAAGCCATGTTTTGGGATGAGCACATGAGAGTATTGAATCTTTATAAGACATCCATCTTTTAGACATAGGAAACTCCAGAGATGGGGTCAATGAGCTTTTAGATCAATTTTGAGATGTGGATGAGACACTGTTGAATCGTAGATTTAGTTGATAAATGATGAAGATTGAAAAAATAGAAAGTTTCTTATTTTAGAAACTTTATTAAATATATATCTTTTTGATATAGGAAACGCTAGAGATGATGTCAACGATATTTTAACCATGTTTTAGGATGAGAATGAGAGGGTATTGAATCTTTAATTTAGTTGATGAAGGATAGAGATTGAAAAAATAGAAAGTTTCTTATTCCAGAACCTTTTTAAAACATCAATCCTTTTAGACTTAGTAAACCTTAGATATGGTGTCAAGGTGCTTTTAACCAATTTTTGGGATGAGGATGAGATGATATTGACTCATAGATTTTGTTTGTGAAAGTTTGAGATTGAAAAATAGGAAGTTTCTTATTTTATAAACTTTATAAAACATCCACTGTTTCGACATAAGAAACCCAATAGATTGTGTCAACGTGCTTTTAGCCAATTTTTGAGATGGGGATTAAATCGTATTGAATTTTAGATTTAGTTGATCAAGTATGGAGATTGTAAAATGAAAAGTTTCTTGTTTTAGTAACTTTTTAAAACATCAATCTTTTAGACATAGGAAACATCATAAATGGTGTGAAAGAGCTTTTAGCTGAGTCTTGAGCAGAAGATTAGATGGTATTGAATGTTTGATATATTTGAACAATGATGGAGATTGAAAAAAAAGAAAGTTTCTTACTTTAGAAACTATATAAAGCAACCATCTTTTAGAGATAAGAAACCATAGAGATGGTGTGAAGGAACTTTTAGCCAAGTTTTGTGATTAGGCTGAGATGATATTGAATCTTAAATTTAGTTGATAAAGGATGGAGATTGAAAAATAGAAAGTTCCTTATTTTAGAAACTTTGTAAAACGTCCATCATTTAGAAATAAGAAACCCTAGCGATGATGCCAACGAGCTTTAGGGCATGTTTTGGGATGAGCGTATGAGGGTATTGAATCATAAATTTAGTTGATGAAGGATGAAGATTGAAAAATTAGAAAGCTTCTTATTTTTGGAACTTTATAAAACATCAATCTTTTATCTATGGGAAACCCTATAGATGGAGTCAAGGTGCTTTTTGCCAAGTTTTGGGATAAGGATGAGATGGTATTGAATCTTAGATTTAGTTGATAAATGATGGAGATTGAAAAAATAAAAAGTTTCTTATTTTAAAAACTTTATAAAACTACTATCATTCAGAAATAAGAAACCCAAGTGATGATGTCAACGTGCTTTAAGCCATGTTTTGGGATGAGAACATGAGAGTATTGAATCTCAGATTTAGTTAATGAAGGATGGAGATTGAAAAATTAGAAAGTTTCTTATTTTAGAAACTTTATAAGACATCCATCTTTTAGACATAGGAAACTCCAGAGATGGGGTCAATGAGCTTTGAGATCAGTTTTGAGATGACGATGAGACGCTATTGAATCGTAGATTTAGTTGATAAATGACGAAAATTGAAAAAATAGAAAGTTTCTTATTTTAGAAACTTTATTAAATATATATCTTTTTGACATAGGAAACCCTAGAGATGATGTCAACGAGATTTTAACCATGTTTTAGGATGAGAATGAGAGGGTATTGAATCTTTAATTTAGTTGATGAAGGATGGAGATTGAAAAAATAGAAAGTTTCTTATTCCAGAAACTTTTTAAAACATCAATCCTTTTAGACTTAGTAAACCTTAGAGATGGTGTCAAGGTTCTTTTAGCCAATTTTTGAGATGGGGATTAAATAGTATTGAATATTAGATTTAGTTGATCAAGTATGGAGATTGTAAAATTAAAAGTTTCTTATTTTAGTAACCTTTTGAAACATAAATCTTTTAGAGATAATGAACCTCATAAATGGTGTGAAAGAGCTTTTAGCTGAGTCTTGAGCTGAGGATTAGATGGTATTGAATCTTTAATTTATTTGAACAATCATGGAGATTGAAAAAAAGAAAGTTTCTTACTTTAGAAACTATATAAAGCAACCATCTTTTAGAGATAAGAAACCATAGAGATGATGTGAAGGAGCTTTTAGCCAAGTTTTGAGATTAGGCTGAGGTGATATTGAATCTTAGATTTAGTTGATAAATGATGGAGATTGAAAAAATAGAAAGTTCCTTATTTTTGAAACATTGTTAAACATCCATCATTTAGAAATAAGAAACCCTAGTGATGATGTCAACAACCTTTAAGCCATGTTTTGGGATGAGCATATGAGGGTATTGAATCTTAGATTTAGTTGATGAAGGATGGAAATTGAAAAATTAGAAAGCTTCTTATTTTAGGAACTTTATAAAACATCAATGTTTTAGACATATGAAACCCTAGAGATGGATTAAAGGTGCTTTAAGCCAAGTTTTGGAATGAGAATGAGATGGTATTGACTCATAGATTTTGTTTGTGAAGGTTTGAGATTGAAAAATAGGAAGTTTCTTATTTTATAAACTTTATAAAACATCCACTGTTTAGAGATCCGAAACCCAATAGATGGTGTCAACGTGCTTTTAGCCAATTTTTGAGATGGGTATTAAATCGTATTGAATTTTAGATTTAGTTGATCAAGTATGGAGATTGTAAAATGAAAAGTTTCTTGTTTTAGTAACTTTTTAAAACACTAATCTTTTAGACATAGGAAACCTCATAAATGGTGTGAAAGAAGAGCTTTTAGCTGAGTCTTGAGCTGAGGATTAGATGGTATTGAATCTTTGATATATTTGAACAATGATGGAGATTGAAAAAAAAGAAAGTTTTTACTTTAGAAACTATATAAAGCAACCATCTTTTAGAGATAAGAAATCATAGAGATGGTGTGAAGGAACTTTTAGCCAAGTTTTGAGATTAGGCTGAGATGATATTGAATCTTAAATTTAGTTGATAAACGATGGAGATTGAAAAAATAGAGAGGTCCTTATTTTAGAAACTTTGTAAAACGTCCATCATTTAGAAATAAGAAACCCTAGCGATGATGCCAACTAGCTTTAAGGCATGTTTTGGGATGAGCGTATGAGGGTATTGAATCATAAATTTAGTTGATGAAGGATGAAGATTGAAAAATTAGAAAGCTTCTTATTTTTGGAACTTTATAAAACATCAATCTTTTATCTATGGGAAACCCTATAGATGGAGTCAAGGTGCTTTTTGCCAAGTTTTGGGATAAGGATGAGATGGTATTGAATCTTAGATTTAGTTGATAAATGATGGAGATTGAAAAAATAGAAAGTTTCTTATTTTAAAAACTTTGTAAAACTACCATCATTCAGAAATAAGAAACCCAAGTGATGATGTCAACGTGCTTTAAGCCATGTTTTGGGATGAGAACATGAGAGTATTGAAACTTAGATTTAGTTAATGAAGGATGGAGATTGAAAAATTAGAAAGTTTCTTATTTTAGAAACTTTATAAGACATCTTTCTTTTAGACATAGGAAACTCCAGAGATGGGGTCAATGAGCGTTCAGATCAGTTTTGAGATGACGATGAGACGCTATTGAATCGTAGATTTAGTTGTTAAATGACGAAGATTGAAAAAAATAGAAAGTTTCTTATTTTAGAAACTTTATTAAATATATATCTTTTTGACATAGGAAACCCTAGAGATGATGTCAACGAGATTTTAACCATGTTTTAGGATGAGAATGAGAGGGTATTGAATCTTTAATTTAGTTGATGAAGGATGAAGATTGAAAAAATAGAAAGTTTCTTATTCCAGAAACTTTTTAAAACATCAATCCTTTTAGACTTAGTAAACCTTAGAGATGGTGTCAAGGTGCTTTTAGCCAATTTTTGAAATGGGGATTAAATAGTATTGAATATTAGATTTAGTTGATCAAGTATGGAGATTGTAAAATGAAATGTTTCTTATTTTAGTAACTCTTTAAAACATCAATCTTTTAGAGATAGTGAACCTCATAAATGGTGTGAAAGAGCTTTTAGCCGAGTCTTGAGCTGAGGATTAGATGGTATTGAATCTTTAATTTATTTGAACAATGATGGAGATTGAAAAAAAGAAAGTTTCTTAATTTAGAAACTATATAAAGCAACCATCTTTTAGAGATAAGAAACCATAGAGATGATGTTAAGGAGCTTTTAGCCAAGTTTTGAGATTAGGCTGAGGTGATATTGAATCTTAGATTTAGTTGAAAAATGATAGAGATTGAAAAAATAGAAAGTTCCTTATTTTAGAAACATTGTTAAACCTCCATCATTTAGAAATAAGAAACCCTAGTGATGATGTCAACAAGCTTTAAGCCATGTTTTGAGTTGAGCATATGAGGGTATTGAATCTTAGATTTAGTTGATGAAGGATGGAGATTGAAAAATTAGAAAGCTTTTTATTTTAGGAACTTTATAAAACATCAATGTTTTAGACATATGAAACCCTAGAGATGGATTAAAGGTGCTCTAAGCCAAGTTTTGGAATGAGAATGAGATGGTATTGAATCTTAGATTTAGTTGATAAAGGATGGAGATTGAAAAAATAGAAAGTTTCTTATTTTAAAAACTTTGTAAAACCACTATCATTCAGAAATAAGAAACCCAAGTGATGATGTCAACGTGCTTTAAGCCATGTTTTGGGATGAGCACATGAGAGTATTGAATCTTAGATTTAATTAATGAAGGATGGAGATTGAAAAATTAGAAAGTTTCTTATTTTAGAAACTTTATAAGACATCCATCTTTTAGACATAAGAAACTCCAGAGATGGGGTTAATGAGCTTTTAGATCAGTTTTGAGATGAGGATGAGACGCTATTGAATCGTAGATTTAGTTGATAAATGATGAAGATTGAAAAAATAAAAAATTTCTTATTTTAGAATGTTTATTAAACATATATCTCTTTGACATAGGAAACCCTAGAGATGATGTCAACGGGATTTTTACCATGTTTTAAGATGAGAATGAGAGGGTATTGAATCGTAAATTCAGTTGATGAAGGATGGAGATTGAAAAATTAGAACGTTTCTTATTCCAGAAACTTTGTAAAACATCAATCATTTTAGACTTAGTAAACCTTAGAGATGGTGTCAAGGTGCTTTTAGCCAATTTTTGGGATGAGGATGAGATGATATTGACTCATAGATTTTGTTTGTCAAGGTTTGAGATTGAAAAATAGAAAGTATCTTCTTTTATAAACTTTATAAAACATCCACTGTATAGACATAGGAAACCCAATAGATGGTGTCAACGTGCTTTTAGCCAAAATTTGAGATGGGGATTAAATAGTATTGAATTTCAGATATAGTTGATCAAGTATGGAGATTGTAAGATGAAAAGTTTCTTATTTTAGTAACTTTTTAAAACATCAATCTTTTAGACATAGGAAACCTCATAAATGGTGTGAAAGTGCTTTTCGCTGAGTCTTGAGCTGAGGATTAGAAGGTATTGAATCTTTAATTTATTTGAACAATGATAGAGATTGAAAAAAAAGAAAGTTTCTTACTTTAGAAACTATATAAAGTAAACATCTTTTAGAGATAAGAAACCATAGAGATGGTGTGAAGGAGGTTTTAGCCAAGTTTTGAGATTAGGCTGAGGTGATATTGAATCTTAGATTTAGTTGATAAAGGATGGAGATTGAAAAAATAGAAAGTTCCTTATTTTAGAAACATTGTTAAACATCCAACTTTTAGAAATAAGAAACCCTAGTGATTATGTCAACGAGCTTTAAGCCATGTTTTGGGATTAGCATATGAGGGTATTGAATCTTAGATTTAGTTGATGAAGGATGGAGATTGAAAAATTAGAAAGCTTCTTATTTTAGGAACTTTATAAAACATCAATGTTTTAGACATATGAAACCCTAGAGATGGATTAAAGGTGCTTTAAGCCAAGTTTTGGAATGAGAATGAGATGGTATTTAATCTTAGATTTAGTTGATAAATGATGGAGATTGAAAAAATAGAAATTTTCTTATTTTAAAAACTTTGTAAAACCACTATCATTCATAAATAAGAAACCCAAGTGATCATGTCAACGTGCTTTAAGCCATGTTTTGGGATGAGCACGTGAGAGTATTGAATCTTAGATTTAATTAATGAAGGATGGAGATTGAAAAATTAGAAAGTTTCTTATTTTAGAAACTTTATAAGACATCCATCTTTTAGACATAGGAAACTCCAGAGATGGGGTCAATGAGCTTTTAGATCAGTTTTGAGAAGAGGATGAGACGCTATTGGATCGTAGATTTAGTTGATAAATGACGAAGATTGAAAAAAATAGAAAGTTTCTTATTTTAGAAACTTTATTAAACATATATGTTTTTGACATAGGAAACCCTAGAGATAATGTCAACGAGATTTTAACCATGTTTTAGGATGAGAATGAGAGGGTATTGAATCTTAAATTCAGTTGATGAAGGATGGAGATTGAAAAAATAGAAAGTTTCTTATTTCAGAAACTTTGTAAACATCAATCATTTTAGACTTAGTAAACCTTAGAGATGGTGTCAAGGTGCTTTTAGCCAATTTTTGGGATGAGGATGAGATGATATTGACTCATAGATTTTGTTTGTGAAGGTTTGAGATTGAAAAATAGGAAGTTTCTTATTTTATAAACTTTATAAAACATCCACTGTTTAGACATAGAAAACCCAATTGATGGTGTCAACGTGCTTTTAGCCAATTTTTGAGATGAGGATTAAATAGTATTGAATTTTAGATTTAGTTGATCAAGTATGGAGATTGTAAAATGAAAAGTTTCTTGTTTTAGTAACTTTTTAAAACATCAATCTTGTAGACATAAGAAACCTCATAATTGGTGTGAAAGAGCTTTTAGCTGAGTCTTTAGCTGAGGATTAGATGGTATTGAAACTTTGATTTATTTGAACAATGATGGAGATTGAATAAAAAGGAAAGTTTCTTACTTTAGAAACAATATAAAGCAACCATCTTTTAGAGATAAGAAACCATCGAGATGGTCTGAAGGAGCTTTTAGCCAAGTTTTGAGATTAGGCTGAGATGATATTGAATCTTAGACTTAGTTGATAAAGGATGGAGATTGAAAAAATTGAAAGTTCCTTATTTTAGAAACATTGTTAAACATCCATCATTTAGAAATAAGAAACCCTAGTGATGATGTCAACGAGCTTTAAGCCATGTTTTGGGATGAGCATATGAGGGTATTGAATCTTAGATTTAGTTGATGAAGGATGGAGATTGAAAAATTAGAAAGTTTCTTATTTTAGGAACTTTATTAAACATCAATGTTTTAGACATATGAAACCCTAGAGATGGATTCAAGGTGCTTTAAGCCAAGTTTTGGAATGAGAATGAGATGGTATTGAATCTTAGATTTAGTCGATAAAGGATGGAGATTGAAAAAATAGAAAGTTTCTTATTTTAGAAACTTTGTAAAACGTCCATCATTTAGAAATAAGAAACCCTAGCGATGATGTCAACGAGCTTTAAGGCATGTTTTGGGATGAGCGTATGAGGGTATTGAATCATAAATTTAGTTGATGAAGGATGAATATTGAAAAATTAGAAAGCTTCTTATTTTTGGAACTTTATAAAACATCAATCTTTTATCTATGGGAAACCCTATAGATGGAGTTAAGGTGCTTTTTGCCAACTTTTGGGAAAAGGATGAGATGGTATTGAATCTTAGATTTAGTTGACAAAGGATGGAGATTGAAACAATAGAAAGTTTCTTATTTTAAAAACTTTGTAAAACCACTATCATTCAGAAATAAGAAACCCAAGTGATGATGTGAACGTGCTTTAAGCCATGTTTTGGGATGAGCACATGAGAGTATTAAATCGTAGATTTAGTTAATGAAGGATGGAGATTGAAAAAATAGAAAGTTTCTTATTTTAGAAACTTTATAAGACATCCATCTTTTAGACATAGGAAACTCTAGAGATGGGGTCAATGAGCTTTTAGATCAGTTTTGAGATGAGGATGAGACGCTATTGAATCGTAGATTAGTTGATAAATGACGAAGATTGAAAAAATAGAAAGTTTCTTATTTTAGAAACTTTATAACACATCCATCTTTTAGACATAAGAAACTCCAGAGATGGGGTCAATGAGCTTTTAGATCAGTTTTGAGATGAGGATGAGACGCTATTGAATCGTAGATTTAGTTGATAAATGACGAAGATTGAAAAAAATAGAAAGTTTCTTATTTTAGAAACTTTATTAAACATATATGTTTTTGACATAGGAAACCCTAGAGATAATGTCAACGAGATTTTAACCATGTTTTAGGATGAGAATGAGAGGGTATTGAATCTTAAATTCAGTTGATGAAGGATGGAGATTGAAAAAATAGAAAGTTTCTTATTTCAGAAACTTTGTAAACATCAATCATTTTAGACTTAGTAAACCTTAGAGATGGTGTCAAGGTGCTTTTAGCCAATTTTTGGGATGAGGATGAGATGATATTGACTCATAGATTTTGTTTGTAAAGGTTTGAGATTGAAAAATAGGAAGTTTCTTATTTTATAAACTTTATAAAACATCCACTGTTTAGACATAGGAAACCCAATAGATGGTGTCAACGTGCTTTTAACCAATTTTTGAGATGGGGATTAAATATTATTGAACTTTAGATTTAGTTAATCAAGTATGGAGACTGTAAAATGAAAAGTTTCTTATTTTAGTAACTTTTTAAAACATCAATCTTTTAGACATAGGAAACCTCATAAATGGTGTGAAAGAGCTTTTAGCTGAGTCTTGAGCTGAGGATTAGATGGTATTGAATCTTTGATTTTTTTGAACAATGATGGAGATTGAAAAAAATGAAAGTTTCTTACTTTAGAAACTATATAAAGCAACCATCTTTTAGAGATAAGAAACCATAGAGATGGTGTGAAGGAGCTTTTAGCCAAGTTTTGAGATTAGGCTGAGATGATATTGAATCTTAGAGTTAGTTGGTAAAGGATGGAGATTGAAAAAATAGAAAGTTCCTTATTTTAGAAACATTATTAAACATCCATCATTTAGAAATAAGAAACCCTAGTGATGATGTCAACGAGCTTTAAGCAATGTTTTGGGATGAGCATATGAGGGTATTGAATCTTAGATTTAGTTGATGAAGGATGGAGATTGAAAAATTAGAAAGTTTCTTATTTTAGGAACTTTATAAAACATCAATGTTTTAGACATATGAAACCCTAGAGATGGATTCAAGGTGTTTTAAGCCAAGTTTTGGAATGAGAATGAGATGGTATTGAATCTTAGATTTAGTCGACAAAGGATGGAGATTGAAAAAATAGAAAGTTTCTTATTTTAGAAACTTTGTAAAACGTCCATCATTTAGAAATAAGAAACCCTAGCAATGATGTCAACGAGCTTTAAGGTATGTTTTGGGATGAGCGTATGAGGGTATTGAATCATAAATTTAGTTGATGAAGGATGAATATTGAAAAATTAGAAAGCTTCTTATTTTTGGAACTTTATAAAACATCAATCTTTTATCTATGGGAAACCCTATAGATGGAGTCAAGGTGCTTTTTGCCAACTTTTGGGATAAGGATGAGATGGTATTGAATTTTAGATTTAGTTGATAAAGGATGGAGATTGAAAAAATAGAAAGTTTCTTATTTTAAAAACTTTGTAAAACCACTATCATTCAGAAATAAGAAACCCAAGTGATAATGTCAACGTGCTTTAAGCCATGTTTTGGGATGAGCACATGAGAGTATTGAATCTTAGATTTAGTTAATGAAGGATGGAGATTGAAAAAATAGAAAGTTTCTTATTTTAGAAACTTTATAAGACATCCATCTTTTAGACATAGGAAACTCCAGAGATGGGGTCAATGAGCTTTTAGATCAGTTTTGAGATGAGGATGAGACGCTATTGAATCATAGATTTAGTTGATAAATGACGAAGATTGAAAAAATAGAAAGTTTCTTATTTTAGAAACTTTATTAAACATATATCTTTTTGACATAGGAAACCCTAGAGATGTTGTCAACGAGATTCTAACCATGTTTTAGGATGAGAATGAGAGGGTATTGAATCTTTAATTTAGTTGATGAAGGATGGAAATTGAAAAAATAGAAAGTTTCTTATCCCAGGAACTTTTTAAAACATCAATGCTTTTAGACTTAGTAAACCTTAGAGATGGTCTCAAGGAGCTTTTAGCCAATTTCTGGGATGAGGATGAGATGATATTGACTCATAGATTTTATTTGTCAAGGTTTGAGATTGAAAAATATGAAGTTTCTTATTTTATAAACTTTATAAAACATTCACTGTTTAGACATAGGAAACCCAATAGATGGTGTCAACGTGCTTTTAGCCAATTTTTGAGATGAGGATTAAATATTATTGAATTTTAGATTTAGTTGATCAAGTATGGAGACTGTAAAATGAAAAGTTTCTTATTTTAGTAACTTTTTAAAACATCAATCTTTTAGACATAGGAAACCTCATAAATGGTGTGAAAGAGCTTTTAGCTGAGTCTTTAGCTGATGATTAGATGGTATTGAAACTTTGATTTATTTGAACAATGATGGAGATTGAATAAAAAGGAAAGTTTCTTACTTTAGAAACAATATAAAGCAACCATCTTTTAGAGATAAGAAACCATCGAGATGGTCTGAAGGTGCTTTTAGCCAAGTTTTGAGATTAGGCTGAGATGATATTGAATCTTAGACTTAGTTGATAAAGGATGGAGATTGAAAAAAATAGAAAGTTCCTTATTTTAGAAACATTGTTAAACATCCATCATTTAGAAATAAGAAACCCTAGTGATGATGTCAACGAGCTTTAAGCCATGTTTTGGGATGAGCATATGAGGGTATTGAATCTTAGATTTAGTTGATGAAGGATGGAGATTGAAAAATTAGAAAGCTTCATATTTTAGGAAGTTTATAAAACATCAATGTTTTAGACATAGGAAACCCTAGAGATGAATTCAAGGTGCTTTAAGCCAAGTTTTGGAATGAGAATGAGATGGTATTGAATCTTAGATTTAGTCGATAAAGGATGGAGATTGAAAAAATAGAAAGTTTCTTATTTTAGAAACTTTATAAAACGTCCATCATTTAGAAATAAGAAACCCTAGCGATGATGTCAACGAGCTTTAAGGCATGTTTTGGGATGAGCGTATGAGGGTATTGAATCATAAATTTAGTTGATGAAGGATGAATATTGAAAAATTAGAAATCTTCTTATTTTTGGAACTTTATAAAACATCAATCTTTTATCTATGGGAAACCCTATAGATGGAGTCAAGGTGCTTTTTGCCAACTTTTGGGATAAGGATGAGATGGTATTGAATCTTAGATTTAGTTGACAAAGGATGGAGATTGAAAAAATAGAAAGTTTCTTATTTTAAAAACTTTGTAAAACCACTATCATTCAGAAATAAGAAACCCAAGTGATGATGTCAACGTGCTTTAAGCCATGTTTTGGGATGAGCACATGAGAGTATTGAATCTTAGATTTAGTTAATGAAGGATGGAGATTGAAAAAATAGAAAGTTTCTTATTTTAGAAACTTTATAAGACATCCATCTTTTAGACATAGGAAACTCCAGAGATGGGGTCAATGAGCTTTTAGATCAGTTTTGAGATGAGGATGAGACGCTATTGAATCGTAGATTTAGTTGATAAATGACGAAGATTGAAAAAATAGAAAGTTTCTTATTTTAGAAACTTTATTAAACATATATCTTTTTGACATAGGAAACCCTAGAGATGTTGTCAACGAGATTCTAACCATGTTTTAGGATGAGAATGAGAGGGTATTGAATCTTTAATTTAGTTGATGAAGGATGGAAATTGAAAAAATAGAGAGTTTCTTATCCCAGGAACTTTTTAAAACATCAATGCTTTTAGACTTAGTAAACCTTAGAGATGGTCTCAAGGAGCTTTTAGCCAATTTCTGGGATGAGGATGAGATGATATTGACTCATAGATTTTATTTGTCAAGGTTTGAGATTGAAAAATATGAAGTTTCTTATTTTATAAACTTTATAAAACATCCACTGTTTAGACATAGAAAACCCAATTGATGGTGTCAACGTGCTTTTAGCCAATTTTTGAGATGGGGATTAAATAGTATTGAATTTTAGATTTAGTTAATCAAGTATGGAGATTGTAAAAAGAAAAGTTTCTTGTTTTAGTAACTTTTTAAAACATCAATCTTTTAGACATAGGAAACCTCATAATTGTTGTGAAAGAGCTTTTAGCTGAGTCTTGAGCTGAGGATTAGATGGTATTGAATCTTTGATTTATTTTAACAACGATGGAGATTGAAAAAAATAAGAAAGTTTCTTACTTTAGAAACTATATAAAGCAACCATCTTTTAGAGATAAGAAACCATAGAGATGGTGTGAAGGAGCTTTTAGCCAAGTTTTGAGATTAGGCTGAGATGATATTGAATCTTAGATTTAGTTGATAAAGGATGGAGATTGAAAAAATAGAAAGTTCCTTATTTTAGAAACTTTGTAAAACATCCATCATTTAGAAATAAGAAACCCTAGCGATGATGACAACGAGCTTTAAGGCATGTTTTGGGATGAGCGTATGAGGGTATTGAATCATAAATTTAGTTGATGAAGGATGAAGATTGAAAAATTACAAAGCTTCTTATTTTTGGAACTTTATAAAACATCAATCTTTTATCTATGGGAAACCCTATATATGGAGTCAAGGTGCTTTTTGCCAACTTTTGGGATAAGGATGAGATGGTATTGAATCTTAGATTTAGTTGATAAAGGATGGAGATTGAAAAAATAGAAAGTTTCTTATTTTAAAAACTTTGTAAAACCACTATCATTCATAAATAAGAAACCCAAGTGATCATGTCAACGTGCTTTAAGCCATGTTTTGGGATGAGCACATGAGAGTATTGAATCTTAGATTTAGTTAATGAAGGATGGAGATTGAAAAAATAGAAAGTTTCTTATTTTAGAAACTTTATAAGACATCCATCTTTTAGACATAGGAAACTCCAGAGATGGGGTCAATGAGCTTTTAGATCAGTTTTGAGATGAGGATGAGACGCTATTGAATCGTAGATTTAGTTGATAAATGACGAAGATTGAAAAAATAGAAAGTTTCTTATTTTAGAAACTTTATAACACATCCATCTTTTAGACATAAGAAACTCCAGAGATGGGGTCAATGAGCTTTTAGATCAGTTTTGAGATGAGGATGAGACGCTATTGAATCGTATATTTAGTTGATAAATGATGAAGATTGAAAAAATTGAAAGTTTGTTATTTTAGAAACTTTATTAAACATATATCTTTTTGACATAGGAAACCCTAGAGATAATGTCAACGAGATTTTAACCATGTTTTAGGATGAGAATGAGAGGGTATTGAATCTTAAATTCAGTTGATGAAGGATGGAGATTGAAAAAATAGAAAGTTTCTTATTTCAGAAACTTTGTAAACATCAATCCTTTTAGACTTAGTAAACCTTAGAGATGGTGTCAAGGTGCTTTTAGCCAATTTTTGGGATGAGGATGAGATGATATTGACTCATAGATTTTGTTTGTAAAGGTTTGAGATTGAAAAATAGGAAGTTTCTTATTTTATAAACTTTATAAAACATCCACTGTTTAGACATAGGAAACCCAATAGATGGTGTCAACGTGCTTTTAACCAATTTTTGAGATGGGGATTAAATATTATTGAACTTTAGATTTAGTTAATCAAGTATGGAGACTGTAAAATGAAAAGTTTCTTATTTTAGTAACTTTTTAAAACATCAATCTTTTAGACATAGGAAACCTCATAAATGGTGTGAAAGAGCTTTTAGCTGAGTCTTGAGCTGAGGATTAGATGGTATTGAATCTTTGATTTATTTGAACAATGATGGAGATTGAAAAAAAAGAAAGTTTCTTACTTTAGAAACTATATAAAGCAACCATCTTTTAGAGATAAGAAACCATAGAGATGGTGTGAAGGAGGTTTTAGCCAAGTTTTGAGATTAGGCTGAGATGATATTGAATCTTAGATTTAGTTGATAAAGGATGGAGATTGAAAAAATAGAAAGTTCCTTATTTTAGAAACATTGTTAAACATCCATCATTTAGAAATAAGAAACCCTAGTGATGATGTCAACGAGCTTTAAGCCATGTTTTGGGATGAGCATATGAGGGTATTGAATCTTAGATTTAGTTGATGAAGGATGGAGATTGAAAAATTAGAAAGTTTCTTATTTTAGGAACTTTATAAAACATCAATGTTTTAGACATATGAAACCCTAGAGGTGGATTCAAGGTGTTTTAAGCCAAGTTTTGGAATGAGAATGAGATGGTATTGAATCTTAGATTTAGTCGACAAAGGATGGAGATTGAAAAAATAGAAAGTTTCTTATTTTAGAAACTTTGTAAAACGTCCATCATTTAGAAATAAGAAACCCTAGCGATGATGTCAACGAGCTTTAAGGCATGTTTTGGGATGAGCGTATGAGGGTATTGAATCATAAATTTAGTTGATGAAGGATGAATATTGAAAAATTAGAAAGCTTCTTATTTTTGGAACTTTATAAAACATCAATCTTTTATCTATGGGAAACCCTATAGATGGAGTCAAGGTGCTTTTTGCCAACTTTTGGGATAAGGATGAGATGGTATTGAATCTTAGATTTAGTTGATAAAGGATGGAGATTGAAAAAATAGAAAGTTTCTTATTTTAAAAACTTTGTAAAACCACTATCATTCAGAAATAAGAAACCCAAGTGATGATGTCAACGTGCTTTAAGCCATGTTTTGGGATGAGCACATGAGAGTATTGAATCTTAGATTTAGTTAATGAAGGATGGAGATTGAAAAAATAGAAAGTTTCTTATTTTAGAAACTTTATAAGACATCCATCTTTTAGACATAGGAAACTCCAGAGATGGGGTCAATGAGCTTTTAGATCAGTTTTGAGATGAGGATGAGACGCTATTGAATCGTAGATTTAGTTGATAAATGACGAAGATTGAAAAAATAGAAAGTTTCTTATTTTAGAAACTTTATTAAACATATATCTTTTTGACATAGGAAACCCTAGAGATGTTGTCAACGAGATTCTAATCATGTTTTAGGATGAGAATGAGAGGGTATTGAATCTTTAATTTAGTTGATGAAGGATGGAAATTGAAAAAATAGAAAGTTTCTTATCCCAGGAACTTTTTAAAACATCAATGCTTTTAGACTTAGTAAACCTTAGAGATGGTCTCAAGGTGCTTTTAGCCAATTTCTGGGATGAGGATGAGATGATATTGACTCATAGATTTTATTTGTGAAGGTTTGAGATTGAAAAATATGAAGTTTCTTATTTTATAAACTTTATAAAACATCCACTGTTTAGACATAGGAAACCCAATAGATGGTGTCAACGTGCTTTTAGCCAATTTTTGAGATGAGGATTAAATATTATTGAATTTTAGATTTATTTGATAAAGTATGGAGACTGTAAAATGAAAAGTTTCTTATTTTAGTAACTTTTTAAAACATCAATCTTTTAGACATAGGAAACCTCATAAATGGTGTGAAAGAGCTTTTAGCTGAGTCTTTAGCTGAGGATTAGATGGTATTGAAACTTTGATTTATTTGAACAATGATGGAGATTGAATAAAAAGGAAAGTTTCTTACTTTAGAAACAATATAAAGCAACCATCTTTTAGAGATAAGAAACCATCGAGATGGTCTGAAGGAGCTTTTAGCCAAGTTTTGAGATTAGGCTGAGATGATATTGAATCTTAGACTTAGTTGATAAAGGATGGAGATTGAAAAAAATAGAAAGTTCCTTATTTTAGAAACATTGTTAAACATCCATCATTTAGAAATAAGAAACCCTAGTGATGATGTCAACGAGCTTTAAGCCATGTTTTGGGATGAGCATATGAGGGTATTGAATCTTAGATTTAGTTGATGAAGGATGGAGATTGAAAAATTAGAAAGCTTCATATTTTAGGAAGTTTATAAAACATAAATGTTTTAGACATAGGAAACCCTAGAGATGAATTCAAGGTGCTTTAAGCCAAGTTTTGGAATGAGAATGAGATGGTATTGAATCTTAGATTTAGTCGATAAAGGATGGAGATTGAAAAAATAGAAAGTTTCTTATTTTAGAAAGTTTGTAAAACGTCCATCATTTAGAAATAAGAAACCCTACCGATGATGTCAACGAGCTTTAAGGCATATTTTGGGATGAGCGTATGAGGGTATTGAATCATAAATTTAGTTGATGAAGGATGAATATTGAAAAATTAGAAAGCTTCTTATTTTTGGAACTTTATAAAACATCAATCTTTTATCTATGGGAAACCCTATAGATGTAGTCAAGGTGCTTTTTGCCAACTTTTGGGATAAGGATGAGATGGTATTGAATCTTAGATTTAGTTGATAAATGATGGAGATTGAAAAAATAAAAAGTTTCTTATTTTAAAAACTTTATAAAACTACTATCATTCAGAAATAAGAAACCCAAGTGATGATGTCAACGTGCTTTAAGCCATGTTTTGGGATGAGAACATGAGAGTATTGAATCTCAGATTTAGTTAATGAAGGATGGAGATTGAAAAATTAGAAAGTTTCTTATTTTAGAAACTTTATAAGACATCCATCTTTTAGACATAGGAAACTCCAGAGATGGGGTCAATGAGCTTTGAGATCAGTTTTGAGATGACGATAAGACGCTATTGAATCGTAGATTTAGTTGATAAATGACGAAGATTGAAAAAATAGAAAGTTTCTTATTTTAGAAACTTTATTAAATATATATCTTTTTGACATAGGAAACCCTAGAGATGATGTCAACGAGATTTTAACCATGTTTTAGGATGAGAATGAGAGGGTATTGAATCTTAAATTCAGTTGATTAAGGATGGAGATTGGAAAAATAGAAAGTTTCTTATTCCAGAAACTTTGTAAAACATCAATCCTTTTAGACTTAGTAAACCTTAGAGATGGTGTCAAGGTGCTTTTAGCGAATTTTTGGGATGAGGATGAGATGATATTGACTCATAGATTTTGTTTGTGAAGGTTTGAGATTGAAAAATAGAAAGTTTCTTATTTTATAAACTTTATAAAACATCCACTGTTTTGACATACGAAACCCAATAGATGGTGTCAACGTGCTTTTAGCCAATTTTTGAGATGGGGATTAAATAATATTGAATTTTAGATTTAGTTGATCAAGTATGGAGATTGTAAAATGAAAAGTTTCTTATTTTAGTAACTTTTTAAAATATCAATCTTTTAGACATAGGAAACCACATAAATGGTGTGAAACCGCTTTTAGCTGAGTCTTGAGCTGAGGATTAGATGGTATTGAATCTTTAATTTATTTGAACAATGATGGAGATTGAAAAAAAAAGAAAGTTTCTTACCTTAGAAACTATATAAAGCAACCATCTTTTAGATATAAGAAACCATAGAGATGGTGTGAAGGAGCTTTTAGCCAAGTTTTGAGGTTAGGCTGAGATGATATTGAATCTTAGATTTAGTTGATAAAGGATGGAGATTGAAAAAATAGAAAGTTCCTTATTTTAGAAACATTGTTAAACATCCATCATTTAGAAATAAGAAACCCTAGTGATGATGTCAACGAGCTTTAAGCCATGTTTTGGGATGAGCATATGAGGGTATTGAATATTAGATTTAGTTGATTAAGGATGGAGATTGAAAAATCAGAAAACTTCTTATTTTAGGAACTTTATAAAACATCAATGTTTTAGACATAGGAAACCCTAGAGATGGATTCAAGGTGCTTTAAGCTAAGTTTTGGAATGAGAATGAGATGGTATTGAATCTTAGATTTAGTCGATAAAGGATGGAGATTGAAAAAATATAAAGTTTCTTATTTTAGAAACTTTATAAAACGTCCATCATTTAGAAATAAGAAACCCTAGCGATGATGCCAACGTGCTTTAAGGCATGTTTTGGGATGAGCGTATGAGGGTATTGAATCATAGATTTAGTTGAAGAAGGATGAAGATTGACAAATTAGAAAGCTTCTTATTTTTGGAAATTTATAAAACATCAATCTTTTATCTATGGGAAACCCTATAGATGGAGTAGAGGTGCTTTTTGCCAAGTTTTGGGATAAGGATAAGATGGTATTGAATCTTAGATTTAGTTGATAAAGGATGGAGATTGAAAAAATAGAAAGTTTCTTATTTTAAAAACTTTGTAAAACCACTATCATTCAGAAATAAGAAACCCAAGTGATGATGTCAACGTGCTTTAAGCCATGTTTTGGGATGAGCACATGAGAGTATTGAATCTTTATAAGACATCCATCTTTTAGACATAGGAAACTCCAGAGATGGGGTCAATGAGCTTTTAGATCAATTTTGAGATGTGGATGAGACACTATTGAATCGTAGATTTAGTTGATAAATGATGAAGATTGAAAAAATAGAAAGTTTCTTATTTTAGAAACTTTATTAAATATATATCTTTTTGATATAGGAAACGCTAGAGATGATGTCAACGATATTTTAACCATGTTTTAGGATGAGAATGAGAGGGTATTGAATCTTTAATTTAGTTGATGAAGGATAGAGATTGAAAAAATAGAAAGTTTCTTATTCCAGAACCTTTTTAAAACATCAATCCTTTTAGACTTAGTAAACCTTAGATATGGTGTCAAGGTGCTTTTAACCAATTTTTGGGATGAGGATGAGATGATATTGACTCATAGATTTTGTTTGTGAAAGTTTGAGATTGAAAAATAGGAAGTTTCTTATTTTATAAACTTTATAAAACATCCACTGTTTCGACATAAGAAACCCAATAGATTGTGTCAACGTGCTTTTAGCCAATTTTTGAGATGGGGATTAAATCGTATTGAATTTTAGATTTAGTTGATCAAGTATGGAGATTGTAAAATGAAAAGTTTCTTGTTTTAGTAACTTTTTAAAACATCAATCTTTTAGACATAGGAAACATCATAAATGGTGTGAAAGAGCTTTTAGCTGAGTCTTGAGCAGAAGATTAGATGGTATTGAATGTTTGATATATTTGAACAATGATGGAGATTGAAAAAAAAGAAAGTTTCTTACTTTAGAAACTTTATAAGACATCCATCTTTTAGACATAGGAAACTCCAGAGATGGGGTCAATGAGCTTTGAGATCAGTTTTGAGATGACGATGAGACGCTATTGAATCGTAGATTTAGTTGATAAATGACGAAGATTGAAAAAATAGAAAGTTTCTTATTTTAGAAACTTTATTAAATATATATCTTTTTGACATAGGAAACCCTAGAGATGATGTCAACGAGATTTTAACCATGTTTTAGGATGAGAATGAGAGGGTATTGAATCTTTAATTTAGTTGATGAAGGATGGAGATTGAAAAAATAGAAAGTTTCTTATTCCAGAAACTTTTTAAAACATCAATCCTTTTAGACTTAGTAAACCTTAGAGATGGTGTCAAGGTTCTTTTAGCCAATTTTTGAGATGGGGATTAAATAGTATTGAATATTAGATTTAGTTGATCAAGTATGGAGATTGTAAAATTAAAAGTTTCTTATTTTAGTAACCTTTTGAAACATAAATCTTTTAGAGATAGTGAACCTCATAAATGGTGTGAAAGAGCTTTTAGCTGAGTCTTGAGCTGAGGATTAGATGGTATTGAATCTTTAATTTATTTGAACAATCATGGAGATTGAAAAAAAGAAAGTTTCTTACTTTAGAAACTATATAAAGCAACCATCTTTTAGAGATAAGAAACCATAGAGATGATGTGAAGGAGCTTTTAGCCAAGTTTTGAGATTAGGCTGAGGTGATATTGAATCTTAGATTTAGTTGATAAATGATGGAGATTGAAAAAATAGAAAGTTCCTTATTTTTGAAACATTGTTAAACATCCATCATTTAGGAATAAGAAACCCTAGTGATGATGTCAACAACCTTTAAGCCATGTTTTGGGATGAGCATATGAGGGTATTGAATCTTAGATTTAGTTGATGAAGGATGGAAATTGAAAAATTAGAAAGCTTCTTATTTTAGGAACTTTATAAAACATCAATGTTTTAGACATATGAAACCCTAGAGATGGATTAAAGGTGCTCTAAGCCAAGTTTTGGAATGAGAATGAGATGGTATTGACTCATAGATTTTGTTTGTGAAGGTTTGAGATTGAAAAATAGGAAGTTTCTTATTTTATAAACTTTATAAAACATCCACTGTTTAGAGATACGAAACCCAATAGATGGTGTCAACGTGCTTTTAGCCAATTTTTGAGATGGGTATTAAATCGTATTGAATTTTAGATTTAGTTGATCAAGTATGGAGATTGTAAAATGAAAAGTTTCTTGTTTTAGTAACTTTTTAAAACACTAATCTTTTAGACATAGGAAACCTCATAAATGGTGTGAAAGAAGAGCTTTTAGCTGAGTCTTGAGCTGAGGATTAGATGGTATTGAATCTTTGATATATTTGAACAATGATGGAGATTGAAAAAAAAGAAAGTTTTTACTTTAGAAACTATATAAAGCAACCATCTTTTAGAGATAAGAAATCATAGAGATGGTGTGAAGGAACTTTTAGCCAAGTTTTGAGATTAGGCTGAGATGATATTGAATCTTAAATTTAGTTGATAAACGATGGAGATTGAAAAAATAGAGAGGTCCTTATTTTAGAAACTTTGTAAAACGTCCATCATTTAGAAATAAGAAACCCTAGCGATGATGCCAACGAGCTTTAAGGCATGTTTTGGGATGAGCGTATGAGGGTATTGAATCATAAATTTAGTTGATGAAGGATGAAGATTGAAAAATTAGAAAGCTTCTTATTTTTGGAACTTTATAAAACATCAATCTTTTATCTATGGGAAACCCTATAGATGGAGTCAAGGTGCTTTTTGCCAAGTTTTGGGATAAGGATGAGATGGTATTGAATCTTAGATTTAGTTGATAAATGATGGAGATTGAAAAAATAGAAAGTTTCTTATTTTAAAAACTTTGTAAAACTACCATCATTCAGAAATAAGAAACCCAAGTGATGATGTCAACGTGCTTTAAGCCATGTTTTGGGATGAGAACATGAGAGTATTGAAACTTAGATTTAGTTAATGAAGGATGGAGATTGAAAAATTAGAAAGTTTCTTATTTTAGAAACTTTATAAGACATCTTTCTTTTAGACATAGGAAACTCCAGAGATGGGGTCAATGAGCGTTCAGATCAGTTTTGAGATGACGATGAGACGCTATTGAATCGTAGATTTAGTTGTTAAATGACGAAGATTGAAAAAATAGAAAGTTTCTTATTTTAGAAACTTTATTAAATATATATCTTTTTGACATATGAAACCCTAGAGATGATGTCAACGAGATTTTAACCATGTTTTAGGATGAGAATGAGAGGGTATTGAATCTTTAATTTAGTTGATTAAGGATGGAGATTGAAAAAATAGAAAGTTTCTTATTCCAGAAACTTTTTAAAACATCAATCCTTTTAGACTTAGTAAACCTTAGAGATGGTGTATAGGTGCTTTTAGCCAATTTTTGAGATGGGGATTAAATAGTATTGAATATTAGATTTAGTTGATCAAGTGTGGAGATTGTAAAATGAAAAGTTTCTTGTTTTAGTAACTTTTTAAAACATCAATCTTTTAGACATAAGAAACCTCATAAATGGTGTGAAAGAGCTTTTAGCTGAGTCTTGAGCTGAGGATTAGATGGTATTGAATCTTTGATATATTTGAACAATGATGGAGATTGAAAAAAAAGAAAGTTTCTTACTTTAGAAACTATATAAAGCAACCATCTTTTAGAGATAAGAAACCATAGAGATGGTGTGAAGGAACTTTTAGCCAAGTTTTGAGATTAGGCTGAGATGATATTTAATCTTACATTTAGTTGATAAAGGATGGAGATTGAAAAAATAGAAAGTTCCTTATTTTAGAAACTTTGTAAAACGTCCATCATTTAGAAATAAGAAACCCTAGCGATGATGCCAACGAGCTTTAAGGCATATTTTGGGATGAGCATATGAGGGTATTGAATCATAAATTTAGTTGATGAAGGATGAAGATTGAAAAATTAGAAAGCTTCTTATTTTTGGAACTTTATAAAACATCAATCTTTTATGTATGGGAAACCCTATAGATGGAGTCAAGGTGCTTTTTGCCAAGTTTTGGGATAAGGATGAGATGGTATTGAATCTTAGATTTAGTTGATAAATGATGGAGATTGAAAAAATAGAACGTTTCTTATTTTAAAAACTTTGTAAAACTACTATCATTCAGAAATAAGAAACCCAAGTGATGATGTCAACGTGCTTTAAGCCATGTTTTGGGATGAGAACATGAGAGTATTGAATCTCAGATTTAGTTAATGAAGGATGGAGATTTAAAAATTAGAAAGTTTCTTATTTTAGAAACTTTATAAGACATCTATCTTTTAGACATAGGAAACTCCAGAGATGGGGTCAATGAGCGTTCAGATCAGTTTTGAGATGACGATGAGACGCTATTGAATCGTAGATTTAGTTGTTAAATGACGAAGATTGAAAAAAATAGAAAGTTTCTTATTTTAGAAACTTTATTAAATATATATCTTTTTGACATAGGAAACCCTAGAGATGATGTCAACGAGATTTTAACCATGTTTTAGGATGAGAATGAGAGGGTATTGAATCTTTAATTTAGTTGATGAAGGATGAAGATTGAAAAAATAGAAAGTTTCTTATTCCAGAAACTTTTTAAAACATCAATCCTTTTAGACTTAGTAAACCTTAGAGATGGTGTCAAGGTTCTTTTAGCCAATTTTTGAGATGGGGATTAAATAGTATTGAATATTAGATTTAGTTGATCAAGTATGGAGATTGTAAAATTAAAAGTTTCTTATTTTAGTAACCTTTTGAAACATAAATCTTTTAGAGATAGTGAACCTCATAAATGGTGTGAAAGAGCTTTTAGCTGAGTCTTGAGCTGAGGATTAGATGGTATTGAATCTTTAATTTATTTGAACAATCATGGAGATTGAAAAAAAGAAAGTTTCTTACTTTAGAAACTATATAAAGCAACCATCTTTTAGAGATAAGAAACCATAGAGATGATGTGAAGGAGCTTTTAGCCAAGTTTTGAGATTAGGCTGAGGTGATATTGAATCTTAGATTTAGTTGAAAAATGATAGAGATTGAAAAAATAGAAAGTTCCTTATTTTAGAAACATTGTTAAACCTCCATCATTTAGAAATAAGAAACCCTAGTGATGATGTCAACAAGCTTTAAGCCATGTTTTGAGTTGAGCATATGAGGGTATTGAATCTTAGATTTAGTTGATGAAGGATGGAGATTGAAAAATTAGAAAGCTTTTTATTTTAGGAACTTTATAAAACATCAATGTTTTAGACATATGAAACCCTAGAGATGGATTAAAGGTGCTCTAAGCCAAGTTTTGGAATAAGAATGAGATGGTATTGAATCTTAGATTTAGTTGATAAAGGATGGAGATTGAAAAAATAGAAAGTTTCTTATTTTAAAAACTTTGTAAAACCACTATCATTCAGAAATAAGAAACCCAAGTGATGATGTCAACGTGCTTTAAGCCATGTTTTGGGATGAGCACATGAGAGTATTGAATCTTAGATTTAATTAATGAAGGATGGAGATTGAAAAATTAGAAAGTTTCTTATTTTAGAAACTTTATAAGACATCCATCTTTTAGACATAAGAAACTCCAGAGATGGGGTTAATGAGCTTTTAGATCAGTTTTGAGATGAGGATGAGACGCTATTGAATCGTAGATTTAGTTGATAAATGATGAAGATTGAAAAAATAAAAAATTTCTTATTTTAGAATGTTTATTAAACATATATCTCTTTGACATAGGAAACCCTAGAGATGATGTCAACGGGATTTTTACCATGTTTTAAGATGAGAATGAGAGGGTATTGAATCGTAAATTCAGTTGATGAAGGATGGAGATTGAAAAATTAGAACGTTTCTTATTCCAGAAACTTTGTAAAACATCAATCATTTTAGACTTAGTAAACCTTAGAGATGGTGTCAAGGTGCTTTTAGCCAATTTTTGGGATGAGGATGAGATGATATTGACTCATAGATTTTGTTTGTCAAGGTTTGAGATTGAAAAATAGAAAGTATCTTCTTTTATAAACTTTATAAAACATCCACTGTATAGACATAGGAAACCCAATAGATGGTGTCAACGTGCTTTTAGCCAAAATTTGAGATGGGGATTAAATAGTATTGAATTTCAGATATAGTTGATCAAGTATGGAGATTGTAAGATGAAAAGTTTCTTATTTTAGTAACTTTTTAAAACATCAATCTTTTAGACATAGGAAACCTCATAAATGGTGTGAAAGTGCTTTTCGCTGAGTCTTGAGCTGAGGATTAGAAGGTATTGAATCTTTAATTTATTTGAACAATGATAGAGATTGAAAAAAAAGAAAGTTTCTTACTTTAGAAACTATATAAAGTAAACATCTTTTAGAGATAAGAAACCATAGAGATGGTGTGAAGGAGGTTTTAGCCAAGTTTTGAGATTAGGCTGAGGTGATATTGAATCTTAGATTTAGTTGATAAAGGATGGAGATTGAAAAAATAGAAAGTTCCTTATTTTAGAAACATTATTAAACATCCAACTTTTAGAAATAAGAAACCCTAGTGATTATGTCAACGAGCTTTAAGCCATGTTTTGGGATTAGCATATGAGGGTATTGAATCTTAGATTTAGTTGATGAAGGATGGAGATTGAAAAATTAGAAAGCTTCTTATTTTAGGAACTTTATAAAACATCAATGTTTTAGACATATGAAACCCAAGAGATGGATTAAAGGTGCTTTAAGCCAAGTTTTGGAATGAGAATGAGATGGTATTTAATCTTAGATTTAGTTGATAAATGATGGAGATTGAAAAAATAGAAATTTTCTTATTTTAAAAACTTTGTAAAACCACTATCATTCATAAATAAGAAACCCAAGTGATCATGTCAACGTGCTTTAAGCCATGTTTTGGGATGAGCACGTGAGAGTATTGAATCTTAGATTTAATTAATGAAGGATGGAGATTGAAAAATTAGAAAGTTTCTTATTTTAGAAACTTTATAAGACATCCATCTTTTAGACATAGGAAACTCCAGAGATGGGGTCAATGAGCTTTTAGATCAGTTTTGAGAAGAGGATGAGACGCTATTGGATCGTAGATTTAGTTGATAAATGACGAAGATTGAAAAAAATAGAAAGTTTCTTATTTTAGAAACTTTATTAAACATATATGTTTTTGACATAGGAAACCCTAGAGATAATGTCAACGAGATTTTAACCATGTTTTAGGATGAGAATGAGAGGGTATTGAATCTTAAATTCAGTTGATGAAGGATGGAGATTGAAAAAATAGAAAGTTTCTTATTTCAGAAACTTTGTAAACATCAATCATTTTAGACTTAGTAAACCTTAGAGATGGTGTCAAGGTGCTTTTAGCCAATTTTTGGGATGAGGATGAGATGATATTGACTCATAGATTTTGTTTGTGAAGGTTTGAGATTGAAAAATAGGAAGTTTCTTATTTTATAAACTTTATAAAACATCCACTGTTTAGACATAGAAAACCCAATTGATGGTGTCAACGTGCTTTTAGCCAATTTTTGAGATGAGGATTAAATAGTATTGAATTTTAGATTTAGTTGATCAAGTATGGAGATTGTAAAATGAAAAGTTTCTTGTTTTAGTAACTTTTTAAAACATCAATCTTGTAGACATAAGAAACCTCATAATTGGTGTGAAAGAGCTTTTAGCTGAGTCTTTAGCTGAGGATTAGATGGTATTGAAACTTTGATTTATTTGAACAATGATGGAGATTGAATAAAAAGGAAAGTTTCTTACTTTAGAAACAATATAAAGCAACCATCTTTTAGAGATAAGAAACCATCGAGATGGTCTGAAGGAGCTTTTAGCCAAGTTTTGAGATTAGGCTGAGATGATATTGAATCTTAGACTTAGTTGATAAAGGATGGAGATTGAAAAAATTGAAAGTTCCTTATTTTAGAAACATTGTTAAACATCCATCATTTAGAAATAAGAAACCCTAGGGATGATGTAAACGAGCTTTAAGCCATGTTTTGGGATGAGCATATGAGGGTATTGAATCTTAGATTTAGTTGATGAAGGATGGAGATTGAAAAATTAGAAAGTTTCTTATTTTAGGAACTTTATTAAACATCAATGTTTTAGACATATGAAACCCTAGAGATGGATTCAAGGTGCTTTAAGCCAAGTTTTGGAATGAGAATGAGATGGTATTGAATCTTAGATTTAGTCGATAAAGGATGGAGATTGAAAAAATAGAAAGTTTCTTATTTTAGAAACTTTGTAAAACGTCCATCATTTAGAAATAAGAAACCCTAGCGATGATGTCAACGAGCTTTAAGGCATGTTTTGGGATGAGCGTATGAGGGTATTGAATCATAAATTTAGTTGATGAAGGATGAATATTGAAAAATTAGAAAGCTTCTTATTTTTGGAACTTTATAAAACATCAATCTTTTATCTATGGGAAACCCTATAGATGGAGTTAAGGTGCTTTTTGCCAACTTTTGGGAAAAGGATGAGATGGTATTGAATCTTAGATTTAGTTGACAAAGGATGGAGATTGAAAAAATAGAAAGTTTCTTATTTTAAAAACTTTGTAAAACCACTATCATTCAGAAATAAGAAACCCAAGTGATGATGTGAACGTGCTTTAAGCCATGTTTTGGGATGAGCACATGAGAGTATTAAATCGTAGATTTAGTTAATGAAGGATGGATATTGAAAAAATAGAAAGTTTCTTATTTTAGAAACTTTATAAGACATCCATCTTTTAGACATAGGAAACTCTAGAGATGGGGTCAATGAGCTTTTAGATCAGTTTTGAGATGAGGATGAGACGCTATTGAATCGTAGATTAGTTGATAAATGACGAAGATTGAAAAAATAGAAAGTTTCTTATTTTAGAAACTTTATAACACATCCATCTTTTAGACATAAGAAACTCCAGAGATGGGGTCAATGAGCTTTTAGATCAGTTTTGAGATGAGGATGAGACGCTATTGAATCGTAGATTTAGTTGATAAATGACGAAGATTGAAAAAAATAGAAAGTTTCTTATTTTAGAAACTTTATTAAACATATATGTTTTTGACATAGGAAACCCTAGAGATAATGTCAACGAGATTTTAACCATGTTTTAGGATGAGAATGAGAGGGTATTGAATCTTAAATTCAGTTGATGAAGGATGGAGATTGAAAAAATAGAAAGTTTCTTATTTCAGAAACTTTGTAAACATCAATCATTTTAGACTTAGTAAACCTTAGAGATGGTGTCAAGGTGCTTTTAGCCATTTTTTGGGATGAGGATGAGATGATATTGACTCATAGATTTTGTTTGTAAAGGTTTGAGATTGAAAAATAGGAAGTTTCTTATTTTATAAACTTTATAAAACATCCACTGTTTAGACATAGGAAACCCAATAGATGGTGTCAACGTGCTTTTAACCAATTTTTGAGATGGGGATTAAATATTATTGAACTTTAGATTTAGTTAATCAAGTATGGAGACTGTAAAATGAAAAGTTTCTTATTTTAGTAACTTTTTAAAACATCAATCTTTTAGACATAGGAAACCTCATAAATGGTGTGAAAGAGCTTTTAGCTGAGTCTTGAGCTGAGGATTAGATGGTATTGAATCTTTGATTTTTTTGAACAATGATGGAGATTGAAAAAAATGAAAGTTTCTTACTTTAGAAACTATATAAAGCAACCATCTTTTAGAGATAAGAAACCATAGAGATGGTGTGAAGGAGCTTTTAGCCAAGTTTTGAGATTAGGCTGAAATGATATTGAATCTTAGAGTTAGTTGGTAAAGGATGGAGATTGAAAAAATAGAAAGTTCCTTATTTTAGAAACATTATTAAACATCCATCATTTAGAAATAAGAAACCCTAGTGATGATGTCAACGAGCTTTAAGCAATGTTTTGGGATGAGCATATGAGGGTATTGAATCTTAGATTTAGTTGATGAAGGATGGAGATTGAAAAATTAGAAAGTTTCTTATTTTAGGAACTTTATAAAACATCAATGTTTTAGACATATGAAACCCTAGAGATGGATTCAAGGTGTTTTAAGCCAAGTTTTGGAATGAGAATGAGATGGTATTGAATCTTAGATTTAGTCGACAAAGGATGGAGATTGAAAAAATAGAAAGTTTCTTATTTTAGAAACTTTGTAAAACGTCCATCATTTAGAAATAAGAAACCCTAGCAATGATGTCAACGAGCTTTAAGGCATATTTTGGGATGAGCGTATGAGGGTATTGAATCATAAATTTAGTTGATGAAGGATGAATATTGAAAAATTAGAAAGCTTCTTATTTTTGGAGCTTTATAAAACATCAATCTTTTATCTATGGGAAACCCTATAGATGGAGTCAAGGTGCTTTTTGCCAACTTTTGGGATAAGGATGAGATGGTATTGAATCTTAGATTTAGTTGATAAAGGATGGAGATTGAAAAAATAGAAAGTTTCTTATTTTAAAAACTTTGTAAAACCACTATCATTCAGAAATAAGAAACCCAAGTGATGATGTCAACGTGCTTTAAGCCATGTTTTGGGATGAGCACATGAGAGTATTGAATCTTAGATTTAGTTAATGAAGGATGGAGATTGAAAAAATAGAAAGTTTCTTATTTTAGAAACTTTATAAGACATCCATCTTTTAGACATAGGAAACTCCAGAGATGGGGTCAATGAGCTTTTAGATCAGTTTTGAGATGAGGATGAGACGCTATTGAATCATAGATTTAGTTGATAAATGACGAAGATTGAAAAAATAGAAAGTTTCTTATTTTAGAAACTTTATTAAACATATATCTTTTTGACATAGGAAACCCTAGAGATGTTGTCAACGAGATTCTAACCATGTTTTAGGATGAGAATGAGAGGGTATTGAATCTTTAATTTAGTTGATGAAGGATGGAAATTGAAAAAATAGAAAGTTTCTTATCCCAGGAACTTTTTAAAACATCAATGCTTTTAGACTTAGTAAACCTTAGAGATGGTCTCAAGGAGCTTTTAGCCAATTTCTGGGATGAGGATGAGATGATATTGACTCATAGATTTTATTTGTCAAGGTTTGAGATTGAAAAATATGAAGTTTCTTATTTTATAAACTTTATAAAACATTCACTGTTTAGACATAGGAAACCCAATAGATGGTGTCAACGTGCTTTTAGCCAATTTTTGAGATGAGGATTAAATATTATTGAATTTTAGATTTAGTTGATCAAGTATGGAGACTGTAAAATGAAAAGTTTCTTATTTTAGTAACTTTTTAAAACATCAATCTTTTAGACATAGGAAACCTCATAAATGGTGTGAAAGAGCTTTTAGCTGAGTCTTTAGCTGATGATTAGATGGTATTGAAACTTTGATTTATTTGAACAATGATGGAGATTGAATAAAAAGGAAAGTTTCTTACTTTAGAAACAATATAAAGCAACCATCTTTTAGAGATAAGAAACCATCGAGATGGTCTGAAGGTGCTTTTAGCCAAGTTTTGAGATTAGGCTGAGATGATATTGAATCTTAGACTTAGTTGATAAAGGATGGAGATTGAAAAAAATAGAAAGTTCCTTATTTTAGAAACATTGTTAAACATCCATCATTTAGAAATAAGAAACCCTAGTGATGATGTCAACGAGCTTTAAGCCATGTTTTGGGATGAGCATATGAGGGTATTGAATCTTAGATTTAGTTGATGAAGGATGGAGATTGAAAAATTAGAAAGCTTCATATTTTAGGAAGTTTATAAAACATCAATGTTTTAGACATAGGAAACCCTAGAGATGAATTCAAGGTGCTTTAAGCCAAGTTTTGGAATGAGAATGAGATGGTATTGAATCTTAGATTTAGTCGATAAAGGATGGAGATTGAAAAAATAGAAAGTTTCTTATTTTAGAAACTTTGTAAAACGTCCATCATTTAGAAATAAGAAACCCTAGCGATGATGTCAACGAGCTTTAAGGCATGTTTTGGGATGAGCGTATGAGGGTATTGAATCATAAATTTAGTTGATGAAGGATGAATATTGAAAAATTAGAAAGCTTCTTATTTTTGGAACTTTATAAAACATCAATCTTTTATCTATGGGAAACCCTATAGATGGAGTCAAGGTGCTTTTTGCCAACTTTTGGGATAAGGATGAGATGGTATTGAATCTTAGATTTAGTTGACAAAGGATGGAGATTGAAAAAATAGAAAGTTTCTTATTTTAAAAACTTTGTAAAACCACTATCATTCAGAAATAAGAAACCCAAGTGATGATGTGAACGTGCTTTAAGCCATGTTTTGGGATGAGCACATGAGAGTATTGAATCGTAGATTTAGTTAATGAAGGATGGAGATTGAAAAAATAGAAAGTTTCTTATTTTAGAAACTTTATAAGACATCCATCTTTTAGACATAGGAAACTCTAGAGATGGGGTCAATGAGCTTTTAGATCAGTTTTGAGATTAGGATGAGACGCTATTGAATCGTAGATTAGTTGATAAATGACGAAGATTGAAAAAGTAGAAAGTTTCTTATTTTAGAAACTTTATTAAATGTATATCTTTTTGACATAGGAAACCCTAGAGATGTTGTCAACGAGATTTTAACCATGTTTTAGGATGAGAATGAGAGGGTATTGAATCTTTAATTTAGTTGATGAAGGATGGAGATTGAAAAAATAGAGAGTTTCTTATCCCAGGAACTTTTTAAAACATCAATGCTTTTAGACTTAGTAAACCTTAGAGATGGTCTCAAGGTGCTTTTAGCCAATTTCTGGGATGAGGATGAGATGATATTGACTCATAGATTTTATTTGTGAAGGTTTGAGAATGAAAAATATGAAGTTTCTTATTTTATAAACTTTATAAAACATCCACTGTTTAGACATAGAAAACCCAATTGATGGTGTCAACGTGCTTTTAGCCAATTTTTGAGATGGGGATTAAATAGTATTGAATTTTAGATTTAGTTAATCAAGTATGGAGATTGTAAAAAGAAAAGTTTCTTGTTTTAGTAACTTTTTAAAACATCAATCTTTTAGACATAGGAAACCTCATAATTGTTGTGAAAGAGCTTTTAGCTGAGTCTTCAGCTGAGGATTAGATGGTATTGAATCTTTGATTTATTTTAACAACGATGGAGATTGAAAAAAATAAGAAAGTTTCTTACTTTAGAAACTATATAAAGCAACCATCTTTTAGAGATAAGAAACCATAGAGATGGTGTGAAGGAGCTTTTAGCCAAGTTTTGAGATTAGGCTGAGATGATATTGAATCTTAGATTTAGTTGATAAAGGATGGAGATTGAAAAAATAGAAAGTTCCTTATTTTAGAAACTTTGTAAAACGTCCATCATTTAGAAATAAGAAACCCTAGCGATGATGACAACGAGCTTTAAGGCATGTTTTGGGATGAGCGTATGAGGGTATTGAATCATAAATTTAGTTGATGAAGGATGAAGATTGAAAAATTACAAAGCTTCTTATTTTTGGAACTTTATAAAACATCAATCTTTTATCTATGGGAAACCCTATAGATGGAGTCAAGGTGCTTTTTGCCAACTTTTGGGATAAGGATGAGATGGTATTGAATCTTAGATTTAGTTGATAAAGGATGGAGATTGAAAAAATAGAAAGTTTCTTATTTTAAAAACTTTGTAAAACCACTATCATTCATAAATAAGAAACCCAAGTGATCATGTCAACGTGCTTTAAGCCATGTTTTGGGATGAGCACATGAGAGTATTGAATCTTAGATTTAGTTAATGAAGGATGGAGATTGAAAAAATAGAAAGTTTCTTATTTTAGAAACTTTATAAGACATCCATCTTTTAGACATAGGAAACTCCAGAGATGGGGTCAATGAGCTTTTAGATCAGTTTTGAGATGAGGATGAGACGCTATTGAATCGTAGATTTAGTTGATAAATGACGAAGATTGAAAAAATAGAAAGTTTCTTATTTTAGAAACTTTATAACACATCCATCTTTTAGACATAAGAAACTCCAGAGATGGGCTAAATGAGCTTTTAGATCAGTTTTGAGATGAGGATGAGACGCTATTGAATCGTATATTTAGTTGATAAATGATGAAGATTGAAAAAATTGAAAGTTTGTTATTTTAGAAACTTTATTAAACATATATCTTTTTGACATAGGAAACCCTAGAGATAATGTCAACGAGATTTTAACCATGTTTTAGGATGAGAATGAGAGGGTATTGAATCTTAAATTCAGTTGATGAAGGATGGAGATTGAAAAAATAGAAAGTTTCTTATTTCAGAAACTTTGTAAACATCAATCCTTTTAGACTTAGTAAACCTTAGAGATGGTGTCAAGGTGCTTTTAGCCAATTTTTGGGATGAGGATGAGATGATATTGACTCATAGATTTTGTTTGTAAAGGTTTGAGATTGAAAAATAGGAAGTTTCTTATTTTATAAACTTTATAAAACATCCACTGTTTAGACATAGGAAACCCAATAGATGGTGTCAACGTGCTTTTAACCAATTTTTGAGATGGGGATTAAATATTATTGAACTTTAGATTTAGTTAATCAAGTATGGAGACTGTAAAATGAAAAGTTTCTTATTTTAGTAACTTTTTAAAACATCAATCTTTTAGACATAGGAAACCTCATAAATGGTGTGAATGAGCTTTTAGCTGAGTCTTGAGCTGAGGATTAGATGGTATTGAATCTTTGATTTATTTGAACAATGATGGAGATTGAATAAAAAGGAAAGTTTCTTACTTTAGAAACAATATAAAGCAACCATCTTTTAGAGATAAGAAACCATCGAGATGGTCTGAAGGAGCTTTTAGCCAAGTTTTGAGATTAGGCTGAGATGATATTGAATCTTAGACTTAGTTGATAAAGGATGGAGATTGAAAAAAATAGAAAGTTCCTTATTTTAGAAACATTGTTAAACATCCATCATTTAGAAATAAGAAACCCTAGTGATGATGTCAACGAGCTTTAAGCCATGTTTTGGGATGAGCATATGAGGGTATTGAATCTTAGATTTAGTTGATGAAGGATGGAGATTGAAAAATTAGAAAGCTTCATATTTTAGGAAGTTTATAAAACATAAATGTTTTAGACATAGGAAACCCTAGAGATGAATTCAAGGTGCTTTAAGCCAAGTTTTGGAATGAGAATGAGATGGTATTGAATCTTAGATTTAGTCGATAAAGGATGGAGATTGAAAAAATAGAAAGTTTCTTATTTTAGAAAGTTTGTAAAACGTCCATCATTTAGAAATAAGAAACCCTACCGATGATGTCAACGAGCTTTAAGGCATATTTTGGGATGAGCGTATGAGGGTATTGAATCATAAATTTAGTTGATGAAGGATGAATATTGAAAAATTAGAAAGCTTCTTATTTTTGGAACTTTATAAAACATCAATCTTTTATCTATGGGAAACCCTATAGATGGAGTCAAGGTGCTTTTTGCCAACTTTTGGGATAAGGATGAGATGGTATTGAATCTTAGATTTAGTTGACAAAGGATGGAGATTGAAAAAATAGAAAGTTTCTTATTTTAAAAACTTTGTAAAACCACTATCATTCAGAAATAAGAAACCCAAGTGATGATGTGAACGTGCTTTAAGCCATGTTTTGGGATGAGCACATGAGAGTATTGAATCGTAGATTTAGTTAATGAAGGATCGAGATTGAAAAAATAGAAAGTTTCTTATTTTAGAAACTTTATAAGACATCCATCTTTTAGACATAGGAAACTCTAGAGATGGGGTCAATGAGCTTTTAGATCAGTTTTGAGATGAGGATGAGACGCTATTGAATCGTAGATTAGTTGATAAATGACGAAGATTGAAATAGTAGAAAGTTTCTTATTTTAGAAACTTTATTAAATATATATCTTTTTGACATAGGAAACCCTAGAGATGTTGTCAACGAGATTTTAACCATGTTTTAGGATGAGAATGAGAGGGTATTGAATCTTTAATTTAGTTGATGAAGGATGGAGATTGAAAAAATAGAAAGTTTCTTATCCCAGGAACTTTTTAAAACATCAATGCTTGTAGACTTAGTAAACCTTAGAGATGGTCTCAAGGTGCTTTTAGCCAATTTCTGGGATGAGGATGAGATGATATTGACTCATAGATTTTATTTGTGAAGGTTTGAGATTGAAAAATATGAAGTTTCTTATTTTATAAACTTTATAAAACATCCACTGTTTAGACATAGAAAACCCAATTGATGGTGTCAACGTGCTTTTAGCCAATTTTTGAGATGGGGATTAAATAGTATTGAATTTTAGATTTAGTTAATCAAGTATGGAGATTGTAAAAAGAAAAGTTTCTTGTTTTATTAACTTTTTAAAACATCAATCTTTTAGACATAGGAAACCTCATAATTGTTGTGAAAGAGCTTTTAGCTGAGTCTTGAGCTGAGGATTAGATGGTATTGAATCTTTGATTTATTTTAACAACGATGGAGATTGAAAAAAATAAGAAAGTTTCTTACTTTAGAAACTATATAAAGCAACCATCTTTTAGAGATAAGAAACCATAGAGATTGTGTGAAGGAGCTTTTAGCCAAGTTTTGAGATTAGGCTGAGATGATATTGAATCTTAGATTTAGTTGATAAAGGATGGAGATTGAAAAAATAGAAAGTTCCTTATTTTAGAAACTTTGTAAAACGTCCATCATTTAGAAATAAGAAACCCTAGCGATGATGTCAACGAGCTTTAAGGCATGTTTTGGGATGAGCGTATGAGGGTATTGAATCATAAATTTAGTTGATGAAGGATGAAGATTGAAAAATTAGAAAGCTTCTTATTTTTGGAACTTTATAAAACATCAATCTTTTATCTATGGGAAACCCTATAGATGGAGTAAAGGTGCTTTTTGCCAAGTTTTGGGATAAGGATGAGATGGTATTGAATCTTAGATTTAGTTGATAAAGGATGGAGATTGAAAAAATCGAAAGTTTCTTATTTTAAAAACTTTGTAAAACCACTATCATTCAGAAATAAGAAACCCAAGTGATGATGTCTACGTGCTTTAAGCCATGTTTTGGGATGAGCACATGAGAGTATTGAATCTTAAATTTAGTTAATGAAGGATGAGGATTGAAAAATTAGAAAGTTTCTTATTTTAGAAACTTTATAAGACATCCATCTTTTAGACATAAGAAACTCCAGAGATGGGGTCAATGAGCTTTTAGATCAGTTTTGAGATGAGGATGAGACGCTATTGAATCGTATATTTAGTTGATAAATGATGAAGATTGAAAAAATAGAAAGTTTCTTATTTTAGAAACTTTATTAAACATATATCTTTTTGACATAGGAAATCCTAGAGATAATGTCAACGAGATTTTAACCATGTTTTAGGATGAGAATGAGAGGGTATTGAATCTTAAATTCAGTTGATGAAGGATGGAGATTGAAAAAATAGAAAGTTTCTTATTTCAGAAACTTTGTAAACATCAATCCTTTTAGACTTAGTAAACCTTAGAGATGGTGTCAAGGTGCTTTTAGCCAATTTTTGGGATGAGGATGAGATGATATTGACTCATAGATTTTGTTTGTAAAGGTTTGAGATTGAAAAATAGGAAGTTTCTTATTTTATAAACTTTATAAAACATCCACTGTTTAGACATAGGAAACCCAATAGATGGTGTCAACGTGCTTTTAACCAATTTTTGAGATGGGGATTAAATATTATTGAACTTTAGATTTAGTTAATCAAGTATGGAGACTGTAAAATGAAAAGTTTCTTATTTTAGTAACTTTTTAAAACATCAATCTCTTAGACATAGGAAACCTCAAAAATGGTGTGAAAGAGCTTTTAGCTGAGTCTTGAGCTGAGGATTCGATGGTATTGAATCTTTGATTTATTTGAACAATGATGGAGATTGAAAAAAAAGAAAGTTTCTTACTTTAGAAACTATATAAAGCAACCATCTTTTAGAGATAAGAAACCATAGAGATGGTGTGAAGGAGCTTTTAGCCAAGTTTTGAGATTAGGCTGAGATGATATTGAATCTTAGAGTTAGTTGGTAAAGGATGGAGATTGAAAAAATAGAAAGTTCCTTATTTTAGAAACATTATTAAACATCCATCATTTAGAAATAAGAAACCCTAGTGATGATGTCAACGAGCTTTAAGCAATGTTTTGGGATGAGCATATGAGGGTATTGAATCTTAGATTTAGTTGATGAAGGATGGAGATTGAAAAATTAGAAAGTTTCTTATTTTAGGAACTTTATAAAACATCAATGTTTTAGACATATGAAACCCTAGAGATGGATTCAAGGTGTTTTAAGCCAAGTTTTGGAATGAGAATGAGATGGTATTGAATCTTAGATTTAGTCGACAAAGGATGGAGATTGAAAAAATAGAAAGTTTCTTATTTTAGAAACTTTGTAAAACGTCCATCATTTAGAAATAAGAAACCCTAGCAATGATGTCAACGAGCTTTAAGGCATGTTTTGGGATGAGCGTATGAGGGTATTGAATCATAAATTTAGTTGATGAAGGATGAATATTGAAAAATTAGAAAGCTTCTTATTTTTGGAACTTTATAAAACATCAATCTTTTATCTATGGGAAACCCTATAGATGGAGTCAAGGTGCTTTTTGCCAACTTTTGGGATAAGGATGAGATGGTATTGAATCTTAGATTTAGTTGATAAAGGATGGAGATTGAAAAAATAGAAAGTTTCTTATTTTAAAAACTTTGTAAAACCACTATCATTCAGAAATAAGAAACCCAAGTGATGATGTCAACGTGCTTTAAGCCATGTTTTGGGATGAGCACATGAGAGTATTGAATCATAGATTTAGTTAATGAAGGATGGAGATTGAAAAAATAGAAAGTTTCTTATTTTAGAAACTTTATAAGACATCAATCTTTTAGACATAGGAAACTCCAGAGATGGGGTCAATGAGCTTTTAGATCGGTTTTGAGATGAGGATGAGACGCTATTGAATCGTAGATTTAGTTGATAAATGACGAAGATTGAAAAAATAGAAAGTTTCTTATTTTAGAAACTTTATTAAACATATATCTTTTTGACATAGGAAACCCTAGAGATGTTGTCAACGAGATTCAAACCATGTTTTAGGATGAGAATGAGAGGGTATTGAATCTTTAATTTAGTTGATGAAGGATGGAAATTGAAAAAATAGAAAGTTTCTTATCCCAGGAACTTTTTAAAACATATTGCTTTTAGACTTAGTAAACCTTAGAGACGGTCTCAAGGAGCTTTTAGCCAATTTCTGGGATGAGGATGAGATGATATTGACTCATAGATTTTATTTGTCAAGGTTTGAGATTGAAAAATATGAAGTTTCTTATTTTATAAACTTTATAAAACATTCACTGTTTAGACATAGGAAACCCAATAGATGGTGTCAACGTGCTTTTAGCCAATTTTTGAGATGAGGATTAAATATTATTTAATTTTAGATTTAGTTGATCAAGTATGGAGACTGTAAAATGAAAAGTTTCTTATTTTAGTAACTTTTTAAAACATCAATCTTTTAGACATAGGAAACCTCATAAATGGTGTGAAAGAGCTTTTAGCTGAGTCTTTAGCTGAGGATTAGATGGTATTGAAACTTTGATTTATTTGAACAATGATGGAGATTGAATAAAAAGGAAAGTTTCTTACTTTAGAAACAATATAAAGCAACCATCTTTTAGAGATAAGAAACCATCGAGATGGTCTGAAGGAGCTTTTAGCCAAGTTTTGAGATTAGGCTGAGATGATATTGAATCTTAGACTTAGTTGATAAAGGATGGAGATTGAAAAAAATAGAAAGTTCCTTATTTTAGAAACATTGTTAAACATCCATCATTTAGAAATAAGAAACCCTAGTGATGATGTCAACGAGCTTTAAGCCATGTTTTGGGATGAGCATATGAGGGTATTGAATCTTAGATTTAGTTGATGAAGGATGGAGATTGAAAAATTAGAAAGCTTCATATTTTAGGAAGTTTATAAAACATCAATGTTTTAGACATAGGAAACCCTAGAGATGAATTCAAGGTGCTTTAAGCCAAGTTTTGGAATGAGAATGAGATGGTATTGAATCTTAGATTTAGTCGATAAAGGATGGAGATTGAAAAAATAGAAAGTTTCTTATTTTAGAAAGTTTGTAAAACGTCCATCATTTAGAAATAAGAAACCCTAGCGATGATGTCAACGAGCTTTAAGGCATGTTTTGGGATGAGCGTATGAGGGTATTGAATCATAAATTTAGTTGATGAAGGATGAATATTGAAAAATTAGAAAGCTTCTTATTTTTGGAACTTTATAAAACATCAATCTTTTATCTATGGGAAACCCTATAGATGGAGTCAAGGTGCTTTTTGCCAACTTTTGGGATAAGGATGAGATGGTATTGAATCTTAGATTTAGTTGACAAAGGATGGAGATTGAAAAAATAGAAGGTTTCTTATTTTAAAAACTTTGTAAAACCACTATCATTCAGAAATAAGAAACCCAAGTGATGATGTGAACGTGCTTTAAGCCATGTTTTGGGATGAGCACATGAGAGTATTGAATCGTAGATTTAGTTAATGAAGGATGGAGATTGAAAAAATAGAAAGTTTCTTATTTTAGAAACTTTATAAGACATCCATCTTTTAGACATAGGAAACTCTAGAGATGGGGTCAATGAGCTTTTAGATCAATTTTGAGATGAGGATGAGACGCTATTGAATCGTAGATTAGTTGATAAATGACGAAGATTGAAAAAGTAGAAAGTTTCTTATTTTAGAAACTTTATTAAATATATATATCTTTTTGACATAGGAAACCCTAGAGATGTTGTCAACGAGATTTTAACCATGTTTTAGGATGAGAATGAGAGGGTATTGAATCTTTAATTTAGTTGATGAAGGATGGAGATTGAAAAAATAGAAAGTTTCTTATCCCAGGAACTTTTTAAAACATCAATGCTTTTAGACTTAGTAAACCTTAGAGATGGTCTCAAGGTGCTTTTAGCCAATTTCTGGGATGAGGATGAGATGATATTGACTCATAGATTTTATTTGTGAAGGTTTTAGATTGAAAAATATGAAGTTTCTTATTTTATAAACTTTATAAAACATCCACTGTTTAGACATAGAAAACCCAATTGATGGTGTCAACGTGCTTTTAGCCAATTTTTGAGATGGGGATTAAATAGTATTGAATTTTAGATTTAGTTAATCAAGTATGGAGATTGTAAAAAGAAAAGTTTCTTGTTTTAGTAACTTTTTAAAACATCAATCTTTTAGACATAGGAAACCTCATAATTGTTGTGAAAGAGCTTTTAGCTGAGTCTTGAGCTGAGGATTAGATGGTATTGAATCTTTGATTTATTTTAACAACGATGGAGATTGAAAAAAATAAGAAAGTTTCTTACTTTAGAAACTATATAAAGCAACCATCTTTTAGAGATAAGAAACCATAGAGATGGTGTGAAGGAGCTTTTAGCCAAGTTTTGAGATTAGGCTGAGATGATATTGAATCTTAGATTTAGTTGATAAAGGATGGAGATTGAAAAAATAGAAAGTTCCTTATTTTAGAAACTTTGTAAAACGTCCATCATTTAGAAATAAGAAACCCTAGTGATGATGACAACGAGCTTTAAGGCATGTTTTGGGATGAGCGTATGAGGGTATTGAATCATAAATTTAGTTGATGAAGGATGAAGATTGAAAAATTAGAAAGCTTCTTATTTTTGGAACTTTATAAAACATCAATCTTTTATCTATGGGAAACCCTATAGATGGAGTCAAGGTGCTTTTTGCCAAGTTTTGGGATAAGGATGAGATGGTATTGAATCTTAGATTTAGTTGATAAAGGATGGAGATTGAAAAAATCGAAAGTTTCTTATTTTAAAAACTTTGTAAAACCACTATCATTCAGAAATAAGAAACCCAAGTGATGATGTCTACGTGCTTTAAGCCATGTTTTGGGATGAGCACATGAGAATATTGAATCTTAAATTTAGTTAATGAAGGATGAGGATTGAAAAATTAGAAAGTTTCTTATTTTAGAAACTTTATAAGACATCCATATTTTAGACATAAGAAACTCCAGAGATGGGGTCAATGAGCTTTTAGATCAGTTTTGAGATGAGGATGAGACGCTATTGAATCGTATATTTAGTTGATAAATGATGAAGATTGAAAAAATTGAAAGTTTCTTATTTTAGAAACTTTATTAAACATATATCTTTTTGACATAGGAAACCCTAGAGATAATGTCAACGAGATTTTAACCATGTTTTAGGATGAGAATGAGAGGGTATTGAATCTTAAATTCAGTTGATGAAGGATGGAGATTGAAAAAATAGAAAGTTTCTTATTTCAGAAACTTTGTAAACATCAATCCTTTTAGACTTAGTAAACCTTAGAGATGGTGTCAAGGTGCTTTTAGCCAATTTTTGGGATGAGGATGAGATGATATTGACTCATAGATTTTATTTGTCAAGGTTTGAGATTGAAAAATAGGAAGTTTCTTATTTTATAAACTTTATAAAACATCCACTGTTTAGACATAGGAAACCCAATAGATGGTGTCAACGTGCTTTTAACCAATTTTTGAGATGGGGATTAAATATTATTGAACTTTAGATTTAGTTAATCAAGTATGGAGACTGTAAAATGAAAAGTTTCTTATTTTAGTAACTTTTTAAAACATCAATCTTTTAGACATAGGAAACCTCATAAATGGTGTGAAAGAGCTTTTAGCTGAGTCTTGAGCTGAGGATTAGATGGTATTGAATCTTTGATTTATTTGAACAATGATGGAGATTGAAAAAAAAGAAAGTTTCTTACTTTAGAAACTATATAAAGCAACCATCTTTTAGAGATAAGAAACCATAGAGATGGTGTGAAGGAGCTTTTAGCCAAGTTTTGAGATTAGGCTGAGATGATATTGAATCTTAGATTTAGTTGATAAAGGATGGAGATTGAAAAACTAGAAAGTTCCTTATTTTAGAAACATTGTTAAACATCCATCATTTAGAAATAAGAAACCCTAGTGATGATGTCAACGAGCTTTAAGCCATGTTTTGGGATGAGCATATGAGGGTATTGAATCTTAGATTTAGTTGATGAAGGATGGAGATTGAAAAATTAGAAAGTTTCTTATTTTAGGAACTTTATAAAACATCAATGTTTTAGACATATGAAACCCTAGAGATGGATTCAAGGTGCTTTAAGCCAAGTTTTGGAATGAGAATGAGATGGTATTGAATCTTAGATTTAGTCGGTAAAGGATGGAGATTGAAAAAATAGAAAGTTTCTTATTTTAGAAACTTTGTAAAACGTCCATCATTTAGAAATAAGAAACCCTAGCGATGATGTCAACGAGCTTTAAGGCATGTTTTGGGATGAGCGTATGAGGGTATTGAATCATAAATTTAGTTGATGAAGGATGAATATTGAAAAATTAGAAAGCTTCTTATTTTTGGAACTTTATAAAACATCAATCTTTTATCTATGGGAAACCCTATAGATGGAGTCAAGGTGCTTTTTGCCAACTTTTGGGATAAGGATGAGATGGTATTGAATCTTAGATTTAGTTGATAAAGGATGGATATTGAAAAAATAGAAAGTTTCTTATTTTAAAAACTTTGTAAAACCACTATCATTCAGAAATAAGAAACCCAAGTGATGATGTCAACGTGCTTTAAGCCATGTTTTGGGATGAGCACATGAGAGTATTGAATCTTAGATTTAGTTAAAGAAGGATGGAGATTGAAAAATTAGAAAGTTTCTTATTTTAGAAACTTTATAAGACATCCATCTTTTAGACATAGGAAACTCCAGAGATGGGGTCAATGAGCTTTTAGATCAGTTTTGAGATGAGGATGAGACGCTATTGAATCGTAGATTTAGGTGATAAATGATGAAGATTGAAAAAATAGAAAGTTTCTTATTTTATAAACTTTATTAAACATATATCTTTTTGACATAGGAAACCCTAGAGATGATGTCAACGAGATTTTAACCATGTATTAGGATGAGAATGAGAGGGTATTGAATCTTAAATTTAGTTGATGAAGGATGGAGATTGAAAAAATATAAACTTTCTTATTCCAGAAACTTTGTAAAACATCAATCCTTGTAGACTTAGTAAACCTTAGAGATGGTGTCAAGGTGCTTTTAGCCAATTTTTGGGATGAGGATGAGATGATATTGACTCATAGATTTTGTTTGTGAAGGTTTGAGATTCAAAAATAGGAAGTTTCTTATTTTATAAACTTTATAAAACATCCACTGTTTAGACATAGGAAACCCAATAGATGGTGTGAACGTGTTTTTAGCCAATTTTTGAGATGGAGATTAAATAGTATTGAATTTTAGATTTAGTTGATCAAGTATGCAGACTGTAAAATGAAAAGTTTCTTATTTTAGTAACTTTTTAAAACATCAATCTTTTAGACATAAGAAACCTCATAAATGGTGTGAAAGAGCTTTTAGCAGAATCTTGAGCTGAGGATTAGATGGTATTGAATCTTTGATTTATTTGAACAATGATGGAGCTTGAAAAAAAAGAAAGTTTCTTACTTTAGAAACTATATAAAGCAACCATCTTTTAGAGATAAGAAACCATAGAGATGGTGTGAAGGAGCTTTTAGCCAAGTTTTGAGATTAGGCTGAGATGATATTGAATCTTAGATTTAGTTGATAAAGGATGGAGATTGAAAAAATAGAAAGTTCCTTATTTTAGAAACATTGTTAAACATCCATCATTTCGAAATAAGAAACCCTAGTGATGATGTCAACGAGCTTTAAGCCATGTTTTGGGATGAGCATATGAGGGTATTGAATCTTAGATTTAGTTGATGAAGGATGGAGATTGAAAAAAATTGGAACCAACTTTTAGCCGGAGAGAAACTCTGAGATTCCTAGTGAGAGAAACTCTGAGATTTCTAGTGAGAGAAAACTACTCTTCGAGGAGATCATCTCCTTCCTCCGGCCTTCCAGCTGGAGGCCAAGGACCCAAACCTTTCTCTTCCCTTCCTCCCTCCTGGGGAGCTAATTTGTTTTCGGTTTCTTGGGTGGTTTGAAGGGTTTCCAGGCCATGGAGATTCCTCCTGACCCAGGCAAAGGCCCTGTGGAAGGCCGTTTCTGGGCCAGTCCCAAAACTGATGGGTATGGCACCCCTCCTTCATCCCATGGATCTGTGCCTAAAACAGCTCGTGAGCTTGAGGAAATCTACCATTTCGATGGCCTTTCTTCTATTGCTGCACCCCAGCTACCACCTCTATTCGAACCAGGTAAGAGCTCCCCCTCTTCCCATGGAAATGTGTTTCCAGCAGCTAGTGAGCTGGAGGATACCCATGAGTTTGAAACGCTCCCCATCTATGTTGGACCAAAGGCTTCTTCTCTCTCTGAAAAAGGTGCAAACTCTGCCCAGCGTATTGCATACCTTAAGAACTTGTTTCCTCTTGATGACCCCCCCTGGAAATGATCATGATCCCTCAACTCACTTCAAGCGAGGTACTCGAATGCACAAAAGGTTCACTAAAAACCCAGCTCAGCCTTCCCTCTCTAAAAAAAAATCAAAGAAGTCGACTGGTTCATCTTCCAAAACCCTTTCTCCTCGAAAATCCCACACCCCTCAAGCCATCCTTTGTGCTCCACCCTCACCCACCCTCAACACAACAACTTCCTACCTTTGGAATGGCAAAATGGAGAAGATGAGAATGATGGAGAGAAACATTCCTTATTTGGCAGTTCCTCCATTGATCCAGAAAACCAGGGAACAAACCACCCCATTCAGAGAAAAGGGTATTGTCCAGCAGTCTGTTCTGTGAACCCTGTCAGTCAACACCTACCCTCTGCTGTCTCCTCTGTCCCAATATTATTTGTCCCCAATCCTTTAACCCCAGGTCACAGCCCTATCCTCAACCAAAAGCTAATTACAGCTGCTAAAGGGGACAATATTCACCAACCACTGCCTCGAGTTCCTCAACTCACCAACCCAGCAGTGATGACTGACGAGAGACCAGGTCTGACCTCTGCCTCCTCTGCTGGAAATGGAAAAGGCATCTCTACCCCTGGGAGGGAAAGTGAATTCCCTGTCCTTGAAACCAATTCGAATTCTACAGCAACTAAAGAGAAACCTGCAAAATCTCTGTCTACCTCAGAATCCAATGCAAACCCAACTTGGTCTACCCTATTCTCTAACCCTTCATCTTCTTCCCCTGAAATCCCTCCATTACCTTATTCAAAACCAGAGATTGCAGAGCATGGATCTCCATGCTTTGAATTTGAAGAACCAGAGTTCAATGAATCCTCCAGCAGATGGATCAACTGCCTTATTGGATATTACCTTGGAAAAAGACCGTATTTCCCTGCCCTTAAATCTCATCTGCTCAAAGCCTGGAAATTAAAAGGAGATTTCGAACTGTTTGCCCTTGCAGGGGGTTTCTTTCTTTTCAAATTCAGAAATGAAGAAGATTGCAACTCCATTCTCCAATCCCATCATTCTTACGGAGGCCACCCCCTAATTCTGAGGAAATGGCTCCATGATATGCCCTTTGAAAAACTAAGCTTATCTTCTATTCCTGTGTGGATCAGACTCCCTGGCCTTCATTTGAAATTCTGGACAACCACAAACCTCTGTAAAGTCGCGAGTGGTGTGGGCAAACCATTGTATATGGATCCTTATACTTTAAATGGTACTCGGCTTACCTATGCCAGGATTTGCGTAGAAGTCGATGCTTCCTCTGATTTCCCAACTCATGTTACTCTAAAAACTCCTTCTGGAGTCATAAAGCAGCCAGTCGAATATGACTGGAAACCTTCACCATGTCAAGCTTGTAAAACCTTTAGTCACTCCCCGGCAACTTACCCTCATACTCCCAAAGAAAATCCCAAAGAAAAGGTTGAGAAAAAACAATGGAAACTGAAAGCTAAATCTGACCCGATTCATTCCACTCCTCCTGCTGTTGAGGGCCAGGAGATTTTTGTGGATGAGCAATCCCGAACCACTTTCCTTCCTTCCTTTCAGCATCTCCCTGAAAAAATCAATCAGTCAGCTCCAACCCCTCTTTGCTCCAAAGAAATCCCGCCTAATAGTTCTGAGCCTAAATCACCCTCTCAATCCATTGATCTCTCTTTTCCAAAAGTTCACAATTCTTTCTCCATTTTGGAGGAACTTGATGAATCATTTGAATCTCCCCAGAGTATTCCAAAAGAACAAGTGTGTACCACTTTCCAAAGCCTCACAGGCCGTTCTCCCACTCCTAAATCTGTCATTGATGATGAAGATCGCGGCTTGGAACGTTAGGGGTCTCGGGTCTCAAATAAAGAGGAAGGATATCGGCAATGTCCTTCTCAAAAATAAAATTCCCCTCATCTGTGTATCTGAAACCAGAGCTCCTAAAGGAAAAATGGAAGAATATATCTCTGATATAAAAGATGGCTGGCTTTCCGTTGACAATTATGATCACGCCGAAAATGGTCGTATCTGGATCATCTGGGACCCAAATCTGCTCCACTTTCAGCTCCAGGAAAGTTCCCCTCAATTCATTCATGGTAACGTTTCTTTTCTGCAATCAAATTTTTCTTTCCTGCTAACTGCTGTGTATGCTCACAATTCTGGCTCTAGCCGAAGAGTTTTATGGGAAGATATTAGGCTTATTGCGTCCGGGCATTCAGAAAATTGGATTGTCTTAGGGGATTTCAACACTACTAGATTCTCCGATGAACGATTCGGAGGAGCTCTTCCGGTCAGTAAAGATCTTGAGGATTTTAACAACTGTATTGATGACTGCTCCCTAACAGATTTAAAAGCCCTCGGCTCTCAATTCTCCTGGAACAACAAATCCCGATCCAATAACTTAAAGCTCCGAACCCTTGATAGAGCCTTAGTTAATCACGATTGGATTAACTCCTTCCCCCTTTCAACTGCTCAATTTCTCCCTCCCGGTCTTTCTGATCATGCCCCAATCGTTGTTAACCTCCAAAACCACCAAAGTTTGGATGCTAAACCCTTCAGATTTCATAATATGTGGACTGAAGATATATCCATCTTCCCCATTGTTGAGAAAGCCTGGAATAGGAAAATTGTCGGCAACCCAATGTATCGTTTGACCCAGAAGCTGAAATTTGTGAAGAATGAAATTAAAAACTGGAATGCTCACATTTTTGGTAGAATCGATGTATTGGCCCCTTTGTACCGCAAAGAGTTGGAAGAGATTCAAATGAAAGCTGCTGCTGACCCTAGGAACAGTACTCTAAAAGAAGAAGAACGCCAAACTAACGAAAAATTCCTCCGCACTGCAAAGTTGGAAGAATCTCTGCTTCGACAGAAATCCCGAATTGATTGGCTAAATCTTGGAGATTCAAATTCTCATTTCTTTCATACCGTGATAAACTCCTGCCGGAACTCAAATACCATTCAGGGTCTTGCAAATGGCAGTGGTGAATTCACTACAGAACCTGATCAAATCTCCAATATTCTGGTTTCCTATTTCAAAAACATTCTCAATTCTCAGCCTCCCAACCAGATCCTCTCAACCCCTGAGCCTAGTCGCACTATCTCTGCTGCTGTGGCTGAAGAGCTTACGGCTGAGTTCTCCTCAGAAGAAATTGAAGCAGTCGTATACTCTTCAAGGGAGGACAAAGCCCCTGGGCCTGACGGATTTAATGGTCATTTCTTCAAAAAGTTCTGGTATCTTGTTGGAAATGACACCATTGAAGCCATACAAAATTTTTTCAAATCTGGAAAGTTGCTCACTGAAATGAATGTTACATTTATCTCTCTTATTCCCAAATGTTCTGGAGCTTCTTCACCTGATCAATACAGGCCTATTTCCTTATGCAACTTCATTTATAAAGTGATAACCAAACTGTTGGCCAATCGGTTAAAAAGGAGCATGAATCTGATCATCAGTCCGGCGCAATCCGCATTCATCAAGGGCAGACTTATCCAAGATAACATTTTGCTAGCTCATGACCTCTGCCACAGATTCCATTGTAAAAGATTCAAAAATGCCATGTGTGTTAAAATGGATCTAAGGAAAGCTTTTGACAATGCCAGGCATGATTCCCTCCTTGATTTCCTGAAAAAGATTGGATTTAATGAAAAGTGGAGAAATTGGATCAGACAATGCATTTCGACCCCCTGCTTTTCTGTCCTCGTCAATGGTACGCTGAAAGGGTACTTCAAATCTTCCAATGGCCTCAGACAAGGTGACCCTCTCTCCCCTCTTTTGTTTTGCATAGTTATGGAAATGTATTCTGTCATTATCGAAGCCTCGGCTCTCCAAGCCAGCAATCCCCCCTCATTCTCTAGAGGCCCTCTTCGCATATCCCATTTGCTGTTTGCTGACGATGTGTTGCTGTTCTCGGAAGCTTCCCTAACCGCTGTCTCGGAGATCAACAACTGCCTCTCTGAATTCAAGAAAAGTACTGGCTTGGATGTCAATAGAAGCAAATGTGAAGTTTTTTTCGCCGCAGTGCCCCTCTCCCTGAAAAGAAGAATATGTAATTCACTCACTATTACTGAAGGCTCCCTACCAGTAAAATATTTGGGATTTCCCCTCTTCTCCTCTCGGAGGACTGCAAAAGAATGCTCCCCCCTGATATCTAAAATCAGGAAAAGAATATCTCTCTGGTCTAATCGATTTCTCTCCAGGGCTGGCAGGATTGAGCTCATCAAGTCTGTCCTTAATTCCTTCCAGCTGTTTTGGTCTGCTGCTTTCAATATCCCTGTGGGGGTGCTGAACTCCATTGAAAAAAATTTTAGGGACTTTTTATGGGCTGGCTCTTCTATGCACAAGAAATATCATTCTATCGCTTGGGAAACTATCTGTCGCCCAAAAGATGAAGGAGGTCTGGGCATCAGAAAACTGGGAGATCTAAATTCTGCAGCTCAGCTCAAGTTACTTTGGCATATCGTTGACAAAAGAAATACTCCCTGGGTTCAATGGTTCTATCTAAAATATATTCAAAAAAAGAATTTTTGGCAGATGCCCATTCCCTCAAATCCATCCTCGGTGGCTCGAAGTATCCTCAATTCCAGAAAAGAGGCTCAAAAGTTCATTTGTTATGCTGTGGGAGCTGGAAAAGGCATAAATTTTTGGAAGGACCCCTGGCACCCAAATGGTCCAATTGATTCTCAAACTTCAGTGGGAAGGACGATCTACAACATCCCTCGCAATGCAACCATTGAAGACGTTCGGCTGAATGGAACTTGGGATACCGCTCTTATCTCACCCCCGTATAATTTGGGTAGCATCCTTAATTCGGCTATTTATCATCTATCCCCTGTTGATAACACTGTTATTTGGAAACCAGAGACGAATGGTACATTCTCTATACGAAGTGCTTGGGAGCAAATTCGTCACAAAAATGAAAAACCTTGCTGGTTTCGATCCATCTGGTTCCATGGATATATCCCTCGGCATTGTATGATAGCTTGGCAAGCGATTCAAGGTAAACTCAGCACTATTGATCGTCTCCAATTTCTGGGCAGCTCAAGAGATCCTCGGTGCATCTTGTGTAACCAAGAACAAGAATCTCATGATCACTTATTCTTTAACTGTGCATTCTCTTCCTGGATTTGGAGAAACGTTTTATGGAGGTTCAAGCAGAGAAGAAAACCAGCAAACTCCCTGAGAGCGGAAGAAGAATGGATGCGGTTCACATTTCAAGGAAAAAATCAGATATCCACCGCCATTAAAGTTGCGTTCTAGGCTGCGATTTATAGCATTTGGGCTGAAAGAAATTCCAGATTATTTAACCAGAAGTCGACCCACAAGCAAATTGTTCTGCGAAACATCCTATTCGTAATCCAAAATAGAATATCCTACCTGCTGCTATATGACTTGAAATCTGAGAGGAACGAAGATATCGCTGCCAATCTCAGGATACGTCTGCTTCCTCGCCCATGCTTTCCAAAGTTTTGTAGCTGGATTCCCCCAAGCCTTCCCTTCCTCAAGCTGAATTCTGATGCTTCGCTCTCCAGGGATTATGGATCAATTGGAGGTATTGTTCGAAATGAAAAAGGAGAACCGTATGTTATGTATTCTGTCAATAGGCTGCCCGAATCCATAAATGTGCTTGAGATGGAAGCTATTGCATTTGGACTTAAATCTGCCCTTCAATTGAACATTCATCACATCTGGATCGAAACTGATTCCTCAATTGCTGAAAAAATTATATCGGGAGTCCTTCGCTGCCCTTGGAAAATGCTTACTACGCTGGATTCTATAAAACTCTCCCTCTCCTTTTTCACAGCGTGGAAAATCTCCCATGTCTGGAGGGAGGCAAATAGAGCAGCTGATTTTTTGTCCAAAGTGGATTGTACGTGCAAAGGAACAAATATAGATACCAATCTGATCCCCTCTGCTCTTGCTGATATTCTCACTGATGACTTCTCCGGGAGGGTATACACTCGGTTGTAACATGGGTGCAGATCCTGCTCATTTTCCCAGTTCTTGGGCTCCTTCCCATAGTCCCAATGTCGATTATTTTGAGTCTTCCTGCTGGATCCCTAGTTGGTCGGGCAGGTCCTTTCCCATATCTCAAGGGATCGAATGGATCCAATCCTCAATTCAAATGCTATGGATGTTGGACTGCAGAGAGGATGTTCCCTTCGGAAACTTGGTCACTCCTCCGAATGGCATTTGTTTTTTCTATTATTTTTCTTGGCTGTTGATGTGCTGGGAGCTTGTTCCCTTCTTGTTGGCTTTTGAGCCTCCTTAGTTTGTACTTCTTTATTTCCTTTTAATGAATCTTGTAGGGGTCCTGCCTAACCCCAGCTTGCCAACCAAAAAAAAAAAAAAAAAAAAGAGATTGAAAAATTAGAAAGCTTCTTATTTTAGGAACTTTATAAAACATCAATGTTATAGACATAGGAAACCCTAGAGATGGATTCAAGGTGCTTTAAGCAAGTTTTGGAATGAGAATGAGATGGTATTGAATCTTCGATTTAGTCGATAAAGGATGGAGATTGAAAAAATAGAAAGTTTCTTATTTTAGAAACTTTGTAAAATGTCCATCATTTAGAAATAAGAAACCCTAGCGATGATGCCAATGAGCTTTAAGGCATGTTTTGGGATGAGCGTATGATGGTATTGAATCATTGATTTAGTTGATGAAGGATGAAGATTGAAAAATTAGAAAGCTTCTTATTTTTGGAACTCTATAAAACATCAATCTTTTATCTATGGGAAACCCTATAGATGGAGTCAAGGATGGAGATAGTATTGAATCTTAGATTTAGTTGATAAAGGATGGAGATTTAAAAATAGAAAGTTTCTTATTTTAAAAACTTTGTAAAACCACTATCATTCAGAAATAAGAAACCCAAGTGATGATGTCAACGTGCTTTAAGCCATGTTTTGGGATGAGCACATGAGAGTATTGAATCTTAGATTTAGTTAATGAAGGATGGATATTGAAAAATTAGAAAGTTTCTTATTTTAGAAACTTTATAAGACATCCATCTTCTAGACATTGGAAACTCCAGAGATGGGGTCAATGAGCTTTTAGATCAGTTTTGAGATGAGGATGAGACGCTATTGAATCGTAGATTTAGTTGATAAATGATGAAGATTGAAAAAATAGAAAGTTTCTCATTTTAGAAACTTTATTAAACATATATCTTTTTGACATAGGAAACCTTAGAGATGATGTTAACGAGATTTTAACCATGTTTTAGGATGAGAATGAAAGGGTATTGAATCTTAAATTTAGTTGATTAAGGATGGAGATTGAAAAATTAGAAAGTTTCTTATTCCAGAAACTTTGTAAAACATACATCCTTTTAGACTTAGTAAACCTTAGAGATGGTGTCAAGGTGCTTTTAGCCAATTTTTGGGATGAGGATGAGATGATATTGACTCATGGATTTTCTTTGTGAAGGTTTGAGATTGAAAAATATGAAGTTTCTTATTTTATAAACTTTATAAAACATCCACTGTTTACACATAGGAAACCCAATAGATGGTGTCAACGTGCTTTTAGCCAATTTTTGAGATGGGGATTAAATAGTATTGAATTTTAGATTTAGTTGATCAAGTATGGAGACTGTAAAATGAAAAGTTTCTTATTTTAGTAACTTTTTAAAACATCAATCTTTTAGACATAGGAAACCTCATAAATGGTGTGAAAGAGCTTTTAGCAGAATCTTGAGCTGAGGATTAGATGGTATTGAATCTTTGATTTATTTGAACAATGATGGAGATTGAAAAAAAAGAAAGTTTCTTACTTTAGAAACTATATAAAGCAACCATCTTTTAGAGATAAGAAACCATAGAGATGGTGTGAAGGAGATTCGAGCCAAGTTTTGACATTAGGCTGAGGTGATATTGAATCTTAGATTTGGTTGATAAAGGATGGAGATTGAAAAAATAGAAAGTTCCTTATTTTAGATACATTGTTAAACTTCCATCATTTAGAAATAAGAAACCCTAGTGATGATGTCAACGAGCTTTAAGCCATATTTTGGGATGAGCATATGAGGGTATTGAATCTTAGATTTAGTTGATGAAGGATGGAGATTGAAAAATTAGAAAGCTTCTTATTTTAGGAACTTTATAAAACATCAATGTTTTAGACATAGGAAACCCTAGAGATGGATTCAAGGTGCTTTAAGCTAAGTTTTGGAATGAGAATGAGATGGTATTGAATCTTAGATTTAGTCGATAAAGGATTGAGATTGAAAAAATATAAAGTTTCTTATTTTAGAAACTTTGTAAAACGTCCATCATTTAGAAATAGGAAACCCTAGCGATGATGCCAACGTGCTTTAAGGCATGTTTTGGGATAAGCGTATGAGGGTATTGAATCATAGATTTAGTTGATGAAGGATGAAGATTGAAAAATTAGAAAGCTTCTTATTTTTGGAAATTTATAAAACATCAATCTTTTATCTATGGGAAAACCTATAGATGGAGTCAAGGTGCTTTTTGCCAAGTTTTGGGATAAGGATGAGATGGTATTGAATCTTAGATTTAGTTGATAAAGGATGGAGATTGAAAAATAGAAAGTTTCTTATTTTAAAAACTTTGTAAAACCACTACTATCATTCAGAAATAAGAAACCCAAGTGATGATGTCAACGTGCTTTAAGCCATGTTTTGGGACGAGCACATCAGAGTATTGAATCTTAGATTTAGTTAATGAAGGATGGAGATTGAAAAATTAGAAAGTTTCTTATTTTAGAAACTTTATAAGACATCCATCTTGTAGATATAGGAAACTCCAGAGATGGGGTCAATGAGCTTTTAGATCAGTTTTGAGATGAGGATGAGACGCTATTGAATCGTAGATTTAGTTGATAAATGATGAATATTGAAAAAATAGAAAGTTTCTTATTTTAGAAACTTTATGAAATATATATCTTTTTGATATAGGAAACCCTAGAGATGATGTCAACGAGATTTTAACCATGTTTTAGGATGAGAATGAGAGGGTATTGAATCTTTAATTTAGTTGAGGAAAGATGGAGATTGAAAAAATAGAAGTTTCTTATTCCAGAACCTTTTTAAAACATCAATCCTTTTAGACTTAGTAAATCTTAGCTATGGTGTCAAGGTGCTTTTAACCAATTTTTGGGATCAGGATGAGATGATATTGACTCATAGATTTTGTTTGTGAAGGTTTGAGATTGAAAAATACGAAGTTTTTTATTTTATAAACTTTATAAAACATCCACTGTTTACACATAGGAAACCCAATAGATGGTGTCAACGTGCTTTTAGCCAATTTTTCAGATGGGGATTAAATAGTATTGAATTTTAGATTAAGTTGATCAAGTATGGAGATTGTAAAATGAAAAGTTTCTTGTTTTAGTAACTTTTTAAAACATCAATCTTTTAGACATAGGAAGCCTCATAAATGGTGTGAAAGAGCTTTTAGCTGAGTCTTGAGCTGAGGATTAGATGGTATTGAATCTTTGATTTATTTGAACAATGATGAAGATTGAAAAAAAAGAAAGTTTCTTATTTTAGAAACTATATAAAGCAACCATCTTTTAGAGATAAGAAACCATAGAGATGGTGTGAAGGAGCTTTTAGCCAAGTTTTGAGATTAGGCTGAGATGATATTGAATCTTAGATTTAGTTGATAAAGGATGGAGATTGAAAAAATAGAAAGTTCCTTATTTTAGAAATATTTTTAAACATTCATCATTTAGAAATAAGAAACCCTAGTGATGATGTCAACGAGCTTTAAGCCATGTTTTGGGATGAGCATATGAGGGTATTGAATCTTAGATTTAGTTGATGAAGGATGGAGATTGAAAAATTAGAAAGCTTCTTATTTTAGGAACTTTATAAAACATCAATGTTTTAGACATAGGAAACCCTAGAGATGGATTCAAGGTGCTTTAAGCCAAGTTTTGGAATGAGAATGAGATGGTATTGAATCTTAGATTTAGTCGATAAAGGATGGAGATTGAAGAAATAGAAAGTTTCTTATTTTAGAAACTTTGTAAAACGTCCATCATTTAGAAATATGAAACCCTAGCGATGATGCCAACGAGCTTTAAGGCATGTTTTGGGATGAGCGTATGAGGGTATTGAATCATAGATTTAGTTGATGAAGGATGAAGATTGAAAAATTAGACAGCTTCTGATTTTTGGAACTTTATAAAACATCAATCTTTTATCTATGGGAAACCCTATAGATGGAGTCAAGGTGCTTTTTGCCAAGTTTTGGGATAAGGATGAGATGGTATTGAATCTTAGATTTAGTTGATAAAGGATGGAGATTGAAAAATAGAAAGTTTCTTATTTTAAAAACTTTGTAAAACCACTATCATTCAGAAATACGAAACCCAAGTGATGATGTCAACGTGCTTTAAGCCATGTTTTGGGATGAGCACATGAGAGTATTGAATCTTAGATTTAGTTAATGAAGGATGGAGATTGAAAAATTAGAAAGTTTCTTATTTTAGAAACTTTATATGACATCCATCTTTTAGACAGAGGAAACTCCAGAGATGGGGTCAATGAGCTTTTAGATCAGTTTTGAGATGAGGATGAGACGCTATTGAATCGTAGATTTAGTTGATAAATGATGAAGATTGAAAAAATAGAAAGTTTCTTATTTTAGAAACTTTATTAAACATATATCTTTTTGACATAGGAAACCCTAGAGATGATGTCAACGAGATTTTAACCATGTTTTAGGATGAGAATGAGAAGGTATTGAATCTTAAATTCAGTTGATTAAGGATGGAGATTGAAAAAATAGAAAGTTTCTTATTCCAGAAACTTTGTAAAACATCAATCCTTTTAGACTTAGTAAACCTTAGAGATGGTTTCAAGGTTCTTTTAGCGAATTTTTGGGATGAGGATGAGATGATATTGACTCATAGATTTTGTTTGTGAAGGTTTGAGATTGAAAAATAGGAAGTTTCTTACTTTATAAACTTTACAAAACATCCACTGTTTAGACATATGAAACCCAATAGATGGTGTCAACGTGCTTTTAGCCAATTTTTGAGATGGGGATTAAATAGTATTGAATTTTAGATTTAGTTGATCAAGTATGGAGCTTTTTAAAACATCAATCTTTTAGACATAGGTAACCTCATAAATGGAGTGAAAGAGCTTTTAGGCTGAGGTGATATTGAATCTTAGATTTGGTTGATAAAGGATGGAGATTGAAAAAATAGAAAGTTCCTTATTTTAGAAACATTGTTAAACATCCATCATTTAGAAATAAGAAACCCTAGTGATGATGTCAACGAGCTTTAAGCCATGTTTTGGGATGAGCATATGAGGGTATTGAATCTTAGATTTAGTAGATGAAGGATGGAGATTGAAAAATTAGAAAGCTTCTTATTTTAGGAACTTTATAAAACATCAATGTTTTAGAAATAGGAAACCCTAGAGATGGATTCAAGGTGCTTTAAGCTAAGTTTTGGAATGAGAATGAGATGGTATTGAATCTTAGATTTAGTCGATAAAGGATGGAGATTGAAAAAATATAAAGTTTCTTATTTTAGAAACTTTGTAAAACGTCTATCATTTAGAAATAGGAAACCCTAGCGATGATGCCAACGTGCTTTAAGGCATTTTTGGGATAAGCGTATGAGGGTATTGAATCATAGATTTAGTTGATGAAGGATGAAGATGGAAAAATTAGAAAGCTTCTTATTTTTGGAAATTTATAAAACATCAATCTTTTATCTATGGGAAAACCTATAGATGGAGTCAAGGTGCTTTTTGCCAAATTTTGGGATAAGGATGAGATGGTATTGAATCTTAGATTTAGTTGATAAAGGATGGAGATTGAAAAATAGAAAGTTTCTTATTTTAAAAACTTTGTAAAACCACTACTATTATTCAGAAATAAGAAACCCAAGTGATGATGTCAACGTGCTTTAAGCCATGTTTTGGGATGAGCACATGAGAGTATTGAATCTTAGATTTAGTTAATGAAGGATGGAGATTGAAAAATTAGAAAGTTTCTTATTTTAGAAACTTTATAAGACATCCATCTTGTAGACATAGGAAACTCCAGAGATGGGGTCAATGAGCTTTTAGATCAGTTTTGAGATGAGGATGAGACGCTATTGAATCGTAGATTTAGTTGATAAATGATTAATATTGAAAAAATAGAAAGTTTCTTATTTTAGAAACTTTATGAAATATATATCTTTTTGATATAGGAAACCCTAGAGATGATGTCAACGAGATTTTAACCATGTTTTAGGATGAGAATGAGAGGGTATTGAATCTTTAATTTAGTTGATGAAGGATGGAGATTGAAAAAATAGAAAGTTTCTTATTCCAGAACCTTTTTAAAACATCAATCCTTTTAGACTTAGTAAACCTTAGAGATGGTGTCAAGGTTCTTTTAGCGAATTTTTGGGATGAGGATGAGATGATATTGACTCATAGATTTTGTTTGTGAAGGTTTGAGATTGAAAAATAGGAAGTTTCTTATTTTATAAACTTTCCACTGTTTAGACATATGAAACCCAATAGATGGTGTCAACGTGCTTTTAGCCAATTTTTGAGATGGGGATTAAATAGTATTGAATTTTAGATTTAGTTGATCAAGTATGGAGATTGTAAAATGAAAAGTTTCTTGTTTTAGTAACTTTTTAAAACATCAATCTTTTAGACATAGGAAACCTCATAAATGGTGTGAAAGAGCTTTTAGCTGAGTCTTGAGCTGAGGATTAGATGGTATTGAATCTTTGATTTATTTGAACAATGATAGAGATTGAAAAAAAGAAAGTTTCTTACTTTAGAAACTATATAAAGCAACCATCTTTTAGAGATAAGAAACCATAGAGATGGTGTGAAGGAGATTCGAGCCAAGTTTTGAGATTAGGCTGAGGTGATATTGAATCTTAGATTTGGTTGATAAAGGATGGAGATTGAAAAAATAGAAAGTTCCTTATTTTAGAAACATTGTTAAACATCCATCATTTAGAAATAAGAAACCCTAGTGATGATGTCAACGAGCTTTAAGCCATGTTTTGGGACGAGCATATGAGGGTATTGAATCTTAGATTTAGTTGATGAAGGATGGAGATTGAAAAATTAGAAAGCTTCTTATTTTAGGAACTTTATAAAACATCAATGTTTTAGACATAGGAAACCCTAGAGATGGATTCAAGGTGCTTTAAGCTAAGTTTTGGAATGAGAATGAGATGGTATTGAATCTTAGATTTAGTCGATAAAGGATGGAGATTGAAAAAATATAAAGTTTCTTATTTTAGAAACTTTGTAAAACGTCCATCATTTAGAAATAAGAAACCCTAGCGATGATGCCAACGTGCTTTAAGGCATGTTTTGGGATAAGCGTATGAGTGTATTGAATCATAGATTTAGTTGATGAAGGATGAAGATTGAAAAATTAGAAAGCTTCTTATTTTTGGAAATTTATAAAACATCAATCTTTTATCTATGGGAAACCCTATAGATTGGAGTCAAGGTGCTTTTTGCTAAGTTTTGGGATAAGGATGAGATGATATTGAATCTTAGATTTAGTTGATAAATGATGGAGATTGAAAAAATAGAAAGTTTCTTATTTTAAAAACTTTGTAAAAGCACTATCATTAAGAAATAAGAAACCCAAGTGATGATGTCAACGTGCTTTAAGCCATGTTTTGGGATGAGCACATGAGAGTATTGAATCTTAGATTTAGTTAATGAGGGATGGAGATTGAAAAATTAGAAAGTTTCTTATTTTAGAAACTTTATAAGACATCCATCTTTTAGACATAGGAAACTCCAGAGATGGGGTCAATGAGCTTTTAGATCAGTTTTGAGATGAGGATGAGACGCTATTGAATCGTAGATTTAGTTGATAAATGATGAAGATTGAAAAAATAGAAAGTTTCTTATTTTAGAAACTTTATTAAATATATATATTTTTGATATAGGAAACCCTAGAGATGATGTCAACGAGATTTTAACCATGTTTTAGGATGAGAATGAGAGGGTATTGAATCTTTAATTTAGTTGATAAAGGATGGAGATTGAAAAAATAGAAAGTTTCTTATTCCAGAACCTTTTTAAAACATCAATCCTTTTAGACTTAGTAAACCTTAGCTATGGTGTCAAGGTGCTTTTAACCAATTTTTGGGATGAGGATGAGATGATATTGACTCATAGATTTTGTTTGTGAAAGTTTGAGATTGAAAAATAGGAAGTTTCTTATTTTATAAACTTTATAAAACATCCACTGTTCAGACATAGGAAACCCAATAGATGGTGTCAACGTGCTTTTAGCCAATTTTTGAGATTGGGATTAAATAGTATTGAATTTTAGATTTAGTTGATCAAGTATGGAGATTGTAAAATGAAAAGTTTCTTATTTTGGTAACTTTTTAAAACATCAATCTTTTAGACATAGGAAACCTCATAAATGGTGTGAGAGAGCTTTTAGTTGAGTCTTGAGCTGAGGATTAGATGATATTGAATCTTTGATTTATTTGAACTATGATGGAGATTGAAAAAAAAGAAAGTTTCTTACTTTAGAAACTATATAAAGCAACCATCTTTTAGAGATAAGAAACCATAGAGATGGTGTGAAAGAGCTTTTAGCCAAGTTTTGAGATTAGGCTGAGATGATATTGAATCTTAAATTTAGTTGATAAAGGATGGAGATTGAAAAAATAGAAAGTTTCTTATTTTAGAAACATTGTTAAACATCCATCATTTAGAAATAAGAAACCCTAGTGATGATGACAACGAGCTTTAAGCCATGTTTTGGGATTAGCATATGAGGGTATTGAATCTTAGATTTAGTTGATGAAGGATAGAGATTGAAAAATTAGAAAGCTTCTTATTTTAGAAACTTTATAAAACATCAATATTTTAGACATAAGAAACTCCAGAGATGGGGTCAATGAGCTTTTAGATCAGTTTTGAGATTAGGATGAGACGCTATTGAATCGAAGATTTAGTTGATAAATGATGAAGATTGAAAAAATAGAAAGTTTCTTATTTTAGAAACTTTATTAAACATATATCTTTTTGACATAGGAAACCCTAGAGATGATGTCAACGAGATTTTAACCATGTTTGAGGAGGAGAATGAGAGGGTATTGATCTTAAATTCAGTTGATGAAGGATGACGATTGAAAAAGTAGAAAGTTTCTTATTCCAAAAACTTTGTAAAACATCAATCATTTTAGACTTAGTAAACGTTAGAGATGGTGCCAAGGTGCTTTTAGCCAATTTTTGGGATGAGCATGAGATGATATTGACTCATAGATTTTGTTTGTGAAGGTTTGAGATTGAAAAATAGGAAGTTTCTTATTTTATAAACTTTATAAAACATCCACTGTTTAGACATAGGAAACCCAATAGATGGTGTCAACGTGCTTTTAGCCAATTTTTGAGACTGGGATTAAATAGTATTGAATTTTAGATTTAGTTGATCAAGTATGGAGTTTGTAAAATGAAAAGTTTCTTGTTTTAGTAACTTTTTAAAAGATCAATTTTTTAGACATCGGAAACCTCATAAATGGTGTGAAAGAGCTTTTAGCTGAGTCTTGAGCTAAGGATTAGATGGAATTGAATCTTTGATTTATTTGAACAATGATGGAGATTGAAAAAAAAAGAAAGTTTCTTACTTTAGAAACTATATAAAGCAACCATCTTTTAGAGATAAGAAACCATAGAGATGGTGTGAAGGAGCTTTTAGCCAAGTTTTGAGATTAGGCTGAGGTGATATTTAATCTTAGATTTAGTTGATAAAGGATGGAGATTGAAAAAATACAAAGTTCCTTATTTTAGAAACATTGTTAAACATCCATCATTTAGAAATAAGAAACCCTAGCGATGATGTCAACGAGTTTTAAGCCATGTTTTGGGATGAGCATATGAGGGTATTGAATCTTAGATTTAGTTGATGAAGGATGGAGATTGAAAAATTAGAAAGCTTCTTATTTTAGGAACTTTATAAAACATCAATGTTTTAGACATAGGAAACCCTAGAGATGGATTCAAGGTGCTTTAAGCTAAGTTTTGGAATGAGAATGAGATGGTATTGAATCTTAGATTTAGTGGATAAAGGATGGAGATTGAAAAAATATAAAGTTTCTTATTTTAGAAACTTTGTAAAACGTCCATCATTTAGAAATAAGAAACCGTAGCGATGATGGCAACGAGCTTTAAGGCATATTTTGGGATCAGCGTATCAGGGTATTGAATCATAGATTTAGTTGATGAAGGATGATGATTGAAAAATTAGAAAGCTTCTTATTTTTGGAACTTTATAAAACATCAATCTTTTATCTATGGGAAACCCTATAGATGGAGTCAATGTGCTTTTTGCCAAGTTTTGGGATAAGGATCAGAGGGTATTGAATCTTAGATTTAGTTGATAAAGGATGGAGATTGAAAAAATAGAAAGTTTCTTATTTTAAAAACTTTGTAAAAGCACTATCATTCAGAAATAAGAAACCCAAGTGATGATGTCAACGTGCTTTAAGCCATGTTTTGGGATGAGCACATGAGAGTATTAAATCTTAGATTTAGTTAATGAAGGATGGAGATTGAAAAATTAGAAAGTTTCTTATTTTAGAAACTTTATAAGACATCCATCTTTTAGACATAGGAAACTCCAGAGATGGGGTCAATGAGCTTTTAGAACAGTTTTGAGATGAGGATGAGACGCTATTGAATCGTAGATTTAGTTGATAAATGACGAAGATTGAAAAAATAGAAAGTTTCTTATTTTAGAAACTTTATTAAATATATATCTTTTTGACATATGAAACCCTAGAGATGATGTCAACGAGATTTTAATCATGTTTTAGGATGAGAATGAGAGGGTATTGAATCTTTAATTGAGTTGATGAAGGATGGAGATTAAAAAAATAGAAAGTTTCTTATTCCAGAAACTTTTTAAAACATCAAACCTTTTACACTTAGTAAACCTTAGAGATGGTGTTAAGGTGCTTTTAGCCAATTTTTGGGATGAGGATGAGATGATATTGACTCATAGATTTTTTTTGTGAAGGTTTGAGATTGAAAAATAGGAAGTTTCTTATTTTATAAACTTTATAAAACATCCACTGTTTAGACATAGGAAACCCAATAGATGGTGTCAACATGCTTTTAGCCAATTTTTGAGATAGCTTTTAAATAGTATTGAATTTTAGATTTAGTTGATCATGTATGGAGATTGTAAAATGAAAAGTTTCTTGTTTTAGTAACGTTTTAAAACATCAATCTTTTAGACATAGGAAACCTCATAAATGGTGTGAAAGAGCTTTTAGCTGAGTCTTGAGCTGAGGATTAGATGGTATTGAATCTTTGATTTATTTGAAAAATGATGGAGATTGAAAAAAAAAGAAAGTTTCTTACTTTAGAAACTATATAAAGCAACCATCTTTTAGAGATAAGAAACCATCGAGATGGTGTGAAGGAGCTTTTAGCCAAGTTTTGAGATTAGGCTGAGATGATATTGAATCTTAGATTTAGTTCATAAAGGATGGAGATTGAAAAAATAGAAAGTTCCTTATTTTAGAAACATATTGTTAAACATCCATCATTTAGAAATTAGAAACCCTAGTGATGATGTCAACGAGCTTTAAGCCATGTTTTGGGATGAGCATATGAGGGTATTGAATCTTAGATTTAGTTGATGAAGGATGGAGATTGAAAAATTCGAAAGCTTCTTATTTTAGGAACTTTATAAAACATAAATGTTTTAGACATAGGAAACCCTAGAGATGGGTTCAAGGTGCCTTAACCCAAGTTTTGGAATTAGAATGAGATGGTATTGAATCTTAGATTTAGTCGATAAAGGATGGAGATTGAAAAAATAGAAAGTTTCTTATTTTAGAAACTTTGGAAAACGTCCATCATTTAGAAATAAGAAACCCTAGCGATGATGTCAACGAGGTTTAAGGCATGTTTTGGGATGAGCGTATGAGGGTATTGAATCATAGATTTAGTTGATGAAGGATGAAGATTGAAAAATTAGAAAGCTTCTTATTTTTGGAACTTTATAAAACATCAATCTTTTATCTATGGGAAACCCTATAGATGGAGTCAAGGTGCTTTTTGCCAAGTTTTGGGATAAGGATGAGATGGTATTGAATCTTAGATTTAGTTGATAAAGGATGGAGATTGAAAAAATAGAAAGTTTCTTATTTTAAAAACTTTGTAAAACCACTATCATTCAGAAATAAGAAACCCAAGTGATGATGTCAACGTGCTTTAAGCCATGTTTTGGGATGAGCACATGAGAGTATTGAATCTTAGATTTAGTTAATGAAGGATGGAGATTGAAAAATTAGAAAGTTTCTTATTTTAGAAACTTTATAAGACATCCATGTTTTAGACATAGGAAAGTCCAGAGATGGGGTTAATGAGCTTGTAGATCAGTTTTGGGATGAGGATGAGACGCTATTGAATCGTAGATTTAGTTGATAAATGATGAATATTGAAAAAATAGAAAGTTTCTTATTTTAGTAACTTTATTAAACAAATATCTTTTTGACATAGGAAACCCTAAAGATGATGTTAGCGAGATATTAACCATGTTTTAGGATGAGAATGAGAGGGTATTGAATCTTAAATTCAGTTGATGAAGGATGGAGATTGAAAAAATAGAAAGTTTCATATTCCAGAAACTTTGTAAAACATCAATCCTTTTAGACTTAGTAAACCTTAGAGATGATGTCAAGGTGCTTTTAGCCAATTTTTGGGATGAGGATGAGATGATATTGACTCGTAGATTTTGTTTGTGAAGGTTTGAGATTGAAAAATAGGAAGTTTCTTATTTTATAAACTTTATAAAACATCCACTGTCTAGACATAGGAAACCCAATAGATGGTGTCAACGTGCTTTGAGCCAATTTTTGAGATGGGGATTAAATAGTATTGAATTTTAGATTTAGTTGATCAAGTATGGAGATTGTAAAATGAAAAGTTTCTTATTTTAGTAACTTTTTAAAACATCAATCTTTTAGAGGTGGGGAACCTCATAAATGGTGTGCAAGAGCTTTGAGCTAAGTCTTGAGCTGAGGATTAGATGGTATTGAATCTTTGATTTATTTGAACAATGATGGAGATTGAAAAAAAAAGAAAGTTTCTTACTTTAGAAACTATATAAAGTAACCATCTTTTAGAGATAAGAAACCATAGAAACGGTGTGAAGGAGCTTTTAGCCAAGTTTTGAGATTAGGCTGAGGTGATATTGAATCTTAGATTTAGTTGATTAAGGATGTAGATTGAAAAAATAGAAAGTTCCTTATTTTAGAAATATTGTTAAATATCCATCATTTAGAAATAAGAGACCCTAGTAATGATGTCAACGAGCTTTAAGCCATGTTTTGGGATGAGCATATGAGGGTATTGAATCTTAGATTTAGTTTATGAAGGATGGAGATTGAAAAATTAGAAAGCTTCTTATTTTAGGAACTTTATAAAACATCAATGTTTTAGACATAGGAAACCCTAGAGATGGATTCAAGGAGCTTTAAGCCAAGTTTTGGAATGAGAATGAAATGGTATTGAATCTTAGATTTAGTCGATAAAGGATGTAGATTGAAAAAATAGAAAGTTTCTTATTTTAGAAACTTTGTAAAACGTCCATCATTTAGAAATAAGAAACCCTAGCGATGATGCCAACGAGCTTTAAGGCATGTTTTGGGATGAGCGTATGAGGGTATTGAATCATAGATTTAGTTGATGAAAGATGAAGATTGAAAAATTAGAAAGCTTCTTATTTTTGGAACTTTATAAAACATCAATCTTTTATCTATCGGAAACCCTATAGATGGAGTCAAGGTGCTTTTTGCCAAGTTTTGGGATAAGGATGAGATGGTATTGAATCTTAGATTTAGTTAATAAAGGATGGAGATTGAAAAAATAGAAAGTTTCTTATTTTAAAAACTTTGTAAAACCACTATCATTCAGAAATAAGAAACCCAAGTGATGATGTCAACGTGCTTTAAGCCATGTTTTGGGATGAGCACATGAGAGTATTGAATCTTAGATTTACTTAATGAAGGATGGAGATTGAAAAATTAGAAAGTTTCTTATTTTAGAAACTTTATAAGACATCCACCTTTTAGACATAGGAAACTCGAGAGATGGGGTCAGTGAGCTTTTAGATAAGTTTTGAGATGAGGATGAGACGCTATTGAATCGTAGATTTAGTTGATAAATGATGAAAATTGAAAAAATAGAAAGTTTCTTATTTTAGAAACTTTATTAAACATATATCTTTTTGACATACGAAACCCTAGAGATGATGTCAATGAGATTTTAACCTTGTTGTAGGATGAGAATGAGAGGGTATTGAATCTTAAATTCAGTTGATGAAAAATGGAGATTGAAAAAATAGAAAGTTTCTTATTCCAGAAACTTTGTAAAACATCAATCGTTTTAGACTTAGTAAACCTTAGAGATGGTGTCAAGGTGCTTTTAGCCAATTTTTGGGATGAGGATGAGATGATATTGACTCATAGATTTTATTTGTGAAGGTTTAAGATAGAAAAATAGAAAGTTTCTTATTTTATAAATTTTATAACACATCCACTGTTTAGACATAGGAAACCCAATAGATGGTGTCAACATGCTTTTAGCCAATTTTTGAGATGGGGATTAAATAGTATTGAATTTTAGATTTAGTTGATCAAATATGGAGATTGTAAAATAAAAAGTTTCTTATTTTAGTAACTTTTTAAAACATCAATCTTTTAGAGGTGGGGAACCTCATAAATGGTGTGAAAGAGCTTTTAGCTGACTCTTGAGCTGAGGATTAGATGGTATTGAATATTTGATTTATTTGAACAATGATGGAGATTGAAAAAAAGAAAGTTTCTTACTTTAGAAACTATATAAAGCAACCATCTTTTAGAGATAAGAAACCATAGAGATGGTGTGAAGGAGCGTTTAGCCAAGTTTTGAGATTACGCTGAGGTGATATTGAATCTTAGATTTAGTTGATAAAGGATGGAGATTGAGTAAATAGAAAGTTCCATATTTTAGAAACATTGTTAAACATCCATCATTTAGAAATAAGAAACCCTAGTGATGATGATGTCAACGAGCTTTAAGCCATGTTTTGGGATGAGCATATGAGGGTATTGAATCTTAGATTTAGTTGATGAAGGATGGAGATTGAAAAATTAGAAAGCTTCTTATTTTAGGAACTTTATAAAACATCAATGTTTTAGACATAGGAAACCCTAGAGATGGATTCAAGGTGCTTGAAGCCAAGTTTTGGAATGAGAATGAGATGGTATTGAATCTTAGATTTAGTCGATAAAGGATAGAGATTGAAAAAATAGAAAGTTTCTTATTTTAGAAACTTTGTAAAACGTCCATCATTTAGAAATAAGAGACCCTAGCGATGATGCCAACGAGCTTTAAGGCATGTTTTGGGATGAGCGTATGAGGGTATTGAATCATAGATTTAGTTGATTAAGGATGAAGATTGAAAAATTAGAAAGCTTCTTATTTTTGGAACTTTATAAAACATCAATCTTTTATCTATGGGAAACCCTATAGATGGGGTCAAAGTGCTTTTTGCCAAGTTTTGGGATAAGGATGATATGGTATTGAATCTTAGATTTAGTTGATAAATGATGGAGAATGAAAAAATAGAAAGTTTCTTATTTTAAAAACTTTGTAAAACCACTATCATTCAGAAATAATAAACCCAAATTGTGATGTCAAAGTGCTTTAAGCCATGTTTTGGGATAAGCACATGAGAGTATTGAATCTTCGATTTAGTTAATGAAGGATGGAGATTGAAAAATTATAAAGTTTCTTATTTTAGAAACTTTATAAGACATCCATCTTTTAGACATAGGAAACTCCAGAGATGGGGTCAATGAGCTTTTATATCAGTTTTGAGATGAGGATGAGACGCTATTGAATCGTAGATTTAGTTGATAAATGATGAAGATTGAAAAAATAGAAAGTTTCTTATTTTAAAAACTTTATTAAACATATATCTTTTTGACATAAGAAACCCTAGAGATGATGTCAACGAAATTTTAACCATGTTTTAGGATGAGAATGAGAGGGTATTGAGTCTTAAATTTAGTTAATGAAGGATGGAGATTGAAAAAATAGAAAGTTTCTTATTTCAGAAACTTTGTAAAACATCAATCTTTTTAGACTTAGTAAACCTTAGAGATGGTGTGAAGGTGCTTTTACCCAATTTTTGGGATGAGGATGAGATGATATTGAGTCATAGATTTTGTTTGTGAAGGTTTCAGATTGGGAAATAGGAAGTTTCTTATTTTATAAACTTTATAAAACATCCACTGTTTAGACATAGGAAACCCAATAGATGGTGTCAAGGAGCTTTTAGCCAATTTTTGAGATGGGGATTAAATAGTATTGAATTTTAGATTTAGTTGATCAAGTATGGAGAATGTAAAATGAAAAGTTTCTTATTTTAGTAACTTTTTAAAACATCAATCTTTTAGACATAGGAAACCTCATAATTGGTGTGAAAGAGCTTTTAGCTGAGTCTTCAGATGAGGATTAGATGGTATTGAATCTTTGATTTATTTGAACAATGATGGAGATTGATAAAAAAGAAAGTTTCTTACTTTAGAAACTATATAAAGCAACCATCTTATAGAGATAAGAAACCATAGAGATGGTGTGAAGGAGCTTTTAACCAAGTTTTGAGATTAGGCTGAGATTATATTGAATCTTAGATTTAGTTGATAAAGGATGGTGATTGAAAAAATAAAAAGTTCCTTATTTTAGAAACATTGTTAAACATCTATCATTTAGAAATAAGAAACCCTATTGATGATGTCAACGAGCTTTATGCCATGTTTTGGAATGAGCATATGAGGGTATTGAATCTTAGATTTAGTTGATGAAGGATGGAGATTGAAAAATTAGAAAGCTTCTTATTTTAGGAACTTTATAAAACATCAATGTTTTAGACATAGGAAACCCTAGAGATGGATTCAAGGTGCTTTAAGCCAAGTTTGGAATGAGAATGAGATGGTATTGAATCTTAGATTTAGTCGATAAAGGATGGAGATTGAAAAAATAGAAATTTTTTTATTGTAGAAACTTTGTAAAACGTCTATCATTTAGAAATAAGAAACCCTAGCGATAATGCCAACGAGCTTTAAGGCATGTTTTGGGATGAGCGTATGAGGGTATTGAATCATAGATTTAGTTGATGAAGGATGAAGATTGAAAAATTAGAAAGCTTCTTATTTTTGGAACTTTATAAAACATCAATCTTTTATCTATGGGAAACCCTATAGATGGAGTCAAGGTGCTTTTTTCCAAGTTTTGGGATAAGGATGAGATGGTATTGAATCTTAGATTTAGTTGATAAAGGATGGAGATTGAAAAAATAGAAAGTTTCTTATTTTAAAAACTTTGTAAAACCATTATCATTCAGAAATAAGAAACCCAAGTGATGATGTCAACGTGCTTTAAGCCATGTTTTGGGATGAGCACATGAGAGTATTGAATCTTAGATTTAGTTAATGAAGGATGGAGATTGAAAAATTAGAAAGTTTCTTATTTTAGAAACTTTATAAGACATCCATCTTTTAGACATAGGAAACTCCAGAGATGTGGTCAATGAGCTTTTAGATCAGTTTTGAGATGAGGATGAGACGCTATTAAATCGTAGATTTAGTTGATAAATGAGGAAGATTGAAAAAATAGAAAGTTTCTTATTTTAGAAACTTTATTAAACATATATCGTTTTGACATAGGAAACCCTAGAGATAATGTCAACGAGATTTTAACCATGTTTTAGGATGAGAATGAGAGGGTATTGAATCTTAAATTCAGTTGATGAAGGATGGAGATTGAAAAAGTAGAAAGTTTCTTATTCCAGAAACTTTGTAAAACATCAATCCTTTTAGACTTAGTAAACCTTAGAGATGGTGTCAAGGTGCTTTTAGCAAATTTTTGGGATGAGGATGAAATGATATTGACTCATAGATTTCGTTTGTGAAGGTTTGAGATTGAAAAATAGAAAGTTTCTTATTTTATAAACTTTATGAAACATCCACTGTTTAGACATAGGAAACCCAATACATGGTCTCAACATGCTTTTAGGCAATTTTTGAGATGGGGATTAAATAGTATTGAATTTTAGATTTAGTTGATCAAGTATGGAGATTGTAAAATGAAAAGTTTGTTGTTTTAGTAACTTTTTAAAACATCAATCTTTTAGACATAGGAAACCTCATAAATGGTGTGAAAGAGCTTTTAGCTGAGTCTTGAGCTGAGGATTAGATGGTATTGAATCTTTGATTTATTTGAACAATGATGGAGATTGAAAAAAAAAAGTTTCGTACTTTAGAAACTATATAAAGCAACCATCTTTTAGAGATAAGAAAGCATCGAGATGGTGTGAAGGAGCTTTTAGCCAAGTTTTGAGATTAGGCTGAGATGATATTGAATCTTAGATTTAGTTCATAAAGGATGGAGATTGAAAAAATAGAAAGTTCCTTATTTTAGAAACATTGTTAAACATCCATCATTTAGAAATAAGAAACCCTAGTGATGATGTCAACGAGCTTTAAACCATGTTTTGGGATGAGCGTATGAGGGTATTGAATCTTAGATTTAGTTGATTAAGGATGGAGATTGAAAAATTAGAAAGCTTCTTATTTTAGGAACTTTATAAAACATAAATGTTTTAGACATAGGAAACCCTAGACATGGATTCAAGGTGCTTTAAGCCAAGTTTTGGAATGAGAATGAGCTGGTATTGAATCTTAGATTTAGTCGATAAAGGATGGAGATTGAAAAAGTAGAAAGTTTCTTATTTTAGAAACTTTGTAAAAACGTCCATTATTTAGAAATAAGAAACCCTAGCGATGATGGCAACGAGCTTTAAGGCATGTTTTGGGATGAGCGTATGAGGGTATTGAATCATAGATTTAGTTGATGAAGGATGAAGATTGAAAAATTAGAAAGCTTCTTATTTTTGGAACTTTATAAAACATCAAATTTTTATCAATGGGAAACCCTATAGATTGAGTGAAGGTGCTTTTTGCCAAGTTTTTGGATAAGGATGAGATGGTATTGTATCTTAGATTTAGTTGATAAAGGATGGAGATTGAAGAAATAGAAAGTTTCTTATTTTACAAACTTTGTAAAACCACTATCATTCAGAAATAAGAAACCCAAGTGATGATGTCAACGTGCTTTAAGCCATGTTTTGGGATGAGCACATGAGAGTATTGAATCTTAGATTTAGTTAATGAAGGATGGATATTGAAAAATTAGAAAGTTTCTTATTTTAGAAACTTTATAAGACATCCATCTTTTAGACATAGGAAAGTCCAGAGATGGGGTTAATGAGCTTTTAGATCAGTTTTGAGATGAGGATGAGACGCTATTGAATCGTAGATTTAGTTGATAAATGATGAAGATTGAAAAAATAGAAAGTTTCTTATTTTAGTAACTTTATTAAACATATATCTTTTTGACATAGGAAACCCTAGAGATGATGTTAACGAGATATTAACCATGTTTTAGGATGAAAATGAGAGGGTATTGAATCTTAAATTCAGTTGATGAAGGATGGAGATTGAAAAAATAGAAAGTTTCATATTCCAGAAACTTTGTAAAACATCAATCCTTTTAGACTTAGTAAACCTTAGAGATGATGTCAAGGTGCTTTTAGCCAATTTTTGGGATGAGGATGAGATGATATTGACTCATAGATTTTGTTTGTGAAGGTTTGAGATTGAAAAATAGGAAGTTTCTTATTTTATAAACTTTATAAAACATCCACTGTCTAGACATAGGAAACCCAATAGATGGTGTCAACGGCTTTTAGCCAATTTTTGAGATGGGGATTAAATAGTATTGAATTTTAGATTTAGTTGATCAAGTAGGGAGATTGTAAAATGAAAAGTTTCTTATGTTAGTAACTTTTTAAAACATCAATCTTTTAGACATAGGAAAACATCATAAATGGTGTGAAAGAGCTTTTAGCTGAGTCTTGAGCTGAGGATTAGATGGTATTGAATCTTTGATTTATTTGAACAATGATGGAGATTGAAAAAAAAAGAAAGTTTCTTACTTTAGAAACTATATAAAGTAACCATCTTTTAGAGATAAGAAACCATAGAGATGGTGTGAAGGAGCTTTTAGCCAAGTTTTGAGATGAGGATAAGATGCTATTGAATCGTAGATTTAGTTAATAAATGATGAAGATTGAAAAAATTAAAAGTTTCGTATTTTAGAAACTTTATTAAACATATATCTTTTTGACATAGGAAACCGTAGAGATGATGTCAACGAGATTTTTACCATGTTTTACGATGAGAATGAGAGGGTATTGAATCTTAAATTTAGTTGATGAAGGATGGAGATTGAAAAAATAGAAAGTTTCTTATTCCAGAAACTTTGAAAAACATCAATCTTTTTAGACTTAGTAAACCTTAGAGATGGTGTCAATGTGCTTTTACCCAATTTTTGGGATCAGGATGAGATAATATTGACTCATAGATTTTGTTTATGAAGGTTTGAGATTGAAAAATAGGAAGTTTCTTATTTTATAAACTTTATAAAACATCCACTGTTTTGACATAGGAAGCCCAATAGATGGTGTCAACGTGCTTTTAGCCAATTTTTGAGATCGGGATTAAATAGTATTGAATTTTTGATTTAGTTGATCAAGTATCGAGATTGTAAATTGAAAAGTTTCTTATTTTAGTAACTTTTTAAAACATCTATCTTTTAGACATAAGAAACCTCATAAATGGTGTGAAAGAGCTTTTAGCTGAGTCTTGAGATGAGGATTAGATGGTATTGAATCTTTGATTTATTTGAACAATGATGGAGATTGAAAAAAAAGAAAGTTTCTTACTTTAGAAACTATATAAAGCAACCATCTTTTAGAGATAAGAAACCATAGAGATAGTGTGAAGGAGCTTTTAGCCAAGTTTTGAGATTAGGCTGAGATGATATTGAATCTTAGATTTAGTTGATAAAGGATGGAGATTGAAAAAATAGAAAGTTTCTTATTTTAGAAACTTTGTAAAACGTCCATCATTTAGAAATATGAAACCCTAGCGATGATGCCAATGAGTTTTAAGGCATGTTTTGGGATGAGCGTATGAGGGTATTGAATCATAGATTTAGTTGATGAAGGATGAAGATTGAAAAATTAGAAAGCTTCTTATTTTTGGAACTTTATAAAACATCAATCTTTTTGCCAACGAGTCAAGGTGCTTTTTGCCAAGTTTTGGGATAAGGATGAGATGGTATTGAATCTTAGATTTAGTTGATAAAGGATGGAGATTGAAAAAATAGAAAGTTTCTTATTTTAAAAACTTTGTAAAACCACTATCATTCAGAAATAAGAAACCCAAGTGATGATTTCAACGTGCTTTAAGCGATGTTTTGGGATGAGCACATGAGAGTATTGAATCTTCGATTTAAATAATGAAGGATGGAGATTGAAAACCTTTATAAAAATCGATCTTTTAGAGATAGGAAACTCCAGAGATGGGGTCAATGAGCTTTTAGATCAGTTTTGAGATGAGGATGAGATGCTATTTAATCGTAGATTTATTAAAGATATATCTTTTTGACATAGGAAACCCTAGAGATGATGTCAACGAGATTTTAACCATGTTTTAGGATGAGAATGAGAGGGTATTGAATCTTAAATTTAGTTGATGAAGGATGGAGATTGAAAAAATAGAAAGTTTCTTATTCCAGAAACTTTGTAAAACATCAATCTTTTTAGACTTAGTAAACCTTAGAGATGGTGTCAAGGTGCTTTTAGCCAATTTTTGGGATGAGGATGAGATGATATTGAGTCATAGATTTTGTTTGTGAAGGTTGAGATTGAGAAATAGGAAGTTTCTTATTTTATAAACTTTATAAAACATCCACTGTTTAGACATAGGAAACCCAATAGATGGTGTCAACGTGCTTTTAGCCAATTTTTGAGATGGGGAATAAATAGTTTTGAATTTTAGATTTAGTTGATCAAGTATGGAGATTGTAAAATGAAAAGTTTCTTATTTTAGTAACTTTTTAAAACATCAATCTTTTAGACATAGGAAACCTCATAAATGGTGTGAAAGGGTTTTTAGCTGAGTCTTGAGATGAGGATTAGATGGTATTGAATCTTTGATTTATTTGAACAATGATAGAGATTGAAAAAAAAGAAAGTTTCTCACTTTAGAAACTATATAAAGCAACCATCTTTTAGAGATAAGAAACCAAAGAGATGGTCTGAAGGAGCTTTTAGCTAAGTTTTGAGATTAGGCTGAGATGATATTGAATCTTAGATTTAGTTGATAAGGGATGGAGATTGAAAAAATAGAAAGTTCCTTATTTTAGAAACATTGTTAAACATCCATCATTTAGAAATAAGAAACCCTAGTGATGATGTCAACGCGCTTTAAGCCATGTTTTGGGATGAGCATATGAGGGTATTGAATCTTAGATTTAGTTGATGAAGGATGGAGATTGAAAAATTAGAAAGCTTTTTATTTTAGGAACTTTATAAAACATCAATGTTTTAGACATAAGAAACCCTAGAGATGGATTCAAGGTGCTTTAAGCCAAGGTTTGGAATGAGAATGAGATGGTATTGAATCTTAGATTTAGTCGATAAAGGATGGAGATTGAAAAAATAGAAAGTTTCTTATTTTAGAAACTTTGTAAAACGTCCATTGTTTAGAAATAAGAAACCCTAGCGTTGATGCCAACCAGCTTTAAGGCATGTTTTGGGATGAGCGTATGAGGGTATTGAATCATAGATTTAGTTGATGAAGGATGAAGATTGAAAAATTAGAAAGCTTCGTATTTTTGGAACTTTATAAAACATCAATCTTTTATCTATGGGAAACCCTATAGATGGAGTCAAGGTGCTTTTTGCCAGGTTTTGGGATAAGGATGAGATGGTATTGAATCTTAGATTTAGTTGATAAAGGATGGAGATTGAAAAAATAGAAAGTTTCTTATTTTAAAAACTTTGTAAAACTACTATCATTCAGAAATAAGAAACCCAAGTGATGATGTCAACGTGCTTTAAGCCATGTTTTGGGATGAGCACATGAGAGTATTGAATCTTAGATATAGTTAATGAAGGATGGAGATTGAAAAATTAGAAAGTTTCTTATTTTAGAAACTTTATAAGGCATCCATCTTTTAGACATAGGAAACTCCAGAGATGGGGTCAATGAGCTTTTAGATCAGTTTTGAGATGAGGATGAATTGCTATTGAATCGTAGATTTAGTTGGTAAATGATGAATATTGAAAAAATAGAAAGTTTCTTATTTTAGAAACTTTATTAAACATATTTCTTTTTGACATATGAAACCCTACAGATGATGTCAACGAGATTTTAACCATGTTTTAGGACGAGAATGAGAGGGTATTGAATCTTAAATTTAGTTGATGAAGGATGGAGATTGAAAAAATAGAAAGTTTCTTATTCCAGAAACTTTGTAAAACATCAATCCTTTTAGACTTAGTAAACCTTAGAGATGGTGTCAAGGTGCTTTTAACCAATTTTTGGGATGAGGATGAGATGATATTGACTTATAGATTTTGATTCTGAAGGTTTGAGATTGAAAAATAGGAAGTTTCTTATTTTATAAACTTTATAAAACATCCACTGTTTAGACATAGGAAACCCAATAGATGGTGTCAACGTACTTTTAGCCAATTTTTGAGATGTGGATTAAATAGTATTGAATTTTAGATTTAGTTGATCAAGTATGGAGATTGTAAAATGAAAAGTTTCTTATTTTAGTAACTTTTTAAAACATCAATCTTTTAGACATAGGAAACGTCATAAATGGTGTGAAAGAGCTTTTAGCTGAGTCTTGAGATGAGGATTAGACGGTATTGAATCTTTGATTTATTTGAACAATGATGAAGATTGAAAAAAAATAAAGTTTCTTACTTTAGAACCTATATAAAGCAACCAACTTTTAGTGATAAGAAACCATAGAGATGGTGTGAAGAAGCTTTTAGCCAAGTTTTGAGATTAGGCTGAGATGATATTGAATCTTAGATTTAGTTGATAAAGGATGGAGATTGAAAAAATAGAAAGTTCCTTATTTTAGAAACATTGTTAAAGATCCATCATTTAGAAATAAGAAACCCTAGTGATGATGCAAACAAGCTTTGACGCATGTTTTGGGATGAGCGTGTGAAGGTATTGAATCATAGATTTAGTTGATGAAGGATGAAGATTGAAAAATTAGAAAGCTTCTTATTTTTTTAACTTTATAAAACATCAATCTTTTATCTATGGGAAACCCTATAGATGGAGTCAAGGTTCTTTTCGCCAGTTTTGGGATAAGGATGAGATGGTATTGAATCTTAGATTTAGTTGATAAAGGATGGAGATTGAAAAAATGGAAAGTTTCTTATTTTGAAAACTTTGTAAAACCACTATAATTCAGAAATATAAACCCAAGTGATGATGTCAACGTGCTTTAAGCCATGTTTTGGGATGAGCACATGAGAGTAGTGAATCTTAGATTTAGTTAATGAAGGATGGAGAGTGAAAAATTAGAAAGTTTCTTATTTTAGAAACTTTATAAGACATCCATCTTTTAGACATAGGAAACTCCAGAGATGGGGTCAATGAGCTTTTAGATCAGTTTTGATATGAGGATGAGATGCTATTGAATCATAGATTTAGTTGATAAATGATGAAGATTGAAAAAATAAAAAGTTTCGTCTTTTAGAAACTTTATTAAACATATATCTTTTTGGCATAGGAAACCCTAGAAATGATGTTAACGAGATTTTAACCAGGTTTTAGGATGAGAATGAGAGGGTATTGAATCTTAAATTTAGTTGATGAAGGATGGAGATTGAAAAAATAGAAAGTTTCTTATTCCAGAAACTTTGTAAAACATCAATCTTTTTAGACTTAGTAAACCTTAGAGATGGTCTCAATGTGCTTTTAGCAAATTTTTGGGAAGAGGATGAGATGATATTGACTCAAAGATTTTGTTCGTGAAGGTTTGAGATTGACAAATAGGAAGTTTCTTATTTTATAAACTTTATAAAGCATCCACTGTTTAGACATAGGAAACCCAATAGATGGTGTCAATGTGCTTTTAGCCAATTTTTGAGATGTGAATTAAATGGTTTTGAATTTTAGATTTAGTTGATCAAGTATGGAGATTGTAAAATGAAAAGTTTCTTATTTTAGTAACTTTTGAAAACATCAATCTTTTAGACATAGGAAACCTCATAAATGGTTTGAAAGAGCTTTTAGCTGAGTCTTGAGATGAGGATTAGATGGTATTGAATCATTGATTTATTTGAACAATGATGGAGATTGAAAAAAAAGAAAGCTTCTTACTTTAGAAACTATATAAAGCAACCATCTTTTAGAGATAAGAAACCATAGAGATAGTGTGAAGGAGCTTTTAGCCAAGTTTTGAGGTTAGGCTGAGATGATATTTAATCTTAGATTTAGTTGATAAAGGATGGAGATTGAAAAATAGAAAGTTCCATATTTTAGAAACATTGTTAAACATCCATCATTTAGAAATAAGAAACCCTAGTGATGATGCCAAGGAGCTTTGAGGCATATTTTGGGATGAGCGTGTGAGGGTATTGAATCATAGATTTAGTTGATGAAGGATGAAGATTGAAAAATTAGAAAGCTTCTTATTTTTGGAACTTTATAAAACATCAATCTTTTATCTATGGGAAACCCTATAGATTGAGTCAAGGTTCTTTTTGCCAAGTTTTGGGATAAGGATGAGATGGTATTGAATCTTAGAATTAGTTGATAAAGGATGGAGATTGAAAAAATAGAAAGTTTCTTATTTTACAAACTTTGTAAAACCACTATCATTCAGAAATAAGAAACCCAAGTGATAATGTCAACGTGCTTTAAGCCATGTTTTGGGATGAGCACATGAGAGTATTGAATCTAAGATTTAGTTAATGAAGGATGGAGACTGAAAAATTTGAAAGTTTCTTATTTTAGAAACTTTATAAGACATCCATCTTTTAGACATAAGAAACTCTAGAGATGGGGTCAATGAGGTTTTAGACCAGTTTTGAGATGAGGATGAGATGCTATTGAATCGTAGATTTAGTTGATAAATGATGAAGATTGAAAAAATAGAAAGTTTCTTATTTTAGAAACTTTATTAAACATATATCTTTTTGACATAGGAAACCCTAGAGATGATGTCAACGAGATTTTAACCATGTTTTAGGATGAGAATGAGAGGGTATTGAATCTTAAATTCAGTTCATGAAGGATGGAGATTGAAAAAATAGAAAGTTTCATATTCCAGAAACTTTGTAAAACATCAATCCTTTTAGACTTAGTAAACCTTAGAGATGATGTCAAGGTGCTTTTAGCCAATTTTTGGGATGAGGATGAGATGATATTGACTCATAGATTTTGTTTGTGAAGGTTTGAGATTGAAAAATAGGAAGTTTCTTATTTTATAAACTTTATAAAACATCCACTGTCTAGACATAGGAAACCCAATAGATGGTGTCAACGGCTTTTAGGCAATTTTTGAGATGGGGATTAAATAGTATTGAATTTTAGAATTAGTTGATCAAGTATGGAGATTGTAAAATGAAAAGTTTGTTGTTTTAGTAACTTTTTAAAACATCAATCTTTTAGACATAGGAAACCTCATAAATGGTGTGAAAGAGCTTTTAGCTGAGTCTTGAGCTGAGGATTAGATGGTATTGAATCTTTGATTTATTTGAACAATGATGGAGATTGAAAAAAAAAAGTTTCTTACTTTAGAAACTATATAAAGCAACCATCTTTAAGAGATAAGAAAGCATCGAGATGGTGTGAAGGAGCTTTTAGCCAAGTTTTGAGATTAGGCTGAGATGATATTGAATCTTAGATTTAGTTCATAAAGGATGGAGATTGAAAAAATAGAAAGTTCCTTATTTTAGAAACATTGTTAAACATCCATCATTTAGAAATAAGAAACCCTAGTGATGATGTCAACGAGCTTTAAACCATGTTTTGGGATGAGCGTATGAGGGTATTGAATCTTAGATTTAATTGATTAAGGATGGAGATTGAAAAATTAGAAAGCTTCTTATTTTAGGAACTTTATAAAACATAAATGTTTTAGACATAGGAAACCCTAGACATGGATTCAAGGTGCTTTAAGCCAAGTTTTGGAATGAGAATGAGCTGGTATTGAATCTTAGATTTAGTCGATAAATGATGGAGATTGAAAAAGTAGAAAGTTTCTTATTTTAGAAACTTTGTAAAAACGTCCATTATTTAGAAATAAGAAACCCTAGCGATGATGGCAACGAGCTTTAAGGCATGTTTTGGGATGAGCGTATGAGGGTATTGAATCATAGATTTAGTTGATGAAGGATGAAGATTGAAAAATTAAAAAGCTTCTTATTTTTGGAACTTTATAAAACATCAAATTTTTATCAATGGGAAACCCTATAGATTGAGTCAAGGTGCTTTTTGCCAAGTTTTGGGATAAGGATGAGATGGTATTGAATCTTAGATTTAGTTGATAAAGGATGGAGATTGAAGAAATAGAAAGTTTCTTATTTTACAAACTTTGTAAAACCACTATCATTCAGAAATAAGAAACCCAAGTGATGATGTCAACGTGCTTTAAGCCATGTTTTGGGATGAGCACATGAGAGTATTGAATCTTAGATTTAGTTAATGAAGGATGGATATTGAAAAATTAGAAAGTTTCTTATTTTAGAAACTTTATAAGACATCCATCTTTTAGACATAGGAAAGTCCAGAGATGGGGTTAATGAGCTTTTAGATCAGTTTTGAGATGAGGATGAGACGCTATTGAATCGTAGATTTAGTTGATAAATGATGAAGATTGAAAAAATAGAAAGTTTCTTATTTTAGTAACTTTATTAAACATATATCTTTTTGATATAGGAAACCCTAGAGATGATGTTAACGAGATATTAACCATGTTTTAGGATGAGAATGAGAGGGTATTGAATCTTAAATTCAGTTGATGAAGGATGGAGATTGAAAAAATAGAAAGTTTCATATTCCAGAAACTTTGTAAAACATCAATCCTTTTAGACTTAGTAAACCTTAGAGATGATGTCAAGGTGCTTTTAGCCGATTTTTGGGATGAGGATGAGATGATATTGACTCATAGATTTTGTTTGTGAAGGTTTGAGATTGAAAAATAGGAAGTTTCTTATTTTATAAACTTTATAAAACATCCACTGTCTAGACATAGGAAACCCAATAGATGGTGTCAACGGCTTTTAGCCAATTTTTGAGATGGGGATTAAATAGTATTGAATTTTAGATTTAGTTGATCAAGTATGGAGATTGTAAAATGAAAAGTTTCTTATTTTAGTAACTTTTTAAAACATCAATCTTTTAGAGGTGGGGAACCTCATAAATGGTGTGAAAGAGCTTTTAGCTGAGTCTTGAGCTGAGGATTAGATGGTATTGAATCTTTGATTTATTTGAACAATGATGGAGATTGAAAAAAAAAGAAAGTTTCTTACTTTAGAAACTATATAAAGTAACCATCTTTTAGATATAAGAAACCATAGAGATGGTGTGAAGGAGCTTTTAGCCAAGTTTTGAGATGAGGATAAGATGCTATTGAATCGTAGATTTAGTTAATAAATGATGAAGATTGAAAAAATTGAAAGTTTCGTATTTTAGAAACTTTATTAAACATATATCTTTTTGACATAGGAAACCGTAGAGATGATGTCAACGAGATTTTTACCATGTTTTACGATGAGAATGAGAGGGTATTGAATCTTAAATTTAGTTGATGAAGGATGGAGATTGAAAAAATAGAAAGTTTCTTATTCCAGAAACTTTGAAAAACATCAATCTTTTTAGCCTTAGTAAACCTTAGAGATGGTGTCAAGGTGCTTTTACCAAATTTTTGGGATCAGGATGAGATGATATTGACTCATAGATTTTGTTTATGAAGGTTTGAGATTGAAAAATAGGAAGTTTCTTATTTTATAAACTTTATAAAACATCCACTGTTTTGACATAGGAAGCCCAATAGATGGTGTCAACGTGCTTTTAGCCAATTTTTGAGATCGGGATTAAATAGTATTGAATTTTTGATTTAGTTGATCAAGTATCGAGATTGTAAATTGAAAAGTTTCTTATTTTAGTAACTTTTTAAAACATCTATCTTTTAGACATAAGAAACCTCATAAATGGTGTGAAAGAGCTTTTAGCTGAGTCTTGAGATGAGGATTAGATGGTATTGAATCTTTGATTTATTTGAACAATGATGGAGATTGAAAAAAAAGAAAGTTTCTTACTTTAGAAACTATATAAAGCAACCATCTTTTAGAGATAAGAAACCATAGAGATGGTGTGAAGGAGCTTTTAGCCAAGTTTTGAGATTAGGCTGAGATGATATTGAATCTTAGATTTAGTTGATAAAGGATGGAGATTGAAAAAATAGAAAGTTTCTTATTTTAGAAACTTTGTAAAACGTCCATCATTTAGAAATATGAAACCCTAGCGATGATGCCAACGAGTTTTAAGGCATGTTTTGGGATGAGCGTATGAGGGTATTGAATCATAGATTTAGTTGATGAAGGATGAAGATTGAAAAATTAGAAAGCTTCTTATTTTTGGAACTTTATAAAACATCAATCTTTTTGCCAACGAGTCAAGGTGCTTTTTGCCAAGTTTTGGGATAAGGATGAGATGGTATTGAGTCTTAGATTTAGTTGATAAAGGATGGAGATTGAAAAAATAGAAAGTTTCTTATTTTAAAAACTTTGTAAAACCACTATCATTCAGAAATAAGAAACCCAAGTGATGATTTCAACGTGCTTTAAGCGATGTTTTGGGATGAGCACATGAGAGTATTGAATCTTCGATTTAAATAATGAAGGATGGAGATTGAAAAACTTTATAAAAATCGATCTTTTAGAGATAGGAAACTCCAGAGATGGGGTCAATGAGCTTTTAGATCAGTTTTGAGATGAGGATGAGATGCTATTTAATCGTAGATTTATTAAAGATATATCTTTTTGACATAGGAAACCCTAGAGATGATGTCAACGAGATTTTAACCATGTTTTAGGATGAGAATGAGAGGGTATTGAATCTTATATGTAGTTGATGAAGGATGGAGATTGAAAAAATAGAAAGTTTCTTATTCCAGAAACTTTGTAAAACATCAATCTTTTTAGACTTAGTAAACCTTAGAGATGGTGTCAAGGTGCTTTTAGCCAATTTTTGGGATGAGGATGAGATGATATTGAGTCATAGATTTTGTTTGTGAAGGTTGAGATTGAGAAATAGGAAGTTTCTTATTTTATAAACTTTATAAAACATCCACTGTTTAGACATAGGAAACCCAATAGATGGTGTCAACGTGCTTTTAGCTAGTTTTTGAGATGGGGAATAAATAGTTTTGAATTTTAGATTTAGTTGATCAAGTATGGAGATTGTAAAATGAAAAGTTTCTTATTTTAGTAACTTTTTAAAATATCAATCTTTTAGACATAGGAAACCTCATAAATGGTGTGAAAGGGTTTTTAGCTGAGTCTTGAGATGAGGATTAGATGGTATTGAATCTTTGATTTATTTGAACAATGATAGAGATTGAAAAAAAAGAAAGTTTCTCACTTTAGAAACTATATAAAGCAACCATCTTTTAGAGATAAGAAACCAAAGAGATGGTCTGAAGGAGCTTTTAGCTAAGTTTTGAGATTAGGCTGAGATGATATTGAATCTTAGATTTAGTTGATAAGGGATGGAGATTGAAAAAATAGAAAGTTCCTTATTTTAGAAACATTGTTAAACATCCATCATTTAGAAATAAGAAACCCTAGTGATGATGTCAACGAGCTTTAAGCCATGTTTTGGGATGAGCATATGAGGGTATTGAATCTTAGATTTAGTTGATGAAGGATGGAGATTGAAAAATTAGAAAGCTTTTTATTTTAGGAACTTTATAAAACATCAATGTTTTAGACATAGGAAACCCTAGAGATGGATTCAAGGTGCTTTAAGCCAAGTTTTGGAATGAGAATGAGATGGTATTGAATCTTAGATTTAGTCGATAAAGGATGGAGATTGAAAAAATAGAAAGTTTCTTATTTTAGAAACTTTGTAAAACGTCCATCATTTAGAAATAAGAAACCCTAGCGATGATGCCAACGAGCTTTAGGGCATGTTTTGGGATGAGCGTATGAGGGTATTGAATCATAGATTTAGTTGATGAAGGATGAAGATTGAAAAATTAGAAAGCTTCTTATTTTTGGAACTTTATAAAACATCAATCTTTTATCTTTGGGAAACCCTATAGATGGAGTCAAGGTTCTTTTTGCCAAGTTTTGGGATAAGGATGAGATGGTATTGAATCTTAGATTTAGTTGATAAAGGATGGAGATTGAAAAAATAGAAAGTTTCTTATTTTAAAAACTTTGTAAAACCACTATCATTCAGAAATAGGAAACCCAAGTGATGATGTCAACGTGCTTTAAGCCAAGTTTTGGGATTAGCATATGAGAGTATTGAATCTTCGATTTAGTTAATGAAGGATGGAGACTGAAAAATTAGAAAGTTTCTTATTTTAGAAACTTTATAAGACATCTATCTTTTAGACATAGGAAACTGCAGAGATGGTGTCAATGAGCTTTAGATCAGTTTTGAGATGAGGATAAGATGCTATTTAATCGTAGATTTAGTTAATAAATAATGAAGATTGAAAAAATTGAAAGTTTCGTATTTTAGAAACTTTATTAAACATATATCTTTTTGACATAGGAAACCGTAGAGATGATGTCAACGAGATTTTAACCATGTTTTAGGATGAGAAAGAGAGGGTATTGAATCTTAAATTTAGTTGATGAAGGATGGAGATTGAAAAAATAGAAAGTTTCTTATTCCAGAAACTTTGTAAAACATCAATCTTTCTAGACTTAGTAAACCTTAGAGATGGTGTCAATGTGCTTTTAGCCAATTTTTGGGATGAGGATGAAATGATATTGACTCAAAGATTTTGTTTGTGAAGGTTTGAGATTGACAAATAGGAAGTTTCTTATTTTATAACCTTTATAAAACATCCACTGTTTAGACATAGGAAACCCAATAGATGGTGTCAACGTGCTTTTAGCCAATTTTTGAGATGTGAATTAAATGGTTTTGAATTTTAGATTTAGTTGATCAAGTATGGAGATTGTAAAATGAAAAGTTCCTTATTGTAGTAACTTTTTAAAACATCAATCTTTTAGACATAGGAAACCTCATAAATGGTCTGAAAGGGTTTTTAGCTGAGTCTTGAGATGAGGATTAGATGGTATTGAATCTTTGATTTATTTGAACAATGATGGAGATTGAAAAAAAAGAAAGCTTCTTACTTTAGAAACTATATAAAGCAACCATCTTTTAGAGATATAAGAAACCATAGAGATGGTGTGAAGGAGCTTTTAGCCAAGTTTTCAGATTAGGCTGAGATGATATTTAATCTTAGATTTAATTGATAAAGGACGGAGATTGAAAAAATAGAAAGTTCCATATTTTAGAAACATTGTTAAAGATCCATCATTTAGAAATAAGAAACCCTAGTGATGATGCAAACGAGCTTTGAGGCATGTTTTGGGATGAGCGTGTGAAGGTATTGAATCATAGATTTAGTTGATGAAGGATGAAGATTGAAAAATTAGAAAGCTTCTTATTTTTGCAACTTTATAAAACATCAATCTTTTATCTATGGGAAACCCTATAGATGGAGTCAAGGTTCTTTTTGCCAAGTTTTGGGATAAGGATGAGATGGTATTGAATCTTAGATTTAGTTGATAAAGGATGGAGATTGAAAAAATGGAAAGTTTCTTATTTTAAAAACTTTGTAAAACCACTATCATTCAGAAATAAGAAACCCAAGTGATGATGTCAACGTGCTTTAAGCCATGTTTTGGGATGAGCTCATGAGAGTATTGAATCTTAGATTTAGTTAATGAAGGATGGAGATTGAAAAATTAGAAAGTTTCTTATTTTAGAAACTTTATAAGACATCAATCTTTTAGACATAGGAAACTCCAGAGATTGGGTTAATGAGCTTTTAGATCAGTTTTGAGATGAGGATGAGACGCAATTGAATCGTAGATTTAGTTGATAAATGATGAAGATTGAAAAAATAGAAAGTTTCTTATTTTAGTAACTTTATTAAACATATATCTTTTTGACATAGGAAACCCTAGAGACGATGTTAACGAGATATTAACCATGTTTTAGGATGAGAATGAGAGGATATTGAATCTTAAATTCAGTTGATGAAGGATGGAGATTGAAAAAATAGAAAGTTTCATATTCCAGAAACTTTGTAAAACATCAATCCTTTTAGACTTAGTAAACCTTAGACATGATGTCAAGGTGCTTTTAGCCAATTTTTTGGGATGAGGATGAGATGATATTGACTCATAGATTTTGTTTGTGAAGGTTTGAGATTGAAAAATAGAAAGTTTCTTATTTTATAAACTTTATAAAACATCCACTGTCTAGACATAGGAAACCCAATAGATGGTGTCAACGTGCTTTTAGCCAATTTTTGAGATGGGGATTAAATAGTATTGAATTTTAGATTTAGTTGATCAAGTATGGAGATTGTAAAATGAAAAGTTTCTTATTTTAGTAACTTTTTAAAACATCAATCTTTTAGAGGTGGGGAACCTCATAAATGATGTGAAAGAGCTTTAAGCTAAGTCTTGAGCTGAGCATTAGATGGTATTGAATCTTTGATTTATTTGAACAATGATGGAGATTGAAAAAAAAAAAAAAGTTTCTTACTTTAGAAACTATATAAAGTAACCATCTTTTAGAGATAAGAAACCATAGAGATGGTGTGAAGGAGCTTTTAGCCAAGTTTTGAGATTAGGCTGAGGTGATATTGAATCTTAGATTTAGTTGATAAAGGATGTAGATTGAAAAAATAGAAAGTTCCTTATTTTAGAAATATTGTTAAATATCCATCATTTAGAAATAAGAAACCCTAGTGATGATGTAAACGAGCTTTAAGCCATGTTTTGGGATGAGGATATGAGGGTATTGAATCTTAGATTTAATTGATGAAGGATGGAGATTGAAAAATTTGAAAAATTCTTATTTTAGGAACTTTATAAAACATCAATGTTTTAGACATAGGAAACCCTAGAGATGGATTCAAGTTGCTTTAAGCCAAGTTTTGGAATGAGAATGAGATGGTATTGAATCTTAGATTTAGTCGATAAAGGATGGAGATTGAAAAAATGGAAACTTTCTTATTTTAGAAACTTTGTAAAACGTCCACCTCATTTAGAAACAAGAAACCCTAGCGATGATGCCAACGAGCTTTAGGGCTTGTTTTGGGATGAGCGTATGAGGGTATTGAATCATAGATTTAGTTGATGAAGTATGAAGATTGAAAAATTAGAAAGGTTCTTATTTTTGGAACTTTATAAAACATCAATCTTTTATCTATGAGAAACCCTATAGATGGAGTCAAGGTTCTTTTTGCCAAGTTTTGGGATAAGGATGAGATGGTATTGAATCTTAGATTTAGTTTATAAAGGATGGAGATTGAAAAAATAGAAAGTTTCTTATTTTAAAAACTTTGTAAAACCACTATCATTCAGAAATAGAAAACCCAAGTAATGATGTCAACGTGCTTTAAGCCATGTTTTGGGATGAGCATATGAGAGTGTTGAATCTTCGATTTAGTTAATGAAGGATGGAGATTGAAAAATTAGAAAGTTTCTTATTTTAGAAACTTTATAAGACATCTATCTTTTAGACATAGGAAACTGCAGAGATGGGGTCAATGAGCTTTTAGATCAGTTTTGAGATGAGGATGAGATGCTATTGAATCGTAGATTTAGTTAATAAATGATGAAGATTGAAAAAATTGAAAGTTTCGTATTTTAGAAACTTTATTAAACATATATCTTTTTGACATAGGAAACCGTAGATATGATGTCAACGAGATTTTAACCATATTTTACGATGAGAATGAGAGGGTATTGAATCTTAAATTTAGTTGATGAAGGATGGAGATTGAAAAAAAAGAAAGTTTCTTATTCCAGAAACTTTGTAAAACATCAATCTTTTTAGACTTAGTAAACCTTAGAGATGGTGTCAAGGTGCTTTTAGCCAATTTTTGGGATCAGGATGAGATGATATTGACTCATAGATTTTGTTTATGAAGGTTTGAGATTGAAAAATAGGAAGTTTCTTATTTTATAAACTTTATAAAACATCCACTGTTTAGACATAGGAAGCCCAATAGATGGTGTCAACGTGCTTTTAGCCAATTTTTGAGATCGGGATTAAATAGTATTGAATTTTTGATTTAGTTGATCAAGTATCGAGATTGTAAATTGAAAAGTTTCTTATTTTAGTAACTTTTTAAAACATCAATCTTTTAGACATAAGAAACCTCATAAATGGTGTGAAAGAGCTTTTAGCTGAGTCGTGAGATGAGGATTAGATGGTATTAAATCTTTGATTTATTTGAACAATGATGGAGATTGAAAAAAAAGAAAGTTTCTTACTTTAGAAACTTTATAAAGCAACCATCTTTTAGAGATAAGAAACCATAGAGATGGTGTGAAGGAGCTTTTAGCCAAGTTTTGAGATTAGGCTGAGATGATATTGAATCTTAGATTTAGTTCATAAAGGATGGATATTGAAAAAATAGAAAGTTCCTTATTTTAGAAACATTGTTAAACATCCATCATTTAGAAATAAGAAACCCTAGTGATGATGTCAACGAGCTTTAAGCCATGTTTTGGGATGAGCATATAAGGGTATTAAATCTTAGATTTAGTTGATGAAGGATGAGATTGAAAATTTTGAAAGCTTCTTATTTTAGGAACTTTATAAAACATCAATGTTTTAGACATAGGAAACCCTAGAGATGGATTCAAGTTGCTTTAAGCCAAGTTTTGGAATGAGAATGAGATGGTATTGAATCTTAGATTTAGTCGATAAAGGATGGAGATTGAAAAAATAGAAAGTTTCTTATTTTAGAAACTTTGTAAAACGTCCATCTTTTAGAAATAAGAAACCCTAGCGATGATGTCAACGAGCTTTAAGGCATCTTTTGGGATAAGCGTATGAGGGTATTGAATCATAGATTTAGTTGATGAAGGATGAAGATTGAAAAATTAGAAAGCTTCTTATTTTTGGAACTTTATAAAACATCAATCTTTTATCTATGGGAAACCCTATAGATGGAGTCCAGGTGCTCTTTGCCAAGTTTTGGGATAAGGATAAGATGATATTGAATCTTAGATTTAGTTGATAAAGGATGGAGATTGAAAAAATAGAAAGTTTCTTATTTTGAAAACTTTGTAAAACCACTATAATTCAGAAATATAAACCCAAGTGATGATGTCAACGTGCTTTAAGCCATGTTTTGGGATGAGCACATGAGAGTAGTGAATCTTAGATTTAGTTAATGAAGGATGGAGAGTGAAAAATTAGAAAGTTTCTTATTTTAGAAACTTTATAAGACATCCATCTTTTAGACATAGGAAACTCCAGAGATGGGGTTAATGAGCTTTTAGATCAGTTTTGATATGAGGATGAGATGCTATTGAATCATAGATTTAGTTGATAAATGATGAAGATTGAAAAAATAAAAAGTTTCGTCTTTTAGAAACTTTATTAAACATATATCTTTTTGACATAGGAAACCCTAGAAATGATGTCAACGAGATTTTAACCATGTTTTAGGATGAGAATGAGAGGGTATTGAATCTTAAATTTAGTTGATGAAGGATGGAGATTGAAAAAATAGAAAGTTTCTTATTCCAGAAACTTTGTAAAATATCAATCTTTTTAGACTTAGTAAACCTTAGAGATGGTGTCAATGTGCTTTTAGCAAATTTTTGGGAAGAGGATGAGATGATATTGACTCAAAGATTTTGTTCATGAAGGTTTGAGATTGACAAATAGGAAGTTTCTTATTTTATAAACTTTATAAAACATCCACTGTTTAGACATAGGAAACCCAATAGATGGTGTCAATGTGCTTTTAGCCAATTTTTGAGATGTGAATTAAATGGTTTTGAATTTTAGATTTAGTTGATCAAGTAAGGAGATTGTAAAATGAAAAGTTTCTTATTTTAGTAACTTTTGAAAACATCAATCTTTTAGACATAGGAAACCTCATAAATGGTTTGAAAGAGCTTTTAGCTGAGTCTTGAGATGAGGATTAGATGGTATTGAATCTTTGATTTATTTGAACAATGATGGAGATTGAAAAAAAAGAAAGCTTCTTACTTTAGAAACTATATAAAGCAACCATCTTTTAGAGATAAGAAACTATAGAGATAGTGTGAAGGAGCTTTTAGCCAAGTTTTGAGGTTAGGCTGAGATGATATTTAATCTTAGATTTAGTTGATAAAGGACGGAGATTGAAAAATAGAAAGTTCCATATTTTAGAAACATTGTTAAACATCCATCATTTAGAAATAAGAAACCCTAGTTATGATGCCAACGAGCTTTGAGGCATATTTTGGGATGAGCGTGTGAGGGTATTGAATCATAGATTTAGTTGATGAAGGATGAAGATTGAAAAATTAGAAAGCTTCTTATTTTTGGAACTTTATAAAACATCAATCTTTTATCTATGGGAAACCCTATAGATTGAGTCAAGGTTCTTTTTGCCAAGTTTTGGGATAAGGATGAGATGGTATTGAATCTTAGATTTAGTTGATAAAGGATGGAGATTGAAAAAATAGAAAGTTTCTTATTTTAAAAACTTTGTAAAACCACTATCATTCAGAAATAAGAAACCCAAGTGATGATGTCAACGTGCTTTAAGCCATGTTTTGGGATGAGCACATGAGAGTATTGAATCTAAGATTTAGTTAATGAAGGATGGAGACTGAAAAATTTGAAAGTTTCTTATTTTAGAAACTTTATAAGACATCCATCTTTTAGACATAGGAAACTCTAGAGATGGGGTCAATGAGCTTTTAGACCAGTTTTGAGATGAGGATGAGATGCTATTGAATCGTAGATTTAGTTGATAAATGATGAAGATTGAAAAAATAGAAAGTTTCTTATTTTAGAAACTTTATTAAACATATATCTTTTTGACATAGGAAACCCTAGAGATGATGTCAACGAGATTTTAACCATGTTTTAGGATGAGAATGAGAGGGTATTGAATCTTAAATTCAGTTGATGAAGGATGGAGATTGAAAAAATAGAAAGTTTCATATTCCAGAAACTTTGTAAAACATCAATCCTTTTAGACTTAGTAAACCTTAGAGATGATGTCAAGGTGCTTTTAGCCAATTTTTGGGATGAGGATGAGATGATATTGACTCATAGATTTTGTTTGTGAAGGTTTGAGATTGAAAAATAGGAAGTTTCTTATTTTATAAACTTTATAAAACATCCACTGTCTAGACATAGGAAACCCAATAGATGGTGTCAATGGCTTTTAGCCAATTTTTGAGATGGGGATTAAATAGTATTGAATTTTAGATTTAGTTGATCAAGTATGGAGATTGTAAAATGAAAAGTTTCTTATTTTAGTAACTTTTTAAAACATCAATCTTTTAGAGGTGGGGAACCTCATAAATGGTGTGAAAGAGCTTTTAGCTGAGTCTTGAGCTGAGGATTAGATGGTATTGAATCTTTGATTTATTTGAACAATGATGGAGATTGAAAAAAAAAAAAGTTTCTTACTTTAGAAACTATATAAAGTAACCATCTTTTAGAGATAAGAAACCATAGAGATGGTGTGAAGGAGCTTTTAGCCAAGTTTTGAGATGAGGATAAGATGCTATTGAATCGTAGATTTAGTTAATAAATGATGAAGATTGAAAAAATTGAAAGTTTCGTATTTTTGAAACTTTATTAAACATATATCTTTTTGACATAGGAAACCGTAGAGATGATGTCAACGAGATTTTTACCATGTTTTACGATGAGAATGAGAGGGTATTGAATCTTAAATTTAGTTGATGAAGGATGGAGATTGAAAAAATAGAAAGTTTCTTATTCCAGAAACTTTGAAAAACATCAATCTTTTTAGACTTAGTAAACCTTAGAGATGGTGTCAAGGTGCTTTTACCCAATTTTTGGGATCAGGATGAGATGATATTGACTCATAGATTTTGTTTATGAAGGTTTGAGATTGAAAAAAAAGAAGTTTCTTATTTTATAAACTTTATAAAACATCCACTGTTTTGACATAGGAAGCCCAATAGATGGTGTCAACGTGCTTTTAGCCAATTTTTGAGATCGGGATTAAATAGTATTGAATTTTTGATTTAGTTGATCAAGTATCGAGATTGTAAATTGAAAAGTTTCTTATTTTAGTAACTTTTTAAAACATCTATCTTTTAGACATAAGAAACCTCATAAATGGTGTGAAAGAGCTTTTAGCTGAGTCTTGAGATGAGGATTAGATGGTATTGAATCTTTGATTTATTTGAACAATGATGGAGATTGAAAAAAAGAAAGTTTCTTACTTTAGAAACTATATAAAGCAACCATCTTTTAGAGATAAGAAACCATAGAGATAGTGTGAAGGAGCTTTTAGCCAAGTTTTGAGATTAGGCTGAGATGATATTGAATCTTAGATTTAGTTGATAAAGGATGGAGATTGAAAAAATAGAAAGTTTCTTATTTTAGAAACTTTGTAAAACGTCCATCATTTAGAAATATGAAACCCTAGCGATGATGCCAACGAGTTTTAAGGCATGTTTTGGGATGAGCTTATGAGGGTATTGAATCATAGATTTAGTTGATCAAGGATGAAGATTGAAAAATTAGAAAGCTTCTTATTTTTGGAACTTTATAAAACATCAATCTTTTTGCCAACGAGTCAAGGTGCTTTTTGCCAAGTTTTGGGATAAGGATGAGATGGTATTTAATCTTAGATTTAGTTGATAAAGGATGGAGATTGAAAAAATAGAAAGTTTCTTATTTTAAAAACTTTGTAAAACCACTATCATTCAGAAATAAGAAACCCAAGTGATGATTTCAATGTGCTTTAAGCGATGTTTTGGGATGAGCACATGAGAGTATTGAATCTTCGATTTAAATAATGAAGGATGGAGATTGAAAAATTAGAAAGTTTCTTATTTTAGAAACTTTATAAAAATCGATCTTTTAGAGATAGGAAACTCCAGAGATGGGGTCAATGAGCTTTTAGATCAGTTTTGAGATGCGGATGAGATGCTATTTAATCGTAGATTTATTAAAGATATATCTTTTTGACATAGGAAACCCTAGAGATGATGTCAACGAGATTTTAACCATGTTTTAGGATGAGAATGAGAGGGTATTGAATCTTAAATTTAGTTGATGAAGGATGGAGATTGAAAAAATAGAAAGTTTCTTATTCCAGAAACTTTGTAAAACATCAATCTTTTTAGACTTAGTAAACCTTAGAGATGGTGTCAAGGTGCTTTTAGCCAATTTTTGGGATTAGGATGAGATGATATTGAGTCATAGATTTTGTTTGTGAAGGTTGAGATTGAGAAATAGGAAGTTTCTTATTTTATAAACTTTATAAAACATCCACTGTTTAGACATAGGAAACCCAATAGATGGTGTCAACGTGGTTTTAGCCAATTTTTGAGATGGGGAATAAATAGTTTTGAATTTTAGATTTAGTTGATCAAGTATGGAGATTGTAAAATGAAAAGTTTCTTATTTTAGTAACTTTTTAAAACATCAATCTTTTAGACATAGGAAACCTCATAAATGGTGTGAAAGGGTTTTTAGCTGAGTCTTGAGATGAGGATTAGATGGTATTGAATCTTTGATTTATTTGAACAATGATAGAGATTGAAAAAAAAGAAAGTTTCTCACTTTAGAAACTATATAAAGCAACCATCTTTTAGCGATAAGAAACCAAAGAGATGGTCTGAAGGAGCTTTTAGCTAAGTTTTGAGATTAGGCTGAGATGATATTGAATCTTAGATTTAGTTGATAAGGGATGGAGATTGAAAAAATAGAAAGTTCCTTATTTTAGAAACATTGTTAAACATCCATCATTTAGAAATAAGAAACCCTAGTGATGATGTCAACGAGCTTTAAGCCATGTTTTGGGATGAGCATATGAGGGTATTGAATCTTAGATTTAGTTAATGAAGGATGGAGATTGAAAAATTAGAAAGCTTTTTATTTTAGGAACTTTATAAAACATCAATGTTTTAGACATAGGAAACCCTAGAGATGGATTCAAGGTGCTTTAAGCCAAGTTTTGAAATGAGAATGAGATGGTATTGAATCTTAGATTTAGTCGATAAAGGATGGAGATTGAAAAAATAGAAAGTTTCTTATTTTAGAAACTTTGTAAAACGTCCATTATTTAGAAATAAGAAACCCTAGCGATGATGCCAACCAGCTTTAAGGCATGTTTTGGGATGAGCGTATGAGGGTATTGAATCATAGATTTAGTTGATGAAGGATGAAGATTGAAAAATTAGAAAGCTTCTTATTTTTGGAACTTTATAAAACATCAATCTTTTATCTATGGGAAACCCTATAGATGGAGTCAAGGTGCTTTTTGCCAAGTTTTGGGATAAGGATGAGATGGTATTGAATCTTAGATTTAATTGATAAAGGATGGAGATTGAAAAAATAGAAAGTTTCTTATTTTAAAAACTTTGTAAAACTACTATCATTCAGAAATAAGAAACCCAAGTGATGATGTCAACGTGCTTTAAGCCATGTTTTGGGATGAGCACATGAGAGTATTGAATCTTAGATATAGTTAATGAAGGATGGAGATTGAAAAATTAGAAAGTTTCTTATTTTAGAAACTTTATAAGACATCCATCTTTTAGACATAGGAAACTCCAGAGATGGGGTCAATGAGCTTTTAGATCAGTTTTGAGATGAGGATGAATTGCTATTGAATCGTAGATTTAGTTGGTAAATGATGAATATTGAAAAAATAGAAAGTTTCTTATTTTAGAAACTTTATTAAGCATATTTCTTTTTGACATAGGAAACCCTACAGATGATGTCAACGAGATTTTAACTATGTTTTAGGACGAGAATGAGAGGGTATTGAATCTTAAATTTAGTTGATGAAGGATGGAGATTGAAAAAATAGAAAGTTTCTTATTCTAGAAACTTTGTAAAACATCAATCCTTTTAGACTTAGTAAACCTTAGAGATGGTGTCAAGGTGCTTTTAGCCAATTTTTGGGATGAGGATGAGATGATATTGACTTATAGATTTTGATTCTGAAGGTTTGAGATTGAAAAATAGGAAGTTTCTTATTTTATAAACTTTATAAAACATCCACTGTTTAGACATAGGAAACCCAATAGATGGTGTCAACGTGCTTTTAGCCAATTTTTGAGATGTGGATTAAATAGTATTGAATTTTAGATTTAGTTGATCAAGTATGGAGATTGTAAAATGAAAAGTTTCTTATTTTAGTAACTTTTTAAAACATCAATCTTTTAGACATAGGAAACATCATAAATGGTGTGAAAGAGCTTTTAGCTGAGTCTTGAGATGAGGATTAGACGGTATTGAATCTTTGATATATTTGAACAATGATGAAGATTGAAAAAAAATAAAGTTTCTTACTTTAGAACCTATATAAAGCAACCATCTTTTAGTGATAAGAAACCATAGAGATGGTGTGAAGAAGCTTTTAGCCAAGTTTTGAGATTAGGCTGAGATGATATTGAATCTTAGATTTAGTTGATAAAGGATGGAGATTGAAAAAATAGAAAGTTCCTTATTTTAGAAACATTGTTAAACATCCATCATTTAGAAATAAGAAACCCTAGTGATGATATCAACGAGCTTTAAGCCATGTTTTGGGATGAGCATATGAGGGTATTGAATCTTAGATTTAGTTGATGAAGGATGGAGATTGAAAAATTAGAAAGCTTCTTATTTTTGGAACTTTATAAAACATCAATGTTTTAGACATACGAAACCCTAGAGATGGATTCAAGGTGCTTTAAGCCAAGTTTTGGAATGAGAATGAGATGGTATTGAATCTTAGATTTAGTCGATAAAGGATGCAGATTGGAAAAATAGAAAGTTTCTTATTTTAGAAATTTTGTAAAACGTCCATCATTTAGAAATAAGAAACACTAGCGATGATGCCAACGAGCTTTAGGGCATGTTTTGGGATGAGCGTATGAGGGTATTGAATCATAGATTTAGTTGATAAATGATGAAGATTGAAAAATTAGAAAGCTTCTTATTTTTGGAACTTTATAAAACATCAATCTTTTATCTTTGGGAAACCCTATAGATGGAGTCAAGGTTCTTTTTGCCAAGTTTTGGGATAAGGATGAGATGGTATTGAAACTTAGATTTAGTTGATAAAGGATGGAGATTGAAAAAATAGAAAGTTTCTTATTTTAAAAACTTTGTAAAACCACTATCATTCAGAAATAGGAAACCCAAGTGATGATGTCAACGTGCTTTAAGCCAAGTTTTGGGATTAGCATATGAGAGTATTGAATCTTCGATTTAGTTAATGAAGGATGGAGACTGAAAAATTAGAAAGTTTCTTATTTTAGAAACTTTATAAGACATCTATCTTTTAGACATAGGAAACTGCAGAGATGGGGTCAATGAGCTTTAGATCAGTTTTGAGATGAGGATAAGATGCTATTTAATTGTAGATTTAGTTAATAAATGATGAAGATTGAAAAAATTGAAAGTTTCGTATTTTAGAAACTTTATTAAACATATATCTTTTTGACATAGGAAACCGTAGAGATGATGTCAACGAGATTTTAACCATGTTTTAGGATGAGAATGAGAGGGTATTGAATCTTAAATTTAGTTGATGAAGGATGGAGATTGAAAAAATAGAAAGTTTCTTATTCCAGAAACTTTGTAAAACATCAATCTTTCTAGACTTAGTAAACCTTAGAGATGGTGTCAATGTGCTTTTAGCCAATTTTTGGGATGAGGATGAAATGATATTGACTCAAAGATTTTGTTTGTGAAGGTTTGAGATTGACAAATAGGAAGTTTCTTATTTTATAAACTTTATAAAACATCCACTGTCTAGACATAGGAAACCCAATAGATGGTGTCAACGTGCTTTTAGCCAATTTTTGAGATGTGAATTAAATGGTTTTGAATTTTAGATTTAGTTGATCAAGTATGGAGATTGTAAAATGAAAAGTTCCTTATTGTAGTAACTTTTTAAAACATCAATGTTTTAGACATAGGAAACCTCATAAATGGTTTGAAAGAGCTTTTAGCTGAGTCTTGAGATGAGGATTAGATGGTATTGAATCTTTGATTTATTTGAACAATGATGGAGATTGAAAAAAAAGAAAGCTTCTTACTTTAGAAACTATATAAAGCAACCATCTTTTAGAGATAAGAAACCATAGAGATGGTGTGAAGGAGCTTTTAGCCAAGTTTTGAGATTAGGCTGAGATGATATTTAATCTTAGATTTAATTGATAAAGGATGGAGATTGAAAAAATAGAAAGTTCCATATTTTAGAAACATTGTTAAAGATCCATCATTTAGAAATAAGAAACTCTAGTGATGATGCAAACGAGCTTTGAGGCATGTTTTGGGATGAGCGTGTGAAGGTATTGAATCATAGATTTAGTTGATGAAGGATGAAGATTGAAAAATTAGAAAGCTTCTTATTTTTGCAACTTTATAAAACATCAATCTTTTATCTATGGGAAACCCTATAGATGGAGTCAAGGTTCTTTTTGCCAAGTTTTGGGATAAGGATGAGATGGTATTGAATCTTAGATTTAGTTGATAAAGGATGGAGATTGAAAAAATGGAAAGTTTCTTATTTTAAAAACTTTGTAAAACCACTATCATTCAGAAATAAGAAACCCAAGTGATGATGTCAACGTGCTTTAAGCCATGTTTTGGGATGAGCACATGAGAGTATTGAATCTTAGATTTAGTTAATGAAGGATGGAGATTGAAAAATTAGAAAGTTTCTTATTTTAGAAACTTTATAAGACATCAATCTTTTAGACATAGGAAACTCCAGAGATGGGGTTAATGAGCTTTTAGATCAGTTTTGAGATGAAGATGAGACGCTATTGAATCGTAGATTTAGTTGATAAATGATGAAGATTGAAAAAATAGAAAGTTTCTTATTTTAGTAACTTTATTAAACATATATCTTTTTGACATAGGAAACCCTAGAGATGATGTTAACGAGATATTAACCATGTTTTAGGATGAGAATGAGAGGGTATTGAATCTTAAATTCAGTTGATGAAGGATGGAGATTGAAAAAATAGAAAGTTTCATATTCCAGAAACTTTGTAAAACATCAATCCTTTTAGACTTAGTAAACCTTAGCGATGATGTCAAGGTGCTTTTAGCCAATTTTTTGGGATGAGGATGAGATGATATTAACTCATAGATTTTGTTTGTGAAGGTTTGAGATTGAAAAATAGAAAGTTTCTTATTTTATAAACTTTATAAAACATCCACTGTCTAGACATAGGAAACCCAATAGATGGTGTCAACGTGCTTTTAGCCAATTTTTGAGATGGGGATTAAATAGTATTGAATTTTAGATTTAGTTGATAAAGTATGGAGATTGTAAAATGAAAAGTTTCTTATTTTAGTAACTTTTTAAAACATCAATCTTTTAGAGGTGGGGAACCTCATAAATGATGTGAAAGAGCTTTAAGCTGAGTCTTGAGCTGAGCATTAGATGGTATTGAATCTTTGATTTATTTGAACAATGATGGAGATTGAAAAAAAAAGAAAGTTTCTTACTTTAGAAACTATATAAAGTAACCATCTTTTAGAGATAAGAAACCATAGAGATGGTGTGAAGGAGCTTTTAGCCAAGTTTTGAGATTAGGCTGAGGTGATATTGAATCTTAGATTTAGTTTATAAAGGATGTAGATTGAAAAAATAGAAAGTTCCTTATTTTAGAAATAATGTTAAATATCCATCATTTAGAAATAAGAAACCCTAGTGATGATGTAAACGAGCTTTAAGCCATGTTTTGGGATGAGCATATGAGGGTATTGAATCTTAGATTTAATTGATGAAGGATGGAGATTGAAAAATTTGAAAAATTCTTATTTTAGGAACTTTATAAAACATCAATGTTTTAGACATAGGAAACCCTAGAGATGGATTCAAGTTGCTTTAAGCCAAGTTTTGGAATGAGAATGAGATGGTATTGAATCTTAGATTTAGTCGATAAAGGATGGAGATTGAAAAAATGAAAACTTTCTTATTTTAGAAACTTTGTAAAACGTCCACCTCATTTAGAAACAAGAAACCCTAGCGATGATGCCAACGAGCTTTAGGGCTTGTTTTGGGATGAGCGTATGAGGGTATTGAATCATAGATTTAGTTGATGAAGGATGAAGATTGAAAAATTAGAAATGTTCTTATTTTTGGAACTTTATAAAACATCAATCTTTTATCTATGGGAAACCCTATAGATGGAGTCAAGGTTCTTTTTGCCAAGTTTTGGGATAAGGATGAGATGGTATTGAATCTTAGATTTAGTTGATAAAGGATGGAGATTGAAAAAATAGAAAGTTTCTTATTTTAAATTTTTTGTAAAACCACTATCATTCAGAAATAGAAAACCCAAGTAATGATGTCAACGTGCTTTAAGCCATGTTTTGGGATGAGCATATGAGAGTATTGAATCTTCGATTTAGTTAATGAAGGATGGAGATTGAAAAATTAGAAAGTTTCTTATTTTAGAAACTTTATAAGACATCTATCTTTTAGACATAGGAAACTGCAGAGATGGGGTCAATGAGCTTTTAGATCAGTTTTGAGATGAGGATGAGATGCTATTGAATCGTAGATTTAGTTAATAAATGATGAAGATTGAAAAAATTGAAAGTTTCGTATTTTAGAAACTTTATTAAACATATATCTTTTTGACATAGGAAACCGTAGATATGATGTCAATGAGATTTTAACCATATTTTACGATGAGAATGAGAGGGTATTGAATCTTAAATTTAGTTGATGAAGGATGGAGATTGAAAAAATAGAAAGTTTCTTATTCCAGAAACTTTGTAAAACATCAATCTTTTTAGACTTAGTAAACCTTAGAGATGGTGTCAAGGTACTTTTAGCCAATTTTTGGGATCAGGATGAGATGATATTGACTCATAGATTTTGTTTATGAAGGTTTGAGATTGAAAAATAGGAAGTTTCTTATTTTATAAACTTTATAAAACATCCACTGTTTAGACATAGGAAGCCCAATAGATGGTGTCAACGTGCTTTTAGCCAATTTTTGAGATCGGGATTAAATAGTATTGAATTTTTGATTTAGTTGATCAAGTATCGAGATTGTAAATTGAAAAGTTTCTTATTTTAGTAACTTTTTAAAACATCAATCTTTTAGACATAAGAAACCTCATAAATGGTGTGAAAGAGCTTTTAGCTGAGTCGTGAGATGAGGATTAGATGGTATTGAATCTTTGATTTATTTGAACAATGATGGAGATTGAAAAAAAAGAAAGTTTCTTACTTTAGAAACTTTATAAAGCAACCATCTTTTAGAGATAAGAAACCATAGAGATGGTGTGAATGAGCTTTTAGCCAAGTTTTGAGATTAGGCTGAGATTATATTGAATCTTAGATTTAGTTCATAAAGGATGGAGATTGAAAAAATAGAAAGTTCCTTATTTTAGAAACATTGTTAAACATCCATCATTTAGAAATAAGAAACCCTAGTGATGATGTCGACGAGCTTTAAGCCATGTTTTGGGATGAGCATATAAGGGTATTAAATCTTAGATTTAGTTGATGAAGGATGAGATTGAAAATTTTGAAAGCTTCTTATTTTAGGAACTTTATAAAACATCAATGTTTTAGACATAGGAAACCCTAGAGATGGATTCAAGTTGCTTTAAGCCAAGTTTTGGAATGAGAATGAGATGGTATTGAATCTTAGATTTAGTCGATAAAGGATGGAGATTGAAAAAATGGAAACTTTCTTATTTTAGAAACTTTGTAAAACGTCCATCATTTAGAAATAAGAAACCCTAGCGAGCCAACGAGCTTTAGGGCATGTTTTGGGATAAGCGTATGAGGGTATTGAATCATAGATTTAGTTGATGAATGATGAAGATTGAAAAATTAGAAAGCTTCTTATTTTTGGAACTTTATAAAACATCAATCTTTTATCTATGGGAAACCCTATAGATGGAGTCCAGGTGCTTTTTGCCAAGTTTTGGGATAAGGATAAGATGGTATTGAATCTTAGATTTAGTTAAAAAAGGATGGAGATTGAAAAAATAGAAAGTTTCTTATTTTGAAAACTTTGTAAAACCACTATCATTCAGAAATATAAACCCAAGTGATGATGTCAACGTGCTTTAAGCCATGTTTTGGGATGAGCACATGAGAGTATTGAATCTTAGATTTAGTTAATTAAGGATGGAGAGTGAAAAATTAGAAAGTTTCTTATTTTAGAAACTTTATAAGACATCCATCTTTTAGACATAGGAAACTCCAGAGATGGGGTCAATGAGCTTTTAGATCAGTTTTGATATGAGGATGAGATGCTATTGAGTCGTAGATATAGTTGATAAATGATGAAGATTGAAAAAATAAAAAGTTTCGTATTTTAGAAACTTTATTAAACATATATCTTTTTGACATAGGAAACCCTAGAAATGATGTCAACGAGATTTTAACCATGTTTTAGGATGAGAATGAGAGGGTATTGAATATTAAATTTAGTTGATGAAGGATGGAGATTGAAAAAATTGAAAGTTTCTTATTCCAGAAACTTTGTAAAACATCAATCTTTTTAGACTTAGTAAACCTTAGAGATGGTGTCAAGGTGCTTTTAGCCAATTTTTGGGCTGAGGATGAGATGATATTGACTTATAGATTTTGTTTGTGAAGGTTTGAGATTGACAAATAGGAAGTTTCTTATTTTATAAACTTTATAAAACATCCACTGTTTAGACATAGGAAACCCAATTGATGGAGTCAACGTGCTTTTAGCCAATTTTTGAGATGTGGATTAAATAGTTTTGAATTTTAGATTTAGTTGATCAAGTATGGAGATTGTAAAATGAAAAGTTTCTTATTTTAGTAACTTTTTAAAACATCAATCTTTTAGACATAGGAAACCTCATAAATGGTTTGAAAGAGCTTTTAGCTGAGTCTTGAGATGAGGATTAGATGGTATTGATTCTTTGATTTATTTGAACAATGATGGAGATTGAAAAAAAAGAAAGCTTCTTACTTTAGAAACTATATAAAGCAACCATCTTTTAGAGATAAGAAACCATAGAGATGGTGTGAAAGAGCTTTTAGCCAAGTTTTGAGGTTAGGCTGAGATGATATTTAATCTTAGATTTAGTTGATAAAGGACGGAGATTGAAAAATAGAAAGTTCCATATTTTAGAAACATTGTTAAACATCCATCATTTAGAAATAAGAAACCCTAGTGATGATGCCAACGAGCTTTGAGGCATATTTTGGGATGAGCGTGTGAGGGTATTGAATCATAGATTTAGTTGATGAAGGATGAAGATTGAAAAACTAGAAAACTTCTTATTTTTGGAACTTTATAAAACATCAATCTTTTATCTATGGGAAACCCTATAGATTGAGTCAAGGTTCTTTTTGCCAAGTTTTGGGATAAGGATGAGATGGTATTGAATCTTAGATTTAGTTGATAAAGGATGGAGATTGAAAAAATGGAAAGTTTCTTATTTTAACAACTTTGTAAAACCACTATCATTCAGAAATAAGAAACCCAAGTGATGATGTCAACGTGCTTTAAGCCATGTTTTGGGATGAGCACATGAGAGTATTGAATCTAAGATTTAGTTAATGAAGGATGGAGACTGAAAAATTTGAAAGTTTCTTATTTTAGAAATTTTATAAGACATCCATCTTTTAGACATAGGAAACTCTAGAGATGGGGTCAATGAGCTTTTAGACCAGTTTTGAGATGAGGATGAGATGCTATTGAATCGTAGATTTAGTTGATAAATGATGAAGATTGAAAAAATAGAAAGTTTCTTATTTTAGAAACTTTATTAAACATATATCTTTTTGACATAGGAAACCCTAGAGATGATGTCAACGAGATTTTAACCATGTTTTAGGATGAGAATGAGAGGGTATTGAATCTTAAATTTATTTGATGAAGGAAGGAGATTGAAAAAATAGAAAGTTTCTTATTCCAGAAACTTAGTAAAACATCAATATTTTTAGACTTAGTAAACCTTAGAGATGGTGTCAAGGTGCTTTTAGCCAATTTTTGGGATGAGGATGAGATGATATTGACTCATAGATTTTGTTAGTGAAGGTTTCAGATTGAAAAATAGGAAGTTTCTTATTTTATAAACTTTATAAAACATCCACTGTTTAGACATAGGAAACCCAATAGATGGTGTCAACGTGCTTTTAGCGAATTTTTGAGATGGGGATTAAATAGTATTGAATTTTAGATTTAGTTGATCAAGTATGGAGATTGTAAAATGAAAAGTTTCTTATGTTAGTAACTTTTTAAAACATCAATCTTTTAGACATAGGAAAACATCATAAATGGTGTGAAAGAGCTTTTAGCTGAGTCTTGAAATGAGGATTAGATGGTATTGAATCTTTGATTTATTTGAACAATGATGGAGATTGAAAAAAAAAGTTTCTTATTTTAGAAACTATATAAAGCAACCATCTTTTAGAGATAAGAAACCATAGAGATGGTGTGAAGGAGCTTTTATCGAAGTTTTGAGATTAGGCTGAGATGATATTGAATCTTAGATTTAGTTGATAAAGGAACCCTAGCGATGATGCCAACGAGCTTTAAGGCATGTTTTGGAATGAGCGTATGAGGGTATTGAATCATAGATTTAGTTGATGAAGGATGAAGATTGAAAAATTAGAAAGCTTCTTATTTTTGGAACTTTATAAAACATCAATCTTTTATCAATGGGAAACCCTATAGATGGAGTCAAGGTGCTTTTTGCCAAGTTTTGGGATAAGGATGAGATGGTATTGAATCTTAGATTTAGTTGATAAAGGATGGAGATTGAAAAAATAGAAAGTTTCTTATTTTAAAAACTTTGTAAAACCACTATCATTCAGAAATAAGATACCCAAGTGATAATGTCAACGTGCTTTATGCCATGTTTTGGGATGAGCACATGAGGGTATTGAATCTTAGATTTAGTTAATGAAGGATGGAGATTGAAAAATTAGAAAGTTCCTTATTTTAGAAACATTGTTAAACATCAATCATTTAGAAATAAGAAACCCTAGTGATGATGTCAACGAGCTTTAAGCCATGTTTTGGGATGAGCATATGAGGGTATTGAATCTTAGATTTAGTTGATGAAGGATGGAGATTGAAAATTTTGAAAGCTTCTTATTTTAGGAACTTTATAAAACATCAATGTTTTAGACATAAGAAACTTAGAGATGGATTCAAGTTGCTTTAAACCAAGTTTTGGAATGAGAATGAGATGGTATTGAATCTTAGATTTAGTCGATAAAGGATGGAGATAGAAAAAATGGAAACTTTCTTATTTTAGAAACTTTGTAAAACGTCCATCATTTAGAAATAAGAAACCCTAGCGATGATGCCAACGAGCTTTAGGGCATGTTTTGGGATGAGCGTATGAGGGTATTGAATCATAGATTTAGTTGATGAAGGATGAAGATTGTAAAATTAGAATGCTTCTTATTTTTGGAACTTTATAAAACATCAATCTTTTATCTATGGGAAACCCTATAGATGGAGTCCAGGTGCTTTTTACCAAGTTTTGGGATAAGGATAAGATGGTATTGAATCTTAGATTTAGTTAAAAAAGGATGGAGATTGAAAAAATAGAAAGTTTCTTATTTTGAAAACTTTGTAAAACCACTATCATTCAGAAATATAAACCCAAGTGATGATGTCAACGTGCTTTAAGCCATGTTTTGGGATGAGCACATGAGAGTATTGAATCTTAGATTTAGTTAATGAAGGATGGAGAGTGAAAAATTAGAAAGTTTCTTATTTTAGAAACTTTATAAGACATCCATCTTTTAGACATAGGAAACTCCAGAGATGGGGTCAATGAGCTTTTAGATCAGTTTTGATATGAGGATGAGATGCTATTGAGTCGTAGATATAGTTGATAAATGATGAAGATTGAAAAAATAAAAAGTTTCGTATTTTAGAAACTTTATTAAACATATATCTTTTTGACATAGGAAACCCTAGTAATGATGTCAACGAGATTTTAACCATGTTTTAGGATGAGAATGAGAGGGTATTGAATATTAAATTTAGTTGATGAAGGATGGAGATTGAAAAAATTGAAAGTTTCTTATTGCAGAAACTTTGTAAAACATCAATCTTTTTAGACTTAGTAAACCTTAGAGATGGTGTCAAGGTGCTTTTAGCCAATTTTTGGGCTGAGGATGAGATGATATTGACTTATAGATTTTGTTTGTGAAGGTTTGAGATTGACAAATAGGAAGTTTCTTATTTTATAAACTTTATAAAACATCCACTGTTTAGACATAGGAAACCCAATAGATGGAGTCAACGTGCTTTTAGCCAATTTTTGAGATGTGGATTAAATAGTTTTGAATTTTAGATTTAGTTGATCAAGTATGGAGATTGTAAAATGAAAAGTTTCTTATTTTAGTAACTTTTTAAAACATCAATCTTTTAGACATAGGAAACCTCATAAATGGTTTGAAAGAGCTTTTAGCTGAGTCTTGAGATGAGGATTAGATGGTATTGATTCTTTGATTTATTTGAACAATGATGGAGATTGAAAAAAAAGAAAGCTTCTTACTTTAGAAACTATATAAAGCAACCATCTTTTAGAGATAAGAAACCATAGAGATGGTGTGAAGGAGCTTTTAGCCAAGTTTTGAGGTTAGGCTGAGATGATATTTAATCTTAGATTTAGTTGATAAAGGACGGAGATTGAAAAATAGAAAGTTCCATATTTTAGAAACATTGTTAAACATCCATCATTTAGAAATAAGAAACCCTAGTGATGATGCCAACGAGCTTTGAGGCATATTTTGGGATGAGCGTGTGAGGGTATTGAATCATAGATTTAGTTGATGAAGGATGAAGATTGAAAAACTAGAAAACTTCTTATTTTTGGAACTTTATAAAACATCAATCTTTTATCTATGGGAAACCCTATAGATTGAGTCAAGGTTCTTTTTGCCAAGTTTTGGGATAAGGATGAGATGGTATTGAATCTTAGATTTAGTTGATAAAGGATGGAGATTGAAAAAATGGAAAGTTTCTTATTTTAACAACTTTGTAAAACCACTATCATTCAGAAATAAGAAACCCAAGTGATTATGTCAACGTGCTTTAAGCCATGTTTTGGGATGAGCACATGAGAGTATTGAATCTAAGATTTAGTTAATGAAGGATGGAGACTGAAAAATTTGAAAGTTTCTTATTTTAGAAATTTTATAAGACATCCATCTTTTAGACATAGGAAACTCTAGAGATGGGGTCAATGAGCTTTTAGACCAGTTTTGAGATGAGGATGAGATGCTATTGAATCGGAGATTTAGTTGATAAATGATGAAGATTGAAAAAATAGAAAATTTCTTATTTTAGAAACTTTATTAAACTTATATCTTTTTGACATAGGAAACCCTAGAGATGATGTCAACGAGATTTTAACCATGTTTTAGGATGAGAATGAGAGGGTATTGAATCTTAAATTTATTTGATGAAGGAAGGAGATTGAAAAAATAGAAAGTTTCTTATTCCAGAAACTTTGTAAAACATCAATATTTTTAGACTTAGTAAACCTTAGAGATGGTGTCAAGGTGCTTTTAGCCAATTTTTGGGATGAGGATGAGATGATATTGACTCATAGATTTTGTTAGTGAAGGTTTCAGATTGAAAAATAGGAAGTTTCTTATTTTATAAACTTTATAAAACATCCACTGTTTAGACATAGGAAACCCAATAGATGGTGTCAACGTGCTTTTAGCGAATTTTTGAGATGGGGATTAAATAGTATTGAATTTTAGATTTAGTTGATCAAGTATGGAGATTGTAAAATGAAAAGTTTCTTATGTTAGTAACTTTTTAAAACATCAATCTTTTAGACATAGGAAAACATCATAAATGGTGTGAAAGAGCTTTTAGCTGAGTCTTGAAATGAGGATTAGATGGTATTGAATCTTTGATTTATTTGAACAATGATGGAGATTGAAAAAAAAAGTTTCTTATTTTAGAAACTATATAAAGCAACCATCTTTTAGAGATAAGAAACCATAGAGATGGTGTGAAGGAGCTTTTATCGAAGTTTTGAGATTAGGCTGAGATGATATTGAATCTTAGATTTAGTTGATAAAGGAACCCTAGCGATGATGCCAACGAGCTTTAAGGCATGTTTTGGAATGAGCGTATGAGGGTATTGAATCATAGATTTAGTTGATGAAGGATGAAGATTGAAAAATTAGAAAGCTTCTTATTTTTGGAACTTTATAAAACATCAATCTTTTATCAATGGGAAACCCTATAGATGGAGTCAAGGTGCTTTTTGCCAAGTTTTGGGATAAGGATGAGATGGTATTGAATCTTAGATTTAGTTGATAAAGGATGGAGATTGAAAAAATAGAAAGTTTCTTATTTTAAAAACTTTGTAAAACCACTATCATTCAGAAATAAGATACCCAAGTGATGATGTCAACGTGCTTTAAGCCATGTTTTGGGATGAGCACATGAGGGTATTGAATCTTAGATTTAGTTAATGAAGGATGGAGATTGAAAAATTAGAAAGTTCCTTATTTTAGAAACATTGTTAAACATCAATCATTTAGAAATAAGAAACCCTAGTGATGATGTCAACGAGCTTTAAGCCATGTTTGGGATGAGCATATGAGGGTATTGAATCTTAGATTTAGTTGATGAAGGATGGAGATTGAAAATTTTGAAAGCTTCTTATTTTAGGAACTTTATAAAACATCAATGTTTTAGACATAGGAAACTTAGAGATGGATTCAAGTTGCTTTAAACCAAGTTTTGGAATGAGAATGAGATGGTATTGAATCTTAGATTTAGTCGATAAAGGATGGAGATAGAAAAAATGGAAACTTTCTTATTTTAGAAACTTTGTAAAACGTCCATCATTTAGAAATAAGAAACCCTAGCGATGATGCCAACGAGCTTTAGGGCATGTTTTGGGATGAGCGTATGAGGGTATTGAATCATAGATTTAGTTGATGAAGGATGAAGATTGTAAAATTAGAAAGCTTCTTATTTTTGGAACTTTATAAAACATCAATCTTTTATCTATGGGAAACCCTATAGATGGAGTCCAGGTGCTTTTTGCCAAGTTTTGGGATAAGGATAAGATGGTATTGAATCTTAGATTTAGTTAAAAAAGGATGGAGATTGAAAAAATAGAAAGTTTCTTATTTTGAAAACTTTGTAAAACCACTATCATTCAGAAATATAAACCCAAGTGATGATGTCAACGTGCTTTAAGCCATGTTTTGGGATGAGCACATGAGAGTATTGAATCTTAGATTTAGTTAATGAAGGATGGAGAGTGAAAAATTAGAAAGTTTCTTATTTTAGAAACTTTATAAGACATCCATCTTTTAGACATAGGAAACTCCAGAGATGGGGTCAATGAGCTTTTAGATCAGTTTGGATATGAGGATAAGATGCTATTGAGTCGTAGATATAGTTGATAAATGATGAAGATTGAAAAAATAAAAAGTTTCGTATTTTAGAAACTTTATTAAACATATATCTTTTTGACATAGGAAACCCTAGAAATGATGTCAACGAGATTTTAACCATGTTTTAGGATGAGAATGAGAGGGTATTGAATATTAAATTTAGTTGATGAAGGATGGAGATTGAAAAAATTGAAAGTTTCTTATTCCAGAAACTTTGTAAAACATCAATCTTTTTAGACTTAGTAAACCTTAGAGATGGTGTCAAGGTGCTTTTAGCCAATTTTTGGGCTGAGGATGAGATGATAGATTTTGTTTGTGAAGGTTTGAGATTGACAAATAGGAAGTTTCTTATTTTATAAACTTTATAAAACATCCACTGTTTAGACATAGGAAACCCAATAGATGGAGTCAACGTGCTTTTAGCCAATTTTTGAGATGTGGATTAAATAGTTTTGAATTTTAGATTTAGTTGATCAAGTATGGAGATTGTAAAATGAAAAGTTTCTTATTTTAGTAACTTTTTAAAACATCAATCTTTTAGACATAGGAAAACATCATAAATGGTGTGAAAGAGCTTTTAGCTGAGTCTTGAAATGAGGATTAGATGGTATTGAATCTTTGATTTATTTGAACAATGATGGAGATTGAAAAAAAAAGTTTCTTATTTTAGAAACTATATAAAGCAACCATCTTTTAGAGATAAGAAACCATAGAGATGGTGTGAAGGAGCTTTTATCGAAGTTTTGAGATTAGGCTGAGATGATATTGAATCTTAGATTTAGTTGATAAAGGAACCCTAGCGATGATGCCAACGAGCTTTAAGGCATGTTTTGGAATGAGCGTATGAGGGTATTGAATCATAGATTTAGTTGATGAAGGATGAAGATTGAAAAATTAGAAAGCTTCTTATTTTTAGAACTTTATAAAACATCAATCTTTTATCAATGGGAAACCCTATAGATGGAGTCAAGGTGCTTTTTGCCAAGTTTAGGGATAAGGATGAGATGGTATTGAATCTTAGATTTAGTTGATAAAGGATGGAGATTGAAAAAATAGAAAGTTTCTTATTTTAAAAACTTTGTAAAACCACTATCATTCAGAAATAAGATACCTAAGTGATGATGTCAACGTGCTTTAAGCCATGTTTTGGGTTGAGCACATGAGGGTATTGAATCTTAGATTTAGTTAATGAAGGATGGAGATTGAAAAATTAGAAAGTTCCTTATTTTAGAAACATTGTTAAACATCAATCATTTAGAAATAAGAAACCCTAGTGATGATGTCAACGAGCTTTAAGCCATGTTTTGGGATGAGCATATGAGGGTATTGAATCTTAGATTTAGTTGATGAAGGATGGAGATTGAAAATTTTGAAAGCTTCTTATTTTAGGAACTTTATAAAACATCAATGTTTTAGACATAGGAAACTTAGAGATGGATTCAAGTTGCTTTAAACCAAGTTTTGGAATGAGAATGAGATGGTATTGAATCTTAGATTTAGTCGATAAAGGATGGAGATAGAAAAAATGGAAACTTTCTTATTTTAGAAACTTTGTAAAACGTCCATCATTTAGAAATAAGAAACCCTAGCGATGATGCCAACGAGCTTTAGGGCATGTTTTGGGATGAGCGTATGAGGGTATTGAATCATAGATTTAGTTGATGAAGGATGAAGATTGTAAAATTAGAAAGCTTCTTATTTTTGGAACTTTATAAAACATCAATCTTTTATCTATGGGAAACCCTATAGATGGAGTCCAGGTGCTTTTTGCCAAGTTTTGGGATAAGGATAAGATGGTATTGAATCTTAGATTTAGTTAAAAAAGGATGGAGATTGAAAAAATAGAAAGTTTCTTATTTTGAAAACTTTGTAAAACCACTATCATTCAGAAATATAAACCCAAGTGATGATGTCAACGTGCTTTAAGCCATGTTTTGGGATGAGCACATGAGAGTATTGAATCTTAGATTTAGTTAATGAAGGATGGAGAGTGAAAAATTAGAAAGTTTCTTATTTTAGAAACTTTATAAGACATCCATCTTTTAGACATAGGAAACTCCAGAGATGGGGTCAATGAGCTTTTAGATCAGTTTTGATATGAGGATGAGATGCTATTGAGTCGTAGATATAGTTGATAAATGATGAAGATTGAAAAAATAAAAAGTTTCGTATTTTAGAAACTTTATTAAACATATATCTTTTTGACATAGGAAACCCTAGAAATGATGTCAACGAGATTTTAACCATGTTTTAGGATGAGAATGAGAGGGTATTGAATATTAAATTTAGTTGATGAAGGATGGAGATTGAAAAAATTGAAAGTTTCTTATTCCAGAAACTTTGTAAAACATCAATCTTTTTAGACTTAGTAAACCTTAGAGATGGTGTCAAGGTGCTTTTAGCCAATTTTTGGGCTGAGGATGAGATGATATTGACTTATAGATTTTGTTTGTGAAGGTTTGAGATTGACAAATAGGAAGTTTCTTATTTTATAAACTTTATAAAACATCCACTGTTTAGACATAGGAAACCCAATAGATGGAGTCAACGTGCTTTTAGCCAATTTTTGAGATGTGGATTAAATAGTTTTGAATTTTAGATTTAGTTGATCAAGTATGGAGATTGTAAAATGAAAAGTTTCTTATTTTAGTAACTTTTTAAAACATCAATCTTTTAGACATAGGAAACCTCATAAATGGTTTGAAAGAGCTTTTAGCTGAGTCTTGAGATGAGGATTAGATGGTATTGATTCTTTGATTTATTTGAACAATGATGGAGATTGAAAAAAAAGAAAGCTTCTTACTTTAGAAACTATATAAAGCAACCATCTTTTAGAGATAAGAAACCATAGAGATGGTGTGAAGGAGCTTTTAGCCAAGTTTTGAGGTTAGGCTGAGATGATATTTAATCTTAGATTTAGTTGATAAAGGACGGAGATTGAAAAATAGAAAGTTCCATATTTTAGAAACATTGTTAAACAACCATCATTTAGAAATAAGAAACCCTAGTGATGATGCCAACGAGCTTTGAGGCAAGTTTTGGGATGAGCGTGTGAGGGTATTGAATCATAGATTTAGTTGATGAAGGATGAAGATTGAAAAATTAGAAAGCTTCTTATTTTTGGAACTTTATAAAACATCAATCTTTTATCTATGGGAAACCCTATAGATGGAGTCAAGGTTCTTTTTGCCAAGTTTTGGGATAAGGATGAGATGGTATTGAATCTTAGATTTAGTTGATAAAGGATGGAGATTGAAAAAATGGAAAGTTTCTTATTTTAAAAACTTTGTAAAACCACTATCATTCAGAAATAAGAAACCCAAGTGATGATGTCAACGTGCTTTAAGCCATGTTTTGGGATGAGCACATGAGATTATTGAATCTTAGATTTAGTTAATGAAGGATGGAGACTGAAAAATTTGAAAGTTTCTTATTTTAGAAACTTTATAAGACATCCATCTTTTAGACATAGGAAACTCCAGAGATGGGGGTCAATGAGCTTTTAGATCAGTTATGAGATGAGGATGAGATGCTATTGAATCGTAGATTTAGTTGATAAATGATGAAGATTGAAAAAATAGAAAGTTTCTTATTTTAGAAACTTTATTAAACATATATCTTTTTGACATAGAAAACCCTAGAGATGGTGTCAACGTGCTTTTAGCCAATTTTTGAGATGGGGAAACATCATAAATGATGTGAAAGAGCTTTTAGCTGAGTCTTGAGATGAGGATTAGATGGTATTGAATCTTTGATTTATTTGAACAATAAGAAAGTTTCTTACTTTAGAAACTATATAAAGCAACCATCTTTTCGAGATAAGAAACCATAGAGATGGTGTGAAGGAGCTTTTAGCGAAGTTTTGAGATTAGGCTGAGATGATATTAAATCTTAGATTTAGTTGATAAAGGAACCCTAGCGATGATGCCAACGAGCTTTAAGGCATGTCTTGGGATGAGCGTATGAGGGTATTGAATCGTAGATTTAGTTGATGAATGATAAAGATTGAAAAATTAGAAAGCTTCTTATTTTTGGAACTTTATAAAACATCAATCTTTTATCTATGAGAAACCCTATAGATGGAGTCAAGGTGCTTTTTGCCAAGTTTTGGGATAAGGATGAGATGGTATTGAATCTTAGATTTAGTTGATAAAAGGATGGAGATTGAAAAAATAGAAAGTTTCTTATTTTAAAAACTTTGAAAAACCACTATCATTCAGAAATAAGATACCCAAGTGATGATGTCAACGTGCTTTAAGCCATATTTTGGGATGAGCACATGAGAGTATTGAATCTTCGATTTAGTTAATGAAGGATGGAGATTGAAAAATTAGAGAGTTTCTTATTTTAGAAACTTTATAAGACATCCATCTTTTAGACATAGGAAACTCCAGAGATGGGGTCAATGAGCTTTTAGATCAGTTTTGAGATGAGGATGAGATGCTATTGAGTCGTAGATATAGTTGATAAATGATGAAGATTGAAAAAATAGAAAGTTTCTTATTTTAGAAACTTTATTGAACATATATCTTTTTGAAATAGGAAACCCTAGATATGATGTTAACGAGATTTTAACCATGTTTTAGGATGAGAATGAGAGGGTATTGAATCTTAAATTTAGTTGATGAAGGATGGAGATTGAAAAAATAGAAAGTTTCTTATTCCAGAAACTTTGTAAAACATCAATCATTTTAGACTTCGTAAACCTTAGAGATGGTGTCAAGGTGCTTTTAGCCAATTTTTGGGATGAGGATGAGATGATATTGACTCATAGATTTTGTTTGTGAAGGTTTGAGATTGAAAAATAGGAAGTTTCTTATTTTATAAACTTTATAAAACATCCACTGTTTAGACATAGGAAACCCAATAGGTGGTGTCAACGTGCTTTTAGCCAATTTTTGAGATGGGGATTAAATAGTATTGAATTTTAGATTTAGTTGATCAAGTATGGATATTGTAAAATGAAAAATTTCTTATTTTAGTAACTTTTTAAAACATCAATCTTTTAGACATACGAAACCTCATAAATGGTGTGAAAGGGCTTTTATCTGAGTCTTGAGATAAGGATTAGATGGTATTGAATCTTTGATTTATTTGAAAAATGATGGAGATTGAAAAAAAAAGTTGCTTACTTTAGAAACTATATAAAGCAACCATCTTTTAGAGATAAGAAACCATAGAGATGGTGTGAAGGAGCTTTTAGCCAAGTTTTGAGATAAGGCTGAAATGATATTGAATCTTAGATTTAGTTGATAAAGGATGGAGATTGAAAAAATAGAAAGGTCCTTATTATAGAAACATTGTTAAACATCCATCATTTAGAAATAAGAAACCCCAGTGATGATATCAACGAGCTTTAAGCCATGTTTTGGGATGAGAATATGAGGGTATTGAATCTTGGATTTAGTTGATGCAGGATGGAGATTGAAAAATTAGAAAGCTTCTTATTTTAGGAACTTTATAAAACATTAATGTATTTGACATAGGAAACCCTAGAGATGGATTCAAGGTGCTTTAAGCCTTGTTTTGGAATGAGAATGAGATGGTATTGAATCTTAGATTTAGTCGATAAAGGATGGAGATTGAAAAAATAGAAAGTTTCTTATTTTAGAAACTTTGTAAAACGTCCATCATTTTGAAATAAGAAACCCTAGCGATGATGCCAACGAGCTTTAAGGCATGTTTTGGGATGAGCGTATGAGGGTATTGAATCATAGATTTAGTTGATGAAGGATGGAGAATGAAAAAATAGAAAGTTTCTTATTTCAGAAACTTTATAAAACATCAATCTTTTTAGACTTAGTAAACCTTAGAGCTGGTGTCAAGGTGCTATTAGCCAATTTTTGGGATGAGGATGAGATGATATTGTCTCATAGATTTTGTTTGTGAAGGTTTGAGATTGAAAAAAAGGAGGTTTCTTATTTTATAAACTTTATAAAACATCCACTGTTTAGACATAGGAAACCCAATAGATGGTGTTAACGTGCTTTTAGCCAATTTTTGAGATCGGGATTAAATAGTATTGAATTTTAGATTTAGTTGATCAAGTATGGAGATTGTGAAATGAAAAGTTTCTTATTTTAGTAACTTTTTAAAACATCAATCTTTTAGACATACGAAACCTCAGAAATTGTGTGAAAGGGCTTTTAGCTGAGTCTTGAGATGAGGATTAGATGGTATTGAATCTTTGATTTATTTGAACAATGATGGAGATTGAAAAAAAAAGAGAGTTTCTTACTTTAGAAACTATATAAAGCAACCATCTTTTAGAGATAAGAAACCATAGAGATGGTGTGAAGGAGCTTTTAGCCAAGTTTTGAGATTAGGCTGAGATGATATTGAATCTTAGATTTAGTTGATAAAGGATGGAGATTGAAAAAATAGAATGTTCCTTATTTTAGAAACATTGTTAAACATCAATCATTTAAAAATAAGTAACCCCAGTGATGATGTGAATGAGCTTTAAGCCATGTTTTGAGATGCGCATATGAGGGTATTGAATCTTAGATTTAGTTGATGACGGATGGAGATTGAAAAATTAGAAAGCTTCTTATTTTAGGAACTTTATAAAACATCAATGTTTTAGACATAGGAAACCCTAGAGATGGATTCAAGGTGCTTTAATCCAAGTTTTGGAATGAGAATGAGATGGTATTGAATCTTAGATTTAGTCGATAAAGGATGGAGATTGAAAAAATAGAAAGTTTCTTATTTTAGAAACTTTGTAAAACGTCCATCATTTAGAAATAAGAAACCCTAGCGATGATGCCAACGAGCTTTAAGGCATGTTTTGGGATGAGCGTATGAGGGTATTGAATCATAGATTTAGTTGATGAAGGACGGAGATTGAAAAAATAGAAAGTTTCTTATTCCCGAAACTTTGTAAAACATCAATCTTTTTAGACTTAAGAAACCTTAGAGATGGTGTCAAGGTGCTTTTAGCCAATTTTTGATATGAGGATGAGATAATATTTACTCATAGATTTTGTTTGTGAAGGTTTGAGATTGAAAAATAGGAAGTTTCTTATTTTATAAACTTTATAAAACATCCACTGTTTAGACATAGGAAACCCAATAGATGGTGTCAACGTGCTTTTAGCCAATTTTTGAGATGGGGATTAAATAGTATTGAATTTTTTATTTAGTTGATCAAGTATGGAGATTGTAAAATGAAAAGTTTCTTATTTTAGTTACTTTTTAAAACATCAATCTTTTAGACATAAGAAACCTCATAAATGGTGTGAAAGGGCTTTTAGCTGAGTCTTGAGATGAGGATTAGATGGTATTGAATCTTTGATTTATTTGAACAATGATGGATATTGAAAAAAAAAAGTTTCTTATTTTAGAAACTATATAGAGCAACCATCTTTTAGAGATAAGAAACCATAGAGATGGTTTGAAGGAGCTTTTAGCCAAGTTTTGAGATTAGGCTGAGATGATATTGAATCTTAGATTTAGTTGATAAAGGATGGAGATTGAAAAAATAGAAACTTCCTTATTTTAGAAACATTGTTAAACATCAATCATTTAAAAATAAGAAACCCCAGTGATGATGTCAATGAGCTTTAAGCGATGTTTTGGGATGCGCATATGAGGGTATTGAATCTTATATTTAGTTGATGACGGATGGAGATTGAAAAATTAGAAAGCTTCTTATTTTAGGAACTTTAATAAACATCAATGTTTTAGACATAGGAAACCCTAGAGATGGATTCAAGGTGCTTTAATCCAAGTTTTGGAATGTGAATGAGATGGTATTGAATCTTAGATTTAGTCGATAAAGGATGGAGATTGAAAAAATAGAAAGTTTCTTATTTTAGAAACTTTGTAAAACGTCCATCATTTAGAAATAAGAAACCCTAGCGATGATGCCAACGAGCTTTAAGGCATGTTTTGGGATGAGCGTATGAGGGTATTGAATCATAGATTTAGTTGATTAAGGATGAAGATTGAAAAATTAGAAAGCTTCTTATTTTTGGAACTTTATAAAACATCAATCTTTTATCTATGGGAAACCCTATAGATGGAGTTAAGGTGCTTTTTGCCAAGTTTTGGGATAAGGATGGGATGGTATTGAATCTTAGATTTAGTTGATAAAGGATGGAGATTGAAAAAATAGAAAGTTTCTTATTTTAAAAACTTTGTAAAACCACTATCATTCAGAAATAAGAAACCCAAGTGATGATGACAACGTGCTTTAAGCCATGTTTTGGGATGAGCACATGAGAGTATAGAATCTTAGATTTAGTTAATGAAGGATGGAGATTGAAAAATTAGAAAGTTTCTTATTTTAGAAACTTTGTAAATCGTCCATCATTTAGAAATAAGAAACCCTAGCGATGATGCCAACGAGCTTTAAGGCATGTTTTGGGATGAGTGTATGAGGGTATTGAATCATAGATTTAGTTGATGAAGGATTAAGATTGAAAAATTAGAAAGCTTCTTATTTTTGGAACTTTATAAAACATCAATCTTTTATCTATGGGAAACCCTATAGATGGAGTCAAGGTGCTTTTTGCCAAGTTTTGGGATAAGGATGGGATGGTATTGAATCTTAGATTTAGTTGATAAAGGATGGAGATTGAAAAAATAGAAAGTTTCTTATTTTAAAAACTTTGTAAAACCACTATCATTCAGAAATAAGAAACCCAAGTGATGATGACAACGTGCTTTAAGCCATGTTTTGGGATGAGCACATGAGAGTATAGAATCTTAGATTTAGTTAATGAAGGATGGAGATTGAAAAATTAGAAAGTTTCTTATTTTAGAAACTTTATAAGACATCCATCTTTTAGACATAGGAAATTCCAGAGATGGGGTCAATGAGCTTTTAGATCAGTTTTGAGATGATGATGAGATGCTATTGAATCGTAGATTTAGTTGATAAATAATGAAGATTGAAAAAATAGAAAGTTTCTTATTTTAGAAACTTTATTAAACATATATCTTTTTGACATAGGAAACCCTAGATATGATGTCAATGAGATTTTAACCATGTTTTAGGATGAGAATGAGAGGGTATTGAATCTTAAATTTAGTTGATGAAGGATGGAGATTGAAAAAATAGAAAGTTTCTTATTCCAGAAACTTTGTAAAACATCAATCTTTTTAGATTTAGTAAAACCTTAGAGATGGTGTCAAGGTGCTTTTAGCCAATTTTTGGGATAAGGATGAGATAATATTTACTCATAGATTTTGTTTGTGAAGGTTTGAGATTGAAAAATAGGAAGTTTCTTATTTTATAAACTTTATAAAACATCCACTGTTTAGACATAGGAAACCCAATTGATGGTGTCAACGTGCTTTTAGCCAATTTTTGAGATGGGGATTAAATAGTATAGAATTTTAGATTTAGTTGATCAAGTATGGAGATTGTAAAATGAAAAGTTTCTTATTTTAGTTACTTTTTAAAACATCAATGTTTTAGACATAGGAAACCTCATAAATGGTGTGAAAGGGCTTTTAGCTGAGTCTTGAGATGAGGATCAGATGGTATTGAATCTTTGATTTATTTGAACAATGATGGAGATTGAAAAAAAAAGTTTCTTATTTTAGAAACTATATAAAGCAACCATCTTTTTGAGATAAGAAACCATAGAGATAGTGTGAAGGAGCTTTTAGCCAAGTTTTGAGATTAGGCTGTGATGATATTAAATCTTAGATTTAGTTGATAAATGATGGAGATTGAAAAAATAGAAAGTTCCTTATTTTAGAAACATTGTTAAACATCAATCATTTAAAAATAAGAAACCCCAGTGATGATGTCAATGAGCTTTAAGCCATGTTTTGGGATGCGCATATGAGGGTATTGAATCTTAGATTTAGTTGATGACGGATGGAGATTGAAAAATTAGAAAGCTTCTTATTTTAGGAACTTTATAAAACATCAGTGTTTTAGACATAGGAAACCCTAGAGATGGATTGAAGGTGCTTTAATCCAAGTTTTGGAATGAGAATGAGATGGTATTGAATCTTAGATTTAGTCGATAAAGGATGGAGATTGAAAAAATAGAAAGTTTCTTATTTTAGAAACTTTGTAAAACGTCCATCATTTAGAAATAAGAAACCCTAGCGATGATGCCAACGAGCTTTAAGGCATGTTTTGGGATGAGCGTATGAGGGTATTGAATCATAGATTTAGTTGATGAATGATGAAGATTGAAAAATTAGAAAGCTTCTTATTTTTGGAACTTTATAAAACATCAATCTTTTATCTATGGGAAACCCTATAGATGGAGTCAAGGTGCTTTTTGCCAAGTTTTGGGATAAGGATGAGATGGTATTGAATCTTAGATTTAGTTGATAAAGGATGGAGATTGAAAAAATTGAAAGTTTCTTATTTTAAAAACTTTGTAAAACCATTATCATTCAGAAATAAGAAACCCAAGTGATGATGACAACGTGCTTTAAGCCATGTTTTGGGATGAGCACATGAGAGTATAAAATCTTACATTTAGTTAATGAAGGATGGAGATTGAAAAATTAGAAAGTCTCTTATTTTAGAAACTTTATAAGACATCCATCTTTTAGACATATGAAACTCCAGAGAAGGGGTCAATGAGCTTTTAGATCAGTTTTGAGATGATGATGAGATGCTATTCAATCGTAGATTTAGTTGATAAATGATGAAGATTGAAAAAATAGAAAGTTTCTTATTTTAGAAACTTTATTAAACATACATCTTTTTGACATAGGAAACCCTAGAGATGATGTCAACGAGATTTTAACCATGTTTTAGGATGAGAATGAGAGGGTATTGAATCTTAAATTTAGTTGATGAAGGATGGAGATTGAAAAAATAGAAAGTTTCTTATTCCAGAAACTTTGTAAAACATCAATCTTTTTAGACTTAAGAAACCTTAGAGATGGTGTCAAGGTGCTATTAGCCAATTTTTGGGATGAGGATGAGATAATATTTACTAATAGATTTTGTTTGTGAAGGTTTGATATTGAAAAATAGGAAGTTTCTTATTTTATAAACTTTATAAAACATCCACTGTTGAGACATAGGAAACCCAATGGATGGTGTCAACGTGCTTTTAGCCAATTTTTGAGATGGGGATTAAATAGTATTGAATTTTTGATTTAGTTGATCAAGTATGGAGATTGTAAAATGAAAAGTTTCTTATTTTAGTTACTTTTTAAAACATCAATCTTTTAGACATAGGAAACCTCATAAATGGTGTGAAAGGGCTTTTAGCTGAGTCTTGAGATGAGGATTAGATGGTATTGAATCTTTGATTTATTTGAACAATGATGGAGATTGAAAAAAAAAAGTTTCTTATTTTAGAAACTATATAAAGCAACCATCTTTTAGAGATAAGAAACCATAGAGATGGTGTGAAGGAGCTTTTAGGCAAGTTTTGAGATTAGGCTGAGATGATATTGAATCTTAGATTTAGTTGATAAAGGATGGAGATTTAAAAAATAGAAAGTTCCTTATTTTAGAAACATTGTTAAACGTCAATCATTTAAAAATAAGAAACCCCAGTGATGATGTCAAAGAGCTTTAAGCCATGTTTTGGGATGCGCATATGAGGGTATTGAATCTTAGATTTAGTTGATGACGGATGGAGATTGAAAAATTAGAAAGCTTCTTATTTTAGGAACTTTATAAAACATCAATGTTTTAGACATAAGAAACCCTAGAGATAGATTCAAGGTGCTTTAATCCAAGTTTTGGAATGAGAATGAGATGGTATTGAATCTTAGATTTAGTCGATAAAGGATGGAGATTGAAAAAATAGAAAGTTTCTTATTTTAGAAACTTTGTAAAACGTCCATCATTTAGAAGTAAGAAACCCTAGCGATGATGCCAACGAGCTTTAAGGCATGTTTTGGGATGAGCGTATGAGGGTATTGAATCATAGATTTAGTTGATGAAGGATGAAGATTGAAAAATTAGAAAGCTTCTTATTTTTGGAACGTTATAAAACATCAATCTTTTATCTATGGGAAACCCTATAGATGGAGTCAAGGTGCTTTTTGCCAAGTTTTGGGATAAGGATGAGATGGTATTGAATCTTAGATTTAGTTGATAAAGGATTTAGATTGAAAAAATAGAAAGTTTCTTATTTTAAAAACTTTGTAAAACCATTATCATTCAGAAATAAGAAACCAGAGTGATGATGACAACGTGCTTTAAGCCATGTTTTGGGATGAGCACAAGAGAGTATAAAATCTTAGATTTAGTTAATGAAGGATGGAGATTGAAAAATTAGAAAGTTTCTTATTTTAGAAACTTTATAAGAAATCCATCTTTTAGACATATGAAACTCCAGAGAAGGGGTCAATGAGCTTTTAGATCAGTTTTGAGATGATGATGAGATGCTATTCAATCGTAGATTTAGTTGATAAATGATGAAGATTGAAAAAATAGAAAGTTTCTTATTTTAGAAACTTTATTAAACATATATCTTTTTGACATTGGAAACCATAGAGATGATGTCAACGAGATTTTAACCATGTTTTAGGATAAGAATGAGAGGGTATTGAATCTTAAATTTAGTTGATTAAGGATGGAGATTGAAAAAATAGAAAGTTTCTTATTGCAGAAACTTTGTAAAACATCAATCTTTTTAGACTTAAGAAACCTTAGAGATGGTGTGAAGGTGCTTTTAGCCAATTTTTTGGGATGAGGATGAGATAATATTTACTCATAGATTTTGTTTGTGAAGGTTTGAGATTTAAAAATAGGAAGTTTCTTATTTTATAAACTTTATAAAACATCCACTGTTTAGACATAGGAAACCCAATGGATGGTGTCAACGTGCTTTTAGCCAATTTTTGAGATGGGGATTAAATAGTATTGAATTTTTGATTTAGTTGATCAAGTATGGAGATTGTAAAATGAAAAGTTTCTTATTTTAGTTACTTTTTAAAACATCAATCTTTTAGACATAGGAAACCTCATAAATGGTGTGAAAGGGCTTTTAGCTGAGTCTTGAGATTAGGGTTAGATGGTATTGAATCTTTGATTTATTTGAACAATGATGGAGATTGAAACAAAAAAGTTTCTTATTTTAGAAACTATATAAAGCAACCATCTTTTAGAGATAAGAAACCATAGAGATGGTGAGAAGGAGCTTTTAGCCAAGTTTTGAGATTAGGCTGACATGATATTTAATCTTAGATTTAGTTGATAAAGGATGGAGATTGAAAAAATAGAAAGTTCCTTATTTTAGAAACATTGTTAAACATCCATCATTTAGAAATAAGAAACCCTACTGATGATGTCAACGGGCTTTAACCCACGTTTTGGGTTGAGCATATGAGGGTATTGAATCTTAGATTTTGTTGATGAAGGATGGAGATTGAAAAATTAGAAAGCTTCTTATTTTAGGAACTTTATAAAACATCAATGTTTTAGACATAGGAAACCCTAGAGATGGATTCAAGGGGCTTTAATCCAAGTTTTGGAATGAGAATGAGATGGTATTGAATCTTAGATTTAGTCGATAAAGGATGAAGATTGAAAAAATAGAAAGTTTCTTATTTTGGAAACTTTGTAAAATGTCCATCATTTAGAAATAAGAAACCCTAGCGATGATGCCAACGAGCTTTAAGGCATGTTTTGGGATGAGCGTATGAGGGTATTGAATCATAGATTTAGTTGATGAAGGATAAAGATTGAAAAATTAGAAAGCTTCTTATTTTTGGAACTTTATAAAACATCAATCTTTTATCTATGGGAAACCCTATAGATGGAGTCAAGGTGCTTTTTGCCAAGTTTTGGAATAAGGATGAGATGGTATTGAATCTTAGATTTAGTTGATAAAGGATGGAGATTGAAAAAATAGAAAGTTTCTTATTTTAAAAACTTTGTAAAACCACTATCATTCAGAAATAAGAAACCCAAATGATGATGACAACGTGCTTTAAGCCATGTTTTGGGATGAGCACATGAGAGTATAGAATCTTAGATTTAGTTAATGAAGGATGGGGATTGAAAAATTAGAAAGTTTCTTATTTTAGAAACTTTATAAGACATCCATCTTTTAGACAAATGAAACTCCAGAGAAGGGGTCAATGAGCTTTTAGATCAGTTTTGAGATGATGATGAGATGCTATTCAATCGTAGATTTAGTTGATAAATGATGAAGATTGAAAAAATAGAAAGTTTCTTATTTTAGAAACTTTATTAAACATATATCTTTTTGACATAGGAAACCCTAGAGATGATGTCAACGAGATTTTAACCATGTTTTAGGATGAGAATGAGAGGGTATTGAATCTTAAATTTAGTTGATGAAGGATGGTGATTGAAAAAATAGAAAGTTTCTTATTCCAGAAACTTTGTAAAACATCAATCTTTTTAGACTTAAGAAACCTTAGAGATGGTGTCAAGGTGCTTTTAGCCAATTTTTGGGATGAGGATGAGATAATATTTACTCATAGATTTTGTTTGTGAAGGTTTGAGATTTAAAAATAGGGAGTTTCTTATTTTATAAACTTTATAAAACATCCACTGTTTAGACATAGGAAACCCAATGGATGGTGTCAACGTGCTTTTAGCCAATTTTTGAGATGGGGATTAAATAGTATTGAATTTTTGATTTAGTTGATCAAGTATGGAGATTGTAAAATGAAAAGTTTCTTATTTTAGTTACTTTTTAAAACATCAATCTTTTAGACATAGGAAACCTCATAAATGGTGTGAAAGGGCTTTTAGCTGAGTCTTGAGATGAGGATTAGATGGTATTGAATCTTTGATTTATTTGAACAATGATGGAGATTGAAACAAAAAAGTTTCTTATTTTAGAAAATATATAAAGCAACCATCTTTTAGAGCCAAGTTTTGGAATGAGAATGAGATGGTATTGAATCTTAGATTTACTCGATAAAGGATGGAGATTGAAAAAATTGAAAGTTTCTTATTTTAGAAACTTTGTAAAACGTCCATCAATTAGAAATAAGAAACCCTAGCAATGATGTCAACGAGCTTTAAGGCATCTTTTGGGATGAGCGTATGAGGGTGTTGAATCATGGATTTAGTTGATGAAGGATGAAGATTGAAAAATTAGAAAGCTTCTTATTTTTGGAACTTTATAAAACATCAATCTTTTATCTATGGGAAACCCTATAGATGGAGTCAAGGTGCTTTTTGCCAAGTTTTGGGATAAGGATGAGATGATATTGATTGAATCTTAGATTTAGTTGATAAAGGATGGAGATTGAAAAAATAGAAAGTTTCTTATTTGAAAAACTTTGTAAAACCACTACCATTCAGAAATAAGAAACCCAAGTGATGATGTCAACGTGCTTTAAGCCATGTTTTGGGATGAGCACATGAGAGTATTGAATCTTAGATTTTGTTAACGAAGGATGGAGATTGAAAAATTAGAAAGTTTCTTATTTTAGAAACTTTATAAGACATCCATCTTTTAGACATAGAAAACTCCAGAGATGGGGTCAATGAGCTTTTTCATCAGTTTTGAGATTAAGTTGAGATGATATTGAATCGTAGATTTAGTTGATAAATGATGAAGATTGAAAAAATAGAAACTTTCTTATTTTAGAAACTTTATTAAACATATATCTTTTTGACATGGGAAAACCCTAGAGATGATGTCAACGACATTTTAACCATGTTTTATGATGAGAATGAGAGGGTATTGAATCTTAAATTTAGTTGATGAAGGATGGAGAGTGAAAAAATAGATAGTTTCTTATCCCATAAACTTTGTAAAACATCAATCTTTTTAGAGTTAGTAAACCTTAAAGATGGTGTCAAGGTGCTTTTAGCCAATTTTTGGGATGAGGATGAGATGATATTGACTCATAGATTTTATTTGTGAAGGTTTGAGATTGAAAAATAGGAAGTTTCTTATTTTATAAACTTCATAAAACATCCACTGTTTAGACATAGGAAACCCAATAGAGATGGTGTGAACGTGCTTTTAGCCAATTTTTGAGATGAGGATTAAATAGTATTGAATTTTAGATTTAGTTGATCAGGTATGTAGACTGTAAAATGAAAAGTTTCTTATTTTAGTAACATTTTAAAACATCAATCTTTTAGATTTAGGAAACCTCTTAAATGGTGTGAAAGAGCTTTTAGCTGAGTCTTGAGATGAGGATTAGATGGTATTGAATCTTTGGTTTATTTGAACAATGATGCAGATTGAAAAAAAGAAAGTTTCTTACTTTAGAAACTATATAAAGCAACCATCTTTTAGAGATAAGAAACAATAGAGATGGTGTGAAGGAGCTTTTAGCCGAGTTTTCTGATTAGGCTGAGATGATATTGAATCTTAGATTTAGTTGATAAAGGATGGAGATTGAAAAAATAGAAAGTTCCTTATTTTAGAAACATTGTTAAACATCCATCATTTAGAAATAAGAAACCCTAGTGATGATGTCAACGAGCTTTAAGCCATGTTTTGGGATGAGCATATGAGGGTATTGAATCTTAGATTTAGTTGATGATAGATGGAGATTGAAAAATTAGAAAGCTTCTTATTTTAGGAACTTTATAAAACATCAATGTTTTAGACATAGGAAACCCTAGATATGGATTTAAGGTGCTTTAACTCAAGTTTTGGAATGAGAACGAGATGGTATTGAATCTTAGATTTAGTCGACGAAGGATGGAGATTGAAAAAATAGAAAGTTTCTTATTTTAAAAACTTTGTCAAACGTCCATCATTTGGAAATAAGAAACCCTAGTGATGATATCAACGAGCTTTAAGGCATGTTTTGGGATGAGCATACGGTATTGAATCATAGATTTAGTTGATGAAGGATGAAGATTGAAAAATTAGAAAGCTTCTTATTTTTTGAACTTTATAAAACATCAATCTTTTATCTATGGGAAACCCTATAGATGGAGTCAATGTGCTTTTTGCCAAGTTTTGGGATAAGGATGAGATGGTATTGAATCTTAGATTTAGTTGATAAAGGATGGAGACTGGAAAAATAGAAAGTTTCTTATTTGAAAAACTTTGTAAAACTACTACCATTCAGAAATAAGAAACCGAAGTGATGATGTCAACGTGCTTTAAGCCATGTTTTGGGATGAGCACATGAGAGTATTGAATCTTAAATTTAGTTAACGAAGGATGGAGATTGAAAAATTAGAAAGTTTCTTATTTTAGAAACTTTATAAGACATCCATCTTTTAGATATAGGAAACTCCAGAGATGGGGTCAATGAGCTTTTAGATCAGTTTTGAGATGAGGATGAGATGCTATTGAATCGTAGATTTAGTTGATAAATGATGAAGATTGAAAAAATAGAAAGTTTCTTATTTTAGAAACTTTATTAAACATATATCTTTTTGACATAGGAAACCCTAGAGATGACGTCAACAAGATTTTAACCATGTTTTAGGTTGAGAATGAGAGGGTATTGGATCTTAAATTTAGTTGATAAAGGATGGAGATTGAAAAAATAGAAAGTTTCTTATTCCAGAAACTTTGTAAAACATCAATCTTTTTAGACTTTGTAAACCATAGAGATGGTGTGAAGGTGCTTTTAGCCAATTTTTGGGATGAGGAGGAGATGATATTGACTCATAGATTTTGTTTGTGAAGGTTTGAGATTGAAAAATAGGAAGTTTCTTATTTTATAAACTTTATAAAACATCCACTGTTTAGACATAGGAAACCAAATAGATGGTGTCATCGTGCTTTTAGCCAATTTTTGAGATGAGGATTAAATAGTACTGAATTTTAGATTTAGTTGATCAAGTATGGAGATTGTAAAATGAAAAGTTTCTTATTTTAGTAACTTTTTAAAACATCAATCTTTTAGACATAGGAAACCTCATAAATGGTATGAAAGAGCTTTTAGCTAAGTCTTGAGATGATGATTCGATGGTATTGAATCTTTGATTTATTTGAACAGTGAGGGAGATTGAAAAAAAAGAAAGTTTCTTACTTTAGAAACTATATAAAGCAACCATCTTTTAGAGATAAGAAACCATAGAGATGGTGTGAAGGAGCTTTTAGCGAAGTTTTGAGATTAGGCTGAGATGATTTTGAATCTTAGATTTAGTTGATAAAGGATGGAGATTGAAAAAAATAGAAAGTTCCTTATTTTAGAAACATTGTTAAACATCCATCATTTAGAAATAAGAAACCCTAGTGATGATGTCAACGAGCTTTAAGCCATGTTTTAGGATGAGCATATGAGGGTATTGAATCTTAGATTTAGTTGATGAAGGATGGAGATTGAAAAATTAGAAAGCTTCTTATTTTAGGAACTTTATAAAACACCAATGTTTTAGACATAGGAAACCTTAGAGGTGGATTTAAGGTGCTTTAAGCCAAGTTTTGGAATGAGAAGGAGATGGTAATGAATCTTAGATTTAGTCGATAAAGGATGGAGATTGAAAAAATAGAAAGTTTCTTATTTTAGAAACTTTGTAAAACGTCCATCATTTAGAAATAAGAAACCCTAGCGATGATGTCAACGAGCTTTAAGGCATGTTTTGGGATGAGCGTATTAGGGTATTGAATCGTAGATTTAGTTGATGAAGGATGAGGATTGAAAAATTAGAAAGCTTCTTATTTTTGGAACTTTATAAAACATCAATCTTTTATCTATGGGAAACCCTAGAGATGGAGTCAAGGTGCTTTTTGCCAAGATTTAAGATTAGGATGAGATGGTATTGAATCTTAGATTTAGTTGATAAAGGATGGAGATTGAAAAAATAGAAAGTTTTTTATTTGAAAAACTTTGTAAAACCACTATCATTCAGAAATTAGAAACCCAAGTGATAATGTCAAGGTGCTTTAAGCCATGTTTTAGGATGAGCACATGAGAGTATTGAATCTTAGATTTAGTTAACGAAGGATGGAGATTGAAAAATTAGAAAGTTTCTTATTTTAAAATTTTTATAAGACATCGATGTTTTAGACATAGGAAACTCTAGAGATGGGGTCAATGAGCTTTTAGATCAGTTTTGAGATGAGGATGAGATGGTATTAAATCGTTGATTTATTTGATAAATGTTGAAGATTGAAAAAAAGATGCTATTGAATCTTTTTGACATAGGGAACCCTAGAGATGATGTCAACGGGATTTTAACCATGTTTTAGGATGAGAATGAGAGGGTATTGAATTTTAAATTTAGTTTCTTATTCCAGAAGTTTCTTATTCCAGAAACTTTGTAAAACATCAATCTTTTTAGACTTAGTAAACCTTAGAGATTGTGTCAAGGTGCTTTTAACCAATTTTTGGGATGAGGATTAGATGATATTGACTCATAGATTTTGTTTGTGCCTCGTTGGAGATTGAAAAATAGGAAGTTTCTTATTTTATAAACTTTATAAAACATCCACTGTTTAGACGTAGGAAACCCAATAGATGGTGTCAACGTGCTTTTAGCCAATTTTTGAGATGAGGATTAAATAGTATTGAATTTTAGATTTAGTTGATCACGTATGGAGATTGTAAAATGAAAAGTTTATTATTTTAGTAACTTTTTAAAACATCAATCTTTTAGACATAGGAAACCTCATAAATGGTGTGAAAGAGCTTTTAGCTGAGTCTTGAGATGAGGATTAGATGGTATTGAATCTTTGATTTATTTGAACAATGATGGGGATTGAAAAAAAAGAAAGTTTTTTACTTTAGAAACTTTAGAAAGCAACCATCTTTTAGAGATAAGAAACCCTAGAGATGATGTCAACGAGATTTTAACCATGTTTTAGGATGAGAATGAGAGGGTATTGAATCTTAAATTTAGTTGATGAAGGATGGAGATTGAAAAAATAGAAAGTTTCTTATTCCAGAAACTTTGTAAAACATCAATCTTTTTAGACTTAGTAAACCTTAGAGATGGTGTCGAGGTGCTTTTAGCCAATTTTTGGGATAAGGATGAGATGATATTGACTAATAGATTTTGTTTGTGAAGGTTTGAGATTGAAAAATAGGAAGTTTCTTATTTTATAAACTTTATAAAACATCCACTGTTTAGACATAGGAAACCCAATGGATGGTGTCAACGTGCTTTTAGCCAATTTTTGAGATGGGGATTAAATAGTATAGAATTTTAGATTTAGTTGATCAAGTATGGAGATTGTAAAATGAAAAGTTTCTTATTTTAGTTACTTTTTAAAACATCAATGTTTTAGACATAGGAAACCTCATAAATGGTGTGAAAGGGCTTTTAGCTGAGTCTTGAGATGAGGATTAGATGGTATTGAATCTTTGATTTATTTGAACAATGATGGGGATTGAAAAAAAAGAAAGTTTCTTACTTTAGAAACTATATAAAGCAACCATCTTTTAGAGATAAGAGACTATAGAGATGTTGCTTTTAGCCAAGTTTGGAGATTAGGCTGAGATGATATTGAATCTTACATTTAGTTGATAAAGGATGGAGATTGAAAAAATAGAAAGTTCCTTATTTTAGAAACATTGTTAAACATCCATCATTTAGAAATAAGAAAGCCTAGTGATGATGTCAACGAGATTCAAGCCATGTTTTGGGATGAGCATATGAGGGTATTTAATCTTAAATTTAGTTGATGAAGGATGGAGATTGAAAAATTAGAAAGCTTCTTATTTTAGGAACTTTATAAAACATCAATGTTTGAGACATAGGAAACCCTAGAGTTGGATTTAAGGTACTTTAAGCCAAGTTTTGGAATGAGAACGAGATGGTATTGAATCTTAGATTTAGTCGATAAAGGATGGAGATTGAAAAAATAGAAAGTTTCTTATTTTAGAAACTTTGTAAAACGTCCATCATTTAGAAATGAGAAACCCTAGCGATGATGTCAACGAGCTTTAAGGCATGTTTTGGGATGAGCGTATGAGGGTATTGAATCATAGATTTAGTTGATGAAGGATGAAGATTGAAAAATTAGAAAGCTTCTTATTTTTGGAACTTTATAAAGCATCAATCTTTTATCCATGGGAAACCCTATAGATGGAGTAAAGGTGCTTTTTACCAAGTTTTGGGATAAGGATGAGATGGTATTGAATCTTAGATTTAGTTGATAAAGGATGGAGATTGAAAAAATAGAAAGTTTCTTATTTTAAAAACTTTGTAAAACCACTATCATTCAGAAATAAGAAACCCAAGTGATGATGTCAACGTGCTTTAAGCCATGTTTTGGGATGAGCGCATGAGGGTATTGAAACTTAGATTTAGTTAATGAAGGATGGAGATTGAAAAATTAGAAAGTATTTTAGAAACTTTATAAGACATCCATCTTTTAGACATAGGAAACTCCAGAGATGGGGTCAATGAGCTTTTAAATCAGTTTTGAGATGAGGATGAGATGCTATTGAATCGTAGATTTAGTTGATAAATGATGAAGATTGAAAAAATAGAAAGTTTCTTATTTTAGAAACTTTATTAAACATATATCTTTTTGACATAGGAAACCCTAGAGATGATGTCAACGAGATTTTAACCATGATTTAGGATGAGAATGAGAGGGTATTGAATCTTAAATTTAGTTGATGAAGGATGGAGATTGAAAAAATAGAAAGTTTCTTATTCTAGAAACTTTGTAAAACATCAATCTTTTTAGACTTAGTAAACCTTAGAGATGGTGTCGAGGTGCTTTTAGCCAATTTTTGTGATTAGGATGAGATGATATTGACTCGTAGATTTTTTTGTGAAGGTTTGAGATTGAAAAATTGGAAGTTTCTTATTTTATAAACTTTATAAAACATCCACTGTTTAGACATAGGAAACCCAATAGATAGTGTCAACGTGCGTTTAGCCAATTTTTAAGATGAGGATTAAATAGTATTGAATTTTAGATTTAGTTGATCACGTATGGAGATTGTAAAATGAAAAGTTTCTTATTTTAGTAACTTTTTAAAACATCAATCTTTTAGACATAGGAAACCTCATAAATGGTGTGAAAGAGCTTTTAGCTGAGTCTTGAGATGAGGATTAGATGGTATTGAATCTTTGATTTATTTGAACAATGATGGGGATTGAAAAAAAGGAAAGTTTTTTACTTTAGAAACTTTAGAAAGCAACCATCTTTTAGAGATAAGAAACCATAGAGATGGTGTGAATGAGCTTTTAGCCAAGTTTTGAGATTAGGCTGAGATGATATTGAATCTTAGATTTAGTTGATAAAGGAAGGAGATTGAAAAAATAGAAAGTTCCATATTTTAGAAACATTGTTAAACATCCATCATTTAGAAATAAGAAACCCTAGTGATGATGTCAACGAGCTTTAAGCCATGTTTTGGGTTGAGCATATGAGGGTATTTAATCTTAAATTTAGTTGATGAAGGATGGAGATTGAAAAATTAGAAAGCTTCTTATTTTAGGAACTTTATAAAACATCAATGTTTTAGACATAAGAAACCCTAGAGATGGATTCAAGGTGCTTTAAGCCAAGTTTTGGAATGAGAATGTGATGGTATTGAATCTTAGATTTAGTCGATAAAGGATGGAGATTGAAAAAATATAAAGTTTCTTATTTTAGAAACTTTGTAAAACTTCCATCTTTATGAAATAAGAAACCCTAGCGATTATGTGAACGAGCTTTAAGGCATGTTTTGGGATGAGCGTATGAGGGTATTGAATCATAGATTTAGTTGATGAAGGATGAAGATTGAAAAATTAGAAAGCTTCTTATTTTTGGAACTTTATAAAACATCAATCTTTTATCTATGGGAAACCCTACAGATGGAGTCGAGGTGCTTTTTGCCAAGTTTTGGGATAAGGATGAGATGGTATTGAATCTTAGAGTTAGTTGATAAAGGATGGAGATTGAAAAAATATAAGGTTTCTTATTTGAAAAACTTTGTAAAACCACTATCATTCAGAAATAAGAAACCCAAGTGATGATGTCAACGTGCTTTAAGCCATGTTTTGGGATGAGCGCATGAGAGTATTGAATCTTAGATTTAGTTAATGAAGGATGGAGATTGAAAAATTAGAAAGTTTCTTATTTTAGAAACTTTATAAGACATCCATCTTTTAGACATAGGAAACTCCAGAGATGGGGGCAATGAGCTTTTAGATCAGTTTTGAGATGAGGATGAGATGCTATTGAATCGTAGATTTAGTTGATAAATGATGAAGATTCAAAAAATAGAAAGTTTCTTATTTTAGAAACTTTATTAAACATATATGTTTTTGACATAGGAAACCCTAGAGATGATGTCAACGAGATTTTAACCATGTTTTAGGATGAGAATGAGAGGGTATTGAATCTTAAATTTAGTTGATGAAGGATGGAGATTGAAAAAATAGAAAGTTTCTTATTCCAGAAACTTTGTAAAACATCAATCTTTTTAGACTTAGTAAACCTTAGAGATGGTGTCGAGGTGCTTTTAGCCAATTTTTGGGATAAGGATGAGATGATATTGACTAATAGATTTTGTTTGTGAAGGTTTGAGATTGAAAAATAGGAAGTTTCTTATTTTATAAACTTTATAAAACATCCACTGTTTAGACATAGGAAACCCAATGGATGGTGTCAACGTGCTTTTAGCCAATTTTTGAGATGGGGATTAAATAGTATAGAATTTTAGATTTAGTTGATCAAGTATGGAGATTGTAAAATGAAAAGTTTCTTATTTTAGTTACTTTTTAAAACATCAATGTTTTAGACATAGGAAACCTCATAAATGGTGTGAAAGGGCTTTTAGCTGAGTCTTGAGATGAGGATTAGATGGTATTGAATCTTTGATTTATTTGAACAATGATGGGGATTGAAAAAAAAGAAAGTTTCTTACTTTAGAAACTATATAAAGCAACCATCTTTTAGAGATAAGAGACTATAGAGATGTTGCTTTTAGCCAAGTTTGGAGATTAGGCTGAGATGATATTGAATCTTACATTTAGTTGATAAAGGATGGAGATTGAAAAAATAGAAAGTTCCTTATTTTAGAAACATTGTTAAACATCCATCATTTAGAAATAAGAAAGCCTAGTGATGATGTCAACGAGATTCAAGCCATGTTTTGGGATGAGCATATGAGGGTATTTAATCTTAAATTTAGTTGATGAAGGATGGAGATTGAAAAATTAGAAAGCTTCTTATTTTAGGAACTTTATAAAACATCAATGTTTGAGACATAGGAAACCCTAGAGTTGGATTTAAGGTACTTTAAGCCAAGTTTTGGAATGAGAACGAGATGGTATTGAATCTTAGATTTAGTCGATAAAGGATGGAGATTGAAAAAATAGAAAGTTTCTTATTTTAGAAACTTTGTAAAACGTCCATCATTTAGAAATGAGAAACCCTAGCGATGATGTCAACGAGCTTTAAGGCATGTTTTGGGATGAGCGTATGAGGGTATTGAATCATAGATTTAGTTGATGAAGGATGAAGATTGAAAAATTAGAAAGCTTCTTATTTTTGGAACTTTATAAAGCATCAATCTTTTATCCATGGGAAACCCTATAGATGGAGTAAAGGTGCTTTTTACCAAGTTTTGGGATAAGGATGAGATGGTATTGAATCTTAGATTTAGTTGATAAAGGATGGAGATTGAAAAAATAGAAAGTTTCTTATTTTAAAAACTTTGTAAAACCACTATCATTCAGAAATAAGAAACCCAAGTGATGATGTCAACGTGCTTTAAGCCATGTTTTGGGATGAGCGCATGAGGGTATTGAAACTTAGATTTAGTTAATGAAGGATGGAGATTGAAAAATTAGAAAGTATTTTAGAAACTTTATAAGACATCCATCTTTTAGACATAGGAAACTCCAGAGATGGGGTCAATGAGCTTTTAAATCAGTTTTGAGATGAGGATGAGATGCTATTGAATCGTAGATTTAGTTGATAAATGATGAAGATTGAAAAAATAGAAAGTTTCTTATTTTAGAAACTTTATTAAACATATATCTTTTTGACATAGGAAACCCTAGAGATGATGTCAACGAGATTTTAACCATGATTTAGGATGAGAATGAGAGGGTATTGAATCTTAAATTTAGTTGATGAAGGATGGAGATTGAAAAAATAGAAAGTTTCTTATTCTAGAAACTTTGTAAAACATCAATCTTTTTAGACTTAGTAAACCTTAGAGATGGTGTCGAGGTGCTTTTAGCCAATTTTTGTGATTAGGATGAGATGATATTGACTCGTAGATTTTTTTGTGAAGGTTTGAGATTGAAAAATTGGAAGTTTCTTATTTTATAAACTTTATAAAACATCCACTGTTTAGACATAGGAAACCCAATAGATAGTGTCAACGTGCGTTTAGCCAATTTTTGAGATGAGGATTAAATAGTATTGAATTTTAGATTTAGTTGATCACGTATGGAGATTGTAAAATGAAAAGTTTCTTATTTTAGTAACTTTTTAAAACATCAATCTTTTAGACATAGGAAACCTCATAAATGGTGTGAAAGAGCTTTTAGCTGAGTCTTGAGATGAGGATTAGATGGTATTGAATCTTTGATTTATTTGAACAATGATGGGGATTGAAAAAAAGGAAAGTTTTTTACTTTAGAAACTTTAGAAAGCAACCATCTTTTAGAGATAAGAAACCATAGAGATGGTGTGAATGAGCTTTTAGCCAAGTTTTGAGATTAGGCTGAGATGATATTGAATCTTAGATTTAGTTGATAAAGGAAGGAGATTGAAAAAATAGAAAGTTCCATATTTTAGAAACATTGTTAAACATCCATCATTTAGAAATAAGAAACCCTAGTGATGATGTCAACGAGCTTTAAGCCATGTTTTGGGTTGAGCATATGAGGGTATTTAATCTTAAATTTAGTTGATGAAGGATGGAGATTGAAAAATTAGAAAGCTTCTTATTTTAGGAACTTTATAAAACATCAATGTTTTAGACATAAGAAACCCTAGAGATGGATTCAAGGTGCTTTAAGCCAAGTTTTGGAATGAGAATGTGATGGTATTGAATCTTAGATTTAGTCGATAAAGGATGGAGATTGAAAAAATATAAAGTTTCTTATTTTAGAAACTTTGTAAAACTTCCATCTTTATGAAATAAGAAACCCTAGCGATTATGTGAACGAGCTTTAAGGCATGTTTTGGGATGAGCGTATGAGGGTATTGAATCATAGATTTAGTTGATGAAGGATGAAGATTGAAAAATTAGAAAGCTTCTTATTTTTGGAACTTTATAAAACATCAATCTTTTATCTATGGGAAACCCTACAGATGGAGTCGAGGTGCTTTTTGCCAAGTTTTGGGATAAGGATGAGATGGTATTGAATCTTAGAGTTAGTTGATAAAGGATGGAGATTGAAAAAATAGAAGGTTTCTTATTTGAAAAACTTTGTAAAACCACTATCATTCAGAAATAAGAAACCCAAGTGATGATGTCAACGTGCTTTAAGCCATGTTTTGGGATGAGCGCATGAGAGTATTGAATCTTAGATTTAGTTAATGAAGGATGGAGATTGAAAAATTAGAAAGTTTCTTATTTTAGAAACTTTATAAGACATCCATCTTTTAGACATAGGAAACTCCAGAGATGGGGGCAATGAGCTTTTAGATCAGTTTTGAGATGAGGATGAGATGCTATTGAATCGTAGATTTAGTTGATAAATGATGAAGATTCAAAAAATAGAAAGTTTCTTATTTTAGAAACTTTATTAAACATATATGTTTTTGACATAGGAAACCCTAGAGATGATGTCAACGAGATTTTAACCATGTTTTAGGATGAGAATGAGAGGGTATTGAATCTTAAATTAAGTTGATGAAGGATGGAGATTGAAAAAATAGAAATTTTCTTATTCCAGAAACTTTGTAAAACATCAATCTTTTTAGACTTAGTAAACCTTAGAGATGGTGTCGAGGTGCTTTTAGCCAATTTTTGGGATGAGGATGAGATGATATTGACACATAGATTTTGTTTGTGCTTCGTTTGAGATTGAAAAATAGAAAGTTTCTTATTCCAGAAACTTTGTAAAACGTCAATGTTTTAGACATAGGAAACCCTAGAGATTGATTCAAGGTGCTTGAAGCCAAGTTTTGGAATGAGAACGAGATGGTATTGAATCTTAGATTTAGTAGATAAAGGATGGAGATTGAGAAAATAGAAAGTTTCATATTTTAGAAACTTTGTAAAACGTCCATCAATTAGAAATAAGAAACCCTAGCGATGATGTCAACGAGCTTTAAGGCATGTTTTGGGATGAGCGTATGAGGGTATTGAATCATAGATTTAGTTGATGAAGGATGAAGATTGAAAAATTAGAAAGCTTCTTATTTTTGGAACTTTATAAAACATCAATCGTTTTTCTATGGGAAACCCTACAGATGGAGTCGAGGTGCTTTTTGCCAAGTTTTGGGATAAGGATGAGATGGTATTGAATCTTAGATTTAGTTGATAAAGGATGGAGATTGAAAAAATAGAAGGTTTCTTATTTGAAAAACTTTGTAAAACCACTATCATTCAGAAATAAGAAACCCAAGTGATGATGTCAACGTGCTTTAAGCCATGTTTTGGGATGAGCCCATGAGAGTATTGAATCTTAGATTTAGTTAATGAAGGATGGAGATTGAAAAATTAGAAAGTTTCTTATTTTAGAAACTTTATAAGACATCCATCTTTTAGACATAGGAAACTCCAGAGATGGGGTCAATGAGCTTTTAGATTAGTTTTGAGATGAGGATGAGATGCTATTGAATCGTAGATTTAGTTGATAAATGATGAAAATTGAAAAAATAGAAAGTTTCTTATTTTAGAAACTTTATTAAACATATATCTTTTTGACATAAGAAACCCTAGAGATGATGTCAACGAGATTTTAACCATGTTTTAGGATGAGAATGAGTGGGTATTGAATCTTAAATTTAGTTGATGAAGGATGAAGATTGAAAAAATAGAAAGTTTCTTATTCCAGAAACTTTGTACAACATCAATCTTTTTAGACTTAGTAAACCTTAGAGATGGTGTCGAGGTGCTTTTAGCAAATTTTTGGGATAAGGATGAGATGATATTGACTAATAGATTTTGTTTGTGAACGTTTGAGATTGAAAAATAGGAAGTTTCTTATTTTATAAACTTTATAAAACATCCACTGTTTAGACATAGGAAACCCAATAGATTGTGTCAACGTGCTTTTAGCTAATTTTTGAGATGCGGATTAAATAGTACTGAATTTTAGATTTAGTTGATCAAGTATGGAGATTGTAAAATGAAAAGTTTCTTATTTTAGTAACTTTTTAAAACATCAATCTTTTAGACATAGGAAAGTCTTGAGATGAGTATCAGATGGTATTGAATCTTTGATTTATTTGAACAATGATGGGGATTGAAAAAAAAGAAAGTTTCTTACTTTAGAAACTATATAAAGCAACCATCTTTTAGAGATAAAAAACCATAGAGATGGTGTAAAGGAGCTTTTTGCCAAGTTTTGAGATTAGGCTGAGATGATATTGAATCTTTAATTTAGTTGATAAATGATGGAGATTGAAAAAATAGAAAGTTCCTTATTTTAGAAGCATTGTTAAACATACATCATTTAGAAATAAGGAACCCTAGTGATGATGTCAACGAGCTTTAAGCCATATTTTGGGATGAGCATATGAGGGTATTGAATCTTAGATTTAGTTGATGAAGGATGGAGATTGAAAAATTAGAAAGCTTCTTATTTTAGGAACTTTATAAAACATCAATGTTTTAGACATAGGAAACCCTAGAGATGGATTCAAGGTGCTTTAAGCCAAGTTTTGGAATGAGAACGAGATGGTATTGAATCTTAGATTTAGTCGATAAAGGATGACGATTGAAAAAATAGAAAGTTTCTTATTTCTAAACTTTGTTAAACGTCCATCATTTAGAAATAAGAAACCCTAGCGATGATGTCAACGAGCTTTAAGGCATGTTTTGGGATGAGCGTATGAGGGTATTGAATCATAGATTTAGTTGATGAAGGATGAATAATGAAAAATTAGAAAGCTTCTGATTTTTGGAACTTTATAAAACATCAATCTTTTATCTATGGGAAACCCTACAGATGGAGTCGAGGTGCTTTTTTCCAAGTTTTGGGATTAGGATGAGATGATATTGAATCTTAGATTTAGTTGATAAAGGAAGGAGATTGAAAAAATAGAAAGTTTCTTATTTGAAAAACATTGTAAAACCACTATCATTCAAAAATAAGAAACCCAAGTGATGATGTCAACGTGCTTTAAGCCATGTTTTGGGATGAGCACATGAGAGTATTGAATCTTAGATTTAGTTAATGAAGGATGGAGATTGAAAAATTAGAAAGTTTCTTATGTTAGAAACTTTATAAGACATCCATCTTTTAGACATAAGAAACTCCAGAGATGGGGTCAATGAGCTTTTAGATCAGTTTTCAGATGAGAATGAGATGCTATTGAATCGTAGATTTAGTTGATAAATGATGAATATTGAAAAAATAGAAAGTTTCTTATTTTAGAAACTTTATTAAACATATATCTTTTTGACATAGGAAACCCTAGAGATGATGTCAACGAGATTTTAACCATGTTTTAAGATGAGAATGAGAGGGTATTGAATCTTAAATTTAGTTAATGAAGGATGGATATTGAAAAAATAGAAAGTTTCTTATTCCAGAAACTTTGTAAAACATCAATCTTTTTAGACTTAGTAAACCTTAGAGATGGTGTCGAGGTGCTTTTAGCCAATATTTGGGATGAGAATGAGGTGATATTGATCATAGATTTTGTTTGTGAAGGTTTGAGAATGAAAAATAGAAAGTTTCTTATTTTATAAACTTTATAAAACATCCACTGTTTAGACATAGGAAACCCAATAGATGGTGTCAACGTGCGTTTAGCCAATTTTTGAGATGAGGATTAAATAGTATTGAATTTTAGATTTAGTTGATCACATATGGAGATTGTAAAATAAAAAGTTTCTTATTTTAGTAACTTTTTAAAACATCAATCTTTTAGATATAAGAAACCTCATAAATGGTGTGAAAGAGCTTTTAGCTGAGTCTTGAGATGAGGATTAGATGGTATTGAATCTTTGATTTATTCGAACAATGATGGGGATTGAAAAAAAAGAAAGTTTCTTACTTTAGAAACTATATAAAGCAACCATCTTTTAGAGATAAGAAACCATAGAGATGGTGTGAAGGAGCTTTTAGGCAAGTTTTGAGATTAGGCTGAGATGATATTGAATCTTAGATTTAGTTGATAAAGGATGGAGATTGAAAAAATAGAAAGCTCCTTATTTTAGAAACATTGTTAAACATCCATCATTTAGAAATAAGAAACCCTAGTGATGATGTCAACGAGCTTTAAGCAATATTTTGGGATTGAACATATGAGGGTATTGAATCTTAGATTTAGTTGATGAAGGATGGAGATTGAAAAATTAGAAAGCTTCTTATTTTAGGAACTTTATAAAACATCAATGTTTGAGACATAGGAAACCCTAGAGTTGGATTCAAGGTACTTTAAGCCAAGTTTTGGAATGAGAACGAGATGGTATTGAATCTTAGATTTAGTTGATAAATGATGGAGATTGAAAAAATAGAAAGTTTCTTATTTTAGAAACTTTGTAAAACGTCCATCATTTAGAAATAAAAAACCCTAACGATGATGTCAACGAGCTTTAAGGCATGTTTTGAGATGAGCGTATGAGGGTATTGAATCATAGATTTAGTTGATGAAGGATGAAGATTGAAAAATTAGAAAGCTACTTATTTTTAGAACTTTATAAAACATCAATCTTTTATCTATGGGAAACCCTACAGATGGAGTCGAGGTGCTTTTTGCCAAGTTTTGGGATAAGGATGAGATGGTATTGAATCTTAGATTTAGTTGATAAAGGATGGAGATTAAAAAAATAGAAGGTTTCTTATTTGAAAAACTTTGTAAAACCACTATCATTCAGAAATAAGAAACCCAAGTTATGATGTCAACGTGCTTTAAGCCATGTTTTGGGATGAGCGCATGAGAGTATTGAATCTTAGATTTAGTTAATGTAGGATGGAGATTAAAAAATTAGAAAGCTTCTTATTTTTGAAACTTTATAAGACATCCGTCTTTTAGACATAGGAAACTCCAGAGATGGGGTCAATGAGCTTTTAGATCAGTTTTGAGATGAGGATGAGATGCTATTGAATCGTAGATTTAGTTGACAAATGATGAAAATTGAAAAAATAGAAAGTTTCTTATTTTAGAAACTTTATTAAACATATATCTTTTTGACATAGGAAACCCTAGAGATGATGTCAACGAGATTTTAACCATGTTTTAGGATGAGAATCAGAGGGTATTGAATCTTAAATTTAGTTGTTGAAGGATGGAGATTGAAAAAATAGAAAGTTTCTTATTCCAGAAACTTTGTACAACATCAATCTTTTTTGACTTAGTAAACCTTAGAGATGGTGTCGAGGTGCTTTTAGCCAATTTTTGGGATGAGCATGAGATGATATTGACTCATACATTTTATTTGTGAAGGTTTGAGATTGAAAAATAGAAAGTTTCTTATTTTATAAACTTTATAAAACATTCACTGTTTAGACATAGGAAACCTAATAGATGTTGTCAACGTGCTTTTAGCCAATTTTTGAGATGAGGATTAAATGGTATTGAATTTTGAATTAAGTTGATCAAGTATGAAGATTGTAAAATGAAAAGTTTCTTATTTTAGTAACTTTTTAAAACATCAATCTTTTAGACATAGGAAACCTCATAAATGGTGTGAAAGAGCTTTTAGCTGGTATTGAATCTTTGATTTATTTGAACAATGATGGGGAATGAAAAAAAAGAAAGTTTTTTACTTTAGAAACTATATAAAGCAACCATCTTTTAGAGATAAGAGACCATAGAGATGGTGCTTTTAGCCAAGTTTTGAGATTAGGCTGAGATGATAGTGAATCTTAGATTTAGTTGATAAATGATGGAGATTGAAAAAATAGAAAGTTCCTTATTTTAGAAACATTGTTAAACATCCATCATTTAGAAATAAGAAACCCTAGTGATGATGTCAACAAGCTTTAAGCCATGCTTTGGGATGAGCATATGAGGGTATTGAATCTTAGATTTAGTTGATGAAGGATGGAGATTGAAAAATTAGAAAGCTTCTTATTTTAGGAACTTTATAAAACATCAATGTTTTAGACATTGGAAACCCTAGAGATGGATTCAAGGTACTTTACGCCAAGTTTTGGAATGAGAATGAGATGGTATTGAATCTTAGATTTAGTCGATAAAGGATGGAGATTGAAAAAATAGAAAGTTTCTTATTTTAGAAACTTTATAAAACGTCCATCTTTTAGAAAAAAGAAATCCTAGCGATGATGTGAAAGAGCTTTAAGGCATGTTTTGGGATGAGCGTATGAGGGTATTGAATCATAGATTTTGTTGATGAAGGATGAAGATTGAAAAATTAGAAAGCTTCTTATTTTTGGAACTTTATAAAACATCAATCTTTTATCAATGGGAAACCCTACAGATGGAGTCGAGGTGCTTTTTGCCAAGTTTTCGGGTAAGGATGAGATGGGATTGAATCTTAGATTTAGTTGATAGAAGATGGAGATTGAAAAAATAGAAAGTTTCTTATTTTAAAAACTTTGTAAAACCACTATCATTCAGAAATAAGAAACCCAAGTGATGATGTCAACGTGCTTTAAGCCATGTTTTGGGATGAGCGCATGAGAGTATTGAAGCTTAGAATTAGTCAATGAAGGATTGAGATTGAAAAATTAGAAAGTTTCTTATTTTAGAAACTTTATAAGACATCCATCTTTTAGACATAGGAAACTCCAGAGATGGGGTCAATGAGCTTTTAGATCAGTTGTGAGATGAGGATGAGATGCTATTGAATCGTAGATTTAGTTGATAAATGATGAAGATTGAAAAAATAGAAAGTTTCTTATTTTAGAAACTTTATTAAACATATATCTTTTTGACATAGGAAACCCTAAAGATGATGTCAACAAGATTTTAACCAAGTTTTAGGATGAGAATGAGAGGGTATTGAATCTTAAATTTAGTTGATGAAAGATTGAACTTAGTCCAGAAACTTTGTAAAACATCCATCTTTTTAAACTTAGTAAACCTTAGAGATGGTGTCGAGGTGCTTTTAGCCAATTTTTGGGATGAGGATGAGATGATATTGACTCGTAGATTTTGTTTGTGAAGGTTTGAGAATGAAAAATAGGAAGTTTCTTATTTTATAAACTTTATAAAACATCCACTGGTTAGACATAGGAAACCCAATAGATGGGGTCAACGTGCTTTTAGCCAATTTTTGAGATGAGGATTAAATAGTATTGAATTTTAGATTTAGTTGATCACGTATGGAGATTGTAAAATGAAAAGTTTCTTATTTTAGTAACTTTTTAAAACATCAACCTTTTAGACATAGGAAACCTCATAAATGGTGTGAAAGAGCTTTTAATTGAGTCTTGAGATGAGGATTAGATGGTATTGAATCTTTTATTTATTTGAACAATGATGGGGATTGAAAAAAAAAAAAAAGTTTCTTACTTTAGAAACTACATAAAGCAACCATCTTTTAGAGATAAGAAACCATAGAGATGGTGTGAAGGAGCTTTTAGCCAAGTTTTGAGATTAGGCTGAGATGATATTGAATCTTAGATTTAGTTGATAAAGGATGGGGATTGAAAAAAATAGAAAGTTCCTTATTTTAGAAACATTGTTAAACTTCCATCATTTAAAAATAAGAAACCCTAGTGATGATGTCAACGAGCTTTAAGCCATGTTTTTGGATGAGCATATGAGGGTATTGAATCGTAGATTTAGTTGATGAAGGATGGAGATTGAAAAAATAGAAAGGTTCTTATTTTAGGAACTTTATAAAACATCAATGTTTTAGACATAGGAAACCCTAGAGATGGATTCAAGGTGCTTTAAGCCAAGTTTTGGAATGAGAATGAGATGGTATTGAATCTTAGATTTAGTCGATAAAGGATGGAGATTGAAAAAATAGAAAGTTTCTTATTTTAGAAACTTTGTAAAACGTCAATCATTTAGAAATAAGAAACCCTAGCGATGATGTCAACGAGCTTTAAGGCATGTTTTGGGATGAGCGTATGAGGGTATTGAATCATAGATTTAGTTGATGAAGGATGATGATTGAAAAATTAGAAAGCTTCTTATTTTTGGAACTTTATAAAACATCAATCTTTTATCTATGGGAAACCCTACAGATAGAGTCGAGGTGCTTTTTGCCATGTTTTGGGATAAGGATGAGATGGTATTGAATCTTAGATTTAGTTGATAAAGGATGGAGATTGAAAAAATAGAAGGTTTCTTATTTGAAAAACTTTGTAAAACCACTATCATTCAGAAATAAGAAACCCAAGTTATGATGTCAACGTGCTTTAAGCCATCTTTTGGGATGAGCGCATGAGGGTATTGAATCTTAGATTTTAGTTAATGACGGATGGAGATTGAAAAATTAGAAAGTTTCTTATTTTAGAAACTTTATAAGACATCCATCTTTTAGACATAGGAAACTCCAGAGATGGGGTCAATGAGCTTTTAGATCAGTTTTGAGATGAGGATGAGATGCTATTGAATCGTAGTTTTAGTTGATAAATTATGAATATTGAAAAAATAGAAAGTTTCTTATTTTAGAAACTTTAATAAACATATATCTTTTTGACATAGGAAACCCTAGTGATGATGTCAACAAGATTTTAACCATGTTTTAGGATGAGAATGAGAGGGTATTGAATCTTAAATTTAGAGATGGTGTCGAGGTGCTTTTAGCCAATTTTTGGGATGAGGATGAGATGATATTGACTCATACATTTTGTTTGTGAAGGTTTGAGATTGAAAAATAGGAAGTTTCTTATTTTATAAACTTTATAAAACCTCCACTGTTTAGACATAGGAAACCCAGTAGATGGTGTCAACTTGCTTTTAGCCAATTTTTAAGATGAGGATTAAATAGTATTGAATTTTGAATTAAGTTGATCAAGTATGGAGATTGTAAAATTAAAAGTTTCTTATTTTAGTAACTTTTTAAAACATCAATCTTTTACACATAGGAAACCTCATAAATGGTGTGAAAGGGCTTTTAGCTGAGTCTTGGGATGAGGATTAGATGGTATTGAATCTTTGATTTACTTGAACAATGATGGGGATTGAAAAAAAAGAAAGTTTCTTACTTTAGAAACTATATAAAGCAACCATCTTTTAGAGATAAGAGACCATAGAGATGGTGCTTTTAGCCAAGTTTTGAGAATAGGCTGAGATGATATTGAATCTTAGATTTAGTTGATAAAGGATGGAGATTGAAAAAATAGAAAGTTCCTTATTTTAGAAACATTGTTAAACAACCATCATTTAGAAATAAGAAACCCTAGTGATGATGTCAACGAGCTTTAAGCCATGTTTTGGGATGAGCATATGAGGGTATTGAATCTTAGATTTAGTTGATGAAGGATGGAGATTGAAAAATTAGAAAGCTTCTTATTTTAGGAACTTTATAAAACATCAATGTTTTAAACATAGGAAATCCTAGAGATGGATTCAAGGTGCTTTAAGCCAAGTTTTGGAATGAGAATGAGATGGTATTGAATCCTAGATTGAGTTGATAAAGGATGGAGATTGAAAAAATAGAAAGTTTCTTATTTTAAAAATTTTGTAAAACCACTATCATTCAGAAATTAGAAACCCAAGTGATGATGTCAACGTGCTTTAAGCCATGTTTCGGGATGAGCGCATGAGAGTATTGAATCTTAGATTTAGTTAATGAAGGATGGAGATTGAAAAATTAGAAAGTTTCTTATTTTAGAAACTTTATAAGACATCCATCTTTTAGACATAGGAAACACCAAAGATGGGGTCAATTAGCTTTTAGATCAGTTGTGAGATGAGGATGAGATGCTATTGAATCGTAGATTTAGTTGTTAAATGATGACGATTGAAAAAATATAAAGTTTCTTATTTTATAAACTTTATTAAACATATATCTTTTTGACATATGAAACCCTAGAGATGATGTCAACGAGATTTTAACCATGTTTTAGGATGAGAATGAGAGGGTATTGAATGTTAAATTTAGTTGATGAAGGATGGAGATTGAAAAAATAGAAGTTTCTTATTCCAGAAACTTTGTAAAACATCAATCTTTTTAGACTTAGTAAACCTTAGAGATGGTGTCGAGGTGCTTTTAGCCAATTTTTGGGATGAGGATGAGATGATATTTACTCATAGATTTTGTTTGTGAAGGTTTGAGATTGAAAAATAAGAAGTTTCTTATTTTATAAACTTTATAAAACATCCACTGTTTAGACATAGGAAACCCAATAGATGGTGTCAACGTGCTTTTAGCCAATTTTTGAGATGAGGATTAAATAGTATTGAATTTTAGATTTAGTTGATAAAGTATGGAGATTGTAAAATGAATCTTTCTTATTTTAGTAACTTTTTAAAACATCAATGTTTTAGACATAGGAAACCTCATAAATGGTGTGAAAGAGCTTTTAGCTGAGTCTTGAAATGAGGATTAGATGGTATTGAATCTCTCATTTATTTGAACAATGATGGGGATTGAAAAAAAAAGAAAGTTTCTTGATTTAGAAACTATATAAAGCAACCATCTTTTAGAGATAAGAAACCATAGAGATGGTGTGAAGGAGCCTTTAGCCAAGTTTTGAGATTAGGCTGAGATGATATTGAATCTTAGATTTAGTTGATAAAGGATGGAGATTGAAAAAATAGAAAGTTCATTTTTTTTTTTTTTAGTTGGTAAGCTGGGGTTAGGCAGACCTCGACCAGATATATTAATAACAAAGGAAAGGATTACAAAGGAGGGCCACAAGGGCGACAAAGGCAAATAACCAAAAAGAAAATAAAAGTGGAGTACTGAAAAATGCCACAAGGTGGGCTACAGATAGCACCACAACACCAACAACTAAACACAACACTTGTCTTCAACACGTAGCTTAGGGACATTAAGCTAATCTGATGAGGGGTGTGGAGGAATAACCATTCCCTCCCAACAGTGCTCTGCAAGCGGCTTAAAGCAAGGCACATCTTTCTCTTCGTCACAAGATTGGGACAACTACAACTTGGGAGGAATAACCACTCCCTCCCAAGTTCCTTATTTTTGAAACATTGTTAAACATCCATCATTTAGAAATAAGAAACCCTAGTGATGATGTCAACGAGCTTTAAGCCATGTTTTGGGATGAGCATGTGAGGGTATTGAATCTTAGATTTAGTTGATGAAGGGGATTGAAAAATTAGAAAGATTCTTATTTTAGGAACTTTATAAAACATCAATGTTTTAGACATAGGAAACCCTAGAGATGGATTCAAGGTGCTTTAAGCTAAGTTTTGGAATGAGAATGAGATGATGGTATTGAATCTTAGATTTAGTCGATAAAGGATGGAGATTGAAAAAATAGAAAGTTTCTTATTTTAGAAACTTTGTAAAACGTCCATCATTTAGAGATAAGAAACCCTAGCGATGATGTCAACGAGCTTTAAGGCATGTTTTGGGATGAGCGTATGAGGGTATTGAATCATAGATTTAGTTTTTGAAGGATGAAGATTGAAAAATTAGAAAGCTTCTTATTTTTTGAACTTTATAAAACATTAATCTTTTATCTATGGGAAACCCTACAGATGGAGTCGAGGTGCTTTTTGCCAAGTTTTGGTATAAGGATGAGATGGTACTGAATCTTAGATTTAGTTGATAAAGGATGGAGATTGAAAAAATAGAAAGTTTCTTATTTTAAAAACTTTGTAAAACCACTATCATTCAGAAATAAGAAACCCAAGTGATGATGTCAACGTGCTTTAAGCCATGTTTTGGGATGAGCACATGAGAGTATTGAATCTTAGATTTACTTAATGAAGGATGGATATTGAAAAATTAGAAAGTTTCTTATTTTAGAACCTTTATAAGACATCCACTTTTAGACATAGGAAACTCCAGAGATGGGGTCAATGAGCTTTTAGATCAGTTTTGAGATGAGGATGAGATGCTATTGAATCGTAGATTTAGTTGATAAATGAAGAAGATTGAAAAAATAGAAAGTTTCTTATTTTAGAAACTTTATTAAACATATATCTTTTTGACATAGGAAACCCTAGAGATGATGTCAACGAGATTTTAACCATGTTTCAGGATGAGAATGAGAGGATATTGAATCTTAAATTTAGTTGATAAAGGATGGAGATTGAAAAAATAGAAAGTTTCTTATTCCAGAAACTTTGTAAAAACATCAATCTTTTTAGACTTAGTAAACCTTAGAGATGGTGTCGAGGTGCTTTTAGCCAATTTTTGTGATGAGGATGAGATGATATTGACTCGTAGATTTTTTTGTGAAGGTTTGAGATTGAAAAATAGGAAGTTTGTTATTTTATAAACTTTATAAAACATCCACTGTTTAGACGTAGGAAACCCAATAGATAGTGTCAACGTGCTTTTAGCCAATTTTTGAGATGAGGATTAAATAGTATTGAATTTTAGATTTACTTGATCAAGTATGGAGATTGTAAAATGAAAAGTTTCTTATTTTAGTAACTTTTTAAAACATCAATCTTTTTAGACATAAGAAACCATAGAGATGGTGTGAAGGAGCTTTTAGCCAACTTTTGAGATTAGGCTGAGATGATATTGAATCTTAGATTTAGTTGATAAAGGATCGAGATTGAAAAACTAGAAAGTTTCTTATTTTAGAAACATTGTTAAACATCGATCATTTAGAAATAAGAAACCCTAGTGATGATCTCAACGAGCTTTATAAGCCATGTTTTGGGATGAGCATATGATGGTATTGAATCTTAGATTTAGTTGATGAAGGATGGAGATTGAAAAATTAGAAAGCTTCTTATTTTAGGAACTTTATAAAACATCAATGTTTTAAACATAGGAAACCCTAGAGATGGATTCAAGGTGCTTTAAGCCAAGTTTTGGAATGAGAATTAGATGGTATTGAATCTTAGATTTAGTCGATAAAGGGTGGAGATTGAAAAAATAGAAAGTTTCTTATTTTAGAAACTTTGTAAAACGTCCATCATTTAGAAATAAGAAACCCTAGCGATGATGTCAACAAGCTTTAAGGCATGTTTTGGGATGAGCGTATGAGGGTATTGAATCATAGATTTAGTTGATGAAGGATGAAGATTGAAAAATTAGAAAGCTTCTTATTTTGGAACTTTATAAAACATCAATCTTTTATCTATGGGAAACCCTACAGATGGAGTCGAGGTGCTTTTTGCCAAAATTTGGGATAAGGATGAGATGGTATTGAATCTTAGATATAGTTGATAAAGGATGGAGATTTAAAAAATAGAAAGTTTCTTATTTTAAAAACTTTGTAAAACCACTATCATTCAGAAATAAGAAACCTAAGTGATGATGTCAACATGCTTTAAGCCATGTTTTGGGATGAGCGCTTGAGAGTATTGAATCTTAGATTTAGTTAATGAAGGATGGAGATTGAAAAATTAGAAAGTTTCTTATTTTAGAAACTTTGTAAGACATCCATCTTTTAGACATAGGAAACTCCAGAGATTGGGTCAATGAGCTTTTAGATCAGTTTTGAGATGAGGATGAGATGCTATTGAATCGTAGATTTAGTTGATAAATGATGAAGATTGAAAAAATAGAAAGTTTCTTATTTTAGAAACTTTATTAAACATATATCTTTTTTACATAGGAAACCGTAGAGATGATGTGAACGAGATTTTAACCATGTTTAGGATGAGAATTAGAGGGTATTGAATCTTAAATTTAGTTGATGAAGGATGGAGATTGAAAATATAGAAAGTTTCTTATTCCAGAAACTTTGTAAAACATCAATCTTTTTAGACTTAGTAAACCTTAGAGATGGTTTCGCGGTGCTTTTAGCCAATTTTTGGGATGAGGATGAGATGATATTGACTCATACATTTTTTTGTGAAGGTTTGAGATTGAAAAATAGGAAGTTTCTTATTTTATAAACTTTATAAAACATCAACTGTTTAGACGTAGGAAACCCAATAGATAGTGTCAATGTGCTTTTAGCCAATTTTTGAGATGAGGATTAAATAGTATTGAATTTTAGATTTAGTTGATCAAGTATGGAGATTGTAAAATAAAAAGTTTCTTATTTTAGTAACTTTTTAAAACATCAATCTTTTAGACATAGGAAACCTCATCAATGGTGTGAAAGAGGTTTTAGTTGAGTCTTGAGATGGGGATTAGATGGTATTGAATCTTTGCTTTATTTGAACAATGATGGGGATTGAAAAAAAAGAAAGTTTCTTACTTTAGAAACTATATAAAGCAACCATCTTTTAGAGATAAGAAATCATAGAGATGGTGTGAAGGAGCTTTTAGCCAAGTTTTAAGATTAGGCTGAGATGATATTGAATTTTAGATTTAGTTGATAAAGGATGGAGATTGAAAAAATAGAAAGTTCCTTATTTTAGAGACATTGTTAAACATCCATCATTTAGAAATAAGAAACCCAAGTGATGATGTCAATGAGCTTTACGCCATGTTTTGGGATGAGCATACGAGGGTCTTGAATCTTAGATTTAGTTGATGAAGGATGGAGATTGAAAAAATAGAAAGTTTCTTATTCCAGAAACTTTGTAAAACATCAATCTTTTTAGACTTAGTAAACCTTAGAGATGGTGTGGAGGTGCTTTTATCCAATTTTTGGGATGAGGATGAGATGATATTGACTCATAGATTTTGTTTGTGAAGGGTTGAGATTGAAAAATAGGAAGTTTCTTATTTTATAAACTTTATAAAACATCAACTGTTTAGACGTAGGAAACCCAATAGATAGTGTCAATGTGCTTTTAGCCAATTTTTGAGATGAGGATTAAATAGTATTGAATTTTAGATTTAGTTGATCAAGTATGGAGATTGTAAAATGAAAAGTTTCTTATTTTAGTAACTTTTTAAAACATCAATCTTTAGACATAGGAAACCTCATAAATGGTGAGAAAGAGCTTTTAGCTGAGTCTTGAGATGAGGATTAGATGGTATTGAATCTTTGATTTATTTGAACAATGATGGGGATTGAAAAAAAAGAAAGTTTCTTACTTTAGAAATTATATAAAGCAACCATCTTTTAGAGATAAGAAACCATAGAGATTGTGTGAAGGAGCTTTTAGCCAAGTTTTGAGATTAGGCTGAGATGATATTGAATCTTAGATTTAGTTGATAAATGATGGAGATTGAAAAAATAGAAAGTTCCTTCTTTTAGAAACATTGTTAAACTTCCATCATTTAGAAATAAGAACCCTAGTGATGATGTCAACGAGCTTTAAGCCATGTTTTGGGATGAGCATATGAGGGTATTGAATCTTAGATTTAGTTTATGAAGGATGGAGATTGAAAAATTAGAAAGCTTCTTATTTTAGGAACTTTATAAAACATCAATGTTTTAGACATAGGAAACCCTAGAGATGGATTCAAGGTGCTTTAAGCCAAGTTTTGGAATGAGAATTAGATGGTATTGAATCTTAGATTTAGTCGATAAAGGATGGAGATTGAAAAAATAGAAAGTTTCTTATTTTAGAAACTTTGTAAAACGTCCATCATTTAGAAATAAGAAACCCTAGCGATGATGTCAACGAGCTTTAAGGCATGTTTTGGGATGAGCGTATGAGGGTATTGAATCATAGATTTAGTTGATGAAGGATGAAGATTGAAAAATTAAAAAGCTTCTTATTTTTGGAACTTTATAAAACATCAATCTTTTATCTATGGGAAACCCTACAGATGAGTCGAGGTGCTTTTTGCCAAGTTTTGGGATAAGGATGAGATGGTATTGAATCTTAGATTTAGTTGATAAAGGATGGAGATTGAAAAAATAGAAAGTTTCTTATTTTAAAAACTTTGTAAAACCACTATCATTCAGAAATAAGAAACCCAAATGATGATGTCAACGTGCTTTAAGCTATGTTTTGGGATGAGCGCATGAGAGTATTGAATCTTAGATTTAGTTAATGAAGGATGGAGATTGAAAAATTAGAAAATTTCTTATTTTAGAAACTTTATAAGAGATCCATCTTTTAGACATAGGAAACTCCAGAGATGGGGTCGATGAGCTTTTAGATCAGTTTTCAGATGAGGATGAGATGCTATTGAATCGTAGATTTAGTTGATAAATGATGAAGATTGAAAAAATAGAAAGTTTCTTATTTTAGAAACTTTATTAAACATATATCGTTTTGACATAGGAAACCCTAGAGATGATGTCAACGAGATTTTAACCATGTTTTAGGATGAGAATGAGAGGGTATTGAATCTTAAATTTAGTTGATGAAGGATGGAGATTGAAAAAATAGAAAGTTTCTTATTCCAGAAACTTTGTAAAAACATCAATCTTTTTAGACTTAGTAAACCTTAGAGATGGTGTCGAGGTGCTTTTAGCCAATTTTTGGGTTGAGGATGAGATGATATTGACTCGTAGATTTTTTTGTGAAGGTTTGAGATTGAAAAATAGGAAGTTTCTTATTTTATAAACTTTATAAAACATCCACTGTTTAGACGTAGGAAACCCAATAGATAGTGTCAACGTGCTTTTAGCCAATTTTTGAGATGAGGATTAAATAGTATTGAATTTTAGATTTAGTTGATCAAGTATGGAGATTGTAAAATGAAAAGTTTCTTATTTTAGTAACTTTTTAAAACATCAATCTTTTAGACTTAAGAAACCTCATAAATGGTGTGAAAGAGCTTTTAGCTGAGTCTTGAGATGGGGATTAGATGGTATTGAATCTTTGATTTATTTGAACAATGATGAGGATTGAAAAAATGAAAGTTTCTTACTTTAGAAACTATATAAAGCAACCATCTATTAGACATAAGAAACCATAGAGATGGTGTGAAGGAGCTTTTAGCCAAGTTTTGAGATTAGGCTGAGATGATATTGAATCTTAGATTTAGTTGATAATGGATGGTGATTGAAAAAATAGAAAGTTCCTTATTTTAGAAACATTACTAAACATCAATCATTTAGAAATAAGAAACCCTAGTGATGATGTCAACGAGCTTTAAGCCATGTTTTGGGATGAGCATATGAGGGTATTGAATCTTAGATTTAGTTGATGAAGGATGGAGATTGAAAAATTAGAAAGCTTCTTATTTTAGGAACTTTATAAAACATCAATGTTTTAGACATAGGAAACCCTAGAGATAGATTCGAGGTGCTTTAAGCCTATTTTTGGAATGAGAATGAGATAGTATTGAATCTTAGATTTAGTCGATAAAGGATGGAGATTGAAAAAATAGAAAGTTTCTTATTTCAGAAACTTTGTAAAACATCAATCTTTTTAGACTTAGTAAACCTTAGAGATGGTGTCGAGGTGCATTTAGCCAATTTTTGGGATGCGGATGAGATGATATTGACTCATAGATTTTGTTTGTGAAGGTTTGAGATTGAAAAATAGGAAGTTTCTTATTTTATAAACTTTATAAAACATCCACTGTTTAGACGTAGGAAACCCAATACATGGTGTCAACATGCTTTTAGCCAATTTTTGAGATGAGGATTAAATAGTATTGAATTTTAGATTTAGTTGATCAAGTATGGAGATTGTAAAATGAGAAGTTTCTTATTTTAGTAACTTTTTAAAACATCAATCTTTTTAGACATAGGAAACCTCATAAATGGTGTGAAAGAGCTTTTAGCTGAGTCTTGAGATGGTGATTAGATGGTATTGAATCTTTGATTTATTTGAACAATGATGAGGATTGAAAAAAATGAAAGTTTCTTACTTTAGAAACTATATAAAGCAACCATCTATTAGACATAAGAAACCATAGAGATGGTGTGAAGGAGCTTTTAGCCAAGTTTTGAGATTAGGCTGAGATGATATTGAATCTTAGATTTAGTTGATAATTGATGGAGATTGAAAAAATAGAAAGTTCCTTATTTTAGAAATATTACTAAACATCCATCATTTAGAAATAAGAAACCCTAGTGATGATGTCAACGAGCTTTAAGCTATGTTTTGGGATGAGCATATGAGGGTATTGAATCTTAGATTTAGTTGATGAAGGATGGAGATTGAAAAATTAAAAAGCTTCTTATTTTAGGAACTTTATAAAACATCAATGGTTTAGACATAGGAAACCCTAGAGATAGATTCGAGGTGCTTTAAGCCTATTTTTGGAATGAGAATGAGATAGTATTGAATCTTAGATTTAGTCGATAAAGGATGGAGATTGAAAAAATAGAAAGTTTCTTATTCCAGAAACTTTGTAAAACATCAATCTTTTTAGACTTAGTAAACCTTAGAGATGGTGTCGAGGTGCTTTTAGCCAATTTTTGGGATGCGGATGAGATGATATTGACTCATAGATTTTGTTTTTGAAGGTTTGAGATTGAAAAATAGGAAGTTTCTTATTTTATAAACTTTATAAAACATCCACTGTTTAGACGTAGGAAACCCAATACATGGTGTCAACGTGCTTTTAGCCAATTTTTGAGATGAGGATTAAATAGTATTGAATTTTAGATTTAGTTGATCAAGTATGGAGATTGTAAAATGAGAAGTTTCTTATTTTAGTAACTTTTTAAAAGATCAATCTTTTTAGACATAGGAAACCTCATAAATGGTGTGAAAGAGCTTTTAGCTGCGTCTTGAGATGGAGATTAGATGGTATTGAATCTTTGATTTATTTGAACAATGATCGGGATTGAAAAAAAAGAAAGTTTCTTACTTAAGAAACTATATAAAGCAACCATCTTTTAGACATAAGAAACCATAGAGATGGTTTGAAGGAGCTTTTAGCCAAGTTTTGAGATTAGGCTGAGAAGATATTGAATCTTAGATTTAGTTGATAAAGGATGGAGATTGAAAAAATAGAAAGTTCCTTATTTTAGAAACATTGTTAAACATCCATCATTTAGAAATAAGAAACCCTAGTGATGATGTCAACGAGCTTTAAGCCATGTTTTGGGATGAGCATATGAGGGTATTGAATCTTAGAAAAGAAAATCTTTTAAGAGCCTTATGCTCTGATACCAAGTGAAATTCCAAGGGTTGTCCCGAATTGGCAACATATGAGGAGGGAAAAATTAGGTTTCTACCAAGTTTTAACTCTTTTGAAAACTCAAACCCAATTTTGAAAATTAAGAGATCAACTTTAAAATTCAAGCACACAAGTTAAATCTAAAGTGCAAGTGCAAAATAAAGAGCAAGAGTAAGAGAGATTGCACCCGAGATTTAAAGTGGTTCGGTCCTCCAAACGCGAGGCCTACTCCACTCCACCAACCAAACCCGTTGATGGCTTCACTATGTGATCTTCTTAACTTCGGCGAAGATCGGTGCCGATTACAAATTTCGATTACCTTTAACCTTGGTGGCAATCTTCACCACGGAGAGTGGGCTACGCTTCTCCGAATACTCGCCCAATACAAGTTCTTTGAGTAAGAAAGAAAGAACAAAAAATAATCCCTCACAAGGGTTTACAAGAATTGTAGAGGATGTACAAATTTAGCCTATGATCCAAATCCTAAGCTTTAGAGGATGAGAGGCATAATCAAGTTTGATTCACTCTTTGGATGTTCAAATGGAGTTTTAGAGTGTTAGGATTGATGATTGGAATGTTTGGAATGCCCATATATATAGGAAAAACCAAATATGACCGTTCAATGGCATTGTTGTAATTCCTGGAAAATTCGCAACGGCTAAAAATCCGACCGTTGTAGTGTTCTCGGAGTTCCGAGAATATTTCTCGGAGTTCCGAGAATTTCTCTCTGAGTTCCGAGAACCCTATTTCATGCAGATTTTCATTTCTTGTTTTTAGGCTTCCAACTTAACACCAAGTTGGGATTGCTATGAGGGTTCCAAGGTGTTGGAACTCCACAAAGTCAATCACTTATATATTTAGGGTGTTTGTTTATTTACTTAATTATGCCTCTAAAATCTAAAACTAAGATTGGATCTTTTACAATCTAAATATGACTTTGGTCTTCAATGGATTCTTCAAGTCTTCATTTGTCTTGGACTTCGATGTCTTTGGCCTTCATGATGTGGTCCAATGAGATCTTCTTGGCCTCAATCCAAGTAATGTTGTCTTAGCACCAATGTGATCTATAACTTAGATAATCAAACACATTAGTGATCATAAATCACTTGTGTATTGGAATCATCAAAATAAGATGGGAATGCCAAGGTGGAAACCATTGGGCTTACAATAGACCATAACTCAATCATCCCGGTGAATATTCTGGCGAACATTTTGAAGGCCTCCGATTGGTTGAAATTTCACCACTTTTGGACTTAAAATAAGAGAGTTATAGAGGTTTTATTTTGGGTGACGTTTCGCACGGTCTTTAAAAAAAGGATCATAACTCTCTCATCCCTTTGAGTTTTTGTGTGCCAATTGTTGGGTTCGAAAGAAAACTTTGAGATGGGTAAGTAGAGATTGATTGCACTTGATTTATTGTTAAAATGAGAGAGTTATGGATGTTTTACTAAATAACTCCCTTTCAATCCAAAAATTACGTCTTAACGCTTTTTAGGCTAAAAAGGCCATAACTTAATCATCCCGGTGAATATTTTGACAATTTTTTTTAAGAGAATTAAAAGGCCTCCGACTGGTCTAAATTTCATCACATTTGGACTTAAAATGAGAGAGGTATGGAGGTTTTAATTTTAGGTGATGTTTCGCACGGTCTTTAAAAAGGATCATAACTCTCTCATCCCTTTGAGTTTTTGGGTGCCATTTGCTGGCTTCGAAAGAAAACTTTGAGATGGATATGTAGATATTGATTTCTCTTGATTTAGTTTCAAAACGAGAGAGTTATGGATGTTTTAGTAAATAACTCCCTTTCAATCCCAAAATAAATTTTTAACGCTTTTTAGTCTAAAAAGACCATAATAACTCCATCATAACGGTGAGTATTTTGACCAGTTTTTTTTCCTTTGAAAGAGAATTTGAAGGCGTCCGATTAATTGAAATTTTACCAGTTTTGGAATTAAAATGAGAGAGTTATGGAGGTTTTAATTTTAGGTGACGTTTCTCACGGTCTTTAAAAAAAGAACCATAACCTTCTAATCCCTATGAGTTTTTGCATGCCATTTGTTGGCTTCGAAAGAAAACTTCGAGATGGGTATGTACAGACTGATTTCACTTGATTTAGTACTAAAATGAGAGAGTTATGGATGTTTTACTAAATAACTCTCTTTAAATCCCAAAATTATGTTTTAACGCTTTTTAGGCTTAAAAGACCATAAGTCAATCATCCCCGTGAATATTTTTACGTGCCTTTTTTTTAACGAGAATTTTTAAAGGCCTCTGATTGGTTAAAATTTCATCACTTTTGGACTTAAAATGAGAGGGTTATGGAGGTTTTAATTTCGGGTGACGTTTCGCACGGTCTTTAAAAAAAAGGACCATAACGAGCATCCCTTTGAGTTTTTGTGTGCCATTTGTTGGGTTTAAAAGAAAACTTCAAGATGGGTATGTAGAGACTGATTTTACTTGAATTAGACTTTAAATGAGAGAGTTATGGACGTTTTTACTAAATAACTCCCTTTTAATCCCAAAATTACATTTTAATGCTGATTCACTTGACTTAGTCTTAAAATGAGAGAGTTATGGATGTTTTACTAAATAACTCCCTTTAAATTCCAAAATTACATTTTAATACTGATTTCACTTGATTTAGTCTTAAAATGAGAGAGTTTGAATGTTTTACTAAATAACTCCCTTTTAATCCCAAAATTATATATATATATATATATATATATATATATATATTTATATATATATAGAAGAAACTATTGGTGCGCTTAAGCGCCCAATCACATGGGTCCCACATTTTTTATGGTGATCCAAACCATTCATTTGCAAGGTCCTTCCATAGATGGGAGGTGTACCAAAAATCAGCTCCATAGAATCATCCTAACCCATCCATTTTTGGAGAATCATCCTAACCCATCCAGAAATCTGCCCAGTTTTGTCCTCGACAAATGGAGGGGTTAGGATGATCCTATGGAGCTGCTTTTTGGTACACCCCCTATCTATGATAGGACCTTGCAAATGAATGGTTTGGATCACCACAGAAAATGTGGGAACCATGTGATTGGGCGCTTAAGCGCACCATAAGGTTGGTGAGCTTAAGCGCACCAACAATTTCCTCATATATATATATATATATATATTATGGGTAAGCTGGGGTTAGGCGGACCCTTACCAGATATATTAAAAAAAGAAAGGGATACAGCATTAAGAGCGAAGGACCAGCCCCTGATCCAAAACAGAGGGCAAATCAAGAGTAAGATAGCTCAAAAACACAAAGCAAATAAGAAACAAATAAAAATAGCTCCCAATGACTCTTCAACAAGGGAGAGAACAAAAAAGGTCAAGGGCAGCAACATAGCAACAGAGGGATCAAGCACCAAACTAACCCAACCAAAACAAGGGGGAATATCCCAACCCAACACCACCCAAGACTATCCCGGAATGGGACCCTTAAAAGGGGGGGATCATATTCCAGGAGCTGAGTTCATGGATGGATGGGTTTTTCCTTTCATTTTTGAAACAGTTTGCTAGGGATCCTCATTGGGGGAATTTGGCAAAGAAGAAAGTGCTTTATCTGAACTGGAACTGCCCTTTGGTGTCTTTGAAATGCTTGAGGCTTCAGGGGGGAACTTCTGTTGGTTCGACTTCTCATGAGAGGGGGAAGGTGTGTCATTGATAACAAGAGCTGCAAAACGATTCTGGTGCTTGACTTGAGCTTCGGATGGGGTAGAAGACTTGTCCAAAGCTGAAGTCGATGGAATGCTATTATCCCCAAAAATTTTATCCTTTGAGCTAAAGTCAGATCTATTCTGCACTGGTCTCCATTCCTGCTTAGATTGAGATGGGCTCTGTCTTGAATACATGCTGCAATCTTCCGAGGAGTGAGAGAAATCCTTGCAATTCCTACATGCTTTTGGTTTCCAGTCATAAATAATGTCCTGAACGATTTCCCCAGAGCAAGATTTGAGCTTAATAGATTCAGGGAGCTGCTGCCTGGCGCTAACTTGAACACATAATCTTGCATAATTTACTCTCGTAGCCTCCGCTGTGTGGGTATCCATATAGAGAGGTTTCCCTATCAAACTGGCTATACGACTCAAGCAGTGCGCAGACCAGAACTTGAGGTGTAAATCTGGGAGCCGGATCCAGATCGGAATTTCAGAAATATGTTGTTTTTCAAGAGAGGCTTCTGAATCCCATCTTTGGAGGATAATTGGCCTACCTCCGTAGTTATGGGAAGTGTCTTCAAGAACACGCGAACAATCATCCGAGTTAGAGAATTTGGAAAGATAAAACCCATTTTGAAGAGTGAAAAGCTGAAAATCACCCATTAGTTTCCATTTTCGGGCAAGGTTATCCTTTAGAGATAAGAGTAAGGCCACCTGCTCAGGAAATAACCCACCAATCAATTTACCCATTGGTCTTCAGCTCCCTTGGTCTCTTCATCCTTGAAGGATAGAGCCAAATTTTCCTTTTCATCCTCATCAGGAATGAGATGGTTAAGATTTGTGGACACAACAGGTGAAGGCTGGGGTGCAAAAAGGGATCTCCAAGGGTCTAGTGGAATTCCATCTGATGCAGGCTTAGGAGGAGAGGGGTCTGTTGCAGACTTGTGCTTTCCAATGGAATCATCAGGGGAAGGAAGGAGCTTTGAACCATTTGGGTCTTCCAACAGATTAGATGGGCGGGAAAGGGGGAGGGCTACAAAAGGAGGACCCACAGGCTTTCCTGTCTTGATGTCCGTTGGGGACAGATAAACCTTGTCAGCGTCTTTCTCACCCCTCTGGGAATGCAAAGCTCTGTTCTCATTGGGGAGAATGCCTTGGGATGAGGGGTTTGAGGAGGAACTGAATATATCCCAAAATTATGTTTCAACGCTCTTTAGGCAAGAAAGACCATAACTGAACATCCAGGTGAATATTTTGACGAGCTTTTTTTCACCACTTTTGAAGGCCACCGATAGGTTGAAATTTCACCACTTTTGGACTTAAAATGAGAGAGTCATAGAGGTTTTAATTTTGGGTGACGTTTCGCACGGTCTTAAAAAAAAAAGGACCATAACTCTCTCATCCCTATGAGTTTTTGGGTGCCATTAGTTGGGTTCGAAGGAAAACTTCCAGATGGGTATATAGAGACTGATTTCACATGATTTAGCCTTAAAATACGAGAGATATGAATGTTTTACTAAATAAACCACTTTCAATACCAAAATTATGTTTTAACACTTTTTAGGCTAAAAAGAAGATAACTCAATCATCTGGGTGAATATATTGACGAGCTTTTTTCCTTTCAAAGATAATTGTTAAAGGCCTCTGATTGGTTTAAATTTCACCACTTTTGGACTTAAAATCAGAGAGTTATGGAGGTTTTAATTTTAGGTGACGTTTCGCACTGTCTTTAAAAAAAGACCATAACTCTCTCATCCCTATGAGTATTTGGGTTGAATTTGTTGGGTTCGAAAGAAAACTTCGAGATGGGTATGTAGAGACTGATTTCACTTGATTTAGTCTTAAAATGAGAGAGTTCTGAATGTTTTACTAAATAACTCCCTTTTAATCCCAAATTTACATTTTAACGATTGTTAGGCTAGGAACACCATAACTTAATCATCCCGACGAATATTTTGATGAGCTTTCTTCCTTTAAAAGAGAATTCGAAGGCCTCCGATCGGTTGAAATTTCACGACTTTTGGGCCTAAAATGTGAGAGTTATACAGGTTTTAATTTTGGGTGGCATTTTGCGCGGTCTTTAAAAAAAAGGACCATAACTCTCTCCTCCCTGTGAGTTTTTTGGGTGCCATTTGTTGGGTTTGAAGGAAAACTTTGAGATGGGTATGTAGAGACTGATTTCACTTGATTAAGTCTTAAAATGAGCGAGTTTTAGATGTTTTACTAAATAACTCCCTTTCAATACGAAAATTACGTTTTAACGCTTTTCAGGCTAAAAAGACCATAACTCAATCATCCCGGTGATTATTTTTACGTGCTTTTTTTTTAAAATGAGTTATGGAGGTTTTAATTTTGGGTGACATTTCGCAAATTGGTTGGAATTTCACCACTGTTGGACTTAAAATGAGTGAGTTATGGAGGTTTTAATTTTGGATGACATTTCGCACGGTCTTTAAAGAAAAGGACCATAACTCTCTCATCCCTTTGAGTTTTAGGATGCCATTTGTTGGGTTCGAAAGAAAACTTCGAGATGGTGTAAAGACTGATTTCACTGGATTTAGACTTAAAATGAGAGAGTTATGGATGTTTTACTAAATAACGCCATTTCAATCCCCAATTTAAGTTTTAACGCTGATTTCACTAGATTTAGACTTAAGATGAGAGAGTTATGGATGTTTTACTAAATAATTCCCTTTTAATCCCAAAATTATGTTTTAACGCTTTTTAGGCTAGAAAGACCATAACTCAATCAACCAGGTGAATATTTTTATGTGCTTTTTTTAAAGAGAATTTTTCTAGGACTCCGATTGGTTGAAATTTTACCATTGTTGGACTTAAAATGAGAGAGTTATGGAGGTTTTAATTTTGGGTGACATTTTGCACGGTCTTAAAGAAAAGGACCATAACTCTCTCATCCCTTTGAGTTTTAGTGTGCCATTTGTTGGGTTCGAAAGAAAACTTCGAGATTGGAATCTAAAGAATGATTTTACTTGATTTAGACTTAAAATGAGAGAGTTATGGACATTTTACTAAATAACACCCATTAAATCCCAAAATTACGTTTCAATACTGATTTCACTTGATTTAGTCTTAAAATGAGAGAATTATAGATGTTTTACTAAATAACTCCCTTTCGATCCTAAAATTACGTTTCAACGCTTTTAGGCTTGAAAGACCATAACTCAATCATCCCGGTGAATATTTTGATGAGCTTTTTGAAGGCCTCCGATTGGTTAAAATTTCACCACTTTTGGACTTAAAATAAGAGAGTTATAGAGGTTTTAATTTTGGGTGACGTTTCGCACGGTCTTTAAAAAAAGGACTATAACTCTGTCATCCCTTTGAGTTTTTGCGTTCTATTTGTTGGGTTTGAAAGAAAACTTCGAGATGGGTATGTAGAGATTGATTGCACTTGATTTATTGTTAAAAATGAGAGAGTTATAGATGTTTTACTAAATAACTCCCTTTCAATCCCAAAATAACGTTTTAACACTTTTTAGTCTAAAAAAACCATAACTCCATCAACCCGGTGAATATTTTGGCGAGTTTTTTTTTCCTTTGAAAGAGAATTTGAAGGCCTCCGATTACTTGAATTTCACCAGGTTTGGAATTAAAATGAGAGAGTTATGGATGTTTTAATTTTAGGTGACGTTTCGCACGGTCATTAAAAAAAGAACCATAACTCTCTAATCCCTATCAGTTTTTGCGTTCCATTTGTTGGCTTCAAAAGAAAACTTCGAGATGGGTATGTACAGATTGATTTCACTTGATTTAGCCCTAAAATGAGAGAGTTATGGATGTTTTACTAACTAACTGCCTTTAAATCTCAAAATTACGTTTTAACGCATTTTAGGCTAAAAAAACCGTAACTCAATCATCCCAGTGAATATTTTGACGAGTTTTTTTTCCTTTAATAGTGAATTTGAAGGCCCTCCAATTGGTTGAAATTTCACCACTTTCGGACTAAAAATGAGAGAATTATAGAGGTTTTAATTTTGGGTGGCGTTTCGTGCGGTCTTTAAAAAAAGGACCATAACTCTCTCATCCCTACGAGTTTTTTGGGTGCCATTTGTTGGGTTTGAAATAAACTTCGAGATGGGTTTGTAGAGACTGATTTCACTTGATTTAGTCTTAAAATGAGTGTTATGGACGTTTTACTAAATAACTCCCATTAAATTTGAAAATTACGTTTTAACGGTTTTTAGGCCAAAAAGACCGTAACTCAATCATCCAGTGAATATTTTGACGAATTTTTTTTCCTTTAAAAGTGAATTTGGAGGCCCTCCGATTGGTTGAAATTTCACCACTATTGGACTAAGAATGAGGGAATTATAGAGATTTTAATTTTGGGTGGCGTTTCGTGCGGTCTTTAAAAAAAGAACCATAACTCTCTCATCCCTATGAATTTTTGCGTTCCTTTTGTTGGCTTCGAAAGAAAACTTTGAGATAGGTATGTACAAACTGATTTCACTTGATTTAGTCTTAAAATGAGATTGTTATGGATGTTTTACTAAATAACTCCTTTTAAATCCCAAAATTATGTTCAAACGCTTTTTAGGCTCAAAAGACCGTAACTCAATCATCGATGTCAATATTCCGACGATTTTTTTCCTTTAAAAGTGAATTTGAAGGCCCTCCCTCCGATTGGTTGAAATTCACCACTTTTGGACTAGAAATGAGAGAATTATAGAGGTTTTAATTTTGGGTGGCGTTTCGTGCGGTCTTTAAAAAAAGGACCGTAACTCTCTCATGCTTGTGAGTTTTTTAGGTGCCATTTGTTGGGTTCGAAATAAACTACGAGATGAGTATGTAGAGACTGATTTCACTTGATCTAGTTTTAAAATGAGAGTGTTATGGATGTTTCACTAAATAACTCCCTTTCAATCCCAAGATTACGTTTTAACGCTTTTTAGGCTATAAAGACCATAACTCAATCATCTCGTTGAATATTTTTCGTGCTTTTTTTTTAAAGTGAATTTTTAAAGGCCTCCGATTGGTTGAAATTTCACCACTGTTGGACTTAAAATCTAGTTATAGAGGTTTTAATTTTGGGTGACATTTCGCACGGTCTTTAAAAAAAGGACCATAACTCTCTCATCCCTGTGAGTTTTTGGATGCCATTTGTTGGGTTCGAAAGTAAACCTCGAGATGGGTATGTTGAAACTGATTTAACTTGATTTAGTCTCTTTTTTTTTTTGATGGGCAAGCTGAGGTTAGGCAACCCCTACCAGATATATTAAAAGAAAAATGAGATACATCATGAAAGCCAAAAGGCAACCCCATAGCAGAAGGGGAAACAAAAAATAACTCCAAAAGGAGAACCAAAAGGAACACTAAAGCGGACCAAAGAGCCCCCAACCAAAACAGAGCAAGACAATCCAATAGGGAAAAGAAAATAAAACAAACAAACACCCCAAATCAAGCCCCAATGATCCAAACTTATCCTAATTTTAGAGGCGGTCTTGAAATGGAGGGAAGCACAAATGTAGGAGATGGTCGAAGGAACGAAACTGGAGATTTCCCTTTCTTTTCCTTCTTTTTCTGAAATGTTTGCCATGAACTTGATTCAGTCTAAAAATGAGAGAGTTACAGATATTTTACTAAATAACTCTCTTTCAATCCCAAAACATCGTTTTAATGCTTTCTTGGCTAAAAATGCCATAACTCAATCATCCCGGTGAATATTTTTCCGAGCTTTTTTATTTAAACAGAATTTGAAGACCTCCGATTGATTAAAATTTCACCACTTCTGGACTTAAAATGAGCGAGTTATGGAGGTTTTAATTTTGGGTGACGTTTCGTACTGTCTTTAAAAAAGGACCATTACTCTCAAATCCATTTTAGTTTTTGGGTGCCATTTGTTGGGTTCGAAAGAAAACTTCGAGATGGGTTTGTAGAGACTGATTTCACTTTATCTAGACTTAAAATGAGAGAGTTATGGATGTTTTACTAAATAACTCCCTCTCAATCCCAAAATTACGTTTTAATGCTGATTTCACTTGATTTACTCTTAAAATGAGAGAGTTGTGGATGTTTTACTAAATAACTCCCTTTCATTCCCAAAATTATGTTTTAAAGCTTTTTAAGCTAAAAAGGCTATAGCACAATCATCCGGGTGAATATTTTGACTATCTTTCTTTCCTTTGAAAGAGAATTTGAAGGCCTCCGAATGGTTGAAATTTCACCAGTTTTGCACTTAAAATAAGAGAGTTATAGAGGTTTTACTTTTGGGTGACGTTTCGTACGGTCTTAAAAAAAGGCCATAACTCTCTCATCCCTATGAGTATTTGGGTTGAATTTGTTGGGTTCGAAAGAAAACTTCGAGATGGGTATGTACAAAGTGATTTCACTTGATTTAATCTTAAAATGAGAGAGTTCTGGATGTTTTACTAAATAACTCCATTTTAATCCCAAATTTACGTTTTAACCCCATAAATTAATCATCCCGATGAATATTTTGACGAGCTTTTTTTCTTTAAAAGAGAATTTGAAGGCCTCCGATTGGTTGAAATTTCTCCACTTTTGGACCTAAAATGAGAGAGTTATACATGTTTTAATTTTGGGTGGCGTTTCGCGCGTTCTTTAAAAGAAGGACCATAAGTCTCATCCCTGTGAGTTTTTTGGGTGCCATTTGTTGGGTTCGAAAGAAAACTTCGAGATAGGTATGTAGAAACTGATTTCAGTTGGTAGAAGACCCCTGATCCTATGGTGGAAGACCCCTCATCGTATAAAGATGGGCTCCAAATTCGGTTTTTGAGAGGAAACTATTGCCAGAAATTCCTGTGTGGTCGCACCATTGCTCCATCTCCAATTTTGGGAGGAAGCTACCATGGCTCCATCTCCAATTTTGGTCTCACCATTGCCTAAGTAGTATTGCTAGTCTGATAGGCAAACCTCTTTACGTGGATAATCATACTGCAGAAGCTACTCGGCTAAATTTTCCTAGAATGTGTGTTAAAATTAGTGCTTCGCAAAGCCTCCCTGACTTCACTTCTTTAAAGACTTTTCTTCTGGTCAGATCAACCAAGCTATTATATATGATTGGAAGCCAAAGGCTTGTATCACCTGCTACGATTTTAGCCACTGTTTCGAAGATTGTCCTCTCCAGATTAGATCTATCTCCGCTCCTTTGAAGAAGGAATTGAGACCAGTTCACAGAAATCTCGTCCCTGCTTCTACCTCTCAAAAGGTGGAAGGAAAATATCCTGGTACCTCCAATGTAAATCATGTAACCCTCCCAATAGTCAACAGATCGTCTTCTCCGGTTAAAGCAAGATCAACACACCAAAGTCAATCCCACTGTAACAGATTTAATGCTCTAAATGATGATTGTGGGCAAGATGATGCCCAGCAAATCAAGGCCAATCCTCCTGTCGATTTAAATGAAGGGCAGAGTCTTGCTGTTTTAGATAGCCCATGGCATGAAGTTGAGAGGAAGAAAGGAAAGGCTCTATGGATCTCCCATCATGCAGGCCCTCTCCTCCATATTCTGCTCCTACTTTCAAGGGGCTCATCCCTGGTCATTTTAAGATTTGATTACCTCTTGGTGTGGCCCCTGATCTTGGTGTGTTTTGGTTTGTCAGCTCCTTTTACTGTGTGTGTGTGCGGTGGGCTATGGCTGATGTCTGACTTTTTCTCCTTTCCGAGTTGTTCTGGAGCCTCTTTGTTTTTATTTTTGTAGTTTTTTCTGTTTTCTGCTCGCCTTGGCTTGTTTTGTTTGCTTGTTTTGCTTGCCGTGTGGCTCTTTAGTTGTCCCCCCTTGCTTGTAAGGGGGTTGCTTTCATGCTCCATGTATCTATTCTTTTTATGCAATATACCTAGTCGGGGTCCTGCCTAACCCCCAGCTTACCCATCAAAAAAAGAAAAAAAGAGACTGATTTCACTTGATTTAGTCTTAAAATGAGAGAGTTATGGATGTTTTACTAAATATCTCCCTTTTTTTTTTTTTGATGGGCAAGCTGGGGTTAGGCGGACCCCAACCAGATATATTAATAAGAGAAAAAGATACAACAATTAAAACAGAAACCAGCCCTTACACACAGGGGGCAGACACAGAACATAAAAGCAAGGCTTGAGCAAAGAGAGCCCCACCTACTAAGGGGAAACAACAAAGACAAAAGGGCAAAAGGGCCCCACAGGCAAAGAACAAACAGGTCAACAAATCAGCTTCAGACATCCAACCATCAGGAGGAGGTTGTCTTGAAATTCCCACGGTTAAGCTCTTTGAGATACATAGGGGATCGGATGCCTGGCATGGATTGGGAGAAAGGAAAGATATTTCCTGTTTTCTTAGAAACTTGTTGCCAAGATCCTCCCTCAGAGGTGGAGGAGGAGGAGGCTATGCGCTTGTCGGGTTCTTCTTTAGGACAATTTGTGAATCTCTCATATCCATCCAAAACATCAGCTGGAGTATGGAAGAGAAGCTATTGGTATGAGCAAATTCCACAGTATGGGGAGGGTTGTTGGTCCTTTTAGGGGGCTTTGACCCCAACATGGGTCGAGGCTCAGGGATAATAGGACTGCTGATTTCGTCCACTTTGGATTTGGAAACTGGCCTCCATTAAGATTCGCTCCCACATCCCCCTGAGGAGAGAGAAACTCTGAGGAGAGAGAAACTTCTTCTTCTCCCCCACTTCTCTCCGGCGAAAGCCGGCGGCAGCGGATTAAGCAACTAAGGCTCAAGCTCTCCTTGTTCCTCAATCTGCCATGGATCGCCCTCCAGACCCTGGAAAAGCATTTTCTACTGAAATATCCCCCCATGCTCAGATGAAGGGACGGTTCTGGACTGATGATGATGATCCCCTCTCTGATTCAAGACAGACTTCTCCTCCTTGTATCCAGGCCATAATGGAGACATCTGCTGCTGGAGCTTTTCCCACTATAGACCATAGTCTTTATGCAGCTCTAGACCCCATCCTTGAATACGATCCCTCAACTCACTTCAAAAATGGAACCAGACTTCACAAGATTCTGCCCAACCGAATTCCTACCCCCCCATCCTCTGGAAATAATCCATCCAAAAAAAACAAAAGAGAAGGCAAAACGCATGTAGTCAATGCTCCATCTCTGGACTCTCCTAACCCTATTTTCCACTCCCATAGGAATCGTGCTTCTCTTTCTCCCCCAGCTGGTTCTCTTCCTGGTTCGTGTGCTGCTAGGAGGTTGAAGACAGGGGTAGTTTCGGAAATTCCTTTTCCTGCAAAGACCACCAACCCAGCTCACCTACCTTTGTCTCGATTACCCCCACTCACCAACCCAGCTCACCAACCACTGCCTCGAGTTTCTCAACTCACCAATCCAGCAGTGTTGACTGACGAGAGCCCAGGTCTGTTCTCTGCACTCTCTGCTGGAAAGAGTCCAGGTCTGTTCTCTGCACCGTCTGCTGGAAATGGAAAAGTCCTATCTACCCCTGGGAGGGAAAACGAATTCCCTATCCTTGAAACCATTTTGAATCATACAGCACTCAAAGAGAAACCTGTCAACCTTTTCCCTACCCCAGAAACCAACGCAAATCCCACTTGGTCTACCTTATTCTCTAATCCTTCATCCTCTTCCCCTGATATCCCTCCATTACCTTACTCAAAACCAGAAATTGCAGAGGATGGATCTCCATGCTTCGAATTTGAAGAACCAGAGTTCAATGAATCCTCTAGCAGATGGATCAATTGCCTTATTGGATATTACCTTGGAAAAAGACCTTATTTCCCTGCCCTTAAATCCCATCTGCTCAAAGCCTGGAAATTAAAAGGAGATTTCGAACTTTTTGCTCTTGCAGGGGGTTTCTTTCTATTCAAATTCCGAAATGAAGAAGATTGCAACTCCATTCTCCAATCCCATCATTCCTACGGAGGTCATCCTCTAATTCTGCGGAAATGGCTCCATGATATGCCGTTTGAAAAGCTAAGCTTATCTTCTATTCCTGTGTGGATCAGACTCCCTGTCTTCATTTGAAATTCTGGACAACCACAAACCTCTGTAAAGTCGCGAGTGGTGTGGGCAAACCATTGTACATGGATCCTTACACTTTAAATGGTACTCGGCTTACCTATGCCAGGATTTGCGTAGAAGTCGATGCTTCCTCTGATTTCCCTCCTCATATTACCCTAAAAACTCCTTCTGGAGTCATCAAGCAGCCAGTCGAATATGACTGGAAACCTTCCCCATGTCAAACTTGTAAAACTTTTAGTCATTCCCCGGCAACATGTCCTCGTACTCCCAAAGAAAATCCCACCGCAAAGGTTGAGAAAAAGCAGTGGAAACCAAAAGCTAAATCTGACCCGATTCATTCCACTCCTCCTGCTGTTGAGGGCCAGGAGAATTTGGTGGATGCGCAATCCCAGAACGCCCCCCTTCCTTCCTCTATCCTAATCCAGGATCACCCTGAAAAAATCAATCAGTCAGCTCCAATCCCCCTTTGCTCCAACGAACTCCCATCTAACAGTTCTGAGCCTAAATCACCCCCCCAACCCATTGATCTCTCTTTCCCAAGAGTTCACAATTCTTTCTCCATTTTGGAGGAACTTGATGACTCATTTGAATCTCCCCGGAGCATTCCAAAAGAACAAGTGTGTATCACTTTCCAAAGCCTCACAGGCTGCTCTCCCACTCCTAAATCTGTCATCGATGATGAAGATCGCGGCTTGGAACGTTAGGGGTCTCGGGACCCAAATAAAGAGGACGGATATCAGTAATGTCCTCCTCAAAAATAAAATTCCCCTCATCTGTGTAACTGAAACCAGAGCTCCTAAAGAAAAAATGGCTAAATATATCTCGGATATAAAAGATGGCTGGCTTTCTGTTGACAATTATGATCATGCCGAAAATGGTCGTATCTGGATCATCTGGGACCCAAATCTGATTCACTTTCAGCTCCAGGAAAGTTCCCCTCAATTCATCCATGGTAAAGTTTCATTCCTGCAAACTAATGTTTTCTTCCTGCTAACTGCTGTGTATGCTCACAACTCTGGCCCTAGCAGAAGAGTTTTATGGGAAGATATTAGGCTCATTGCATCTGGGCATTCAGAAAATTGGATTGTCATAGGAGATTTCAACACTACTAGATTCTCCGATGAACGATTCGGAGGTGCGCTTCCGGTCAGTAATGATCTTGAGGATTTTAACAATTGTATTGATGACTGCTCCCTAACAGATTTAAAAGCCCTCGGCTCTCAATTCTCCTGGACCAACAATTCCCGATTCAATAACTTAAAGCTCCGAACCCTTGATAGAGCCCTAGTTAATCACGATTGGATTAACTCTTTCCCCCTTTCAACTGCAAAATATCTCCCTCCCGGTCTTTCTGATCATGCCCCAATTGTTGTTAACCTCCAAAACCATCAAAGTTTGGGTGCTAAACCCTTCCGATTCCACAATATGTGGACTGAAGATATATCCCTTTTTCCCATTGTTGAGAAAGCCTGGAATAGGAAAATTGTCGGAAACCCAATGTACCGTTTGACCCAGAAGCTGAAATTTGTGAAGACTGAAATTAAAAACTGGAATGCTCAAATTTTTGGTAGAATCGATGTATTGGCCCCTTTGTATCGAAAAGAGTTGGCTGAGATTCAATCGAAAGTTGCTGCTGACCCGGGGAACAGTGCTCTGAAAGATGAAGAACGCCAATCTATCGAAAAATTCCTCCACACTGCAAAGTTGGAAGAATCTCTGCTTCGCCAGAAATCCCGGATTGATTGGCTAAATCTTGGCGACTCAAATTCTCATTTCTTTCATACTGTGATAAACTCCCGTAGGAACTCAAATACCATTCAGGGTCTTGCAAATGGCAGTGGAGAAATCACAGCCGAACCGGATCAAATCTCAAATATTCTAGTTTCCTACTTCAAAAACATGCTCAATTCTCAGCCTCCCGATCAGACCCTCTCAACCCCTGAACCTAGCCGAACTATCTCTGCCGCAGTTGCTGAAGAGCTTACGGCTGAGTTTTCCTCAGAAGAAATTGAAGCAGTCATAAATTCTTCAAAGGAAGACAAAGCCCCTGGGCCCGATGGTTTTAATGGGCATTTCTTCAAAAAATTCTGGTATCTTGTTGGAACCGACACCATTGAAGCTATACAAAAAATTTTCAAATCTGGAAAGCTGTTAACTGAAATGAATGCTACATTTATTTCGCTTATTCCCAAATGTTCCAGAGCTTCTTCTCCCGATCAATACAGGCCTATTTCCTTATGCAACTTCATTTATAAAGTGATAACAAAATTGTTGGCCAACCGGCTAAAAAGGAGCATGAATCTGATCATCAGTCCGGCTCAATCCGCATTCATCAAGGGCAGACTTATCCAAGATAACATTTTGCTGGCACATGACCTCTGTCACAGATTCCATTGTAAAGGATTCAAAAATGCCATGTGTGTTAAAATGGATCTAAGGAAAGCTTTTGACAATGTCAGGCATGATTCCCTCCTCGATTTCCTGAAAAAGATTGGATTTAATGAAAAGTGGAGAAATTGGATCAGACAATGCATTTCGACCCCCTGCTTTTCTGTCCTCGTCAACGGTACGCCGAAAGGGTACTTCAAATCTTCCAATGGCCTTAGACAAGGTGACCCTCTCTCCCCTCTTTTGTTTTGCATAATTATGGAAATGTACTCTGTCATTATTGAGGCCTCAGCTCTCCAAATCAGCAACCCCCCCTCATTCTCTAGAGGCCACCTTCGCATCTCCCATTTACTGTTTGCTGACGATGTGCTGCTGTTCTCGGAAGCATCCCTATCCGCTGTCTCAGAGATCAACACCTGCCTTTCTGAATTCAAGAAAAGCTCTGAATTGGATGTCAATAGAAGCAAATGTGAAGTTTTTTTTGCTGCTGTGCCCCTCTCCCTGAAAAGAAGAATCTGTAATTCGCTCTCTATTACTGAAGGCTCCCTTCGGGTAAAATACTTGGGATTGCCCCTCTTCTCCTCTCGGATATCTGCAAAAGAATGTTCCCCTCTGATATCTAAAATCAGGAAAAGAATATCTCTATGGTCTAATCGATTTCTCTCCAGGGCTGGCAGGATTGAGCTTATCAAGTCTGTCCTTAATTCCTTTCAGCTGTTTTGGTCTGCTGCTTTCAATATCCCTGTGGGGGTGCTGAACTCCATTGAAAAAAAATTTAGGGACTTTTAATGGGCTGGTTCTTCTATGCAAAAGAAATATCACTCTATCGCTTGGGAAACTATCTGTCACCCAAAAGATGAAGGAGGTCTGGGCATTAGAAAACTGGGAGACCTTAATTCTGCAGCTCAGCTCAAGCTACTTTGGCATATCGTTGACAAAAGAAATACTCCATGGGTTCAATGGTTCTACCTGAAATATATTCAAAATAGGAATTTCTGGCAGATGCCCATGCCCTCAAATCCATCCTCGGTGGCTCGAAGTATCCTCAATTCCAGAGAAGCTGCAAAAAAGTTCATTTGTTATGCTGTGGGAGCTGGAAAAGGTATAAATTTTTGGAAGGATCCATGGCATCCAAATGGACCAATTGACTCCCAAACTTCTGTGGGAAGGATAATTTACAACATCCCTCACACTGTGACCATTGAAGACGTTCGGCTGAATGGTACTTGGGATACCACTCTTATCTCCCCCCCGTATAATTTGGGTAGCATCCTTCACTCGGCAATTTATCATCTATCCTCTGTTGATAACACTGTTATTTGGAAACCAGAATCAAATGGTAAATTCTCTATGCGCAGTGCTTGGGAGCAAATTCGTCAAAAAAATGAAAAACCTTGCTGGTTTCGATCTATCTGGTTCCATGGGTATATCCCTCGGCATTGTATGATAGCTTGGCAAGCGCTTCAAGGTAAACTCAGCACTATTGATCGCCTTCAATTTCTGGGCAGCTCAAGAGATCCTCGGTGCATCTTGTGTAATCAAGATCAAGAATCTCATGATCACTTATTCTTTAACTGTGCATTCTCTTCCTGGATTTGGCAAAACGTTTTACGGAGATTTAAGCAGAGAAGAAAACCAGCAAACTCCCTTAGAGCGGAAGAAGAATGGATGAGGTTCACTTTTCGAGGGAAAAGTCAGATATCTACCACCTTTAAAATTGCATATTCTGCTGCGATCTATAGCATTTGGGCTGAAAGGAATTGCAGAATATTTAACCAAAAGTCGACTCACAAGCAAATTGTGCTGCGAAACATCCTATGTGTTATCCAAAATAGAATATCCTACCTGCTGTTATATGACTTGAAATCTGATAGGAATGAAGCTATCGCTGCCAACCTCAGGATATGTCTGATTCCTCGCCTTGCTTTCAAAAGTTTTGTAGCTGGATACCCCCAAGCCTTCCCTTTCTCAAGCTGAATTCTGATGCTTCACTCTCCGGGGACTATGGCTCAATTGGAGGTCTTATTCGAAATGAAAAAGGAGAACCATATGCTATGTATTCTGTCAATAGACTGCCTGATTCCATAAATGTCCTTGAGCTAGAAGCAATTGCATTTGGGCTTAAATCTGCCCTTCAATTGAACTTTCAGCACATCTGGATCGAAACTGATTCCTCGATTGCGGAAAAAATCATATCTGGAGTTCTTTGCTGCCCTTGGAAACTGCTTAACACGCTGGACTCTATAAAACTCTCCCTCTCCTCTCTCACTTCATGGAAAATCTCTCACGTCTGGAGGGAGGCAAATAGAGCAGCTGACTTTCTGTCCAAAGTGGATTGTATGTGCAAAGGCGCTAATATAGCTACCAACCTTATCCCCTCTGCTCTTGTTGATATTATTACTGATGACTCCTCTGGTAAGGTTTACACTCGGCTGTAACGTGGGCGCAGATCCTGTTCTTTTTTCCAGATTGTGGGCTCCTCCTCATAGTTTCTATGTTGATTATTTTGAGCCTTCTTTTTTGATCCCTAATTGGTCGGGAGGGTTTTCTTCCATAACTCAAGGGATTGAGTGGCTCCAGTCCTTAATTAGAATGCTCTGGTTTTTGGACATCAGGGAGTCTGTTCCCTTTGGAAATTTGGGTTCTCCTCCGAATGGAAGCTGTTTTTTCTCTTATTTTTCTTGGCTGTTGTTGTGCTGGGAGCTTGTTCCCTTCTTGTTGGCTTTTGAGCCTCCTTAGTTTGTATTTGCTCTTTATTTCAATGAATCTAGTGGGGGTCCTGCCTAACCCCAGCTTGCCAACCAAAAAAAAAAAAAAAGAAACTGGCCTCCATTCTTTCCTGGATTGGGGCGGGATTGAAACTGTGAATTCATCAGAACAATGACTAAATATCTCCCTTTCAATCCCAAAATTACGTTTTAATGCTTTTTAGGCTAAAAAGACAACAACTCAATCATCCCGTTGAAAAATTTTACGTGCTTTTTTTTTAAACAGTATTTTTGAAGGCCTCTGAGTGGTTGAACTTTCACCGCTGTTGGACTTAAAATGAGAGAGTTATGGAGGTCTTAATTTTGGGTGCCATTTGTTGGGTTCGAAAGAAAACTTCTAGATGGGTATGTAAAGACTGATTTCAGTTGATTTAGACTTAAAATAAGAGAGCTGTGGATGTTTTACTAAATAATTCTCTCTCAATCCCACGTTTTAATGCTAATTTCACTTGATTTAGTCTTAAAATGAGAGTTGTGGATGTTTTACCAAATAACTCCCTTCCAATTCCACAATTACGTTTTAAAGCTTTTTAAGCTAAAAAGACAAAAAGCACAATCATCTCGGTGAATAATTTGACTAGCTTTCTTTCCTTTGAAAGAGAATTTGAAGACTACAACTCTCTCATCCCTGTGAGTGTTTTGGGTGCCATTTGTTGGGTACGTAAGAGAACTTCGAGATGGGTATGTAGAGAATGATTTCACTTGATTTAGTCTTAAAATGAGAGAGTTATGGATGTTTTACTAAATAACTCCCTTTCAATCCCAAAATTACCTTTTAACGCTTTTGAGGCTAGAAAGACCATAACTCACTTAACCCAGTGAATATTTTTACGTGCTTTTTTTTTTTAAAGAGAATTTTTAAAGGCCACCGAGTCGTTGAGATTTCACCACTGTTGGACTTAAAGTGAGAGAGTTATGGAGGTTTGAATTTTGGATGACATTTCGCACGATCTTTAAAAAAAAGACCATAACTCTCTCATCCCTTTGAGTTTTTGGGTGCCATTTGTTGGGTTCGAAAGAAAACTTCCAAAAGCGAATGTAAAGAATGATTTCACTTGATTTAGACTTAAAATTAGAGAGTTATGGATGTTTTACAAAATAACTCCCTTTAAATCCCAAAATTACGTTTTAATACTGATTTCACTTGATTTAGTCTTAAAATGAGAGAGTTATGGATGTTTTACTAAATAACTCCCTTTTAATCCCAAAATTAAGTTTCAACGATTTTTAGGCTAGAAACACCGTAACTCAATCACCCCGGTGAATAATTTGACGAGCTTTTTTTTGTTTAAAAGAGAATTTGAAGGCCACCGAATGGTTGAAATTTCACCACTTTTGGACTTAAAATGAGAGACTTATAGAGGTTTTAATATTTGGTGACGTTCCGCACTGTCTTTAAAAAAAGGACCATAACTCTCTCATCCCTATGAGTTTTTGGGTGCCAATTGTTGGGTTCGAAGGAAAACTTCGAGATAGGTATATAGAGACTAATTTCACTTGATTTAGCCTTAAAATACGAGAGATATGAATGTTTTATGAAATAAACCCCTTTCAATACCAAAATTACGTTTTAACGCATTTTAGGGTAAAAAGACCATAACTCAATCATCCTGGTGAATATATAGACGAGCTTTTTTCATTTGATAGACAATCGTTAAAGGCCTCTGATTGGTTTAAATTTCACCGCTTTTGGACGTAAAATGAGAGAGTTATGGAGGTTGTAATTTTAGGTGACGTTTCGCACGGTCTTTAAAAAAAGACCATAACTTTCTCATCCCTATGAGTTTTTGGGTGCCATTTTTTGGGTTCGAAAGAAAACTTCAAGATGGGTATGTAGAGCTTGATCGCACTTGAGTTAGTTTTAAAATGAGAGAGTTATGGATGTTTTACTAAATAACTCCCTTTCAATCCCAAAATTATGTCTTAATGCCTTTTAGGCTAAAAAGACTATAACTCAATCATAATGGTGAATATTTTGACAAGCTTTTTTTTTAAAAGAGAATTTAATGGCCTCCGACTGGTCTAAATTTCACCACATTTGGACTTAAAATGAGAGAGGTATGGAGGTTTTAATTTTGGGTGACGTTTCGCACGGTCCTTAAAAAAGAATCATAACTCTCTCATCCCTTAGAGTTTTTGGGTGCCATTGGTTGGCTTCGAAAGAAAGCTTTGAGATGGATATGTAGGGACTGATTTCACTTGATTTAGTTTTAAAATAAGAGAGTTATGGATGTTTTACTAAATAACTCCCTTTCAATCCCAAAATTACGTTTTAACGGATTTTAGGCTAAAAAGACCATAACTCCATCATTCCGGTGAATATTTTGAAGAGTTTTTTTTTCTTTCGAAGAGAATTTGATGGCCTCCAATTGCTTGAAATTTCACCTGTTTTGGGATTAAAATGAGAGAGTTTTGGAGGTTTTAATTTTCGGTGACGTTTTGCACGGTCTTTAAAAAAAGAACCATAACTCTCTCATCCCTATGAATTTTTGCGTTCCTTTTGTTGGCTTCGAAAGAAAACTTTGAGATAGGTATGTACAAACTGATTTCACTTGATTTAGTCTTAAAATGAGATTGTTATGGATTGTTTACTAAATAACTCCTTTTAAATCCCAAAATTATGTTCAAACACTTTTTAGGCTCAAAAAACCATAACTCAATCATCGATGTCAATATTCTGACGATTTTTTTCCTTTAAAAGTGAATTTGAAGGCCCTCCCTCCGATTGGTTGAAATTTCACCACTTTTGGACTAGAAATTAGAGAATTATAGAGGTTTTAATTTTGGGTGGCGTTTCATGCGGTCTTTAAAAAAAAGGACCGTAACTCTCTCATCCTTGTGAGTTTTTTAGGTACCATTTGTTGGGTTCGAAATAAACTACGAGATGAGTATGTAGAGACTGATTTCACTTGATCTAGTTTTAAAATGAGAGTGTTATGGATGTTTCACTAAATAACTCCCTTTCAATCCCAAGATTACGTTTTAACGCTTTTTAGGCTATAAAGACCATAACTCAATGATCTCGTTGAATATTTTTCGTGCTTTTTTTTTAAAGAGAATTTTTAAAGGCCTCCGATTGGTTGAAATTTCACCACTGTTGGACTTAAAATGAGGGAATTATGAAGGTTTTAATTTTGGGTGACATTTCGCACGGTCTTTAAAAAAAAGACCATTACTCTCTCATCCCGTTGAGTTTTTGAGTGCCATTTGTTGGGTTCGAAAGAAAACTTCGAGGTGGGTAGGTAAAGACTGATTTCATTGGATTCAGACTTAAAATGAGAGAGTTATGGATGTTTTACAAAATAGCTCCCTCCCATTCCCAAATTAAGTTTTACAGCTGATTTCACTTGATGTAGTCTTAAAATGAGAGAGTTATGGATGTTTTACTAAATAACTCCATTTCATTGCCAAAATTACTTTTTGAAGCCTTTTAGGCTAAAAAGACCATAACACAATCATCCCGGTGAATATTTTTACGAGCTTTCTTTCTTTTGAAAGAGAATTTGAAGGCCTCTGAATGGTTGAATTTTTACCACTTTTGGACTTAAAATAAGAGAGTTATAGAGGTTTAAATTTTGGGTGCTGTTTCGCACGGTCTTTAAAAAAAGGACCATAACTCTCTCATCCCTATGAGTTTTTGGGTGCCATTTGTTGAGTTCGAAGTAAAACTTCGAGATGGGTATGTAGAGATTGATTGCACTTGATTTAGTGTTAAAATGAGAGAGTTATGGATGTTTTACTAAGTAACTCCCTTTCAATCATAAAATTACGTACGTTTTTTGCTAAAAAGGCCTGATGAACACATTTATGTGTGAATGGTAGTATAGGAAACATGCATATTTTCTCATTTAAAGCGGTGCTACTAAGGTATTTTCCTTGTTTTTGGTGTTTCAGGTTATGTATGTGTTTTCACGAAAATTGAGCTAAAGAGATGAAATTCCTAAGAAAATATTAAATACGAGAACACCACCTTTGTGGCCCATCATTGGGTTTAGATCATCTATAGTTCACTAATTGGTTGGCTCGGAATAACCTTAGAAAATGATTCGAGGGGTACATCCAATTCCATCAAGGCTCATAATTTTGAACGGTTCAGATCATATTATTGAAATAGTTTTAGCAGTGCAACCAATTAAATGATAAGCTATAAAGTGGACGGTCGGATCAAGTTATGGAGATGAATTAGAAGGGCAACCCATTTATGTTAATAGCCCATCATTTGAACGGTTGGGTAATCCTACGGAGGAGTACAATTAATTTAATTGTGGCCCATTGAAATGGATGGTTTAGATGAACCCATGAAAGCCGAGTTGTGGGCCCTACCAATGGAAATGATAATTTGGGATGTAACCTTTGTGGACCCATTATTTGGATGGATCGGATTAGCCAATGGAAATGGTATAGAGGTCAAGGTTAATTGTCATTGTGACCAATGTATTGGACGGTTGAGATCACGAAAAGGATCAAGATGTGGTTCGATTTATCACTTCCAAAAATTGGAAACGTTTCCAACCTACTGTCTCTATATCTCTATTCTTTCTATTTATGAAAAAAAACAACCCATGTGTAGAAGAGGCCAAAACAGCCCCCACTTTTGGCAACTTGTGATCTTCCTATTTTGGTGCAATACTCTCCTTACCATGTATTTAGGATTCGGTCATTCAAATGGGACCCACTATCCAAGGCAAGAAAGAGAATGATATTGTTTCTAAAAAATGCATGCATATGCATGGGAAGTAACACCTCTCAAATTTGGCATCTTGCTTGAACGTTCAGCATGTATAGAAATAGTAGTCCTAATTATTTTCTTTTGCCATATCCGTGGGACCCACATGGATTTGAAGCATGCAAGTTTCATCTTACAAACAAGCCCACGTTTTTTTCTTTTGAACTAGAAATAGCAATTGCTAATTTGGTGTAGTATCCGTGGGACCCACTTGGACATGGGTAAGAAAATAGCATGCATGCAGCCCACGTTTTTGGATTTGTAAAAAAATAATTTGCAATTTTCTACATGCAATGGTGGGACCCACGTGTGGCTTTCTTTCATGCAAAGCAAAATAGCCCACGTCCAGGTATAGCTTGGTTTCTTTTTTTTGTGTTTTATATATAATATAAAGTGGGCCCACTATTGTGACGTTGAGAATTTAAACAGCCGAGATAAACCAAATACTTGTTATTTTTGAAGAATTATGAGGTGAAATTTACGTATGTAATTAGGGGTTAAGAATGGTAGTTACCAAAAGTTTGAGATATCTCACTGGTTTTCTTGGAAAGTAATAAAAGTGGGGATATTTATTGGATTTGGGAATTCAGTACACGTATAGAGTTTCTAATTAAGAAGGCAGGTTTAGAAAGAGTCTGAGAGATGCTAATTTTTTGGAGTGCCTTGAATTAAATATGGAATGTAGCTGAAATTTGTTTGAAAAAGAAAAAGGAATTTCACTTGGAATTTTGCTACAAATTTACAAACCTACCAAGATTATCACTTGGTTAATTTTTATAGGCCTTTTTCACACGTTTTGGAATTTGTGAGTTGTTTAGTCGGTGGAACATTCTGGTGCAATCCTTCTCTTGCTCTGCAGACCACGTTAGAAGATATTTTTGGAAGTGATGCCCATGTTTCTAAAGAAAAAGAAGAACAAGGAGCATTTCATCTTAGATCTTTTTAATCATAGCCTTTGATTCTTTGGTCCTAAACAAGGCAACCCAACTCTATAAAGGCCATCATTCTTTTTCTTTGTTGGCTCTCATTTTTTAGTTTTTTTTTCTTTCTTTCCCTCTCCTCTCTATTATTTTATCTCTCTCTACTTCTCTCCTTTTTTGCCTCTCTACACATTCTCTTTATTCTCTAATTCATTCTCTTTTTCCCTCTACCACTTTCAATCTCTCTCTCTCTCTCTCTTATTCTTTCTTGCTCTCTTTTTAAGTTCTTTTTCTTTTCTTTCTCTCAATCAAGGAACGATCCAACCGTCCGAGAGCCTAATCCAAGGCAACACCAAGGAAAGAAGGAGGGCGACCAATGATTCAACCATTGTTCGGAGGAGAAAAAGAATAAGTTTATTTTATTTTTGTTCTTTATTTTTAATTCAATTCTAAGTTAAAATTTGATGTACTCTTATTTTCAATTTCACTATTAAAGAGAGTACTTGTGTTATTTTGCTTGTTTACGTTCTTATATGACATCTCTTCTCTTTTCTACCTCCTTTATTTTTATTTTTTTCTTCCATTTTTCCATGAACAACTAAATCCTAATTACTTAGGGTTTAGTTGAAGCCATGGGGAAGGAGAAATATTTATAATTAAATCAATCTACTCAATTGAAAATTTGTGTAGGATTTTGTGTTTGGAAAATTCCAATCATTCATGCCATTGGCTTTCCCCTTTCGTATGAATAATTGTTGATTAACAAATATAAAGTCTTATACAATTATATTAAATTGGAGAGGGGATTTGATTAATTACTTATAAGGAATGACATCCCTTTGATCTTATTCCTTATTGACTACTTAATTGAATTTTCAACCCAATTCAAGAGTTTTTTTAATTAATCAATTTAATCCAAACCCATGGTGGATTCTAACCCTAAGTATTCTTTTATATTGAATTAAGGTTTTTACACTATTCCAAATTACTTTTGCAATTTTTCCAATTAACTTAGGCCCTTAGAATTTTGGTTTTCTAATTAAATTAGATAAGTAGTTAAAAGAGATCATTAGAACCTTGGTACACTTTGCCTAAATTAGGATTTTAAATAAAAAAGATCTTAGTTAAATTTGATTCTTAGATTGAATAGAATATACGCTTATATAGAGTGTTGGCTCCGAGGTCTAAATCCACGGAAATCCTGAGTCCATTACAGGCAATATTATATCATAGCTAGTATTCTAATCGGTACAAGAATAGGATTGACAACTAGATTATCTTCCCTGAGTTCGACCCGTATTTACACGATCCGTGCACTTGCGGTTATTTAATTTCTCAAACAAGTTTTTGGCGTCGTTGCCGGGGAAGAGAGTTGCATTAGAATCTTAATTATTCGAAGTGTTAGATTAGTAGTTATTTTTAGTTTAGTTATATTTTTGGTTTCTTGGCTATCCATCTCTCTTACTTGATTTTCTTGTGTTTATGAGTGCAGGTTGGGTGCGGAACTCAGCCAATCGACTAGAAAGAGCAAACCAGTTAGAGACGGCGGAAGACATCGCACCGTATCCAAATCAAGTAGTCATGGCGGAAGAACAAGAGCCACCCAAGAGCTTGCGCGATCGCTTCTATTCGGCCCAAATCGCGCAACCTTCTTGCATTAGATTGCCGATTGCACAGGGCAATAATTTTGAGCTAAAATCGCAATTTATCTCTTTGCTTCCTCATTTTCATGGCTTCCCTTCGGAGGATGCTTTTTTATTTTTGCGTGAGTTTGAAGATGTATGTGCTTTGATTAAGTTGCAACAACTTACCGATGATGCAGTAAAGTTGCGGTTTATTACGTTTTCACTCAAGGATTGAGCCAAAAAGTGGCTCTATGGCTTACCAACGAACTCCATCACCACTTGGGAGGAGTTCGCCGTCGCTTTCCTAAAAAAGTTTTTTCCATTACATAAAACTAATAAGCTTAGGAACGATATTTTACAATTCAAACAAAAGCCATTAGAGTCATTTTCTAAGTTTATGGAGCCATTAGAGTCATTTTCTAAGTTTATGGAGAGGTTCAAAGACCTACTCCAAGAGTGTCCTTACCATGGAATTGATTTGTGGCACTTATGCCAAATTGTTTATGAGGGCATAGATTACCAAACAAAGCAACTTCTTCAGTCCATGTGTCCTAACGGTTTTACATCTTTTACGGATGAGGCCGCGGCATGGAACTTCTTACTTGATTTGGAAGAAACAACAAGAGGGTGGGAATCCACTCAAGACAGTGAGAGAACCACTTCAAGCAAGTGATTTCTAATAGAAGGTATCGTGGCAAAAGAGGCCCATCTTGATAGCCTAATCAAAAGGCTAGAAGCAATAGTTGTCAAAGGACCTTCACAATTCAATCAAATTGCACATAATGTTCCCATGTGTAATTGGTGTCAAGCCACGGACCATGTCATGGAAGAGTGTCCAACTCTTGCTAAATTTGGTAATTCTAATGAGAATGTGAGTGCTCTTTATGCTAATAATCCTTATTCTAGCACTTATAATCCGGGATGGAGAAATCATCCCAACTTTTCATGGAGTCAAAGTGGGCCATCTAATTTCCAAGGCCAAGGCCAATTCGGCCAACCTAGGCCCACCTTCCCTCCCACTTTCGTTCGGCCATCCCCTTCCCCTCCTACTTTTCAAAACCCCATGATTAATAATGTTTCAAATCAGCAACCGCCGGGTTTTCAAAAATAAGGAGAGTCGGCACGCATAGCTTCCTTAGAAAAAAACATAGAACTTCTCATTGGCACTTTCATGACAAGCCAACACAACATGGAGAAGCAAATCTCCCAACTTGCCATGGCGTTGCATGAGAGGGAAAAGGGAAAGATGCCAAGTCAACCCGTTCATAATCCAAGGAACGTGAATATGAATGTGAATCAACAGGTACCGCCAAATCAGTTGAATGCCATTCAACCAATTTTGCCGCCGCAAGAGCCTTCCAACGAATGTAATGCCGTATATGCTTTAAGGAGTGGTAGAGATTACCACAAAGAGGAGGTCAGATTTGAACCTTCTAAAAATGCGCAAGATCTTCCAAAGGAGGTAAGTGAAGAACTTTCCTCCATAGGCTCAGAAGAGGAGCCCAAACAGGTAAGTCCAGAAGAGGTAACTTCTCCCCCTGCACGAGATTTCATTCCTAAAGCTCATTTTCCAAGGAAACTAGCTAATAATAAGAAGGTGGATGCCATGGATAAAATTTTAAATGTGTTTAAACAAGTGCAAATTAACATTCCTTTATTATATGCGATTTCTCAGGTCCCTACTTATGCCAAAGTGTTGAAAGATTTGTGCACACAAAAGCGCACAACTAATGTGCCCAAGAAAGCTTTCTTGGCCGCAAATATAAGTTCCATCTTGTCTCAACAAATGGTGCTAAGTATAAGGATCCAGGATGTCCTACTATTTCTTGCACTATTGGTAACACAAATATTGAACATGCTCTTTTGGATTTGGGTGCAAGTGTAAATCTCTTGCCTTTTTCTGTATTTAAGCAACTAGGATTAGGAGACCTCAAACCAACCGCCATCACTCTTCAATTGGCGGATAGATCAATTAAAACACCCAAAGGAATGGTTGAGGATGTGTTAGTTAAAGTAGGTGATTTTTTATTTCCCGTAGATTTTGTTGTGTTAGATACTGAGCCTGTTGCTAATATCAAGGATCAAATTCCTATCATCCTTGGTAGGCCTTTCCTTGCTACTAGCAACACTTTAATTAACTGTAGGAATGGCCTAATGAAATTATCTTTTGGAAACATATCGGTTGATTTTAATGTCTTTAGATTGGGTAAGCAACCAAATTTTCATGAAGAAATCAATATGTTGCATTCCTTTCCTGATGATATTCTTACTAATTTTGAAATTGATTTTGATGCAGGTTTCCAAAATTGCTTGGACGAACTAGGAAATGATGGAGATGATTTCTTTTCTAAAGCTTTTGCCATTCAAAATGTGGAGCCCGTTGGACCACTCGCAACATCTCTTCCAAAGACATCAATCGAAGAAGCGCCACAGTTGAAGTTGAAGCCCTTGCCTTCTCATTTACGTTATGCATTTTTGGGTGATAATTGTACTTTGCCTGTAATAATTGCTGCAGACCTAACCTCCCCTCAAGAGGAGGAAGTCATTAAATTGTTAAAAGATAACAAGGAAGCCATAGGTTGGACAATGGCCGACATCAAAGGAATTAGCCCTTCGATTGTTCAACATCACATCCATCTCGTTGAGGGTGCCAAACCTTCAAGGGAACATCAAAGAAGGGCTAATCCTGTGATGAAGGAAGCCATCCAAAAAGAGATTTTAAAATGGTTAGATAATGGGATCATTTATCCCATCTCGGATAGCTAATGGGTGAATCCCATCCAAGTAGTGCCTAAGAAGTTGGGAGTTACCATTATACAATCCGCCACCAATGAACTTATTCCTACTCGTATTCAAACAGGGTGGCGGGTTTGTATTGACTACTGAAAGCTTAATGCCGCTACTTGGAAGGATCACTTTCCTTTGCCTTTTATTGATCAAATGTTAGAAAGATTAGCGGGTCATGAGTATTATTGCTTTCTTGATGGATACTCCGGTTACAACCAAATTCCCATAGCTCCTGAAGATCAAGAGAAAACGACATTCACATGCCCATTTGGAACGTTTGCTTATAGACGCATGCCTTTTGGGTTATGCAATGCACCGGCAACTTTCCAAAGATGCACGATGAGTATCTTTTCTGACATGGTGGAGACCTTCTTAGAGGTTTTTATGGATGATTTTTCTATTCATGGCTCCACCTATGCCGAATTTTTACATCACTTGAAATTGGTCTTAAAAAGGAGTAGAGAAAAGAACCTTGTCCTCAATTGGGAAAAGTGTCATTTTATGGTAAAAGAGAGCATAGTTTTAGGTCATGTGATTTCTAAAGAAGGAATTAAGGTTGATAATGCCAAGGTGAATCTCATTGTCCATCTTGCACCGCCCAAAAGTGTGAAGGATATTCGATCATTTTTGGGCCATGCGGGCTTTTACCAGTGTTTTATAAAAGATTTTTCTAAAATTGCTAGGCCTCTAACCAACTTGTTAGCAAAAGATCAAAAATTTGAGTTTTCCAAAGAATGCTTCGATTCTTTTGAGTGTTTGAAAAAGGAGCTAACTACGGCTCCCATCATTCGAGCACCTAATTGGACCGAACCGTTTGAAATTATGTGTGATGCTTCCGACTTTGCAATAGGAGCCGTGTTGGGTCAAAGATTCAATAAATTACTGCATGTAATCTATTATGCAAGTAGAACTCTCAATGATGCACAACTCAACTACACCACTATGGAGAAAGAATTTCTAGCTGTTGTGTTTGCATTAGAAAAGTTTCAATCCTACTTGATTGGATCACATGTGATAATTTATACCGACCATTCGGCAATCAAGTATCTTGTTGGAAAGAAGGATGCTAAAGCTCGCCTCATTCGGTGGGTTTTACTTCTTCAAGAGTTTGATTTGGAGATTAGAGATAAAAAATGTACGGAAAACTTGGTTGCCGATCACTTGTCTAGACTTCCTAATGCAAAGAATGACGAAGGTCCAATTAATGAAAACTTCCCTGATGAGCAATTGTTTGCTATTTCTAGTGAGCCATGGTATGCGAATATTGTGAATTACTTGGTTACAGGTGCTACACCGGATCATTGGTCCAACAAAGACAAATACCGGTTTCACTCACAGGTAAAGTATTTCTTTTGGGATGATCCTTATTTGTTCAAAACTTGTTCAGATCAGATTGTCTGACGATGTGTGTCCGATCATGATCACCAATCGATTCTATCTTTTTGCCATGATCAAGCCTGTGGTGGCCACTTTAGTGCAAAGAAAACCGCGCACAAAGTTTTACAATGCGGTTTCTATTGGCCAAGTCTTTTTAGGGATGCTTTTGATTTTTGTAAGGCATGTAGATCTTGTCAGTCATTAGGTAGACTTACAAAGCGAAATATGATGCCCCTCAACCCGATCTTAGTGGTAGAAATCTTCAATGTGTGGGGTATTGATTTTATGGGTCCGTTTCCCAACTCTTTTGGAAACTTGTATATTTTATTAGGTGTAGATTATGTGTCAAAATGGATTAAAGCCATTGCTTGCAAATCCAATGACTATAAGGTGGCGGTCAAGTTTCTTAAAGAAAATATTTTTTCACGCTTCGGTACACCTCGTGCCATCATTAGTGATAGGGGTAAGCATTTTTGTAATAGACAGTTTGAAGCTCTTATGAAGAAATATGGTATGACTCATAAGTTGGCCACCCCTTATCATCCTCAAACGAGTGGTCAAGTAGAGGTTTCAAATAGGCAAATTAAGCAAATTTTGGAGAAGACAGTGAATCTAAACCGCAAGGATTGGTCCATTAGATTAGTGGATGCCTTGTGGGCTCATAGGACGGCATTCAAGACTGGTCTTGGTCAGTCTCCTTACCGCTTGTGTATGGCAAAGCTTGTCACCTCCCGGTTGAATTGGAACATAAAGCTTTTTGGGCTATTAAGAAACTAAACTTTGATTTGTCTTCTGCAGGTGTTCAAAGGCGATTACAACTTTCTGAATTGGAGGAGTTGCGCAATGAAGCGTACGAGAATGCAAAGATCTATAAAGAGAAGACAAAAGCTTTTCATGATAAACATATTTTGAGAAAATCGTTTCAAGAGGGCGAAAAAGTGCTTCTCTACAATTCCAGATTGCATATCTTTCCAGGTAAGTTAAGATCCCGTTGGGATGGACCATATGTGGTTAATAAAGTTTTCTCCCATGGTGCGGTCAAGGTTCTAAATCCAAGCAATGGTGAGAGTTTTAAAGTTAATGGTTAAAGATTAAAGCCATTTATTGAGTTGTCAAAGCCGGATATGGAAGAGGTCATGGATCTCCATGAACCTTCCTATTCGAGTCATGCCTAAACAAATATGGTACGTACCCTCCTTTCTATTTTTAGTCCTCATATTTTTCTTTCTATTTTTAATGCCTTGAGATGCATAAATCAAGTATGGGGGGTAGCTTTTGAAAACTTTCTTTTCTAATCTTTTCTATAGTTAAAATTAGAAATTTTCTTTTTCTTTTGTTTTTGGTAATTTTTCAAATTAGAAAGAACTTGGTATTCTTAAAAAGAAAGTTGTTTTTCTATATTAAGAAAGAAAGTTAGTGGATATTTTAATTTTGGAATTTGAAAAATTAGAAAGAATACTTTCCTTTCTTAGTTTTGTTTTCTTTTGGAATCTTTCTTTTAGAAGGATTTGAATAAGAAATAGAAATAAAAACTTGCTTTTTATATGGTATGGTTAAAAAGGAAAGAAAGGTTGAAACAAAAGAAAGAAAGAATTATTTTTAGAAAGCTGGCTTCTTGATTATAGTTTTGATTTGTAGCCTTTTTGACTTGAGCTATTAAGTCTGAAGGATTTTTACGCCTAGTTCCTTAAAGCCAACTGGCTTGAGAGCAACTGACTAAAAACTCTATACATGGGTCAATTAGAAAGCTTAATAAATCAAAGCATTGCACGTAATCAAAAGTAACTTTGGACTCATATGCATCAATGTCTGTGACATGCAAATCAAAGATTAGTCAGACACTGCTTAGTACCTTGGGTGTTTGGTGCATGCCCTGCATGTCATTCACGCTAAAAGCAGTAGAGGATTACAAAAAAAAAAGTTCTATTCTTAGAAAGTATGGAAAAAGTGGAAAGTGTGGTGGACCATATAAATTTGCAAATTTTCTATGAAGTTTCCGAATCAAATTCCTTTTATGATACGATTACATTAGAAGCAAATTTAAGGGAGATGAGTAGGAAAAATTCAAAAGAAGATTCCTTACTTAAAATATTTTTCTAATTTTTCCAACTTGGGATAGGATGCAAAGTTTAAGTATGGGGGTATTCTTGTTCTTCTATTTTGAGCAATTTATCAAAGAAATAGGATTAGAAATCTTTGGCTTTACTTTATAGTGGCATTTGAAAGAAAAGTTTATTTTTAAAATTTTGTGTGTTTATTCATTGCAAACACTCACGAGACACAACTCGTCCACTAGGGTAACCTAGGGGTTTAAAGGCTTGTTGCACGTGCTAAGTGCAACCGTGATTCCTACGAAAGTGAGTTAGGATTTTATTTTGTTTCTATTTTTCTTCTTGTTTGCTTGAGGGCAAGCAAAGTTCAAGTATGGGGGAATTTGATGAACACATTTAGGTGTGAATGGTAGTATAGGAAACATGCATATTTTCTCATTTAAAACGGTGCTACTAAGGTATTTTCCTTGTTTTTGGTGTTTCAAGTTATGTATGGGTTTTCACGAAAATTGAGCTAAAGAGATGAAATTCCGAAGAAAATATTAAATACGAGAACACCACCTTTGTGGCCCATCATTGGGTTTAGATCATGTATGGTTCACTAATTGGTTGGCTCGGAATAACCTTAGAAAATGATTCGAGGGGTACATCCAATTCCATCAAGGCTCATAATTTTGAACGGTTCAGATCATATTATTGAAATAGTTTTAGGAGTGCAACTAATTAAATGATGAGCTATAAAGTGGACGGTCGGATCAAGTTATGGAGATGAATTAGAAGGACAACCCATTTATGTTAATAGCCCATCATTTGAACGGTTGGGATTACCCTACGGAGGAGTACAATTAATTTAATTGTGGCCCATTGAAATGGATGGTTTAGATGAACCCATAAAGCCGAGTTGGGGGCCCTACCAATGGAAATGATATTTTGGGATGTAACCTTTGTGGACCCATTATTTGGACGGATCGGATTAGCCAATGGAAATGGTATAGAGGTCAAGGTTAATTGTCATTGTGACCAATGAATTGGACGGTTGAGATCACGAAAAGGATCAAGATGTGGTTCGATTTATCACTTCCAAAAATTGGAAACATTTTCAACCTACTTTCTCTATATCTCTATTCTTTCTATTTATGAAAAAAACAACCCATGTGTAGAAGAGGCCAAAACAGCCCCCACTTTTGGCAACTTGTGATCTTCCTATTTTGGTGCAATACTCTCCTTACCATATATTTAGGATTCGGTCATTCAAATGGGACCCACTATCCAAGGCAAGAAAGAGAATGATATTGTTTCTAAAAAATGCATGCATATGCATGGGAAGTAACATCTCTCAAATTTGGCATCTTGCTTGAACGTTCAGCATGTATAGAAATAGTAGTCCTAATTATTTTCTTTTGCCATATCCGTGGGACCCACATGGATTTGAAGCATGCAAGTTTCATCTTACAAACAAGCCCACATTTTTTTCTTTTGAACTAGAAATAGCAATTGCTAATTTGGTGTAGTATCTGTGGGACCCACTTGGACATGAGTAAAAAAATAGCATGCATGCAGCCACGTTTTTGGATTTGTAAAAAAAATAATTTGCAATTTTCTACATGCAATGGTGGGACCCACGTGTGGCTTTCTTTCAGGCAAAGCAAAACAGCCCACGTCCAGGTATAGCTTGGTTTCTTTTTTTTGTGTTTTATATATAATATAAAGTGGGCCCACTATTGTGACGTTCAGAATTTAAACAGCCGAGATAAACCAAATACTTGTTATTTTTGAAGAATTATGAGGTGAAATTTACGTATGTAATTAGGGGTTAAGAATGGTAGTTACCAAAAGTTTGAGATATCTCACTGGTTTTCTTGGAAAGTAATAAAAGTGGGGATATTTATTGGATTTGGGAATTCAGTACACGTATAGAGTTTCTATATAAGAAGGCAGGTTTAGAAAGAGTCTGAGAGATGCTAATTTTTTGGAGTGCCTTGAATTAAATATGGAATGTAGCTGAAATTTGTTTGAAAAAGAAAAAGGAATTTCACTTGGAATGTTTGGTACAAATTTACAAACCTACCAAGATTATCACTTGGTTAATTTTTATAGGCCTTTTTCACACGTTTTGGAATTTGTGAGTTGTTTAGTCGGTGGAACATTCTGGTGCAATCCTTCTCTTGCTCTGCAGACCACGTTAGAAGATATTTTTGGAAGTGATGCCCATGTTTCTAAAGAAAAAGAAGAACAAGGAGCATTTCATCTTAGATCTTTTTAATCATAGCCTTTGATTCCTTGGTCCTAAACAAGGCAACCCAACTCAATAAAGGCCATCATTCTTTTTCTTTGTTGGCTCTCGTTTTTTAGTTTTTTTTTTCTTTCTTTCCCTCTCCTCTCTATTATTTTATCTCTCTCTACTTCTCTCCTTTTTTGCCTCTCTACACATTCTCTTTATTCTCTAATTCATTCTCTTTTTCTCTCTACCACTTTCAATCTCTCTCTCTCTTATTCTTTCTTGCTCTCTTTTTAAGTTCTTTTTCTTTTCTTTCTCTCAATCAAGGAACGATCTAACCGTCCGAGAGCCTAATCCAAGGCAACGCCAAGGAAAGAAGGAGGGCGACCAAGGATTCAACTATTGTTCGGAGGAGAAAAAGAATAAGTTTATTTTATTTTTGTTCTTTATTTTTAATTCAATTCCAAGTTAAAATTTGATGTACTCTTATTTTCAATTTCACTATTAAAGAGAGTACTTGTGTTATTTTGCTTGTTTACGTTCTTATATGACATCTCTTCTCTTTTCAACCTCCTTTATTTTTATTTTTTTCTTCCATTTTTCCATGAACAACTAAATCCTAATTACTTAGGGTTTAGTTGAAGCCATGGGGAAGGAGAAATATTTATAATTAAATCAATCTACTCAATTGAAAATTTGTGTAGGATTTTGTGTTTGGAAAATCCCAATCATTCATGCCATTGGCTTTCCCCTTTCGTATGAATAATTGTTGATTACCAAATGTAAAGTCTTATACAATTATATTAAATTGGAGAGGGGATTTGATTAATTACTTATAAGGAATGACATCCCTTTGATCTTATTCCTTATTGACTAGTTAATCGAATTGTCAACCCAATTCAAGAGTTGTTTTAATTAATCAATTTAATCCAAACCCAAGGTGGATTCTAACCCTAAGTATTCTTTTATATTGAATTAAGGTTTTTACACTATTCCAAATTACTTTTGCAATTTTTTCAATTAACTTAGGCCCTTAGAATTTTGGTTTTCTAATTAAATTAGATAAGTAGTTAAAAGAGATCATTAGAACCTTGGTAAACTTTGCATAAATTAGGATTTTAAATAAAAAAGATCTTAGTTAAATTTGATTCTTAGATTGAATAGAATATACGCTTATATATAGTGTTGGCTCCGAGGTCTAAATCCACGGAAATCCTGAGTCCATTCCAGGCAATATTATATCATAGCTAGTATTCTAATCGGTACAAGAATAGGATTGTCAACTAGATTTCTCTTCCTTGAGTTCGACCCGTATTTACACGATCCGTGCACTTGCGGTTATTTAAATAAATCTAACAGGGCCATAACTCAATCATCCCAGTGAATATTTTGACGAGCTTTTTTTTTGAAACAAAATTTAAGGCCTCTTACTGATCTAAATTTCACCACTTTTAGACTTAGAATGAGTGAGTTTTTGAGGTTTTAATTTTGGGTGACGTTTCGCACGGTCTTTAAAAGAGGACCATAACTCTCTCATCCCTTTGAGCTTTTGGGTGCCATTTATTGGGTTCGAAAGAAAACTTCGAGGTGGGTATGTAGAGACTGATTTCACTTGATTTAGTCTTAAACTGAGAGAGTAATGGATGTTTTACTAAATTACTCCCTTTCAATCCGAAAATTATGTTTTAATGCTTTTTAGGCTAAAAAGACCATAACTCAATTATCCCGTTGAATATGTTGACGACCTCTTTTTCCTTGGATAGATAATTTTTAAAGGCCTCCAATTTGTTGAAATTTCACCAATTTTGGACTTAAAATGAGAGAGTTGTGGAGGTTCTAATTTTGGGTGATGTTTCGCACGGTCTTTAAAAAAAGGACCATAACTCTCAGAAATTTCACCATAAATCTTTCCTCCTGGAATAAATTTTTTTTTGGCCGGATTGATGTCTTACGGCCTCTGGCGAGAGCTAACTTAGCGGCTGTTCAGACTAGGCTTCTCAGAGATCCTGCTAACTCCTCTATTAGAGATGAAGAGTTTACTTTTTAGGTGTAGTTTCGCACGGTCTTCCAAAAAAGGAACATAACCCTCTCATCCCTATGAATTTTTAGGTACCATTTCTTGGGTTCGAAAGAAAATTTCGAGATGGGTATGTAGACACTAATTTCACTTGATTTAGTCATATAATGAGAGAGTTTTTTATGTTTCACTGAGTAACTCACTTTCAAACCCAAAATTGTCTTTTAAAGCATTTTAGGCTCAAAAGAGCATAACTCAATCATCCTGGTGAATATTTTGACTAGCTTTTTTTCCTTTGAAAGAGAATTTGAAGGCCTTCGATAGGTTAGAATTTCACCAGTTTTGGACTTAAATGAGAGAGTTATGAAGGTTTTAATTTTGGCTGGCGTTTCGCACGGTCTTTAAAAAAGGACCAGAACGCTCTCATCTCTTTGAGTTTTTGGGTGTCATTTGTTGGTTTAGAAAGAAAACTTCGAGAAGGGATGTGGAGACTGGTTTATCTTGATTTAGTATTAAGATAAGAAAGTTATGGATGTTTTAGTAAATAACTCCCTTTCAGTCCCAAAATTATGTTTTAACGCTTTTTAGGCTAAAAAGAACATAACTCAATCATCCCGTTGAATATATTGACGAGCTTTTTTTTTCTTTGATTGATAATTTTTAAAGGCCTCCGATTGTTTGAAATTTCACCAGTTTTCGACTTAAAATTAAAGAGTTATGGAGGTTTTAATTTTACGTGAAGTTTTGCACGATCTTTAAAAAAAACCATAACTCTCTCATCACTATGAGTTTTTGGGTGCCATTTGTTGGGTTCGAATGTAAACTTTGAGATGGGTATGTGGAGATTGATTTTACTTTATTTAGTCTTAAAATGAGAGAGTTATGGATGTTTTACTAAATAACTCCCTTTCAATCCCAAAATTACGTTTTAACACTTTTTACGCTAAAAAGAACATAACTCAATCATCCTGGTAAATAGGTTGACAAGCTTTTTTTCTTTCGGAAGATAATTTTTAAAGGCCTCCGATTGGTTGAAATTGCACCAGTTTCGGACTTAAAATTAGTGAGTTATGGAGCTTTTAATTTTAGGACAAGTTGCTCATGGTCTTTAAAAAAAGCACCACAACTCTCGCATTCGTATGAGTTTTTGGGTGCCATTTGTTGGGTTCGAAAGAAAACTTCGAGATGGGTATGTAGACACTGATTTCACTTGATTTAGTCTTAAAATGAATGAGTTATGCATGTTTTACTAAGTAACTCACTTTCAAACCTAAAATTATATTTGAACGCGTTTTAGGCTCAAAAGAGCATAACTCAATCATCACGGTGAATAATTTGACGAGCCTTTTTTTCTTTTGAAAGAGAATTTGAAGGCCTTTGATTGGTTGAAATTTCACCACTTTTGGACTTAAAATGAGAGAGTTATGGAGGGTTTAATTTTGGGTGGCGTTTTGCACGGTTGTTAGAAAAAGGACCATAAGTCTCTCATCCCTTAGAGTTTTTGGGTGCCATTTGTTGGGTTAGAAAGAAAACTTCGAGACGGGATGTAGAGATTGATTTCACTGGATTTAGTCTTAAAATGAGAGAGTTATCGATTTTTTACTAAATAACATCCTTTCAGTCCCAAAATTACATTTTAACGCTTTTTAGGCTAAAAAGAACATAACTCAATCATCCTGGTAAATATATTGACGAGCTTTTTTTCCTTTGAAAGATAATTTTTAAAGGCCTCCGATTGGTTGGAATTTTTGCAGTTTTCGACTTAAAATTAGAGAGTTATGAAGGTTTTAATTTTAGGAGAAGTCTCTCACGATCTTTAAAGAAAGGACCATAACTCTCTCATCCCTACGAGTTTTTGGGTGCCATTTGTTGGGTTCGAAAGAAAACTTTGAAATGGGTATGTAAAGATTGATTTCACGTGATTTAGTGTTAAAGTGAGAGAGTTATGGATGTTTTACTAAATAACTCCCTTTCAGTCTCAAAATTATGTTTTAACGCTTTTTAGGCTAAAAAGAACATAACTCAATCATCCCGGTAACTATATTGACCAGCATTTTTTCCTTTGAAAGATAATTTTTAAAGGCCTCCGATTGGTTGAAATTTCACCAATTTTGGACTTAAAATTAGAGACTTATGGAGGTTTTAATTTTAGGTGAAGTTTCGCATGGTCTTTAAAAAAAGGGCCACAACTCTTGCATCCCAATGTGTTTTTGCGTGCCATTTGTTGTGTTCGAAAGAAAACTTCGAGATGGGTATGCAGACACTGACTTCATTTGCTTTAGTCTTAAAATGAGAGAGTTATAAATTTTTACGTAGTAACTCACTTTGAATCCCGAAATTATGTTTTAACGCTTTTTAGGCTCAAAAGGCCAGAACTCAATCATCCCGGTGAATATTTTCACGAGCTTTTTGTAGACACCCCCATTTTGCTCCGCCTTAGTCAACAAAGAAGTTAGTGTTTTTCTATCGGTTCTTCGGTGTTTTCCATTCCCGTGTCTGTCCCTTATATTTTCTCAATGTTTTCCGCAATGTTCTGCATTTTTCTTTTCGCTAAGTGTTGAGAAAGGTTATTCACGAGAATCCGAGCAAGAGAGAATTTGGATCAGACAGGGGGCCCGCATATTATTTTAATGAAAAATGAGTGTTGAGCCTACTTCGATCTAATGTATAAAGATGTCCATCAAGGGAATGGTCAAAATCTTAGAGACGTCGTTTTAACAACCAATTTTGGTGCGACCATCAGGTTGAGCTATTCAGATGATCCTTGGAAATGATTTTTAGGCACAAGTTTATAAATTAATGGTATGGATCATCCCGCGAGCGAAATTGATTTGGAGGGGCACATCCCATATATATTGAGGCCTACAAATTGGACAGATTTGATCATCTTGTGGGCACGGTCTGAGAGATGCGGTTGATTTACATCAAATGAGAGGCTCGGGTCAGCCCATTAAAATGTACGATTTGGATCATCTCGAGGATCGTCATTTTTGGGGCAATATGAACCATTAACAGGAGGTTCGGATAAGCCTACAGAAATGATTTAGAGGGGGGTGCAACCAATCTACATTATGTTGCATCAAATGGACAGTTCAGACCATTCTATGGAAGTGATTTGGGGCGCGCAATCTATTTGGGCCGTGGCCCATAAATTAGACGGCTGAGATCATCCAATGGAAAGGATTTGAAGGCAAGTAATGTAACGCAAGAAGAATTCACTCAAAGTGGGGCCCGCTATTATTTAGGAAGCCAAATGCATTTCAAGGGTATTCGGGTAACATAGATGGGACCCATGTTTTAAAAATTTTTTTTCGAAATCTTGCTGCAACATACATAATTCGGTTAAGTGTTGAAAGCAATATGTGGAGATTATATGTGCGGGACCTACTTTAAGGTTAGCTCAGCATAGGTGTTGATTAGTGAAGATTCATAATCAAGGGCAATATTAGAAGTATACTATTATGCTAAAAAGAGGTTAAATAGAAAGAGAATCTTTAAGGAGCAAGTTTCTACTTTGAAAAGGATCAATCGGACATGTGAAAAAAAAAAAAAAAACTTTCAAAAATGAAGAGAGAAGAATTGATAAAAAAAAAAGAAAGAAAAAGAGAGAGATTTCGGGGCAACCTTCCCTCAAGAGGGGATCGGTGATAAAGAAAAAGGCGGGGAAGAAAAAGAGGGGGGACTCTGTTTTTGCTTCCGCTCAAGAAAGCTCTGTGAGGGAGAGGAAAAAAGAAAAAAAAGAAGCTCTCGTGGGTGGGCTAGAGGAGGAACACCACTCTGCCTCGGCCGTCTCCGAACCCCTCACTCTCTGTTTTTCTACCTCCAACATCTCTCGGCCTCCTCCATCTCTCGGCCTCTTCCATCTCCCAACCCCTCGCACTCTGTTTTTCTTCCTCCTCATCTCTCGGCCTCTTCCATCTCTTTCCCTTGCATACCCTCTATTTCTATCCCACACAGTAGCCACCACTCTCTGTTCTGGTCTTCCCTACCCTCTCCCACGGTTTTCACTCTCCACAGATCCCGTCTCCATCCCATTCTCATCTTTCTAGCTCTATACAAGAAAAACAGAGCATCTCTCGATCTCTGTTTCCCACTCCATCAGCCTCTCTTGCTCTCGATCTCTGAAAACAGAGCATCGAGATTCTCATTGCTAAAGTAAAGAGAAAGAAAAAAAACAAACAAAAAAGAGAAAAAAAAAACAGAGTGTTGTATCACTCTCTTTCTGGCTCTCAACTCCCTGTGTTACTCCCTCTCAATCTCAATCTCTACCTCTCTCAATCTCCATCTTAGCCTCTCTCAATCTCAATTTGCCGCTCACTCTCGAACTCTCTCTGTGCCTCTCTCATCCACCATTTCTCGGCCTCTGTCCCTCTCTCACTCATCTCTATTACCCTCCCTCTCTCTGTTCCTCTCTATCTTACTATCTCTCTCTCTCTCTCTCTCTCTCTCTCTCTCTCTCTCTCTCTCTCTCCACAGTGAGAGAAGCGAAAAAAAAGAGAAGAAAAAAAGAAGAAAGAAAGGGAAGAAAGCGGAGCGGATTACGCGTCGGCGATATTTTTCGGATTCTCCGGCTCTTAGATTCGGCGAGGATTTCAATTACAGGTAGGTGCACAATTCTCAGATTTTTCTAGGATTATTTGGTATTTTTTTATATTTTTGCATGATTTTTAGCATTTAATTGAATTTAATTCGATATTATATGTGTGTGCTAAAAATCATGATCTACATGAGTGTTTCAATTCTGATTCGTCCCGAAATTTAATTCACTGATCTATTTAAATAGAATAAAATAACCATCGAATCGGATCGGACATTGGATCAAAGGATTTCGAAAATTTGAGTGAAGAATGGAATTTCATTTAAAATAATGGCTGAGGAATTACAAAATTCGAAAAAATGGCTATCTCAGGATGATTGATTTTGTGGAATTTTAAATTTTTCTTGTGTTCATCACATCAGAACAAGATTAAAGGACATTTTCCGGAGTCGTAATTTTCTCAAAAAGCATGTTTTAAAAATATAAAACTCTTCAAAAATGTCTGTTTGACGAAGAAAAAAAAATATACTAAATAGATTCCAAAATTAATGAAATTTCGTGGAAAAATAATATGGTACTGATACATTCTACCATGAAGTTTTAAGAATTTTTGGATTTTTTTTGGTATATTATTTGATGCTTTCTTTGAAAACAATCATTTGTGAGATTTCCATCAGATCACAATTTAAATTCACAAAATTTTTACAGTAGTCTTATATTCCATATTTATTGCTATTTTAAAAGTTTCAATTGATTTGGATCTTGTTTCCTAAGGGATGTAGTGTAAATTCATAATCTGGTCTTAAAATTGAAAAATCTGAAATTGGTAGTAAATAGTCTCTAAAATTCATGAAACTCTCACAGCATGCTATGTTTACTTATATATTATTACTGTAGAAATTTCAATGAATTTAGATTTCTATTTCTAGTAGTTTCTGTGTTATTTTTACAAACTGGTCTTATTATTGTTAAATCAAAATTAAATAGGAACTTAATGTAAAAATCTGCAAAACTCTTCCAGTAAGCTCATTCCCATCTTGTTGCTGTAGAAATTTTAATTCATTTCGAATTCGTTTGCAATAACTTCGCTTGTAAAATCACTCATATGGTTTAAAATTGATAAAATCCATTGAATAATTGAAATTAATTAAAAATCATCATAAAGTTTCTAAAGACCCTTGAATTTTTGTCACATGTTCACTCCTTAATCCATTGAAACAGAAATCTTAGGATCTTTAGATTTTCCTGGTAAAATGGCCAGTGCATCCATAATCGTATCCCAATTGCAACCGATCTTTGACAATTTGAATATTTAAGCTATAGCATGTTGTTGGCTCCAAGGTTACTGTCCACGGAAATCCTGAGATATGCCAGGCAATAAGGTGCTATAACTTAAGTAATAAATTACACAAGGAAAGAGCGCACGATTCTCTTCCGTGGATGCTATTCTAGGCCGAAATTGGTAAACCCTAGAACCTTTGGTATTCCTTAAATATCCAAGAAACCAAAAATCCTTGAAATCTGAAATTAATTAACCTCAAGAACTTGAATCGATTTATCTCGTGTCTTTCGGAACCGTTGGATTACGGTTTTCGTCGTAAGAACCATTAGAGCCCAATTTAGGAACACTTACGTTATGTCGTGTCCTAGGTTTTAGGGAGTCCTAGAGTTGGGAGTCCAGCCTCATCACGGACACTTGCTATAGATAGCAACCGTGCCATAGGTCTAGTTACACTAGTCACCCAATCTTTCCCTATGACAAGCCTAGTTACCTAGGATGTAGGTTAACCTGCATTAGTCTAAGGGACAACTTGCATTAGATAAGATCATATAGCATCTTAGATGAAATCCTAGGATAATAAAATCCTCAACTTGAATTAAATAACTTCTCTTAAAACTGTTGAAACAGTCAATCCCGTATAGGTCGGTGTCTTAGTTGAGTTAGGCATAAGTAGCTTAGCTTAGGTGCACCGAACTACGTCGACTCTGATCCCAGTGAGGCTTGGGTACGTAGGCAGCTTGGATGTCTGATGACATACCAACCGCGATTCGGCTCCACAACAAATTGTGGGGTTTTGTATATTAATTTTCTTGTAAATTCTTAATTAAATCACTTAGGATTTTCCATGAAATTAGAACTTTAGGAGAACTTTCACTTAGATTGAATCCAGACAAATTAATGAATCAAGATACACATTTAGGATTCACATTGAAATTAGATCATAGGATGCATGTCACATAGTTCGCACATTAACAAAGAGTTGAATGAGCCATTTAAAATAAATTTAAAAGAGTTAACTTTTGGAATTGAAGACCGATTATCGGGCAGGAATGGTGCATGTGGTGGATAACTCCCCATACATTCCATTCTTGTAACCAGGTAACGAGTCTAGATTTCTAGTTAATCATGGGTCCTAGATCCCACATCTAGGTAGCGACTTTATAAAACATCAATGTTTTAGACATAGGAAACCCTAGAGATGGATTCAAGGTGCTTTAAGCCTAATTTTGGAATGAGAATGAGATGGTATTGAATCTTAGATTTAGTCGATAAAGGATGGAGATTGAAAAAATAGAAAGTTTCTTATTCCAGAAACTTTGTAAAACATCAATCTTTTTATCTATGGGAAACCCTATAGATGGAGTCGAGGTGCTTTTAGCCAATTTTTGGGATGAGGATGAGATGATATTGACTCATAGATTTTGTTTGTGCCTAGTTTGAGATTGAAAAATAGGAAGTTTCTTATTTGATAAAGGATGGATATTGAAAAAATAAAAAGCTTCTTATTTTAGAAACATTGTTAAACATCCATCATTTAGAAATAAGAAACCCTAGTGATGATGTCAACGAGCTTTAAGCCATGTTTTGGGATGAGCATATGAGGGTATTGAATCTTAGATTTAGTTAATGAATGATGGAGATTGAAAAATTAGAAAGCTTCTTATTTTAGGAACTTTATAAAACATCAATGTTTTAGACATAGGAAACCCTAGAGATGAATTCAAGGTGCTTTAAGCCAAGTTTTGAAATGAGAATGAGATGGTATTGAATCTTAGATTTAGTCGATAAAGGATGGAGATTGAAAAAATAGAAAGTTTCTTATTTTAGAAACTTTGTAAAACGTCCATCATTTAGAAATAAGAAACCCTAGCGATGATGTCAATGAGCTTTAAGGCATGTTTTGGGATGAGCGTATGAGGGTATTGAATCTTAGATTTAGTTGATGAAGGATGGAGCTTGAAAAATTAGAAAGCTTCTTATTTTAGGAACTTTATAAAACATTAATGTTTTAGACATAGGAAACCCTAGAGATGGATTCAAGGTGCTTTAAGCCAAGTTTTGGAATGAGAATGAGATGGTATTGAAGCTTAGATTTAGTCGATAGAGGATAGAGATTGAAAAAAAAAAGTTTCTTATTTTAAAAACTTTGTAAAACGTCCATCATTTAGAAATAAGAAACCCTAGCGATGATGTCAACGAGCTTTAAGGCATGTTTTGGGATGAGCGTATGAGGGTATTGAATCATAGATTTAGTTGATAAAGGATGAAGATTGAAAAATTAGAAAGCTTCTTATTTTTGGAACTTTATAAAACATCAATCTTTTATCTATGGGAAACCCTACAGATGGAGTCGAGGTGCATTTTGCCAAGTTTTGGGATAAGGATGAGATGGTATTGAATCTTAGATTTAGTTGATAAAGGATGGAGATTGAAAAAATAGAAAGTTTCTTATTTTAAAAACTTTGTAAAACCACTATCATTCAGAAATAAGAAACCCAAGTGATGATGTCAATGTGCTTTAAGCCTTGTTTTGGGATGAGCGCGTGAGAATATTGAATCTTAAATAGTCAATGCAGGATGCAGATTGAAAAATTAGAAAGTTTCTTATTTTAGAAACTTTATAAGATATCCATCTTTTAGACATAGGAAACTCCAGAGATGGGGTCGATGAGCTTTTAGATCAGTTTTGAGATGAGGATGAGATGCTATTGAATCGTAGATTTAGTTGATAAAAGATGAAGATTGAAAAAATAGAAAGTTTCTTATTTTAGAAACTTTATTAACAAATATATCTTTTTGACATAGGAAACCCTAGAGATGATGTCAACGAGATTTTAACCATGTTTTAGGAAGAGAATGAGAGGGTATTGAATCTTAAATTTAGTTGATGAAGGATGGAGATTGAAAAAATAGAAAGTTTCTTATTCCAGAAACTTTGTAAAACATCAATCTTTTTCGACTTAGTAAACCTTAGAGATGGTGTTGATGTGCTTTTAGCCAATTTTTAGGATGAGGATGAGATGATATTGACTCATAGAAGGTTTGAGATTGAAAAATAGGAAGTTTCTTATTTTATAAACTTTATAAAAACATCGACTGTTTAGACATAAGAAACCCAATAGATGGTGTCAACGTGCTTTTAGCCAATTTTTGAGATGAGGATTAAATAGTATTGAATTTTAGATTTAGTTGATCAAGTATGCAGATTGTAAAATGAAAAGTTTCTTATTTTAGTAACTTTTTAAAACATCAATCTTTTAGACATATGAAACCTCATAAATGGTGTGAAAGAGCTTTTAGCTGAGTCTTGAGATGGAGATTAGATGGTATTGAATCTTTGATTTATTTGAACAATGATGGGGATTGAAAAAAAAGAAAGTTCCTTACTTTAGAAACTATATAAAGCAACCATCTTTTAGACATAAGAAACCATAGAGATGGTGTGAAGGAACTTTTAGCCAAGTTTTGAGATTAGGCTGAGATGATATTGTATCTTAGATTTAGTTGATAAAGGATGGAGATTGAAAAAATAGAAAGTTCCTTATTTTAGAAACATTGTTAAACATCCATCATTTAGAAATAAGAAACCCTAGTGATGATGTCAACGAGCTTTAAGCCATGTTTTGGGATGAGCATATGAGGGGTATTGAATCTTAGATTTAGTTGATGAAGGATGGATATTGAAAAATTAGAAAGCTTCTTATTTTAGGAACTTTATAAAACATCAATGTTTTAGACATAGGAAACCCTAGAGATGGATTCAAGGTGCTTTAAGCCAAGTTTTGGAATGAGAATGAGATGGTATTGAATCTTAGATTTAGTCGATAAAGGATGGTGATTGAAAAAAAAAAGAAAGTTTCTTATTTTAGAAACTTTGTAAAACGTCCATCATTTAAAAATAAGAAACTCTAGCGATGATGTCAACGAGCTTTAAGGCATGTTTTGGGATGAGCGTATGAGGGTATGGAATCATAGATTTAGTTGATGAAGGATGAAGATTGAAAAATTAGAAAGCTTCTTATTTTTGGAACTTTATAAAACATCAATCTTTTATCTATGGGAAACCCTACAGATGGAGTCGAGGTGCTTTTTGCCAAGTTTTGGGATAAGGATGAGATGGTATTGAATCTTAGATTTAGTTGATAAAGGATGGAGATTGAAAAAATAGAAAGTTTCTTATTTTCAAAACTTTGTAATACCACTATCATTCATAAATAAGAAACCCAAGTGATGATGATGTCAACGTGCTTTAAGCCATGTTTTGGGATGAGTGCGTGAGAGTATTGAATCTTAGATTTAGTTAATGCAGGATGGAGATTGAAAAATTAGAAAGTTTCTTATTTTAGAAACTTTATAAGACATCCATCTTTTAGACATAGGAAACTCCAGAGATGGGGTCGATGAGCTTTTAGATCAGTTTTGAGATGAGGATGAGATGCAATTGAATTGTAGATTTAGTTGAAAAATGATGAAGATTGAAAAATAGAAAGTTTCTTATTTTATAAACTTTATTAAACATATATCTTTTTGACATAGGAAACCCTAGAGATGATGTCAACGAGATTTTAACCATGTTTTAGGAAGAGAATGAGAGGGCATTGAATCTTAAATTTAGTTGATGAAGGATGAAGATTGAAAAAATATAAAGTTTCTTATTCCAGAAACTTTGTAAAACATCAATCTTTTTCGACTTAGTAAACCTTAAAGATGGTGTCGAGGTGCTTTTAGCCAATTTTTAGGATGAGGATGAGATGATATTCACTCAAAGAAGGTTTGAGATTGAAAAATAGGAAGTTTCTTATTTTATAAACTTTATAAAACATCCACTGTTTAGACATAGGAAACCCAATAGATGGTGTCAACGTGCTTTTAGCCAATTTTTTGATGAGGATTAAATAGTATTGAATTTTAGATTTAGTTGATCAAGTATGGAGATTGTAAAATGAAAAGTTTTTTATTTTAGTAACTTTTTAAAACATCAATCTTTTAGACATAGGAAACCTCATAAATGGTGTGAAAGAGCTTTTAGCTGAGTCTTGAGATGGGGATTAGATGGTATTGAATCTTTGATTTATTTGAACAATGATGGGGATTGAAAAAAAAGAAAGTTTCTTACTTTAGAAACTATGTAAAGCAACCATCTTTTAGACATAAGAAACCATAGAGATGGTGTGAAGGAGCTTTTAGCCAAGTTTTGAGATTAGGCTGAGATGATATTGAATCTTAGATTTAGTTGATAAAGGATGGAGATTGAAAAAATAGAAAGTTCCTTATTTTAGAAACATTGTTAAACATCCATCATTTAGAAATAAGAAACCCTAGTGATGATGTCATCGAGGTTTAAGCCATGTTTTGCGATGAGCATATGAGGGGTATTCAATCTTAGATTTAGTTGATGAAGGATGGAGATTGAAAAATTAGAAAGCTTCTTATTTTAGGAACTTTATAAAACATCAATGTTTTAGACATAGGAAACCCTAGAGGTGGATTCAAGGTGCTTTAAGCCAAGTTTTGGAATGAGAATGAGATGGTATTGAATCTTAGATTTAGTCGATAAAGGATGGAGATTGAAAAAAAAAAGTTTCTTATTTTAGAAACTTTGTAAACGTCCATCATTTAGAAATAAGAAACCCTAGCGATGATGTCAACCAGGTTTAAGGCATGTTTTGGGATGAGCGTATGAGGGTATTGAATCATAGATTTAGTTGATGAAGAATGAAGATTGAAAAATTAGAAAGCTTCTTATTTTGGAGCTTTATAAAACATCAATCTTTTATCTATGAGAAACCCTACAGATGGAGTCGAGGTGCTTTTTGCTAAGTTTTGGGATAAGGATAAGATGGTATTGAATCTTAGATTTAGTTGATAAAGGATGGAGATTGAAAAAATAGAAAGTTTCTTATTTAAAAAACTTTGTAAAACCACTATCATTCAGAAATAAGAAACCCAAGTGATGATGTCAACGTGCTTTAAGCCATGTTTTGGGATGAGCGCGTGAGAGTATTGAATCTTAGATTTAGTTAATGCAGGATGGAGATTGAAAAATTAAAAAGTTTCTTAGTTTAGAAACTTTATAAGACATCCATCTTTTAGACATAGGAAACTCCAGAGATGGGGTCGATGAGCTTTTAGATCAGTTTTGAGATGAGGATGAGATGCTATTGAATCGTATATTTAGTTGATAAATGATGAAGATTGAAAAAATAGAAAGTTTCTTATTTTAGAAACTTTATTAAACATATATCTTTTTGACATAGGAAACCCTAGAGATGATGTCAACGAGATTTTAACCATGTTTTAGGAAGAGAATGAGAGGGTATTGAATCTTAAATTTAGTTGATGAAGGATGGAGATTGGAAAAATAGAAAGTTTCTTATTCCAGAAACTTTGTAAAACATCAATCTTTTTCGACTTAGCAAACCTTAGAGATGGTGTCGAGGTGCTTTTAGCAAATTTTTAGGATGAGGATGAGATGATATTGACTGATAGAAGGTTTGAGATTGAAAAATAGGAAGTTTCTTATTTTATAAACTTTATAAAACATCCTCTGTTTAGACATAGGAAACCCAATAGATGGTGTCAACGTGCTTTTAGCCAATTTTTGAGATGAGGATTAAATAGTATTGAATTTTAGATTTAGTTGATCAAGTATGGAGATTGTAAAATAAAAAGTTTCTTATTTTAGTAACTTTTTAAAACATTAATCTTTTAGACATAGGAAACCTTATAAATGGTGTGAAAGAGCTTTTAGCTGAGTCTTGAGATGGGGATTAGATGGTATTGAATCTTTGTTTTATTTGAACAATGATGGGGATTGAAAAAAAAGAAAGTTTCTTACTTTAGAAATTATGTAAAGCAACCATCTTTTAGAGATAAGAAACCATAGAGATGGTGTGAAGGAGCTTTTAGCCAAGTTTTGAGATTAGGCTGAGATGATATTGAATCTTAGATTTAGTTGATAAAGGATGGAGATTGAAAAAATAGAAAGTTCCTTATTTTAGAAACATTGTTAAACATCCATCATTTAGAAATAAGAAACCCTAGTGATGATGTCAACGAGCTTTAAGCCATGTTTTGGGATGAGCTTTTTGCGGATGATCTTATGATATTCGCGGAAGGTTCTGTCAAGTCAGCAAAAGAAATTCTAGCTTGTTTACAAGAATTCCACAGATTCTCTGGCTTCCAACCAAATTTTTCGAAATGTGAGGTCTTCTTTTCTGGAATTAGTTGCAGAGAAAGAAAGGCAATCTCAAAAATTCTGCTCATCCCTGAAGGAAAACTGCCAATCAAAATACCTTGGCCTCCCCTTGACCTGTTCAAGACTTTCTTAAGATGATTGTTTCCCGATCATCTCGAAGGTCACTCAAAAAATAAATGGATGGAGTAGTCGTTTTCTCTTCGCTGCTAGAAGGATTGAGCTGGTGAAATCTGTCCTTCACTCTTATCAAGTCTTTTGGTCCTCCTCTTTTAATCTCCCCTCGGGAGTTATAGACAAGCTTGAACGGCTTTGTAGAGATTTTGTTTGGGCTGGTAGTGAAAATGCTAAGAAAGTTCATACGGTGACTTGGGACACTATATGCAAGCCTAAGAAAGAAGGTGGCCTGGGTATCCGTAATCTGAGAGACATTAACTCGGCTCTACAGTGCAAATTACTGTGGAGACTAATTCAGGGAAATAATTCTTTGTGGCGCCAATGGATTTTTTCCAAATACATTCAAAACAAGAACATTTGGTCCATGAAGGTTCCCTCCAGACCGTCTTGGGGTTTCCGGAGCATTCTTCGAGCTCGAGATACCCTCAAAGATAAGATTTGTTACTTAGTTGGGATCGAAGCTGAAATTGATCTATGGACTCAACCTTGGCATCCGGATGGAGTCCTGAATCAAATCATTTCGAAATCAGTGACTGATTATTCCCTCTCCTCGATGAAAAGTCTGGCTGAGATACATTCAAAGGAAGGCTGGAATCCAATCATAAATAAATCATCTCTCATACAGGAAAAAGCTATTTTGCAAAAGTCTCTTTTTCAGGAGGACGATGAAAACAGAGTAATCTGGAAGCCTAGTACTGATGGCTATTTCTCTGTTAGTAGTGCTTGGAATGCTATTAGGAAGCATAAGGTGGATACCCCATGGGCTCCTTCAGTTTGGTTTACAGGTCACATACCAAAGCAAGCGTTATCTGCTTGGAAAGCTCTACACAAGAAACTGCTTACTAGAGATCACCAGATATTCAGGAATAGAGTGATGGATGAAGGGTGTCCTCTCTGTAAATCAGAAAAGGAGACAATTAATCACTTATTCTTCAGGTGTGGATTCTCAGCTTGGGTCTGGAGGTCCATTTTGTGGCGGTGTGGATTCTCAGCTTGGGTCTGGAGGTCCATTTTGTGGCGGTATGGATCTCGAAGAAAACCGAAGAAAACTATCCAGGAAGAAGAAGAGTGGTTACGAACTCATTGTAGAGGTAAGTCTCAAAGTTCCACGGCCATGAAAATTGCATTTGCTTCTGCCATCTACAGGTTATGGGGGGAGAGAAACCTGAGAATTTTTGAAAATAAATCAAATGATAAGATCAAAATCCTCCGTATGATTCTTGATGATGTAAAGACAAGAGTTAACAGCCTCAATCTCAGGGACAGTAAAGAAGTGCACACGGCTGCTGTCGCACACCACTTTGGCTACACGATTTCTGTTCAGGAGAAAGACCTAAAATTCTGATGTTGGGTTCCCCCTGCTGTGGGAGAATTCAAACTCAACACTGATGCTTCTTTAACTGATGATGGAGGAGGGATTGGAGGAATAATTAGAAACAATGATGGCGAAATAATCCAATTTTTCTCTAAAAATACTGATGGGGAAGAGATTTTTGCCTTGGAGATTCTTGCTATATGTGAAGGAGTGACTGTTGCAAAAAGTCTGGGTATCACTTCTCTTTGGATAGAAGCTGACTCTACCTTTGCTGTAAACTCTAATAAACAAAATTTCCTCTCCTCCGTGGAGAAAAATCCCAGCTATCAATAGAGCCTGGAGTGAGCTGGCAGGAATGACGTGGAGAATATCCCACATCTGGAGAGAGGGGAATATGGCAGCGGAATTATTATCCAAGAGAGAATGCCCCTTTAAAGGACATTCCACCTTTCAGACGAGAGCTCCTGATGATCTCCTTGCTGTTGTCAAATCTGACAGAGAGCAAACCATGTACCAGAGAATGAAAAACTGATCCCTGTTTCCAATGTTTGCCTGTTTAGGTTGTTTTTCTTGTTTTCCTTTTGCCATTATGTGGATAGCCTTTTAGGAGAATGTTCCCCCTTGGCGGGACTTTTGCCCCCCTTGATGTATCTTTTCCTTATTTTTAATGATATCTGGTAGGGGTCTTCCCTAACCCCAGCTTAACCATAAAAAAAAAAAAGTTTTGGGATGAGCATATGAGGGCATTGAATCTTAGATTTAGTTGATGAAGGATGGAGATTGAAAAATTAGAAAGCTTCTTATTTTAGGAACTTTATAAAACATCAATGTTTTAGACATAGGAAACCCTAGAGATGGATTCAAGGTGCTTTAAGCCAAGTTTTGGAATGAGAATGAGATGGTATTGAATCTTAGATTTAGTCGATAAATGATGGAGATTGAAAAAATAGAAAGTTTCTTATTTTAGAAACTTTGTAAAACATCCATCATTTAGAAATAAGAAACCCTAGCGATGATGTCAACGAGCTTTAAGGCATGTTTTGGGATGAGCGTATGAGCGTATTGAATCATAGATTTAGTTGATGAAGGATGAAGATTGAAAAATTAGAAAGCTTCTTATTTTTGAAACTTTATAAAACATCAATCTTTTATCTATGAGAAACCCTAGAGATGGAGTCAAGGTGCTTTTTGCCAAGTTTTGGGATAAGGATGAGATGGTATTGAATCTTAGATTTAGTTGATAAAGGATGGAGATTGAAAAAATAGAAAGTTTCTTATTTTAAAAACTTTGTAAAACCACTATCATTCATAAATAAGAAACCCAAGTGATGATGTCAACGTGCTTTAAGCCATGTTTTGGGATGAGCGCATGAGAGTATGGAATCTTAGATTTAGTTAATGAAGGATGGAGATTGAAAAATTAGAAAGTTTCTTATTTTAGAAACTTTATAAGAGATCCATCTTTTAGACATAGGAAACTCCAGAGATGGGGTCAATGAGCTTTTAGATCAGTTTTGAGATGAGGATGAGATGCTATTGAATCGTAGATTTAGTTGATAAATGATGAAGATTGAAAAAATAGAAAGTTTCTTATTTTATAAACTTTATTAAACATATATCTTTTTGACATAGCAAAACCCTAGAGATGATGTCAACGAGATTTTAACCATGTTTTAGGATGAGAATGAGAGGGTATTGAATCTTAAATTTAGTTGATGAAGGATGGAGATTGAAAAAATAGAAAGTTTCTTATTCCAGAAACTTTGTAAAACATCAATCTTTTTAGACTTAGTAAACCTTAGAGATGGTGTCGATGTGCTTTTAGCCAATTTTTGGGATGAGGATGAGATGATATTGACTCATAGATTTTGTTTGTGCTTCGTTTGAGATTGAAAAATAAGAAGTTTCTTATTTTATAAACTTTATAAAACATCCACTGTTTAGACATAGGAAACCCAATAGATGGTGTCAACGTGCGTTTAGCCAATTTTTGAGAAGAGGATTAAATAGTATTGAATTTTAGATTTAGTTGATCAAGTATGGAGATTGTAAAATGAAAAGTTTCTTATTTTAGTAACTTTTTAAAACATCAATCTTTTAGACATATAAAACCTCATAAATGGTGTGAAAGAGCTTTTAGCTGAGTCTTGAGATGGGGATTAGATGGTATTGAATCTCTGATTTATTTGAACAATGATGGAGATTGAAAAAAAAGAAAGTTTCTTACTTTAGAAACTATATAAAGCAACCATCTTTTTGACATAAGAAACCATAGAGATCGTGTGAAGGAGCTTTTAGCCAAGTTTTGAGATTAGGCTGAGATGATATTATTAAATCTTAGATTTAGTTGACAAAGGATGGAGATTTAAAAAAATAGAAAGTTCCTTATTTTAGAAACAATGTTAAACATCCATCATTTAGAAATAAAAAACCCTAGTGATGATGTCAACGAGCTTTTAGCCATGTTTTGGGATGAGCATATGAGGGGTATTGAATCTTAGATTTAGTTGATGAAGGATGGAGATTGAAAAATTAGAAAGCTTCTTATTTTAGGAACTTTATAAAACATCAATGTTTTAGACATAGGAAATCCTAGAGATGGATTCAAGGTGCTTTAAGCCAAGTTTTGGAATGAGAATGAGATGGTATTGAATCTTAGATTTAGTCGATAAAGGATGGAGATTGAAAAATTAGAAAGTTTCTTATTTTACAAACTTTGTAAAACGTCCATCATTTAGAAATAAGAAACCCTAGCGATGATGTCAACGAGCTTTAAGGTATGTTTTGGGATGAGCGTATGAGGGTATTGAATCATAGATTTAGTTAATGAAGGATGAAGATTGAAAAATTAGAAAGCTTCTTATTTTTGGAACTTTATAAAACATCAATCTTTTATCTATGGGAAACCCTACAGATGGAGTCGAGGTGCTTTTTGCCAAGTTTTGGGATAAGGATGAGATGGTATTGAATCTTAGATTTAGTTGATAAAGGATGGAGATTGAAAAATAGAAAGTTTCTTATTTTAAAAACTTTGTAAAACCACTATCATTCAGAAATAAGAAACCCAAGTGATGATGTCAACGTGCTTTAAGCCATGTTTTGGGATGAGCGCATGAGAGTATTGAATCTTAGATTTAGTTAATGAAGGATGGAGATTGAAAAATTAGAAAGTTTCTTATTTTAGATACTTTATAAGACATCCATCTTTTAGACATAGGAAACTCCAGAGATGGGGTCCATGAGCTTTTAGATCAGTTTTGAGATGAGGATGAGATGCTATTGAATAGTAGATTTAGTTGACAAATGATGAAGATTGAAAAAATAGAAAGTTTCTTATTTTATAAACTTTATTAAACATATATCTTTTTGACATAGGAAACCCTAGAGATGATGTCAACGAGATTTTAACCATGTTTTAGGATGAGAATGAGAGGGTATTGAATCTTAAATTTAGTTGATGAAGGATGGAGATTGAAAAAATAGAAAGTTTCTTATTCCAGAAACTTTGTAAAACATCAGTCTTTTTAGACTTAGAAAACCTTAGAGATGGTGTCGAGGTGCTTTTAGCCAATTTTTGGGATGAGGATAAGATGATATTGACTCATAGATTATGTTTGTGCTTCGTTTGAGATTGAAAAATATGAAGTTTCTTATTTTATAAACTTTATAAAACATCCACTGTTTAGACATAGGAAACCCAATAGATGGTGTCAACATGCTTTTAGCCAATTTTTGAGATGAGAATTAAATAGTATTTAATTTTAGATTTAGTTGATCAAGTATGGAGATTGTAAAATGAAAAGTTTCTTATTTTAGTATCTTTTTAAAACATCAATCTTTTAGACATAAGAAACCTCATAAATGTTGTGAAAGAGCTTTTAGCTGAGTCTTGAGATGATGATTAGATGGTATTGAATCTTTGATTTATTTGAACAATGATGGGGATTGAAAAAAAAGAAAGTTTCTTACTTTAGAAACTATATAAAGCAACCATCTTTTAGACATAAGAAACCATAGAGATGTGTGAAGGAGCTTTTAGTCAAGTTTTGAGATTAGGCTGAGATGATATTGAATCTTAGATTTAGTTGATAAAGGATGGAGATTGAAAAAATAGAAAATTCCTCATTTTAGAAACATTGTTAAATATCTATCATTTAGAAATAAGAAACCCTAGTGATGATGTCAACGAGCTTTAAGCCATGTTTTGGGATGAGCATATGAGGGGTATTGAACCTTAGATTTAGTTGATGAAGGATTGAGATTGAAAAATTAGAAAGCTTCTTAATTTAGGAACTTTATAAAACATGAATGTTTTAGATATAGGAAACCCTAGAGATGGATTCAAGGTGCTTTAAGCCAAGTTTTGGAATGATAATGAGATGGAATTGAATCTTAGATTTAGTCGATAAAGGATGGAGATTGAAAAAATAGAAAGTTTCTTATTTTACAAACTTTATAAAACATCCATCATTTAGAAATAAGAAACCCTAGCGATGATGTCAACGAGCTTTAAGGCATGTTTTGGGATGTGCGTATGAGGGTATTGAATCATAGATTTAGTTGATGAAGATTGAAAAATTAGAAAGCTTCTTATTTTTGGAACTTTATAAAACATCAATCTTTTACCTATGGGAAACCCTACAGATGGAGTCGAGGTGCTTTTTGCCAAGTTTTGGGATAAGGATGAGATGGTATTGAATCTTAGATTTAGTTGATAAAGGATGGAGATTGAAAAATAGAAAGTTTCTTATTTTAAAAACTTTGTAAAACCACTATCATTCAGAAATAAGAAACCCAAGTGATGATGTCAACGTGCTTTAAGCCATGTTTTGGGATGAGCGCATGAGAGTATTGAATCTTAGATTTAGTTAATGAAGGATGGAGATTGAAAAATTAGAAAGTTTCTTATTTTAGATACTTTATAAGACATCCATCTTTTAGACATAGGAAACTCCAGAGATGGGGTCCATGAGCTTTTAGATCAGTTTTGAGATGAGGATGAGATGCTATTGAATAGTAGATTTAGTTGACAAATGATGAAGATTGAAAAAATAGAAAGTTTCTTATTTTATAAACTTTATTAAACATATATCTTTTTGACATAGGAAACCCTAGAGATGATGTCAACGAGATTTTAACCATGTTTTAGGATGAGAATGAGAGGGTATTGAATCTTAAATTTAGTTGATGAAGGATGGATATTGAAAAAATAGAAAGTTTCTTATTCCAGAAACTTTGTAAAACATCAGTCTTTTTAGACTTAGAAAACCTTAGAGATGGTGTCGAGGTGCTTTTAGCCAATTTTTGGGATGAGGATAAGATGATATTGACTCATAGATTATGTTTGTGCTTCGTTTGAGATTGAAAAATATGAAGTTTCTTATTTTATAAACTTTATAAAACATCCACTGTTTAGACATAGGAAACCCAATAGATGGTGTCAACGTGCTTTTAGCCAATTTTTGAGATGAGAATTAAATAGTATTTAATTTTAGATTTAGTTGATCAAGTATGGAGATTGTAAAATGAAAAGTTTCTTATTTTAGTAACTTTTTAAAACATCAATCTTTTAGACATAAGAAACCTCATAAATGTTGTGAAAGAGCTTTTAGCTGAGTCTTGAGATGATGATTAGATGGTATTGAATCTTTGATTTATTTGAACAATGATGGGGATTGAAAAAAAAGAAAGTTTCTTACTTTAGAAACTATATAAAGCAACCATCTTTTAGACATAAGAAACCATAGAGATGTCTGAAGGAGCTTTTAGTCAAGTTTTGAGATTAGGCTGAGATGATATTGAATCTTAGATTTAGTTGATAAAGGATGGAGATTGAAAAAATAGAAAATTCCTCATTTTAGAAACATTGTTAAATATCTATCATTTAGAAATAAGAAACCCTAGTGATGATGTCAACGAGCTTTAAGCCATGTTTTGGGATGAGCATATGAGGGGTATTGAACCTTAGATTTAGTTGATGAAGGATTGAGATTGAAAAATTAGAAAGCTTCTTAATTTAGGAACTTTATAAAACATGAATGTTTTAGATATAGGAAACCCTAGAGATGGATTCAAGGTGCTTTAAGCCAAGTTTTGGAATGATAATGAGATGGAATTGAATCTTAGATTTAGTCGATAAAGGATGGAGATTGAAAAAATAGAAAGTTTCTTATTTTACAAACTTTATAAAACATCCATCATTTAGAAATAAGAAACCCTAGCGATGATGTCAACGAGCTTTAAGGCATGTTTTGGGATGTGCGTATGAGGGTATTGAATCATAGATTTAGTTGATGAAGATTGAAAAATTAGAAAGCTTCTTATTTTTGGAACTTTATAAAATATCAATCTTTTATCTATGGGAAACCCTACAGATGGAGTCGAGGTGCTTTTTGCCAAGTTTTGGGATAAGGATGAGATGGTATTGAATCTTAGATTTAGTTGATAAAGGATGGAGATTGAAAAAATAGAAAGTTTCTTATTTAAAAAACTTTGTAAAACCACTATCATTCAGAAATAAGAAACCCAAGTGATGATGTCAACGTGCTTTAAGCCATGTTTTGGGATGAGCGCATGAGAGTATTGAATCTTAGATTTAGTTAATGAAGGATGGAGATTGAAAAATTAGAAAGTTTCTTATTTTAGATACTTTATAAGACATCCATCTTTTAGACATAGGAAACTCCAGAGATGGGGTCCATGAGCTTTTAGATCAGTTTTGAGATGAGGATGAGATGCTATTGAATCGTAGATTTAGTTGATAAATGATGAAGATTGAAAAAATAGAAAGTTTCTTATTTTAGAAACTTTATTAAACATATATCTTTTTGACATAGGAAACCCTAGAGATGATGTCAACGAGATTTTAACCATGTTTTAGGATGAGAATGAGAGGGTATTGAATCTTAAATTTAGTTGATGTAGGATGGAGATTGAAAAAATAGAAAGTTTCTTATTCCAGAAACTTTGTAAAACATCAATTTTTTAGACTTAGTAAACCTTAGAGATGGTGTCGAGGTGCTTTTAGCTAATTTTTGGGATGAGGATAAGATGATATTGACTCATAGATTATGTTTGTGCTTCGTTTGAGATTGAAAAATAGGAAGTTTCTTATTTTATAAACTTTATAAAACATCCACTGGTTAGACATAGGAAACCCAATAGATGGTGTCAACGTGCTTTTAGCCAATTTTTGAGATGAGGATTAAATAGTATTGAATTATAAATTTAGTTGATTAAGTATGGAGATTGTAAAATGAAAAGTTTCTTATTTTAGTAACTTTTTAAAACATCAATCTTTTAGACATATGAAACCTCATAAATGTTGTGAAAGTGCTTTTAGCTGAGTCTTGAGATGACGATTAGATGGTATTGAATCTTTGATTTATTTGAACAATGATGGGGATTGAAAAAAAATAAAGCTTCTTACTTTAGAAACTATATAAAGCAACCATCTTTTAGACATAAGAAACCATAGAGATGGTGTGAAGGAGCTTTTAGCCAAGTTTTGAGATTAGGCTGAAATGATATTGAATCTTAGATTTAGTTGATAAAGGATGTAGATTGAAAAAATATAAAGTACCTCATTTTAGAAACATTGTTAAATATCTATCATTTAGAAATAAGAAACCCTAGTGATGATGTCAACGAGCTTTAAGCCATGTTTTGGGATGAGCATATGAGGGGTATTGAACCTTAGATTTAGTTGATGAAGGATGGAGATTGAAAAATTAGAAAGCTTCTTAATTTAGGAACTTTATAAAACATCAATGTTTTAGATATAGGAAACCCTAGAGATGGATTCAAGGTGCTTTAAGCCAAGTTTTGGAATGAGAATGAGATGGTATTGAATCTTACATTTAGTCGATAAAGGATGGAGATTGAAAAAATAGAAAGTTTCTTATTTTACAAACTTTATAAGACGTCCATCATTTAGAAATAAGAAACCCTAGCGATGATTTCAACGAGCTTTAAGGCATGTTTTGGGATGTGCGTATGAGGGTATTTAATCATAGATTTAGTTGATGAAGGATGAAGATTGAAAAATTAGAAAGCTTCTTATTTTTGGGACTTTATAAAACATCAATCTTTTATCTATGGGAAACCCTACAGATGGAGTCAAGGTGCTTTTTGCCAAGTTTTGGGATAAGGATGAGATGGTATTGAATCTTAGATTTAGTTGATAAAGGATGGAGATTGAAAAAATAGAAAGTTTCTTATTTTAAAAACTTTGTAAAACCACTATCATTGAGAAATAAGAAACCCAAGTGATGATGTCAACGTGCTTTAAGCCATGTTTTGGGATGAGCGCATGAGAGTATTGAATCTTAGATTTAGTTAATGAAGGATGGAGATTGAAAAATTAGAAAGTTTCTTATTTTAGATACTTTAAAGACATCCATCTTTTAGACATAGGAAACTCCAGAGATGGGGTCAATGAGCTTTTAGATCAGTTTTGAGATGATGATGAGATGCTATTGAATCGTAGATTTAGTTGATAAATGATGAAGATTGAAAAAATAGAAAGTTTCTTATTTTAGAAACTTTATTAAACATATATCTTTTTGACATAGGAAATCCTATAGATGATGTCAACGAGATTTTAACCATGTTTTAGGATGAGAATGAGAGGGTATTGATCTTAAATTTAGTTGATGAAGGATGGAGATTGAAAAAATAGAAAGTTTCTTATTCCAGAAACTTTGTAAAACATCAACCTTTTTAGACTTAGTAAACCTTAGAGATGGTGTCAAGGTGTTTTTAGCCAATTTTTGGGATGAGGATGAGATGATATTTACTCATAGATTTTGTTTGTGCTTCGTTCGAGATTGAAAAAAAGGAAGTTTCTTATTTTATAAACTTTATAAAACATCCACTGTTTAGACCTAGGAATCCCAATAGATGGTGTCAACCTGCTTTTAGCCAATTTTTGAGATCAGGATTAAATAGTATTGAATTTTAGATTTAGTTGATCAAGTATGGAGATTGTAAAATGAAAACTTTCTTATTTTAGTAACTATTTAAAACATCAATCTTTTAGACATAGGAAACCTCATAAATGTTGTGATTGAGCTTTTAGCTGAGTCTTGAGATGGGGATTAGATGGTATTGAATCTTTGATTTATTTGAACAATGATGGGGATTGAAAAAAAAGAAAGTTTCTTACTTTAGAAACTATATAAAGCAACCATCTTTTAGACATAAGAAACCATAGAGATGGTGTGAAGGAGCTTTTAGTCAAGTTTTGAGATTAGGCTGAGATGATATTGAATCTTAGATTTAGTTGATAAATGATGGAGATTGAAAAAATAGAAAGTTCCTTATTTTAGAAACATTGTTAAACATCCATCATTTAGAAATAAGAAACCCTAGTGATGATGTCAACGAACTTTAAGCCAAGTTTTGGAATGAGAATGAGATGGTATTGAATCTTATATTTAGTCGATAAAGGATGGAGATTGAAAAAATAGAAAGTTTCTTATTTTAGAAACTTTGTAAAACGTCCATCATTTAGAAATAAGAAACCCTATCGATGATGTCAACAAGCTTTAAGGCATGTTTTGAGATGAGCGTATGAGGGTATTGATTCATAGATTTAGTTGATGAAGGATGAAGATTGAAAAATTAGAAAGCTTCTTATTTTTGGAACTTTTTAAAGCATCAATCTTTTATCTATGGGAAACCCTATAGATGGAGTCAAGGAGCTTTTTGCCAAGTTTTGGGATAAGGGTGGGATGGTATTGAATCTTAGATTTAGTTGATAAAGGATGGAGATTGTAAAAATAGAAAGTTTCTTATTTTAAAAACTTTGTAAAACCACTATCATTCAGAAATAAGAAACCCAAGTGATGATGTCAACGTGCTTTAAGCCATGTTTTGGGATGAGCAAATGAGAGTATTGAATCTTAGATTTAGTTAATGAAGGATGGAGATTGAAAAATTAGAAAGTTTCTTATTTTAGAAACTTTATAAGACATCCATCTTTTAGACACAGGAAACTCCAGAGATGGGGTCAATGAGCTTTTAGATCAGTTTGAGATGAGGATGAGATGCTATTGAATCGTAGATTTGGTTGATAAATGATGAAGATTGAAAAAATAGAAAGTTTCTTATTTTAGAAACTTTATTAAACATGTATCTTTTTGACATAGGAAACCCAAGAGATGATGTCAACGAGATTTTAACCATGTTTTAGGATGAGAATGAGAGGGTATTGAATTTAAAATTTAGTTGATGAAGGATGGAGATTGAAAAACTAGAAAGTTTCTTATTCCAGAAACTTTGTAAAACATCAATCTTTTTAGACTTAGTAAACCTTAGAGATGGTGTCGAGGTGCTTTTAGCCAATTTTTGGGATGAGGATGAGATGATATTTACTCATAGATTTTGTTTGTGCTTCGTTCGAGATTGAAAAATAGGAAGTTTCTTATTTTATAAACTTTATAAAACATCCACTGTTTGACCTAGGAAATCCAATAGATGGTGTCAACATGCTTTTAGCCAATTTTTGAGATCAGGATTAAATAGTATTGAATTTTAGATTTAGTTGATCAAGTATGGACATTGTAAAGTGAAAAGTTTCTTATTTTAGTAACTTTTTAAAACATCAATCTTTTAGACATAGGAAACCTCATAAATGGTGTGAAAGGGCTTTTAGCTGAGTCTTGAGATAAGGATTAGATGGTATTGAATCTTTGATTTATTTGAACAATGATGAGATTGAAAAAAAAGAAAGTTTCTTACTTTAGAAACTATATAAAGCAACCATCTTTTAGACATAAGAAACCATAGAGATGGTGTGAAGGAGCTTTTAGCCAAGTTTTGAGATTAGGCTGAGAAGATATTAATCTTAGATTTAGTTGATAAAGGATGGAGATTGAAAAAATAGAAAGTTTCTTATTTTAGAAACATTGTTAAACATCCATCATTTAGAAATAAGAAACCCTATTGACGATATCAACGAGCTTTAAGCCCTGTTTTGGGATGAGCATATGAGGGTATTGAATCTTAGATTTAGTTGATGAAGGATGGAGATTGAAAAATTAGAAAGCTTCTTATTTTAGGAACTTTATAAAACATCAATGTTTTAGACATAGGAAAGCCTAGAGATGGATTCAAGGTGCTTTAAGCCAAGTTTTTGAATGAGAATGAGATGGTATTGAATCTTAGATTTAGTCGATAAAAGATGGTGATTGAAAAAATAGAAAGTTTCTTATTATAGAAACTTTGTAAAACGTCCATCATTTAGAAATAAGAAACCCTAGCGATGATGTCAACGAGCTTTGAGGCATGTTTTGGGATGAGCGTATGAGGGTATTGAATCTTAGATTTAGTTGATGAAGGATGGAGATTGAAAAATTAGAGAGCTTCTTATTTTAGGAAATTTATAAAACATCAATGATTTAGACATAGGAAACCCTTGAGATGGATTCAAGGTGCTTTAAGCCAAGTTTTGGAATGAGAATGAGATGGTATTGAATCATAGATTTAGTTGATGAATGATGGAGATTGAAAAATTAGAAAGCTTATTATTTTAGGAACTTTATAAAACATCAATGTTTTAGACATAGGAAACCCTTGAGATGGATTCAAGGTGCTTTAGATAAAAGATTGATGCTTTATAAAATTCCAAAAATAAGAAGCTTTCTTCAATCTTCATCCTTCATCAACTAAATCTATGATTCAATTCCCTCATACGCTCATCCCAAAACATGCCTTAAAGCTCGTTGACATCATCGCTAGGGTTTCCTATTTCTAAATGATGGACGTTTTACAAAGTTTCTAAAATAAGAAGCTTTCTATCTTTTCAATCTCCATCCTTTATCAACTAAATCTAAGATTCAATACCATCTCATCCTTATCCCAAAACTTGGCAAAAAGCACCTTGAATCCATCTATAGGGTTTCCTATAGATAAAAGATTGATGTTTTATACAGTTCCAAAAATAAGAAGCTTTCTAATTTTTCAATCTTCATCCTTCATCAACTAAATCTATGATTCAATTCCCTCATACGCTCATCCCAAAACATGCCTTAAAGCTCGTTGACATCATCGCTAGGGTTTCTTATTTCTAAATGATGGACGTTTTACAAAGTTTCTAAAATAAGAAGCTTTCTACTTTTTCAATCTCCATCCTTTATCGACTAAATCTAAGATTCAATACCATCTCATTCTCATTCCAAAACTTGGCTTAAAGCACCTTGAATCCATCTCTAGGGTTTCCTATGTCTAAATCATTGATGTTTTATAAAGTTCCAAAAATAAGAAGCTTTCTAATTTTTCAATCTTCATCCTTCATCAACTAAATCTATGATTCAATACCCTCATACGCTCATCCCAAAACATGCCTTAAAGCTCGTTGACATCATCGCTAGGGTTTCTTATTTCTAGATGATTGACGTTTTACAAAGTTTCTAAAATAAGAAGCTTTTTACGTTTTCAATCTCCATCCTTTATCGACTAAATCTAAGATTTAATATCATCTCATTCTCATTCCAAAACTTGGCTTAAAGCACCTTTAATCCATCTCTAGGATTTCCTATGTCTAAAACATTGATGTTTTATAAAGTTCCTAAAATAAGAAGCTTTCTAATTTTTCAATCTCCATCCTTCATCAACTAAATCTAAGATTCAATACCCTCATATGCTCATCCCAAAACATGGCTTAAAGCTCGTTGACATCATCACTAGGGTTTCTTATTTCTAAATGATGGATGTTTAACAATGTTTCTAAAATAAGAAACTTTTTATTTTTTCAATCTCCATCCTTTATCAACTAAATCTAAGATTCACTATCATCTCAGCCTAATCTCAAAACTTGGCTAAAAGATCCTTCAAACCATCTTGATGGTTTCTTATGTCTAAAAGATGGTTGTTTTATTTAGTTTCTAAAGTAAGAAACTTTCCTTTTTTTTCAATCCCCATCATTGTTCAAATAAATCAAAGATTCAATACCATATAATCCGCATCTCTAGACTCAGCTAAAAGCTCTTTCACACAATTTATTAGGTTTCTTATGTCTAAAAGATTGATGTTTTAAAAAGTTACTAAAATAAGAAACCTTTCATTTTACAATCTCCATACTTGATCAACTAAATCTAAAATTCAATACTATTTAATCCTCATCTCAAAAATTAGCTAAAAGCACGTTGACACCATCTATTGGGTTTCCTATGTCTAAACAGTGGATGTTTTATAAAGTTTATAAAACCAAAAACTTCCTATTTTTCAATCTCAAACCTTCACAAACAAAATCTATGAGTCAATATCATCTCATCCTCATCCCAAAAATTGGCTAAAAGCACATTGACATCATCTCTATGGTTTACTAAGTCTAAAAGATTGATGTTTTACAAAGTTTCTGAAATAAGAAACTTTCTATTTTTTCATTCTCCATCCTTCTTCAACTAAATTTAAGATTCAATACCCTCTCATTCTCATCCTAAAACATGGTTAAAATCTCGTTGACATCATCTTTAGGGTTTCCTATGTCAAAAAGATATATGTTTAATAAAGTTTCTAAAATAAGAAACTTTCTATTTTTTCAATATTCATCATTTATCAACTAAATCTACGATTCAATAACATCTCATCCTCATCTCAAAACTGATCTAAAAGCTCATTGCCATCTCTGGAGTTTCATATGTCTAAAAGATGGATGTGTTATAAAGTTTCTAAAATAAGAAACTTTCTAATTTTTCAATCTCCATCCTTCATTAACTAAATCTAAGATTCAATACTCTCATGTGCTCATCCCAAAACATGGCTTAAAGCACGTTGACATCATCACTTGGGTTTCTTCTTTCTGAATGAAAGTGGGTTTACAAATTTTTTAAAATAAGAAACTTTCTATTTTTTCAATCTCCATCCTTTATCAACTAAATCTAAGATTCAATACCATCTCATCCTTATCCCAAAACTTGGCAAAATGCACATTGACTCCATCTATAGGGTTTCCTATAGATAAAAGATTGATGTTTATAAAGTTCCAAAAATAAGAAGCTTTCTAATTTTTCAATCTTCATCCTTCATCAACTAAATCTATGATTCAATACCCTCATACGCTCATCCCAAAACATGCCTTAAAGCTCGTTGACATCATCGCTAGGGTTTCTTATTTCTAAATGATTGACGTTTTACAAAGTTTCTAAAAGAAGAAGCTTTTTACGTTTTCAATCTCCATCCTTTATCGAGTAAATCTAAGATTCAATACCATCTCATTCTCATTCCAAAACTTGGCTTAAAGCACCTTAAATCCATCTCTGGGGTTTCCTATGTCTAAAACATTGATGTTTTATAAAGTTCCTAAAATAAGAAGCTTTCTAATTTTTCAATCTCCATCCTTCATCAACTAAATCTAAGATTCAATACCCTCATATGCTCATCCCAAAACATGGCTTAAAGCTCGTTGACATCATCACTAGGGTTTCTTATTTCTAAATGATGGATGTTTAACAATGTTTCTAAAATAAGAAACTTTCGATTTTTTCAATCTCCATCCTTTATCAACTAAATCTATGATTCACTATCATCTCAGCCTAATCTCAAAACTTGGCTAAAAGATCTTTCAAACCATCTCGATGGTTTCTTATGTATAAAAGATGGTTGTTTTATTTAGTTTCTAAAGTAAGAAACTTTCCTTTTTTTTCAATCCCCATCATTGTTCAAATAAATCAAAGATTCAATACCATCTAATCCACATCTCAAGACTCAGCTAAAAGCTCTTTCACACCATTTATGAGGTTTCTTATGTCTGAAAGATTGATGTTTTAAAATGTTACTAAAATAAGAAACCTTTCATTTTACAATCTCCATACTTGATCAACTAAATCTAAAATTCAATACTATTTAATCCTCATCTCAAAAATTAGCTAAAAGCACGTTGACACCATCTATTGGGTTTCCTATCTCTAAACAGTGGATGTTTTATAAAGTTTATAAAACAAAAAACTTCCTATTTTTCAATCTCAAACTTTCACAAACAAAATCTATGAGCCAATATTATCTCATCCTCATCCCAAAAATTGGCTAAAAGCACATTGACACCATATCTAAGGTTTACTAAGTCTAAAAGACTGATGTTTTACAAAGTTTCTGGAATAAGAAACTTTCTATTTTTTCAATCTCCATCCTTCATCAACGAAATTTAAGATTCAATACCCTCTCATTATCGTCCTAAAACATGGTTAAAATCTCGTTGACATCATCTCTAGGGTTTCCTATGTCAAAACAATATATGTTTAATAAAGTTTCTAAAATAAGAAACTTTCTATTTTTTAAATCTTCATCATTTATCAACTAAATCTACGATTAAATAGCATCTCATCCTCAACTCAAAACTGATCTAAAAGCTCATTGGCATCTCTGGAGTTTCATATGTCTAAAAGATGGATGTCGTATATAGTTTCTAAAATAAGAAACTTTCTAATTTTTCAATCTCCATCCTTCATTAACTAAATCTAAGATTCAATAGTCTCATGTGCTCATCCCAAAACATGGCTTAAAGCACGTTGACATCATCACTTGGGTTTCTTCTTTCTGAATGATAAAGGTTTTACAAAGTTTTTAAAATAAGAAACTTTCTATTTTTCAATCTCCATCCTTTATCAACTAAATCTAAGATTCAATACCATCTCATCCTTATCCCAAAACTTGGCAAAAAGCACATTGACTCCATCTATAGGGTTTCCTATAGATAAAAGATTGATGTTTTATAAAGTTTCAAAAATAAGAAGCTTTCTAATTTTTCAATCTTCATCATTCATCAACTAAATCTATGATTCAATACCCTCATACGCTCATCCCAAAACAGGCCTTAAAGCTTGTTGACATCATCGCTAGGGTTTCTTATTTCTAAATGATTGACGTTTTACAAAGTTTCTAAAAGAAGAAGCTTTTTACGTTTTCAATCTCCATCATTTATCGGCTAAATCTAAGATTCAATACCATCTCATTCTCATTCCAAAACTTGGCTTAAAGCACCTTGAATCCATCTCTAGGGTTTCCTATGTCTAAAACATTGATGTTTTATAAAGTTCCAAAAATAAGAAGCTTTCTAATGTTTCAATCTCCATCCTTCATCAACTAAATCTAAGATTCAATACCCTCATATGCTCATCCCAAAACATGGCTTAAAGCTCATTGACATCATCACTAGGGTTTTTTATTTCTAAATGATGGATGTTTAACAATGTTTCTAAAATAAGAAACTTTCTATTTTTTCAAAATCCATCTTTTATCAACTAAATCTAAGATTAAATATCATCTCAGCCTAATCTCAAAACTTGGCTAAAAGCTCCTTCACACCATCTCGAAGGTTTCTTATGTCTAAAAGATGGTTGTTTTATTTAGTTTCTAAAGTAAGAAACTTTCCTTTTTTTCAATCCCCATCATTGTTCAAATAAATCAAAGATTAAATACCATCTAATCCTCATATCAAGACTCAGCTAAAAGCTCTTTCACACCATTTATGAGGCTTCCTATGTCTAAAAGATTAATGTTTTAAAAAGTTACTAAAATAAGAAACTTTTCATTTTTCAATCTCCATACTTGATCAACTAAATCTAAAATTCAATACTATTTAATCCTCATCTCAAAAATTAGCTAAAAGCACGTTCACACCATCTATTGGGTTTCCTATGTCTAAACAGTGGATGTTTTATAAAGTTTATAAAACAAGAAACTTCCTATTTTTCAATCTCAAATCTTCACAAACAAAATCTATGAGTCATTATCATCTCATCCTCATCGCAAAAATTGGCTAAAAGCACCTTGACACCATCTCCAAGTTTTACTAAGTCTAAAAGACTGATGTTTTACAAAGTTTCTGGAATAAGAAACTTTCTATTTTTTCAATCTCCATCCTTCATCTACTAAATTTAAGATTCAATACCCTCTCATTATCATCCTAAAACATGGTTAAAATCTCGTTGACATCATCTCTTGGGTTTCCTATGTCAAAACGATATATGTTTAATAAAGTTTCTAAAATAAGAAACTTTCTATTTTTTAAATCTTCATCATTTATCAACTAAATCTACGATCCAATAGCATCTCATCCTCAACTCAAAACTGATCTAAAAGCTCATTGCCATCTCTGGAGTTTCCTATGTCTAAAAGATGGATGTCTTATATAGTTTCTAAAATAAGAAACTTTCTAATTTTTCAATATCCATCCTTCATTAACTAAATCTAAGATTCAATACTCTCATGTGCTCATCCCAAAACATGGCTTAAAGCACGTTGACATCATCACTTGGGTTTCTTCTTTCTGAATGATAGTGGTTTTACAAAGTTTTTAAAATAAGAGACTTTCTATTTTTTCAATCTCCATCCTTTATCAACTAGATGTAAGATTCAATACCATCTCATCCTTATCCCAAAACTTGGCAAAAAGCACCTTGACTCCATCTATAGGGTTCCTATAGATAAAAGATTGATGTTTTATAAAGTTCCAAAAATAAGAAGCTTTCTAATTTTTCAATCTTCATCCTTCATCAACTAAATCTATGATTCAATACCCTCATACGCTCATTCCAAAACATGCCTTAAAGCTCGTTGACATCATCGCTAGGGTTTCTTATTTCTAAATGATTGACGTTTTACAAAGTTTCTAAAATATGAAGCTTTCTACGTTTTCAATCTCCATCCTTTATCGACTAAATCTAAGATTCAATACCATCTCATTCTCAATCCAAAACTTGGCTTAAAGCACCTTGAATCCATCTCTAGGGTTTCCTATGTCTAAAATATTGATGTTTTATAAAGTTCCTAAAATAAGAAGCTTTCTAATTTTTCAATCTCCATCCTTCATCAACTAAATCTAAGATTCAATACCCTCATATGCTCATCCCAAAACATGGCTTAAAGCTCGTTGACATCATCACTAGGGTTTCTTATTTCTAAATGATGGATGTTTAACAATGTTTCTAAAATAAGAAACTTTCTATTTTTTCAATCTCCATCCTTTATCAACTAAATCTAAGATTCAATATCATCTCAGCCTAATCTTAAAACTTGGCTAAAAGCTCTTTCAAACCATCTCGATGGTTTCTTATGTCTAAAAGATGGTTGTTTTATTTAGTTTCTAAAGTAAGAAACTTTCCTTTTTTTCAATCTCCATCATTGTTAAAATAAATCAAAGATTTAATACCATCTAATCCTCATTTCAAGTCTCAGCTAAAAGCTCTTTCACACCATTTATGAGGTTTCTTATGTCTAAAAGATTGATGATTTAAAAAGTAACTAAAGTAAGAAACTTTTCATTTTACAATCTCCACACTTGATCAACTAAATCTAAAATTCAATACTATTTAATCCTCATCTCAAAAATTAGCGAAAAGCACGTTGACACCATCTATTGGGTTTCCTATGTCTAAACAGTGGATGTCTTATAAAGTTTATAACACAAGAAACTTCCTATTTTCAATCTCATCCCTTCACAAACAAAATCTATGAGTCAATATCATCTCATCGTCATCCCAAAAATTGGCTAAAAGCACGTTCACACCATCTATTTAAAATCTATGAGTCACACTTGATCAACTAAATCTAAAATTCAATACTATTTAATCCTCATCTTAAAAATTAGCTAAAAGCACGTTGACACCATCTATTGGGTTTCCTATGTCTAAACAGTGGATGTTTTATAAAGTTTATAAAACAAGAAACTTCCTACTTTTCAATCTCAAACCTTCACAAAGAAAATTTATGAGTCAATATCATCTCATCCTCATCCCAAAAATTGGCTAAAAGCACCTTGACACCATCTCTAAGGTTTACTAAGTCTAAAAGATTGATATTTTACAAACTTTCGGCAAAAAAGAAACTTTCTATTTTTTCAATCTCCATCCTTCATCTACTAAATTTAAGATTCAATACCCTCTCATTATCATCCTAAAACATGGTTAAAATCTCGTTGACATCATCTCTTGGGTTTCCTATGTCAAAACGATATATGTTTAATAAAGTTTCTAAAATAAGAAACTTTCTATTTTTTAAATATTCATCATTTATCAACTAAATCTACGATCCAATAGCATCTCATCCTCAACTCAAAACTGATCTAAAAGCTCATTGCCATCTCTGGAGTTTCCTATGTCTAAAAGATGGATGTCTTATATAGTTTCTAAAATAAGAAACTTTCTAATTTTTCAATATCCATCCTTCATTAACTAAATCTAAGATTCAATACTCTCATGTGCTCATCCCAAAACATGGCTTAAAGCACGTTGACATCATCACTTGGGTTTCTTCTTTCTGAATGATAGTGGTTTTACAAAGTTTTTAAAATAAGAGACTTTCTATTTTTTCAATCTCCATCCTTTATCAACTAGATCTAAGATTCAATACCATCTCATCCTTATCCCAAAACTTGGAAAAAAGCACCTTGACTCCATCTATAGGGTTTCCTATAGATAAAAGATTGATGTTTTATAAAGTTCCAAAAATAAGAAGCTTTCTAATTTTTCAATCTTCATCCTTCATCAACTAAATCTATGATTCAATACCCTCATACGCTCATTCCAAAACATGCCTTAAAGCTCGTTGACATCATCGCTAGGGTTTCTTATTTCTAAATGATTGACGTTTTACAAAGTCTCTAAAATATGAAGCTTTCTACGTTTTCAATCTCCATCCTTTATCGACAAATCTAAGATTCAATACCATCTCATTCTCAATCCAAAACTTGGCTTAAAGCACCTTGAATCCATCTCTAGGGTTTCCTATGTCTAAAACATTGATGTTTTATAAAGTTCCAAAAATAAGAAGCTTTCTAATGTTTCAATCTCCATCCTTCATCAACTAAATCTAAGATTCAATACCCTCATATGCTCATCCCAAAACATGGCTTAAAGCTCGTTGACATCATCACTAGGGTTTCTTATTTCTAAATGATGGATGTTTAACAATGTTTCTAAAATAAGAAACTTTCTATTTTTTCAATCTCCATCATTTATCAACTAAATCTAAGATTCAATATCATCTCAGCCTAATCTCAAAACTTGGCTAAAAGCTCTTTCAAACCATCTCGATGGTTTCTTATGTCTAAAAGATGGTTGTTTTATTTAGTTTCTAAAGTAAGAAACTTTCCTTTTTTTTCAATCTCCATCATTTGGTAAAATAAATCAAAGATTCAATACCATCTAATCCTCATTTCAAGTCTCATCTAAAAGCTCTTTCACACCATTTATGAGGTTTCCTATGTCTAAAAGATTGATGTTTTAAAAAGTTACTAAAGTAATAAACTTTTCATTTTACAATCTCCACACTTGATCAACTAAATCTAAAATTCAATACTATTTAATCCTCATCTCAAAAATTAGCTAAAAGCACATTGACACCATCTATTGGGTTTCCTATGTCTAAACAGTGGATGTCTTATAAAGTTTATAAAACAAGAAACTTCCTATTTTCAATCTCAACCCTTCACAAACAAAATCTATGAGTCAATATCATCTCATCCTCATCCCAAAAATTGGCTAAAAGCACGTTCACACCATCTATTTAAAATCTATGAGTCACACTTGATCAGCTAAATCTAAAATTCAATACTATTTAATCCGCATCTTAAAAATTAGCTAAAAGCTCGTTGACACCATCTATTGGGTTTCCTATGTCTAAACAGTGGATGTTTTATAAAGTTTATAAAATAAAAAACTTCCTATTTTTCAATCTCAAACCTTCACAAACAAAATTTATGAGTCAATATCATCTCATCCTCATCCCAAAAATTGGCTAAAAGCACCTTGACACCATTTATGAGTCAATATCTCTAAGGTTTACAAAGTCTAAAATTGATATTTTACAAACTTTCGGAAAAAAAGAAACTTTCTATTTTTTCAATCACCATCCTTCATCAACTAAATTTAAGATTCAATACCCTCTCATTCCCATCCTAAAACATGGTTAAAATCTCGTTGACATTATCTCTAGGGTTTCATATGTCAAAAAGATATATGTTTAATAAAGTTTCTAAAATAAGAAACTTTCTATTTTTCCAATCTTCATCATTTATCAACTAAATCTACGATTCAATAGCATCTCATCCTCATCTCAAAACTGATCTAAAAGCTCATTGCCATCTCTGGAGTTTCCTATGTCTAAAAGATGGATGTGTTATAAAGTTTCTAAAATAAGAAACTTTCTAATTTTTCAATCTCCATCCTTCATTAACTAAATCTAAGATTTCAATACTCTCATTTGCTCATCCCAAAACATGGCTTAAAGCACGTTGACATCATCACTTGGGTTTCTTCTTTCTGAATGATAGTGGTTTTACAAAGTTTTTAAAATAAGAAACTTTCTATTTTTTCAATCTCCATCCTTTATCAACTAGATCTAAGATTCAATACCATCTCATCCTTATCCCAAAACTTGGCAAAAAGCACCTTGACTCCATCCATCTATAGGGTTTCCTATAGATAAAAGATTGATGTTTTATAAAGTTCCAAAAATAAGAAGCTTTCTAATTTTTCAATCTTCATCCTTCATCAACTAAATCTATGATTCAATACCGTCATACGCTCATCCCAAAACATGCCTTAAAGCTCGTTGACATCATCGCTAGGGTTTCTTATTTCTAAATGATTGACGTTTTACAAAGTATCTAAAATAAGAAGCTTTTTACGTTTTCAATCTCCATCCTTTATCGACTAAATCTAAGATTCAATACCATCTCATTCTCATTCCAAAACTTGGCTTAAAGCAACTTTAATCCATCTCTAGGGTTTCCTATGTCGAAAACATTGATGTTTTATAAAGTTCCTAAAATAAGAAGCTTTCTAATTTTTCAATCTCCATCCTTCATCAACTAAATCTAAGATTCAATACCCTCATATACTCATCCCAAAACATGGTTTAAAGCTCGTTGACATCATCACTAGGGTTTCTTATTTCTAAATGATGGATGTTTAACAATGTTTCTAAAATAAGAAACTTTCTATTTTTTCAATCTCCATCCTTTATCAACTAAATCTAAGATTCAATATCATGTCAGCCTAATCTCAAAACTTGGCTAAAAGCTCCTTCACACCATCTCGATGGTTTCTTATGTCTAAAAGATGGTTGTTTTATGTAGTTTCTAAAGTAAGAAACTTTTTTTTTTCAATCTCCATCATTGTTCAAATAAATCAAAGATTCAATACCATCTAATCCTCATCTCAAGACTCAGCTAAAAGCTCTTTCACACCATTTATGAGGTTTCCTATGTCTAAAAGATATTAGTTTTAAAAAGTTACAAAAGTAAGAAACTCTTCATTTTACAATCTCCATACTTGTTCAACTAAATCTAAAATTCAATACTATTTAATCCTCATCTCAAAAATTAGCTAAAAGCACGTTGACACCATCTATTGGGTTTCCATGTCTAAACAGTGGATGTTTTATAAAGTTTATAAAATAAGAAACTTCCTATTTTTCAATCTCAAACCTTCACAAACAAAATCTATGAGTCAATATCATCTCATCATCATCCCAAAAATTGGTTAAAAGCACCTTGCCACCATTTCTAAGGTTTACTAAGTCTAAAAGATTGATGTTTTACAAAGTTTCTGGAATAAGAAACTTTCTATTTTTTCAATCTCCATCCTTCATCAACTAAATTTAAGATTCAATACCCTCTCATTCTCATCCTAAAACATGGTTAAAATCTCGTTGACATCATCTCTAGGGTTTCCTATGTCAAAAAGATATATGTTTAATAAAGTTTCTAAAATAAGAAACTTTCTATTTTTTCAATCTTCATCATTTATCAACTAAATCTACGATTCAATAGCATCTCATCCTCATCTCAAAACTGATCTAAAAGCTCATTGCCATCTCTGGAGTTTCCTATGTCTAAAAGATGGATGTCTTATAAAGTTTCTAAAATAGGAAACTTTCTAATTTTTCAATCTCCATCCTTCATTAACTAAATCTAAGATTCAATACTCTCATGTGCTCATCCCAAAACATGGCTTAAAGCATGTTGACATCATCACTTGGGTTTCTTCTTTCTGAATGATAGTGGTTTTACAAAGTTTTTAAAATAAGAGACTTTCTATTTTTTCAATCTCCATCCTTTATCAACTAAATCTAAGATTCAATACCATCTCATCCTTATCCCAAAATTTGGCAAAAAGCACCTTGAATCCATCTATAGGGTTTCCTATAGATAAAAGATTGATGTTTTATAAAGTTCCAAAAATAAGAAGCTTTCTAATTTTTCAATCTTCATCCTTCATCAACTAAATCTATGATTCAATACCCTCATACGCTCATCCCAAAACATGCCTTAAAGCTCGTTGACATCATTGCTAGGATTTCTTATTTCTAAATGATTGACGTTTTACAAAGTTTCTAAAATAAGAAGCTTTCTACGTTTTCAATCTCCATCTTTTATCGACTAAATCTAAGATTCAATACCATCTCATTCTCATTCCAAAACTTAGATTAAAGCACCTTGAATCCATCTCTAGGGTTTCCTATGTCTAAAACATTGATGTTTTATAAAGTTCATAAAATAAGAAGCTTTCTAATTTTTCAATCTCCATCCTTCATCGACTAAATCTAAGATTCAATACCCTCATATGCTCATCCCAAAACATGGCTTAAAGCTCCGTTGACATCATCACTAGGGTTTCTTATTTCTAAATGATGGATGTTTAACAATGTTTCTAAAATAAGAAACTTTCTATTTTTTCAATCTCCATCCTTTATCAACTAAATCTAAGATTCAATATCATTTCAGCCTAATCTCAAAACTTGGCTAAAAGCTCCTTCAAACCATCTCGATGGTTTCTTATGTCTAAAAGATGTTTGTTTTATTTAGTTTCTAAAGTAAGAAACTTTCTTTTTTTTTTCCATCTCCATCATTGTTTAAATAAATCAAAGATTCAATACCATCTAATCCTCATTTCAAGTCTCAGCTAAAAGCTCTTTCACACCATTTATGAGGTTTCCTATGTCTAAAAGATTGATGTTTTAAAAAGTTACTAAAGTAAGAAACTTTTCATTTTACAATCTTCACACTTGATCAACTAAATCTAAAATTCAATACTATTTAAGCCACATCTCAAAAATTAGCTAAAAGCACGTTGACACCATCTATTGGGTTTCCTATGTCTAAACAGTGGATGTTTTATAAATATTATAAAACAAGAAACTTCCTATTTTTCAATCTCAACCCTTCACAAACAAAATCTATGAGTCAATACCATCTCTTCCTCATCCCAGAAATTGGCTAAAAGCATGTTGACACCATCTATTTAAAATCTATGAGTCACACTTGATCAACTAAATCTAAAATTCAATACTATTTAATCCTCATCTCAAAAATTAGCTAAAAGCACGTTGACACCATCTATTGGGTTTCCTATGTCTAAACAGTGGATGTTTTATAAAGTTTATAAAACAAGAAACTTCCTATTTTTCAATATCAAAACTTCACAAACAAAATCTATGAGTCAATATCATCTCATCCTCATCCCAAAAATTGGCTAAAAGCACCTTGACACCATCTCTAAGGTTTACTAAGTCTAAAAGATTGATGTTGTACAAAGTTTCTGGAATAAGAAACTTTATATTTTTTCAATCTCCATCCTTCATCAACTAAATTTAAGATTCAATACCCTCTCATTCTCATCCTAAAACATGGTTAAAATCTCATTGACAACATCTTTAGGATTTCTTATGTCAAAAAGATATATGTTTAATAAAGTTTCTAAAATAAGAAACTTTCTATTTTTTCAATCTTCACCATTTATCAACTATATCTACGATTCAATAGTATCTCATCCTCATCTCAAAATATTCTAAAAGCTCATTGCCATCTCTGGAGTTTCCTATGTCTAAAAGATGGATGTCTTATAAAGTTTATAAAATAAGAAACTTTCTAGTTTTTCAATCTCCATCCTTCATTAACTAAATCTAAGATTCAATCCTCTCATGTGCTCATCCCAAAACATTGCTTAAAGCACGTTGACATCATCACTTGGGTTTCTTATTTCTGAATGGTAGTGGTTTTACAAAGTTTTTAAAATAAGAAACTTTCTATTTTTTCAATCTCCATCCTTTATCAACTAAATCTAAGATTCAATACCATCTCATCCTTATCCCAAAACTTGGCAAAAAGCACATTGACTCCATCTATAGGGTTTCCTATAGATAAAAGATTGATGTTTTATAAAGTTCCAAAAATAAGAAGCTTTCTAATTTTTCAATCTTCATCCTTCATCAACTAAATCTATAATTCAATACCCTCATACGCTCATCCCAAAACATGCCTTAAAGCTCGTTGACATCATCGCTAGGGTTTATTATTTCTAAATGATTGACGTTTTACAAAGTTTTTAAAATAAGAAGCTTTTTACGTTTTCAATCTCCATCCTTTATCGACTAAATCTAAGATTCAATACCATCTCATTCTCATTCCAAAACTTGGCTTAAAGCACCTTGAATCCATCTCTAGGGTTTCCTATGTCTAAAACATTGATGTTTTATAAAGTTCCTAAAATAAGAAGCTTTCTAATTTTTCAATCTCCATCCTTCATCAACTAAATCTAAGATTCAATACCCTCATCCCAAAACATGGCTTAAAGATCGTTGACATCATCCCTAGGGTTTCTTATTTCTAAATGATGGATGTTTAACACTGTTTCTAAAATAAGAAACTTTCTATTTTTTCAATCTCCATCCTTTATAACCTAAATCTAAGATTCAATATCATCTCAGCCTAATCTCAAAACTTGGCTAAAAGCTCCTTGACACCATCTCGATGGTTTCTTATTTGTAAAAGATGGTTTTTTTATGTAGTTTCTAAAGTAAGAAACTTTTTTTTTTTCAATCTCCATCATTGTTCAAATAAATCAAAGATTCAATACCATCTAATCCTCATCTCAAGACTCGGCTAAAAGCTCTTTCACACCATTTATGAGGTTTCCTATGTCTAAAAGATTGATGTTTTAAAAAGTTACTAAAATAAGAAAGTTTTCATTTTACAATCTCTACACTTGATCAACTAAATCTAAAATTCAATACTATTTAATCCTCATCTCAAAAATTAGCTAAAAGCACGTGGACACCATCTATTGGGTTTCCTATGTCTAAAAAGTGGATGTTTTATAAAGCTTGTAAAACAAGAAACTTCCTATTTTTCAATCTCAACCCTTCACAAACAAAATCTATGAGTCAATATCATCTCATCCTCATCCCAAAAATTTGCTAAAAGCACCTTGACACCATCTCTAGGTTTACTAAGTCTAAAAGACTGATGTTTTACAAAGTTTCTGGAATAAGAAACTTTCTATTTTTTAAATCTCCATTCTTCATGAACTAAATTTAAGATTCAATACCCTCTCATTATCATCCTAAAACATGGTTAAAATCTCGTTGACATCATCTTTAGGCTTTCATATGTCAAAAAGATATATGTTTAATAAAGTTTCTAAAATAAGAAACTTTCTATTTTTTCAATCTTCATCATTTATCAACTAAATCTACGATTCAATAGCATCACATCCTCATCTCAAAACTCATCTAAAAGCTCATTGCCATCTCTGGAGTTTCCTATGTCTAAAAGATGGATGTCTTATACAGTTTCTAAAATAAGAAACTTTCTAATTTTTCAATCTCCATCATTCATTAACTAAATCTAAGATTCAATACTCTCATGTGCTCATCCCAAAACATGGCTTAAAGCACGTTGACATCATCACTTGGGTTTCTTCTTTCTGAATGATAGTGGTTTTACAAAGTTTTTAAAATAAGAAACTTTCTATTTTTTCAATCTCCTTCCTTTATCAACTAAATCTAAGATTCAATACCATCTCATCCTTATCCCAAAACTTGGCAAAAAGCACCTTGACTCCATCTATAGGGTTTCCTTTAGATAAAAGATTGATGTTTTATAAAGTTCCAAAAATAAGAAGCTTTCTAATTTTTCAATCTTCATCCTTCATCACCTAAATCTATGATTCAATACCCTCAGACGCTCATCCCAAAACATGCCTTAAAGCTCGTTGACATCATCGCTAGGGTTTCTTATTTCTAAATGATGGAAGTTTTACAAATTTCTAAAATAAGAAGCTTTTTACTTTTTCAATCTCCATCCTTTATCGACTAAATCTAAGATTCAATACCATCTCATTCTCATTCCAAAACTTTGCTTAAAGCACCTTAAATCCATCTCTAGGGTTTCTTATGTCTAAAACATTGATGTTTTATAAAGTTCCTAAAATAAGAAGCTTTCTAATTTTTCAATCTCCATCCTTCATCAACTAAATCTAAGATTCAATACCCTCATATGCTCATCCCAAAACATGGCTTAAAGCTCGTTGACATCATCACTAGGGTTTCTTATTTTTGAATGATGGATGTTTAACAATGTGTCTAAAATAAGAAACTTTCTATTTTTTCAATCTCCATCCTTTATCAACTAAATCTAAGATTCAATATCATCTCAGCCTAATCTCAAAACTTGGCTAAAAGCTCCTTCAAACCATCTCGATGGTTTCTTATGTCTAAAAGATGTTTGTTTTATTTAGTTTCTAAAGTAAGAAACTTTTTTTGTTTTCCAATCTCCATCATTGTTCAAATAAATCAAAGATTCAATACCATCTAATCCTCATCTTAAGACTCAGCTAAAAGTACTTTCACACCATTTATGAGGTTTCCTATGTGTAAAAGATTGATGTTTTAAAAAGCTACTAAAATAAGAAACTTTTCATTTTACAATCTCCACACTTGATCAACTAAATCTAAAATTCAATACTATTTAATCCTCATCTCAAAAATTCGCTAAAAGAACGTTGACACCATCTATTGGGTTTCCTATGTCTAAACAGTGGATGTTTTATAAAGTTTATAAAACAAGAAACTTCCTATTTTTCAATCTCAAACCTTCACAAACAAAATCTATGAGTCAATATCGTCTCATCTTAATCCCAAAAATTGGCTAAAAGCACCTTGACACCATCTCTAAGGTTTACTAAGTCTAAAAGATTGATGTTTTACAAAATTTCTGGAATAAGAAACTTTCTATTTTTTCAATCTCCATCCTTCATCAACTAAATTTAAAATTCAATACCCTCTCATTCTCATCCTAAAACATGGTTAAAATCTCGTTGACATCATCTCTAGGGTTTCATATGTCAAAAAGATAGATGTTTAATAAAGTTTCTAAAATAAGAAACTTCCTATTTTTTCAATCTTCATCATTTATCAACTAAATATACGATTCAATAGCATCTCATCCTCATCTCAAAACTGATCTAAAAGCTCATTGCCATCTCTGGAGTTTCATATGTCTAAAAGATGGATGTCTTATAAAGTTTCTAAAATAAGAAACTTTCTAATTTTTCAATCTCCATCCTTCATTAACTAAATCTAAGATTCAATACTCTCATGTGCTCATCCCAAAACATGGCTTAAAGCACGTTGACATCATCACTTGGGTTTCTTCTTTCTGAATGATAGTGGTTTTACAAAGTTTTTAAAATAAGAAATTTTCTATTTTTCCAATCTCTATCCTTTATCAACTAAATCTAAGACTCAATACCATCACATCCTTATCCCCAAACTTGGCAAAAAGCACCTAGACTCCATATATAGGGTTTCCTATAGATAAATTATTGATGTTTTATAAAGTTCCAAAAATAAGAAGCTTTCTAATTTTTCAATCTTCATCCTTCATCAACTAAATCTATGATTCAATACCCTCATACGCTAATCCCAAAACATGCCTTAAAGCTCGTTGACATCATCGCTAGGGTTTCTTATTTCTAAATGATTGACGCTTTACAAAGTTTCTAAAATAAGAAACTTTCTACTTTTTCAATCTCCATCCTTTATCGACAAAATCTAAGATTCAATACCATATCATTCTCATTCCAAAACTTGGCTTAAAGCACCTTGAATCCATCTCTAGGGTTTCTTATGTCTAAAACATTGATATTTTATAAAGTTCCTAAAATAAGAAGCTTTCTAATTTTTCAATCTCCATCCTTCATCAACTAAATCTAAGATTCAATACCCTCATATGCTCATCCCAAAACATGGCTTAAAGCTCGTTGACATCATCACCAGGGTTTCTTATTTCTAAATGATGGATGTTTAACAATGTTTCTAAAATAAGAAACTTTCTATTTTTTCAATCTCTATCCTTTATCAACTAAATCTAAGATTCAATATCATCTCAGCCTAATCTCAAAACTTGGCTAAAAGCTCCTGCACACCATCTCGATGGTTTTTTATGTCTAAAAGATGGGTGTTTTTTGTAGTTTCTAAAGTAAGAAACTTTCTTTTTTTTTCAATCTCCATCATTATTCAAATAAATCAAAGATTTAATACCATCTAATCATCATCTCAAGACTCAGCTAAAAGCTCTTTCACACCATTTATGAGGTTTCTTATGTCTAAAAGATTGATATTTTAAATAGTTACTAAAATAAAAACTTTTCATTTTACAATCTCCACACTTGATCAACTAAATCTAAAATTCAATACTATTTAATCCTCATCTCAAAAATTAGCTAAAAGCACATTGACACCATCTATTGGGTTTCCTATGTCTAAACAGTGGATGTTTAATAAAGTTTATAAAACAAGAAACTTCCTATTTTTCAATCTCAACCCTTCACAAACAAAATCTATGAGTCAATATCATCTCATCCTCATCCCAAAAATTGGCTAAAAGCACATTGACACCATCTCTAAGGTTTACTAAGTCTAAAAGACTGATGTTTTACAAAGTTTCTGGAATAAGAAACTTTCTATTTTTTCAATCTCCATCCTTCATCAACTAAATTGAAGATTCAATACCCTCTCATTCTCATCCTAAAACATGGTTAAAATCTCGTTAACATCATCTCTAGGGTTTCATATGTCAAAAAGATATATGTTTAATAAAGTTTCTAAAATAAGAAACTTTCTATTTTTTCAATCTTCATCATTTATCAAATAAATCTACGATTCAATAGCATCTCATCCTCATCTCAAAACTGATCTAAAAGCTCGTTGCCATCTCTGGAGTTTCCTATGTCTAAAAGATGGATGTCTTATAAAGTTTCTAAAATAACACACTTTCTAATTTTTCAATCTCCATCCTTCCTTAACTAAATCTAAGATTCAATACTCTCATGTGCTCATCCCAAAACATGGCTTAAAGCACGTTGACATCATCACTTGGGTTTCTTCTTTCTGAATGATAGTGGTTTTACAAAGTTTTTAAAATAAGAAACTTTCTATTTTTTCAATCTTCCATCCTTTATCAACTAAATCTAAGATTCAATACCAACTCATCCTTATCCCAAAACTTGGCAAAAAGCACCTTGACTCCATCTATAAGGTTTCCTATAGATAAAAGATTCATGTTTTATAAAGTTTCAAAAATAAGAAGCTTTCTAATTTTTCAATCTTCCTCCTTCATCAACTAAATATATGATTCAATACTCTCATATGCTCATCCCAAAACATGCCTTAAAGCTCGTTGACATCATCGCTAGGGTTTCTTATTTCTAAATGATGGACGTTTTACAAAGTTTCTAAAATAAGAAGCTTTCTACTTTTTCACTCTCCATCCTTTATCGACTAAATCTAAGATTCAATATCATCTCATTCTCATTCCAAACCTTGGCTTATAGCTCCATGAATCCATCTCTAGGGTTTCCTATGTCTAAAACATTGATGTTTTATAAAGTTCCTAAAATAAGAAGCTTTCTAATTTTTCATCTTCATCCTTCATCAACTAAATCTAAGATTCAATACCCTCATATGCTCATCCCAAAACATGGCTTAAAGCTCGTTGACATCATCACTAGGGTTTCTTATTTCTAAATGATGGATGTTTAACAATGTTTCTAAAATAAGAAACTTTCTATTTTTTCAATCTCCATCCTTTATCAACTAAATCTAAGATTCAATATCATCTCAGCCTAATCTCAAAACTTGGCTAAAAGCTCCTGCACACCATCTCGATGGTTTCTTATGTCTAAAAGATGGGTGTTTTATGTAGTTTCTAAAGTAAGAAACTTTCTTTTTTTTTCAATCTCCATCATTATTCAAATAAATCAAAGATTCAATACCATCTAATCATCATCTCAAGACTCAGCTAAAAGCTCTTTCACACCATTTATGAGGTTTCTTATGTCTAAAAGATTGATATTTTAAATAGTTACTAAAATAAAAACTTTTCATTTTACAATCTCCACACTTGATCAACTAAATCTAAAATTCAATACTATTTAATCCTCATCTCAAAAATTAGCTAAAAGCACATTGACACCATCTATTGGGTTTCCTATGTCTAAACAGTAGATGTTTAATAAAGTTTATAAAACAAGAAACTTCCTATTTTTCAATCTCAAACCTTCACAAACAAAATCTATGAGTCAATATCGTCTCATTCTAATTCCAAAAATTGGCTAAAAGCACCTTGACACCATCTCTAAGGTTTACTAAGTTTAAAAGATTGATGTTTTACAAAAAATTTAGAATAAGAAACTTTCTATTTTTTCAATCTCCATCCTTCATCAACTAAATTTAAGATTCAATACCCTCTAATTCTCGTCCTAAAACATGGTTAAAATCTCGTTGACATCATCTTTAGGGTTTCATATGTCAAAAAGATATATGTTTAATAAAGTTTCTAAAATACGAGACTTTCTATTTTTTCAATCTTCATCATTTATCAACTAAATCTACGATTCAATAGCATCTCATCCTCATCTCAAAACTGATCTAAAAGCTCATTGCCATCTCTGGAGTTTCCTATGTCTAAAAGATGGATGTCTTATAAAGTTTCTAAAATAAGAAACTTTCTAATTTTTCAATCTCCATCCTTCATTAACTAATTCTAAGATTCAATACTCTCATGTGCTCATCCCAAAACATGGCTTAAAGCACGTTGACATCATCACTTGGGTTTCTTCTCTCTGAATGATAGTGGTTTTACAAAGTTTTTAAAATAAGAAACTTTCTATTTTTTCAACTCCATCCTTTATCAACTAAATCTAAGATTCAATACCATCACATCCTTATCCCAAAACTTGGCAAAAAGCACCTTGACTCCATTTATAGGGTTTCCTATAGATAAAAGATTGATATTTTATAAAGTTCCAAAAATAAGAATCTTTCTAATTTTTCAATCTTCATCCTTCATCAACTAAATCTATGGTTCAATACCCTCATACGCTAATCCCAAAACATGCCTTAAAGCTCGTTGACATCATCACGAAGGTTTCTTATTTCTAAATGATGGACGTTTTACAAAGTTTCTAAAATAAGAAGCTTTCTACTTTTTCAATCTCCATCCTTTATCGACTAAATCTAAGATTCAATACCATCTCATTCTCATTCCAAAACTTGGCTTAAAGCACCTTGAATCCATCTCTAGGGTTTTCTATGTCTAAAACATTGATGTTTTATAAAGTTCCAAAAATAAGAAGCTTTCTAATTTTTCAATCTTCATCCTTCGTCAACTAAATCTATGATTCAATACCCCCATACGCTCATCCCAAAACATGCCTTAAAGCTCGTTGACATCATCGCTAGGGTTCTTATTCCTAAATGATGGACGTTTTACAAAGTTTCTAAAATAAGAAGCTTTCTACTTCTTCAATTTCCATCCTTTATCAACTAAATCTAAGATTCAATACCATCTCATCCTTATCCCAAAACTTGGCAAAAAGCACCTTCACTCCATCTATAGGGTTTCCTATAGATAAAAGATTGATGTTTTATAAAGTTCAAAAAATAAGAGGCTTTCTAATTTTTCAATCTTCATCCTTCATCAACTAAATCTATGATTCAATACCCTCATACGCTCATCCCAAAACTTGCCTTAAAGCTCGTTGACATCATCGCTAGGGTTTCTTATTTCTAAATGATGGTCGTTTTACAAAGTTTCTAAAATAAGAAGCTTTCTACTTTTTCAATCTCCGTCCTTTATCGACTAAATCTAAGATTCAATACCATCTCATTCTCATTCCAAAACTTGGCTTAAAGCACCTTGAATCCATCTCTAGGGTTTCCTATGTCTAAAACTTTGATGTTTTATAAAGTTCCTAAAATAAGAAGCTTTCTAATTTTTCAATCTCCATCCTTCATCAACTAAATCTAAGATTCAATACCCTCATCCCAAAACATGGCTTAAAGCTCGTTGACATCATCCCTAGGGTTTCTTATTTCTAAATGATGGATGTTTAACAATGTTTCTAAAATAAGAAATTTTCTATTTTTTCAATTTCCATCCTTTATCAACTAAATCTAAGATTCAATATCATCTCAGCCTAATCTCAAAACTTGGCTAAAAGCTCCTGCACACCATCTCGATGGTTTCTTATGTCTAAAAGATGGTTGTTTTATGTAGTTTCTAAAGTAAGAAACTTTCTTTTTTTTTCAATCTCCATCATTGTTCAAATAAATCAAAGATTCAATAACATCTAATCCTCATCTCAAGACTCAGCTAAAAGCTCTTTCACACCATTTATGAGGTTTCCTATGTCTAAAAGATTGATGTTTTAAAAAGTTACTAAAATAAGAAACTTTTCATTTTACAATCTCTACACATGATCAACTAAATCTAAAATTCAATACTATTTAATCCTCATCTCAAAAATTAGCTAAAAGCACGTTAACACCATCTATTAGGTTTCCTATGTCTAAACAGTGGATGTTTTATAAAGCTTATAAAACAAAAAACTTCCTATTTTTAATCTCAACCCTTCACAAACAAAATCTATGAGTCAATATCATCTCATCCTCATCCCAAAAATTGGCTAAAAGCACATTGACACCATCTCTAAGGTTTACTAAGTCTAAAAGACTGATGTTTTACAAAGTTTCTGGAATAAGAAACTTTCTATTTTTTAAATCTCCATCCTTCATGAACTAAATTTAAGATTCAATACCCTCTCATTATCATCCTAAAACATGGTTAAAATCTTGTTGACATCATCTCTAGGCTTTCCTATGTCAAAAAGATATATGTTTAATAAAGTTTCTAAAATAAGAAACTTTCTATTTTTTCAATATTCATCATTTATCAACTAAATCTACGATTCAATAGCATCACATCCTCATCTCAAAACTGATCTAAAAGCTCATTGCCATCTCTGGAGTTTCCTATGTCTAAAAGATGGATGTCTTATACAGTTTCTAAAATAAGAAACTTTCTAATTTTTCAATCTCCATCATTCATTAACTAAATCTAAGAATCAATACTCTCATGTGCTTATCCCAAAACATGGCTTAAAGCACGTTGACATCATCACTTGGGTTTCTTCTTTCTGAATGATAGTGGTTTTACAAAGTTTTTAAAATAAGAAACTTTCTATTTTTTCAATCTCCATCCTTTATCGACTAAATCTAAGATTCAATACCATCTCATCCTTATCCCAAAACTTGGCAAAAAGCAACTTGACTCCATCTATAGGGTTTCCTTTAGATAAAAGATTGATGTTTTATAAAGTTCCAAAAATAAGAAGCTTTCTAATTTTTCAATCTTCATCCTTCATCACCTAAATCTATGATTCAATACCCTCATACGCTCATCCCAAAACATGCCTTAAAGCTCGTTGACATCATCGCTAGGGTATCTTATTTCTAAATGATGGACGTTTTACAAATTTCTAAAATAAGAAGCTTTTTACTTTTTCAATCTCCATCCTTTATCGACTAAATCTAAGATTCAATACCATCTCATTCTCATTCCAAAACTTGGCTTAAAGCACCTTGAATCCATCTCTAGGGTTTCTTATGTCTAAAACATTGATGTTTTATAAAGTTCCTAAAATAAGAAGCTTTCTAATTTTTCAATCTCCATCCTTCATCAACTAAATCTAAGATTCAATACCCTCATATGCTCATCCCAAAACATGGCTTAAAGCTCGTTGACATCATCACTAGGGTTTCTTATTTTTGAATGATGGATGTTTAACAATGTGTCTAAAATAAGAAACTTTCTATTTTTTCAATCTCCATCCTTTATCAACTAAATCTAAGATTCAATATCATCTCAGCCTAATCTCAAAACTTGGCTAAAAGCTCCTTCACACCATCTCGATGGTTTCTTAAGTCTAAAAGGTAGTTGTTTTATGTAGTTTCTAAAGTAAGAAACTTTTTTTGTTTTTCAATCTCCATCATTGTTCAAATAAATCAAAGATTCAATACCATCTAATCCTCATCTCAAGACTCGGCTAAAAGCTCTTTCACACCATTTATGAGGTTTCCTATGTCTAAAAGATTGATGTTTTAAAAAGTTACTAAAATAAGAAAGTTTTCATTTTACAATCTCTACACTTTATCAACTAAATCTAAAATTCAATACTATTTAATCCTCATCTCAAAAATTAGCTAAAAGCACATTGACACCATCTATTGGGTTTCCTATGTCTAAACAGTGGATGTTTTATAAAGTTTATAAAACAAGAAACTTTCTATTTTTCAATCTCAACCCTTCACAAACAAAATCTATGAGTCAATATCATCTGTTTTTCATCTCAAAAATTGGCTAAAAGCACCTTGACACCATCTCTAAGGTTTACTAAGTCGGAAAGACTGATGTTTTACAAAGTTTCTGGAATAAGAAACTTTCTATTTTTTCAATCTCCATCCTTCATCAACTAAATTTAAGATTCAATACCGTCTCATTCTCATCCTAAAACATGGTTAAAATCTCGTTGACATCATCTCTAGGGTTTCCTATTTCAAAAAGATATATGTTTAATAAAGTTTCTAAACTAAGAAACTTTCTATTTTTTCAATCTTCATCATTTATCAACTAAATCTACGATTCAATAGCATCTCATCCTCATCTCAAAACTGATCTAAAAGCTCATTGCCATCTCTAGAGTTTCCTATGTCTAAAAGATGGATGTCTTATAAAGTTTCTAAAATAAGAGACTTTCTAATTTTTCATCTCGATCCTTCATTAACTAAATCTAAGATTCAATACTCTCATGTGCTCATCCCAAAACATGGCTTAAAGCACGTTGACATCATCACTTGGGTTTCTTCTTTCTGAATGATAGTGGTTTTACAAAGTTTTTAAAATAAGAAACTTTCTATTTTTTCAATCTCCATCCTTTATCAACTAAATCTAAGATTCAATACCATCTCATCCTTATCCCAAAACTTGGCAAAAAGCACCTTGACTCCATCTATAGGGTTTTCTATAAATAAAAGATTCATGTTTTATAAAGTTTAAAAAATAAGAAGCTTTCTAATTTTTCAATCTTCATCCTTAATCAACTAAATCTATGATTCAATACCCTCATACGCTCATCCCAAAACATGCCTTAAAGCTCGTTGACATCATCGCTAGGGTTTCTTATTTCTAAATGATGGACGTTTTACAAAGTTTCTAAAATAAGAAGCTTTCTACTTTTTCAATCTCCATCCTTTATCGACTAAATCTAAGATTCAATACCATCTCATTCTCATTCCAAAACTTTGCTTAAAGCACCTTGAATCCATCTCTAGGGTTTCCTATGTCTAAAACATTGATGTTTTATAAAGTTCCTAAAATAAGAAGCTTTCTAATTTTTCAATCTCCATCATTCATCAACTAAATCTAAGATACAATACCCTCATATGCTCATCCCAAAACATGGCTTAAAGCTCGTTGACATCATCACTAGGGTTTCTTATTTCTAAATGATGGATGTTTAACAATGTTTCTAAAATAAGAAACTTTCTATTTTTTCAATCTCCATCCTTTATCAACTAAATCTAAGATTCAATATCATCTCAGCCTAATCTCAAAACTTGGCTAAAAGCTCCTGCACACCATCTCGATGGTTTCTTATGTCTAAAAGGTAGTTGTTTTATGTAGTTTCTAAAGTACGAAACTTTTTTTGTTTTTCAATCTCCATCATTGTTCAAATAAATCAAAGATTCAATACCATCTAATCCTCATCTTAAGACTCAGCTAAAAGCACTTTCACACCATTTATGAGGTTTCCTATGTGTAAAAGATTGATGTTTTAAAAAGCTACTAAAATAAGAAACTTTTCATTTTACAATCTCCACACTTGATCAACTAAATCTAAAATTCAATACTATTTAATCCTCATCTCAAAAATTCGCTAAAAGAACGTTGACACCATCTATTGGGTTTCCTATGTCTAAACAGTGGATGTTTTATAAAGTTTATAAAACAAGAAACTTCCTATTTTTCAATCTCAAACCTTCACAAACAAAATCTATGAGTCAATATCGTCTCATCTTAATCCCAAAAATTGGCTAAAAGCACCTTGACACCATCTCTAAGGTTTACTAAGTCTAAAAGATTGATGTTTTACAAAATTTCTGGAATAAGAAACTTTCTATTTTTTCAATCTCCATCCTTCATCAACTAAATTTAAGATTCAATACCCTCTCATTCTCATCCTAAAACATGGTTAAAATCTCGTTGACATCATCTCTAGGGTTTCATACGTCAAAAAGATATATGTTTAATAAAGTTTCTAAAATAAGAAACTTTCTATTTTTTCAATCTTCATCATTTATCAACTAAATCTACGATTCAATAGCATCTCATCCTCATCTCAAAACTGATCTAAAAGCTCATTGCCATCTCTGGAGTTTCCTATGTCTAAAAGATGGATGTGTTATAAAGTTTCTAAAATAAGAAACTTTCTAATTTTTCAATCTCCATCCTTCATTAACTAAATCTAAGATTTCAATACTCTCATTTGCTCATCCCAAAACATGGCTTAAAGCACGTTGACATCATCACTTGGGTTTCTTCTTTCTGAATGATAGTGGTTTTACAAAGTTTTTAAAATAAGAAACTTTTTATTTTTTCAATCTCCATCCTTTATCAACTAGATCTAAGATTCAATACCATCTCATCCTTATCCCAAAACTTGGCAAAAAGCACCTTGACTCCATCCATCTATAGGGTTTCCTATAGATAAAAGATTGATGTTTTATAAAGTTCCAAAAATAAGAAGCTTTCTAATTTTTCAATCTTCATCCTTCATCAACTAAATCTATGATTCAATACCGTCATACGCTCATCCCAAAACATGCCTTAAAGCTCGTTGACATCATCGCTAGGGTTTCTTATTTCTAAATGATTGACGTTTTACAAAGTATCTAAAATAAGAAGCTTTTTACGTTTTCAATCTCCATCCTTTATCGACTAAATCTAAGATTCAATACCATCTCATTCTCATTCCAAAACTTGGCTTAAAGCAACTTTAATCCATCTCTAGGGTTTCCTATGTCGAAAACATTGATGTTTTATAAAGTTCCTAAAATAAGAAGCTTTCTAATTTTTCAATCTCCATCCTTCATCAACTAAATCTAAGATTCAATACCCTCATATACTCATCCCAAAACATGGTTTAAAGCTCGTTGACATCATCACTAGGGTTTCTTATTTCTAAATGATGGATGTTTAACAATGTTTCTAAAATAAGAAACTTTCTATTTTTTCAATCTCCATCCTTTATCAACTAAATCTAAGATTCAATATCATGTCAGCCTAATCTCAAAACTTGGCTAAAAGCTCCTTCACACAATCTCGATGGTTTCTTATGTCTAAAAGATGGTTGTTTTATGTAGTTTCTAAAGTAAGAAACTTTTTTTTTTCAATCTCCATCATTGTTCAAATAAATCAAAGATTCAATACCATCTAATCCTCATCTCAAGACTCAGCTAAAAGCTCTTTCACACCATTTATGAGGTTTCCTATGTCTAAAAGATATTAGTTTTAAAAAGTTACAAAAGTAAGAAACTCTTCATTTTACAATCTCCATACTTGTTCAACTAAATCTAAAATTCAATACTATTTAATCCTCATCTCAAAAATTAGCTAAAAGAACGTTGACACCATCTATTGGGTTTCCATGTCTAAACAGTGGATGTTTTATAAAGTTTATAAAATAAGAAACTTCCTATTTTTCAATCTCAAACCTTCACAAACAAAATCTATGAGTCAATATCATCTCATCATCATCCCAAAAATTGGTTAAAAGCACCTTGCCACCATTTCTAAGGTTTACTAAGTCTAAAAGATTGATGTTTTACAAAGTTTCTGGAATAAGAAACTTTCTATTTTTTCAATCTCCATCCTTCATCAACTAAATTTAAGATTCAATACCTTCTCATTCTCATCCTAAAACATGGTTAAAATCTCGTTGACATCATCTCTAGGGTTTCCTATGTCAAAAAGATATATGTTTAATAAAGTTTCTAAAATAAGAAACTTTCTATTTTTTCAATCTTCATCATTTATCAACTAAATCTACGATTCAATAGCATCTCATCCTCATCTCAAAACTGATCTAAAAGCTCATTGCCATCTCTGGAGTTTCCTATGTCTAAAAGATGGATGTCTTATAAAGTTTCTAAAATAGGAAACTTTCTAATTTTTCAATCTCCATCCTTCATTAACTAAATCTAAGATTCAATACTCTCATGTGCTCATCCCAAAACATGGCTTAAAGCATGTTGACATCATCACTTGGGTTTCTTCTTTCTGAATGATAGTGGTTTTACAAAGTTTTTAAAATAAGAGACTTTCTATTTTTCAATCTCCATCCTTTATCAACTAAATCTAAGATTCAATACCATCTCATCCTTATCCCAAAATTTGGCAAAAAGCACCTTGAATCCATCTATAGGGTTTCCTATAGATAAAAGATTGATGTTTTATAAAGTTCCAAAAATAAGAAGCTTTCTAATTTTTCAATCTTCATCCTTCATCAACTAAATCTATGATTCAATACCCTCATACGCTCATCCCAAAACATGCCTTAAAGCTCGTTGACATCATTGCTAGGATTTCTTATTTCTAAATGATTGACGTTTTACAAAGTTTCTAAAATAAGAAGCTTTCTACGTTTTCAATCTCCATCTTTTATCGACTAAATCTAAGATTCAATACCATCTCATTCTCATTCCAAAACTTAGATTAAAGCACCTTGAATCCATCTCTAGGGTTTCCTATGTCTAAAACATTGATGTTTTATAAAGTTCATAAAATAAGAAGCTTTCTAATTTTTCAATCTCCATCCTTCATCGACTAAATCTAAGATTCAATACCCTCATATGCTCATCCCAAAACATGGCTTAAAGCTCCGTTGAGATCATCACTAGGGTTTCTTATTTCTAAATGGTGGATGTTTAAAAATGTTTCTAAAATAAGAAACTTTCTATTTTTTCAATCTCCATCCTTTATCAACTAAATCTAAGATTCAATATCATTTCAGCCTAATCTCAAAACTTGGCTAAAAGCTCCTTCAAACCATCTCGATGGTTTCTTATGTCTAAAAGATGTTTGTTTTATTTAGTTTCTAAAGTAAGAAACTTTCTTTTTTTTTTCCATCTCCATCATTGTTTAAATAAATCAAAGATTCAATACCATCTAATCCTCATTTCAAGTCTCAGCTAAAAGCTCTTTCACACCATTTATGAGGTTTCCTATGTCTAAAAGATTGATGTTTTAAAAAGTTACTAAAGTAAGAAACTTTTCATTTTACAATCTTCACACTTGATCAACTAAATCTAAAATTCAATACTATTTAAGCCACATCTCAAAAATTAGCTAAAAGCACGTTGACACCATCTATTGGGTTTTCATATGTCTAAACAGTGGATGTTTTATAAATATTATAAAACAAGAAACTTCCTATTTTTCAATCTCAACCCTTCACAAACAAAATCTATGAGTCAATACCATCTCTTCCTCATCCCAGAAATTGGCTAAAAGCATGTTGACACCATCTATTTAAAATCTATGAGTCACACTTGATCAACTAAATCTAAAATTCAATACTATTTAATCCTCATCTCAAAAATTAGCTAAAAGCACGTTGACACCATCTATTGGGTTTCCTATGTCTAAACAGTGGATGTTTTATAAAGTTTATAAAACAAGAAACTTCCTATTTTTCAATATCAAAACTTCACAAACAAAATCTATGAGTCAATATCATCTCATCCTCATCCCAAAAATTGGCTAAAAGCACCTTGACACCATCTCTAAGGTTTACTAAGTCTAAAAGATTGATGTTGTACAAAGTTTCTGGAATAAGAAACTTTATATTTTTTCAATCTCCATCCTTCATCAACTAAATTTAAGATTCAATACCCTCTCATTCTCATCCTAAAACATGGTTAAAATCTCATTGACAACATCTTTAGGATTTCTTATGTCAAAAAGATATATGTTTAATAAAGTTTCTAAAATAAGAAACTTTCTATTTTTTCAATCTTCACCATTTATCAACTATATCTACGATTCAATAGTATCTCATCCTCATCTCAAAATATTCTAAAAGCTCATTGCCATCTCTGGAGTTTCCTATGTCTAAAAGATGGATGTCTTATAAAGTTTATAAAATAAGAAACTTTCTAGTTTTTCAATCTCCATCCTTCATTAACTAAATCTAAGATTCAATCCTCTCATGTGCTCATCCCAAAACATTGCTTAAAGCACGTTGACATCATCACTTGGGTTTCTTATTTCTGAATGGTAGTGGTTTTACAAAGTTTTTAAAATAAGAAACTTTCTATTTTTTCAATCTCCATCCTTTATCAACTAAATCTAAGATTCAATACCATCTCATCCTTATCCCAAAACTTGGCAAAAAGCACATTGACTCCATCTATAGGGTTTCCTATAGATAAAAGATTGATGTTTTATAAAGTTCCAAAAATAAGAAGCTTTCTAATTTTTCAATCTTCATCCTTCATCAACTAAATCTATAATTCAATACCCTCATACGCTCATCCCAAAACATGCCTTAAAGCTCGTTGACATCATCGCTAGGGTTTATTATTTCTAAATGATTGACGTTTTACAAAGTTTTTAAAATAAGAAGCTTTTTACGTTTTCAATCTCCATCCTTTATCGACTAAATCTAAGATTCAATACCATCTCATTCTCATTCCAAAACTTGGCTTAAAGCACCTTGAATCCATCTCTAGGGTTTCCTATGTCTAAAACATTGATGTTTTATAAAGTTCCTAAAATAAGAAGCTTTCTAATTTTTCAATCTCCATCCTTCATCAACTAAATCTAAGATTCAATACCCTCATCCCAAAACATGGCTTAAAGATCGTTGACATCATCCCTAGGGTTTCTTATTTCTAAATGATGGATGTTTAACACTGTTTCTAAAATAAGAAACTTTCTATTTTTTCAATCTCCATCCTTTATCAACTAAATCTAAGATTCAATATCATCTCAGCCTAATCTCAAAACTTGGCTAAAAGCTCCTTGACACCATCTCGATGGTTTCTTATTTGTAAAAGATGGTTTTTTTATGTAGTTTCTAAAGTAAGAAACTTTTTTTTTTTCAATCTCCATCATTGTTCAAATAAATCAAAGATTCAATACCATCTAATCCTCATCTCAAGACTCGGCTAAAAGCTCTTTCACACCATTTATGAGGTTTCCTATGTCTAAAAGATTGATGTTTTAAAAAGTTACTAAAATAAGAAAGTTTTCATTTTACAATCTCTACACTTGATCAACTAAATCTAAAATTCAATACTATTTAATCCTCATCTCAAAAATTAGCTAAAAGCACGTGGACACCATCTATTGGGTTTCCTATGTCTAAAAAGTGGATGTTTTATAAAGCTTGTAAAACAAGAAACTTCCTATTTTTCAATCTCAACCCTTCACAAACAAAATCTATGAGTCAATATCATCTCATCCTCATCCCAAAAATTTGCTAAAAGCACCTTGACACCATCTCTAGGTTTACTAAGTCTAAAAGACTGATGTTTTACAAAGTTTCTGGAATAAGAAACTTTCTATTTTTTAAATCTCCATTCTTCATGAACTAAATTTAAGATTCAATACCCTCTCATTATCATCCTAAAACATGGTTAAAATCTCGTTGACATCATCTTTAGGCTTTCATATGTCAAAAAGATATATGTTTAATAAAGTTTCTAAAATAAGAAACTTTCTATTTTTTCAATCTTCATCATTTATCAACTAAATCTACGATTCAATAGCATCACATCCACATCTCAAAACTCATCTAAAAGCTCATTGCCATCTCTGGAGTTTCCTATGTCTAAAAGATGGATGTCTTATACAGTTTCTAAAATAAGAAACTTTCTAATTTTTCAATCTCCATCATTCATTAACTAAATCTAAGATTCAATACTCTCATGTGCTCATCCCAAAACATGGCTTAAAGCACGTTGACATCATCACTTGGGTTTCTTCTTTCTGAATGATAGTGGTTTTACAAAGTTTTTAAAATAAGAAACTTTCTATTTTTTCAATCTCCTTCCTTTATCAACTAAATCTAAGATTCAATACCATCTCATCCTTATCCCAAAACTTGGCAAAAAGCACCTTGACTCCATCTATAGGGTTTCCTTTAGATAAAAGATTGATGTTTTATAAAGTTCCAAAAATAAGAAGCTTTCTAATTTTTCAATCTTCATCCTTCATCACCTAAATCTATGATTCAATACCCTCAGACGCTCATCCCAAAACATGCCTTAAAGCTCGTTGACATCATCGCTAGGGTTTCTTATTTCTAAATGATGGAAGTTTTACAAATTTCTAAAATAAGAAGCTTTTTACTTTTTCAATCTCCATCCTTTATCGACTAAATCTAAGATTCAATACCATCTCATTCTCATTCCAAAACTTTGCTTAAAGCACCTTAAATCCATCTCTAGGGTTTCTTATGTCTAAAACATTGATGTTTTATAAAGTTCCTAAAATAAGAAGCTTTCTAATTTTTCAATCTCCATCCTTCATCAACTAAATCTAAGATTCAATACCCTCATATGCTCATCCCAAAACATGGCTTAAAGCTCGTTGACATCATCACTAGGGTTTCTTATTTTTGAATGATGGATGTTTAACAATGTGTCTAAAATAAGAAACTTTCTATTTTTTCAATCTCCATCCTTTATCAACTAAATCTAAGATTCAATATCATCTCAGCCTAATCTCAAAACTTGGCTAAAAGCTCCTTCAAACCATCTCGATGGTTTCTTATGTCTAAAAGATGTTTGTTTTATTTAGTTTCTAAAGTAAGAAACTTTTTTTGTTTTTCAATCTCCATCATTGTTCAAATAAATCAAAGATTCAATACCATCTAATCCTCATCTTAAGACTCAGCTAAAAGTACTTTCACACCATTTATGAGGTTTCCTATGTGTAAAAGATTGATGTTTTAAAAAGCTACTAAAATAAGAAACTTTTCATTTTACAATCTCCACACTTGATCAACTAAATCTAAAATTCAATACTATTTAATCCTCATCTCAAAAATTCGCTAAAAGAACGTTGACACCATCTATTGGGTTTCCTATGTCTAAACAGTGGATGTTTTATAAAGTTTATAAAACAAGAAACTTCCTATTTTTCAATCTCAAACCTTCACAAACAAAATCTATAAGTCAATATCGTCTCATCTTAATCCCAAAAATTGGCTAAAAGCACCTTGACACCATCTCTAAGGTTTACTAAGTCTAAAAGATTGATGTTTTACAAAATTTCTGGAATAAGAAACTTTCTATTTTTTCAATCTCCATCCTTCATCATTTAAATTTAAGATTCAATACCCTCTCATTCTCATCCTAAAACATGATTAAAATCTCGTTGACATCATCTCTAGGGTTTCATATGTCAAAAAGATAGATGTTTAATAAAGTTTCTAAAATAAGAAACTTCCTATTTTTTCAATCTTCATCATTTATCAACTAAATATACGATTCAATAGCATCTCATCCTCATCTCAAAACTGATCTAAAAGCTCATTGCCATCTCTGGAGTTTCATATGTCTAAAAGATGGATGTCTTATAAAGTTTCTAAAATAAGAAACTTTCTAATTTTTCAATCTCCATCCTTCATTAACTAAATCTAAGATTCAATACTCTCATGTGCTCATCCCAAAACATGGCTTAAAGCACGTTGACATCATCACTTGGGTTTCTTCTTTCTGAATGATAGTGGTTTTACAAAGTTTTTAAAATAAGAAATTTTCTATTTTTCCAATCTCTATCCTTTATCAACTAAATCTAAGACTCAATACCATCACATCCTTATCCCCAAACTTGGCAAAAAGCACCTAGACTCCATATATAGGGTTTCCTATAGATAAATTATTGATGTTTTATAAAGTTCCAAAAATAAGAAGCTTTCTAATTTTTCAATCTTCATCCTTCATCAACTAAATCTATGATTCAATACCCTCATACGCTAATCCCAAAACATGCCTTAAAGCTCGTTGACATCATCGCTAGGGTTTCTTATTTCTAAATGATGGACGCTTTACAAAGTTTCTAAAATAAGAAACTTTCTACTTTTTCAATCTCCATCCTTTATCGACAAAATCTAAGATTCAATACCATATCATTCTCATTCCAAAACTTGGCTTAAAGTACCTTGAATCCATCTCTAGGGTTTCTTATGTCTAAAACATTGATATTTTATAAAGTTCCTAAAATAAGAAGCTTTCTAATTTTTCAATCTCCATCCTTCATCAACTAAATCTAAGATTCAATACCCTCATATGCTCATCCCAAAACATGGCTTAAAGCTCGTTGACATCATCACCAGGGTTTCTTATTTCTAAATGATGGATGTTTAACAATGTTTCTAAAATAAGAAACTTTCTATTTTTTCAATCTCTATCCTTTATCAACTAAATCTAAGATTCAATATCATCTCAGCCTAATCTCAAAACTTGGCTAAAAGCTCCTGCACACCATCTCGATGGTTTCTTATGTCTAAAAGATGGGTGTTTTTTGTAGTTTCTAAAGTAAGAAACTTTCTTTTTTTTTCAATCTCCATCATTATTCAAATAAATCAAAGATTCAATACCATCTAATCATCATCTCAAGACTCAGCTAAAAGCTCTTTCACACCATTTATGAGGTTTCTTATGTCTAAAAGATTGATATTTTAAATAGTTACTAAAATAAAAACTTTTCATTTTACAATCTCCACACTTGATCAACTAAATCTAAAATTCAATACTATTTAATCCTCATCTCAAAAATTAGCTAAAAGCACATTGACACCATCTATTGGGTTTCCTATGTCTAAACAGTGGATGTTTAATAAAGTTTATAAAACAAGAAACTTCCTATTTTTCAATCTCAACCCTTCACAAACAAAATCTATGAGTCAATATCATCTCATCCTCATCCCAAAAATTGGCTAAAAGCACATTGACACCATCTCTAAGGTTTACTAAGTCTAAAAGACTGATGTTTTACAAAGTTTCTGGAATAAGAAACTTTCTATTTTTTCAATCTCCATCCTTCATCAACTAAATTGAAGATTCAATACCCTCTCATTCTCATCCTAAAACATGGTTAAAATCTCGTTAACATCATCTCTAGGGTTTCATATGTCAAAAAGATATATGTTTAATAAAGTTTCTAAAATAAGAAACTTTCTATTTTTTCAATCTTCATCATTTATCAAATAAATCTACGATTCAATAGCATCTCATCCTCATCTCAAAACTGATCTAAAAGCTCGTTGCCATCTCTGGAGTTTCCTATGTCTAAAAGATGAATGTCTTATAAAGTTTCTAAAATAAGACACTTTCTAATTTTTCAATCTCCATCCTTCCTTAACTAAATCTAAGATTCAATACTCTCATGTGCTCATCCCAAAACATGGCTTAAAGCACGTTGACATCATCACTTGGGTTTCTTCTTTCTGAATGATAGTGGTTTTACAAAGTTTTTAAAATAAGAAACTTTCTATTTTTTCAATCTTCCATCCTTTATCAACTAAATCTAAGATTCAATACCAACTCATCCTTATCCCAAAACTTGGCAAAAAGCACCTTGACTCCATCTATAAGGTTTCCTATAGATAAAAGATTCATGTTTTATAAAGTTTCAAAAATAAGAAGCTTTCTAATTTTTCAATCTTCCTCCTTCATCAACTAAATATATGATTCAATACTCTCATATGCTCATCCCAAAACATGCCTTAAAGCTCGTTGACATCATCGCTAGGGTTTCTTATTTCTAAATGATGGACGTTTTACAAAGTTTCTAAAATAAGAAGCTTTCTACTTTTTCACTCTCCATCCTTTATCGACTAAATCTAAGATTCAATATCATCTCATTCTCATTCCAAACCTTGGCTTATAGCTCCATGAATCCATCTCTAGGGTTTCCTATGTCTAAAACATTGATGTTTTATAAAGTTCCTAAAATAAGAAGCTTTCTAATTTTTCATCTTCATCCTTCATCAACTAAATCTAAGATTCAATACCCTCATATGCTCATCCCAAAACATGGCTTAAAGCTCGTTGACATCATCACTAGGGTTTCTTATTTCTAAATGATGGATGTTTAACAATGTTTCTAAAATAAGAAACTTTCTATTTTTTCAATCTCCATCCTTTATCAACTAAATCTAAGATTCAATATCATCTCAGCCTAATCTCAAAACTTGGCTAAAAGCTCCTGCACACCATCTCGATGGTTTCTTATGTCTAAAAGATGGGTGTTTTATGTAGTTTCTAAAGTAAGAAACTTTCTTTTTTTTTCAATCTCCATCATTATTCAAATAAATCAAAGATTCAATACCATCTAATCATCATCTCAAGACTCAGCTAAAAGCTCTTTCACACCATTTATGAGGTTTCTTATGTCTAAAAGATTGATATTTTAAATAGTTACTAAAATAAAAACTTTTCATTTTACAATCTCCACACTTGATCAACTAAATCTAAAATTCAATACTATTTAATCCTCATCTCAAAAATTAGCTAAAAGCACATTGACACCATCTATTGGGTTTCCTATGTCTAAACAGTAGATGTTTAATAAAGTTTATAAAACAAGAAACTTCCTATTTTTCAATCTCAAACCTTCACAAACAAAATCTATGAGTCAATATCGTCTCATTCTAATCCCAAAAATTGGCTAAAAGCACCTTGACACCATCTCTAAGGTTTACTAAGTCTAAAAGATTGATGTTTTACAAAAAATTTAGAATAAGAAACTTTCTATTTTTTCAATCTCCATCCTTCATCAACTAAATTTAAGATTCAATACCCTCTCATTCATGTCAAAAAGATATATGTTTAATAAAGTTTCTAAAATAAGAAACTTTCTATTTTTTCAATATTCATCATTTATCAACTAAATCTACGATTCAATAGCATCACATCCTCATCTCAAAACTGATCTAAAAGCTCATTGCCATCTCTGGAGTTTCCTATGTCTAAAAGATGGATGTCTTATACAGTTTCTAAAATAAGAAACTTTCTAATTTTTCAATCTCCATCATTCATTAACTAAATCTAAGAATCAATACTCTCATGTGCTTATCCCAAAACATGGCTTAAAGCACGTTGACATCATCACTTGGGTTTCTTCTTTCTGAATGATAGTGGTTTTACAAAGTTTTTAAAATAAGAAACTTTCTATTTTTTCAATCTCCATCCTTTATCGACTAAATCTAAGATTCAATACCATCTCATCCTTATCCCAAAACTTGGCAAAAAGCAACTTGACTCCATCTATAGGGTTTCCTTTAGATAAAAGATTGATGTTTTATAAAGTTCCAAAAATAAGAAGCTTTCTAATTTTTCAATCTTCATCCTTCATCACCTAAATCTATGATTCAATACCCTCATACGCTCATCCCAAAACATGCCTTAAAGCTCGTTGACATCATCGCTAGGGTATCTTATTTCTAAATGATGGACGTTTTACAAATTTCTAAAATAAGAAGCTTTTTACTTTTTCAATCTCCATCCTTTATCGACTAAATCTAAGATTCAATACCATCTCATTCTCATTCCAAAACTTGGCTTAAAGCACCTTGAATCCATCTCTAGGGTTTCTTATGTCTAAAACATTGATGTTTTATAAAGTTCCTAAAATAAGAAGCTTTCTAATTTTTCAATCTCCATCCTTCATCAACTAAATCTAAGATTCAATACCCTCATATGCTCATCCCAAAACATGGCTTAAAGCTCGTTGACATCATCACTAGGGTTTCTTATTTTTGAATGATGGATGTTTAACAATGTGTCTAAAATAAGAAACTTTCTATTTTTTCAATCTCCATCCTTTATCAACTAAATCTAAGATTCAATATCATCTCAGCCTAATCTCAAAACTTGGCTAAAAGCTCCTTCACACCATCTCGATGGTTTCTTAAGTCTAAAAGGTAGTTGTTTTATGTAGTTTCTAAAGTAAGAAACTTTTTTTGTTTTTCAATCTCCATCATTGTTCAAATAAATCAAAGATTCAATACCATCTAATCCTCATCTCAAGACTCGGCTAAAAGCTCTTTCACACCATTTATGAGGTTTCCTATGTCTAAAAGATTGATGTTTTAAAAAGTTACTAAAATAAGAAAGTTTTCATTTTACAATCTCTACACTTTATCAACTAAATCTAAAATTCAATACTATTTAATCCTCATCTCAAAAATTAGCTAAAAGCACATTGACACCATCTATTGGGTTTCCTATGTCTAAACAGTGGATGTTTTATAAAGTTTATAAAACAAGAAACTTTCTATTTTTCAATCTCAACCCTTCACAAACAAAATCTATGAGTCAATATCATCTGTTTTTCATCTCAAAAATTGGCTAAAAGCACCTTGACACCATCTCTAAGGTTTACTAAGTCGGAAAGACTGATGTTTTACAAAGTTTCTGGAATAAGAAACTTTCTATTTTTTCAATCTCCATCCTTCATCAACTAAATTTAAGATTCAATACCGTCTCATTCTCATCCTAAAACATGGTTAAAATCTCGTTGACATCATCTCTAGGGTTTCCTATTTCAAAAAGATATATGTTTAATAAAGTTTCTAAACTAAGAAACTTTCTATTTTTTCAATCTTCATCATTTATCAACTAAATCTACGATTCAATAGCATCTCATCCTCATCTCAAAACTGATCTAAAAGCTCATTGCCATCTCTAGAGTTTCCTATGTCTAAAAGATGGATGTCTTATAAAGTTTCTAAAATAAGAGACTTTCTAATTTTTCATCTCGATCCTTCATTAACTAAATCTAAGATTCAATACTCTCATGTGCTCATCCCAAAACATGGCTTAAAGCACGTTGACATCATCACTTGGGTTTCTTCTTTCTGAATGATAGTGGTTTTACAAAGTTTTTAAAATAAGAAACTTTCTATTTTTTCAATCTCCATCCTTTATCAACTAAATCTAAGATTCAATACCATCTCATCCTTATCCCAAAACTTGGCAAAAAGCACCTTGACTCCATCTATAGGGTTTTCTATAAATAAAAGATTCATGTTTTATAAAGTTTAAAAAATAAGAAGCTTTCTAATTTTTCAATCTTCATCCTTCATCAACTAAATCTATGATTCAATACCCTCATACGCTCATCCCAAAACATGCCTTAAAGCTCGTTGACATCATCGCTAGGGTTTCTTATTTCTAAATGATGGACGTTTTACAAAGTTTCTAAAATAAGAAGCTTTCTACTTTTTCAATCTCCATCCTTTATCGACTAAATCTAAGATTCAATACCATCTCATTCTCATTCCAAAACTTTGCTTAAAGCACCTTGAATCCATCTCTAGGGTTTCCTATGTCTAAAACATTGATGTTTTATAAAGTTCCTAAAATAAGAAGCTTTCTAATTTTTCAATCTCCATCATTCATCAACTAAATCTAAGATTCAATACCCTCATATGCTCATCCCAAAACATGGCTTAAAGCTCGTTGACATCATCACTAGGGTTTCTTATTTCTAAATGATGGATGTTTAACAATGTTTCTAAAATAAGAAACTTTCTATTTTTTCAATCTCCATCCTTTATCAACTAAATCTAAGATTCAATATCATCTCAGCCTAATCTCAAAACTTGGCTAAAAGCTCCTGCACACCATCTCGATGGTTTCTTATGTCTAAAAGGTAGTTGTTTTATGTAGTTTCTAAAGTAAGAAACTTTTTTTGTTTTTCAATCTCCATCATTGTTCAAATAAATCAAAGATTCAATACCATCTAATCCTCATCTTAAGACTCAGCTAAAAGCACTTTCACACCATTTATGAGGTTTCCTATGTGTAAAAGATTGATGTTTTAAAAAGCTACTAAAATAAGAAACTTTTCATTTTACAATCTCCACACTTGATCAACTAAATCTAAAATTCAATACTATTTAATCCTCATCTCAAAAATTCGCTAAAAGAACGTTGACACCATCTATTGGGTTTCCTATGTCTAAACAGTGGATGTTTTATAAAGTTTATAAAACAAGAAACTTCCTATTTTTCAATCTCAAACCTTCACAAACAAAATCTATGAGTCAATATCGTCTCATCTTAATCCCAAAAATTGGCTAAAAGCACCTTGACACCATCTCTAAGGTTTACTAAGTCTAAAAGATTGATGTTTTACAAAATTTCTGGAATAAGAAACTTTCTATTTTTTCAATCTCCATCCTTCATCAACTAAATTTAAGATTCAATACCCTCTCATTCTCATCCTAAAACATGGTTAAAATCTCGTTGACATCATCTCTAGGGTTTCATATGTCAAAAAGATATATGTTTAATAAAGTTTCTAAAATAAGAAACTTCCTATTTTTTCAATCTTCATCATTTATCAACTAAATATACGATTCAATAGCATCTCATCCTCATCTCAAAACTGATCTAAAAGCTCATTGCCATCTCTGGAGTTTCATATGTCTAAAAGATGGATGTCTTATAAAGTTTCTAAAATAAGAAACTTTCTAATTTTTCAATCTCCATCCTTCATTAACTAAATCTAAGATTCAATACTCTCATGTGCTCATCCCAAAATATGGCTTAAAGCACGTTGACATCATCACTTGGGTTTCTTCTTTCTGAATGATAGTGGTTTTACAAAGTTTTTAAAATAAGAAATTTTCTATTTTTCCAATCTCTATCCTTTATCAACTAAATCTAAGACTCAATACCATCACATCCTTATCCCCAAACTTGGCAAAAAGCACCTAGACTCCATATATAGGGTTTCCTATAGATAAAATATTGATGTTTTATAAAGTTCCAAAAATAAGAAGCTTTCTAATTTTTCAATCTTCATCCTTCATCAACTAAATCTATGATTCAATACCCTCATACGCTAATCCCAAAACATGCCTTAAAGCTCGTTGACATCATCGCTAGGGTTTCTTATTTCTAAATGATGGACGCTTTACAAAGTTTCTAAAATAAGAAGCTTTCTACTTTTTCAATCTCCATCCTTTATCGACAAAATCTAAGATTCAATACCATATCATTCTCATTCCAAAACTTGGCTTAAAGCACCTTGAATCCATCTCTAGGGTTTCTTATGTCTAAAACATTGATATTTTATAAAGTTCCTAAAATAAGAAGCTTTCTAATTTTTCAATCTCCATCCTTTATCAACTAAATCTAAGATTCAATACCCTCATATGCTCATCCCAAAACATGGCTTAAAGCTCGTTGACATCATCACTAGGGTTTCTTATTTCTAAATGATGGATGTTTAACAATGTTTCTAAAATAAGAAACTTTCTATTTTTTCAATCTCTATCCTTTATCAACTAAATCTAAGATTCAATATCATCTCAGCCTAATCTCAAAACTTGGCTAAAAGCTCCTGCACACCATCTCGATGGTTTCTTATGTCTAAAAGATGGGTGTTTTATGTAGTTTCTAAAGTAAGAAACTTTCTTTTTTTTTCAATCTCCATCATTATTCAAATAAATCAAAGATTCAATACCATCTAATCATCATCTCAAGACTCAGCTAAAAGCTCTTTCACACCATTTATGAGGTTTCTTATGTCTAAAAGATTGGTATTTTAAATAGTTACTAAAATAAAAACTTTTCATTTTACAATCTCCACACTTGATCAACTAAATCTAAAATTCAATACTATTTAATCCTCATCTCAAAAATTAGCTAAAAGCACATTGACACCATCTATTGGGTTTCCTATGTCTAAACAGTGGATGTTTAATAAAGTTTATAAAACAAGAAACTTCCTATTTTTCAATCTCAAACCTTCACAAACAAAATCTATGAGTCAATATCGTCTCATTCTAATCCCAAAAATTGGCTAAAAGCACCTTGACACCATCTCTAAGGTTTACTAAGTCTAAAAGATTGATGTTTTACAAAAAATTTAGAATAAGAAACTTTCTATTTTTTCAATCTCCATCCTTCATCAACTAAATTTAAGATTCAATACCCTCTCATTCTCGTCCTAAAACATGGTTAAAATCTCGTTGACATCATCTTTAGGGTTTCATATGTCAAAAAGATATATGTTTAATTATTTTTCTAAAATAAGAAACTTTCTATTTTTTCAATCTTCATCATTTATCAACTAAATCTACGATTCAATAGCATCCCATCCTCATCTCAAAACTGATCTAAAAGCTCATTGCCATCTCTGGAGTTTCCTATGTCTAAAAGATGGATGTCTTATAAAGTTTCGAAAATAAGAAACTTTCTAATTTTTCAATCTCCATCCTTCATTAACTAAATCTAAGATTCAATACTCTCATGTGCTCATCCCAAAACATGGCTTAAAGCACGTTGACATCATCACTTGGGTTTCTTCTTTCTGAATGATAGTGGTTTTACAAAGTTATTAAAATAAGAAACTTTCTATTTATTCAATCTCCATCAACTAAATCTAAGATTCAATACCATCTCAGAAACTGTATTTTATGCAACTCTGGGCCAGAATCTGTTAACCATCTCTTTTTCCAGTGTAGCTATTCAAATTGGTTATGGAAATCAATTCTTCGAAACCTTCAGCTATGGCGCAACCCAGAACCTGATCTTATTCAGGAAGAGCTGTGGCTGGCAAACCACTTCAAGGGTGCCGGGCAAACTTCCAAAATAGCTTTTATTGCTTTGGAAGCCACCATTTACAACATCTGGTCTGAGCGGAATCACCGAATTTTTCGCAATACTTTTGTTCCCAAATCAGTTCTCCTATCCAGAACTCTATCTCTCATTCGAACAAAAATTCTTGGCTTGCACCTGGAAGATGTGGATACTCCAACTAACAGGTCCATTGCAGCCAACTTTGGTTGTGCTTTCTGTCCAAAAATCCGTTCTCCTCAGGTATGTTGTTGGAGAAAACCGAATCAGGGGTCTTTCAAAATTAATTCTGATGCATCTCTATCTACTGATGGGGGAGGTATGGGAGGTGCAATCCGGAATCATAACGGATTTCTCGTATCTATGTTCTCAGTTAATGTTGAGTCCGAAGAGATTCTGGTGCTGGAAATCAAAGCTGTTCTCGTTGGTCTTCGGCTGGCCGCATCTTTGGGTTTGACCAATATTTGGATCGAAGTAGATTCTAAAATTGCTGCAGATGTTATCAATGGCACCTCTAAAACTCCATGGAAATGATTTGCCTGTACTCAGGAAATACGTCAGTTACTCTCCTTTTTCCTCCAATGGAAGATTTCCCATATTTGGCGAGAAGGAAATAGTGTAGCAGACTTCCTTTCTAAACGAAACTGCCATTGCAAAGGTACTGCTCTCCCCCCTTTCCTGGCCGCCCCGGCGCTCCTCCTGCTCATGGACTCAGATAGGATAGGCAGTGAGTACTATCGGTTGTAATTTTTCATGTTTCGCTATCTTGTGCTTTGGGCTCTCTGTTGTTGGGAGCTTGATCCCTTTATGTTGGCTTTCCAGCCCCCATAGTTGTATCGAATTTTTATTTCTAGTGCCTGGTTGGGGTCCTGCCTAACCCCTGCTTAATCATCAAAAAAAAAAGATTCAATACCATCTCATCCTAATCCCAAAACTTGGCAAAAAGCACCTTGACTCCATCTATAGGGTTTCCTATAGATAAAAGATTCATGTTTTATAAAGTTTCAAAAATAAAAAGCTTTCTAATTTTTCAATCTTCATCCTTCATCAACTAAATCTATGATTCAATACCCTCAAACGCTCATCCCAAAACATGCCTTAAAGCTCCTTGACATCATCGCTAGGGTTTATTATTTCTAAATGATGGACGTTTTACAAAGTTTTTAAAATACGAAGCTTTCTACTTTTTCAATCTCCATCCTTTATCGACTAAATCTAAGATTCAATACCATCTTATTCTCATTCCAAAACTTGGCTTAAAGCACCTTGAATCCATCTCTAGGGTTTCCTATGTCTAAAACATTAATGTTTTATAAAGTTCCTAAAATAAGAAGCTTTCTAATTTTTCAATCTCCATCCTTCATCAACTAAATCTAAGATTCAGTACCCTCATTGCTCATCCCAAAACATGGCTTAAAGCTCGTTGACATCATCACTAGGGTTTCTTATTTCTAAATGATGGATGTTTAACAATGTTTCTAAAATAAGAAACTTTCTATTTTTTCAATCTCCATCCTTTATCAACTAAATCTAAGATTCAATATCATCTCAGCCTAATCTCAAAACTTGGCTAAAAGCTCATTCACACCATCTCGATGGTTTCTTATGTGTAAAAGATGGTTGTTTTATGTAGTTTCTAACGTAAGAAACTTTTTTTTTTCAATCTCCATCATTGTTCAAATAAATCAAAGATTCAATACCATCTAATCCTCATCTCAAGACTCAGCTAAAAGCTCTTTCACACCATTTATGAGGTTTCCTATGTCTAAAAGATTGATATTTTAAAAAGTTACTAAAATAAGAAACTTTTCATTTTACAATCTCCGTACTTGATCAACTAAATCTAAAATTCAATACTATTTAATCATCTTCTCAAAAATTCGCTAAAAGCACGTTGACACAATCTATTGGGTTTCCTATGTCTAAACAGTGGATGTTTTATAAAGTTTATAAAACAAGAAACTTCCTATTTTTCAATCTCAAACCTTCACAAACAAAATCTACGAGTCAATATCATCTCATCCTCATCCCAAAAATTGGCTAAAAGCTTCTGGACACCATCTCTAAGGTTTACTAAGTCTAAAAGATTGATGTTTTACAAAGTTTCTGGAATAAGAAACTTTCTATTTTTTCAATCTCCATCATTCATCAACTAAATTTAAGATTCAATACCCTCTCATTCTCATCCTAAAACATGGTTAAAATGTCGTTGACATCATCTCTAGGGTTTCCTAAGTCAATCTTTTAGACATAGGAAACCTCATAAATGTTGTGAAAGAGCTTTTAGCTGAGTCTTGAGATGGGGATTAGATGGTATTGAATCTTTGATTTATTTGAACAATGATGGGGTTGAAAAAAAAGAAAGTTTCTTACTTTAGAAACTATATAAAGCAACCATCTTTTAGACATAAGAAACCATAGAGATGGTGTGAAGGAGCTTTTAGCCAAGTTTTGAGATTAGGCTGAGATGATATTGAATCTTAGATTTAGTTGATAAATGATGGAGATTGAAAAAATAGAAAGTTCCTTATTTTAGAAACATTGTTAAACATCCATCGTTTAGAAATAAGAAACCCTAGTGATAATGTCAACGAGCTTTAAGGCATGTTTAATGATGAAGATTGAAAAATTAGAAAGCTTCTTATTTTTGGAACTTTATAAAACATCAATCTTTTATCTATGGGGAAACCCTACAGATGGAGTCGAGGTGCTTTTTGCCAAGTTTTGGGATAAGGATGAGATTGTATTGAATCTTAGATTTAGTCCTAAAGGATGGAGATTGAAAAAAAAAAAAGTTTCTTATTTTAAAAACTTTGTAAAACCACTATCATTCAGAAATAAGAAAGCCAAGTGATGATGTCAACGTGCTTTAAGCCATGTTTTGGGATGAGCGCATGAGAGTATTGAATCTTAGATTTAGTTAATGAAGGATGGAGATTGAAAAATTAGAAAGTTTCTTATTTTAGAAACTTTATAAGACATTCATCTTTTAGACATAGGAAACTCCAGAGATGGGGTCAATGAGCTTTTAGATCAGTTTTGAGATGAGGATGAGATGCTATTGAATCGTAGATTTAGTTGATATTTTATGAAGATTGAAAAAATAGAAAGTTTCTTATTTTAGAAACTTTATTAAACATATATCTTTTTGACATAGGAAACCCTAGAGATGATGTCAACGAGATTTTAATCATGGTTTAGGATGAGAATGAGAGGGTATTGAATCTTAAATTTAGTTGATGAAGGATGGAGATTGAAAAAATAGAAAGTTTCTTATTCCAGAAACTTTGTAAAACATCAATCTTTTTAGACTTAGTAAACCTTAGAGATGGTGTCGAGGTGCTTTTAGCCAATTTTTGGGATGAAGACGAGTAGATATCGACTCATAGATTTTGTTTGTGCTTCTTTCGAGATTGAAAAATAGGAAGTTTCTTATTTTATAAACTTTATAAAACATCCACTGTTTAGACATAGGAAACCCAATAGATGGTGTCAACGTGCTTTTAGCCAATTATTGAGATCAGGATTAAATAATATTGAATTTTAGATTTAGTTGATCAAGTATGGAGATTGTAAAATGAAAAGTTTCTTATTTTAGTAACTTTTTAAAACATCAATCTTTTAGACATAGGAAACCTCATAAATGATGTGAAAGAGCTTTTAGCTGGGTCTTGAGATGGGGATTAGATGGTATTGAATCTTTGATTTATTTAAACAATGATGTGGATTGAAAAAAAAGAAAGTTTCTTACTTTAGAAACTATATAAAGCAACCATCTTATAGACATAAGAAACCATAGAGATGTAAAGGAGCTTTTAGCCAAGTTTTGAGATTAGGCTAAGATGATATTGAATCTTAGATTTAGTTGATAAAGGATGGAGATTGAAAAAATAGAAAGTTCCTTATTTTAGAAACATTGTTAAACATCTATCATTTAGAAATAAGAAACCCTAGTGATGATGTCAACGAGCTTTAAGCCATGTTTTGGGATGAGCATATGAGGGGTATTGAATCTTAGATTTAGTTGATGAAGGATGGAGATTGAAAAATTAGAAAGCTTCTTATTTTAGGAACTTTATAAAACATTAATGTTTTAGACATAGGAAATCCTAGAGATGGTTTCAAGGTGCTTTAAGCCAAGTTTTGGAATGAGAATGAGATGGTATTGAATCTTAAATTTAGTCGATAAAGGATGGAGATTGAAAAAATAGAAAGTTTCTTATTTTAGAAACTTTGTAAAACGTCCATCATTTAGAAATAAGAAACCGTAGCGATGATGTCAACGAGCTTTAAGGCATGTTTTGGGATGTGCGTATGAGGGTATTGAATCATAGATTTAGTTGAAGGAGGATGAAGATTGAAAAATTAGAAAGCTTCTTATTTTTGGAACTTTATAAAACATCAATCTTTTATCTATGGGAAACCCTACAGATGGAGTGGAGGTGCTTTTTGCCAAGTTTTGGGATAAGGATGAGATGGTATTGAATCTTAGATTTAGTTAAACGATGGATATTGAAAAAATAGAAAGTTTCTTATTTTAAAAACTTTGTAAAACCACTATCATTCAGAAATAAAAAACCCAAGTGATGATGTCAACGTGCTTTAAGCCATGTTTTGGGATGAGCGCATGAGTATTGAATCTTAGATTTAGTTAATGAAGGATGGAGATTGAAAAATTAGAAAGTTTCTTATTTTAGATACTTTATAAGACATCCATCTTTTAGACATAGGAAACTCCAGAGATGAGGTCAATGAGCTTTTAGATCAGTTTTGAGATGAGGATGAGATGCTATTAAATCGTAGATTTAATTGATAAATGATGAAGATTGAAAAAATAGAAAGTTTCTTATTTTAGAAACTTTATAAAACATATATCTTGTTGACATAGGAAACCCTAGAGATGATGTCAACGAGATTTTAATCATGGTTTAGGATGAGAATGAGAGGGTATTGAATCTTAAATTTAGTTGATGAAGGATGGAGATTGAAAAAATAGAAAGTTTCTTATTCCAAAAACTTTGTAAATCATCGATCGTTTTAGACTTAGTAAACCTTAGAGATGGTGTCGAGGTGCTTTTAGCCAATTTTTTGGATGAGGATGAGATGATATTGACTCATAGATTTTGTTTGTGCTTCGTTTGAGATTGAAAAATAGGAAGTTTCTTGTTTTATAAACTTTATAAAACATCCACTGTTTAGACATAGGAAACCCAATAGATGGTGTAAACGTGCTTTTAGCCAATTTTTGAGATGAGGATTAAATAGTATTGAATTTTAGATTTAGTTGATCAAGTATGGAGATTGAAAAATGAAAAGTTTCTTATTTTAGTAACTTTTTAAAACATCAATCTTTTAGAGATAGGAAACCTCATAAATGGTGTGAAAGAGCTTTTAGCCGAGTCTTGAGATGGGGATTAAATGGTAGTGAGTCTTTGATTTATTTGAACAATGATGGGGATCGAAAAAAAAGAAAGTTTCTTACTTTAGAAACTATAAAAAGCAACCATATTTTAGACATAAGAAACCATAGAGATGGTGTGAAGGAGCTTTTAGCCGAGTTTTGAGATTACGCTGAGATGATATTGAATCTTAGATTTAGTTGATAAAGGATGGAGATTGAAAAAATTGAAATTTCCTTATTTTAGAAACATTGTTAAACATCCATCATTTAGAAATAAGAAACCCTAGTGATGATGTCAACGAGCTTTAAGCCATGTTTTGGGATGAGAATATGAGGGTATTGAATCTTAGATTTAGTTGATTAAGGATGGAGATTAAAAAATTAGAAAGCTTCTTATTTTAGGAATTTTATAAAACATCAATGTTTTAGACATATGAAACCCTAGAGATGGATTCAAGGTGCTTTAAGCCAAGTTTTGGAATGAGAATGAGATGGTATTGAATCTTAGATTTAGTCGATAAAGGATGGAGATTGAAAAAATAGAAAGTTTCTTATTTTAGAAACTTTGTAAAACGTCCATCATTTAGAAATAAGAAACCCTAGCGATGATGTCAACGAGCTTTAAGGCATGTTTTGGGATGAGCGTATGAGGGTATTGCATCATAAATTTAGTTGATGAAGGGTGAAGATTGAAAAATTGGAAAGCTTCTTATTTTTGGAACTTTATAAAACATCAATCTTTTATCTATGGGAAACCCTACAGATTGAGTCGAGGTGCTTTTTGCCAAGTTTTGGGATAAGGAAGAGATGGTATTGAATCTTAGATTTAGTTGATAAAGGATGGAGATTGAAAAAATAGAAAGTTTCTTATTTTAAAAACTTTGTAAAACCACTATCATTCAGAAATAAGAAATCCAAGTGATGATGTCAACGTGCTTTAAGCCAAGTTTTGGGATGAGCGCATGAGAGTATTGAATCTTAGATTTAGTTAATGAAGGATGGAGATTGAAAAATTAGAAATTTTCTTATTTTAGAAACTTTATAAGACATCCATCTTTTAGACATAGGAAACTCTAGAGATGGGGTCAATGGGCTTTTAGATCAGTTTTGAGATGAGGATGAGATGCTATTGAATCGTAGATTTAGTTGATAAATGATGAAGATTGAAAAAATAGAAAGTTTCTTATTTTAGAAACTTTATAAAACATATATCTTTTTGACATAGGAAACCCTAGAGATGATGTCAACGAGATTTTAACCATGTTTTTGGATGAGAATGAGAGGGTGTTGAATCTTAAATTTAGTTGATGAAGGATCGAGATTGAAAAAATAGAAAGTTTCTTATTCCAGAAACTTTGTAAAATATCAATCTTTTTAGACTTAGTAAACCTTAGAGATGGTGTCGAGGTGCTTTTAGCAAATTTTTGGGATGAGGATGAGATGATATTGACTTATAAATTTGGTTTGTGCTTCGTTTGAGATTGAAAAATAGGAAGTTTCTTACTTTATAAACTTTATAAAACATCCACTGTTTAGACATAGGAAACCCAATAGATGGTGTCAACGTGCTTTTAGCCAATTTTTGAGATGAGGATTAAATAGTATTGAATTTTAGATTTAGTTGATCAAGTATGGATATTGTAAAATGAAAAGTTTCTTATTTTAGTAACTTTTCAAAACGTCAATCTTTTAGACATAGGAAACCTCATAAATGGTGTGAAAGATCTTTTAGCTGAGTCTTGAGATAGGGATTAGATGGTATTGAATCTTTGATTTATTTGAACAATGATCGGGATTGAAAAAAAAGAAAGTTTCTTACTTAGAAACTATATAAAGCTACCATCTTTTAGACATAAGAAACCATAGAGATGGTGTGAAGGAGCTTTTAGCCAAGTTTTGAGATTTGGCTGAGATGATATTGAATCTTAGATTTAGTTGGTAAATGATGGAGATTGAAAAAATAGAAAGTTCCTTATTTTAGAAATATTGTTAAACACCCATCATTTAGAAATAAGAAACCCTAGTGATGATGTCAACGAGCTTTAAGCCATATTTTGGGATAAGCATATGAGGGTATTGAATCTTTGATTTAGTTGATGAAGGATGGAGATTGAAAAATTAGAAAGCTTCTTATTTTAGGAACTTTATAAAACATCAATGTTTTAGACATAGGAAACCCTAGAGATGGATTCAATGTGCTTTAAGCCAAGTTTTGGAATGAGAATGAGATGGTATTGAATCTTAGATTTAGTCGATAAAGGATGGAGATTGAAAAAATAGAAAGTTTCTTATTTTAGAAACTTTGTAAAACGTCCACCATTTAGAAATAAGAAACCCTAGCGATGTTGTCAACGAGCTTTAAGGAATGTTTTGGGAGGAGCGTAAGAGGGTATTGAATCATAGATTTAGTTGATGAAGGATGAAGATTGAAAAATTAGAAAGCTTCTTATTTTTGGAACTTTATAAAACATCAATCTTTTATCTATGGGAAACCCAACAGATGGAGTCGAGGTGCTTTTTGCCAAGTTTTGGGATAAGGAAGAGATGGTATTGAATCTTAGATTTAGTGGATCAAGGATGGAGATTAAAAAATTAGAAAGCTTCTTATTTTAGGAACTTTATAAAACATCAATGTTTTAGACATATGAAACCCTAGAGATGGATTCAAGGTGCTTTAAGCCAAGTTTTGGAATGAGAATGAGATGGTATTGAATCTTAGATTTAGTCGATAAAGGATGGAGATTGAAAAAATAGAAAGTTTCTTATTTTAGAAACTTTGTAAAACGTCCATCATTTAGATATAAGAAACCCTAGCGATGATGTCAACGAGCTTTAAGGCATGTTTTGGGATGAGCGTATGAGGGTATTGCATCATAAATTTAGTTGATGAAGGGTGAAGATTGAAAAATTAGAAAGCTTCTTATTTTTGGAACTTTATAAAACATCAATCTTTTATCTATGGGAAACCCTACAGATGGAGTCGAGGTGCTTTTTTCCAATCTTTGGGATGAGGAAAAGATGGTATTGAATCTTAGATTTAGTTGATAAAGGATGGAGATTGAAAAATTAGAAAGTTTCTTATTTTAGAAACTTTATAAGACATCCATCATTTAGACATAGGAAACTCTAGAGATGGGGTGAATGAGCTTTTAGATCAGTTTTGAGATGAGGATTAGATGCTATTGAATATTAGATTTAGTTGATAAAAGATGAAGATTGAAAAAATAGAAAGTTTCTTATTTTATAAACTTTATTAAACATATATCTTTTTGACATAAGAAACCCTAGAGATGATGTCAACGAGATTTTAACCATGTTTTAGGATGAGAATGAGAGGGTATTGAATCTTAAATTTAGCTGATGAAGGATGGAGATTGAAAAACTAAAAAGTTTCTTATTCCAGAAACTTTATAAAACATCAATCTTTTATCTATGGGAAACCCTACAGATGGAGTCGAGGTGCTTTTTGCCAAGTTTTGGGATAAGGAAGAGATGGTATTGAATCTTAGATTTAGTTGATAAAGGATGGAGATTGAAAAAATAGAAAGTTTCTTATTTTAAAAACATTGTTAAACATCCATCATTTAGAAATAAGAAACCCTAGTGATGATGTCAACGAGCTTTAAGCCATGTTTTGGTATGAGAATATGAGGGTATTGAATCTTAGATTTAGTTGATTAAGGATGGAGATTAAAAAATTAGAAAGCTTCTTATTTTAGGAATTTTATAAAACATCAATGTTTTAGACATATGAAACCCTAGAGATGGATTCAAGGTGCTTTAAGCCAAGTTTTGGAATGAGAATGAGATGGTATTGAATCTTAGATTTAGTCGATAAAGGATGGAGATTGAAAAAATAGAAAGTTTCTTATTTTAGAAACTTTGTAAAACGTCCATCATTTAGAAATAAGAAACCCTAGCGATGATGTCAACGAGCTTTAAGGCATGTTTTGGGATGAGCGTATGAGGGTATTGCATCATAAATTTAGTTGATGAAGGGTGAAGATTGAAAAATTGGAAAGCTTCTTATTTTTGGAACTTTATAAAACATCAATCTTTTATCTATGGGAAACCCTACAGATTGAGTCGAGGTGCTTTTTGCCAAGTTTTGGGATAAGGAAGAGATGGTATTGAATCTTAGATTTAGTTGATAAAGGATGGAGATTGAAAAAATAGAAAGTTTCTTATTTTAAAAACTTTGTAAACCCACTATCATTCAGAAATAAGAAATCCAAGTGATGATGTCAACGTGCTTTAAGCCAAGTTTTGGGATGAGCGCATGAGAGTATTGAATCTTAGATTTAGTTAATGAAGGATGGAGATTGAAAAATTAGAAATTTTCTTATTTTAGAAACTTTATAAGACATCCATCTTTTAGACATAGGAAACTCTAGAGATGGGGTCAATGGGCTTTTAGATCAGTTTTGAGATGAGGATGAGATGCTATTGAATCGTAGATTTAGTTGATAAATGATGAGGATTGAAAAAATAGAAAGTTTCTTATTTTAGAAACTTTATAAAACATATATCTTTTTGACATAGGAAACCCTAGAGATGATGTCAACGAGATTTTAACCATGTTTTAGGATGAGAATGAGAGGGTGTTGAATCTTAAATTTAGTTGATGAAGGATCGAGATTGAAAAAATAGAAAGTTTCTTATTCCAGAAACTTTGTAAAATATCAATCTTTTTAGACTTAGTAAACCTTAGAGATGGTGTCGAGGTGCTTTTAGCCAATTTTTGGGATGAGGATGAGATGATATTGACTTATAGATTTGGTTTGTGCTTCGGTTGAGATTGAAAAATAGGAAGTTTCTTACTTTATAAACTTTGTAAAACATCCACTGTTTAGACATAGGAAACCTAATAGATGGTGTCAACGTGCTTTTAGCCAATTTTTGAGATGAGGATTAAATAGTATTGAATTTTAGATTTAGTTGATCAAGTATGGATATTGTAAAATGAAAAGTTTCTTATTTTAGTAACTTTTCAAAACGTCAATCTTTTAGACATAGGAAACCTCATAAATGGTGTGAAAGATCTTTTAGCTGAGTCTTGAGATAGGGATTAGATGGTATTGAATCTTTGATTTATTTGAACAATGATGGGGATTGAAAAAAAAGAAAGTTTCTTACTTAGAAACTATATAAAGCTACCATCTTTTAGACATAAGAAACCATAGAGATGGTGTGAAGGAGCTTTTAGCCAAGTTTTGAGATTTGGTTGAGATGATATTGAATCTTAGATTTAGTTGATAAATGATGGAGATTGAAAAAATAGAAAGTTCCTTATTTTTGAAACATTGTTAAACACCCATCATTTAGAAATAAAAAACCCTAGTGATGATGTCAACGAGCTTTAAGCCATATTTTGGGATAAACATATGAGGGTATGGAATCTTAGATTTAGTTGATGAAGGATGGAGATTGAAAAATTAGAAAGCTTCTTATTTTAGGAACTTTATAAAACATCAATGTTTTAGACATAGGAAACCCTAGAGATGGATTCAATGTGCGTTAAGCCAAGTTTTGGAATGAGAATGAAATGGTATTGAATCTTAGATTTAGTCGATAAAGGATGGAGATTGAAAAAATAGAAAGTTTCTTATTTTAGAAACTTTGTAAAACGTCCATCATTTAGAAATAAGAAACCCTAGCGATGTTGTCAACGAGCTCTAAGGAATGTTTTAGGAGGAGCGTAAGAGGGTATTGAATCATAGATTTAGTTGATGAAGGATGAAGATTGAAAAATTAGAAAGCTTCTTATTTTTAGAACTTTATAAAACATCAATCTTTTATCTATGGGAAACCCTACAGATGGAGTCGAGGTGCTTTTTGCCAAGTTTTGGGATAAGGAAGAGATGGTATTGAATCTTAGATTTACTTGATCAAGGATGGAGATTAAAAAATTAGAAAGCTTCTTATTTTAGGAACTTTATAAAACATCAATGTTTTAGACATATGAAACCCTAGAGATGGATTCAAGGTGCTTTAAGCCAAGTTTTGGAATGAGAATGAGATGGTATTGAATCTTAGATTTAGTCGATAAAGGATGGAGATTGAAAAAATAGAAAGTTTCTTATTTTAGAAACTTTGTAAAACGTCCATCATTTAGAAATAAGAAACCTTAGCGATGATGTCAACGAGCTTTAAGGCATGTTTTGGGATGAGCATATGAGGGTATTGCATCATAAATTTAGTTGATGAAGGGTGAAGATTGAAAAATTAGAAAGCTTCTTATTTTTGGAACTTTATAAAACATCAATCTTTTATCTATGGGAAACCCTACAAATGGAGTCGAGGTGCTTTTTTCCAAGTTTTGGGATAAGGAAAAGATGGTATTGAATCGTAGATTTAGTTGATAAAGGATGGAGATTGAAAAATTAGAAAGTTTCTTATTTTAGAAACTTTATAAGACATCCATCATTTAGACATAGGAAACTCTAGAGATGGGGTGAATGAGCTTTTAGTTCAGTTTTGAGATGAGGATTAGATGCTATTGAATCGTAGATTTAGTTGATAAAAGATGAAGATTGAAAAAATAGAAAGTTTCTTATTTTAGAAACTTTATTAAACATATATCTTTTTGACATAGGAAACCCTAGAGATGATGTCAACGAGATTTTAACCATGTTTTAGGATGAGAATTAGAGGGTATTGAATCTTAGATTTAGTTGATAAAGGATGGAGATTGAAAAAATAGAATGCTTCTTATTTTAAAAACTTTGTAAAACCACTATCATTCAGAAATAAGAAACCCAAGTGATGATGTCAACGTGCTTTAAGCCATGTTTTGGAATGAGCGCATGACAGTATTGAATCTTAGATTTAGTTAATGAATGATGGAGATTGAAAAATTAGAAAGTTTCTTATTCTAGAAACTTTATAAGACATCCATCATTTAGACATAGGAAACTCCAGAGATGGGGTCAATGAGCTTTTAGATCAGTTTTGAGATGAGGATGAGATGCTATTGAATCATAGATTTAGTTGATAAATGATGAATTTTGAAAAAATAGAAAGTTTCTTATTTTAGAAACTTTATTAAACATATATCTTTTTGACATAGGAAACCCTAGAGATGATGTCAACGAGACTTTAACCATGTTTTAGGATGAGAATGAGAGGGTATTGAATCTTAAATTTAGTTGATGAAGGATGGAGATTGAAAAAATAGAAAGTTCCTTATTTTAGAAACATTGTTAAACATCCATCATTTAGAAATAAGAAACCCTAGCGATGATGTCAACGAGCTTTAAGGCATGTTTTGGGATGAGCGTATGAGGGTTTTGAATCATAGATTTAGTTGATGAAGGATGAAGATTGAAAAATTAGAAAGCTTCTTATTTTTGGAACTTTATAAAACATCAATCTTTTATCTATGGGAAACCCTACAGATGGAGTCGAGGTGCTTTTTTGCCAAGTTTTGGGATAAGGAAGAGATGTATTGAATCTTAGATTTAGTTGATAAAGGATGGAGATTGAAAAAATAAAAAGTTTCTTATTTTAAAAACTTTGTAAAACCACTATCATTCAGAAATAAGAAACCCAAGTGATGATGTCAACGTGCTATAAGCCATGTTTTGGGATGATCGCATGAGAGTATTGAATCTTAGATTTAGTTAATGAAGGATGGAGATTGAAAAATTAGAAAGTTTCTTATTTTAGAAATTTTATAAGACATCCATCATTTAGACATAGGAAGGTCTTGAGATGGGGTCAATGAGCTTTTAGATTAGTTTTGAGATGAGGATTAGATGCTATTGAATCGTAGATTTAGTTGATAAAAGATGAAGATTGAAAAAATAGAAAGTTTCTTATTTTAGAAACTTTATTAAACATATATCTTTTTGACATAGGAAACCCTAGAGATGATGTCAACGAGATTTTAACCATGTTTTAGAATGAGAATGAGAGGGTATTGAATCTTATATTTAGTTGATGAAGGATGGAGATTGAAAAACTAGAAAGTTTCTTATTCCAGAAACTTTATAAAACATCAATCTTTTATCTATTGGAAACCCTACAGATGGAGTCGAGGTGCTTTTTGCCAAGTTTTGGGATAAGGATGAGATGGTATTGAATCTTAGATTTAGCTGATAAAGGATGGAGATTGAAAAAATAGAAAGTTTCTTATTTTAAAAACTTTGTAAAACCACTATCATTCAGAAATAAGAAACCCAAGTGATGTTGTCAACGTGCTTTAAGCCATGTTTTGGGATGAGCACATGAGAGTATTGAATCTTAGATTTAGTTAATGAAGGATGGAGATTGAAAAATTAGAAAGTTTGTTATTTTAGAAACTTTATAAGACATCCATCTTTTAGACATAGGAAAATCCAGAGATGGGGTCAATGAGCTTTTAGATTAGTTTTGAGATGAGGATGATATGCTATTGAATTGTAGATTTAGTTGATAAATGATGAAGATTGAAAAAATAGAAAGTTTCTTATTTTGGAAACTTTATTAAACATATATCTTTTTGACATAGGAAACCCTAGAGATGATGTCAACGAGATTTTAACCATGTTGTAGGATGAGAATGAGAGGGTATTGAATCTTAAATTTAGTCGATGAAGGATGGAGATTGAAAAACTAGAAAGTTTCTTAATCCAGAAACTTTATAAAACATCAATCTTTTTAGACTCAGTAAACCTTAGAGATGGTGTCAAGGTGCTTTTAGCCAATTTTTGGGATGAGGATGAGATGATATTGACTCATAGATTTTGTTTGTGCCTCGTTTGAGATTGAAAAATAGGAAGTTTCTTATTTTATAAACTTTATAAAACATCAACTGTTTAGACATAGGAAACCCAATAGATGGTGTCAACGTGCTTTTAGCCAATTTTTGAGATGAAGATTAAATAGTATTGAATTTTAGATTTAGTTGATCAAGTATGGAGATTGTAAAATGAAAAGTTTCTTATTTTAGTAACTTTTTAAAACATCAATCTTTTAGACATAGGAAACCTCATAAATGGTGTGAAAGAGCTTTTAGCTGAGTCTTGAGATGGGGATTAGATGGTATTGAATCTTTGATTTATTTGAACAATGATGTGGTCGAAAAAAAAGAAAGTTTCTTACTTTAGAAATTATATAAAGCAACCATCTTTTAGACATAAGAAACCATAGAGATGGTGTGAAGGAGCTTTTAGCCAAGTTTTGAGATTAGGCTGAGATGATATTGAACCTTAGATTTAGTTGATAAAGGATGGAGATTGAAAAAATAGAAAGTTCCTTATTTTAGAAACATTGTTAAACATCCATCATTTAGAAATAAGAAACCCTAGTGAAGATGTCAAAGAGCTTTAAGCCATGTTTTGGGATGAGCATATGTGGGTATTGAATCTTAGATTTAGTTGATGAAGGATGGAGGTTGAAAAATTAGAAAGCTTCTTATTTTAGGAACTTTATAAAACATCAATGTTTTAGACATATGAAACCCTAGAGATGGATTCAAGGTGCTTTAAGCCAAGTTTTGGAATGAGAATGAGATGGTATTGAATGTTAGATTTAGTCGATAAAGGATGGAGATTGAAAAAATAGAAAGTTTCTTATTTTAGGAACTTTGTAAAACGTCCATCATTTAGAAGTAAGAAACCCTAGCGATGATGTCAACGAGCTTTAAGGAATGTTTTGGGATGAGCGTATGAGGGTATTGAATCATAGATTTAGTTGATGAAGGATGAAGATTGAAAAATTAGAAAGCTTCTTATTTTTGGAACATTATAAAACATCAATCTTTTATCTATGGGAAACCCTACAGATGGAGTCGAGGTGCTTTTTGCCAAGTTTTGGGATAAGGAAGAGATGGTATTGAATCTTAGATTTAGGTGATAAAGGATGGAGATTGAAAAAAGAGAAAGTTTCTTATTTTAAAAACTTTGTAAAACCACTATCATTCAGAAATAAGAAACCAAGTGATGATGTCAACGTGCTTTAAACCATGTTTTGGGTTGAGCGCATGAGAGTATTGAATCTTAGATTTAGTTAATGAAGGATGGAGATTGAAAAATTAGAAAGTTTCTTATTTTAGAAACTTTATAAGACATCCATCTTTTAGACATAGGAAACTCCAGAGATGGGGTCAATGAGCTTTTAGATCAGTTTTGAGATGAGGATGAGATGCTATTGTATCGTAGATTTAGATGATAAATGACGAAGAGTGAAAAAATAGAAAGTTTCTTTTTTTAGAAACTTTATTAAACATATATCTTTTTGACATAGGAAACCCTAGAGATGATGTAAACGAGATTTTAACCATGTTTTATGATGAGAATGAGAGGGTATTGAATCTTAAATTTAGTTGATGAAGGATGGAGATTGAAAAAATAGAAAGTTTCTTATTCCAGAAACTTTGTAAAACATCAATCTTTTTGGACTTAGTAAACCTTAGAGATAGTGTCGAGGTGGTTTTAGC